>NC_141002.1:87343782-88543782 GCF_052327205.1 Somniosus microcephalus | reverse complement strand
ACGTCACGATCTCCCGGCGAAGGAGATCGGGGCGCAATGCCGTAGCGCCGCTGCAAAACTCCCGCCGAATATGGCGGGAGTCAATGTCTGCGCCACGCCCCGGGAGCGCTAACAGGAGGCAAAAAGGCACCCAATCTCGCCCCCCTTGCTTCTTTGATCCAGATTGTGTTTAAGGTTATCAATCTTTTAATATTCATTGACTAGCCTAGTAATTGGTGTCATCAGTAAATTTTGTTTTAATAGGAATGTCCTCTTCAGTGATATAATTGAAAAGAGTACACAACAGAATAAACAGAACAGGTCCCAGCAGAATACCTCTAGCCATTGTCCCCACACAGAGCTTCTTCCCCATTTATCCTCACGTCTTGCTACCTCTGACCAAACCAGTTTCAATCAAGTTGGCTAATTTGCCATTAGTTCCATGATTCTTGATCACGTTTAAAAGTCTCACAGGTGGAATTATATCGAATGCCCTCTGAAAATGTAAATAAGTTACATCCACTGCACTAACCTTGTTCACTAATTTGGTTGCATGTACTTAAAGTAGATTAGTATTGCATGCTTGCTGACTATTCCTTTTGGCCTCTGTAGTCTTTAGATGAACACTAGTAAGAAAGACTTGCATTTACGCAACGTCTTTCACGACCTCAGGACGTCCCAAAGTGCTTCAAAGCCAAAGAGGTACTTTTTGAAGTGTAGTCACTGTTGTAATGTAGGAAAGGTGGCAGCCAATTTGCGCACAGCAAGCTCCCACAAACAGCAATGTGATAACGACCATATAACTTGTTTTAGTGATGTTGGTTGAGGGACAAATATTGGCCAGGACACCGAGCAGAACTCCCCAACTCTTCTTTGAAATAGTGCCATGGGATCTTTTACATTCACCAGAGAGGGCAGACAGGGCCTCGGATTAACGTCTCAACCGAAAGACGGCACCTCCGACAGTGCAGCGCCCCCTCAGCACTGCACTGGTAGTGTCAGCCTTGATTTCATGCTGGAGTGGGGCTTGAACCCACAACCTTCTGACTCAGGCGAGAGTGCTACCCACTGAGCCTTTGCTGGCATTGCCACGGTAACAACCCAACAAATGCTTTTGAGCAATTTCCGCCAGCCACGGATGTTAGGCTAACTGGCACATAGAGGCACATTTTCAGAGACTCCTTCTCTCAGCACCGATTTTCATGCAACAGGAGCACAGATTGAAGACTTGGCCGCGAAGGCCAGCATGCCCAATTTCCAACGGCCCCAATTTTTCCATCAGTAAGTTTAATAGAAACATAGAATAATAGGAGCTGGAGTAGGCCATTTTGCCCTTCGAGCCTGCTCCGCCATTCAATATGATCATAGCTGATCCTCCATCTCAATACCATATTCCCGCTCTCTCCCCATACCCCTTGATGCCTTTTGTGTCTAGAAATCTATCTATCTCCTTCTTAAATATATTCAGTGACTTGGCCTCCACAGCCTTCTGTGGTAGAGAATTACACAGGTTCACCACCCTCTGAGTGAAGAAATTTCTCCTCATCTCAGTCCTAAATGTCCTACCCCGTATCCTGAGACTGTGACATAGAAACATAGAAGATAGGAGCAGGAGTAGGCCATTCGGCCCCTTGAGCCTGCTCCGCTATTCAATGCGATCATGGCTGATCATCCAAATTCAGTACCCGGGGGCCCCTGCTTTCTCCCCATACCCCTTGATCCCTTTAGCCTTAAGAAATATATCCAACTCCTTCTTTAATATATTTAATGAATTGGCCTCTGCTGCCTTCTGTGGTAGAGAATTCCACAGGTTCACCACTCTCTGGGTGAAGAAATTCCTCCTCATTTCTGTCCTAAATGGCCTACCCCTTATCCTTAGACCGTGACCCCAGGTTCTGGACTCGCCGACCATCGGGAACATCCTTCCTGCATCTAGTCTGTCCAGTCCTGTTAGAATTTTATAAGTTTCAATGAGATCCCCTCTCATTCTTCTAAGCTCCAGCGAGTATAAGCCCAATCGACCCAATCTCTCCTCATACGTCATTCCTGCCATCCCAGGTATCAGCCTGGTGAATCTTCGCTGAACTCCTTCCATGGCAAGAACATCCTTCCTCAGATAAGGCGACCAAAACTGCACACAATACTCAAGATGTGGTCTCACCAAGGCCCTGTACAACTGGAGCAAGACATCCTTGTTCCTGTACTCAAACCCTCTCGCTACGAAGGTCAACATACCATTTGCCTTCTTAACTGCCTGCTGCACCTGCATGCTTACCTTCAGCGACTGGTGCACAAGGACACCCAGGTCTCGTTGCACTTCCCCTTCTCCCAATCTATTGCCAATCAGATAATAATCTGCCTTCCTGTTTTTGACACCAAAGTGGATAACCTCACATTTATCCACATTATATTGCATCTGCCATGCTTCTGCCCAATCACCCAACCTGTCCAAATCATCCTGGAGTTTCTCGGCATCCTCCTCACAGCACACATGCCCACCCAGCTTTGTGTCATCTGCAAATTTGGAGATATTACATCTTGTTCCCTTGTCTAGATCATTAATATATATTGTGAATAGCTGGGGTCCAAGGACCGATCCCTGCGGTACCCCACTAGTCACTGCCTGCCACTCGGAAAAAGACCCGTTTATTCCAACTCTTTGCTTTCTGTCTGCCAACCAGTTCTCTATCCAAGTCAATACCTTGCCCCCAATCCCATGTGCCTTAACTTTACACGCTAATCTCTTATGCGGGACCTTATCGAAAGCCTTCTGAAAGTCCAAATATGCCACATCCACTGGTTCTCCCTTATCTAATTTACCAGTTACATCCTCAAAAAAAACCAGTAGATTAGTCAAGCACGATTTACCTTTGGTAAATCCATGTTGACTTTGTCCGATCCTGTCAGTGTTTTCCAAGTGCTCTGCTATTACATCTTTTATAATGGACTCTAGCATTTTCCCCACTACCGATGTCAGGCTTACCGGCCTGTAATTCCCCATTTTCTCTCTATCACCTTTTTTGAATAGTGGGGTAACATTAGCTACCCTCCAGTCCATGGGTACTGTTCCAGATTCCATCGAATGTTAGAAGATGATCAGCAATGCATCTAATATTTCTAGGGCCACTTCCTTAAGTACGCTAGGATGTAGATTATCAGGCCCTGAGGATTTATTGGCCTTCAATCCCATCAATTTCCCTAACACCATTTCCCTACAAATACTGATTTCTTTCAGTTCCTCACTTTCATCAGACCCTATGTTCCCGACATCTCTGGGAGGTTATTTGTGTCCTCCTTTGTGAAGACAGAACCAAAATATGTATTTAATTGGTCTTTTAACCCCTCGTTCTAGACCCCCCCAGCCAGGGGAAACATCCTCCCTGCATCCAGTCTGTCTAGCCCTGTCAGAATTTTGTATGTTTCAATGAGATCCCCTCTCATTCTTCTAAACTCGAGTGAATACAGGCCTAGTCGACCCAATCTCTCCTCAAACGACAGCCCTGCCGTCCCAGGAACCAGTCTGGTGAACCTTCGCTGCACTCCCTCTATGGCAAGTATATCCTTTCTTAGGTAAGGAGACCAAAACTGCACACAGTACCCCAGGTGTGGACTCAGCAAGGCCCTGTGTAATGACCAGAAATTTCCAGTACGCTGCAAATCGGGTCTGCCAGTCTCCACTCCCAATTCTCTGACCTGCGCTCCCCATCGACCGATACTCTGCACTAGATGCGGCGTCTCTGAACACCTAACCCATTGCAGTATAACATTTGCCATCTTCCAGTTTGCAACTGCTTCTGCTGCAGTGATGGAAAGCATTGAGCAGCAGCGCGTCCGACATCACGTGAAGGAAGGAAAAGCAGAAAGGACCATTACTGTACACATCCCAAAGAAATTCGCACGCTGCGCTTGGAGTGATTGTGAGTAAATCTGTAGCCGGTTTCCCATACTTCTGAGCGGAAGGTTGAGAATAATGTGAGGGAACAGGAGAAGATGAAGTAAAATGGTTCATGTGTGGGGAGGGGCAGGAAATAATTAAAGGGCGTGGATCAATTTTTCTTACAAAACTATAATTACCCTGAACCACAAAGACCTGTGCATATAATTTTACTTCAACATCTTTAGCATAATGCGACTACTATAATAAACTATGAGCTGCTCTATCAATGCAAAAACGACATCAAAATCTAAGTATAAATAGCACTGTGAATCATTTTATCGTGAAATTGGACTTACCTTTCATTATGTAGCCATACTGTATTATAACCAATGTCCTTATTATAAACCTCCATCATTATCACTGGAGGTCAAAGCTTGATAAAATGAATTTATAATCAAACTAGTAACAGCCGTGGAATTTGTTACTTGAATAAGTTTGCAGTAATGAGATTTGGATTTATCATGAGTTGGCTGATTGAGATTGACAGATCCCTGACTAATCGGGTGGAATTTATGGAAAGCTCAGTGCACCGTCAGTGCCTTGCACACCGCAGACACCGTATTGAGACACGGCAGGAGCGCCACCTGGAATCTTCCGACCCATTACGTGCGAGGCTCCCACCGGTGGGGTGGGGTTTGGGAAGATTTCACCCGTAGTCTTACAAAATGAGGCAGGCATTACATTCAGGGACAAATCGGTGTGATATGTTAGGGCACTGTGCTCTATATTCTAAGGCTTCGGTTCAGCCTAGACTGATGGGATGACATTTTATGAAGACTGTGCAGCACAGCAATGGAAAGTCAGCAGCGAATGGGGCCTACCATTTTATGGGCCTAAAACAGGCGCAACAATAGCCAATTCAGCAGTGTAGATGGTCATGCCTGATCTGCATGGAAATTCAGGCTACTGCTAAATTGGTGGGGACCTTTCTTCTTAGGCAGTCCTGGCAATATTGAAATGAGACTCCGGCGCTAATTTGAGACCTGGACTCCTAAATTTGTTTGCCCTTGAGACTTGTTACTATGTTAACGGTGCTATATGAAGGCAACTTGTTGTTGTTGTAGCCAGAGCCTATGTTGTGCAAGCTCCGACTGGCATATCCGCATTTCAAGCAGCCTAACCAGCAGTCCTTAAAGGGAGACCGCACAAGAAAAAGGTAAAAAAAAATTAAAAATTGCTGTTTTTTTTTGTGGAGTCGGGAGGATGGGGTGTGCTCCTCCTGGCTCCACAAAATCAACTGCAGGCCGCTACCAGCTCCCCCTCGCTCCCCTCCCCTCCCCCCCCACCCCCTCCCTTTCCGATCTCCCCTCCCTTTCCGATCTCCTCCCCCTCCCCCCTCTCGGACTTAACCTCTGAGCCTCGGCACGGGCTGAAATTCTTAAGGCCCCAACAGACGAGCTGCATTGGGGCCTCAAATTTGCTGCCAACAGCTTACCTGAGGTATTCTGATGGGGTCCGAGGTCAAATTTACTTCGGTCCTCGGGCCTCTCCATTCTGGCGCATCATCGCTCCCTCCGGCCAGAACCGTGCACTGTTTGGGATGCTATAAGAAATATAGGCCCCAATCAATCATTAATATTCACAGCACTAACATCGTGTCCACAGCAAACAAAGAACCTTTTTGAATACAATCAACCTGAAAGGAGATCTTTATGAAAACATGCTAGCATACGTATTATTCAAATTGGAATTCTATTCATACATTTTGTAAAAACATAATTACGGGTCTCATGGAACGCACCCAGACCCCAGTTCAATTAATTTCAAAGGATTTGCAATCTGTCACTGTTATACGCAAGGAATGTCTCTGTTTCCAGTGCGTTGAGCTTGGCAGTGCTGTACAACTGATATACAATTCAGAAATATGCCTGCTTCCTACTATACAGCTCCAGAAAATTAAATAATGGACCATGCAGCCTATACTGTCCTGTCGGTTGCAACAGTCTCAAAAGAAACATTTTTGGTAACATTACAACGTATCACCACAATGTCAGGCTTCATTATGTTGTTATGATATTATGGTGACTCACAAATGTTGCAATAAGACAATCTCAGCAAGCTCTCAGTAGGCAGCATGCATTCAGAACTTCAACCTTTAAATAGCAAATTAAAAAAAAAGTTTCTGTTCTGCCTTAAAGACTGGGCCAAGTAAAAAGAAAGAAAGACTTGTATTTATACAGCACCTTTCACAGCCTTGGGACATCCAAAAGTGTTTTACAGCCAATGAAGGACTTTTGAAGTGTAGTCTCTCTGTTATAATGTAGGAAACGCAGCAGTCAAATTGCACACAGCAAGTTCCCATTAACAGCAATGAGGTAATGACCAGATAATCTGTTTTTAGTGATGTTGGTGATGAGGGATAAATGTTGGCCAGAACACCAGGGCGAGCTCTCCTGCTCTTTGAATAGTGCCACGGGAGCTGTTACATTCACTTGAGAGGGCAGATGGGGCCTCAGTTTAACATCTACATCTGAAAGACAGCACCTCCAACAGCGCAGCACTGAAGTGTTAGCCTAGATTTTATGTTCAAGTCTCTGGAGTAGGGCTTGAAACTACAACCTTCTGTCCTCAAAGGCAAGAGTGCTATCGCTGAGCCACGACTGACACCATAGGTCAGACTTCGACATAGAATGGAAGGATTTAGCCACAGTGATGGGTCAAGAGTTGATTAAGATCCACCCATAATAATTGCATAAGCTGATGATTTTCAGCACTGTTTCTGCCCAAGTGAACACAAGTTGGAAGGGTCACACTAGTGACTAGTCTGGTTTCTAACAAGAACCCTATTTTTTATCCCCCTCCTTACCCAAAAAAATGGAACATTGTCACCAAACTGACCAAATGGCATGACAAGCCTCAAATTTATTTTTTAGTTGATACTGTGTGTAGTGTATGTAACGTTCCACCTTTAAGAGAACTATTTTAAGGGTTGCACTACTTTATCTTGGCTACTGTATACTGTAATACCGGTGGTGACCACACCGGTATATAAGTGCTGTGTAAGGATTTATTGGGCAGTTCCGCCCTGACCTTCAACCAGTAAAGTCCTGTTAAAGTTTACTCTTGTGGTCTGTGTAGTAATTCGCAATATAACGCACAGACTTAACAGTGGCGACGAGTTCGATCTTACCCTGCGGCTGAGATACATCCAAGGCAGTTAACGGGCGTCGAGAAGAGGCATCCGCCCTCGTTATTCTGCTGAGAGAAGACTCGGGTCTGCAGAGCAAGGAAGAAGGAAGAATTCTGACACAAAGCCTTCCATCAGCAACAGGCAGTGATCGTCCCTTCTATCACGGTGGTGGGTGAGCTGATCAGCGACGAAAAGCAAGTCAGCCACGTTGACTGTGAGTAGGGGAGAAAATAAAAAAAAAACGGAGGATATAAGGGCGGAGAACTCGACCACGGCCGGGGGGAAAAGAGCCGGACAGAAGTCGGGGCCAGAGGCGCTGAGACTGGGGCAGCGTAAGGCACGGAAGCCGCGGTGCAGGCAAACGCAGCCGGTGTGAGAGACCGGGCTGCAAGCGGGCTGGGAGACGCAACGGCGTCGAGAGCAAGCTCGACCGCGACCGGTAAACAAGGCCGGGCAGCTACCGAGGCCGCGAGGTGCAGCGATCGAGAACCGCTTGCGCGGGAGAAAATAAAACAAATAAAAGAAAACCGCGGAGAACTCAGCCGCAGCCGGGGGGGAAAGGACCGGACTGCAAGAGGGGCTGGGAGGCGCGATTGAAAACCGCTGGGGAGGGCGAACGCAGCAATACGGCAATCACCATCACAGCCAGCGGGAAAGACAGAGCCCGAGCGAGCGGGAGAGACAGACTGAGCGAGCAAGGGAGAACGAGACCGAGCGAGCGAGGGAGAACGAGACCGAGCGAGCGAGGGAGACCGTGCGAGCGTGGGAAACCGCCATTTTCAGAGGCGGGGAAGAAGACAAGCGCGGGAAACCGCCATTTTCGGAGGCGGGGAAGAAGGCAAGCGCGGGAAACCGCCATTTTTGAAAAAAAAAGAAAGTTAAAGAAAAATTTCGTTGTTGTTTCTCAAAAAGATTGCGAAGATGCCTGAGCGTGGTAACATCAACGATTTTGATTCCGAGGTGGAAGATTGGGCCACGTATGTAGAACGCATAGAGATATATTGTAAGGCAAATAACATATCAAATGATGATAAAGCACTAACCTTACTAAACTCAATGGGTGCAAAGACATACGGGCTATTGAAGCATCTTCTATCACCAGCTAAACCGACGGATCAGACTTTCGCTAATATTGTTGCTGTCCTGAAGGATCATTTGAACCCCACACCGCTGATGTTAGCGGAACGATTTAAATTTTATGTGAGAACGCAACTGAAAGAGGAAAGCAACGCGGAGTATTTGGTTGAACTGCGTAGGCTAGCAAAATAGTCAGTTTGGGGAAAATCTGACAGAGGCACTGAGAGACAAGTTCGTGTGTGGGTTGTCGAAGGAAAGAACACAAAAGCGACTGCTCGAAGAGAATGATCTTACACTTGATAAGGCTGTCACTATTGCAGCATCGCACGAAGCCGCAGCGAGAGGCACTGCGGAAATGCAGCTGAAGGCAGCGGTACTCAGCGTAGATCAAATGGCTTCGGGTACAACGAAATGTTATCGTTGTGGGAAGACAACACATGATCAGAACCAATGCTGGTTTAAAAACCAGGAATGTAGAAAATGTGGCAAGCTTGGTCACATAGCTAAAGTATGCCGGTCAGGAAAGAAGACCAGCAACAAAAAGTCACCGCAGAAAAAGTACAGAAAGGTACATAAGGTGGCTGTGAAGAGTTCGGATGAACAGAATTCGGATTCAGACTCCAACAGCAAGGAACTGGGTAGTCTGAGAATTCACAATGTGAGTAAGGAAACTGACCGACAAACTATCTGGGTCACACTGCAGATTGCAAAAGTCCAAGTGAAGATGAAATTGGACACCGGATCGGCGTTGAAGGTCATGAATAAGCAAGATTACAAAAAGTTATTCAAACATATTCCCCTACGGGATACGAAGATAGTATTGCAGACATACACGGGGCAAAAAGTATACCCCATTGGAAAGATAAAAGTCAAGGGCCTAGATTTTCAGTATAGACAGTTTTGGGGCGCTAACCTTAGCGCCCGCCCGAAGTTAGCGCCCGCCCCAAAGTAGCGCCCCGTTGCCGGAAATTCAGTGGCTTCGCCCTAAGAGGTTGGTGGAGCGCTAAAAGAGGCGTTCCACTACTATCTTTAGGCGCTAAGCCGGCGGTGCAGAGCGCTGCGCACGGCAGACACTCTGGTGCCAGTGAGCTCTTAAAGGGGAAGGGTGCATGTGTTTTTTGCAAAGGCAGAGTCTGGGGGGGAAAAGACGAAGAAGAAGAAGATGGGAGGAGGAGGAGGAGGAGGAGGAGGAGGAGGAGGAGGCCGGAAACATAAATACACCATTCACAACACACTGGTTCCTTCCATTATAGTGCAGGAGGAGGGCCCTTTAATTTGCGCTCCCCAGGGTGTGTTGCGTTCCATTTTACAAACGCACTGGACGCCAGCCGCACAATCGGGCGGTCCGACTGAAGTTTGGATTCGGGGCGGCCAAAGGGCGTTGCACGAGGATGTGACGTCATTTTCTGCGCGCGCATCCGGGCGGCCGCTAAACTTTGCGCCGGCGCTAACGGGCAACTTAATTTGGGGCGGGGCGCAAACTGCGCTGCGCCCGGGCGCTACACGCATAGCGCCCGAAAATCACTTCTCTTAAGGCGCTAACTGCTGGCGCAAGCAACTGAAAATCTAGCCCAAGGTGTTACACAAGGGCAAAGAACACCAAGGAATGGACTTATATGTACTACCTGAGGGAGGTCCACCACTTCTGGGACGGGAGTGGATCAGGAAAATAAATATGGACTGGCACTCCCTAAACACAATAACGGTAGATCCCGGAAAGAAAGATGTCAAACCTGAACGATTGTCCAGAATATTGGATGAGGCTAAAGAGGTATTCCAACAGGGACTGGGAACACTGAGAGGAATTAAGGCAAAAATCAAGATTGCGGAACATGCAAACCCAAAATTTTTCAAAGCCAGACCGGTACCTTATGCGATATGACCTGCTGTGGAGGCTGAACTGGAAGAGCTTGAACGTTCAGGGGTACTGTCTAAGGTGGACTGGAGTGAGTGGGCCACGCCCATTGTTCCCGTCATGAAGCATTCATCAAGTAACAAGCCAGGGGAACCGGGGAAGGTCCGCATCTGTGGAGACTTCAAGATCACAGTTAATCCGGTGCTTCACACGGTGCAATATCCGCTTCCGCGGATTGAGGATATCTTTGCTTCATTGTCTGGCGGGAAACACTTCACCAAGATAGACCTGGCGCAAGCGTACTTACAGATGGAAGTTGAGGAAGAGTCGCGCCAGTATCTCACAATCAACACGCACAGAGGCTTGTATCGATATAATAGACTGGTTTTTGGAGTGGCTTCGGCTCCAGCAATTTGGCAGAGGGCCATGGAGCAGGTCTTACAGGGAATTCCAAGCACTCAGTGTTACTTGGACGATATCCTAATTACAGGAGAGGACGAGGAGGAACACCTCGCAAATTTGGAACTGGTGCTCACCAGGTTGAAGGAATATGGCCTTCGAGTTAATCGCCAGAAATGTGAGTTCTTTCAGAAACGGATCTCGTACTGTGGTCATGTCATTGACCAGGAGGGGCTGCACAAGTCACCTGACAAGATCGAAGCTGTTGTGAAGGCCCCCGCTCCGGAAAATGTATCCCAGTTGAGGTCGTTCCTAGGGTTGGTTAACTATTACCATAAGTTTCTGCCAAATCTATCCACGGTGCTGCACCCGCTGAATGCTCTGTTGCGGAAAGAAGTACCATGGAAGTGGAGCGAGGACTGTAAGAAGGCCTTTCGCAAAAGCAAGGCATTGATCACCTCAGAGGAAGTGTTGGCTCACTTCAACCCAACGCTACCTATTCGTCTAGCTTGTGATGCTTCCCCTTATGGTATTGGAGCAGTACTCTCACACAAGTTGCCAAATGGCTCGGAAAGGCCAGTCGCATTTGCATCCAGATCATTGACCTCCGCTGAGCGCAACTATGCTCAGATAGATAGGGAGGCTCTCAGCCTTGTGTGGGGAGTAAAGAAATTCAATCATTACCTGCAGGGCAAGAAGTTTACACTGCTGACAGACCACCAGCCGTTGGTATCTATATTCAACCCTAAAAAGAGTGGCCTAGAAATTGAGTGCCCTTAGCGCCGATTTTGCGGCGCTAGAGGGCCTAGCGCTGCATTTGGCGCCGGCGCCGAAATTGCCTGGGGCCCTTACGCCGCGGTAGACCGGTAGCGCTGCGCCGGCACCAATGACGTCATCGGTGTGCGCAGCGTCCCGGTTGCCATGCCGACGGGCCCCAGCGCCGAAATTCAGTTGCGGCCGCCTCGCCCGTGGCAGCCGCAACTAAGACTCTGGCAACCGAGTCTTCCCCGAGTTAGCGCCGGCGCATTAAGGTCGCGCGGCGGCCGGCCGCTTTCCCGTCGGCTGCCTGCCCGCACCTCCCTCCCCGGACTCCTCCACCCCCCCCCCGCGGAACAGATGCGTCTGGCCTGCAAGCCCGGCACTTGTCCGAGGTGCCGGGCTCATTTTTTCAATATTTGAACGGACAGCGGGCGGGTGCAGGCAGCTCCTCCTTAACTGAAGGAGGAGGCCTGCACTTCCCCAGCCTGCCGCACCGCATCGGGTGCCGCAGCGCCGGATTAGCGCCGCAATTCGGCACTCAGCGCCCATTGGGAGGCGCTCACGCCCGCCAGTAGCGCCGGCAGCCGTCTGGGCGCGGCGCTACTGAATTTTTGGCGCGCGCAAGGGAATTAGCGCCGGCGCTAAATTTCCGGCGCTAAAGCCCTGGCGCGGCGTCAACTCAATTTCTAGGCCAGTGTTTCCAGTATGACAGCGCAAAGGCTACAGAGGTGGTCCATTTTCCTAGGGGCACACCAATATGACATCGAATACAAAGGGTCAAAACAGCATGGGAATGCTGACGGGTTATCGCGCCTACCGTTGCCAACGGTAGAAGAGGCGCCTACAGTGGACCCAGTGGAGATGTTCCACTCAACCATAGTGGAATGTCTACCAGTAACAAATTCTACGATCGAAAAGGAAACAAGAAATGACCCGACTCTCTCACGAGTCTACGATTTAACGGTTAAGGGATGGCCAGCACATGGCGAACCAATGCTGCCAGCATTTTCGCAAGGAAGAGAACAGCTGTCAGTGTGCCGAGGAACTTTGATGTGTGGATCCAGAGTGGTGATTCCACCCAAACTCCAGCATAAAGTGCTAAAGGAGCTTCACGAGGGGCATCTGGGTGGAGTGAAAATGAAGAACCTAGCCAGAGCGTTTGTGTGGTGGCCAGGTATCGATGGAGACATCGAAGAAATGACCAAGAGCTGTCTAGGATGCCAGAAGGTCCAAAACGCCCCACCACAAGCTCCTCTGCATCCATGGGAGTGGCCCTCATCTCCATGGCAGAGGGTACATATCGACTTTGCTGGTCCATTTATGGACTCAATGTTCTTAATCGCGGTGGATGCACACTCCAAGTGGCCGGAGGTAATAAAGATGTCCTCCACCGCCACGGAAAAAACCATCACAGTATTAAGGACCATATTTGCCAGGAACGGGCTGCCGGAACAGATCTGTTCTGATAATGGACCGCAATTTGTGTCCGAAGAATTCAGGAAGTTCTTAAAAAACAATGGGGTTAAGCACTACACGTCCGCCCCATACCATCCCGCCACCAATGGATTAGCTGAAAGGTTTGTCCAGACCTTCAAGAAGGCCATAAAGGCCATGGGTAATGAAGACATAAATCTACAACATAAGGTAGATAACTTCTTGTTGGCGTACAGGAATGCAACACATGCGGTCACAAACCAAACTCCCGCCATGATGTTTTTCAATAGAAGACTAAGATGCCGGCTGGATTTGATCAAGCCAAACATCAGAAGGGACGTAGAGAACCGGCAATTTCAAGGCATGAATGAAAGGCCAACTAGAACCTTCCAGATAGGTCAACAAGTTTTGGCCCGGGACTACCGTACCGAGAAATGGCAGCCTGGAACCATTTGCAAATGACTAGGACCGCTGATGTATACCGTGGACATTGGTGAAAGCATAATAAGGCGCCATGTTGACCAGATCATAGAGTCATCCGAAAAGTGCCAACCTACTCCACAACTCTATACGCCTAATGTTGAAGCAGAGATACCCATAGCATCTACCTCCGATCCGGTAATACTGGAATCAGATGAACCTGACACTGGCCTTCAAGCCGAATCGACCTTGCCAGAAGAACCTACTACACCACCGAAAACTACTACACCACCGAGGCGTTATCCGGACCGAGTCAGGAAGCCTCCAGAGAGACTGAATCTGTGAACTGTTTTTACATGAAGTTGTGTATATATGTTATGATGTTATGTTTAATGGGAATATATACTGTTAACCTAAAAAGGGAGGATTGTAGTGTATGTAACGTTCCACCTTTAAGAGAACTATTTTAAGGGTTGCACTGCTTTATCTTGGCTACTGTATACTGTAATACCGGTGGTGACCACACCGGTATATATGTGCTGTGTAAGGATTTATTGGGCAGTTCCGCCCTGACCTTCAACTAGTAAAGTCCTGTTAAAGTTTACTCTTGTGGTCTGTGTAGTAATTTGCAATATAACGCACAGACTTAACACTGTGAATGTTCTCCCACATCTCTCTTTAATGAGAAAGCTAATCAGAATGGCGGGTAAAAGAAAGCACAGAAGCGGGTTAACCCATTCAGGATTGTGCTCGTGCCTCACCATAGAATCATAAAATCTTAACGCACAGAAGGAGGCTATTCATCCCATCATGCCCGTGCTGGCTGTTTGAAGCAGCTGTCCAATTTAGTCCCACACCCAGCTTTTTCCCCATAGCCCTGAAAATTCGTCCTCTTCAAGTACATGTCCAATTGCCTTTTGAAAGTTCCTATGGAATCTGTTTCCACCACCCTTTTCAGGTAGTGCATTCCAGATCTTAGCAGCCATCTACCCAAATTATTGCAAGACAATTATCAAGGGCAGTATCCTATAGAGAGAGGATACGAGTATAGCAGAAGATACTACATGAGTCAGAAAGTCATGGTTTGAAGACCCACTTCAGAAACTTGAGCACATAATCTAGGTGACACTCCAGTGCAGTAATGAGGGAGTGCTGCACTGTCAGAAGAGCTGTCTTTCTTTCTTTCTACAAAGGAACTTAATGTAAATGCGTTAACCTGTGCACTACCAAGAGGAAATTAAACCTTTTAATGTTTTACACCTGCACGTTTCCCTACATTACAACAGCGACTACACTTCAAAAGTACTTCATGGTTTCTTCCGATTAGGCACTTTACAGCCTTCCGGACTCAATATCGAGTTCAACAATTTCAGATCATAACCTCGGCCCCTATTACATTTTTACTTATATTTTTTATCCACCCCTTTGTTTTGGTTTTTCCCTCCCCCCCCACTTTCCTTTTTTTTCTCTCTCCCACATGGCAGCTGCCTCCCATTCTGCCAGCGCTTTTCACACCTAATCTAGAGCTGTCTTTTGTCTCCACTGGTCCTATCACCATCTCATCTCATTTTGAATACCTCTTAATGTCTCTTCTCTTTTGTTCCCTCCCAGCTCGGCCTCTTAATCTATTTCATTCCCTGTGCCTCTTTAGTCTTGATAAAGGGTTCACCAGAAACGTTGACTCTAATTTCTCTCCACGGATGTTGCCTGGCCTGCTGAGTTTTTCCAGCATTTTCTGTTGTTATTTCATGGTTTGCAAAGTGCTTTGGAGCATCATGAGGATGTCAAAAGCTCTATATAAATGAAAATTCCTTCTTTCTCTCCATTACATCTACTAAAGCCTCCCCATCATTTTGCTGTTTCTTCCTACTATTTTCTGCATCAGAGTTAATGACCTCATAACATTATGAGAGTGACCACCTAGGATGGGAATTTTCTAGCACAATATTTCAGGGGTACAAGCATTCCCCACATCCTGCTGTGAAAAATGTCCTGAAAAAGTCTTGATTGGCTATTTGCAAATAAGGAACAAATTGAAAGTTCACGTACCTTTGCCCTTGTTTGAATACTTGAGTGGTCCACTTCCACTCAGCAAACTAAAATGGTTCAGGGTATCACTATATTGGCAGCATTTCAAAATGAGATGCAAATGATATCTGCTGATCTCCGCCACAGTGTAAGGATTAAATCTGCAGTGTAATCACTGCTCTTTGTGAGGCCATGAAGAACATTGAATACAACTTTAGCACCTGAAGCTGCACTTGCAGTTTGCAAAAATAAATGGTCAATATAATTCAATCAAACGCATCTTAAAACAAAATAAAATGTACCTCTCAGTGATTTCCTCAGTGGCTCTGGTTACACCAGAATTCTGGCATATAGCCCTAGAATGGTCATGATGAGTTTTGCCATTTCTCAGCCAGATGACATGCCTCGGGGAAAGCATTTTCCAAATGGAAATGGGGCATGGAGGAAAACCTCACACGGCTATCTTTGACAGTGGTCATAGTGAATGGTAGACTGGGCTTCGTCCGTCCTACTTGGTTGCAGGTTCTGTTCTTCTTATTGCAAAAACACAGAGAAAGATCATTGGAAATAATACCAGAGTTTTGCACTATTGCCATCCCATTGTGTCATGACAGCTAAAGCAGTTGCCAATTGAAGTCACTGAAGACCAGAAGAAGGCAGTTATATTCATTAGTTCCATCTTCGATGTGCAATATCGCTGCAATTAATACATTTCCAAAGGTTAAGTAAAAGTTAAGCCATTTGAAAGGCTTCTGTATGGTATTCTCTTTAACTGAAGTGTCATCCGAAGATCAAACAGCATGTGCTTGTATTATTTCTGGACTTTGTGCATTGCTAGCTTCACCACACTTCCCATTTATTCCAGAAAGTCATTGTTCAAGAACTCCAATACTTATTTACTCTTCCTAGTGGAACTAGCATGCAACAAAGAAGGTCAGTAAGGTATCTGGATACTTTCTTCCATTTACTAAATATTCTATTTCCCCATAATCTTTATGAAGTTTCTATATATATATGTATCTACATTATAAGAGGCCAATATGATCTGCTCAGATTTCAATGCGAGTAAGGGTATCTAATTGAAAATGCTTCCAAATTGGACCTAATCCAGTAGAACAGTGTGATCTGTCTTTGCAGTCAGACATAAGATTGGCAAGTGGAGTGGGCAGTCTACTTGTTGAATAACACAATACTTCCTTTTTACTTTAGTGTTTACTAGTGGAACTTCAGAAGATATTCCTACATAATTTAAACAGGCATTCTCACTCAATTATAGGAACATATAAAGATGAATCTTCCAGGCTCGTAGTGCCTCTAACATGATTACATAGGATTACATTGGATATACGGCACAGAAACAGGCCATTCAGTCCAACCAGTCCATGCCGGCATTTATGCTCCACTCAAGCCTCCTCCCGTCTTTCCTCATCTAACTCTATCAGCATCATCCTCTATTCCCCTCTCCCTCGTGTGCTTGTCCAGCCTCCCCTTAAATGCATCTATACTATTCGCTTCAACCACTCTTTGGGTAAAGAAGTTTCTTCTGAGTTCCCTATTGGATTTCTTGGTGACTATCTTATATTGATGGCCTCTAGTTATGCTCTTCCCCACAAGTGGAAACATTCTCTCTGTATCCACTCTATCAAAACCTTTCATAATTTTAAAGACCTCTATTAGGTCACCCCTCAACCTTCTTTTTTCAAGAGAAAAGAGACCCAGCCTGTTCATCCTTTCCTGATAGGTATACCCTTGCATTTCTGGTATCATCCTTGTAAATCTTCTCTGCACCCTCTCCAGTGCCTCTATATCCTTTTTATAATATGGCGACCAGAACTGTACGCAGAACTCTAAGTGTGGTCTAACCAAGGTTCGATACAGGTTTAGCATAAATTCCCTACTTTTGAATTCTATCCCTCTAGAAATAAACCCTAGTGCTTGGTTTGCTTTTTTTAATGGCCTTGCTAACCGGCAGAACAACTTTTAGTGATTTGTGTATTTGTATTCCGAGATCCCTTTGTTCCCCTACCCCACCTAGACTCGTACCCTCCAAGTAATAAATGACCTCCCTATTCTTCCTACCAAAACGTAATACCTCACATTTATCTGTGTTGAACTTCATTTGCCAATTATATGCCCATTCTGCAAGTTAATTAATGTCTTCCTATAATTTGTTGCAGTCCTCCTCAGGATTGACTATCCCCCGGTAATTTGGTGTCATCTGCAAATTTAGAAATTGTGTTTTTGATTCCAAAGTCTAAATCGCTAATGTAAATTGTGAACAACAGTGGTCCCAGCACAGATTCTTTGAAGGGATAATTACAGTCCTAGCCCTTTTGGGCTATCCCAGATCAGGCGTATTCCCCAGACGTTCACCTTCAACTTAAGTTAGAGATAGCGGAATTCCATAAAATGCTTAAATGGGCCTAAAGGTTCAGGCTATCTCTCCCTAAAGGAAAGGAACGACTAACGATGTTACCATCCTCCGGATAGTACTTTTAATAAGTTGAACTAGACTGTAACCTTCCGGTAATTGAGAGGGTCTGGAATACCCCCCAGAATTCTGCAACTCCTTACAAAAGAGTGTACAGAATTTGTGGGTTCGCGAGTCTATACAGAATTACTCTTTGAGACAATTCATAGTTTTATTTAAGAGCCAACATTCAGTTAACATCTGTTGAATCAGTCGCAACATTAACAATTCAAAATACAATTAGCTTACATTTCTTATTTCGCAGAGATCCTTATTCTCAAATCTTTACTTCATTACATTTCTTATTTCTTACTTATTTCTAAATCCAGAACATCCACCAAAATCAATCTGACTTCCCGAGACTCATAGTTAAAGACTTACAGAGATGCCCCTGGAAAGTTGAGAAATGCCCTGCTCATTCAGCGTGTTCTGACTTCTGTTAAAAAAGGTCTTATTTTTATACCCTTTTGGCAGTGGTTTCTTCTTTGATGTTCTCTGCTGATGTCAGCTAATTGTCTTTATTGATACCTCTTTCGAATGCTTTCTATTTTACTATCAATTCAACTATTGCATGCATAATTATTTCTCTACTCTTAGGTGTTCCAAAAACCATCATAAAAACAATGACAGCTATGGTTTTTGTTTCATGTCATTCTTATCGAAGATTCTTCATTCAATTCTTAATATTGGCTTTACTGGTTTTTTGCAGACATTTTGACCCCGTTCTGCTCCAAGTTTAATACAAACACAATGCAATTGCTTGATGTCATCTATTGAAGTTATATCTTCAAAGTCTTGTTGGTATGGTTTTTACTATGTATATATTAAAGACACTTTGACTAGGGTGGTTCATGCATTTCTAGCTATCTCAATTGGTTGCATATTTAATCGTGTTTCCTGTCATCCCAAGCTTAACATAAAACTATTTGACCAGCAGATGTTTCTTTTACTTGATGTCATGTTTTCAAAGGCACATGCCTCTTTTAACGTTTGTGTTTCTGTTCCAACGTGTTAGCTCTTAACACTTAAACTGGGCATTCTCATTGTGTTCGTTGCAAACCATAGACCTTCGGAAGCGCCAATGGTTTGCTTCAATCTTTCATTGTTTTAGAATATTTAACTAATTCTCATTTCAAAGCTTGTTTACAGCTTTGTTTTCAACTGATCTTTTCTCAGAAGCCTGTATTCTGTTTACAGCCTGTGTCTGTTGAGACTTGTGTCTTTTAAACCCAGTATGTCCTTTATTAATATTAGAATTCTGTTCATAGTATCGTGTATTTCTCTGACTCATGGCTATTCCTTCACATCTTGTGGAACACCACTACCCACCTTCTGCCACTGTGAATAGCTACCTTTTACTCCTACTCTCTGCTTTCTGTCTTGAAGCCAGCTACCAATCCATTCTGCTGCTGGTCCCCTAACTCCGCATTCTATGACCTTGTTCATCAGTCTATTATGGGGTACCTTATCGAAGGAATTTGGAGATCTAGATAAATTACATCTACTGCATTACCATTGTCTACTCTCTCTGTCACCTCTTCAAAAAATGATCTTTCCTTATGAAAAAGGCAAAGAAACAAGGAGCGCGGAGCCTCTCAGGCTGTCATGGAAGATCAGCCATGTGTGATTTTCTGATAGGGAAGTTTGGGGTTAAGTGAACCCGTGCTACCAGTGATGACCTAAATCAAAATGAGATATTTATTTAAATTACATCCCTTGCCTTAATTCCCAACAGTAGGTGAGGGATAGCATACTAAGTACTACTTGCTTATTTTAGATGGGCACATCCAGTAATTTGGGCCTAGCTACGTTGCTACATCAGGCAGTCGACAGTTTACACCTGTATCAAGCAAGTGGCAGACACTATTGGCAACACCGTCATTGCTCACTCTGTGCAAAGGAGGCATCAGCTAAAATTCACAAGTTGGTATGTTTCCTTTGTGCGCAAGGTGTCAGAGATGGTACCCATGTAGTTCATCATGCCAACCCTAAGGTCTACATGCAAAGAAAGGGTTTGTATTTCATTAATATTCGGGCCACAGAATTATTATGCCTATCAATGGCTACTATTCAGAAAGAAGCCATGATATTATCAATAAGTAGTCGATCGTGGCTGAATGTTTGGATGGAGAAGAAGTATTGGCAGGGAAGTATTTCTTGGGAGACCAGAGCTAATCTTCATGTCCATGGCTGACGACCTCACTGAGAAACTTCCCAACAATGGAGGAGGACTATGGGCTGGAAACCTTAGCATCTAATTGCTGTTCCACATCCATCACCTCTACTAGCATGAGAAGTGTGCCACACAGCTTCAGGACAATGAAAGAGTCTGTAACAAAGGGCAAAGATTATGCACTGTGCTTGAAATGGTACCTCCCAGAGGGCATGGAAGTCGCCATCTTAAGTACGTGCCACCATTGATAAAGCCTCACAATAATTGTAACAATGAGAAGCTCACTTACCAGTGCCTTGCTCCTCATACCTGCAAACTTCCTCCACATTTGCAGCAAGGGACCTGGGCGACTGCAGGGATTCAGTCGGCAACTTCCTTCAATGCAGGTTGCGCCTGTGCTTTTACTGGGGGGGTCTTCACTGGACCACTCGCCGTTCACACCTCTTGCAGCAGAACTTCCTTCTGTTCAGGTGGAAAGTGAGCAGTGTTGTCCACAGGTCTTCATTGTGACACATTGCTCTACTTTTCTCTCTCCACTGCAACACAACTTATAATGGGCAGCTGCAGTCCTTCAAGAATTGCTCCCTTACTGTACTTTCTAAATCCCAGCCATGTATACGACAGGTAAAACTCTCTGGGCAACTCTTTCCCATGCTTTTAGAATATTCAAATTGTGGGGACCCCATCAGAAAATTGGGGCAGAGCCACCCTCTTTGTTGCAGGGGCTGGTGACCCTATGTATTGGGTCAGTCCAGCTCCATTTTTCCCACCATGGAAAATCAGGGCGTAGACATTCATTTATTTTATATGACAGGACATCTGCATATGTTCACCAAAATGGCCAATGCGTAAGGGATAACATTTATACGCGTTCTATTGGTCTTCAACCCTCTGAGATATCTGCGCTCCTCCAATTCTGGCCTCTTGCGCATCCCCAATTTCAATCATGCCACCATTCGTGGCCATGCCTTCAGCCCTGGAATTCCCTCCCTAAACCTCTCCACCTCTCTATCTCGCCTCCTTTAAGATGCTCCTTAAAACCTACCTCTTTAACCAAGCTTTTGGTCACCTGTCCTAATATCTCCTTATGTGGCTAGGTGTCAAATTTTGTTTGATAATCGCTCCTCGTCTTGGGACGTTTTACTACATTAAAGGCACTATATGAATGCAAGTTGTTGTTACTGACTTCCTTTTAACTGAAAGCATTCTCATACAGCAAATGCTCCCTAGTCACATGAACCAAGAGCAGGTCAGAGGTTGGGTATTCTGCGGCGAGTGTCTCACCTCCTGACTCCCCAAAGCCTTTCCACCATCTACAAGGCACAAGTAAGGAGTGTGATGGAATACTCTACACTTGCCTGGATGAGTGCAGCTCCAACAATACTCAAGAAGCTCATCACCATCCAGGACAAAGCAGCCCGCTTGATTTGCACCCCATCCATCACCTTAAACATTCACTCCCTCCACCACCGGCGTACCGTGACTGCAGCGTGTACTGTAATGTATTATCATATGGTTTGTCACATGGTTTAGTATGAGCATGCTCAGTTTGTTCTGGCCTAGTAAAGCAAGGACATGGACTAGCAACTCATTGGCCTAGAAATTCAGTTGGTAGCGCCAGCCGCTAGCGCCTTAAGAGGGCGATAAGTGGGGCGTGAAGCGGCTAGCGCCTGGGCGCAGCACGATCTGCGCCTCTCGCGAACTTGAGTGAAGATTTAATGGCGGCGCAAAACCGCAACGCCCACTGAGCTGCGCGCGCAGATCCTGACGTCATTTCATGGTGCAACGCCCTTGGTGCGCCCCGAACCGGAACTTCAGTGGCGCCCCCCTTCTTTCCGCCTGGCGCTCGCAGCGACCGGTTGAGTGGAACGGTTCCCAGTCGCTGTGTGGCTGGGGGGGCGCTATTTAAAGGGGACTCTTCCTGCATTCTTTGTGGTAGCCATTTTGGACCACTCCTGTGTGAGAGAGAGAGAGATTTGCAGAGAGACAAAGGGAGAGAGCTTTCTGCATTGACTCAGCGCTCGCACAGGTACTTCTGGCTTCAGCCCAGAGCTTTGCAGTTGGATTGATTTTTCAGTGCCATAGCCTTGAGTGGCCACATATAACGGGGGCTGCAATGGGTGGAAACGTTGGGTTTCTGCATTGCATTGAGAGGGCTCAGAGACGCCGAGAGAGAGTGCCAATCATGGCCAGACGGAGGAGGGCCAACAGGCGTCGGCACAGGAGGCCTTACCCTCCCAGGGTATACCGCCAGCACTTCTCCTACCTCAACATGTCTGAGGAGCAGTGCATTCGACATGTCTGAGGAGCAGTGCATTCGGAGGCTTCGATTCAGAAGGGAGGTGGTCACTGAGATCTGCCATCTGCTTCAGAGAGATCTGCAGCCTCAGCTGAGGAGCAGGACGTCTCTGTCGGTGGCAGTGAAGGTGACAGTGGCTCTCAACTTCTATGCCACCGGCTCCTTCCAATCCGCTACTGGGGACATTGCCAATGTCTCCCAGTTCGTGGTGCATTGCTGCATCCGCCAGGTCACGAATGCCCTCTTCAAAAGGAGATGTCAGTACATTTCCTTCCCCATGACCCTGGACAAGCAGCAAGAGCATGCAATGGGATTTGCAAGAATAGCGGGCTTCCCCATGGTCCAGGGCGCCATTGACTGCACAAATGTGGCTTTGCGGGCGCCTCTAGAGAATGCCGAGGATTACCACAACCGGAAGGGGTTCCATTCGTTGAACATGCAGTTGGTGTGTGACCACAGGCAGCTCATACTAGCTGTCAATGCCCGCTTTCCAGGCAGCAGCCATGCCGCCTTCATCCTGCGCCAGACTTCTGTGGCAGACATTTTCGAAGCCCCGGCTCACCCAGGAGGCTGGCTTCTCGGGGACAAGGGCTATCCTCTATGCACCTGGCTGATGACCCCGCTCCATGCGCCCACCACCCCTGCTGAAGAGCGATAAAATGTCAGCCATCAAGCGACCAGGAACATCATTGAGCACACAATCGGCGTGCTAAAGCAATAGTTCCGCTGTCTGGACCATTCCGGTGGAACCCTACAGTACTCGCCTGAGCAAGTCTCCCATTTCGTTGTAGTGTGCTGCATGCTGCACAACCTGGCTATCCTCAGGACTCAGCCACTGCCAGCAGACATTGGAGGACCACCAGAGGAGGAGGAGGAGGAGGAGCAACAAGATGGGAGGGAGGCACAAAGTGCAAGGGCCATCCGTCAGCAGCTTATTGCAAGTCGGTTCTAGGCCCCCTCTCAGGGAATGGCTTGTGCCATTGAAAGAACATGAATGGACCCGCTCCGCAAACCTTGAGCCGGTCAAGGCAACTAATAGTTCAAAGTGCAAACATGCACAATCTGAATAAAGACAATTATTTATTTAACAAACTCTGTGCCCTTCCCGCATGACAAACAAATACAGAGAAACCCCCCAAAAAATAGTCAGACACATAACTGGCTCGAACAACCTGGAGACAATGAACAAAAGAGTTAAACAAAAATGACGATGATCCTTGGCCTTCACAAAAAAGAAACACAACATTTTGCCACACCTCCTACTTTTTGGCCTGCGAGGGTGATCTGCCTCGTTTGCGAGATTGCCCCCTTCCCGGCCTGCAGCTCCTCCGCAATGGGACCCCAGTGGCTGCAGCAAGGCTGGGGGAAGGCTGCTGAGGGTCAGATGGTGAGTCGGCAGATGCCCTTGGGGGCCGGCCTGGACCAGCTCTGGGCCTGGAGGGTCCAGCTGCTGACTGCTCCAAATCTGCTTGGCGGCAGCAGTCTGTCCTACGGGTGGTGGCAGCTGCAGTGGAGGAGTGACAGTGTTGGCAGCAGGAATACTGCCAACCTGACAGAGCACAGGCACTCCCTGGTCGGACGAGACACTGGCACTCGCACGGGGCAGCACTGAAGCATGTGCAGCAATCTGCTGAAGCACAGACTGCTGGCCTGCTGTGGCGCGGCGAGGGCCCCGGCGAATCCTGGCCGATCCAGCGAGGGTGGCAGCAGTTAGTGCTCGTGTGGCCCTGATCTGTGTCTGCATCAGACCAGCCAGTGACTGCATGGCACGACTAAGCACTTGGCTGGAAGCCGCGTGTGCTGCACCGACGTCCTGCTGACTCCTTGCCTGTGCCGCCCCGAATTCCTGTACACTCCTTGCCAGTGACTCTATTGAGTCAGGCATCCTTGCCACTGCAGCCATGAGCTCAGTGTGCCTGCGCTCCGCCTGGGCGCTCATTTCACCAAGGAGCCGCACCTCCTCTGCACTCACTGTAGCAGGACTGGAGGCCACACTCACCCTCTGGGGAGAAGGCCGCCGAGCTTCCCTACCGCCCCCCCCCCCCAACCATGTTGCTGCAGCCTGCTAGGCCCCGGAGCTTCACCCTCCTCAGACCCTTCCCCCCCCTGCTCCCCTCTGGGGAAGACGTGTCCCCATCATGGCCATGGGCTGCCTCGGCTGAGGGTGGCACTGATGTTCCGGCTTCCTCTTCCTCTTCCTCGCCTTCCGATTCACTCACAGTGCCAGCTTGAGGGCCCGCCTCCTCACCTGGCGAATCAGCATCTGAAAGCAGGGAGGTACAAGAGTTGCTTTAGTGTGAGGACAGCGCGGCAGCGAGGGAGGCATGTGTGCTGCAATGCACTGCATTGGTTCGATAGTGGCAAAGGATGCTGGTGTGAGGCACAAGTGGAAAGAGAGAGGTCAAAAAGGTGATGACCTTACCATTGCTGTCCACAACGGGGTCGGCATCTCCAGTGGCGACGGGGCCAATCAGCCGGCCTGCTTGCTGCTCCAGATCGCTGAGGTCTTTAAGTTCAGGACGGCCTCCCCCGGTCCTTTGCTGCTGCCTCCTATTGTGGGCCAGCTTGCCCAGCAAGAGAAAGGACGGGCTCTGAGTATAGTGTGAAGGCCTGATCTTGCCTGCACTGCCTCCCATGGTGGAATAACCCTGACAGTCTCAAGCCCTGATCTTGCCTGCACTGCCTCCCATGGTGGAATAACCCTGACAGTGTGAAGCCCTGATCTTGCCTGCACTGCCTCCCATGGTGGAATAGCCCTGACCGTGTCAAGCCCGGATCTTGGCTGCACTGCCTCCCATGGTCGAATAGCCCTGACAGTGTGTAAAGTGGTGAATGTGCATGTGATTTTCATGAGTCCCACATCGGTGTTGGATGAGGGCTGGGCATTGGGGCTTTCAGGACCCTTTGGCCATAAAGTGAGGTGCACATGCAGGGATGAAGAGGATACTGCAAAGGGTACTCACCCTGACAACCCGAGTGAGGTCGTTGAACTTCTTCCTGCATTGCGTTGGGGTCCTAGGCACCATGCTGCTGGAGGTCACTCTGTGTGCCACCTCCCTCCAAGCTTTTCTATATTCGCTGGGCAGCAGCCTCCTGCCACTGTCAGGAAAGAGGATAGGTCACCTGCGCTCCACTGCGCCAACCAGAACCTTCAGGGCCCCCTCACTGAAGTGCTGCACTCGCTCCCTGGCCTTCTCCATGGTCGTAGGCGTAACGATGTTGCAGCAGGTCTGTCCAGGCCTAGAATCAGGGCTCCAATGTGCAGGGCATGGCTGCAAGCCAAATCGACCCTCCCCCTTTAAGAGGTGACTGGCGCCAGCGTGTCTGCCTGCAATCACTAACTCGCCGCACCTGCGCTGCACCCGCCCTCGGTGGTAGCGCCTCGGCTCGCCTTAGGATAGTCGTGCACCGCCTGCTTTAGCGCAGCAGCAACCTCTTGGGGCGATGCAACTCAATTTCAGTGAAGGTGGCGCTAAGTTGCGCCGGGCGCTAAATTTAGCACACGCTCGACTGTAGCGCCCCAAACGTGGCGATACTGAATTTCTAGGCCATTGCTCTCTGCCCTTCATCTGTTCTACCCACATATATTATATTTTGGCAATGAGATTGGGATTTCAAAGCCATTTTTAGGGATCATGGAAGGACACAGTGTTCAACCTTCAAGTGGACAAGTTTAAGGCAAATTTTGTGACACCTAAACTGAATTTTTGTGATGTTTTACTGGTAATGCTGATGCAGAATCATCTGTGCTTTGCCTTCGTGTGTATGTATACATAACATCAGCGGCCTTGGTTCTCACAGGTAGTGTGCTGAGTCACTGTTCGACGGGACAATCATGTCCGCGCCTGTGGGATTCATCGGAAGCCTCGACATGTATGACTGAGCTCGCGAATCATTCAGTTCTTTCATTGAGCAGATGGAGATTTTTTTTTAAGGCCAATAGCATTATTCAGACCGAAGGTGCAGATGAGAAGGTTCAAGCTCAAAATAAAGTAATTCGTGAACGAAAAAAAGCAATTTTTCTAACGGAGATCGGACCAGATGTCTATGAAAGACTGACAAACCTACTCGCACCAGGGAAAGTGAAGGATGCGTCGTTTCAAGATATTGTCGAGAAAATCGAGGACCATTTTGATCCAAAGCCGTTAGAAATAGCAGAGAGCTATAAGTTTGGTACCAGAAACCAAAACCAAAGTGAAACCAGCAGTGAGTACATTGTAGCTCTTAAGAACCTGTCTTTGCATTATAACTTCGGCACATTTTTGGATCGTGCGTTGCGAGATAAGTTTGTGTGTGGACTGGTGGATGAGCGCACAGTCCAAGTTACTGAACACTCTGAACCTAACGTTTGACATAGCATGCAAAATTGTCGTATCTATGGAGATGGTGTCTAAGAATGCTAGGGAGCTCCATCAAACTCAAGTGACTAGTGCAGCTGAGGTCTACAGTCACAAAGCCACCGGCAAACCTAAAGCTGTGAGACCAGGTCAAAAGCATGCCAGTGAGAGCAGTTCAGTGAATTGTTTTGCTGCAATGGAAATCACTCACCACAGTCCTGCCAATACATAAATGCGAAGTGTTTTCACTGCCAGAAGCAAGGCCATATTTCAACAGCTTACAGAGCTAGATCGAAAGCAGGAAGTAAGAACCATTCTAGTGACAATGCAAAGCGGTTACAACAAAAGGGAGGAGTTCACAATATTGAAGTGGACACACCTGATGTTGAAGAACTAGGCATCTACAGTATCTATGCCGCTAGCGGCAACGCTGGCAGTCGTGAGAAAGACTTCCATACAAAACTTTTGATCAATGACCAATATATTGATATGTGTGTATCGACATGGCGGCGGACTGCTCTATCATGAGTAAAGACACATATGAGAGTAAATTTAATCAAATACCACTTACAAAGAGTACTGTAGAGTTAAAAACCTACTCCGGAGAAATCCTAGAGACATGAGGACAAATGGAATGTACAGTTCAACACAATGGCCAGTCAGTAAAGCTGCCTATTATTGTAGCGAGCTACAACAACAGGCCAACTCTCATGGGCAAAGACTGGTTGAGAAAGTTAAAACTAGGCTGGAAAAAACATCTTGTGTGTAAATGCTTCAAACAAGCGACTCGACACAATGCTGAACAAGTACGAAAGCATGTTCACAGACAGTTATGAGGCATCACTGGGTATGACGTGCACACCCGCATCCAGTTTGGAAGCCTGTCTATTGTAAGGCAAGGCTGGTCCCCTATGCGTTGAAATGTCAGGTGGAGGAAGAGCTAGCGAAGCTCAGAGAGAACGGAGTGCTAGTAAAAACTGACAAAAGTGAATGGGCTACCTGATCGTGGTAGTGCCCAAAGCAGACAAAACTGTACGCTTGTGCAGTGACTACAAAGTTACTATCCACCAAGCAGTTGACGATGAGCAGCACCCGTTACCTACATCACAAGATTTGTATGCAGCACTCTCTGGGTCAAAGGATTTCTCCAAGCTTGATCTGTCACACCCGTACACTCAGCTGAATGTTGACAAAGAGAGTCAACAGTATCTCACCATCAACGCACACAAGGGACACATGTGTTGGGAGTGAAGGTGAGATTTTCACGCTAGGTGCAGTTGACAAAGACTTTCTTGTGAATACAACTGAGATTGCAGATGAGACTCAAAAGGACTCAATACTGAAAAGAGTGTATGAAAACACCTGGAATGGATGGACTGATCAGTGTATGAACACAGAATTGAAAGCATTCCATAACTGTCGTACTGAATTGTCCTGTGAGCAAGGTTGTATCAAGTGGTGAAACAGAGTGGTGGTACCTAATTATTTGAGAGATAGAATTCTGGCCGAACTTCATACTGAACATCCAGGGATCGTCAGTATGAAATCAATTGCAAGAAGCTTTGTTTACTGGCCTGGATTGGACAGTGATCTTGAACCACTTGATCATGAACTCATACATGTGTTTGACTCAGTTCAGACTTCAGTAACTGAAGTACCAGGTTCAAACAAGTCTGAGAGAGAAACAGGATCCCCTTTGAGTTCAGAACCAAAACAAAACAGCCTGAAAATTGGTTCAACGCCAAAACCTTCTTTAAGGAAATCAGGAAGGCTCCGCAAACCTGTTATTAAACTGCATTTGTAGTTCATTTTTTTAAAAAGCCAGGAGTTTTTATTGTGTGGTACATGTAATGCTGGGAAAGGTGGAACCACAGTATTTGTATTTGAGAGGGGAATACATATATTTTTTAAGGGGGGTGGGGGGGGGGGGAAGCAGTGTAATGTATTATCACATGGTTTGTCACATGGTTTGGTATGAGCATGCTCAGTTCGCTCTGGCCTAGTAAAGTAAGCACCTTGACTTGCAACTCATCCCGTCTCTGTCCTTCATTTGTTCTACCCACATATATTACACCCACTTACTCTCATCAAATAAAGAGGCGTTTGCATAGTAATATAGTGGTGTCCCAAATTCTGCCACCTGGTGGATTTACGTCATTGCAGCACGCTCCCAGGCCCAAGAATTTTGGGTCCACAATATCTCAAGACTACTTCTCTGCTTGCAAGACATGACGGGACATGATAATAAAAGAGACTCAAAGTGGAAGAGGGCCCAGAAGTTACAAGCCCTTGACTCCAGATGAGGATCTCTCCTGGATATTCGTGCCTTTACGGGCATTGCGAAAAGATGAAGCCAAAGGCTTACTCCAGGGTTAGTGCCATCCTGCTGTTGTTATGTCTTGTCCCTTACTCACTCACTGACGCATACATACAATCCCAGAACACAGTAATATTGCAAAGCAAGCTCGGTTTGGATCCAGCATTCTAACAAATGTTCCTCTTCTCTAATTGTAAGCCTGCAGGAGCAGCCTGCCTGCACAGCCATTGGCCCCAATCAGGTAAGCACCTCACAGTGCTCTGTGTCATTCACACCAACGTTTGCAAACTCTGATATGATAAAACAGTTGTGGATAACCAGGTCAGTTATTCTCCATGCAGCCCAAAATCAACAGAGAGGGACAGATTTGTGGCCTCACTGTTTTCTTGGTTCATCTCACTTTCTGCCCCACATCGCCAGTCTCCAGAAACAAGTACAGGAAACTTTCTGGTATCCGGCACTAACGGGACCGAGCTGGTGCCGTCCCATCAAAACTGCTGTAGAAACCAGCGCCAATGTTAAAACATACGGAGCTTCTGAGCTCCGTCTCAAGCAACAAACCCTGTTGCTTAGCAACAGCTTCAAAACAGTCGGCACAGCTTGCAAGCATCTCTGTAGCTAAGCAATAGCTTCAGCTAGACGCTTGCAGAGCCTGACTGGAGAAAAAAAGCGATGAAAAGTAAAAAAACTTATCTGCACCGACTCCTGAATTTTGCCGGTGGATAGAGCTTTCCGGACATTTAACCACCGGTTAAACGAAAGTTTCCTGCACAGAATTTCAACATCTATCAAGGGCAAAACCTGTTTCCAGACCACACTCAGTGGTGTAAATCTTGCTGAATTTTTGATTGCATTTTGTCATCATTTAAACAAAACTAGAATTTATAGGTATCTGTACAAAACAGAAGATAAAGGGGATACAACAATCAATCTCCATTGTTCCACAGTTCAACTTAAAGCATCAGGTCACTCAATTGGAAGCACTGTCAGTAATTTGGTTGAGGGTGACTATCCCTCAACCAAATTACAAAAAAAAAACCTAATTTTCTGGTCACTTTTGCTGTTTGCTGTGCGCACAATGGCAGCTGCGTCTCCTACATTACAACGACGACTACACTTCAAAGTTACTTCATTGGCTGCAAAGTACGTTGGGACCTCCTGAGGTTTATTGCGTCTGTCCCTGAGTGAGCTGACCTTGCCCGGTAATGTAACGTCAGCTGATTGTAATATTGGAATGTTGCTTCCAGCACGTACCGCATGATACGCTCAGAGTGCACTAATTCCAGGCGCCTGCAGCCAACAAGCAGCCGAGGCTGCCAACATATTTGAAGCATCTCTTGTGGGAGGGAAGGAATCTGGTGCAAAACTAATCTTTTGAGGTCAAGAGCTCCACATAAAAGTAAGCTGGGTGGCCTCATTGCCGGGTCGGACCCTCCCAGGGGAAAAATAATAAATTGGTCTATTTCTTCAGCAGCTGTTGTAAAAAAAAATTATTTGTTCACGGGATGTGGGCGTCGCTGGCAAGGCCAGCATTTATTGCCCATCCCTAATTGCCCCTTGAGAAGGTGGTGGTGAGCCGCCCTCTTGAACTGCTGCAGTCCGTGTGGTGAAGGTACTCCCACAGTGCTGTTAGGGAGGTAGTTCCAGGATTTTGACCCAGCGACGATGAAGGAATGGCGATATATTTCCAAGTCAGGGTGGTGTGTGACTTGGAGGGGAACTTGGAGGTGGTGGTGTTCCCATGCGCCTGCTGCCCTTGTCCTTCTAGGTGGAAGAGGTCGCGGGTTTGGGAGGTGCTGCCGAAGAAGCCTTGGCGAGTTGCTGCAGTGCATCTTGTAGATGGTACACGCTGCAGCCACGGTACGCCGGTGGTGGAGGGAGTGAATGTTTAAGGTGGTGGTTGGGGTGCCATTCAAGTGGGTTGCTTTGTCCTGGATGGTGTCAAGCTTCTTGAGTGTTGTTGGAGCTGCACTCATCCAGGCAAGTGGAGAGTAGTCCATCACATAATGAGCAGTTGCTGGAGTTATCTCTGGAATTCTCTCTCAAAACCTCTTCTTCTAACTACCTCCCTCTTCCTTTTTTAAGAACCTTTTCAAAATCCTTTTCTCTCAAGCCTTCAATCACCTCATCTAATTTCTCTTGGCTCAGTGTCTCCATTTCTCTGCTATCTCCTCTCTGAACTAGCTTGTGATTTTTTTGCATATTAAAGGCGCTGAATGATTGAAAGTTGCTGCTGTTGTTGTTGCTCGGGTGGTCCTTTATAGGAAGTAGCCCTAATTTACATCGGTTCTGCAGCCTCAGTGAGCCAAGTTGGTGCCCGGGCTCACAGTCTACTACGTGCTGTCCGGTTACATTGCGGTCCGCTGGGCACCTTGGATGTGAAGTAAGCCCGAGGTTTTCATGCATCGCACTTCAGTGCAATAAACAGTAGACAGCACAGTGCCAGAGCTACGGAACGAATGAAGAAAGAAAGCACCTTCCGCAACCTCAGGTCAACGGAAAGCGCTTTACTGCCAATGAAGTACTTTTGAAAGGTAGTCACTGTTGTAAGAACATAAGAAATAGGAGCAGGAGTAGGCCATACGGCCCCTCGGGCCTGCTCCGTCATTCAATAGGATCATGGCTGATCTGAATCTAGACTCACGTCCACTTCCCTGCCCTCTCCCCGTAACCCCTAATTCCCTTATCTGCTAGGAAAATGTCTATCTCCATTTTAAATTTATTTAATGTTGCAGCTTCCACAGCTCTCTGGGGTAGCAAATTCCATAGAAAAGGCGGCTGCCAATGTGCGCACAGCAAGGTCCCACAGACAGCAATGACCAGCAATGTTCCCTTTAAGCTGGGTGGCTGCGTGGCCTCGCAGCGCTCTGCAGGTCTCGTGCAGCTGGTGAGCCGGCTTTTTAAATAGAAAAAACCCCGCACGCGCGGAATCTTGAATGGCTCGCGCAGCTCGTTAAAGGAGCTGCGCGGGCCAGAACAAAATTAGAGGGAACACTGATGACCACATATTGGCCCAGATATTCCGATCCCTACAGGTGTGTACGCGCTGTGTACCCACCCATAGGGACATCGGAAATGCTGGTTTCAGGCATGCACAGCGCATAAGAACATAAGAACATAAGAAATAGGAGCAGGAGTAGGCCAATCGGCCCCTCGAGCCTGCTCCACCATTCAATAAGACCATGGCTGATCTGACCCTAACCTCAAATCTTCTATCACTCTGCATCCACCCGAACCCATGTGATCTCCCGGGAGAGGCAAAAAACCAGATAAAGACCCAATGGCCAATTTGGGAGAAAAAAATCTGGGAAATTCCTCTCCGACCCAGCTAGGCGATCGAAATTCTTCCAGGAGATCACTCTGTCCCTATATTTTCTACAGTACTTACCTTCTGTAAAGGCGATCTCCACCCCAGCCAGGAACAGGAATAAAACCATCTCCTGAAATCTAACACAGAATTAGAACACAGTAGGAGCAGAACCAGGCTACACGGCCCCTGGGCCCACTCCACTACCCACAGGGCCATGACCATTCCAAACCTAGACTCATGTCCAATTTCCTGCCTGCTCCCCGTAACCCTTAATTCCCTTTACTTCTAGGAAACTATCTATTTCTGTTTTAAATTTATTTAATGATGTAGCTTCCACAGCTTTCTGGGGCAGCAAATTCTACAAACCTACCACCCTCTGAGTGAAGAAGTTTCTCCTCATCTCAGTTTTGAAAGAGCAGCCCCTTATTTTAAGATTATGCCCCCTAGTTCTAGTTTCACCCATCATTGGGAACATCCTCACCGCATCCACCCGATCAAGCCCCTTCACAATCTTATATGTTTCAATAAGATCGCCTCTCATTCTTCTGAACTCCAATGAGTAGAGTCCCAATCTACTCAACCTCTCCTCATATGACCACCCCGTCATCACCGGGATTAACCGAGTGAACCTTCTTTGTACTGACTCGAGAGCAAGTATGTCTTTTCTTAAGTATGGACACCAAAACTGTATGCAGTATTCCAGGTGCGGTCTCACCAATACCTTGTACAACTGCAGCAATACCTCCCTGTTTTTATATTCCATCCCCCTAGCAATAAAAGCCAACATTCCATTGGCCTTCTTGATCACTTGCTGCACCTGCATACTAACTTTTTGAGTTTTGTGCACCAGGACCCCCAGATCCCTTTGTACTACAGTACTTTCCAGTTTCTTGCCATTAAGATAATAACTTGCTCTATGATTTTTCCTGCCAAAGTGCATAACCTCACACTTTCCAGTATTGTATTCCATCTGCCAAATCTCTGCCCACTTACTTAGCCTGTCTATGTCCCTTTGCAGGTTTTTTATGTCCTCCTCACTCACTACTTTCCGTCCCATCTTTGTATCATCTGCAAACTTTGATATGTTACGCTCTGTCCCCTCCTCCAAATCGTTAATATAGATTGTAAAGAGTTGGGGACCCAGCACTGACCCTTGCGGAACACCACCAGTTACTGGTTGCCAATCTGAGAACGAACCATTTATCCCAACTCTCTGCTTTCTGTTAGAGAGCCAATCCTCCACCCACGCCAGAATATTACCCCCAATCCCGTGATTGCGCTGAAAACCGGCATTTCTGATCTGTCAAGAAAGCTCTTGACAGATCCTCCGTCTGCCCTGGAGAAGGGCCTCTGCGGGGGGGCAGTTCTGCTTTTTGGAGACCCTCCGCCCACAGAAAACCCTTACAATTCTTGCACCCAGTAAAAGCAAGCGCAAGGCCTGCTTTTACCAGGATAAGAGTTGAAAAAAAGTTTTAAAAAAATGTTTTTCACTGATTTATCATTTTAAAATATTTTTTTTAAAAGGTAAGTTTATTTTTAGCTCCGTAAAAAAATATAATTATTTTTTTCAAAAAATTACATTTTTGTTTAAAATTCTTAATTTATTGTAATTTCAAGTCATTTTAAAAATGTGATTTTTAAAATGTATTTAAAGTTTTACTATGTTTTTTCATTGATCTCCATTCATATATTTGACAGGTCTTCCTGACAAATGTATGAAGGGAGATTCCCTTCTGTGATTGGCTCCCCATGACCCACGTGATCCCAGGGACGCTGCGAACTACCTGCGCCCCTGGGATTCGTGGGCCCTGCGCACTTCATGTTTGGAGAGGCCCAGGAGCAGAAGCGCATGCGTCCCGGGAGCCCTCAGTTAAGGGCGCAGATTTTTCCAGATCGCAGGTCTCCGCCCGCGGGAGGCCTGCGATCGGAAAATACGGGCCAATCTGTTTTAGTGATGATGGTTGAGGGATAAATATTGACTCGGACACCAGGGAGAACTCCCCTGCTCTTCTTCAAAATATTGCCATGGGATCTTTTACTTCCACCTAAGAAGGCAGACAGGGCCTCGTTTAATGTCTCACTCGAAAGACGGCACTTCTGACAGTGCAACACTCCCTCAGCACTGGACTGAACTGTCAGCCTAGCTTTATGTGCGTGCTCGAGTCCCTGGAGTGGGGACTTGAACCCACACCCTTCTGACTCAAAGGCAAGAGTGTCACCAACTGAGCCATGGCTGACACCTGAGTCTTTTGAGGGCAGCAACCAACCATTAGTAATTGTCCAAGAAAATAAAGCACTCTGAGATTGCTTCTAGCATTGTTATTTGTTCCTTCTCTGAGTGCATAATCTAAATTTAGTAATACCAGTTGCTGCCTTCCAACAACATGAGGTCACACTCTGACTATCAGAAAGTCTAAGTTTAGTTCCACTTATCCTTGCACACTCCTGTAATATAGTTAACTCTAGGGGTGGGTAATGTGCATCTGTTTTTTGAAGAATGGGATGAGCTTGGTCCAAAGGTGTCCAACTCAATCTCATTCCCAAAATGGCTTCTGTCTACCTCGCCGGCAAGTGCCATTTTGTATCATCATTTGTAGGGGTTTAATTTCTGTGTGTTCATTTCATTCATTAATCATTTTAAACATTATAATTAACAACTACATTAAATTAGCACAGACAGAAATTAGCCAGTGCATTAAACATAGAGAGGAAGAGAGAGAGAGAAAGCAAGCAAGGAAGATAGAGAGATAAAAAAGGAAGATAGGGAGATAAAGAAAGGAAGATAGAAAATTAAAGAAATTAAGGTGGAGAGAGAAAGAAAGAGAGGAAAGAAGGAAGGACACCAAGAAAACAATTCTGCTGTTCTTTGCAAAAAATGCCATTGGTGTCTTAAGTTCACCTGAACAGGTAAATGGATTTTTGGTTGAAAGTCTCATCTGAAAGATGGCATCTCTGACAGTGCAGTATTCCCTCAGTACTGTACCCCTATTTTATGCGCTCAAGGGTACAGAGAAAACTATACCCCAATATTTTCTACAACTGAACAGTTTGAAATACATTTTGTTAAAGATTTTGAATAGAATAGAATCAACCAGCCTTTCACTGCATGTACTGTATAAACAAAAAGCATTGATCATATCCTATTAGAGACACATCCCCAAGAATATACAAACATACGAATTTGATGAGCAGAGAAAGTCCAGCTGGTCCATCATGCCTGCTCCACTCCATGATGGTTAGAGCATCATGACCAGACATTTCCTTATCTACCCCTCCCCTTCTTAGAGGACAGTGAAGAGTCAGCCACATTGCTGTGGGTCTGGAGTCACACATAGGCCAGACCAGGTAAGGACAGCAGATTTCCTTCCCTAAAGGACAGTAGTGAAGCAGATGTTTTTTATGACAATCCAATAGTTTCATGGTCATCATTACTGATACTAGCTTTTTAAATTCCAGTTTTATTTAATTAATTGAATTTAAATTCCACAGCTGCCGTAGTGGGATTTGAACTCAAGTACTAGCGGGAATCATTAGTCCGGGCCTCTGGGTTACTAGTCCAGTAACATAACCACTATGCTACCGTACCCCATGAAGGCACGAGCAGGGCTAATTCCACATGAAATCAGCTAGTTATGGAGATGAGCCAATTTGTTCACTGTCGTATATATCCTCTAATCACAAACACCTCGTTTCCCCAAGTTACTCAGCACTTCGAATTATCGCCAGTTCTTGCTCCACAAGAAACTGTCAGGAGGAGCTCCAGCATAGAAGCCTGCCACATCATATAGTCTTCTTGTTACCCAACACAGAATGGAAACAAGCTTGATTAGCCATCAATGTTTGCCGATGTGGTGAATATTATTGGCTGGTCCGGTCAGCTGCTGATTTTCTTGGCTAAGATTCCAGTGAAATGATTATCGTAACGCCAGCAGTTTGAGGCTAAATGCCAAATAATACTCGATGAAATCTGGCAAGCCTCAGCCCCATTCAGCCTGCTGTTTTACACCTCCTGTTTGAGGGGCATTCAGCTGCCAGAGGAAGTACCAAAATAGCAAGGCTATTTTCTATTTCTTAAGATCTCGCCAGATGCATAGGCCAGCTTAAAATGTCTAATATCTTAGTAATATCCACCCTGTCCCATTACGCTTTTCCATTTGTAGAACTCTTACTCAATTTTCCACTGCGGCAGGGATATATTCTTATTAATCATTTCACTGTGCCTGGAGTCACAGATAAACACGTACCCTGATACATAAAGAGGTTTACTAGCAAAATAACCTGCTTTCATTATATTTATTACTTTACTGATATCAGAACTGAACGATGATTTGAAAATGTGAAAGGACAAAAATGAGATTCTTGTATCGTGAAAACTGACACTTCTTGTATGGCCCTCCCTGTTTTTCAGGAGGGCTCTCTCAAACACTCTGAGAATTGATCGTGGGCATAAGACAGGTGGCAGAAAAGTCCAAAGGGAGCTCGCTGGCCAATCTGCCATTTCCGCCCCCACCCAACCACTCCCCACGCCACACCAGGAACCGTGAACCACAACATTATGGATTGGCTGAAACACTGAGCGCAGGTTAAAGAAATACTCCTACAATTCATCACGATAATAGATAGGTTTAGCCTGGGTATCCAGTCCGTCATTGGAAACATTGGTATTGAGCACACGACAGGAGAAAATAGTTACAATGCAACCACTCAACTGAATGGATTCAATTAGCATGGCCACTTAAAATGTGGCTCTTGAATTCCCTTATACAATTTGCGGTGTGCCGCTTACAATTGCGAATTATTCTTAACATAAAGTAGCATGGCCGAATATTGCTCTAACGCCTGAATTAATACTTGCTTCTTCAACAAGTAGGCAGCAGCTTACGGATCTTATTGTAATTTTGTCCAGCCACTGCAATACAGACACAAATACAACCCTGCATTATTGATTGGAAGCAACACTCAGGTACCGGGATTTCAAAATACTGAAATCTGATAGCATGTTATATCACTGCTGTACTTTTCTCCGCAGATTGAATATGGACAGATTGCAAGCAAATAAAATAAAAGCATTCTACTCAGGTTGCTGTGAATTGGATACTTGTTTTCTTTCATATAAGCCGTCCTGCTTGCATACCATTGTAAAAACTGATATGGTATGCTGTTCATTATGATGAATGGGGCAGTATTATTAAAAGCATTCTCTTACACTGAACGAGCGGCCAGATTTTCTGTCGTTCACAATAAATGGGCAGAAATTGCAGCCCGGGTGCTGTCAACGCAACTCGCACTCAACACACACTAAATTACAAAAGCTCAAGATAAAGAAAACATAGTTCAATAACACCTGCCTTGCAGAGTGATTTGACGTAGTGGATTTGAAAAAGTATCTACGTAAGAGGCCGACCACAAGACGGATGTTCTCATGTTTAGATATCATGAATGCAATCTGGGATACCAGGTGCACCGTACTGCTCTCCTAATGCAGCTTGTTACATGGTAAGACAGGCTGGGATATTGCGTGTTCAACCATCTAGATCATTTAAACTCTTGTATCCAGCATGTGTCTGAGGTCTCACAACTTTCAAAGGCGCCACACCTGAAAGTGTGGCTTCAGAGGCATCGCACTGCCAAAGTATTACGCCTTCAAGTGGTATCACGCCTCAAAGCATCGCACTTCTACAGAGCACATCAATCACAATTGCCTCATTTAACCACTTGCCTCAAAAAGAACCAATCAAATATCTGATTGAGTAAACGAGAATAAGTCAAAAAGGAACCAATGAGGAACAAGCAGCCAACAGGAAATCGAGCAATAAAGTCCCTCATTTTTTTCAAAAACTGGCATTCACTAAATAGCAAGGATAACAAAACAAATCAACCAAATCGCACAGACAGCAGACGTATTGCTGATCTCCCAGTGATGTATTCGATCATTTGCAATATTTAAAGCATTCTGAAATGGGATCTTTCATTTCCTTTTTACTCATTTAACTAGATAGAAAATTGGAAGGGAAAGGATAGAAACATAGAAACATAGAAGATAGGAGCAGGAGTAGGCCATTCGGCCCCTCGAGCCTGCTCCGCCATTCAATGCGATCATGGCTGATCATCCAAATTCAATACCCTGTCCCTGCCTTCTCTCCATATCCCTTGATCCCTTTAGCCTTAAGAAATATATCCAACTCCTTCTTGAATATATTTAATGAATTGGCCTCTACTGCCTTCTGTGGCAGAGAATTCCACAGGTTCACCACTCTCTGGGTGAAGAAATTCCTCCTCATCTCTGTCCTAAATGGCTTACCCCTTATCCTTAGACTGTGACCCCTGGTTCTGGACTCCCCGACCATCGGGAACATCCTTCCTGCATCTAGTCTGTCTAGTCCTGTTAGAATTTTATAAGTTTCAATGAGATCCCCTCTCATTCTTCTAAACTCCAGCGAGTATAAGCCCAATCGACGCAATCTCTCCTCATACGTCATTCCTGCCATCCCAAGTATCAGCCTGGTGAATCTTCGCTGAACTCCCTCCATGGCAAGAACATCCTTCCTCAGATAAGGCGACCAAAACTGTACACAGTACTCAAGATGTGGTCTCACCAAGGCCCTGTACAACTGCAGCAAGACATCCCTGTTCCTGTACTCAAACCCTCTCGCTACGAAGGCCAACATACCATTTGCCTTCTTAACCACCTGCTGCACTTGCATGCTTACCTTCAGCGACTGGTGCACAAGGACACCCAGGTCTCGTTGCACTTCCCCTTTTCCCAATCTATTGCCGTTCAGATAATAATCTGCCTTCCTGTTTTTGCCACCAAAGTGGATAACCTTGTATTTATCCACATTATACTGCATTTGCCATGCATCTGCCCAATCACCCAACCTGTCCAAATCATACTGGAGTTTCTCGGCATCCTCCTCACAGCACACACGCCCACCCAGCTTTGTGTCATCTGCAAACTTGGAGATATTACATCTAGTTCCCTTGTCTAGATCATTAATATATATTGTGAATAGCTGGGGTCCTAGCACCGATCCCTGCGGTACCCCACTAGTCACTGCCTGCCACTCGGAAAAAGATCTGTTTATTCCAACTCTTTGCTTCCTGTCTGCCGACCAGTTTTCTATCCAAGTCAGTACCTTGCCCCCAATCCCATGTGCTTTAACTTTGCACACCAATCTCTTATGCGGGACCTTATCGAAAGCCTTTTGAAAGTCCAAATACACCACATCCACTGGTTCTCCCTTATCTATTCTACCAGTTACATCTTCAAAAAATTCCAGTAGATTAATCAAGCATGATTTACCTTTTGTAAATCCATGTTGACTTTGTCCGATCCTGTCACTGTTTTCCAAGTGCTCTGCTATTACATCTTTTATAATGGACTCTAGCATTTTCCCCACTACCGATGTCAGGAAGACCTGGGAGCCAAAAGCAGTGAGTGATAATTCAGGAGGAAAGAATTGTGAGAACTTTCTTTCTTCTCAATGTTCTCCAGTGCACTCGTGTGGGCGCTAACTTATGCTGGACTACAACTCGTTGGATGCTGCCTCCTTTCCCTGATCATTCTTCACATGTGAGGCTGGACAATGAGGGTTGGCAGGATATTCAATAATTGGGGACAACTTAAGCGGAGCAGAGAGGAGACATGGGGCTGGAATTTACCTGAGGAGGCGGGTTTGGAGGTGGCACTGCTGGGAAAATCCCCACCTCCAACCAGTCTTCCCGGGAGTCGGGTCCCCGATTTGCACAGGGACCCGACTCCTAGTGACAGGAAGAGGATTATAGCCACTTAACTGCCTGTTAACAGGTAGTTAACAGGTAGTTAAGAGGCTTTTTCCAATTTTTCCACTGCTGCTGCGGGCTTCCCGACGTTGGGAATCCCCGCCAGGGTAAGTGAGGCCTGCTGTGGGTCTATTGTTATGTTGGTGTTTGGATGACAGCTGCAGAAGTGGTGTGAAGGATGCATGGTTAGTATCAAAGTTAAGGACATGTTGTGAAAGTAATTTTTAATGTGGTTAGATGTTCCTGCAGGTGACAAGCTGTGAAGTGTTTGTGTAGCCTCATCTCACCAGGAGAAGTGACAGATGGCTTCTGCAATCACAGCTGCAGCTGCCATCTGTTTTATCCTAAGGAGAGAGTAATTGGAGAGCCTGGGTGAAAGGGTTCACCTTTGGACAGTGATTGTCAGTGTTTGACAGCACCTCAATGCTGTAAAACACTGTCAAATCATCTGTCAAGCAAGTGTGGTGCGCATATGCCTTTAAGAAAACCAGCAGATGAAGCATCATCAACTGATGTCATCTGACACCAGCTTTCCCTTAATTGGCTGGCTAGCCCGCAGGGTGGGCTTAACAAGGCCAATCAGGGCAAAATAGTGTCTGTTCGTCAGACGTCGTTGGGGGCGGGACTGGAACCCGAAAACCAGCAGTCCCGCCTCAAACTCGGCCTGGAAGGTAAGATTCCGCCCAGGGAGTACATTGGTCTTCAATCAAGAGAGGAATGCCTTGCATTGGTAGGGGGATGCACGGTGATGGCATGTGGATAGTAGACCATTGCCAGGCAAAGAACCCACCACTACTTGGAATAGGTGAAATAAAGATTTCAGTTAAGCGAAAAAGAAAGAACTTGTATTTATATAATACCTTTCATATCCTCAGGTCATCTTAACGTGCTTTACAGCCAGTGAATTAATTCTGAAGCGTAGTCAGTGTCGTTATGTAGCAAAGGTAATATAACCAACTTGTGCACAACAAGATCCCACAAACAGCGATGAGATAAGTCGATCAGATAAGTTGTTTTGATGGTGTTGGTTAAGGGATTAATGTTGGATTAGATTTACATTGGTTGGATAAGATGACTCTTTTCATATATTGCTTTGTGATTTCCACATGTATAGCAGCTGATCACTCTGTTCCTTCTATCCTCGTAGCATTCAAAAATTAATTCTGAAATAAACTGGCTACATTTTAGTTCCTAGAAATGATAGATTTAATGCAACTTACTAAAATAATGGCCTAGAAATTCAGTTGCGTCCGCCAGCCGTTAGCGCCATAAGAGGGGTAGATTTCCAACGCTAGGCACTTAGCGCTCGGGCGCAGGCCGATCTGCGCCTACGCCCAACTTCAGTTGACATTTAGCGCCGGCGCAAAGTGTTTGCGCCCGCTCAGCTGCGCGCGCAGCTTATGACGTCATTTCGTCGTGCAACGCTGTTTGTGCGCCCCAAACCGGAAATTCAGTGGCGCCCGCCCAATGTGGGCGTGGCGCTGTTAAGAACTGTGAAGTGGAACGCAGCAGAGGCCCTGCGGGCCTCGGGGAGCGCTAATTAAAGGGCACTTACACTGAACTATAAAGGCCAGCCATTTTGCTGCAATGACTTTAGTGCTTTGGATTTCTGGACAGAGACCAAGGAACAGACCTTCCTGATTTGGGACAACATAGGAGAGGTATTTTTGGCTTCTGGCCAGAGCTTGGAACTTTCACTCATTGTGATTTCACTGTTTGCAAGTTTATTATGGGGGCTGCATGGGGTTCCAACCCTCAGTTCCAGCATTATGTGCGAAGGGCTCGCAGACGCTGTGTGAGAGGACCAGCCATGCCTAGACACAGAGGGGCCATCAGGCGTCGGCAACGTAGGCCTTACCCACTCAGGGAATACCGGCAGCAGGTGTCCTATCTCACCATGACTGCTGCGCATTGTGTTAAGAGGCTGCGCTTCAGAAGGGAGGTGGTTGCAGAGATCTGCCAGCTGCTTCACAGAGATCTGCGTCCACAGCTGATGTGCAGGACGTCTCTGTCGGTGGAAGTGAAGGTCATGGTGGCTCTGAACTTTTATGCAAGCGGATCATTCCAAGCCGCTGCTGGGGATATAGCGAACATTTCCCAGTTCGCCGTGCATCGCTGCATCCGGCAGGTCACCGATGCCCTTTTCGCAAGGAGACACCAATTCATCTCCTTCCCCATGACCCTAGAGAGGCAGGAGCAGCGTGCAGTCGGATTTGCCAGGATCGCCGACTTCCCCATGGTGCAGGGCGCCATTGACTGCACGCATGTGGCTATGCGGGCACCTATCGACAATGCCGAGGATTACCACAACCGGAAGGGCTACCATTCCCTCAATGTACAGCTGGTGTGTGACCACAGGCAGCGCATCCTAGCTGTCAATGCCCGCTTTCCAGGAAGCAGCCACGATGCATTTATCCTGCGCCAGACTACTGTGGCTGACATGTTCAAGGCACAGCCTCCACCAAGGGGATGGCTTATTGGGGACAAGGGCTACCCTTTGTGTACATGGCTCATGACCCCGCTCCGCGCGCCCAGGACCCCTGCGGAGGAGGCATACAACGAAAGCCATCAAGCCACAAGGAACATCATAGAGCAAACGATTGGCATCCTCAAGCAATGGTTCCACTGCCTGGATCGTTCCGGCGGATCTCTACAGTATTCGCCGGATAGAGTCTCCCAGTTCGTCGTCGTTTGCTGCATGCTGCACAACCTAGCTATCCGCAGGACTCAGGCACTGCCACCTCACGTTGGACCACCACCTCAGGAGGACGAGCAGGAGGACCATGAGGAGGAGGAGGAGGAGGAGGAGTACCAGCCCAGGAGGGAGCCACAAGGCCCAAGGGCCGTCCGCCGGCGGCTTATTGAACGGCACTTCTAGGCCCCCTGTCAGGGAATGGCTTGTGGCAATGAACGCATCTGAATGCAGCCGCTCCGCAAGCCCTCAGCCGGTTAACGCAACAACCACTTGAAACATGACACCTGGACAAGCTGAATAAATAAAAAGCTTTATTTAACAAACTCAGGGCCCTTCCCACATGAAACAGAGAAACAGACAAGACCCCCAAAAAACAGTCAAAAACATATCTCACTCCCACAACCTGGGGAGGAATAACAAAACTTGTCAATAACATTTGCCTTCATCCTCGGCCTTCCCAAAATAAGCCCCCCCCCCCTCCAGAACACAACCACCCCCATATAAAAAAACATTTGCCTTCATCTTCAGCCTTCCCAAAATAAGCCCCCCCCCAGAACACAAACACCCCCATATAAAAAAAACAGTTGGCAACACACTCTACTTGGTGCGCCGAGAGGGCGAGTCCTTGTGCAGGCTTCTCCGGCCCCTGCCCGACCTGTTGCTCCGCCTCAACCTGGGCCCTGTGGGTGTGGCAAGGCTGGGGGAAGGCTCCTGAGGGGCACACTGCGTGATGGCAGATGCCCTTGGGGGTCGGCCTAGACGAGGTCCGGCCCTGGAGGGGCCGGCTGCTGACTGCTGTAGCTGTGGCTGGGCAGCATCAGTCTCTGCATCAGCTCGTCGCACCTTGGCTGGGGGAGTGGCAGTGGCGGCTGCAGCAATGGGGGCAAGCTGGCTGATGCCAGGCGCTCGCTGGTCGCCAGAGACACTGGCACTCGGCCGGGCTGGCACTGCAGCAAGCGCAGCAATCTGGTGGAGGCCAGACCGCTGTGCTGCAGCAGGGCGGCGGGTGCCCTGGCGATGCTTCCATGACACCGCGAGTGTGGCAGAAGTGAGTCCCTGAACTGCCCTGGTCTGTGCCCGCATCAGATCAGCCAGTGTCTGCATGGCACCACTCATGAACTCGCGACTTGCGTCCTGTGCTGCCGCGAGTTGGTCGACACCCCTGGCCTGTGCTGCCGCGAGTTGGTCGACACCCCTGGCCTGTGAGTCCCCGAAAGCGGCCACACTATGAGCCAGAGACTCAATGGCCTGAGGCATCTGTCCCACAACCCCCATGAACTCGTTGTGGCACCGCTCCGAGGCCACGGACATTTCATCAAGGAGGCGCACCTCCTGGGTGAGGACCGTCTCCGGACTGGAGGGCGGACTCTCCCTCTGGGGAGAAGGCCGCCGAGCTGCCCGACCCTTCCCGCGTGCCTGGACGCCACTGGGCCCAGCAACTGCCCTCCCCTGCAACACTTCCCCCCTCTGGGGAGAAGGCAGCCGTGCTGCCCGACCCTTCCCGCGTGCCTGGACGCCACTGGGCCCAGCAACTGCCCTCCCCTGCAACACTTCCCCCCTCTGGGGAGAAGGCAGCCGTGCTGCCCGACCCTTCCCGCGTGCCTGGACGCCACTGGGCCCAGCAACTGCCCTCCCCTGCAACACTTCCCCCCTCTGGGGAGAAGGCAGCCGTGCTGCCCGACCCTTCCCGCGTGCCTGGACGCCACTGGGCCCAGCAACTGCCCTCCCCTGCAACACTTCCCCCCTCTGGGGAGAAGGCAGCCGTGCTGCCCGACCCTTCCCGCGTGCCTGGACGCCACTGGGCCCAGCAACTGCCCTCCCCTGCAACACTTCCCCCCTCTGGGGAGAAGGCAGCCGTGCTGCCCGACCCTTCCCGCGTGCCTGGACGCCACTGGGCCCAGCAACTGCCCTCCCCTGCAACACTTCCCCCCTCTGGGGAGAAGGCAGCCGTGCTGCCCGACCCTTCCCGCGTGCCTGGACGCCACTGGGCCCAGCAACTGCCCTCCCCTGCAACACTTCCCCCCTCTGGGGAGAAGGCAGCTGTGCTGCCCGACCCTTCCCGCGTGCCTGGACGCCACTGGGCCCAGCAACTGCCCTCCCCTGCAACACTTCCCCCCTCTGGGGAGAAGGCAGCCGTGCTGCCCGACCCTTCCCGCGTGCCTGGACGCCACTGGGCCCAGCAACTGCCCTCCCCTGCAACACTTCCCCCCTCTGGGGAGAAGGCAGCCGTGCTGCCCGACCCTTCCCGCGTGCCTGGACGCCACTGGGCCCAGCAACTGCCCTCCCCTGCAACACTTCCCCCCTCTGGGGAGAAGGCAGCCGTGCTGCCCGACCCTTCCCGCGTGCCTGGACGCCACTGGGCCCAGCAACTGCCCTCCCCTGCAACACTTCCCCCCTCTGGGGAGAAGGCAGCCGTGCTGCCCGACCCTTCCCGCGTGCCTGGACGCCACTGGGCCCAGCAACTGCCCTCCCCTGCAACACTTCCCCCCTCTGGGGAGAAGGCAGCCGTGCTGCCCGACCCTTCCCGCGTGCCTGGACGCCACTGGGCCCAGCAACTGCCCTCCCCTGCAACACTTCCCCCCTCTGGGGAGAAGGCAGCCGTGCTGCCCGACCCTTCCCGCGTGCCTGGACGCCACTGGGCCCAGGAGCTACACCCCCCTGCAACACTTCCCCCTGGCTCTCCTCCAGGCAAGATGTCTCCCCTCCATTGCCATCCCCTGGCGCGGATGAGGGTTCCCCCGATGTGCCGCCTTCCTCTTGGTCCTCGCCGTCCTCCTCTTCCGAGGGACTGGCACTCTCAGCTTCATGGACCTCCTCCTCACCAGCTGAAAGCAGGAAGGCACAAGAGTAGCTTTAGAGTGAGGACAGGGCGTCAGCGAGGGAGGCATGAGTGGTGGCATTATGCGCATTGGTCGGACAGTGGCAAAGGATGTAGATCTGAAGCGCAAGGGGAACGAGAGAGGTCCAAACGGTCATGTCCTTACCATTGGGGCCCAGCACAGGGTCCGCATCACCAATAGCAACGGGGCCAACCACCCGGCCACGCATGAGTTGAGCCACGCGCTCCTCCAGCTCACTGAGCTCCTGGAACTGGGCACGGCCTCCCCCGGTGACATTCCGGCTCTTCATATTCTGGGCCAGCTTGGCCTGCAAGAAAAAGGACGGCCTCTAAGTACAGTGTGGTGCCCTGTTGTTGTGTGCACTGCCTCCCATGGTGGAATAGCTTGGCCAGTGTGGTGCCCTGTTGTTGTGTGCACTGCCTCCCATGGTCGAATAGCTTGGCCAGTGTGTAAAGTGCAGAAAGTGCTATTGATGATCATGCCAGTGCCATAGCTGCGGGAGGAGGGATGGCCATTAGGCCTTTGAGGTCCCTTTGCCCATAATGTGAGGTGCACATGCAAGGATGAGGAGGACACTGGAAAGGCTACTCACCTTGACCAACCGAGTGAGGTCGTTGTACTTCTTGCGGCATTGGTCACCAGTCCTGGGGACATCGCTGGTGGCTGACACCCTGTGGGCGATTTCCCTCCAGGCTCTCCTGAACTGCCTCCTGGGAGCCTTCTTGCCACTGTCCGGGCACAAGATCTCTCTTCTCTTTTCCAAACCCTTAAGCAGCACCCACAAAGCAGGCTCTGAGAAGCGCTGCGCTCGTTCACGGGCCTTCTACATGGCTTCAGGCGCTATTTGGGTCCACCAGCAGTGTTGAGGCCTAGCTGCAGGGCTCCACTATCCAGGGCGTGGCAGCAGACAAAGTCAACCCTTCCCCCTTTAAGAGCTGGCCGGCGTCAGGGTGTCTGCTGTCAATCAAAACATGACCGCACCTGCGCTGCGCCCGGCCTCGGCGTTATCAGTCCGCACCGCGGCTTAGCGCCTAAAGATAGGAGTGCAACGCCAGTTTCAGCGCTCGCCCAAACTCCTTGGCCAAATCTACTGAATTTCGGCGAAGTGGCCTACACTTTCCGGCGGGCGCTAACTTTAGCGACCACCCGACTTTAGCGCCCCAAAAGTGGCGCGACTGAATTTCTAGGCCAATGAGTTTAAAATTCCTTGAAATTGAATACTTTGGGACTTCTGCTGGTAATCAAGTGGCCTCTGGTTTCATTGGCAGAGAAAATCACAGGTAAAACAGAATGCTTGACATGCAGTTACATTGCAGGGCAACATGAAAATGGGAGGTAATTTGGGGAATCATGAAACTTTTAAAAGAAGTGCGCCTTTCACAAAGTCATGGAGGGTTTCAAACAATTGAGTCTGATTTCTTGGCAGTCTAGCAATGAGTTCAAGTGAAGCAATGACAAGCTCTACCCACTGAGAACTAGGCTGCTGAGCAACTAAGACAGATACAAAGGCAATCATCTGAGGAACTTGGTGGCTTGTCCATGTTTCGCGTTGTATCAGTCGATTCAAATTGCCCATGCTCCAGGAAGGTGTGGCAAATTTGAATTCGCTGATCACTTCAATGCATATGGCAACCTCCTTATATGGGCGAGTATGTTTCTTCATAGTCTTCCTGATTGATCACTTTTCTTCAGTATTGATGTCTTTTCTTCCAGAGATACCTCCAAATTTTTCAGATATATGGCCTTGCAATCAAGGCGATGGCTACCTACTTTCTGTTTATTAGTGGACTTCCCCTCCACATTTTTTTTAATTTATTCATTCATGGGATGTGGGCGTCACTAGCAAAGCCAACATTTATTGCCATTCCCCAATTGCCCTTGGTGGTGGGCCGCCTTCTTGAACCGCTGCAGTCCGCGTGTTAGGGAGGGAGTTCCAGGATTTTGACCCGGCGACGATGAAGGATCGTCGATATATTTCCAAGTCAGGATGGTGTGTGACTTGGAGGGGAACTTGAAGGTGGTAGGATTCCCATGCACCTGCTGCCCTTGTCCTTCTAGGTGGTAGAGGTCACGGGTTTGGGAGGTGCTGCCGAAGAAGCTTTGGTGAGTTGCTGCACTGCATCTCGTAGATGGTAAACACGGCAGACATGTGCACTGGTGGTGGAGGGAGTGAATGCTTTAGGTGGTGGATGGGTTGCCGATCAAGCGGCCTGCTTTGTTCTGGATGGTGTCAGCCTTCTTGGGTGTTGTTGGACCTGCACTCATCCAGGCAAGTAGAGAGTATTCCATCATACTTCTGCCTTGTAGGTGGTGGAAAGGCTTTGGGGAGTCAGGAGGTGAGTCACTCGCTGCAGAATACCCAACCTCTGACCATATGAAGCTTTTCTCTGTATCCTCCTGCCATTTACTACAAGCTGCAGCTTGTCATAGCTGGATCTGTGTTTATGCCTTCTGCACTCTTCCTATATTTCTCCCGAAATACCCCACAGCTGGTGTGGTCGACAGTTATCTTGATTAAGTGTCTTTTTAGCTGATTGAACAGCATTATTGCAGGTGCCTTCAGACCGGCCACTTGGTTGTGTGGTTGTTTTAGCATATGACAATGCACCCCAGCAGCCAGCATAAAGCTGTGCATTACCGGCAGGGTATTTCAAAACCAAAATTAACTTCCTTTTACACTTGGCTTTGCACTGGACTTTGCAAATCTAACAGGCACATGAAGGATTATTTTTGGCTCTCAATGCCTGCTGGCCTACTGGCCGGTTCAGCATGGCAACAGGCCAATTTCTGGCGCCCCCCCCACCCCCCGCAAACCCCACCGCCCCACAACCAGTGGAGTGCCCATTTGGCGCCCGCAGCTTGCCATCGGCATTCGAATGAGGCCTAAACCTGCAAACAGTTTGGTCTTCACGATGCTGGACTCAGGCTGGCAGTGAGGTCACTCCACTGACTTCCTGCACATTTAACCCGCCTCGCCACTATGGGCTTCTCAGCCTAAACCTTCTGGATTCACACCAGTGGCGAGGTATCTCACCTGCTGCCGGTGCGGATCAGAAAAAGGACCCGCAACTGGCAACAATCAATCACTATTTCCCGATTTGTTTATCTTTTCTTTCACTCTTTTCAGCCTTGGAGGCGTCCTGCACTGAAATAAGAAAAGTCCGGCCTTGCATTTAGTTTGCAGTGTGTAATATAAATGCTACAAGACAGAAAGATTCAATCTTAACAAAAATATATGGCATGTTTTTTTTTATATAGTATGACTCTCCCCAGAAGTCCAGTGGGCAAGCTAGGTCAAGAAGATTGATCGATTCTGCAAATCGTGCCCTATTTTAGTTTGAATGAAAAACTGTTTGAGAAAGAGGAATTTGTTACCTCTAAGGTATTAGCGGCAGATTATTCTTATCACTGAATGTTTGTTGTTTTGATTGATGTGTAAAGCCTGTTCTTACAATGTAAATCCATTTTTTCAGTGTAATTAAGGTTTTATCATTCTTTACAGAGGTGAAATATATCACAGCCCCATAGAAAAACTCAAAGGCAACAGAGGCTGTATGGAATATACTAATCTTTCTAATATTAATCCCCTTATCTCCAACTGAGTGTCTAAATTTAAAGTTAAGGATCAGTAAATGGTTTAGATTCAATTTGCCCTTTTAATGGATTTGCACTTAGATGTGGTCCCATTGATGTTTTCATCTGGTTTATTTCCCAAAACAGGATTACATTTATTCTCATTAAAAGTTCTCTGTACTTTTATAAGACTATTATTCTCTTTAAATTAACTCATTTTATCGCCATGGGAATTAATACAAATATAAGGATGTTGCTGGAAAAGATCACCATTTTAGTCATCTAAGATGTGTGACTGTGGGTTTGGCTTTTGCATGTGCAGCTGCACTCACACATATACATTCAGGCATGACTTTGAGATAAGAGCAGGTTCAAACTGTATCATAATACTACCAAGCAAAAAATACTCAAATTGCACTTTGGGGTATGGTAGCATAGTGGTTATGTTGCTGGACTAGTAATCCAGAGGCTTGGACTTAATGATCTGGAGATATGAGTTTAAATCCCACCACAGCAGCTGGGGAGTTTAATTTCAATTCATTAAAGAAAGCAGTAATGGCGACTATGAAACTATCAGATTGTTATAAAATCCCATCTGGTTCACTAATGTCTCTTTAGAGAAGGAAATTTGCCATCCTTTGATCGATATGTGACTCTAAATCCACAGCAATGTGGTTGACTCTTAACTGCTCTCTGTTGTATTCAACTTGTCAAGGGCAATTAGGAATTGCCAATAAATGCTGGCCTTGCCAGTGATGCCCACCATCCTGTGAATGAATAAAACAAAACATGTTTAGATTCTCTCCTCAACTGACTAATCAGAACATCACTTGAAGGAAGCTCTGAGGGAAGCAAGGACACAGAATGTACTTTGGATTTCAAGGTCTGACACCAAGAGCTCTGTCATACCTGCGCTGAGTACCATGGTGATGAGACTGTTAATAAGGGTCTGAATGATGCCTTTGGTCTATTCATGGAGGGTTCAATAGAAAGGTAAAGGAATGCTTTCTGGGAACTAGTGTTATAGGGCACCTTTAATGTATTAAAATTTCCCAAGTCACTTCACAGGAGCATTTTCAAACGGAATTTGACACCGAGCCACATAAGGAGATATTAGGACAGTTGGTCAGAGGTAGGTTATAAGGAGCGTCTTAAAGAAGGAAAGAGAGGCGGAGAGGTTTAGGGAGGGAATTCCGGAGCTTAGGGCCTTGGCAGCTGAAAGCATGGCCACCAATGGCTGAGCGATTAAAATCAGGGATGCTCAAGAAGGCAGAATTAGAGGAGCGCAGATATCTTGGGGGGTTGTGGGGCTGAAGGAGATTACAGAGATAGGGAGGGGCGAGATCATGGAGGGATTTGAAAACGAGGATGAGAATTTTAAAATCAAGGCGTTGCTTAACCGGGAGCCAATGTAGGTCAGCGAGCACAGGGGTGATGAGTGAATGGGACTTTGTGTGAGTTCAGACGGGCAGCCGAGTTTTGGATAACCTCACATTTACGTAGGGTAGAATGTGGGAGGCCAGCCAGGAGTGCATTGGAATAGTCAAGTCTAGGTGTCGTGACTAAAGGTTCCAGTGGATACCATGGGTGCAAGCCTTCCAACGTGTCCTCTCTGAAATATTCGTGGCACACTGTCTTGTCTAAAGATGTAAGCTTGATGAGCGCTGTCAGGAAAGCATTCACCAATGTGCGTCATTTTGAGCTGGTGGTTACAGATCCTTCCACACATTCATGGAGTGAAATCCCTTTCTATTGAAGTAGCCCGTTCACCCAACACCCCTGTGGTCGTTGGCCTACATTGGCACCCGGTCCCTGAACACCTCGGCCACGATTTTGCTGGCCTCGGCGGGTCCGTGGCAGGCGACATTGGTAGCGGGTCCCGACCCCACTGCTGTCTCCATCCCGGCCTCTGAAATGAATTTTCCTAGGCTTGTTAAGCCTGCCCAGCCGTTTGCCAGCCAATTAGAGGAAGCGAGTCTGGTGACGTCATTTGATGACACGTCATCAGCCGTTTTCCTTAAAGGGACCATGGCCAACTTTATTTTGACATTTGTGCTGTCAGTGCTCTACAGCATTGAGTTGCTGCAAACACTGACAAGCACTGCACAGAGGTGCAGGGCTGCACCCAAACTCTCCCATGACTCCCTCCATATGCTTATGGAGGGAGTCACAGCATGCAGGGTGGTCCTCTTCTCTTCCCATGAGCAGAAGAGACCTCCCCAGGAGATCAACACAGCCTGGTTGCACATTGCACAGGAGGGCACAAGCAGGGATGTGGTCAGGAGGACCTGGGTACAGTGCCACAAATGTTTCAATGATCTCAGTAGATCATGAAACATTTGTACACAGTCACACTCAACCTCATCCTGCTGTGCTTCTCATCACATCCCCATTACTCTGCCTTCCCAACCCTACTCCTGCACATCCTTACTCACGCCAACTTACCTTGCACCTCCACCCATCCCTCTCTATCTATATTATCACATCCCCATCTCACTAGCCACCCCTCACACACACCCTCATCCGAGTGCAATCATACCAACTAACAACATGCAAGGGGAAGCACTAATACAATAGCAAAATACTGCAGATGCTGGAAATCTGAAATAACAACAGAAAATGCTGGAAATACTCAGCAGGCCAGGCAGCATCCGTGGAGAGAGAAACAGAGTCAACGTTTCAGAAGGGTCCCAGACCTGAAACGTTAACTCTGTTTCTCTCTCCATGGATGCTGCCTGGCCTGCTGAGTATTTCCGGCATTTTCTGTTGTTATTGCAAGGGTAAGCACTTGGGCCTAGAAATTCAGTTGGGCGCGCCAGCCGTTAGCGCCTTAGGAGGAGTAGATCTCGAGCGCTAGGCGCTTAGTGCCCGGGTGCAGCGCGATCTGCGCCTCGCCCCAACTTCAGTACACATTTAGCGCCGGCGCAAAGTCTTAGCGCGCGCCCTGCTGCGCGCGCAGATCATGACGTCATTTACTAGTGCAACGCCCTTTGTGCGCCCCGAACCGGAACTTCACTCGCACCGGCCCATTGTGCGCCGGGCGGCCCTAACGACTGTGAAGTGGAACGGTACACAGCCGAGGCGGGCCGCGGGGAGCGCTAATTAAAGGGCACTTACCCTGCACTATAAAGGCCAGCCATTTTGCAGCATTCACTCTTGTGCAATGGTTTTTTGGAGAGAGACCAAGGAGGAGAGCTTACTGGTTTGGACCAACACTAGGACAGGTATTTTTGGCTCAGGCCAGAGCTTAGCAATTATCTTTGCCTTCATTGAGATCTCAGTGTTTGCCAGCATATAATGGGGGCTGCATTGGGTGCCAACGCTGACTTTCAGCCTTATGCCAGAAGGGCTTACTGTGGTGTATGTAACCTGTTCCACCTTAAGAGAACTTAAGCCTGGTCCACCTTAAGAAAGGTACTACTTTCTTTGGCTGCTGTATACGTAATACCGGTGGTGACCACACCGGTATATAAGCACAGTGTAATAATATTGTATTCAGTATAGTCCGACCTCCAACCAGTAAAGACCTGTTGAATTTACTCTTGTGGTCTGTGTAGTAATTCTCACTATAATACACAGACTTAACAGTGGCGACGAGTCCGATTCTTACCCTGCTGCAGTAATTTCCACGGCGACTTCGTCCACAGACAGGACATCGAAGAGAGGTTTCCACCCTCATCACCTACGGGAAGACACGTCGAGCGGCAGGCATTGAGCAACCGGAGTGCAGAAGACATCCTGACCTCGAAGCCTCCATCAGCGACTGTCAGCTTCTTCTACTACCTCGTGGTGGGTAAGCCGGGCAGCGACGCGACAGAAAGTCAACCGCGTTGGCTGTACAGACGGGGCTGGGAAGACGGAGGAATAAGGGCGGTGAGGTCGATCGCGACCAGAGATAAGGGCCGGGCCGCTTTCGAGCGAGAGGCGCAGCGCGGGACATCGATCGCGACCGGAGATAAGGGCTGCATTCGGGCTAAAGGCGCAGCGTCTGGGGAAACTGAAGGCGCGAGAGCCGCGGTGAAGCGGAGACAGCGTCGGGGTACGGGTGAAGACCGCCAAGCGTGGGAAAACCGCCATTTTGTGGGCGGAGGACGACGGCAAGAGCGGGAAGCCGCCATCTTAGATAACATTAAAAATACGATAAATTGCTACAATGCCTAAACATGGGAACATTAATGCCTTCGACAGTGATATAAAAGACTGGGCTATGTATGTAGAACGCATACAAAACTATTGTAAGGCAAATAAAATTCCTGAGACAGATAAAGCACTAACATTACTAAACTTAATGGGTGCGAAGACATACGGGCAATTGAAACACCTGTTATCACCAGATGAACCGGCGGATAAGACGTTCGAACAGATTGTTACTGTCCTAAAAAATCATCTTAGCCCCACGCTGCTGATGCTAGCGGAACGATTTAAATTTTACGATAGAAGACAGCTGCAAAATGAAAGCAATGCTGAATATTTGATGGAACTACGTAAGCTAGCAAAATATTGTCAGTTTGGAACGGGACTGACAGAGGCACTTCGAGATAGATTTGTGTGTGGTTTATTTAAACAGGATACACAAAGGCGACTGCTCGAGGAGAATGAGCTGTCTCTCGAGAAGGCGGTCACTATGGCAGCAGCACACGAGGCCGCAGCGAGAGGCACGGCAGTAATGCAGCTACGGCTACCGGAACTAGGTACAAACAAATTGGGTTTGAGTTCTGTCAAATGTTATCGTGGAAAGACAACGCACGATCAGAACCAGTGTTGGTTTAAAAACCAAGAATGCAGAACATGTGGCAGGTTTGGCCACATAGCTAAAGTATGCCGGTCAGGAAAGAAGACCAACAATAAAAAGTCACCGCAAGGAAAATATGCAAAGGTACACAAGGTGACAAAGAACAGTTTGACTGAACAGAAGTCAGATTCAGACGCTAGCAGTAATGAACTGGATAGCTTAAGAATACACAACGTTGGTAAGGATACAGACCTCCAGACAATTTGGGTCACTCTTAAGATAGCAGGAGTCCAAGTAAAAATGGAATTGGACACTGGATTGGCATTGACGGTCATGAATAAGAAAGATTACAGAAGGTTATTCCAACATATTCCCTTACAGGATACGGAGATTATATTGAAAACGTACACGGGGCAAAGAGTGTACCCCATCGGAAAAATAGAGGTAGAAGTGGTCCACAAGGGCGAAGGAAGCCAAGTAATGGACTTATATGTGCTACCTGAAGGAGGTCCACCACTACTAGGATGGGAGTGGATTAGGAAAATGAATATGGACTGGCACTCCTTGAAAGCACTAACGGTAGATTCCGGGGAAACAGCTGTCAAACCTAAACGATTGTCCAGAATATTGGATGAGGCTAAAGAGGTGTTCCAGCCGGGACTGGGAACACTGAGAGTTATTACGGCAAACATCAAGATTGATGAACATGCACAACCAAAATTTTTTAAAGCCAGACCGGTACCCTATGCAATACGATCTGCGGTTGAAGCGGAGCTGGAAGCACTAGAACGTTCAGGGGTACTGTCTAAAGTAGATTGGAGTGAGTGGGCTACGCCCATTGTTCCCGTTATGAAACGTCCTGCGAACAATAAGCCAGGAGATCCAGGGAAGGTTCGCATCTGTGGAGATTTCAAGATCACCGTTAATCCGGTGCTTCACACGGTGCAGTATCCGCTTCCACGGATTGAGGATATTTTCGCTTCACTGTCTGGCGGGAAACACTTCACCAAGATAGACCTGGCGCAGGCGTACTTGCAGATGGAGGTTGAAGAAGAGTCACGCCAATACCTCACGATCAACACGCATCGAGGGTTGTACCGGTACAATAGGCTGGTTTTTGGTGTGGCATCGGCTCCAGCAATTTGGCAGAGGGCCATGGAGCAGGTATTACAGGGAATTCCAGGCACACAATGTTACCTGGACGACATTCTGATCACAGGTGATGGTGATGAACAGCATCTCGCTAACTTGGAACTGGTGCTCAACAGACTGAAAGAGTATGGACTTAGGGTAAATCGGCAGAAATGTGAGTTCTTCCAGAAGCGGATCTCGTACTGTGGTCATGTCATTGACCGGGAGGGGCTTCATAAGTCTCCTGACAAGATAGCGGCAGTTGTAAAGGCTCCCGCTCCGGAGAATGTCTCTCAGTTGAGGTCGCTTCTAGGATTAATTAACTACTACCATAAATTTCTGCCAAATCTATCCACGGTGCTGCATCCGTTGAACGCTCTTTTACAGAAAGGGGTACCATGGGACTGGGGCGAAAACTGTAAGAAGGCATTTTGCAAAAGCAAAGAATTGATCACCTCAGAGGAAGTGTTGGCTCACTTCAACCCGACACTGCCTATTCGGTTGGCTTGTGATGCTTCTCCATATGGTATTGGGGCAGTACTCTCACATAAATTGCCAAATGGCACGGAAAGGCCAGTCGCGTTTGCATCCAGATCATTGACCTCCGCTGAGCGCAATTATGCGCAGATTGATAGGGAGGCCCTTAGCCTTGTATGGGGAGTGAAGAAGTTTAATGATTACCTACAGGGCCAAAAATTCACACTTCTGACGGACCATCAACCGTTGGTGTCCATTTTTAACCCTAAGAAGGGTGTTTCGGTGATGACAGCACAGCGTCTCCAGAGATGGTCTCTTTTCTTAGGGGCACATCAATATCAGATAGAATTCAAAGGTATGAAACAGCATGGCAATGCTGATGGCCTGTCGCGCCTGCCACTACCTGAAGATGAAGACACGACGGAAGTTGACCCTGTTGAGTTATTTCATTCGACCATTATCGAGTGTTTACCTGTCACCAACGCAAGTATTGAAAGAGAAACCAGGAACGACCCGACACTGTCCAGAGTCTACGAGGTGACAGTGAAAGGATGGCCAACACGGGGTGATCCTCTGTTACCGGCATTCTCGGCAAGGCGAGACCAGCTGTCCGTCTGCCATGGTACTTTGATGTACGGGACAAGAGTGATTATTCCTCCCAAGTTAAGGGAAAGAGTTTTAAAAGAACTACATGAAGGTCATCTGGGGGGAGTTAAAATGAAAAGTCTTGCTAGGGCTTACGTATGGTGGCCGGGTATTGACCAACAGATTGAGGAGTTAACGAAAAGCTGCGCTGGGTGTCAAAAAGTGCAAAATGCACCTCCGATAGCACCGCTACACCCATGGGAATGGCCTTCAGCCCCATGGCAACGCGTACACATTGACTTTGCTGGTCCATTCATGGACTCCATGTTCCTAATCGCGGTGGACGCACATTCCAAATGGCCAGAAGTCATCAAGATGAATACCACTACTTCAGAAAAGACAATTGCGGTGTTAAGAACAATATTCGCAAGGAACGGATTGCCAGAACAGATCTGTTCGGACAACGGACCACAGTTTGTATCGGAAGAATTCCAACAATTCTTAAAGAAGAATGGAGTTAAACATTATACCTCTGCCCCATATCATCCGGCGACAAACGGGTTGGCTGAAAGATTTGTCCAGACATTCAAAAAGGCTATTAAGGCCATGAATGATGATCAGATTCCGCTGCAACACAAGGTCGATAAGTTCCTGATGTCATATAGAAACGCCGATCATGCCGTGACTAACCAAAGTCCTGCTATGATGTTTTATAACAGGAGGTTGCGGTCCAAGTTGGACTTGTTAAAACCAAATGTGCGGAGGGAAGTGGAAAACAAACAGTTTCGGCATATTAACAGCAAGACCACTCGAACTTTCGACGTAGGACAACCAGTGATGGCAAGGGGCTATGGAAACGACAAATGGCAGTCCGGAACAATCCGGGCCAGACAAGGACCTCTGATATACACCGTAGATATTGGTCATAATGTGATAAGGCGTCATGCGGATCAACTGGTAGAGTCGAGAGCAAGGGTCGAACCCATGGTTGTGACAGAGACAGCTGTGGAAGATGTTCATGAACCTGAAGCATCTACCTCGGCCGAGAATGTATTTGATGATGATGACACCCAATACATTGGCAACCAACTAGAGGAGGCACCTCAACAACAAGAATCAGAGACCACTGAAAGGCGTTATCCAAGCCGAATCAGAAAGCCTCCTGAGAGACTGAACCTTTGAACTGTTATACCTGAAGTTATATATGTATATATGTTATGTTTATTTGGGGATATGACTGTTAAGCTAAAAAGGGAGGATTGTGGTGTATGTAACCTGTTCCACCTTAAGAGAACTTAAGCCTGGTCCACCTTAAGAAAGGTACTACTTTCTTTGGCTGCTGTATACGTAATACCGGTGGTGACCACACCGGTATATAAGCACAGTGTAATAATATTGTATTCAGTATAGTCCGACCTCCAACCAGTAAAGACCTGTTGAATTTACTCTTGTGGTCTGTGTAGTAATTCTCACTATAACACACAGACTTAACACTTACAGACGCCGTGAGAGAGTGGCAGCCCTGGCTAGACGCAGAGGGGGCAACAGGCGTCGCCAACTGAGGCCTTACCCACCCAGGGTATACCACCAGCAGTCCTCCTATCTGACCATGTCTGCCGCGATGTGTGTTAGGAGGCTGCGATTCAGAAGGGAGGTGGTTGCAGACATCTGCCAGCTGCTTCACAGAGATCTGCAGCCACAGCTGATGCGCAGGGTGTCTCTGTCAGTGGCAGTGAAGGTGACGGTGGCTCTCAACTTCTATGCCACCGGCTCCTTCCAATCCGCTGCTGGGGACATCGCTAACATCTCCCAGTTCGCCGTGCATTGCTGCATCCGCCAGGTGACCGAAGCCCTTTTCAGAAGGAGACATCAATTCATCTCCTTCCCCATGACCCTGGACAAGCAGCAGCAGCGTGCAGTGGGATTTGCAAGAATAGCGGGCTTCCCCATGGTGCAGGGCGCCATTGACTGCACGCATGTGGCTTTGCGGGCACCTCTGGAGCATGCCAAGGATTACCGCAACCGGAAGGGCTACCATTCCCTCAACGTACAGCTGGTGTGTGACCACAGGCAGCGCATCCTAGCTGTCAATGCCCGCTTTCCAGGCAGCAGCCACGATGCCTTTATCCTGCGACAGACAACTGTGGCTGACATGTCCCAGGCACAGCCTCCCCCAAGAGGATGGCTTATCGGGGACAAAGGCTATCCTTTGTGTACCTGGCTCATGACCCCGCTCCGCGCGCCCACGACCCCTGCTGAAGAGGCATACAACGAGAGCCATCAAGCGACTAGGAACATCATAGAACAAACAATCGGCGTCCTCAAGTAACGGTTCCGCTGTCTCGATCGCTCCGGGGGAGCCCTCCAGTATTCGCAGGAGCGAGTCTCCCAATTCGTCGTCGTTTGCTGCATGCTGCACAACCTGGCTATCCGCAGGACTCAGGCACTGCCACCTCACGTTGGAGCACCACCTCAGGAGGAGGAGCAGGAGGAGCATGAGGAGGAGGAGGACGAGGAGTACCAGCCCAGGAGGGAGGCACAAGGTCCAAGGGCCGCCCGTCGGCGGCTTATTGAACGTCACTTCTAGGCCCCCTGTCAGGGAATGGCTTGTGCCAATGAAAGAACATGATTGCAGCCACTCCGCAAGCCCTCAGCCGGTTAAGGCAACAAACACTTCAAAGATCAAACATGGACAATGTTAATAAATAAAATGCTTTATTGTACAAACTCAGGGCCCTTCCCACATGAAAACCAAAAACAGACGAAACCCCCAAAAAACACTCAAACACATTACTCGCTCCCACAACCTGGAGAGGATTAACAAAACAGTGCAACTAAAATGGCCGTCATCCTCGGCCTTCGTAAAAAACAAACATCACATCCTCGGCCTTCAAAAAACAAACATCCAATTCTCGGCCTCAAAAAACAAACACAACTGGCCACACATTCGACTTTTTGGGCCGCTAGGGCGATGCCTTGGCCATCTTTGTGTGGCCCCTGCCCGCCCTGCTGCTCCTCCTCAAAGTAAGGCCATTGGCTGCTGCAAGGCTGGGGGCAGGCTCCAGAGGGGCACATGTCGTGACGGCAGATGCCCTTGGGGGTCGGCCTAGTCGAGGTCTGGCCGTCGAGCGGGCGGCTGTTGAATGCTGCAGCTGTGGCTGGCCAGCATCAGTCGCTGCAGCAGCTCCTGGCAGCTCCACTGGGGGAGTGGCAGTGGCGGCTGGAGGAATGGGGGCAAGCTGGCGGATGGCAGGCGCTCGCTGGTCGCCTGAGACACTGGCACTCGCCCGGGCCAGCACTGCAGCATGCGCACCAATCTGCCGAGGGACAGACCGCTGTGCTGCTGCAGCGCGCCGGGTGCCCTGGCGATGCCTGGCTGACACAGCGAGTGTGGCAGCAGTGAGTGCCCGTGTTGACCTGTTCAGTGACCTCATCAGAGCACCCAGTGACTGCACTGCACCACTGATCAGCTGCCCACTCGCTGCTTGAGCTGCCCCGAATGCTGCCCGACTCGCTGCCTGCTCTGCCCCGAATTCCGCCAAACTGATGGCCTGTGAGGCCCCGACGTCGGTCACACTCCAAGAGAGGGACCCGATGGCCTCAGGCAACCGTGCCACTACCCCCATGAGCTCCGTGTGCCGGCGCTCCGAGTCCGCGGACAAGTCCTCGAGGCGTTCCATCTCCTCAGCGAAGACCATCTCCGGACTGGAGGCCGGACTCTCCCTCTGGGGAGAAGGCCACCGAGCTGGCCGACCCTTCCGGCGTTGCTGGACGCCACTGGGCCCAGCAATTGGACTCCCCTCTGACCCTTCCCCCCTCTGGGGAGAAGGCCGCCGAGCTTCCACCCCCCTCCCGCGTTTCTGCAGGCCGCAGGTCCCATGAGCTACCCTCCCCTCCGACACTTCCGCCACGCTCCCCTCCAGGGAAGACGTGTCCCCTACATTCACATGGGTTGCCGCGGCTGAGGGTTCCCCTGATGGGCCGCCTTCCTCTTGCTCCTCCTCCTCCTCCTCTTCTGAGCGGCTGTCACTGGCAAGTTCAGGGACCTCCTCCTCACCATCTGAAAGCAGGAAGGCACAAGAGTAGCTTTAGAGTGAGGAGAGGGCGTCAGCGAGGGATGCATGAGTGGTGGCATTCAGCGCATTGGTCGGACAGTGGCAAAGAATGTAGATCTGATGCGCAAGTGGGACGAGAGAGGTCCAAAAGGTGATGTCCTTACCATTGGTGCCCAGAACAGGGTCGGCATCTCCAAATGCAATGGGGCCAATCACCCGGCCACCCATGATGCGCTCCACGCGATGTTGCAGCTCGGTGAGCGGCTGGATCTGGGGTCGGCCTCCCCCGGTCGCAGTCCGGCTCTTCTTGTTATTGGCCAGCTTGGCCTGCAAGAGAAAGGACGGCCTCTAAGTACAGTGTGTAGCCCTGATCTTGTGTGCACTGCCTCCCATGGTGGAATAGCCTGGCCAGTGTGTAGCCCTGATCTTGTGTGCACTGCCTCCCATGGTGGAATAGCCTGGCCAGTGTGTCGCCCTGATCTTGTGTGCACTGCCTCCCATAGTGGAATAGCCTGGCCAGTGTGTAGCCCTGATCTTGTGTGCACTGCCTCCCATGGTGGAATAGCCTGGCCAGTGTGTCGCCCTGATCGTGTGTGCACTGCCTCCCATGGTGGAATAGCCTGGCCAGTGTGTCGCCCTGATCTTGTGTGCACTGCCTCCCATGGTGGAATAGCCTGGCCAGTGTGTCACCCTGATCTTGTGTGCACTGCCTCCCATGGTGGAATAGCCTGGCCAGTGTGTCGCCCTGATCTTGTGTGCACTGCCTCCCATGGTGGAATAGCCTGGCCAGTGTGTCGCCCTGATCTTGTGTGCACTGCCTCCCATGGTGGAATAGCTTGGCCAGTGTGCTAAGTGCAGAATGTGCAATTGATGTTCATGCCTGTCCCATAGCTGCTGGATGAGGGCTGGCCATTAGGGCTTTCAGGTCCCTTTGCCCATAATGTGAGGTGCACATGCAAGGATGAGGAGGTCACTGGAAAGGGTACTCACCCTGACAATCTGAGTGAGGTCATTAAACTTTTTGCGGCATTGGACACCGGTCCTGGGGACCTCGCTGTTGGCTGACAGCTTGCTGGCGACATGCCTCCAGGCTCTCCGGTAGACGCGGACCGGCGACTTCCTGCCATTGTCCGGGTACAAAATATGGCGCCTCTTCTCCACACCACCAACCAGCACACTCAGATCACGCTCTGAGAAGCGCTGCGCTCGTTCACGGGCCTTCTGCATGGCTTCAGGCGCTATTTGGGTCCAGCAGCAGTGTTCAGGCCTAGCTGGAGGGCTCCACTATCCAGGGCGTGGCAGCAGACCAAGTCGACCCTTCCCCCTTAAGAGCTGGCCGGCGCCAGGGTGTCTGCTGTCAATCACGAGATGGCCGCACCTGCGCTGCGCCCGGCCTCGGCGCTCTCGCTCAGCACCTCCGGCTTAGCTCCTAAAGAGAGGCGTCCAGCGCCAGTTTTAGCGCTCGAGCAAACTCTGAGGGCGAAGCTAATGAATATCGGAGAAGTGGCCTTGATTTGGCGGCGGGCGCAAACTTTAGCGGCCGCCCGACTTTACCGCCCCAAAAGTGGCTACAATGAATTTCTAGGCCTTGGTGTTTTATGCAATGTTCATGTAAAGTTTCTGTTAATGTGGTGTCAAACATTAAAAACGTTATTTTCAACAATTTCAGTTCTTGGACAGATTTGTGTGCACCTTTGGAAGTGGCTTAGTGAGTTGCAGTGAATGGTGAGACATAATGGTACCCCTTGCAATGCTGATGAGTTTGAAAGGAATGGCTTGGGCATTGTAGGGATGCTTTATGGTGTTGGTGTGGGGTGGTGCCAACCTGGTGCATCATGTGGCAGCCAGGGTGTACAGCGTCAGGTGAAGTAAATCTGGCCATGGTGAGGCCATCCCTGGCCTCCCAGACAGCAATGTGGTCGGGTCAGGTGCTGATGCCCTGTGTCCTGTGCAGCATCAGGTGATTGCAGAGAAGGTTGGTGTTGTTGTTGTTGGTGCTGCTCGTGGTGGGATTCTGAGGACCAAGGTCAGAAAGTATAAAGGACACTAATGCTGATGGAATAGATGGCAGGTGAAGCAGAGATGACAGAAGCAATCTGTCAATGGTGGGATAGGTAATGAGGTCAGACTGGATGGAGACTTGTGTAAAGACTTGCAGCATGGCGAATCTGTTGTGGAAATGCAGTGAGGAAGAGTTTGTGGCTGAGGGAAGTTATCTCTGTAAGATGGGAGCTTTTACGATATATTTGAAGCTGTCAACTCAACAGTTGACACAATGGCCATGGAACTCCTGTCTCAGCTTGACAGACTTGGTCCATGACCAGCGTGGACCCTATGGGGGAGCTGTCAAATGCAGAAGGTGAGCTGAAATTAATTTGTGAGTTGCAGTGAATGGTGAGACATAACGGTACCCCCTGCAATGGTGATGAGTTTGAAAGGAATGGCTTGGGCATTGTAGGGATGCTTTATGGTGTTGGTGTGGGGTGGTGCCAACCTGGCGCATCATGTGGCAGCCATGTGGCTCTAAACAAGCCACTAATCACCTGAATTGGGTCCCCCGCTATGAACCCGTCGCTGCGTGTTGGGTCTGCTCAGCGCTGACAGACCCGACATCGGGGAAAGGCGCGTGACAATGGGTTCACAGCAGGGTCCTGACCCGCAGGGGAAAAAGAATACTTTCCTACGCGACTTGCCACCGATCGCGCCCGCTGATCCCCCCCGGAAAATCCAGCCCCTCGATTTTAAAATTCTCACCCTCGTTTTCAAATCCCTCCATGGCCTCACCTCTCTTTATTCCCGTAACCTCCTACAGCCCTCTGAGAGCTCTGTGCTCTTCCAACTCTGTCCTCTTGTCCAAACCCTAGCCCTCTTCCTTCGACCCACCATTGGTGGCCGTGCCTTCAGCCGTCTAGACTCTAAGCTCTGGAATTCCCTCCCTAAATCTCTCCACCTTTCAATCCTCCCTTAAGACCCTCGATAAAACCTACCTCTTTGACCAAGCTGTTGGTCAGCTGCCCTAATGTCTCCTTCTCTGGCTCGGTGTTGATTTTTGCCTGATTACACTCCTGTGATGCATCTTGGGACCTTTTGCTACATTAAAAGTGCTATCTCAATGCAACTTGTTGTTGTTGCATGGCACTGATTGTATGAGCTGCTCGGATATCTACATATGTACTTGTATTCTGGGGAAGTCATGCCTTGTATTCTGGGGAAGCCACAACAAAAAGCTTGCTGCTGTTGATTCTTGATGAATTTGATAAAAATCAGAAGTCGATTGCTGTGAACTCCCTGAAACTGCAATGGGTGTATTCTAGGTCACACCTGCTATAATCCCCTTGGATAAGCTTGGAAGAGGCCAGAGGTGTAAAAGTTCAGTGCGATTATCATTTTAATTGTCACAGTGAAAGTAGTCCTGGTGATCGACCAGGTCTTCAGGTCTAACTGCGGGAGCTGGCGTGACTGTCTCCCTGTTGAGCCTCTGTCTTTGCAGCAGAGCTCCTCTGAGATACCGAGGTATCATGTATGAAAACATAAATCAAGCAGAACGGATGAGTTAGTGCAGGCTCCTCCAGCGTCCTCTTTCCTCTTGAGGTGCCCAGATTGAAGTTTGCTGAGACACTCACACTCACACTCACACCTGGTGTGGACCAAGAGAAAAAGGAGACATTAAAAGAGCCACAAAATATTGAGAGGGAACTTGAATAGTCATTTAACACACTCAATACGTTTTTCATCTGAAGAAATAGTGCAAGTTTATGGGGCTAATTCTAGCACCAATTAATTCTTTAAAAATTAAATGTTCATCATGATTCCTCAACTTTTTTTTAATTCATTGATGGGATGTGGGCGTCGCTGGCTAGGCCTGCATTTAGTGCCCATCCCTAATTGCCCTTGAGAAGATGGTGGTGAGCCGCCTTCTTGAACCGCTGCAGTCCATATGGTGTAGGTACACCCACAATGCTGTTAGGAAGGGAGTTCCAGGATTTTGGCCCAGCGACAGTGAAGGAACGGCGATACAGGTCCAAGTCAGGATGGTGTGTGGCTTGGAGGGGAACTTGTAGGTAGTGATGTTCCCATGCGTCTGCTGCCCTTGTCCTTCTAAGTGGTAGAGGTCGCGGGTTTGGAAGGTGCTGTTGAAGGAGCTTTGGCGAGTTGCTGCAGTGCATCTTGTAGATGGTACACACTGCAGCCACAGTGCGCCGGTGGTGGAGGGAGTGAATGTTGAAGGTTGTGGATGGAGTGCCAATCAAGCGGGCTGCTTTATCCTGAATGGTGTCGAGCTTCTTGAGTGTTGTTGGAGCTGCACTCATCCAGGCAAGTGGAGAGTATTCCATCACACTCCTGACTTGTGCCTTGTAGATGGTGGAAAGGCTTTGGGGAGTCAGGAGGTGAGACACTCGCTGCAGAATTCTCAGCCTCTGGCCTTTTCTTGTAGCCACAGTATTTATATGGCTGGTCCAGTTCAGTTTCTGATCAATGATAACCCCCAGGATGTTGATAGTGGGGGATTCAGCGATGGTAATGCCATTGAATGTCAAGGGGAGATGGTTAGAGTCTCGCTTGTTGGAGATGGTCATTGGCTGGCACTTGTGTGGTGCGAATGTTACTTGCCACTTGTCAGCCCAAGTCTGAATATATATCTATGAGTAGCGCCTTGCTCAATTCTGACCCTTTCATTATTTCAGCATTCCTACATGCAGGAATCTCATATTTGACAGTCGTTCTCACTCCGCACTTCCAATTGCATGAAGACAAATCCCACGCATTTACAGGATTTTGCACGGTGGTTTCCATGCCGGAATTTTATGATGGTCACCTAGAAGGTGTAAGTTAGCTGCAGAGATTCTCCACTGAGTCTCTTGCACATAGTGGCTGGAATAGAACCTCCAATTCTGCAAGTGGTGTGGCAGCAATAATTTTGCCTTGATGCAAATTATAATTTTACTAATGTACCCAAACAAAATTGTCAACCATGTATGGGGCACGATGATTCACAGCACAGAGTAGACTCTTTATTGCTCAATTTCTCTTTGTATTGGCACAAAAGCGTCACAAAAACACATGGCCTAAAACACTGACTAGAACTCGTTCTATCCAGTTTTGTAATGAGCAATGCATGTGCTTGACTTTCTTCTATTGCAGCTATTTAACTCTATCAGCTATAATTGTACATAATGTTCCCCAGGTGCCTGTCTATCAATCTCCTAATTATACTCGCACTGTTACATGCACTCATGGACCATTCATCCTTTGCTTTATTGAAAAATAAAACTGAAGGGCCATGACTTACTATTCCACAAACCCTTTTGCTAAAAGTAAAAGAAGTATGCTGTATATTTTCCAACCTCGTACACTTGTACTAAATCCCTCTGTCTGCTTTTCATCATGGGTGTTAACCTGCATTAAGCTTTTGTACGGGAGCAGCGCACAGTTGGAAAATATACCTCACTATTCTATGTTGTCACGTGTCTAATTAAATCAGCTGTACTGGAGCGGGCTCTTTCATACAGATCCTTTTCTTTTATAGAGCAAGTTTTTATCTTTACTGCTCCTGGCTTTTTGTACCGAGAGTGCATTTCAGAAATTCATGCCAGTCCCTGCACCTTGGAACCAGAACTTCCTACAAAAAAATTACAACACAGGAACAACAACAACAACTTGTATTTATATAGCGCCTTTAACATAGTAAAACTTCCCAAGGTGCTTCACAGGAGCATTATCAGACAAGTTATCAGGAAAATATTAGGACACGTGACCAAAAGCTTGGTTAAAGAGGTAGGTTTTAAGGAGCGTCTTAAAGGAGGAGAGAGAGGTAGCGAGGCGGAGAGGTTCAGGGAGGGAATTCCAGAGCTTAGGGCCCAGGCAGCTGAAGGTCATTCAGCCCAACCAGTTTGTGATGACGTTTTAGCAATACACAAGCAATAGTCCTACTCCCATATGCCCGCCCTGTTCCCATCGCCCTGTATCTCCCTTTTGTTCAGCTATCTATCTTACAATTCTTAATTGTTGACATGGTCTCTGGTTCAATCACTAACTCCAGTAGTGCATTCCACAGTCTCACAACCTGCTGTGTAAAAAAAAAAGTTTGTTTGTCACATCTCTTACATTTAAACTTATATCTGTGCCCCAGATTTATAGACCACTGGAAACAATCTGTTTCTATCTACTCTGTCCCATCTCTTCATAATTTTAATCACCCTGTAATCTCCTCTGTTGTAATGAAAACAGCTCCAACTTTTAAATCCTTTATTTTTATATGTCCTCATACTAGCAACCTCATTGTCTCCTGCTTTAAGACGCTCCTTAAAACCTACCTCTTTGACCAAGCTTTTGGTTATCAGTCCGAATATCTCTTTATGTGGCTCGGTGTCAAATTTTGTTTGATAACGCACCTTTGGGATGTTTTACGACGTTAAAGGCGCTATATAAATGAATGCTGTTTTTATTGTAATGAATCTGCACTGTACCCTTTCTATTGCATCAATGTAAGAAGTCATACAACACCAGGTTATAGTCCAACAGCTTTATTTGAAATCACAAGCTTTCGGAGCGCTGCTCCTTCGTCAGGTGACTTCACCTGACGAAGGAGCAGCGCTCCGAAAGCTTGTGATTTCAAATAAAGCTGTTGGACTATAACCTGGTGTTGTGTGACTTCTTACATTTGTCCACCCCAGTCCAACTCCGGCATCTCCACACCATTTCTATTGCATCAACATCCTTCCTATAGTCTGGAGCCAAAACTGCACACAGTACTCCAAGTGTGGTCTTACTAAGGGTTTATATAGCTTCACTATTACATCTCGACTTTTATATTTTATAATTCTTGCCATAAAACCCAATTGGGGGAGAAATTGGGTATAGCCCCGTTTGGGGCGTTAGAATTGGCGCTGCGCAAATTTTATCGGCAGGCGCAACTTATCGCCACCTCGTGCGATATCGGGTTGCTGCGCCTCTAAAGGTGATTGCGGCATTGATTCAGGCGCTGCACGGGAGTCTTAAGGCGCTAACCCGGCGGCGCTACTCAATATGTCGGCGGCCGGGCGTAGCGCAGGTGCTGTCAATAATCGATTACCCCGAGACATGCTGGCACCGGCCAGCTCTTAAAGGGGCGGGTCAATTAGGAGCAGCAGCCACACTCTGCGCCTTGTAGGCCTCAAAATCGGCGCTGTGCTTTCTGTGGCGTTCCAAACTTTGAACATATGGAGAGGGTGAGGCAGAGAGCGGAGCGCTTTACCGATGGGGCATTGGATGCTTTGGTTGGCGAAGTGGAGCGCCGGCGAGCTGTGCTGTACCCCCGACAATGGCAGGAGGCCTCATCAGAGCGAGTACCACAGGGCTTGGAGGGAAGTTTGTCAAAGAGTCACCTCAACCAGCGTGGTGGCCAGGGCTCCTGTGCAATGCAGGAAGAAGTTCAACGACCTCACTCGGGTCGTTAGGGTGAGTGCCTTTTTCACCATCTTCTTCATCCCTCCATCTGCACCTGACATTATGGCCAGAGGGTGCGCAAAGCCCCAATGGCCATCTGTCAGCCAGCACCCATGGCCCTTTCTGGAAACACACACGCACATTCAGCTCGATGCATAATGGAAGGGCTATTCTACCATGGGGGGCATGTGATGTCAGCTCAATGCATAATGGAAGGGCTATTCTACCATGGGGGGCATGTGATGTCAGCTCAATGCATAATGGAAGGGCTATTCTACCATGGGGGGCATGTGATGTCAGCTCAAAGCATAATGGAAGGGCTATTCTACCATGGGGGCATGTGATGTCAGCACAGGCCAGCATGTTTCATCACTTCCCGTCCTTTCTCCTGCAGGCCAAGCTGGCCAGGAACTGGAGGGAGCAGCTTCGCACCGGAGGAGGCCCTCCTCAGCTGCAGACACTGACGGACCTGGAGGAATGAGTCCACCAGATTGTTGGAGGCCGGATGACTGGTCCTGTCACCACTGGAGCTGCCGACCCCATTGTGCACAGCGATGGTAAGGTCATCACCTTTTTGAACTCTCTCCTTCCACTTCTTCCCCCCACCAGCATGCTTTTTCACTCTGGACCCATGTCAGAGCATTGCAGCACTCATGCATCCTTTGCTGCCACCCTGTCCTTTCGCTAAAGCCACTCTTCAACCTCCCTGCTTTCGGATGCTGCATCACCAGCTCGGGAGCCGGGCCCTCAAGCTGCCACTGCCACTGACTCCAGAGGCGACGAGGAGGAAGCTGGACCATCCCTGCCACCCTCAGGCGAGCCAGCCCCTCTGCAGACTGGGGAGACTACTTCCCTGGAGGGGAGCGGGGGGGATTGCTCTGAGGAGGAAGCACTTCCAGGAACCAGCGGGCTGCAGCAACGCAAGGGGGGAGTAGGGAAGCTCGGGGGCTGTCTCCCCGGAGGGCAAGTCAGGCCGTGAGTACTGCTGCACAGAGCGCAGAAGAGGTGCGTTCCCTCGCAGAAATAAGTGCCCAGGCTCGGCTCAGGCACACTGAGCTCATGGCTGCAGTGGCAAGGATGCCTGAATCCATCGAGACACTGGCAAGGAGTGTCCAAGACTTCGGGGCAGCACAGGCAAGGAGTGCGCAGGACTTAGGGGCAGCACTGGAAAGGACTGTCCAGGACTTCGGGGCATCACTGGAAAGGACTGTCCACGGCTTCGGGGCAGCACTGGAAAGGACTGTCCAGGGCTTGACCAAAGCAGTGGAAAGGACTGTCCCGGCCTTCAGCGAAGCACTGGAAAGGACTGTCCAGGGCTTCACCGAAGCACTGGCACCTGCCACGCAAGTGCTGAGTGCTGCCACGCAGTCACTCGCTGGTCTCATGCAGACGCATATTGAGGCCACGCGACCAATGACTGCTGCCACCCTCGCTGGATCAGGCAGGATTACCCGGGGCCCTTGCAGCACCACAGCAGGGCATCAATCCGTGGACCAGCCGATTGTTGCGCATGCTGCGGTGCTGCCCCGTCAGAGTGCCAGTTTGTCGTTCGACCAGGGAGCTGCTGTCCGCTCTCAGGGTGTCAGCATTCCTGATGCCACCGCTGGCACGTCTCCACTGCAGCTGCCACCACCTGCAGGACAGACTGCTTCCACCCATTCACAATTGGAGCAGTCAGCATCCGGGCCCTCCAAGGCCAGAGATCGTCCAGGACGTCCCTCAGGGGCATCTGCGCTTTCGAACAGCCAGCAGGCCTCCCCCAGCCTTGATGCAGCCACTGGGGTCCCATTACGGAGGAGCTGCAGGGAGGGAAGGGGCCGATCTCGCAAGAGAAGTAGATCACCATCAAGGGGGAAAGAGTAGAAGGTGCAGCTGAGACGTCTTATTTGTAGAAATCAAGGCCGTGGATGCTGGTCTGCATGTTAGTAATGTTTTGGATAGTCTCCCGGGTGTGCGAGTCACTTATGTGTTAGCATTCCATCAGAGGGGCCGAGAAGCGGCTTGTTATCAGCCTCTGACGGACGGCCCTTCCAGTTTGTACCTCCCTCCCGTCTTGGTCCTCCTCCTCCTCCTCCTCCTCCTCCTCCTCCTCCGCTGGTGCTTCAATAGCTGGTGGCATTGGCTGGGTGTGTAGGATGGCGAGGTTATGCAGCATGCAACAGACTATGACGAAGTCGGAGACTCGCTCTGGTGAGTACTGCAAGGCGCCTCCGGAATGGTCCAGACAGCGGAACCGCTGCTTCAGCACACTGATTGTGTGCTCCACAATGTTCCTCATCGCCTGATGGCTCGCATTGAAGCGCTCTTCAGCAGGAGTGCTGGGCGAACGGAGCGGCGTCATCAGTCATGGGCACAGAGGATAGCCCTTGTCACCGAGAAGCCAGCCTCCTGGGTGAGCCGGGGCCTCGAATAGGTCTGCAACTGAAGTCTGGCGCAGGATGAAGGCGTCGTGGTTGCTGCCTGGGAACTGCGCATTGACTGCGAGGATCAGCTGTCAGTGGTCACAGGCCAGCTGAACATTCAAGGAATGGAACCCCTTGCGGTTGCGGAACTCCTCCGGATTCAAAACAGGCGCCCGCAAAGCCACGTGCGTGCAGTCAATGGCGCCTTGCACCATGGGGAAGTCCGCTATTGCTGCGAAGCCCTCTGCGCGCTCCCGCTGCTTCTCCAGTGTCATAGGGAAGGAGATGTACTGCCGTCTCCTTTTAAATAGGGCATCTGTTACTTGACGGATGCAGAAATGCACCGCAAACTGCGATATGTTAGCGATGTCCCCAGTTGCAGCCTGGAAGGAGCCGCTCACATAGAAATTCAGGGCAACAGTCATCTTGACAGCCACCGACAGAGAGGTCCTGCACCTTATCTGAGGCTGCAGATCTGGCTGAAGCAGGTGGCACAGCTCAGTCACCACCTCCTTTCTGAAGCGCAGCCTTCTAAGACACTGCTCCTCTGACATGTTCAAGTAAGAGAACTGCTGTCGGAAAACCCTGGCAGCGTAAGGTCTGGTGTGGCGACGTCTGTTGGCCCTCCTCCGTCTGGCCATTCCTGGCCCTCTCTCCCTGCGTCCCTGTGCCCTTTCCAGATGGTTCAGCAGCAGGACGTTCCCCTCCAATGCAGCCCCCATAATAATAGCGCACAAGAAATTGTAAACGTTGTAAATGCTCACCAGCAGCAAGATGATGGTCAGAAGGCTGAAGTTCCTCTGGCCAGCGCTGGCTCACTGGTGCAATGGCTCTCAGAGTGCAGCTCAGCAACTCTGTGAAAGTCTCGAGGAAGTTGTGCTCCCAAAATGGCTGCCGCTTTTATACCAGTGCAGTCCCCTTTAAAGAGCGCCCCCCTAGCCCGAGAGCGACTGGGGAACGTTCCAGGTAAGCAGTCCTTATTAGCGCCAGGCGGAACGGAGGGGCACAACACTGAATTTCTGGTCCGGGGCGCCCAAAAGGCGTTGCACACTGAAATGACGTCATGATCTGCCTGCGCCCGCGAGCGGGCACTAAGGTTTAGCGCTGGCACAAAATGCCCACTCAATATGGGAGGAGGCGCTGGGTTCACTGCGCCTGGCCGAAAATTGGCTAACGCCCCACTTCTCGGCCTCTTTAGGCGCCAATTGGAGGCGCTGCCAACCGAATTTCTCCCCCAATATTTCTTTATGGCCTGAAGTTTGACTGATTAATTCAGGCATGCATGCCCCAATTCCCGATATGTACTCTCGGCATGAAAGAAAGAAGAAAGCTTTGCATTTATATAGCGCCTTTCACGACCACCGGACATCTCAAAGCGCTTTACGGCCAATGAAGTACTTTTGAAGCGGAGTCACTGTTGTAATGTGGGAATCACAGCAGCCAATCTGCGCACAGCAAGGTCCCACAAACAGCAATGTGATAATGACCAAATAATCTGTTTTTGTTATGTTGGTGGAGGGATAAATATTGGCCAGGACACCGGGGATAACGCCCCTGCTCTTCTTCGAGGTAGTGCCATGGGATCTTTTACATCCACCTGAGAGAGCAGATGGGGGGTCTCGGTTTAAAGACGGATGAGTGCGTCAAGAGTGTTAAAGATGAAAATTTGCCCTGCATGCTTGTTCATACCAAACTTGGTCGCCAAAATAATCAAATAACAATATTTTGCTTTATTTTTCGGTGAAGTTTTATGGCTGTCGGGGATAGTTCCAGTGCTTTTCATGTTGGTGTAAAGCATTCTGATATTCAACACACAATAGGTACAGGATAAAGCTCCATCTAATTTTCCTCAACAGCATTCCTTAACCTGTCCTAGAAGAGAACTATCCATTGCGCCAGCATGATATTTCCTCTCTCATACTGACCAACTTTGTGGTCTTCCTGAAGGAAAATGCCAATTTTGTGCCAATTTGCACCAAATTATGGGCAGTTTCACACTGCCAACTCACACTCACAAGGAAATGGGCTAAAATTCCTTCATGTTATTTAAAGGCATTTTGAACCAAATAACATTTGGTCTCATAGACAAACATATAACAGCCAAACTTTGCCATATTGATCTATGTCACCACTTCGTTCTTCAGTAATATTTCTTCAAGAAATCAATGGGAATTTTAACACCACTAAGAAATACAAATAGCAATATTCTACAATGCTGTTCTTTCATTTATTTTGACTTTTAAAAACGCATTGCTCACAATGATTTTTTGCTGCAATCAATTGTACTCACCAAAGTAAGTAGTTCTGGCAAAAAAAAAAGAACTTTAAATTAATTTCTTTTTGAGATCTTGAAATGGAAGGTTTGCTAAAATGAACTGAGTGTGATCAAACAATTCGATGTTGTAAGCCATTGACACTGGCCTTCCATACATGATAGGGAATGTGACTGTGTGTGTGTTAGCCATTATTAAAATACAGTGTCGGATTTATGCACAAAAGGTTCAACAACAACAACTTGTATTTATATAGCACCTTTAACGCAGTAAAAAGTCCCAAGGTGCCGCACAGGAGCATTGTAAGACAAAAAATTTGACACCGAGCCACATAAGGATAAATTAGGGCAGGTGACCAAAAGCTTGGTCAAAGAGATAGGTTTTAAGGAGCGTCTTAAAGGAGGAAAGAGGGGTAGCGAGGCGGAGAGGTTTAGGCAGGGATTTCCAGAGCTTAGGGCCTAGGCAACAGAAGGCATGGCCGTCAATGGTTGAACGATTATAATCAGGGATTATCAGGGCTCAAGAGGCCAGAGTTAGAGGAGCGCAGATATCTTGTATAATCCAGCTGTTGTGAAGCAGAGCAATGTTTTCTGGGTCGCAAACATGGAAATAATGAAGCATAAGTTGGCATAAAGCATAGAATGAAAAATAAGACCATTTGGCCCCTCGGGCCCATTCCTGCTAACAGATCATATCAATTTGCACCATTATGGACGCTGCACAACTTGTGCTATTTGGACATGAGCAACCAGAGGTAAAACTTTGAAGGAGATAAAATTCTGTGAAGTTCATCCTTGACCCCCCAAAAGTAAGTGGATGAAAACTTTCAATCTACACTATTCAAGGTTAACCATTTGCATTTCACAGCTGACATTCCCCTTGGTCCAGCGTGACCAGAACTCGAGTGTTCTGGTAAGTATTTAATCATCGACAGTTATATTTACTCCTATGACCTTTATTCCTTTTAATAATGATAATTTTAAAAGGAATTCATGGAGACTGCATTAATGATTTTTAATGGCAGTCTATTCCAGCCTTCTTAACATTGGTCGTTTTTTGAGGACCACTAATTTCATGCTCTTGTCCTCCAGTCCTGCAATCACAGTTCAAGTGAAATAACTAGGTGTATTACTTTACATTTTCCAGATTAAATTTCATCTTCCCTTTCTTAGCCCATCTACTTAATGTGTCTAGATCCCTTTGATTGTGATCAATCTCCCCAACACTAGTCAGACTACAACTGAACTCCACTAATCACTGTGCTCACTCATTGCCTTGTCCATTTATCATCACCTTGTGGTTGCTATTGTCAAGTGGATTTTCAATCTAGCTTTAACTAACGTGCTATTAATTCAATATACTTTACCTTCTTTAAAAGCCTCAGATGCAGAACCCAATCAAAGGATGCAAGTATATTAAATTTACTAAGTAATTCAACATCCCTAACGGAGCAATTTTGTGAGATGAGACTTATTACTTTTAAATACCTTTCACGAAGTCTAAACTTTTTAGATGAGTACTGATGATGTCCCATAAAATGAACTTTCCCTTTTCTAACGTTAGTGCAATTGGTCTATAAGCCTTAATTCATGCCTTATTTCTTTTTGAATATTAAGAATCGGAAGAGTGGCCCTCTCCAGTTTAACAGGTGCAGCCCCTACATTAATTGTCAGCTTCGCTCAATTGGAAGATTTTTCCTCTGCATCAGATGGTTGCAGGTTTATTGACTGAAGCATATAATCTTGGCTGACACTTTAGTGCAGCACTAAGGGAGGTATGTTAAGCAATGAGGTATTGGCCCAGAAATTCGGGTCTCCACGGATGAGTACCAACGAAAGTGCCGGTTTCGTGCTTGCACTGCGCATGCGCGGGAAACCGGTGCTTCCGTTCCCCTGAAAGAAGAGATTGACAGGTGGAACGCGTGTGCCGGAGAGGCAGAGCGTGCGCATCAAACTTACGTTTTTTTCCCAGGTTTTCCCGGGAGGGTAAGCCTCCAGCAGTTACACTTTTAAAAAGCAGGCGCAAGGCCTGCTTTTAACAAGGTAAGTGGTGAATTAATTAAAATTAAAACATTTTTTCCACAGGTTTATTATTTTTAAATACTTTAAAGAAAGGTAAGTTTATTTTTAGCCCCGTTAGAAAATGTAATTAATTTTTTCAAAAATTTAAATTATTGTTTAAAATAGTTATTTCATGTAATTTATAGTTATTTTAAAAATGTGTTTTATTTTAAATTTATTTGAAGATTTAGTGATGTTTTGGGGCTTATAGTATTTATAGGTTTGACAGCTCTTCCTGTCAAACTTATGAATGAAGCATTCCCTGCTACCATTGGCTCTCCATGGCCCACGTGATCCCAGGGGACGCATCGAACTAACTGCGCCCCTGGGATACGCAAGCACTGCACGCCAGCAGTTGGAGGAGGCCCAGGATCGGAACCCCACGTGGGCCCACAGCTCAACGGCCGGCACGCTGGGTAAGTGCAGGTCAGGGGCTTGCACCCGCGGGAAGCCCCCGACCCGAATTTCTGGGCCATTAAACTAAGGCGCTGCCTGCACAGCTGGAAGTAAGACTTTAATTTTATATAGGACCTTTCATGACCTCGGAACGTCCTAAAGTGTTTTCCAGACAACAAAGTACTTTTGGAGTGTGGTCACTGTTGTAATGTAAGAAACGTGGCAGCCAATTTGCGCACAGCAAGGTCCCACAAACAGCTACGTGGTAATGACCAGATAATGGGCAGGATTGTCATTGGGCCGTGGAGGCGGGATTTGCGGCATGTGGGGGGTTAAAATCGCAAAAATTGGCGTGCGGGACCCCCCCCCCCGCCTGGTTCCCGACGCCGAGCAATTTTAACTCAGGCGTGTCTGATGGTCCCGACTCCGTCCCGCATCCAACAGGCGGGACTGGTCGTTAAGGCCCTTAACAAGCATTAAATGGCCTCTATAATCCTATTTTAAAAGGCCCCAGCGATTTTAACCCTTTTCCCACGTGAAACACACCTGCTGGGAAACAGAACAGTGAAACCTGGCGGGAGCACTATTGGATTGCTGACTATCAACTGCAGGTCAACCATTAAAGAGGAGATTTGATTAGCCATCATTTGCAGGTGGCAGGACTTAGTGGTCTCAGGTCTGGGGCAACTTTTACAAGGCTTAACCACATCTGTGGAAGGTTGGAGCCTCACACCCATCTCCAGTGTGACCTCCTAGGAAACCCCTCTCGCCACCTTCACTCAGCGCTTCCTCAACTGAGGCATATACCAGAAGCATGGGAGCCATTTTTTCCCTTCCCATTTGGGCATTAGAGGAGCTCGAGCAACAGCCGTGGCACCAGCAGAACCAGGAACAACAGCAGCACCAGCAACAGCAACAGCAGGAGTGACAGGTTGCTGCTCACCCACCTGAGGCTGCACAGGCCAGAAGGGGCCAGTGCCTGGAAGCCCGTCGGCACAGGAGATGCCCCCCAAACAGAGTCTACAGACACAGGGTCAGCTATCTTAACATGTCTGAGCAGCAGTGCCAAAGGCGGCTCCGACTTTCGCGAGAGGTAGTGAGTGACATCTGCGCAATGCTACAGCAAGACCTGCTGCCCAGAGGACCAGGTGGACAAGCATTACCAGTGGCCGTCAAAGTCACCACCGCACTCAACTTTTTTGCCTCAGGCTCATTCCAGGGATCAGCAGCAGACATCAGCGGCATCTCCCAGGCGGCCGCACACACTTGCATCACGCAGGTAACCGATGCCCTCTTTTTCCTCGTGCGCAATCACATCCATTTCACCAAGGATCGAGCAAGTGTCACAGCGCGAGCGGTTGGATTAGCTCATCTGGCAGGCTTTCCAAGGGTGCAGGGTGTCGTTGACTGTACACATGTGGCCCTTAAGGCACTCCATCGCAATCCAGGTATTTTTGTCAACCGCAAGGGCTTCCACTCCCTTAATGTTCAGCTGGTGTGTGACCACAAGAAGGAAATTTTGCATGTTTTTGCCAAGTACCCTGGCAGTTGCCATGACTCCTTCATACTGCACCAGTCTAGTGTGCCTCCGCTATTCAGTCCGCCAGACCAACTTAACGGATGGCTACTTGGAGAAAAGAGCTATCCTCTGAGGGCGTGGCTAATGATGCCGTTGAGGAGGCCAGCCAACGAAGCTGAGGAGAGCTACAACTCCAGCCACATGTCCACCAGAGCCATAATCGAGCAAACCATCGGTTTGCTGAAGATGCGCTTCAGATGCCTGGATAGATCAGGTGGAGCCCTGCAGTACTCAGCAGCCAGGGTCTCCAGAATCGTCGTGGTTTGCTGTGCACTTCACAGCATGGCACAGCGTCGTGGCTTGCAGATTCCTGTGGACCAAGTGGCTCCTCACATATCCTCCTCAGATGAGGAGGAGGAGGAGGAGGAGGAAGAGGAGGAAGAGGAGGAGGGCAAAAACGAACATCCTGCAGAGGCCCATCAACCAGCGGTAGAATTACGCAAGAACATTGCTGCCCAGGATGCAAGGAACGCACTCATTCTGGACAGATTTGCTTAGCCTAGTCAATCAAACACTTTTGCCTCACAGCTTCTTACCAGAGCATTGACAATGGCCAAGAACCAGAGGATTCCTAGAACTCTGATCACCATACTGACAGTTGCAAATATGCCTAAGCTCTCAATGTGGAAGTCCCAATAGCGAAATGACAGATGATACAACTGCAACATTTGCCATCAGAAATTTTATGTACAATAACGAAGTGATGGCATTTTTACAGTAAACACAAAATTGCACCCTAGTGACTACCCTTGTGACTATTTGTGCAGAATTTTCCTCTTATGCTTGCTCCTACGTGGTGCCTCCCCTGTGGCTTCAGTAGATGTGGAGGCCCCTTGCTCACTTTCCTGCTGCTCCTGTCTCGACACCTTTGGCGGGTGTCCTCTGGGGTGGCAAGCCTGTGAGGGCTCATCAACAGTCTGCTGCTCCTGCGGCTGTGCAGGGGTTGAGACGCCTATCTCACTTGGGTGTGGACTCCGGTGGGGCTCTGACCGAGGGCTCTGCAGTGGCATGGAAGTGTGAGCGCTTGGAGAGGAGCCCCCACTTCCTTGAGGTCTGCCACCAATCTCTCTCTCATGGGTCAGGTCCCCCTCAGCGCCTGCAAGTGGCTTGAGAGCACCTTGCTGCACATCAGGGGGGCCATGGGGACCTGCACCTGCAATGGCAGTCCTACTCAGAAGGACTTCCATGAAGGTCTGGTTTCTATGTTCAATAGATGACCATCGCTCCTCAAGAGATGTCATTCTATTCTGAACAATGGCCAAGTTTCCCATACCCTGGTGACTAAGCTCCTCCATGGCCGTAGCCCTCCTCTCCTCTACCGTAGCCATCCTCTCCTCTACGGTAGCCATCCTTTCCACGGAGGTTGCCATCCTTTCCGTGGTGATGCGTTCATGCGCCAATGACTCCACAAAGGCTCTGGTCATGTTTGCTATGGACTCCTCCATTCGCTGCACACTCACAGTGACCCTAGAGACAAAACCTGCCAGAGACTCCTGCATCTGTGCCTGGAGTTCCATCACCACTGATCTCATGGATGGACCCAGAGGCAGAGGGCTGACATGCTGCTGAGCCGAGCTGGCAGAGTCCTGCACCCTCCGACTAGGACTCTCCACTGCTGTCCCTGTCTCCACAATCTGCTGATGCTCACTTGTGAGCTGTGATACACCAGGTGACAACACTGCTCTATGTCCCGAAGGTCCCACCGAGGTGTGAGTGTCTGCGCTGGTGCTGGGTGCACTGAATTCTGGTGATGCCCTCAGAGGTTGCAGCTTCCTCTTAGGAGACTGGCTGCTCAGCCTCTTCTTCCTGGCTAGGGGGGACGGATGCTTGTGATGGTCCTGTGGGGGAGTAAAGGAAAGAGTCAGAGATGTGATGCCAAGGCTACATGCACATTGGTTTTTGCAGATGCTCATAAGTGCATCTGTTACAGCTTCACAATCATTATCAGTGACTCATACATTGCCAAAGAGAGAGATGGGATACTTTTCTGTCACCAGCTTGCTGTGTTGCACCCATCTGTCCATCCCCCACATGCGCATCATCCTCCAGTCCCACTATTTCGAGTGCCGCCTCCTCCCAGGGGGTCAGTTGGACTATAGAGGCTGTCACTCCTGTCCTCGCTCGCTCTCTTTTGTTGTGAGCTCTTTTCCTGCAATGAGGGAGACAAGTGGAGGTTGAGTGAGAATGAAGGCGTGAGTGTAGAGATTGCATAGCATAGATACTTAGAAGGAGACAAAAATGGAGTGAGGTGGCAAGACCAAGGGCCCTCCCTGTGTGTTGTCAGTTGTTTTCATTGCATCAGAGTGATAGGGAGTGTGAGGGCTGCATAGTCGAATAGTTATGTGAATGTGAGCATAGAGAGAGAGGGAATGGGTAAGTGTGCATGGATGTCAGTGTCAAGTGGGATGTGGAGGAAGAGATTGCTAAAGCTGAGTGCTGGTGAGGAAAGGCAATGGGGATCAGATTGAGGGTGATGGGAAATTCATACTCACTTTTCCAGTGCGCTGAGGGTCATGAAATCTTTTCCGGCGCTGAATCCAGGTTTGTCGTGTTACTCCCAATGTGTTGACCTCCTCAGCCACTTGCATCCACACTGCCTTAGTCTGCTTGGGAGGCCTCTTCCTCTCTGAGGAAGGGAAGAGCACCTTCCTGTTGGCCCTAGCTCCATCCACCAATGCCTGCAGGGCCACCTCGTCGAAATGAGGAGCTGATCTGGGCCTCCCGCTTGTCATGTTTCCTGCAGGTCCCTCTCACACCAAATGGAGAAAGCTTGGAAGCCTGCAGAAGAAGCAAGGCTTGCTGTAGACCTTAAATGCAGCAGTAATGATGACGTCATCGGAGGCGACTTTCAGTCATGATAAACCCATTTGCAAAGGCTTCCCACACGTTGGAAATCAATTGGACAATTAAGTTAAAATTGCATCAATCTCCCACATCCATTTAGATTTGGGTGGATAACATGAAATGCAGATAAAACAACACCATCCCGCACCTGAGTTTAAATCCTGCCCAATGTGTTTCAGTGATGTTGTTGAGGGATAAATATTGGCCAGGACTCAGCTTTTCTTCGAAATAGTGCCATGGGATTTTGAACGTCCTCCTGAGAGGGCAGACGGGGCCTCGGTTTAACGTATATCTGAGAAAACAGCACCACCGACAGTGCAGCACTCCCTCAGCACTGCACTGGAGTGTCAGCCTCGATTTTGTGCTCAAGTCTCTGGTGTAGAACTTGAACCCACAACCTTCTGCCTCAGAGGCGAGAGTGCTACCGTTGAGCCAAGGCTGTCTCCTATAGAGCCAATGGCGCTATTTGAAGGAGAATGGGAAGTTCTTCCACTGCCTTAGCCAACATGGTCTCTCAATCACACCACCAAAAATAGTTCGATAGCAAAATACTGCAGATGCTGGAAATCCGAAATAGCAACAGAAAATGCTGGAAAAGCTCAGCAGGCCAGGCAACATCCGTAGAGAGAAATTAGAGTCGACGTTTCGGGTCTAACCCTTTTTCAAAACTGGAAAGGAAATAAAATAGATCGAAGGCAGTGCTGCGATAGAACAAAAGAAGTAAAAGAGACATTAAGAGGTATTCAAAACCAGACGAGATGGTGATAGGACAGTGGAGACAAAGACGGCTGAGATTAGGTGTGAAGTGCGCCGGCAGGATGAGTGACAGCTGCCATGTGGGAGAGAGAGAAAAAAAGGAAAGGGGGGGAGGGGAAGACCCAAAACAAAGGGGTGGAAAAAAATATATAAGAAAAAATGTAATAGGGGCTGAGGTTATGATCTGAAATTGTTGAACTCGATATTGAGTCCGGAAGGCTGCAAAGTGCCTTGTCCAAATAGTTCAGCTGGTCAGTCATCTCAATTGCTGCTTTTGTGGGATCGTGCTGTGTACAAATTCGCTGCCGCAATTGCCTACCTAACAACAGTGACTGTACTTCATAATGAACCCATTGGTTGTAAAGATGTTGGGGTATGATAAGGCATTACAGAAATGCAAGCTCTTTCTCATTCTTTCTCTTTCTTAATCTTCTTCTTCTTAGGCAGTCCCTCGGAACCGAGGATGACCTGCTTCCACATTAAAAATGAGTTAATAGAGCTCCTAAAACTATCAACTTGAACCGCACACATTTCCTTGAAGGTTCATGGGTGCAATCCATCTCGTTCGTGTACCTAATAGGCATTTAATACTTTGAGTTTCACACTCTTTACTGACCTCTACAGAAGATAGAAATTTTACAGCCAAATTAATTCAATCTGGAATTTATCTAGAGTTTTCATTGTGAAGTCTAATTTGGAGAACTTATTCGAAACATTGGGGCCGAGTTTTGCTTACCCTATTTTGGTGTGAATGGAGCAGGACAAAAAATTTGAATACAGGAAACTTTCTGGTATCCGGCACGGATGGGACTGACGTGGTGCCGGTTCATCAACAATTCCGGATAACCGAACGCTACAGTAAAAGATACGGAGCTCAGAGCTCCGTATAAAGCAACAAACCCTGCAGCTTCAAAACAATCGGCACAAGTTGCAAGCGTCTCTGTAGCTTAGCAACAGCTTCAGCTACACCCTTGCACAGCAACAAATGGAGTAAAAAAAGTAATAAAAGTAATAAAAGTTACCTGAACCGACTCCTGAATTTTGCCGGTGGATAGAGCATTCCGGTTATTTAGGGGCTGGTTAATCGAAAGTTTCCTGTAAAAAGTTTTGCCGATTTTGAGCCCATAAGGCCGGCTCGATGTGAAATTTCAAGCGGGCCTGGATTTAGGTGCCCAGCATTCCCTCCCGAAACAGGTGAGAGCCTAATAAATGTATGCAAATGAGGGGCCTACGCTGGTTTTAGGACCTGGATGCAATTTTGGTTGCCATCTGTATTGTTATCAACAGTTCCTTAACCTGCCCAGAAACCATGGTTGTCTGGAGGACACCATTTCCAGTGATATTTGTGGGGAACCTCAAGTGCCCACACTGGAAATCTTTAAAAGGCTTTTTGCTTCTATTAGATAATGGCTTTGACAACAATAGCTCCCTCCTATCACTCCCCTCTATCTGTTTCTTGTAACACAGGCTAAGCTTTTCGTTTTAAGTAAAATAAAGTTCATGTTAATTGGCTGCAGACCTCTGAACTTAACTATTCCAACGCCCTCCTGGCTGGCCTCCCACATTGTACCTTACGTAAACTTGAGGCCGTCCAAAACTCGGCTGCCCGTGTCCTAACTCGCACCAAGTCCCGTTCACCCATCACCCCTGTGCTCGCTGACCTACATTGGCTCCCGGTTAAGCAACGCCTCGATCTCAAAAATGTTAACAGGTGTCATTTTTTTTTCAACTGTGCTGTAGTTTCACTGCTTGTGGGTACAAATAATTGGTATTAATAATGAAACCAGGGTTGACACTTAGCTATTTTTTGTGGAGTAATGGAGGGGGGGTGGTGGAGTATATCTTTTTTGAGGTAGCTCCCTTTTAGTTACTATGGTTACAGTGCAGATAATGGTTGTGCAGTACAATGCTCGCAAAAGGGTATAAGATGTTTATCTAACATCACTCAGCTGTTTAACCAAGACACAAGGGTGGGGGGTGGAGGGGGGTGTGCGGGGAAGGGGAAGGGGAAGGGGTGGCGGCGGGGGATGAACATCCTCAGAGTTTCCTCCACTCTGCTGTCCTAACTTTGACAGAATGTCAGCAGAAATCCTGTTTACACGATTGAACAGCGTCTCCGTTGAAGTTACAGTGGTGAAGAGAGAGAAACCCCAATTAAATTTGCCCCATAATCTTCAGATGAAGATGTGTAAATTTTATGTTTTGATATATAAATACCAGGGCTGCACCAACAAGTTGATTGTTAGAAATGAAGAAACAAATTCAATGAGAACTGGACGAATAAACTACCCACCACCACCCTCTTAGTGTCAGCTTGGCTCAGTGGTAGGTAGCACTCTTGCCTCCAAGTCACAAAGCTCTGGTTTAAGCCTTACTGCAGGACTTAGATATAAAAGGCCCCATTGCACTATTTGAAGAAGAGCCGGGCAGGTTCAGCAAGCAGTTAGGAAGGCAAATAGTATGTTGGCCTTCATTGCAAGAGGGTTTGAGTACAGGAGCAAGGATGTCTTACTACAGTTATACAGGGCCTTGGTGAGACCACACCTGGAGTATTGTGTGCAGTTTTGGTCTCCTTACCTAAGAAAGGATATACTTGCCATAGAGGGAGTGCAGCGAAGGTTCACCAGATTGATTCCTGGGATGGCAGGACTGTTGTATGAGGAGAGCTTGGGTCGACTAGGCCTGTGTTCACTGAAGTTTAGAAGAATGAGAGGGGATCTCATTGAAATGTAGAAAATTCTGACAGGGCTAGACAGACTGGATGCAGGGAGGATGTTTCCCCTGGCTGGGGGGTCTAGAACGAGGGGTCACAGTCTCAGGATACGGGGTAGGACATTTAGGACTGAGATGAGGAGAAATTTCTTCACTCAGAGGGTGGTGAACCTGTGGAATTCTCTACCACAGACAGCTGTGGAGGCCAAGTCACTGAATATATTTAAGAAGGAGATAGATAGATTTCTAGACGCAAAAGGCATCAAGGGGTATGGGGAGAGAGAGGGAATATGGTATTGAGATAGAGGATCAGCCATGATCATATTGAATGGCAGAGCAGGCTCGAATGACCTGCTCCTGCTCCTATTTTTCTGTTTCTATGTTCTGCTGGTGTCCTTGCCAAAATTTATCCATCAACCAATACCACCAAGAACGAAAGAAAGAAAGAAAGAAAGAAAAAGAACTTACATTTATATAGTGCCTTTCATGAACTCAAGATGTCCCAAAGCACTTTACAGCCAATGAAGAACTGTTGAATTGTGGTCACTGTTTTAATGTAGGAAACATGGCAGCCAATTTCTTCACTCAGAGGGTGGTGAACCTGTGAAATTCTCTACCACAGTCAGCTGTGGAGGCCAAGTCACCGAATATATTTAAGAAGGAGATAGATAGATTTCTAGACACAAAAGGCATCAAGGGGTATGGGTGCACTGCAGCAACTCGCCAAGGCTTCTTCGGCAGCACCTCCCAAACCCGCGACCTCTTCCAGCTAGAAGGACAAGGGCAGCAGGCGCATGGGAACACCATCACCTCCAAGTTCCCCTCCAAGTCACACACCATCCTGACTTGGAAATATATCGTTGATCCTGCATCGTCGCTGGGTCAAAATCCTGGAACTGCCTCCCTAACAGCACTGTGGGAATACCATCACTACACGGACTGCCGCGGTTCAAGAAGATGGCTCACCACCACCTTCTCAAGGGCAATTAGGGATGGGCAATAAATGCTGGCCTTGCCAGCGACACCCACATCCCATAAACGAATAAAAAATGTTTTTAAATTTGAACACAGCAAGAGCCCACAAACAGCAATGAAATAAATGACCAGATCATCTGGTTTATGTGTTGGTTGAAGAATAACAGAAGGCCAGGACATTGGGAGAACTCTCCTGTTCTTCTTCGCAAGTGCTAATGAAGTGTAGTCACTGTTGTAATGTAGACTACACTTCAAAGGTACCTCATTGTCTGTGAAACACTTTGGGACATCCTGAAGAGGTGAAAGATGTTATATAAATGCACATTCTTTCTGTGTTTCTTTTATGTTTTCCCACACCTCACAATATTCTTCAGGACAAGAGAATTTGGCAGGTGAGTTTCTACCAGGCCTGAATCAATGTTTTGCTGGAACTGGCTGCTCAGCAATGCAGTAGAGTTGCCAGAGTAACTTCCGTTCCATTTTTATTCACCCCCTCACTGGAGAAGAATTGTCGAGTGGCAATCACATGGCCCCTTGGACGCCCAAGAGCAGAAACTGGTCCCAAGGGAAATGTAAGCATGGAGCAGCGTCTTAGCACTCGGCCCAGTGTCCTGGTGCAGGAATGCGCTGCAGCGTCCAATTTCCTTTCGCTATACCCTCTGAACATTTGAAGTTGTTTTTTATGGATGACTCAAGCTGTGGCTCAGGCAGGCAATGAAAAAAAAAAAAGATCAGCTGGCCGATTTGCCAAGATTTAAAATACGAGCAACCTACACACTTCGAAGAAGCAGCATATTTGCCGAGATTATGAGGGTCAGTCATTTTGCAACAGCAACTGAATCAATGTGCAAAGTACCATTCGCATTTTATAGGGGAGCTAGTGACTAGAAACTGCTTTCCTCCTTGATGGGATTGATTTACAAGAAAGAAAGTGTTAGCTCCTTAATAAAACATCGTCCGGAATTTGATTGACAGTTTTTCCCATGGACTATTATCACTGCTACATCAGCTCAATAGCTCTCAACCATTTATGCTGTCTATTTAACATATTTGCAAAATATAATCAGGGATTGAAAGTAGGCCTTTAAAGTCATTTGCATCCTGGCTACTGCACTGATGACTCTTAATTTACATTTCTCAAAAGCACTATCCAGTGCCTTGAAAGGAAACTTGCAGCCCACAGTAAGACAGAGTCTAAAATGACAGCTGAACAAGCATTACTTTCCAATTGATATTGCAGTCACAACATTCATCAGTAAAGAGAACATTTATGCCATCAAAGTCTCCAAATAGTGGGTATAACAAAATGTCACAGAAACCCTACCTCTAAGAAAAAAAAAACTAGAAAAACTTAAAAGATGTATATAATTGGTGAATTTGGAAAATATTTACTGGCAAGTTTTGCTCGCTGGGAGCACAGATCGGAAATTCGGGTGCAGAGGTCAGAGGGTCCCACAGGGGCATCAAAATTAAATTCATGACAGGAGCGTGACTTTGGAAAATATATGTCTACTGTTATGCCCCCCTCAACAGAGACAGGACCTTCAGGCCTAGGGTTTCCAATCGGCATTATTTTATGACCAGTGGTGATCCACCACCCAATAATTTTGAAGGGGTTACCATAGCAATAAAATAATGCCAACCTAAAATCAAACCTTAACTCTCTTGTATAAATGCCTTTGCATTCATCACCATCATGGGAGCACCTTCAACATCACCATCACCAACATCAACATGGGAGCACCTTCAACATCACCATCGCCAACATGGGAGCACCTTCAACATCACCATCGCCATCACCAACATGGGAACACCTTCAACATCACCATCGCCATCACCAACATGGGAACACCTTCAACATCACCATCACCATTACCAACATGGGAGCACCTTCAACATCACCATCACCATTACCAACATGGGAGCACCTTCAACATCACCATCACCATCATCAACATGTGAGCACCTTCAACATCACCATCGCCATCACCAACATGGGAGCACCTTCAACATCACCATCGCCATCACCAACATGGGAGCACCTTCAACATCACCATCGCCATCACCAACATGGGAGCACCTTCAACATCACCATCGCCATCACCAACATGTGAGCACCTTCAACATCACCATCGCCATTACCAACATGGGAGCACCTTCAACATCACCATCGCCATCACCAACATGTGAGCACCTTTAACATCACCATCGCCATTACCAACATGGGAGCACCTTCAACATCACCATCGCCATCACCAACATGTGAGCACCTTCAACATCACCATCGCCATCACCAACATGGGAGCACCTTCAACATCACCATCGCCATCATCAATATGTGAGCACCTTCAACATCACCATCGCCATCACCAACATGGGAGCACCTTCAACATCACCATCACCATCATCAACATGGGAGCACCTTCAACATCACCATCGCCATTACCAACATGGGAACACCTTCAACATCACCATCACCATCATCAACATGGGAGCACCTTCAACATCACCATCGCCATCACCAACATGGGAGCACCTTCAACATCACCATCGCCATCACCAACATGGGAACACCTTCAACATCACCATCACCATCACCAACATGGGAGCACCTTCAACATCACCATCGCCATCATCAACATGGGAGCACCTTCAACATCGCCATCACCAACATGGGAGCACCTTCAACATCACCATCGCCATCATCAACATGGGAGCACCTTCAACATCGCCATCACCAACATGGGAGCACCTTCAACATCACCATCGCCATCACCAACATGGGAACACCTTCAACATCACCATCACCATCACCAACATGTGAGCACCTTCAACATCACCATCGCCATCACCAACATGTGAGCACCTTCAACATCACCATCGCCATTACCAACATGGGAGCACCTTCAACATCACCATCGCCATCACCAACATGGGAGCACCTTCAACATCACCATCGCCATACACTAGCTAGGCCCCAGCTGCAGTTTGGTAGCATAGTGGTTATGTTACTGAACTAATAATCCAGATGCCTGAACTAATGATCCAGAGGTGTGAGTTCAAAATCCCACTCAAGGCAGCTGGGGGAATTTAAATTCAGTTAAATAAATCTGGAATTAAAAAGCTAGCATTAGTAATGGAAACTATGAAACTACCAGATTGTTGGATAAAACCCAACTGATGTCCTTTAGGGAAGGGAATTTGCCCTCCTTACCCGGTCTGGCCTATATGTGACTCCAAACCCACAGCAATGTGGTTGACTCTTAACTGCTCTCTGAAATGGCCTAGCAAGCCACTCAGTTGTACTAAACTGCAACAGCAAAATCAGCAAAATCAGCAACCTTCACCACATGGACTGCAGTGGTTCAAGAAGGCAGCTCACCACCGCCTTCTCAAGGGCAATTAGGGATGGGCTAAAATGCTGGCCTTGCCAGCGACACCCATGTCCTGTGAACAAATTTAAAAAAAGGATTGTGTCCAATTCTGTCACCACACTTTAGGAATGATGTCAAGGCCTCAGAGAGGGGTGCAGAGAGGTTTACTAGAATGGTACCAGGGATGCGGGACTTCAGTTATGTGTAGAGACTAGGAAGCTGGGGATTGTTCTCCTTTGAGCAGAGAAGGTTAAAGGGAGATTTGATAGAGGTGTTCAAAATCATGAAGGGTTTGGATAGAGTAAATAAGGAGAAATTGTTTCTAGTGGCAGAAGGGTGAGTAACCAGAGGACACAGATTTAAGGTAATTGGCAAAAGAACCAGAGATGGCATGAGGAAAAAAGGGTGGTGGAAGCAGATTCAATAGTGAACTTTCAAAAGGTAATTGTATAAATACTTGAAGGGAAAAAAAATTCAGGGCTATGGGGAACGAGCGGGGAGTGGGATTAATTGGATAGCTCTTTCAATGGGCCGAATGGCCTCCTTCTGTGTTGTATCTTTCTACAATCGGGGGAACACCATCAACATTACTATCACCATCGTGGTTGACCATCACCACAAGGATTGCAATGTTTCAAGAAGACAGCCCACCATCACCACCACCGCTAATGGCAACTAGGAAATGGGCAATAAATGCAACATTGCCCACTTACTGAAAACAAGTTTTTAAAACATGTGCTCATTAAGTCATAACTGAAGAATCCATTTTAAATGGTATACCTTTGAGATGACAATTTCATTCATTCGTTTTTTCCTGTAAGAAATACCATGTTTATTACCTATGGTTATAGCAACAGGATATTATTAATTTACTGGCTAACCACAAAAAGGAATCCTGATCCATTATGTACAGTGTGGAGTATTGCTTATATTGTATGTATTTACTCTGGTGACTTTCTTCATTTTTTGCAAACCTCCTTTACTGTCCTCCTGGTTGGGGACTCCAGCCAAGCATCTAGCCGACAGGTCTTAATGGCAGCATAACCTGAAAGGGCAGCCACCAGTAATGAAACAGTGTGGACTGCGAAGCAGGGCTTCCTGATATGTCAAACTTCCATAAAAATTACAAAACCACCTCTCTTTATCGCATTGCTATGTTACTTCTAGACTTGACTATTCCAATGCTTTCCTGGGTGGCCTCCCACCCACTACAACTCCAAAAACTCATCCAAAACGCCGCTGCCCATATCCTAACTCGCACCAAGTCCCGTTCACCCATCACCCCTGTTATGTCCGTGTATCTTAATGTTGTGTCCTTCAATAATCAGACAACAGACTGCAGGGAACGATTCAACAGGTGTTTACTGAATGAGGGTTACTCTAGAACTAACTGTACAGATCACTACTCAGGGTTTATATACAGGTGTGGTCACTGCCGGTACTACAGTATACAGGAGCTGTAAAAAGCAGTTCTCTCCCTTAAGGTATATATACATGACATACATTACAATTCCTCCCCTTTTAGATTAACAGTACCATAATACTCATTTAACAATTAACATTTTTAATATACAATGTTATATGAAAATAGTCCATTCATATATTCGTCTCTGGGGAGGCTTCCTGATCCTTTCTGGATCACGCCTTTCCCGAGTGTCTCGCTCTTGGTGCGGAGGCGATTCGAGCACCCTGTCGTCAGTTGATTCATCAGCTTCCAATACTATTGCTTCTGAGGTAGATGCGACCTGTACATCGGGTTCCTCACGAGGTACGTATGGCCGAGACATGGGGTTGACTCGTTCCTGTGACTCTAGGATCTGGTCAGCATGGCATCTCACAATGTTCTCCCCAACATCCACTGTGTACATTAGTGGTCCATGCCGTGTGCATATCGTTCCTGGTTGCCATTTCTCTGTTCGGTAGTCGCGGGCCAAGACTGGTTGCCCTACATTGAAGCTCCTTGTCGGCTTCTCATTGATGTGCTGGAATTGCTTACTCTCAACATCTCTTCGTACATTTGGTCTGAGCAAATCCAGACGAGATCTCAACCTTCGGTTAAAGAACATCATGGCCGGGGCCTGGTTGGTGACTGCATGTGTCGCATTTCTGTAGGCTAACAGGAAATTGTCCACCTTATGCTGAAGTGGAATGCCGTCATCGCACATGGCCTTTACTGCTTTTTTAAAGGTTTGTACGAACCTCTCAGCCAATCCATTTGTGGCTGGATGATATGGGGTGGATGTATAATGCCTTACCCCATTCCTTTTCATAAATCTTCGAAACTCTTCGGACACAAACTGTGGTCCGTTATCAGAGCAAATCTGCTCTGGCAAGCCGTTCCTGGCAAAAATGGTCCGTAGGACTGCAATAGTTTTCTCCGTGGTGGTGGAGGACATTTTGATCACCTCAGGCCATTTCGAGTGCGCATCCATGGCTATTAAAAACATTGAGTCCATGAATGGACCAGCAAAATCCATATGCACCCGTTGCCATGGAGATGAGGGCCACTCCCATGGGTGTAGAGGGGCGTGTGGTGGTGCATTTTGGACCTTCTGGCATCCTGAGCAGCTCTTTGTCAGGTCCTCGATTTGCTGATCGATCCCCGGCCACCACACATAAGCCCTAGCAAGGCTTTTCATTTTCACCCCTCCCAGATGACCTTCGTGAAGCTCATTGAGCACTCTCTCCCTTAACTTGGGTGGAATTACCACTCGGGATCCACACATCAAGGTCCCCTGGCATACTGACAGCTGTTCTCTTCTGGATGAGAATGCTGGCAACAGTGAGTCGCCATGTGCTGGCCATCCCTTCACCGTCAAATCATATACCTGAGACAGTGTCGGGTCATTTCGGGTCTCCTTCTCTATACCAGCGTTAGTTACTGGCAAGCATTCAATTATAGTCGAAGGAAATATTTCGACAGGATCCACTGCTGGTGCTTCCTCCGCAGTAGGCAGTGGCAGGCGTGATAGCCCATCAGCGTTTCCATGCTGTTTCGTGCCCTTATACTCGATTTCATATTGGTGCGCCCCTAGAAAAAGGGACCATCTTTGTAGCCGCTGCGCAGTCATCACCGGAACGCCCTTCTTTGGATTAAAGATGGAGACAAGTGGTTGGTGGTCAGTCAGCAAGGTGAACTTCTGCCCGTGCAGGTAGTGAATGAACTTTTTCACTCCCCACACTAGGCTGAGGGCCTCCCTGTCAATCTGGGCGTAGTTACGCTCGGCTGAGGTTAGTGATCGTGACGCAAAGGCTATTGGCCTCTCTGAGCCATCTGAGAATTTCTGCAGCAGCACCGCTCCAATGCCGTAGGGTGACGCATTACATGTCAACCGAATTGGTAATGCCGGGTTGTAATGGGCCAATACCTCTTTCGATGTGATTAGTGTTTTGCTCTTCTGGAAAGCTCGTCTACATTCGTCACTCCACTTCCATGGCACCCCAGTTTGCAGTAGGGTGTTCAGTGGGTGTAGTATTGTAGACAAATTTGGCAAGAACTTATGGTAGTAGTTTACCAGCCCGAGGAACGACCTCAGTTGTGACACATTTTCCGGTGCTGGAGCCTTGACTACTGCCTCAATCTCCTCTGGGGACTTATGTAGCCCCTCTTTAACGATAATGTGGCCACAATACGAGATCTGTTTTCTAAAAAACTCGCTTTTGGGGCGGTTAGCTCGGAGCCCAAATTCCTGCAATCTAGTGAGCACCTGCCCCAGGTTGGCAAGGTGATCACTGTCATTTTCGCCCGTGACCAGGATGTCGTCCAAATAACACTGGGTCCCTGGGATCCCTTGCAGGACTTGTTCCATTGCCCTCTGCCAAATAGCCGGAGCTGATGCTACCCCGAATACCAGCCGGTTGTATTGGTAGAGACCTTTATGGGTGTTGATTGTGAGGTATTTTTTTGATGCTTCTTCTACCTCCATTTGCAGATACGCCTGGGCCAGATCAATCTTAGTGAAGCTTTTCCCTCCAGATAGCGAGGCAAAAATTTCTTCAATCCGCGGAAGTGGATATTGTACGTTGTGAAGGATTGGGTTCACTGTTACCTTAAAGTCCCCACAGATGCGAACCTTCCTTGGTTCCCCAGGCGTGCTGCTCAACGACTTTTTCATCACAGGGACGATGGTGTAGCCCACTCGCTCCAGTCTACCTTGGACAGTACACCTGAACGTTCCAGACTCTCCAGCTCTGCTTCGACGGCTGGGCGGATCGCATAAGGTCTGGCCTTAAAAAATTTTGGGCTTGCGTTTTCTTCAATTTTAATCATCACTGTCATGCCTTTTAGTGTTCCGAGTCCTTGCTGGCACACTTCTTTCGCGTCAGTTAGGATCTTTGACAGTCGTCCAGGTGTGACGTCGTCATCCTTTTTGTCAGCCACAGTCAGTGCCTGTATGGAATGCCAATCTAGCTGTACCTTCTGGATCCATTCACGTCCTAGTAGTGGTGGGCCTCCATCTGGCAATACATATAAGTCCATTTTTGGTGTTTCCTTGCCGTTATATATAACGTTCACCCTTATTTTTCCTTTGGGGTAGACTTTTTGCCCCGTGTACGTCTTCAAGACAATCTTTGTATCTCTCAAGGGTATATGTGAGAATAGCCGCTTGTAGTCCCTTCGGTTTATGACTGTTAGGGCTGATCCTGTGTCCAATTCCATTTTCACTTGGGCTCCTGCTATCTTGAGCGTGACCCAGATAGTTTGGTGATCCTCCGTTTTGATCACATTATGTAGTTTCAGACAACCCAGCTCCTTGCTTCCAGAATCCGTATCACTCTTCTGTTCATCTGAACTACTCTCCGTCACCTTATGTACCTTCTTGTACTTCTCCTGTGGAGATTTGTTGCTGCTGGTTTTCTTTCCCGACCTGCAGACTCTTGCTATGTGTCCTACTTTTCCACACTGTCTGCACACTTTGTCCTTGAACCAGCAATCATTATGGTCGTGTGTTGTTCTGCCGCAGTGATAGCACTTCACTGTTCCGTATGACATTTCATTTGTGCCATATTCTTGCGGTCTCCGTTGTATCTCTGCAGCACCCCATGCTGCTGCTTCGTGTGATACTGCAATGCTGAAAGCCTTGTCCAGCGTAAGATCCTTTTCTGATAGAAGCCGTTTCTGGGTTCCTTCACTTTGAAGCCCACACACAAACTTGTCCCTTAAAGTATCTGCTAGCCCCGTTCCAAACTGGCAGTGTTTCGATAGCTTGTGCAGTTCCGTTAAATACTCAGCATTACTTTTATCTTTATGCTGGTTCCTTTTGTGAAACTTAAATCTTTCTGCTATCAGCAGCGGTGTGGGGTTTAAGTGGTCCTGTAGGATTGACACTATGTTTTCAAAATCCTTTTCTACTGGCTTCTCTGGGGTTACTAGGTTTCGTAGTAAGCCATACGTTTTGGCACCCATTGAATTCAACAATACCAGCGCTTTCTTGTCATCTGGCACTTCATTCGCCTTGCAGTATACTTCTATGCGTTCGACATATGTCGTCCAATCTTCGACTTCATTGTCGAACGCTGTGATACTGCCACTCTTCGGCATTTTTGGGTGTGGTTAGACTGGCTTAAAATGGCATCTCCCGCGCTTTCCTTTCTTCCCCGCTGCGGCTTAAAATGGCGTCTCCCGCGCTGCTGCCAATGCCGCTGTCGGCGGTCCTCGTGGCAAATGGCGACGCCCTGTGGGTTTCGTGCGCTGCTCCTGCGCTGCTGCCACCGCCGCTCTCTGCGGTCCTCGTCGTAATGGCAGCGCCTCGCGTTTTCCTGCGCACCTCTCTCCCCCGTTGATGCTGCTCGGTCCTTGACCACCGGCTGTGCTCTGCTCTCTCTCGTCTCTCTCCCCCGTTGACGCCGCTCAGTCCTGAACACTGGCTGCGCCCTGTGCGCTCTGCCCTCTCTCTCTCCCCCGTCGACGCTGCTCGGCCTTTTCCTGTGCCGCTCGGTCGGGCTCTAGCCCGCCGTTGTCCGGGAAGGGTCTGCGCAGTACCTGTTGGCAGCCCGTTTCGCTGGACCACCATCACTGGAAAGCCAAGCCTGGCTCTCGACAGCCTCCCCTGTGATGCTCAAATCTCCGCTGGATGACTGGGCGGTTGCCCGTGGTCGACGCCCGTGCTTCTGGACTCGACCTTCTTCCACTGATCTCCAGGAGCGAATCCCTGGGAGGTGATGCAGAGTTGCAGGTAGGTTCGAATCTGCGTCGTCGCCAATGTTAGGTCCGTGTATCTTAATGTTGTGTCCTTCAATAATCAGACAACAGACTGTAGGGAATGATTCAACAGGTGTTTACTGAATGAGGGTTACTCTAGAACTAACTCTACAGATCACTACTCAGGGTTTATATACAGGTGTGGTCACTGCCGGTACTACAGTATACAGGAGCTGTAAAAAGTAGTTCTCTCCCTTAAGGTATATATACATTACATACATTACAACCCCTGTGCTTGCTGACCTACAATGGCTCCCAGACCACCAACGTCTCGATTTTAAAATTCTCATCCTTGTGTTCAAATCGCTTCGTGGCCTCGCCCCTCCCTATCTCTGTAATCTCCTCCAGCCCTACAACTCTCCGAGATCTCTGTGCTCCTCCAATTCGGGCCTCTTGCGCATCCCCGATTTCCATCGCTTCACCATTGGCGGCCGTGCCTTCAGCCGCCTGGGCCCTAAGCTCTGGAATTCCCTCCCTAAACCTCTCCGACTCGCTACATCTCTCTCCTCCATTAAGACCAAGCTCTTGGGCACCTGTTCTGATATTTCTATATGCGGCTCGGTGTTAAATTTTGTCCGATAACGCTCCTGTGGGACGTTTTACTACATTAAAGGCGCTATATAAATGACAGTTGTTGCTGTTGTTGCTTTAGTAGCCACTGTCCTTTTATGTCAATAATTAGGGCTGAGCTCGTTCCTGTTCCTCTGATCCCCCAGCTTCACCTCCAACACCAAATGTGAGCAACAACATCAAAGCTTGAGACCATCTGCTCTAATGTCTCTGCCACTTCCTCCCCTGTGCTGTATGCCCTCAGTCCCACTTCCCTTGACCAAACCTCGTATCACTTTATAGATTCTCTCCCACGCCCTCATCTCCTCCTAGGGAATCATTTCCCGCATCCTTGACCCCTTCCAGACTGAACTCCTCATCACACAGCTAGCCCTGCTCAGGTGCCTAACAGCCTGCCTACTCAAATGGCTAATATTCCCACGGCAGAAGTGGCCAGGGATCTATGCTAACAAGCAGCAGAGGGCACAATCTGCACCGGGGTTATGCCAGCGAGCAGCAGAGGGCACAGGCTGCACCAAGGTCATATCAGGGTCACATTGGCTGCCACCAATTTCTTTCATTATTAGTTGAATCGATGCCGCACTGCCAAAAGCAGTGAATTTAGTCTTTGGTAGATTTGCTCTTAATCCCAGGTTGACAGGTTGTTTTTTTGCTGATATATTGCTGAAACAGGATTCTGTCACTCTCACAATCAGGTCCCCATTGGAGACCATTACCCAATGTCAAAAAGAAAGTGTCACACAGAAATAAAATGCCTTGAGTTAAGTGTTTTGGGATACAGTAATTTGAGGTATAATCTAAGCAAAGCGTGCTTGGGAAGGAAAAGATGACTTCACGTCTATGGTTCTAAAGCTCTCCACCACTGGGAGTTTTCCTCGTGTCAGGTCTGGGTCTGTTGTAGACTAGTTGATAGGGATTGATTGCTATGATTAGCCCATTATCGATGTATCATGCGACTACCAGGATGGTAGAAGGCGAACTAGATGAACCTTGGTCTTTTTTCGTCTAGCAATTCTCATGTATAAGTAGTATAAAGAGAACCCCTGCATTAGGCAGTTATGTACACATACATGAACTGAGATACTTCTGGGTATACACTGAGCTCGGTTTCCAGTTAGTGCCTCAATGACATCAGCTGGATGCAGAAGGGAAGTTTTTACTGTGCAGGGTAACTATTAGCTCTATTCATTGTCAGTCTAGGGTTCTTCACTTCGACTACCCTTGCAAAAAATCCCATTCTTTCATAATAAAAATGTAATTGGAGACTATATCCTAGATTTTCTGACCCATTGTATTTTGAAAGACGTGGGTTACTGTTGGCATTGAATTACACCACTCAGAAAATGTGGGTGTATTTTTCTCAAAATCAGGTGAATATCAAAGAAATTAGTTTAATAAAAACAGACCACTTTCAAATTCTCAACCCCATCTAGGAGATAAATTTTAACTTATTTCAAATCAAGTTGGAGTCAGTTGAGAAAGGTCTGACGAAGGATCATTGACCTGAAACGTTAACTCTCTCTCTCTCTCTCTCTCTCTCTCCAAAGATGCTGCCTGACCTGCTGAGTATTTCCAGCATTTTCTGTTTTTATTTCAGATTTCCAGCATCCGCAGTATTTCGCTTTTGAGGTATTTTCTCACTCACTTTGACTCCTGGTGATGCAATTTTTTCCAATTTTGAGACAACAATCTTGATTTTATTTTAAAATGTGTTTTATTTTTCTTTGCACCAACGGCTTGATTCAGCTGAATCATTCTGAGTTTTATTGATTATTATTTTTTCTTAAAAGAAATTATTAAAAAACATAACTTGGTTCGGATTTTCCGGATTCATGGAGTTATGGGGTTCTGGGCTATCATAGAACCATAGAATGATACAGCATAGAAAGAGGCCATTCGGCCCATTGTGCCTGTGCCGGCTCTTTGAAAAAGCTGTCCAGTTAGTTCCGCTGCCCCGCCCTGCCCCCATAGCCTTGCAAATGTTTTCCCTTCACGTGTTTATCCAATGAAGTAGCGGTGAACACAGTTTCAATCAGAAGCAATGTTCTCTTTAAGCTGCGTGGCCTTGCAGCGCTCTGCAGCTCCCGCACAGCCGGCTCACCGGCTTTTAAATAGGAAAAAACGCGCATGCGCGGTATTATCAATGGGCTGCGCAGCCCCTTAAAGGGGCCGCTCACCCAAAAAAAATTAAAGGGAACGTTGGTCAGAAGGTGGTCGGGTTGTGTCATCTAATTTTTCTTGTGTTAGAATTATTATATGCACATCAGTGAGACTGCTGAGACAACATTAAAATATCATTCACTATAATGACTCCCTAGATATGGTAACGGGAGCTGATTTTGTCACTGCACTCCCCTGGAGCACACTCACTTCTGAGTTAGAAGGTTGTGGGTTCAAGTCACACTCCATGGGACTTGAGCACAGAAAGCTAGGCTGACACTCCAGTGCAATGCTGAGGGAGTGGCCTGCACTGTCGGAGATGCTGGGGTCAATTTTCTGGCCGCCGTCGCGCGGCTTTTCAGGCAGCCGGGGGCCGAAAATCGACGAAAAAGCGGGTCGGGACCCCCCCCCCACCCGCTTGATTCCCCACCCCGTCCGACTTTCGGTCCGCCGTTTCCCCACGACCCGCTTCAGTCACGGCCACCGCTGGCAGGACTGGTCGTCGGCACACTAATGACCAATAATTACCTTGTTGAAGAAGATTTTCCGGGGCCATTGCGACTTTGGGGCTTTCCCCATATCAAACACGCCTGCGGGGAACCCCGCTGATGAGGCCTGGCGTGAAGCTTGCCGGCTTGCTTGCTGTCAGCTGCAGGTCAGGGAAAGCTGCGATTTAAATGGACAGCACTTGTATGTTGAAGGACCTTGTTGTTGCAGGCTTGGGGCTACTTCTTCAAGGCTTAGGCACAGCTGTGGAAGGTTGGAGCCTCACACACTTCTCCAATGCGATCTCCTGGGAAGCCCCTCTCACCACCCTCACTCAGCGCTTCCTCAGCGGAGGCATCTGCGAGAAGCATGGGGTGCCTTTTTTTCCTTCCCTTCTTGCCATTACAGGATCTCCAGCAGCAGAGGCGGCAGCAGCAGAACCAGGAACAGCAGGATGAGCACCAGGAGCACCAGGCTGCTGCTCACTCACCTGAAGCTGCACAGGCCAGAAGGGGCCAGTGCTTGGAAGTGGCTTGAGAGCACCTTGCTGCACTTTAGGGGGCCATGGGGACCCGTTTCTGCACTGGCAGTCCTACTCAGAAGGACTTCCATGAAGATCTGGTTTCTTTGTTCAACAGATGGGCAATGCTCCTCAAGAGATGTCATTCTCTTATGAGCACTCACCATGTTTTCCGTACCCTGGCGAGTTATCTCCTCCATGGAGGTTGCAAACCTTTCCATGGTGATGCGTTCATGCGCCAATAACTCCACAAAGGCTCTGCTCATGGTCGCTATGGACTCCTCCATTCGCTCCACACTCGCAGCGACCCTGGAGACAAAACCTGCAGAGACTCCTGCATCTGTGCATGGAGATCCATCACCTCTTCTCTTGCGGATGGACCCAGAGGCAGAAGGTCGACATGCAGCGCAGCTGAGCTGAGCTGGCAGAGTCCTGCGCCCTCCGACGAGGACTCTCCACTGCTGTCCCTGTCTCCAGAATCTGCTGAGGCTCACTTGTGAGCTGTGAAACACCAGGTGACAACACTACTCTATGTCCCGAAGGTCCCCCCGAGGTGTGAGTGTCTGCGCTGGTGCTGGGTGTGCTTACTTCTGCTGACGCTGCGCCCTCAGAGGTTGGAGCTTCCTCTGAGGAGTTTGGCTGCACAGCCTCTTCCTCCTCCACAGTGAGGACAGGGGCTCTGGATGGTACTGTGGGGGAGTAAAGGAAGGAGTTAGAGATGTAATGCCAAGGTTCTTCTGGTGACTCCCAGCGAGTTGGCATCTGCTGACACCTGCATCCATGCAGCATTGGTCTCAGTGGGAGGCCTCTTCCTCCCTGACCTAGGGAAGAGGACCTCCCTGTGGGCCCTAACCCCATCCAATAATGCCTGCAGTGAAGCCTCATCGAATTTGAAGGCAGCTCGGGGTCTGGCACTGGCCACAGCTGCTGCAGGCTCCTCTGCCATCCTGTATGGTTCATTTGGAAGCCTTCAGAGGATGCAGTGCTTGCTATGGACCTTGAAAGCACCACGAATGATGACATCATACTGTGGGGATTTCTGACTCGAATTGGACAATTAGCAAGGCTTCTCACATGCTGGGAATTAATTGGCCAATTGAGGAAAAATTGCGTGGAGCTGGCTGACACTTTTTTATGTGTGTCAGAAACCCCACATTCGGGGAAACCCAACCATTTCCCACACAAGCCAAAAATCGGGGCCGCCGTCTTTCGGATGAGACGTTAAACCGAGGCCCTGTCTGCCCTCTCAGGTGGATGTAAAAGATCCCAAGCCACTGTTTTGAAGAAGAGCAGGGGAGTTATCCCCGGTGTCCTCGCCAATATTTATCCTTCAGTCCACATAACAAAAACAGATTATCTGGTCATTATCACATTGCTGTTTGTGGGAGTTTACTGTGTGCAAATTGGCTGCTGCCTTTCCTACATTACAACAGTGACTATACTTCAAAAGTACTTCATTGGCTGTAAAGCGCTTTGAGATGTCTGGTGGTTGTGAAAGGCGCTATATAAATGCAAGTCTTTCTTTTCTGGAGATATAGCGCATGATTACTGGCATCTGTTTGTGATGGTATTAAGCAAAATTGTACGACTAACAATTTAGAAAATGCACTTTATTGAATTTTACGTGCAATTTCTAGCAGTGAAGCTGGGGCTTAGCACTGTGGAGGGAGCAGAAACATTGAAGTGAATCAATCTGAACCAAAGCAAACGCCATCTACGTGATTTTATGCAAAAAAATCTTTCTCATACAGACTTCCATCTGACAGCTCTAAGACATGGAGGGGGATCTGTCAGGTATCAAAGCTTCAGGAAGACTATATTTTTAATATCACTTTATGGGATTTTGGTAATGGCTTTCAATTGATTACTCCAGCAGCCTCTCTAGCTAGAAAACGGAGTGACCGGCGACGCAGTGTGGGCCTTTCCTGGCTTTCGGTCGGTCTGATGAGGTCACTCGCTGCGCATGAGTTGGGCCGCATGATGATGTCACTCACTCTGCGCAGGCACGGCGCCCGTCCGGTGATGTCATAGAAACATAGAAACATAGAAGATAGGAGCAGGAGTAGGCCATTCGGCCCTTCGAGCCTGCTCCGCCATTCAATGAGATCATGGCTGATCATTCAAATTCAGTACCCTGTCCCTGCCTTCTCCCCATATCCCTTGATCCCTTTAGCCTTAAGAAATATATCCAACTCTTTTTTGAATATATTTAATGAACTGGCCTCCACCGCCCTCTGTGGCAGAGAATTCCACAGGTTCACCACTCTCTGGGTGAAGAAATTCCTCCTCATTTCAGTCCTAAATGTATTACCCCTTATTCTTAGACTATGACCCCTGGTTCTGGACTCCCCGGCCATCATAAACATCCTTCCTGCATCTAGTCTGTCCAGGCCTGACAGAATTTTATAAGTTTAAATGAGATCCCCTCTCAATCTTCTAAACTCCAGTGAGTATAAGCCCAATCGACACAATCTCTCCTCATACGTCATTCCTGCCATCCCAGTTATCAGCCTGGTGAATCTTCGCTGCACTCCCTCCATGGCAAGAACGTCCTTCCTCAGGTAAGGCGACCAAAACTGCACACAGTACTCAAGGTGCGGTCTCACCAAGGCCCTGTACAACTGTAGCAAGACATCCTTGTTCCTGTACTCGAACCCTCTTGCTACGAAGGCCAACATACCATTTGCCTTCTTAACCGCCTGCTGCACCTGCATACTTACCTTCAGCGACTGGTGCACAAGAACACCCAGGTCTCTTTGCACTTCCCCTTCTCCCAATCTATTGCCATTCAAATAATAATCTGCCTTCCTGTTTTTGCCACCAAAGTGGATAACCTCACATTTATCCACATTATAGTGCATTTGCCATGTTTCTGCCCAATCACCCAATCTGTCCAAATCGTACTAGAGTTTCACGACATCCTCCTCACAGCTTACCTTCCCACCCAGCTTTGTGTCGTCTGCAAATTTGGAGATATTACATCCAATTCCCTCGTCCAGATCATTAATATATATTGTGAACAGCTGGGGTCCTAGGACCGATCCTTGCGGTACCCCACTAGTCACTACCTGCCACTCGGAAAATGACCCGTTTGTTCCAACTCTTTGCTTTCTGTCCGCCAACCAGTTCTCTATCCAAGTCAATACCTTGCCCCCAATCCCATGTGCCTTAATTTTGCACGCTAATCTCTTATGTGGGACCTTATCGAAAGCCTTCTGAAAGTCCAAATACATCACATCCACTGGTTCTCCCTTATCTATTTTACCAGTTACATCCTCAAAAAATTCCAGTAGATTAGTCAAGCATGATTTACCTTTTGTAAATCCATGTTGACTTTGTCCGATCCTGTCACTGCTTACCAAGTGCTCTGCTATTACATCTTTTATAATAGATTCTAGCATTTTCCCCACTACCGATGTCAGGCTTACCGGTCTATAATTCCCCGCTTTTTCTCGACCACCTTTTTTGAATAGTGGGGTAACATTAGCTACCCTCCAATCCATGGGTACTGTTCCAGAGTCTATCGAGTTCTGGAAGATGACCAGCAATGCATCTACTATTTCCAGGGCCACTTCCTTAAGTACCCTGGGATGTAGATTATCAGGCCCTGGGGATTTATCGGCCTTTAGTCCCATCGATTTTCCTAACACCATTTCCCTACAAATACTGATTTCTTTCAGTTCCACCCTTTCATCAGGCCCGATGTTCCCCGGCATCTCTGGGAGGTTATTTGTGTCCTCCTTTGTGAATACAGAACCAAAGTATGAATTTAGTTGGTCTGCCATTTCTTTGTTTCCCATTATAAATTCCCCTGATTCTGACTGTAAGGGACCTACGCTTGACTTCGCCAATCTTTTTCTCTTCACATATCTATAAAAGCTTTTACAGTCAGTTTTTATGTTCCCTGCAAGCTTACTCTCATGTTCTATTTTCCCTTTCTTAATTAATCCCTTTGTCCTCCTTTGTTGAATCCTAAACTGCTCCCAATCCTCAGGATTATTGCTTTTTCTGGCCAATTTATATGTCGTCTCCTTGGATCTTATGCTGTCCCTAATTTCCCTTGTTAGCCACGGTTGAGTCACCTTTTTTGTTTTATTTTTATGCCAAACTGGGATGAACAAATTCTGTAGCTCATCCATTCGGTCTTTGAATGTTTGCCATTGCCTATCCACCGTCAGCCCTTTGAGTGCCATTCCCCAATCAATCTTACCCAACTCGCTCCTCAGACCATCGTAGTTTCTTTTATTTAAATTGAGGACCCTAGTCTCTGAGTCAACTACTTCATTCTCCATCTTAATGAAGAATTCGATCATATTATGATCGCTCAGACCCAAGGGGCCTCGTACAACAAGATTGCTAATTAATCCTTTGTCGTTACATAATACCCAGTCTAAGATGGCCTGATCTCTGGTTGGTTCCTCGACATATTGGTCCAGGAAACCATCCCGTAAACACTTCAGGAATTCCTCCTCCACAGTATTGTTACTGATTTGGTTGGCCCAATCTATATGTAGATTAAAGTCACCCATGATGACTGCTGTGCCCTTATTGCACGCTTCTTTAATTTCCCTTTTAATGCCATCCCCAACCTCCGCCTTACTGTTGGGAGGTCTATATACCACTCCCACTAATGTTTTTTTCCCCTTAGTGTTTCTCAATTCTACCCATACAGATTCCACATCATCAGAGCTAATATCCTTCATTACAATTGTATTAATCCCTTCCTTAACCAGTAATGCTACCCCACCTCCCTTTCCTTTTTGCCTACCTTTCCTGAATATCGAATACCCCTGGATGTTGAGTTCCCAGTCTTGGCCATCCTTGAGCCACGTTTCCGTAATCCCAACCAAATCATATTCGTTTACCTCTATTTGCGCAGTCAATTTGTCCACCTTATTACAAATGCTCCACGCATTAAGACACAAAGCCTTCAGGCTTGTTTTTTAACGCTCTTAGACCTATTAGTGTTATTATTTACTGTGGCCACGTTTGATTTAAACCGTTGATTTCTCTGACTGCCACTTTTGTTTTTCTCCTTCCTATCATTTGCTTTTATCCCTGTTTCCCTTTCCTCTGTCTCCCTGCTCAGGTTCCCAACCCCCTGCCATTTTAGTTTAAACCCCCCCGAACAGTGCTAGCAAACCTCCCCGCAAGGATATTTGTCCCGCTCTGGTTCAGGTGCAACCCGTCCGACTTGTACAAGTCCCACCTTTCCCAGAAGCAGGCCCAGTGATCCAGGAAATTAAAGCCCTCCCTCCTGCACCAACTCTTTAGCCACGCATTCATCTGCTCTATCCTCCTATTCCTATACTCACTAGCACGTGGCACCGGGAGTAATCCAGAGATTACAACCTTTGAGGTCCTGCTCTTTAATCTGCTACCTAGCTCCCTAAATTCTTGCTGCAGGACCTCATCCCTCTTCCTACCCATGTCATTGGTCCCAATGTGAACCATGACCTCTGACTGTTCACCCTCCCCCTTCAGAATGCCCTGAAGCCGTTCAGTGACATCCTTGACCCTGGCACCAGGGAGGCAACAAACCATCCTGGAGTCACGTCTACGACCACAGAAACGCCTATCTGTACCCCTTACGATAGAATCCCCTACCACTATTGCTCTCCCACTCTTTTTCCTCCCTTCCTGAGCAGCAGAAGCACCCCTGGTGCCAGGAAGTTGGCTGCTGCTGCCTTCCTCTGGTAAGTCATCCCCCTCAACAGTATCCAAATCGGTATACCTGTTTGAGAGGGGGATGGCCACAGGGGTTCCCTGCACTCCCTGCCTGCTTCTACTGCTCTGCCTGATGGTCACCCATTTCCCGTCTGCCTGTGCAGCCTTTACCTGCGGTGTGACCAACTCACTAAACGTGTTATCCACGACCCTCTCAGCATCGCGAATGCTCCAAAGCCCATCCATCCGCAGCTCCAGCACCGCAATGCGGTCTGCTAGTAGCCGCAGCTGGATGCATTTCTGGCACACGTGGTCATCAGGGACACCGGCAGTGTCCCTGAATTCCCACATAGAGCAAGAGGAGCATAACACGGGGCTGGGCTCTCCTGGCATGACTTACCCCTTTAATTAATTTAAATTAATTCACTATCACCAATTAAAGATAACTCTAAGGCGCTTGTATGGTTTACCAACAGTCCCTGCTACACCAGAAAAGACCTTAGTAACTATAAACTACAGAGTTAAAGTTTAAAAAAGAGAAATACTCACCAACCAATCACTTACCTGCTCCCTGGTGACGTCACACTCTGATTACTTTTTACCTCTCTCCCCGCTGCTGAGTTGGTGTGCCTCGCCTCTCTCCTGCTTTTAACTGCTGCCTCGGAGCTCTCCTGGTCCGATCTGGTTGGGCCTCGCCTCTCTCCTGCTTTTAACTGCCGCCTCGGAGCTCTCCTGGTCCGATCTGGTCGGGCCTCGCCTCTCTCCTGCTTTTAACTGCCACCTCAGAGCTCTCCTGGTCCGACCTGGTCGGGCCTCGCCTCTCTCCTGCTTTTGTACTGCCACCTCGGTGCTCTCCTGGTCCGATCTGGTCAGGCCTCGCCTCTCTCCTGCTTTTGTACTGCTGCCTCGGTGCTCTCCTGGTCCGATCTGGTCAGGCCTCGCCTCTCTCCTGCTTTTGTACTGCCGCCTCGGTGCTCTCCTGGTCCGATCTGGTCGGGCCTCGCCTCTCTCCTGCTTTTGTACTGCCGCCTCGGTGCTCTCCTGGTCCGATCTGGTCGGGCCTCGCCTCTCTCCTGCTTTTAACTGCCGCCTCGGAGCTCTCCTGGTCCAATCTGGTCGGGCCTCGCCTCGCTCCTGCTTTTAACTGCTGCCTCGGAGCTCTCCTGGTCCGATCTGGTCAGGCCTCGCCTCTCTCCTGCTTTTGTACTGCCGCCTCGGTGCTCTCCTGGTCCAATCTGGTCGGGCCTCGCCTCGCTCCTGCTTTTAACTGCCGCCTCGGTGCTCTCCTGGTCCGATCTGGTCGGGCCTCGCCTCTCTCCTGCTTTTGTACTGCCGCCTCGGTGCTCTCCTGGTCCGATCTGGTCGGGCCTCGACTCTCTCCTGCTTTTGTACTGCCGCCTCGGTGCTCTCCTGGTCCGATCTGGTCGGGCCTCGCCTCTCTGCTGCTTTTGTACTGCCGCCTCGGTGCTCTCCTGGTCCGATCTGGTCGGGCCTCGCCTCTCTCCTGCTTTTGTACTGCCGCCTCGGTGCTCTCCTGGTCCGATCTGGTCGGGCCTCGCCTCTCTCCTGCTTTTGTACTGCCGCCTCGGTGCTCTCCTGGTCCGATCTGGTCGGGCCTCGCCTCTCTCCTGCTTCTGCACTTCCTCTTGCTGCCGTTTTTGCTGGAAATCACCCTGTGTGGTATCTTCTGCCACTGCTCTTGCTGGATGGGATTCTTGCCGTATCTAACGGCCCTGAATTTGCGATCGGAGGTGCAACTCCGGAGTACGCCTCTGACCCGTGAAATATTTGCAAACTTACCTTCTGGCTCCACAGCTACGGAGAGTTCGGGTCCCGGGCCTGCAGGCGTAGGCCTGCCTAAAGGCCCACGGATTCCCCGGGACACAGGCGGTTCAGGCAGATCACGTGGGCCAACTCCTCCAATGAGAAAGGAGGATTCCATTGCAGTCATTTCTGAACGGAATCCCTTAATGACATGCAATGAAATCCCCAAATAATTAAACAATTTAGACAACGCAAATATAAATATAAATGTTCTGGTTTTCAAATTTAATTAAAAGTCCCTTAATTATGTTGTGTATGTAATAGGTATGTTACTTTAAACCTATGGCCAGGGCAGCACTACTTTGTAGGGCGTAGTGATACCGTAGTACCACTCCTGGCCATAGGGGTATAAATAGTACTGTGGGTACTGATCTCCCCTCAGTTCCCGCCTGTTGGTATTAAGTAAAGACCTACGTTGAATCTTCCAAGCTGTCTCTTCATTATTGGATTAAGTATAGACACATACTTTACAAATTACACCAAATACAATAAAAATTAAATTTTTTGAAAAATAAATGTAAACATTTTAATCCGGACCAATATTTGCATAAACTAATTTTAAGGCTGCAATTTCCCCTACCTGGGCGGGTCCGTGGTGGGCGATGTCGCTGGCGGGTCCCATCCCCACTGCTGTCTCCAGCCCGCTCTGTGAAATGAATTTCCCTTGATTGGGCTTGTTAAGCCCGCCCAGCGCGTTTCCCGGGCCAATTAGAGGAAGCGGGTCTGGTGACGTCATTTCATGACGCGTCATCAGCCGGTTTCCTTAAAGGGACCATGGCCAACTTTACTTTGACATTTGTGCTGTCAGTGCTCTACAGCATTGAGGTGCTGCAAACACTGGCAAGCACTGCACAGAGGTGCACGGCTGCACCCAGGCTCTCCCATGACTCCCACCATATGCTTATGGAGGGAGTCACAGCACACAGGGAGGTCCTCTTCCCTCCCAATAGGCAGAAGAGACCTCTCTAGGAGACTAACACAGCCTGGTTGCACATTGCTCAGGAGGACACAAATAGAGATGTGGTCAGGAGTTCCTGGCTGCAGTGGGACAAACCTTTCAATGATCTCAGTAGATCAAGAAACGTTAGTACAAAGCCACACTCAAGCTCACCCTGCTGTGTCACTCATCACATCCCCATCACTCTGCCTTCCCTACCCTACTCCTACACATCCTTACTCACATCAACTTACCTTACAGCTTCACCCATCCCTCCCTATCTACATTATCACATCCCCATCTCACCAGCCACCTCTCACACTTACCCTCATCCTAGTCCAATCATATTAACTAACAACACACAAGGGTAGGCACTTGGGTGTTCTAGCCAATGTTCATGTGAAGTTTCTGTTAATGTGCTGTCAAACATTGAAATCTTTATTTTCAACACTTTGCATTCTTGTACAGATTTGTGTGCATCTTTGGAAGTGTCTTAGTGAGTTGCAGTGAATGGTGACACACAACGGTACCCCCCGCAATAGTGATGAGTGTGAAAGGAATGGCTTGGGCATTGTAGGGATGCTTTATGGTGTTGGTGTGGGGTGGTGCCAACCTGACGCATCATGTGGCAGCCAAGGCGTACAGTGTCAAGTGAAGTAAATCTGGCCATGGTGAAGCCATCCCTGGCAGCAATGTGGTTGGGTGCTGATGCCCTCTGTCCTGTGCAGCATCAGGTGATTGCGGAGAAGGTGGGTGTGGATGTTGGTGCTGCTGGTGTGCCCGGTGATGCGGCTGATCGTGGTCAGATTCTGAGGACCAAGGTGAGAGAGTAAGAACCATACCCATGCTGATGGAATAGATGGCATGTGAAGTAGAGATGACAGAAGCGATCTGTCAATGGTGAGAGAGATAATGAGGTGACACTAGATAGAGATTTCACAAGTTCCGGTTTATCATGCATGCGCAGCGCATGTGGAAACCCAGAACTTTTGGGGCCCAAACAGAAGGAATAGGACAGTATATGCTGTGCGTACACACCGTAAATTCTGGCCCATTAAGTCAATGAAAGTCTTGCTGTGCTGGTTGTTTGTCTCGCGAGTCTTGCATCAATAAATTCCATGAAAGTCTTTCCGTGCGTTTGTTTCGGGCATCTGTCATCGGTGAAATCCATATAATTCACATGGTGTCAGTTGCCTGTTTGATGATTCCTGCATCAATACGATCTTTGAATTTCAGCCTGCGTCGCCCTTTCAGTTTCTCACTGGTGCAGTGACCATCTGCAGATCAGTGGCGTGACATTGAGCTGAAGCCCCACAATGTAATGGACCATAACACGAGCCCAGTCACATGAACACCCCGTCTCCTTTTCCCTTCCTTTCCTTTCCGGCCTCCCTTTGAATGACTGCAGCCTGAAAGTATGGGGTCTCTTAGGCAACGCTGAGGGATTCTGGGGCTGCCCACGTGGAAAACACGTCCGTTCTGAGTGTCCCTGACAGGGTCAGTGTATGCTGGATACCTATGCTCAATATGTGAGGTTTAATGTGCCCAAAAGCTGCCATCAGCAGCTAGGAGAGCTTTCAGGCTGAAATGATGGTAAAAGTCAACTGTTTACCACACAGCCTGGTAGACCTCAATGCGTTGGAGAGACACAGGGGTAGATTTTGACATTGTGCGATTGTGTAAAACCGGTGATAGTGAATCGGCAGCCCATTTTACACCTCTCCCCATTTTATGAAATCAGTCACCTGTTCTACACTATCGCACAAAGTCAAAATCTACCCCACTGAGACAGTTGAACACCAGACCAGGAGTGTATTACCCTCGCTGAATAGATAGAGATCTGCCTGAGCCGAAAGCACAGCACAAATGGGACATCTCTCCGCATTATACAGAGCGGTTTTCCAGGAGTTATACACCATGGGAATGACTGCAACAATCCCCATGAACATTTGCAATGTTAAGACAGAATATTCCTGTTAGACAGAAAGGGAGCAAAATGGAGACTGATGAAGAAGGGTACAGGAAGGTAACCATAGCAACACTAGCAAAGGAACCAGAGGTTCCTTTACTCCTCTACTGTGCATCAGTTTTCATCAATTGTATGAAGTGATGCATGTAAAGACACAATAATAAGGAGCTTTTATATAGAGACAGACACATGAACTGTGCATATACAGCACAGTATGTTTCACTCCCTATGCCGTCTGATTGTTTTTAGCTGCCCTTTTTCACATTTACTCTCTTTATTTGTCCCTTCCTGAAACTTTTCACGCTCTTTCAAGGAATTTACTTTTCTGCCCATGTGCCTTATTTTGTAACGACGGTGCTTTGTTGCTCGAACTCCTTTGTGTTCTACCTTCCAACTGTTAAGTCATTCTTCCCACTTGGTCTGCAGAGGGATGACATTACTTGCCCATTAGTCTGAGGCTGATTTACTCTGACCTTTCGATAATCCTCTTACTCCCCCCTTTTAAATTTAATTTTGTATTACGCTTAAACCTTGCAAAACCCATTGGTTTACAAGTGCTTTTCTGCCTTAGTTACAAGACACTAGCAGCATTCCCACATGCATTCCCATTTGGACAAAGAAACATAGAAACATATGTAGCCTGGCGAAATGGAGCAGCACAGGACACGAACTTTCGTTTTTGGGGTTTTTTATTCTGTATTAATAACTTGGGTCTAGGTTTAGGATGAAATTGTAAATACATAAAATACAGTCGACAAAATACGGCAGTGGCTTGCTGCAAAACAGAACATGAGGCAAACCACAGGTGAAGGCAGTTAATTAACTAACAATCATTATACAAAACAAAACATATCATACCATACATTCGTATGTCCCGTTATCACTTGTCACCTCTTACAAGCAAACAGAAAGTATTAAACTCGTTCGAAACGTAGCCCCAAGGGCTCAACAACAATTTTAACAAAGGTTAACACCAGCACATGGTGGGACAATCTACAAGCATCCCCGTGATATCGAGTGATTTGGGAAACAATATCACTTTAAAACTATGTCTGGCTGCACTAAATGCTGTTTTAGTTGTACTTTACGCAGACTAAGTTCATTTAAAAAGTCATATTCACCCCAACTCTCCTGAGCACACCCCCCACGCTGGATCTAGAAAATGGAGGCTGTGAAGAAAGGGGAGGTTCCTTTGGCATCACATGGCCTTACCCATAACCCTTTTCTCAAATTCTAAAGGGGAAAATGAACCGCGCCATCTAGTGGACTTAAATATTCACTGCATTTTCCCACTTGGCTACATTCTCCCCTGCTTTAAAGTCAACGTCCTCGGTGACTTAGCACCCGTTTTTCACTTCTTTTACAGCTTCTCGAAAAAATGCAGTACCCAGACTCGATAAAACATGAGAGAACACCTCAGGACTGAGTGAGACTGCATTACAGGCTGACTGAGGCAAGTGGTATGGGTTAGGGTTTACCCCAGCATTGGCTCTTTTAGTTCTGCGAGGAGCCGGAATGGGTACCTCAACCTCAGTCCCACACTCAGAAGGGTCTGAATGCTCTGGCTCAGAAACAGCCTCTGATTCCTGTACATCTTGGGCGTTACCAACAGGATCATTGTTTACTTTTTCCTCCTGAGTTAACTCTGGATAGGTGACTTCCTCTACCACAACAAACTCAGTATCAGAGGGCTCTGGCAATGATTCTGTCAAAAGAGTGACAGGGGGTACGGTGACAGGGGACTTGGTTCTCGTCCGCCTAGGCTCAGGGACAGGGGTAACACATGGCCTAAGATTAACTCTATGGACCCTTTTTAAAGGACCGCCCTCTACAGGCTCAACTGCATGTGTAGTACCCTGTACCTCCACCACTCTGTACACAGTAGGACCCCACGCATCCTGAATTTTGTTCCTACCCAAAGGCCTGTGTCGTAAGCATACCAACTGACCCACCTCAATGGTTGGACAGTACACTTTGTCTTTGTTAAGTTCAATTCTTTGAGCTGATTTCTTTTCAGTGTACTCTCTTGCCCTTGCATGTGCCTCCTTCAAACGCTCTTGGTGGACAACCAACCACTCATGTTTCTTGTCTAACACTTGCTCCTGACCTAATAAAGCATCTACAGGAAGGTGTGGATGAACCCCGAAAAGCAGATAGTACGGTGAGTAGCCAGTCGTAGCATGGGGTGTTACATTGTAGGCATACACCAACTCAGATAAGTGCTCAGGCCAGCGGCGCTTCTTTTCTGGAGGCAGTGTACGCAAAAGATCATGTAAAGATCTGTTGAATCTCTCACATTGAGCATTTCCTTCTGGGTGGTGTGGGGTAGTGCGGGTTTTCTTTACACCATAAAGCTTACACAGCTCGGCAATGATTTCACTCTCAAAATTTCGACCTCTGTCTGAATGCAATCTTTCTGGGACCCCATACTTCATGAACCACTCTTTGAGAAGGACTTTTGCCGTGGTATCAGCCTTTTGGTCCCGAGTAGGGAAGGCTTGTGTGAATTTAGTGAAAACATCGGTCACCACTAACACATTCTCATGACCATCGGAGGCCGGTTCCAGCATGGTGAAATCTACAGCAACTACTTCAAGGGGCCGGGAGGCTAGAAATGATTTCATAGGGGCATGTATCTTGGGGTGGGGCATTTTTGTCAAAACACACCTCTCGCATTTCTTGACCCACTGTTCCACATCCCCATACATCCCAACCCAAAAACATCTCTGTCTCAAAAGGTTCTGTGTGCGCTCTATTCCCTGATGGCCCATACGATCATGCACACCTTCAAGCACGACTTCTTTCAAACAAGAGGGCAGTAGTAGCTGGTGACACTCACCAACATGGACATCCTCGATTACACGGTACAACAAACCATCTTGCTCACAAATACGGGGCCACTGCTTTAACGTGGATAATACTAGCTTGGATAACTGCGACCTCTCCTTGTAAGTTGGCCTCCGCTGCTCACCCCAAAACTTCCTAAACACGCTGAGGGTGGGGTCTGTGTCCTGAAACTTACGTAGTTCCTCTTTAGAGTAACCGGGAAGTGTTGGTGTGTTACCCTGCAACTCACTACGCTCAGTACTTTCTTCTGCGTCCGAAACACGGATCTGTCTGACTTTACAGCACTTGACTCCTGCTGTCCCTAAGTCTGGTCCTAGAGCTGTTCCCTTGTGAGTGACATTACATATGGCCACACAACCATCATAGTCCGCATCCCCACTGTCTGACTCGGGCTCCCCTGCTAACGGCTGCCTAGAGAGGGCATCTGCTGCTGCATTACAGCGGCCTGGGCGGTACTTGACGTCAAAGTCAAAAACAGCTAACTGAGCCACCCATCTTTGCTCAACAGCACCTAACTTAGCTGTAGAAAGGTGACACAGGGGGTTGTTATCTGTTATGACAGTGAACTTGGAACCTAGAAGGTAACCTCGAAATTTCTCTGAAACAGCCCATTTGAGGGCGAGGAGCTCTAGTTTCATACTGCTGTAGTTTCTGTCATTTCTTTCAGCATTACGGAGCCTCCTACTGGCATATGCTATCACTCTCTTCCTATCTCCCTGCTGCTGGTGGAGGATGGCACCTAATCCTAGGTTACTGGCATCCGTCTCTACAATAAAAGGCTGAGTGAAATCTGCGTAACCTAACACTGGAACACTGATCAGCTTTTCTTTCAGCTGTTCGAAAGCAGCTTGGCACGCAGCTGTCCATGAACCTTCAAACAACCGTTTTGCTTTTGCTGGGCTGTCTTCCCTAAGGCATGCATTGACTACGTCATGGAGAGGGCCAGCTCGTTTAGAAAAATCCTCAACGAACCTCCTGTAATAACTACAGAAACCAAGAAATGACCTCAGATCTTTGACTGTACTGGGGACCGGCCACTTCTTTACGGCGGCAATTTTCTCTGGATCTGTCCCTATACCCTCCCCTGAAATTTGATGCCCAAGGAACCTGACTTCCTGCTGCAGGAAGTGACACTTTTCAAGCTTTACTTTCAACCCTGTCTCTTTCAGTCGTCTTAGAGCTGTCTCAAGCCTCTCTAAATGGTCCGGGAAGGTCTGAGAGAACACAAGGATGTCATCTAAATACACTAATAGGATGTGGAACACTAAGTCGCTCATAGTCGCTTGCATAAGTCGTTGAAAAGTCGCAGGTCCATTACAGACACCAAAAGGCATTCTGAGGTACTCAAAAAGGCCAAAAGGAGTTGTAAAAGCAGTCTTAGGCCTGTCACTTTCACGGACAGCAACCTGGTGGTACCCACTTGCAAGATCAATGGTCGAGAAGAACTTTGCACCATGAAGGGCATCAAAACTCTCGTCAATGCGGGGCAAAGGAAATGCGTCACGTCTGGTTTTTGAGTTTAGTTTCCTAAAGTCAACACATAGTCGTATGTCTCCATCAGTCTTACGAACTACCACTATGGGTGAAGCGTATGAACTATTGCTCTCCTGGATGACACGCTTTCTTAAAAGCTTAGTGATGTGGTCCCTCACCTCTTTGTACAGTGTAGGTGGGATACGACGGTATGGCTCTGTAACTGGTGCGTCATCTACCAAGTTAATCTCATGCTCAACTTTATCAGTGTAGCCTAGGTCCTCATCCTTAAAAGCAAATACTTCCGAATACCTGGCTAAAAGTGCACCTAACTCTGCTTGTTGGCCCTGTGTGCCACCTATGTGTAGTTTGTCCAAAAGCAACTGAATGTCTTGGTCTGTCATCTGTCCTTCTTTTCTGCCAACAGTTACTTCCTCTGTGTCAGCGGAGATGCGTTGAAATCGCACCTCACAGGAGTCCTTGTCTACACACTCTGCCTGAGTCGGAATACCAAGCCTGGTCCTGGGGCTTAACCACACATCCTCCTCAGAGAAATTTACCACCTGCACTGGAAATAAATGTCCCTTTGATTCAACTAGAGTGGGGACAACTACCAGGCCACCTGGCAATGGTGTGTTACCTGGCTCCAACAGCATTTTAGTGCTGCCACCTGACTGAGTTTTAAGTCCCTTTACATAGACTGTAGCTATGGAAGACGCAGGCACATGTACAGCACCCCTACCAGCTACACGGACAGAAGATGACTTTGGAGTGATGTTACACTGTTGTACTTGCTGAAATGCTTCCCTGCAATCTGAATCCAACTTTCCCCCTAGAGTAGTGTCAAACTCAGCATGAACTAGTTGTCTGCATCGGCTGATGATGTTCATACCAATAAGACCTGGTGCTGCAGGCTGTGACTGCTGATGCTCTTTGACTACCAGGAAACCACATTCGGGTAAGGTTATGCCCATAGTTTCAACGTCTAACTCAAGGTAGCCCAAGTAGGGAATGTCCAACCCGTTGGCGGCAGTGATCTTAAGCCACCCGGTTGTAGGCAGCATATCCTCATCCCTCCCAAGTAAGTGCTCTCTGAAAAAAACTTCAGTAATAGTGCTGACTTGGCTCCCGGTATCCAGTAAACAGTTAGCAGTAACCCCCCCAATCTTGAGATCTACTACTGGACATTTACCTACTGCACGGTCAAGAAATCTGTCACGAATACCAGTACTGTTCTGAGAGCCTGCAGGTTTTCCTCGCATTGCCCGGCTCATGGCAATCGAGGGAGTTAGTTTTCCTGCACCCCAGCCAGCATTGGTGGATGTGTTTGCTACCTCGTGCTTCTGAGGACACTGTTTGGCAATGTGCCCCGCCCCGTTGCACTTAAAGCAAATAGGCTGACCTTCATCAGTGAACTTTGGCTTGGCTCTAGGTTTCCCAACCTTGTCATTACCCGTGTTTTCCTTCTGTAGAGCAAGACCCCGTACTGCCTCTGTTAGTTCCCCGATAGCTTTACCCTGTTCCGCCACCACTTTAAGAACATCCTGTAAAGTGACAGCCTGGCTGCCTGGTACCCCAATGGCAGAACACTGAAGATCCCTCCCCGTACTGTCACACACTACATTCTTGCTCTTTGCAACTTTAGTGCTACAGGGCTGGTCTTCTAAGGACCATAAGACAGCTTCCACACGTACATCGAACAGGGTAGACTGGGGGTTGTCTCGTACAAACTTGCGCAACTCTCTCCGGAGTGAGGGATCTCTAACACCATCAACAAATCGGTTTCTGACAACCCGTTTTGTGTCCGGCACAGCATCAGGTGATTGCTTTACCAAAGTTCTAATAATCTGAGAGAGTGCATGTGAGTATTCTTGGAAACCTTCACCCTCTTCTTGCTTGCGTCCATAGAAAGTTTCTAACAGCTGGGACTCGCTGCGTTTTTCGGTGAAAGCCCCCCTTAGGTAACTGAACAGGTCACTGGGCTGCTTAGACTCTCCACCCAACCGTAACCTAATTTCCTGTAGGGCTGCCCCCCTCAACAAAGATCGAATGAAATCTACCTGCTCTGCAGGAGTCTGATCTCTAGCTCGTAGTACACTTTCAACCTCTTCAATGAACTCATCAACTGAACGACTATCTTTAGATACCTCACCACTGAATGGTTGGATGTGACGCTCTCTGGGTACATACACATATGACTTGGTTGCCCCATTACCTAGAGTGGCAATAATTGCCATTGCTTGGTCATGGTTTTTTTTCAACTCTGAAATCTGTGCCTTGAGTTGATCTATCTGGTTGCCCTCACCCACACTCGAGGTATTGTCCTCACCATCCGAATTGTGAGCTCCACCCGCCTCCTCAGGAGGGTCTAACATTTTGACTCAGTTCACAAGTCCCTGACAGTCACTGAATGGGATGGCCGCTGTGACGATTCTTCTCCAATGGTGTCCCTCCTCGGTGCCTTGATGGGTCCTCTCCCAGATTGGTCCTGGCGCCCTCTGGATCCCGTCTGTCTGGTCTGGTCCTCCTTAGCAACCCCAGGCAGCACTCTCCATCCGTCTCCAGGTCCACTTGGCACCACACCGCTCTTCCCCCACTGCCGTATTTTATGTAACTTTCCCAAACCTGAGAAACTCCAAGCTAACAGACCCCACTCCTGGTACCAAAATGTGTAGCCTGGCGAAATGGAGCAGCACAGGACACGAACTTTCGTTTTTGGGGTTTTTTATTCTGTATTAATAACTTGGGTCTAGGTTTAGGATGAAATTGTAAATACATAAAATACAGTCGACAAAATACGGCAGTGGCTTGCTGCAAAACAGAACATGAGGCAAACCACAGGTGAAGGCAGTTAATTAACTAACAATCATTATACAAAACAAAACATATCATACCATACATTCGTATGTCCCGTTATCACTTGTCACCTCTTACAAGCAAACAGAAAGTATTAAACTCGTTCGAAACGTAGCCCCAAGGGCTCAACAACAATTTTAACAAAGGTTAACACCAGCACATAGTGGGACAATCTACAAGCATCCCCGTGATATCGAGTGATTTGGGAAACAATATCACTTTAAAACTATGTCTGGCTGCACTAAATGCTGTTTTAGTTGTACTTTACGCAGACTAAGTTCATTTAAAAAGTCATATTCACCCCAACTCTCCTGAGCACACCCCCCACGCTGGATCTAGAAAATGGAGGCTGTGAAGAAAGGGGAGGTTCCTTTGGCATCACATGGCCTTACCCATAACCCTTTTCTCAAATTCTAAAGGGGAAAATGAACCGCGCCATCTAGTGGACTTAAATATTCACTGCATTTTCCCACTTGGCTACACATAGAAGATAGGAGCAGGAGTAGGCCATTCGGCCCCTCGAGCCTGCTCCGCCATTCAATGAGATCATGGCTGATCATCCAAACTCAATACCCTGTCCCTGCCTTCTCCCCATACCCCTTGATCCCTTTAGCCTTAAGAAATATATCTAACTCCTTCTTGAATATATTTAATGAATTGGCCTCTACTGCCTTCTGTAATAGAGAATTCCACAGGTTCACCACTCTCTAGGTGAAGAAATTCCTCCTCATCTCTGTCCTAAATGCCTTAGACTGTGACCCTTGGTTCTGGACTCCCCGACCATCGGGAACATCCTTCCTGCATCTAGTCTGTCCAGTCCTGTCAGAATTTTATAAGTTACAATAAGATCCCCTCTCATTCTTCTAAACTCCAGCGAGTACAAGCCCAATCATCCCAATTTCTCCTCATACGTCATTCCTGCCATCCCAGGTATTAGCCTGGTGAATCTTCGCTGAACTCCTTCCATGGCAAGAACATCCTTCCTCAGATAAGGCGACCAAAACTGCACACAATACTCAAGGTGCGGTCTCACCAAGGCCCTGTACAACTGCAGCAAGACATCCTTGTTCCTGTACTCGAACCCTCTCGCTACGAAGGCCAACATACCATTTGCCTTCTTAACCGCCTGCTGCACCTGCATGCTTACCTTCAGCGACTGGTGCACAAGGACACCCAGGTCTCGCTCACAATGGTTACAAAAGATTCACTCATGGTAGTGGCCACATTGCCCATTTTAAAAAAATAAGGGCCTAGAAATTCAGTTGCGTGCGCCAGCCGTTAGCGCCTTAGGAGGAGTAGATCTCGAGCGCTAGGCACTTAGCGGCCGGGCGCAGGGCGATCTGCGCCTACGCCCAACTTCAGTAGACATTTAGCGCCGGCGCAAAGTGTTTGCGCGTGCTCAGCTGCGCGCGCAGATTATGACGTCATTTCCTCGTGCAACGCCCTTTGTGCGTCCCAATCCGGAACTTCAGTCACGCCCACCCAATGTGGGCATGGCGCTCCTAAGAACTGTGAACTGGAACGCAGCAGAGGCCATGCGGGCCTCGGGGAGCGCTAATTAAAGGGCACTTACCCTGAACTATAAAGGCCAGCCATTTTGCAGCAATCACTCTTGTGCAACGGATTTCTGGACAGAGACCAAGGAAGAGAGGTTACTGCTTTGGTATTTTTGGCTTCAGGCCAGAGCTTGGCAATTCGCCTTCATTGTGAGGTCATTGTTTGCCTGTATATTATGGGGGCTGTATGGGGTGCCAACCCTCAGTTTCAGCATTATGTGCGAAGGGCTCGCAGACGCTGTGTGAGAGGGGCAGCCCTGGCTAGACGCAGAGGGGGCAACAGGCGTCCGCTACCTAGGCCTTACCCACTCAGGAAATACCGACAGCAGGTGTCCTATCTCACCATGCCTGCCGCGCAGTGTGTTAGGAGGCTGCGCTTCAGAAGGGAGGTGGTTGCAGAGATCTGCCATCTGCTTCACAGAGATCTGCGTCCACAGCTGAGGTGCAGGACATCTCTGTCGGTGGAAGTGAAGGTCACGGTGGCTCTGAACTTCTATGCAAGCGGCTCCTTCCAAGCTGCTGTTGGGGACATTGCTAACATATCCCAGTTTGCCGTGCATTGCTGCATCCGCCAGGTGACCAATGCCCTTTTCAGAAGGAGACACCAATTCATCTCCTTCCCCATGACCCTGGAGAAGCAGCAGCAGCGTGCAGTGGGATTTGCGAGAACAGCGGGCTTCCCCATGGTGCAGGGCGCCATTGACTGCACGCATGTGGCTTTGCGGGCACCTATCCACAATGCCGAGGATTACCGCAACCGGAAGGGCTACCATTCCCTCAATGTACAGCTGGTGTGTGACCACAGGCAGCACATCCTAGCTGTCAATGCCCGCTTTCCAGGCAGCAGCCACGATGCATTTATCCTGCGACAGACTACTGTGGCTGACATGTTCCAGGCACAGCCTCCCCCAAGAGGATGGCTTATCGGGGACAAAGGCTATCCTTTGCGTACCTGGCTCATGACCCCGCTCCGCGCAGCCAGGACCCCTGCTGAGGAGGTATACAACGAAAGCCATCAAGCCACTAGGAACATCATAGAACAAACGATTGGTGTCCTCAAGCAATGGTTCCGCTGCCTGGATCGTTCCGGAGGATCTCTGCAGTATTCGCCGGAGAGAGTGTCCCAGGTCGTGGTCGTCTGCTGCATGCTGCACAACCTGGCTATCCGCAGGACTCAGGTACTGCCACCTCACGCTGGAGCACCACCTCAGGAGGAGGAGCAGGAGGAGCATGAGGAGGAGGAGGAGGAGGAGGAGGAGTACCAGCCCAGGAGGGAGGCACAAGGTCCAAGGGCCGCCCGTCGGCGGCTTATTGAACGTCACTTCTAGGCCCCCTGTCAGGGAATGGCTTGTGGCAATGAAGGGACCTGAATGCAGCCGCTCCGCAAGCCCTCCGCCGGTTAAGGCAACAACCACTTCAAACATCAAACATGGACAAGCTGAATAAATAAAATGCTTTATTGAACAAACTCAGGGCCCTTCCCACATGAAACCCAAAAACAGACAACACACCCAAAAAACTTTCAGACACATGACTCACTCCCACAACCTGGGGAGGAAGAAAAAAACATTTCCACAACAATGGCCTTCATCCTCAGCCTTACAAAAACCAGCATCCCCATAAACAAAACAACCATCCCCATATAAAAACACATTTGCCCACACCCTCTACTTTGTGGCCCGCGAGGTCGACTCCTTGACCAGCCTTTTGCGGCCCCTGGCCGCCCTGCTGCTCCTCCTCAAAGTGTGCCCAGTGGCTGCTGCAAGGCTGGGGGAAGGCTCCTGAGGGGCACATGGCGTGACGGGAGATGCCCTTGGGGGTCTGCCTAGACGAGCTCTGGCCCTCGAGGGGCCGGCTGGTGACTGCTGCAGCTGTGGCTGGGCAGCAGCAGGCTCTCCAGCAGCTCGTCGCAGCTCCACTGGGGGAGTGGCAGTGGCGGCTGCAGGAATGGGGGCAAGCTGGCTGATGGCAGGTGCTCGCTGCTCGCCTGAGACACTGGCACTCACCTGGGCCATCACTGCAGCATGCGCAGCAATCTGCTGAAGGACAGACCGCTGTGCTGCTGCAGCGCGGCGGGTGCCCTGGCGATGCCTGGCTGACACAGCGAGTGTGGCAGCAGTGAGTGCCCGTACTGCCCTGGTCTGTGCCCGCATCAGGCCAGCCAGTGACTGCACGGCACCACTGATCACCTGTCGACTCGCGGACTGCTCTGCCCCGAAATCGGACCGACTCGCGGACTGCTCTGCCCCGAATTCTGCCCGACTCGCGGACTGCTCTGCCCCGAATTCGGCCCGACTCGCGGCCTGTGCTGCCCCGAATTCGGCCCGACTCGCGGCCTGTGCTGCTTCGAATTGTTCGAAACTCCTGGCCTGTGAGGCGCCGAAATCGGCCACACTATGAGCCAGGGACTCGATGGCCTCAGGCAACCGTGCCACAACCCCCATGAACTCGGTGTGCCGGCAATCCGAGTCCACGGACATTTGATCGAGGAGGCGCACCTCCTTGGCGAGGACCGTCTCCGGACTGGAGGCCGGACTCTCCCTCTGGGGAGAAGGCCGCCGAGCTGGCCGACCCTTCCCGCGTTGCTGCACGCCACTGGGCAGAGGAGCTACACTCCCCTGCGACACTTCCCCCTGGCTGTTCTCCAGGGAAGACGTGTCCCCTCCATTGGCATCCCCTGGCGTGGCTGAGGGTTCCCCTGATGGGCCGCCTTGCTCTTCCTCTTCCTCCTCCTCCTCCTCCTCTTCCGAGGGGCTGTCACTGGCAGCTTCAGGGACCTCCTCCTCACCATCTGAAAGCAGGAAGGCACAAGAGTAGCTTTAGAGTGAGGAGAGGGCATCAGCGAGGGAGGCATGAGTGGTGGCATTCAGCGCATTGGTCGGACAGTGGCAAAGGATGTAGTGGACGGTGGCATAGTGGTTAGCACTGTTGCCTCACAGCGCCAGAGACCTGGGTTCGAATCCGGCCTCGGGCGACTGTCTGTGTGGAGTTTGCACATTCTCCCCGTGTTTGCGTGGGTTTCCTCCGGGTGCTCCGGTTTCCTCCCACAGTCCAAAGATGTGCGGGTTAGGTTGATTGGCTATGATAAATTGACCCTTAGTGTTAGGGGGATTAAATACGTGGGGTTACAGGGATAGGGTGGGATATGTGTTGGTGTAGGGGTTACAGGGATCGGGTGGGATATGTGTTGGTGCAGGCTCGATGGGCCGAAATGGCCTCTATCTGCACTGTGGGGTTTCTGTGATTCTGTGATCTGAAGCGCAAGTGGGACGAGAGAGGTCGAAAAGGTGATGTCCTTACCATTGGTGCCCAGAACAGGGTCGGCATCTCCAGATGCAACGGGGCCAATCACCCGGGCACCCATGAGGCTACCCACGCGCTCTTCAAGGTCACTGAGCTGCTGGATCTGGGGACCGCCTCCCCCGGTCACAGTCCGGCTCTTCTGATTGTGTGCCAGCTTGGCCTGCAAGAGAAAGGACGGCCTCTAAGTACAGTGTGGTGCCCAGATCTTGTGTGCACTGCCTCCCATGGTCGAATAGCTTGGCCAGTGTGGTGCCCTGATCTTGTGTGCACTGCCTCCCATGGTCGAATAGCTTGGCCAGTGTGGTGCCATGATCTTGTGTGCACTGCCTCCCATGGTCGAATAGCTTGGCCAGTGTGGTGCCCTGATCTTGTGTGCACTGCCTCCCATGGTCAAATAGCTTGGCCAGTGTGTAAAGTGCAGAATGTGCAATTGATGTTCATGCCAGTCCCATAGCTGCTGGATGAGGGCTGGCCATTAGGGCTTTTAGGTCCCTTTGCCCATAATGTGAGGTGCACATGCAAGGATGAGGAGGACACTGGAAAGGGCACTCACCCTGACAATCCTTGTGATGTCATTGAATTTTTTCCGGCATTGGACACCAGTCCTGGGGACCTCGCTGTTGGATGTGACCCTGTGGGCGACCTCCCTCCAGGCTTTCCTGTAGACGCTGGTGGTAGGCTTCTTGCCACTGTCTGGGAACAAGAGTTTGCGTCTCCTCTCCAAAGCCCTAACCAGCACCCTCAAATCATGGCCAGTGAAGCGCTGCGCTCGTTCACGGGCCTTCTGCATCTTTCCCGGCGCTATTTCTGTTCAGCAGCAGTGTTTAGGCCTAGCTGGAGGGCTGCAGTGTCCAGGGCGTGGCAGCAGACGAACTCGACCCTTCCCCCTTTAAGAGCTGGCCGGCGCCAGGGTGTCTGCTGTCAATCAAGAAATGACCGCACCTGCGCTGCGCCCGGCCTCGGCGGTTTAGCTCAGCACCGCCGGCTTTGCGCCTAAAGATAGTTGTGTAACGCCAGTTTTAGCGTTCGAGCAAACTCTTAGTGCGAAGCTACTGAATATCGGCGAAGTGGCCTCGACTTTGCACCGGGCGCAAACTTTACCGGCCGCCCGACTTTTCCGCCCCAAAAGTGGCTATACTGAATTTCTAGGCCAAGGTTTTTCTTGCCAACTTCTCCATCAATTCTTCCTCTCCCCTCTTTGCTGGGATACAGTTCCACAGGAACAGGAGTAGGACATTCAGCCCCTTGAGCCTGCTCTGCCATTCCAGTCATTTGCTCCATTTCCCTTGATACCCTTACCTAACAAAAACCTATTGAAAGCTCCGATTGTTCTGGCATCCACAGCCTCTTGGGGGCGAGAGTTCCAGATTTCCACTACCCTTTGTGTGAAAAAGTGCTTCCTGATTTCCTTCCGAAATGGCCTGGCTCTAATTTTAAGATTATGGCTCCTCGTTCTTGATTCCCCCACCAGAGGAAATAGTTTCTCAGTATCTACCCGATCAAATCCTTTTAATATTTTAAACACCTCAATCAGGCTCTGGTCACTCTCCAGTACCGCACCCATGGCAATATTATTCAGATGTGAGACTTGACAGTAAATAGCAATGGATTATTCCACTACAGGAAGCAGCACCTGACATTCACCCATGCACATTTCCAGCAGATGTTGCTGGAATCAGGAGCTGTTGGTTATTTTCGCCTCCCTCGGGATCGCTGAGGTCAATTGTAGCACCCTCACCAATGGCTCAGCTGAGATCAGTTGAAGCATCACAGATTGAGGATTAAACATAGAATCTTCCTAATCTGTGTGGCTCAACGCGATCATGTTTCAGTGTGAAACTGTTGAGGCCTCACACCACAATTATTGGAATTGTAGTTACTTCCTAGTTTAGGTAGCTTACGGGGGTGGTACCATAGTCATCGTGGAGACAAAGTCCCGTCTTCACACTGAGGATGCCCTCCATCGTGTTGTGTGGCACTACCACCATGCTAAATGGGATAGATTCAGAACAGATCTAGCAGCTCAAAACTGGGCATCCATGAGGCGCTGTGGGCCATCAGCAGCAGCAGAATTGTATTCCACCACAATCTGTAACCTCATGGCCTGGCATATCCCTCACTCTACCATTACCATCAAGCCAGCGGACCAACCCTGGTTCAATAAGGAGTGTAGAAGAGCATGCCAGGAGCAGCAGCAGGTGTACCTAAAAATGAGGTGCCAACCTGGGGAAGCTGCAACACAGGACTACATGCATGCTAAAAAGTGGAAGCAGCATGCTATAGATGGGGCTAAGCGATCCCACAATCAACAGATCAGATCAAAGCTCTGCAGTCCTGCCACATCCAGCCGTGAATGGTGGTAAACCAGTAAACAACTAACGGGAGGAGGAGGCTCCATGAATATCCCCATCCTCAATGATGGTGAAGCCCAGTACGTGAGTGCAAAAGAGAAGGCTGAAGCGTTTTCAACCATCTTCAGCCAGAAGTGCCGAGTGGACAATCCATATCGGCCTACTCCTGAGGTTCCCTCCATCATAGAAGCCAGTCTTCAGCTAATTTGATTCACTCCACATGATATCAAGAAATGGCTGAGCGCACTGGATACAGCAAAGGCTATGGGCCCCGACAACATCCTGGCTGTCGTACTGAAGGCTTGTACTCCAGAATTAGCCACGCCTCTAGCCAAGCTATTCCAGTACAGCTGCAACACTGGCATCTATCCGACAATGTGGAAAACTGTCCAGGTATGTCCTGTCCACAAAAAGCAAGACAAATCCAATCCGACCAATTACCGCCCCATCAGTCTACTCTCAATCATCAGCAAAGTGACGGAAGGTGTCATCGACAGTGCTATCAAGCGGCACTTACACACCAAAAATCTGCTCACTGATGCCCAGTTTGGGTTCCGCCAAGACCACTCAGCTCCCGACCTCATTACAGCCTTGGTCCAAACATGGGCAATGGAGCTGAATTCCACAGGTGAGGTGAGAGTGACTGCCCTTGACATCAAGGCAGCATTTGACCGAGTGTGGCATCAAGGAGCCCGAGTAAAACTGAAGTCAATGGGAATTGGGGGGAAAACGCTCCACTGGCTGGAGTCATACCTAGCACAAAGGAAGATGGTTGTGGTGGTTGAAGGTCAATCATTACAGCCCCAGGACATCGCTGCAGGAGTTACTCAGGGCAGTGTCCTAGGCCCAACCATCTTCAGCTGTTTCATCAATGACCTTCCCTCCAACATAAAGTCAGAAATGGGGATGTTCGCTGATGACTGCACAGTGTTCAGCGCCATTCACAACTCCTCAGATAATGAAGCAGTCCATGCCCACATGCAACAGGACCTGGACGACGTTCAGGCTTGGGCTGATACATGGCAGGTAATATTCGCACCACAGAAGTGCTAGGCAATGACTATCTCCAACAAGCAAGAGTCTAACCACCGCCCCTTGACATTCAACGGTATGACCATCGCCAAATACCCCACCATCAACATCCTGGGGGGTCACCATTGACCAGAAACTTAACTTGACCAGCCACATAAATACTGTGGCAACAAGAGCAGGTCAGAGGCTGGGTATTCTGCTGCGAGTTTCTCACCTCCTGACTCCCCACAGCCTTTCCATCATCTACAAGGCACAAGTAAGGAGTGTGATGGAATACTCGCCACTTGCCTGGATGAGTGCAGCTCCAACAACACTCAAGAAGCTCGACACTATCCAGGACAAAGCAGCCCACTTGATTGGCACCCCATCCACCACCTTAAACATTCACTCCCTCCACCACCGGCGTACCGTGGCTGCAGTGTGTACCATCTACAAGATGCACTGCAGCAACTCGCCAAGGCTTTTTTGGCAGCACCTCCCAAACCTGCGACCTCTTCCACCTAGAAGGACAAGGGCAGCAGGCGCATGGGAACACCACCACCTCCAAGTTCCCCTCCAAGTCACACACCATCCTGACTTAGAAGTATATCGCTGATCCTTCATCGTCGCTGGGTCAAAATCCTGGAATTCCCTCCCTAACTGCATTGTGGGAGTACCTTCACCACACAGACTGCAGCGGTTCAAGAAGGTGGCTCTCCACCACCTTCACTAGGGCAATTAGGGATGGGCAATAAATGCTGGCCTTTCCAGCGACGCCCAACTCCCATAAACGAATAAATAAAATAAAATAATATTACTGGACTAGCAATCCAGAGGCCTGGGAATGTGAGTTCATACTCCCACCATGGCAGTTTAAGAATTTGAATTCAGCTAAAACTGGTACAGGAAACTCTCATTTAAACGGCACCTAAATATCCAGAATTCTCTATTAACCAGCAAAATTCATACTTCGAAAACAACACCTCAATAACCGGAAATATTGCTGAGTCCGAGTCTCCCACTGTGGCCGAGTTAGTCAGTGGGGGTAGTTCTCCAAACTGCCACTACTCGGCATCTTGGCGCTGTCGGAAGTCCGAACACCTCAATAACAGGAGTCTGACTCTCCCGTGCTGCCAGTAGTCTCTTCCGATCCGTCATTTTTCTGCGTGTCCCTCCATCTTTATCGTGAATTATCTCCCCCATCTTGTATATGGAATTCCCAAAAGTTGGTCAAAGCAAAAGGAAGAGAGTGGTGTTAATTTTAAAACAGAAAATCGAGATATGCCAAAGACTAGAAAGGGGAGAGAAGCGTATCAACATTATGAATTAATTCAAAATCAGTTCGTCAACAATCTACGACATCAAATCACAGAAGGATAAGCTGCTCAAGTTTTATTCAAGCTCGGAGACATCTAAGAGTGTAGAGAAATGGCATGCGCTTCGTAAGCCTAAGCTTGAAGAGCTGGATACCGTGCTTTATGAGTGGTTTTCTCTTAAGCGTTCAGAGGGTGTTCCACTTTCCGGACCCATGCTAATCGAGAAAGCGAAGGATTTCTACATAAAGATGGAGCTCATTGACACATGTGCTTTCTCCGAGGGATGGCTAACGTGCTTCAAGTTACGGCACGGGATACGGCGGCTCGATATTTCCAGGGAGAAGAAATCAGCTGATCACGACACCGCAGAAGAATACTGCGATTATTTCAATCGGATTGTGCAGCAACATGATTTGTCGCCAGCACAGATATACAATGCCGATGAAACTGGCTTATTTTGGAGGTTTTTGCCAGGATCAATGCTTGTTGGGGCTAGTGAGGCTAATGCTTCAGGTTACAAGAAAAATAAAGATTGTGTAGCTGCACTAACATGTGCGAACGCTACTGGATCACACCGGGTTAAACTTCTTGTTATTGGGAAGTATAAAAATCCCCGTGCATTTAAAAATGTGAGGCACTTACCTGTTGAGTACAAAGCTCAAAGAAATGCTTGGATGGATAAGGAAATCTTTTTGTATTGGTTCCATCATATTTTTGTTCCATCTGTGAGGGAACATTTCCGTAAAATAGGGAAACCTGAAGATAGCAAATGCATTTTACTGCTTGATAATTGTAGAGCCCATCCGCATGAATCCGAGTTGGTTTCGGAAAACTTTTCACCATTTATTTGCCACCAAATGTAACTTCTCTCATACAACCCATGGACCAGGGCGTTATCCAAAATCTCAAGTGGCATTACAAGAAAGACTTCCTGCGTAAACTGATAAACCAAGATGACAATATTCAAGCATTTCAGAAGGAATACAATCTTAAAGATGCCACCTTTAATGCTGCATGTTCCTGGAACTTGGTGAAAGGTCACACTTTGAGGCAAGCCTGGCACAAATTGTGGCCTTCTGTCATGTTTGCCGAAGATTCTTCTTCAGAGGAGGAATTTCATGGGTTAAATGTTCGTCCCAAGAAGAGTACAATAATGGAAAGGGTTGGCATGGTGAAAAATGTAGGCCCAGCAAACCCTCTACTTTGTGAAGGAATAAGCCATAATTTCAGAAAAATGAACAGAATTCTGATTTTATTAATACAAGATATACTGGGTTTAAAAATCTAAAGTCTCAACGACACAAGCTGTGCAAACAGGCTTCTGAGATGGGATGGTTTGATAACACAAAAGTTGTAAACACCACAAGCTTTTGAAATGGGAATTGGTTAAAGATACTAAAACAATGGCCCTATTGAAATAGCAGTTTGGTGCTTCCAGAAGGTCTGGAGTTTGGGAGAAACACAATGGAATGACCCAAGTAAAGTGTCAAAAACTGACACTTCGAACAGGAACACAGAATATTAAAAAAACATGTGACTTTGTAAAAGTAACATCAAAGGAACACGATTATAATATAACCAACTAAGATGGCTAGGAAAACAAACACCCTAGTTGAAGTGTCTTTAATTTATATGTTGTAAATATGATACCAACAGAACACTTTGAAGATATGACTTCAATAGATGCACCAAGCAATCACATGGTGTTTGTATTGAACTTGGAACACCACGGAGACAGGAGTCTGTGGTTGTAACCAGTTAAGGTGGTTTTAGAATTGAACGGAAGGCCTTCGATAAGATTGGCATCAAAAAGATAAATCTGTAATAACAATTTTATATGATAGGTTTTTGGAACACCTAAAGGTAGAGACATAATTATGCATGCAGCAGCTAAATTGACAGTAAGAATAGAAGAAAAGTCAACAGAAAGATGACTAGAGATAATTAGCTTACATCAGCAGAAAAGTTCAAAGGATAAACCACTAAAAAAGGTATAAAAATAGAGCTTTTCAGATAGACAGTCAGAAGTCGCTGGAAAGGGGCAAAGCGATTCTCTCAACTTCAGAGGCACGCTCTGTAAGTTTTTAACTCTGAGTCTCAGGGATCAAGGTACTTTTAATTTGATTTTGGTGGATATTCTGGATTAGAATTAAGAATATGAAATGTAAAAATGTACAAAGTTAAGATTTGAGAATAAGAATCTCTGAGGATAAGAAATGTAAGCTATTTGTTTTTGAACTGTTAAAGTTGCGATTGACTCACAAGCTGTTAAGTGTATGTCGGCTCTTAAATAAATCTATATATTTTTAGAATTGTCTCAAGTAGTATTTCTGTATCAAACTCACAAACTCAATTTCTGTACACTCTTTTGTAAGGAGTTGCAGAATTCTGGAGGGGTTTTCCAGACCCTCATAATATCCGGAAGGTTACAGTCTAGTTAAACTTATTAAAAGTGCTATCCTTTCCTTTAGGGAGAGGTAGTCTGAACCTTTAGACCCAATTAAGCGTCTTATAGAATTCGGCTATCTTTAACTTTAGTTGAAGATGAATGTCTGGGGAATACGCCTGATCTGGGGTAGCCCAAAAAGGGCTAGGACTAGTAATTATCCCTTCAACGTAACCTCAGTGATTGTGATATTGAGCAGTGGGTTAATGCTGTTAGAAAAGTTGGTGTTGTGCATATGCTAAGTGATGATGAAATAATTGAGACTGTTTTGAATCCAAAGAAAGAAAAGGAAAGTGAGATGGAAAGTGAAGAGGATGAGATTTCTGAAGAGAAGAAGGTTTCTTGGGCTAAAGCTGCAGAAGGATTTGCTTCAATCCTTCAATTTGCTGAAAGGCAGCCTTGCTACTCTGCCCAAGAAGTTATGCAACTCCATATTCTGCATTCCACCTTTCTACAAAAAAGGCAAGAGTCCACTGAGCAAGCAAACATCCGGGACATGTTTAAGACAGCTTCCGAAAGAGTTGAAACAGTGGAAGTGCCTGAAGAATTTGTTGAAGTGCATGATCCTGATGACCCAGTTGGCATGGATATTCCTGATGAACCAGCTGACTTTGAATAAGTATACAGTCAACTACAGTACTGTATACAGTCGTTTATAAGTTTTGTTTTACTGTTAAGTAATTAAAGAGTTATGGATTACCCTCAACTGGCTGTACTGTACTTAACCAAGCATCTTCCACCATCCATTTAACACAACATTCTGTAGGTGAGTATCCAATTACTGTATACTGCACATTTCTTGATTTTTATTTTTGTTTGTTAAAAATAACCCAACTCTCCGCCCGCGGGAGTCCATTTCCCAGGGATGTGGTAGATCTGTTGAGCTGAAGCTTGACAGATCGCAAGTTCTGGGGTTTCGTGCATGCGCAGCGCACACGGAAACCCGCAACGTGCGGGGCACTTATGGCCGCGCATGGTCATAGGCCCCGGAAAATCCGGGCCATTATTTAAACTTTTAAAATGGTCCCTTTGCTCCTAAAAATACCCAGTTTCATTCGGCGCAATTGGCGGAAACGCGCCATTCGATCAGCGGGCCTGGCCAGTTTTGTGCGCGGAACCGGCTTCGAGCGCGAGGTTCTTTAAACCAGCGCAAAAGATCGCGGAATCTCGATTTGCGCTGGACGTAACTTGCGCTTGAAATGCCTCGATCTTTTACACCAGTTTGGTCAATTTCGGGTGAATTGCGCACCGAGTGGAAACTCTACCCGTCCATCTACACTATTGCTTGGAGTCCAAGTGATAAGGACGCACACATTGTAAGTATAAAGATTTAGTATAGAGACTGCCTGAAAGGGTGGTAGAGGCACATTTAAAAAGTACTTGGATAGGCACTTGAAGTGCCGTTACCTAGAGGGCTACGGACCAAGTGCTGGAAAGTGGGATTAGGGTGGATAGTGTAGTGTATGTAACCGTTCTACCTTTAAGAGAACTATTGTATGTAACCGTCCACCTTTAAGAGAACTATTTTAGGTGTTGCACTACTTTATATTGGCTGCTGTATACTGTAATACCGGGAGTGACCACACCGGTATATAAGTACTGTGTAAGGATTTATTGGGCAGATTCGCCCTGACCTTCGAATAGTAAAGTCCTGTTGAAGTTACTCTTGTAGTCTGTGTATTAATTCACCATATAACCCACAGACTTTACAGTGGCGACGGGTTTGATCTTACCCTGCGGCAGCGACACACCCGAAGCAGTTAACGAGCGTCGAGAAGAGGCACCCGCCCTCGTCGTTCTGCTGAGAGAAGACTCGAGTCTGCAGAGCAAGGAAGAAGGAAGGATTCAGACATGAAGCCTTCCATCAGCAACAGGCTGTTATTGTCCCTTCTGCCACGGCGGTGAGTGAGCCGATCAGCCAAGAGAAGCAAGTCGGCCACGTTGACTGTGAGTAGGGGGAAAATAAAAAGAAACGGAGGATAAGGGCGGTGAACTCGACCACGGTCGGGGGAAAGGAGCCGGACAGAAGTCGGGCCCAGAGGCGCTGAGACGGGGGCAGCGTAGGGCACGGAAGCCGCGGTACAAGCGGGAACGCAGCCGGTGTGAGAGACCGGGCTACAAGCGGGAACGCAGCCGGTGTGAGAGACCGGGCTACAAGCGGGCTGGGAGACGCAACAGCGTCGTGAGACAGCTCGACCGCGACCAGCGAAAGGCCGGGCAGCTACTGAGGCCGCGAGGCGCTGCGACCGGGATCGTAAGGCACGGGAACAAATAAAAATAAGAAACCACGGAGAACTCAGCCGCAGCCGGGGGAGGAAAGGACCGGACTGCGAGAGGGCTGGGAGGCGCGATTGGAAGCCGCTGAGGGAGAGACAGAGCCCGAGCGAGCGGGAGAGACAGAGCCGAGCGAGGGAGACCGAGGAGATTCAGCCAGCGGCTGGAACTGTTCGCCGTCAACGGGTTGTCCCCAGCGCCGGTTGCCCTGCCGAGAAAAGGGAACAAGGAACGCACTGAAGCCGGCGCGCAGGCTGCGAACTCCGAAAGCCAGCGGTTGTCGCCCGAAGGAAAGCTTACCCCTCCCGCCAGGGGAAGAAACGCGGGAAGCCGCCAGTAGGCGGGGAAGAAGACAGAAGCGGGAAACCGCCATTTTGAAAGTGGGCGGGGAAGAAGACAAGCGCGGGAAACCGCCATTCTTGGAAAAAAAAAGTAACGAACAAATTCGTTGTGGTTTCTCAAAAAGATAGTGAAGATGCCTAAGCATGGTAACATCAACAACTTCGATTCCGAGGTGGAAGATTGGGCCACGTACGTAGAACGCATCGAGATATATTGTGAGGCCAATAAAATAGCAGATGATGATAAAGCTCTCACCTTATTAAACGCAATGGGGGCGAAGACATACGGGCTATTGAAGCATCTTCTATCACCAGCTAAACCGGCGGATCAGACTTTCGCTGATATTGTTGCTGTCCTGAAGGATCATTTGAACCCCACACTGCTGATGTTGGCGGAACGATTCAAATTTTATGCGAGAACGCAACGGAAAGAGGAAAGCAACGCGGAATACTTGGTCGAACTGCGTAGACTAGCGAAATACTGCCAGTTTGGGGAAAATCTGACAGAGGCATTGAGAGACAAGTTCGTGTGCGGGTTGTCGAAGGAAGGAACACAAAAGCGACTGCTTGAAGAGAACGATCTTACACTTGACAAGGCTGTCCTTATTGCAGCATCACACGAAGCAGCCGCGAGAGGCACTGCGGAAATGCATCTGAAGGCAGCGGTACTCAGCGTGGATCAAATGACTTCGGGTACAACAAAATGTTATCGTTGTGGGAAGACAACACACGACCAGAACCAATGCTGGTTTAAAAACCAGGAATGTAGAAAATGTGGCAAGCTTGGTCACATAGCTAAAGTATGCCGGTCAGGAAAGAAGACCAACAACAGAAAAAAGTCACCGCAGGAAAAGTACAGCAAGGTACACAAGGTGGCTGAGAAGAGTTCAGATGAACAGAATTCGGATTCGGACCCGAACGGCCAGGAACTGGGTAGTCTGAGAATTTACAATGTGAGTAAGGAAGCTGACCTACAAACTATCTGGGTCACACTAAAAGTAGCCGGAGTCCAAGTGAAAATGGAATTGGACACAGGATCAGCCCTATCAGTCATAAATCGAAGGGATTACAACCGGCTATTCTCACATATACCCTTGAGAGATACCAAGATCGTATTGCAGACATACACGGGGCATAAAGTATACCCCATGGGAAAGATACAAGTCAAGGTGAGAGACAGGGGCAAAGAACACCAAGGAATGGACTTATATGTACTACCTGAGGGAGGTCCACCACTTCTGGGACGGGAGTGGATCAGGGAAATAAACATAGAATGGCACTACCTAAAAGCAATAACGAGTGAGAACTCGGTGAAGACAATCAGCTCAGACTCTGAAACGGATGACGACAAGACCAGCCCAGGTGCGAAAGACAAGTCTAAAATGGACTTGCTGACTAAGGTTGGAAAAACGAAGGAGTGCATAAATACTGATGCTTCAAAGGAGAACAAAGTTTCAGAACAGAATTCCACTGAACAACAACAACATAGTTTGGCAGAGAATTCTGAGTCTGTCCAGTTTACAGACATGCACAAGTCTGAGGAACACCGGGCTCGAACTCAACTCCATTTCAAATTACAACAGCAATTAGAACAATTGAGTTGTCGTCTCGAGCAAGAGATAAAAGCAATGAAAACGTTCTTTGACACAGAGTGGGAGAATCTGGAAAGACAACAGAAACAGCTGAGGGAGAAAAGGGAGCAGGAGCACACAAACCGTCTGCGCAAGGAGGCCAAACGAATCAAAGCTGATTCGGTTTCTGAAGGTGCGTGCTCTAATCTGGTGGAGCAAGATGTTCAGCAACTGAAGGCGCTTGTTAGCAGATTGCAGGCAGAAAAGGCTGAGTTGGTCGCCATGAATTCCGAGCTCCTACTGAAGTTGGGTGCAGCATCACCGGACGATTCATTTGTGGAAATTCGAATGGTGGAGGCTGCGGATGATGGCGAAGTAGAAACAGCAAAGGAGCCCCAGGGCAAGGTTATAAACAGCCCTGCAGCTACTGGGAAACGGATGAGGTCAGAAGAGTCAACGGTCAGCCAACTCCTTCATATGCTGAGGGACAAGACTCTGAAATGGGAACAATTTGGACATGAGTCTAAATCTTCAAAGGAGAGGGGTTTGGAGCTCCCAAAATTATTGGAATAGCTGAGGTTGCAACACAGACTGAGAAGATGCCAGCAGAGCAAACCTTGGATGCCAAAAGTACGCTGATTCACGTCAATGTTGAACAACAGAATGCTGAAACAGCTGCTCCAGTAGAGGGATTGAATAATACAATCAATCAATCTCCCAATGAAGTTGAAGTATTGAAATCACGAATGAGGTCATTAGTAAAAGACTTGCAGGAAGCCCAGAAAAAGCTGGATGAAACTGAACGCATGAAGAAGTCTCTTCAGGAAAGATGTCTGGATTTGGAACAAAAGCTGGCTAACGTCCAGCTGGGTATGGAGGAAATAGAAGACCCTCTCGCTGGCCTAGCTCAGGACGACACCGAATATTACCATGACCTGTTGGACGACACCGAATATTACGATGACCTGCTCTGCCCAGCTTGTGATGAAAACTCCCAAAGTGCAGAAACCATGAAGAATCACCTAAAGTCTAAGGAACATCGGGAGATGGTGGCGCTACTACGGAAAAAGGAGGACGAGAAGGAGGAACGGTGCATGCAGCTGGCAGCTGACAGTGGAGCCCAGAGAGTCTCCAAGAAGCAGAAAAGGAAAAGACGAAGCAGAAGATGATGACCATCTGAACCATTATCACCTCTACCAGGCCACGCACGTGGTCTCTCCGTACGGAGCCAAATCAGTTTGGAAGTAGAAAAACTTCCCAAGGTACTCAAGCTTTTAAAAGTCAACAATGCTGGTTCAGAAGTGACGGAAGTTCAAGCTGTTAAGTCCAGTGAAGGACTATTGGATGAGTCACTCCAGCAACGTGAGCCGACTACACCGAGACTGAATCTGTGAACTGTTTTCCGCAGAGACTGAATCTGTGAACTGTTTCCCGCAGAGACTGAATCTGTGAACTGTTTCCGCAGAGACTACATCTGTGAACTGTTTTTACATGAAGTTGGATATATGTTATGTTTAATGGGGAATAAGTATGTTGTAAGCTAAAAAGGGAGGATTGTAGTGTATGTAACCGTTCTACTTTTAAGAGAACTATTGTATGTAACCGTCCACCTTTAAGAGAACTATTTTAGGTGTTGCACTACTTTATATTGGCTGCTGTATACTGTAATGCCGGGAGTGACCACACCGGTATATAAGTGCTGTGTAAGGATTTATTGGGCAGATTCGCCCTGACCTTCGAATAGTAAAGTCCTGTTAAAGTTACTCTTGTAGTCTGTGTATTAATTCACCATATAACCCACAGACTTTACAGATAGCTCTTTGTCAGCCGGCACGGATAAGATGGGCCGAATGGCTTCCTTCTGTGCCGTAAATTTCTATGATTCTATGATTTAATGAAGTAGGTAAAGAGATTATGATTAAGCATTGCTGAACGTGCCTCCTTTTGCATTAGCTTTGATGTAAATCCAAGCCTCAGACTTAACATTTGAAAGTATTCACAGTGTTAGAAATGTGCGTTCGTGCCATTTACAAAAATAAAGTGCAGTGAGCTAAGTGAAATGCAGCAGAAAATGCATGTTAGACATCACAGTTAGTTCGAATAAACTTTACACTCATATGAGGTGCATACACTTTTCTAGTTGTCAAGGCATAGCACATTCTAATCCAGTTCCAACATACAGAACTATAATTCGCAAATGGCAAAACCTTCCTGTCTCTTTGGGATTTCAACTATTTTATGGCTAGCTTACTGAGAATTCCTACAGGAGCATATCTAACGAGAAACCGACAGCCCTGCAATTACACCCAGGGAACACCAGCGTGCAAACACTTCAGTTGCCATTCATCTCTCTGCTATTTTACAAAGAAATACACACATTGAAGTTACAACACGGAAAAAGGCCATTTGGTCCAACCAATCTGTGTTGTCATTTACCTTCCACGTGAGCAAATAGATCGCATCACATTTATCCTATAATCCCTTCAACCCCTTTTCCTTCATCCAGCTATCCAATCGAACCTTGAATGTTGACACAGTTTCTACCTCAAGTACTGACCCTGGAAGTGAATTCCACAGCCTCACAACACTCTGTGTAAAGAAGTTTCTCCTGCCCACTGTTCTAAATCTCTTACATTTAATCTTGTATTTATGACAACGACAACAACAACAACAACTTGCATTTATATAGCGCCTTTAAAGTAGTAAAACATCCCAAGGCGCTGCACAGGAGTATTTTAAGACAACAAATTTGACACCGAGCCACATAAGGATAAATTAGGGCAGGTGACCAAAAGCTTGGTCAAAGAGTTTTAAGGAGCGTCTTAAAGGAGGAGAGAGAGAGGTAGAGAGGCGGAGAGGTTTAGGCAGGGAATTCCAGAGCTTAGGGCCTTGGCAACAGAAGGCAGGGCCACCAAAGGTTGAGCGATTATAATCAGGGATGCTCAAGAGGGCCGAATTAGAGGAGCGCAGATATCTCCGGAGGGGAGGGGGTGGAGGGGTTTGTGGGGCTGGAGGAGATTACAGAGATAGGGAGGGGTGAGGCCATGGAGAGGTTTGAAAACAAGGATGAGAATTTTGAAATCGAGGCGCTGCTTAACTGGGAGCCAGTGTAGGTCAGCCCCTCATTCTTGACCCCTCAACTACTGGAAAACAGTCTGCTTCTACCTAGCCTGTCCCATCCTTTCATAATTTTAAACACCTCTATTATATCGCCCCTTAACCTTTGCTGTTCTGATGGAAAAAGACCCCATTTTTCCAAGTCTTTCTTCGTATCACACCAGGCAGCATCTGAGTGAATCTGCATTACACCCTCTCTAAAGCCTCAACATCTTTCCTATTGTTTACACAGAGGCATTAGCCTGTTTTAAAATGGCTCAGCTAAATTAGTGAGGAAGATCAGGCAAGCATTTGCAGGCTAATATCCCACGACAAAATTTCAGGGCTTGCATTTCGCCAAATCCTCTTACACCCCCCCAAACACCTGGAAACAACTAAAAATCATTGCAACATTTGAACCAAACAACTCAGCTGTTCCCTTTCAATGAATGCATCCTTTCCACGTTTTTTTACACTAAGCGATTGTGCTTTAAAAGAAGCTTTACCAAAGCCATGTGTGAATCGCCTCATCGATCTCATCGAGCGCCCCATCCCTAACTCTCGAGATTAAACTGTCAGAAAAGTGTTTCTGCCACTTCAGTCGTAATGCTGTTTCAAGTAAAACACCGTAAGATATTATGGCAACAATTTTTCCCCTAGTGGTAACTTGGAGCTGTGCCGCATCCAGTTGATTCTTAGTTTCCCACTCGCTAGCAGTGGCAATATGACAGGCTTTTCATTTTCACTCACTTTCCAGCAAAGCAGGCGCACAAGTTGGAAGAGCAGATATTGGACATGCCAGCCTTTCCCTCAATATTCTCCTTTGTGTGTCAGTTCTACCAGTGGCAGGGACATGATCAGTCGATCTCATCCCCACTACAGTATCTGACATTTTAACTCTGAGCAATCCATCTGCAGGATGGAGTCCTTGGTTCTGTGCAACAGCATTCTCATCATGTCTTACAACCTGTATTCAGAAAAAAAATTAAAATGGAGAAAATATTTTTTAAACGCCATTTCACATAGGTCACTGCACATCAGTAGTGGCTAAATAAATACGGTGCTATAATGTGTTAAAGGCTTTTTACCTTCTCCAAAGAAAATGTTCCTTCTACCAATTAGTGCCCATCAGTGCGTACGCCCCAACACTGAAAGCCACAGACGAGACCAAAGAGGAATTCTACTCCAGCCTCGAACAGTCCCTCTCCCGAGTCCCAATGGGCGACAAGTTGATCCTCCTTGGCGACTTTAACACCAGAGTTGGAAAGGACACAGACCTCTGGGGAGGTGTGATCGGCAGAGAGGGGGTAGGGAAAGTCAACCTCCTCCTGTCGAAATGCTTAGAACATGGCCTTGTCATAACCAACACCTTGTTCCGTCAGATTTGAAAATTCCTCACCATTTATAAAATATTCTGTTTTTCTATTCTTCCTACCAAAGTGAATAACCTCACATTTCCCTACATTATACTCCATCTGCCACCTTACTGCCCACTCACTATCTATATCCCTTTGCAGGCTCTGTGTTCTCCTCACAGCTTACTGTCACACCTAGCTTTGTATCATCAGCAAACTTGGATACATTACACTTGGTCCCTTCATCTAGGTCATTAATATGGATTGTAAAAAGCTGAGGCCCCAACACTGACCCTTGCGGTACCCCACTAGTTACAGCCTGCCAACCTGAAAAAGATCCGTTTATCCCTACTCTCTGTTTTCTGTCCGTTAACCAATCCTCTATCCATGCTACTATATTACCCCCAACCCCATGAGCCCTAATCTTGTGTAATAACCTTTTATGTGGCACCTTATCGAATGGTTTTGGCAATCCAAATATACTACATCCACTGGTTCCCCTTTATCTACCCTGCTAGTTACAATCTATTGCCAACTGCAAAAAAAACTTAAGTGTATTGTATGAGAGATGATTTAGGTGCACTTTCAATCTACATAATATGTGATCATATCGTTAAAATGCATCTCCACGTGTTGCATAGAGCAGAGGGGAACCAGTTTCTGAATAAAGCGTGAAGCAAGGATGTACAAGGATGTTGAAAATACTTGAAATGATTATACTTGGATCAGTATATGTGGTAAAAAAACCTAAAATATAGCGCATGACACGCACACGTGAAAAAAATACATATGATGGATCAGTAGATTTTCTTTCTAAATAGATCCCATCAACGTTCCCCCTCATTATTTTTTTGGTCCCTTTAACGAGCCCATTCAAAATTTTGCACATACGCAGAATCTCCCTTTTGAAAAGCCGGTCCCGGGCTGTGCGGGACCTCCAGACAGCTGTGCGGCCGTGCAGCTTAGCGGGAACGTTGGACCCCACCAATGTTCCCTTTCATTTTTTTTTTGTCCGCAATCCCTTTAACTGGCTCCCACTCAAATTTTTGTGTGAGCGCGGTTTCTTCCATTTAAAAGCCGGTGAGTGGCCTGCGCGGAACCTCCAGGCCGCTGTGCGGCTTTGTGGAAATGATGGGCCCCACCCCATTATATTTTCTTAAGATTAAGGGAATTATGTATCTTCCAATTCCTTTGGTTCGGTTATAGAGTCATAGAGTCATGGAGCCATAGAGTTATACAGCACAGAAAGAGGCCCTTCGGCCCATCGTGTCCGCGCTGGCCATCAAGCCCTGTCTATTCTAATCCCATTATCCAGCACTTGGTCCGTAGCCTTGTATGCTATGGTGTTTCAATGCTCATTCAAATGCTTTTTGAATGTTGAGTGTTCCTGCCTCTACCACCCTTTCAGGCGGTGAATTCCAGATTCCAACCACCCACTGGGCGAAAAAGTTTTTCCTCAAATCCCCTCTAAACCTCCTGCCCCTTACCTTGAAACTATGCCCCCTGATTATTGACCCCTCTATTAAGAGGAAAAGTTCCTTTCTATCTACCCTATCTATGCCCCTCATAATTTTGTACACCTCAATCAGGTCCCTCCTCAGCCTTCTCTGCTCTAAGGAAAACAACCCTAGCCTGTCCAGTCTCTCTTCATAGCTGAAACGCTCTAGCCCAGGTAACATCCTGGTGAATCTCCTCTGCACCCTCTCTAATGAAATCACATCCTTCCTAGAGTGTGACGGCCAGAACTGCACACAGTATTCCAGCTGCGGCCTAACTAGCGTTTTGTACAGCTCCATCGTAACCTCCCTGCTCTTATATTCTATGCCTCGGCTAATGAAGGCAAGTATCCCATATGCCTTCTTAACCACCTTATCTACCTGTCCTGCTGCCTTCAGGGATCTATGTACATGCACACCAAGGTCCCTCTGATCCTCTGTCCTTCCTAGGGTCCTACCATTCATTGTGTATTCCCTTGCCTTGTTAGTCCTCCCAAAATGCATCACCTCACACTTTTCAGGGTTAAATTCCATTTGCCACTGTTCTGCCCATCTAACCAATCCGTCTATATCGTCCTGTAGCCTGAGGCTTCCCTCCTCCCTATTTACCACTCCACCAATTTTCGTGTCATCTGTGAACTTACTGATCATACCTCCTACATTCATATCTAAATCATTAATGTACACTACAAACAGCAAGGGACCCAGCACCGATCCCTGCGGTACACCACTGGACACAGGCTTCCAGTCACAAAAACAACCTTTGACCATCACCCTCTGCCTCCTGCCACTGAGCCAATTTTGGATCCAATGTGCCAAATTGCCCTGGATCCCATGGGCTCTTACCTTCTTGACCAGTCTCCCATGCGGGACTTTGTCAAAAGCCTTACTGGAGTAAGAACCTAGGAAGACCTACTCTATTTCTATCCCAATATGGATTTCCAGCCCTTGTTCAAAAAAGGGTGTAAGGATAAATCCAGCAACTACAGGCCAGTCAGTTTAGCCTCAGTAGTGGGGAAGCTTTTAGAAACGATAATCCAGGACAAAACTAACAGTCACTTGGACAAGTGTGGATTAATTAAGGAAAACCAGCACTAACTTGATTGAGCTTTTTGATGAGGTAACAGAGAGGGTTGATGAGGGCAATACGGTTGATGTGGTGTACATGGACTTCCAAAAGGCATTTCATAAAGTGCCACATAATAGGCTCGCCAGCAAAGTTGAAGCCCATGGAATAAAAGGGACAGTGGCAGCATGGATACGAAATTGGCTAAGTGACAGGAAACAGAGAGTAGTGGTGAACGGTTGTTTAGCAGACTGGAAGAAAGTATACAGTGGCGTTCCCCAGGGGTCGGCACTAGGGCCACTGCTTTTCTTGATATATATTAATGACTTAGACTTAGGTGTACAGGGCACAATTTCAAAATTTGCAGATGACATAAAACTTGGAAGTATAGTGATCAGTGAGGAAGAGAGTGATAGACTTCAAGAGGACATAGCCAGGCTGGTGGAATGGGCGGACACGTGGCAGATGAAATTTAACGCAGAAAAGTGTGAAGTGATACATTTTGGTAGGAAGAATGAGGAGAGGCAATATAAAGTAAAGGGTATAATGCTAAAGGGGGTGCATGAACAGAGAGACCTGGGGGTATATGTGCATAAATCGTTGAAGGTGGCAGGGCAGGTTGAGATAGTCATAGAGTCATAGAGTTATACAGCACAGAAAGAGGCCCTTCGGCCCATCGTGTCCGCGCCGGCCATCAAGCCCTATCTAATCTAATCCCATTTTCCAGCATTTGGTCCGTAGCCTTGTATGCTATGGCATTTCAAGTGCTCATCCAAATGCTTCTTGAATGTTGTGAGGGTTCCTGCCTCTACCACCCTTTCAGGCAGTGAGTTCCAGATTCCAACCACCCTCTGGGTGAAAAAGTTTTTCCTCAAATCCCCTCTAAACCTCCTGCCCCTTATCTTGAATCTATGCCCCCTTGTTATTGACCCCTCTACTAAGGGGAAAAGTTCCTTTCTATCCACCCTATCTATGCCCCTCATAATTTTGTACACCTCAATCAGGTCCCCCCTCAGCCTTCTCTGCTCCAAGGAAAAGAACCCCAGCCTGTCCAGTCTTTCTTCATAGCTGAAGCGCTCCAGCCCAGGTAACATCCTGGTAAATCTCCTCTGCACCCTCTCCAAAGCAATCACATCCTTCCTATAGTGTGGCGACCAGAACTGCACACAGTACTCCAGCTGTGGCCTTACCAGCGTTTTGTACAGCTCCATCATAACCTCCCTGCTCTTATATTCTATGCCTCGGCTAATGAAGGCAAGTATCCCATATGCCTTTTTAACCACCTTATCCACCTGTTGTGCTGCCTTCAGGGATCTATGTACATGCACACCAAGGTCCCTCTGATCCTCTGCCTTTCCTAGGGTCTTACCATTCATTGTGTATTCCCTTGCCTTGTTAGTCGTCCAAAATGCATCACCTCACACTTTTCAGGGTTAAATTCCATTTGCCACTGTTCCGCCCATCTGACCAACCCATCTATATCGTCCTGTAGCCTGAGGCTTCCCGCCTCGCTATTTACCACCCCACCAATTTTCGTGTCATCTGCGAACTTACTGATCATACCTTTTACATTCACATCCAAATCATTAATGTAGACCACAAACAGCAAGGGACCCAGCACCGATCCCTGCGGTACCCCACTGGACACAGGCTTCCAGTCACAAAAACAACCTTCCACCATCACCCTCTGTCTTCTGCCACTAAGCCAGTTTTGGATCCAATGTGCCAAGGCACCCTGGATCCCATGGGCTCTTACCTTCCTGACCAGTCTCCTATGCAGGACTTTATCAAAAGCCTTACTGAAATCCATGTAAACCACATCCACTGCACTACCCTCATCCACACACCTAGTCACCCCCTCGAAAAATTCAATCAAATTGGTCATACATGATCTTCCCTTGACAAAGCCATGCTGGCTATCCCTAATTAATCCCAGCCTCTCCAAGTGGAGACCAATTCTGTCCCTCAGAATTTTTTCCAATAATTTCCCTACCACTGATGTTAGGCTCACTGGCCTGTAATTCCCTGGTTTATCCCTACTACCCTTCTTGAATAATGGTACTACGTTAGCTGTTCTCCAGTCCTCTGGCACATCCCCTGTGGCCAGAGAGGTTCTGAAAATTTGTGTCAGAGCCCCTGCAATCTCCTCCTTTGCCTCACATAGTAGCATGGGATACATCTCGTCCGGGCCTGGGGATTTATCCACTTTTAAGCCTGCTAAAACCGCTAGTTCCTCCTCCCTCTCGATGCTAATATGTTCAAGTATATCACAGTCCCCCTGCCCGATTTCTATGTCCACATCGTCCTTCTCCATAGTGAACACAGATGCAAAAAATTAATTTAAAACCCCACCTGCATCCTCTGGCTCTACACACAGTTTGCCACTTTGGTCCCTAATGGGCCCTACTCTTTCCCTAGTTATCCTCTTGCCCTTAATATACTTAGAAAACACCTTAGGATTTTCCTTTATTTTGCTCGCCAGTGTTATTTCATGGCCCCTCCTCGCTCTCCTAATTTCTTTTTTTAAGTATCCCCCTGCATTTTTTATACTCCTCTAGGGCTTCCTCTGTCTTTAGTCCTTTGTATCTGCCAAAAGCCCCCCTTTTTTTCCTAATCCATTCTCATATATCCCTTGACATCCAAGGTTCCCTGGGCTTGTTGGTCCCACCCTTGACCTTTACAGGAACATGTTGCCATTGTACTCTCTCAATTTCCTTTCTGAAAGACTCCCATTGCTCCGATGTGGATTTTTCTTCAAGTAGCTGATTCCAGTCCACATTGGCCTGATCCTGCCTTATCATATTAAAATCAACCTTCCCCCAATTTAGAACCTTTATTTCCGGTCCATCCTTGTCCTTTTCCAAATCTCACCGAATTATGGTCATTGTCACCAAAGTGCTCACCTACTAACACTTCTACCACTTGCCCGGCCACATTCCTTAGAATTAGGTCCAGTACCGCCCCCTCTCTTGTCGGACTTTCTACATGCTGGCTCAAAAAGCTCTCCTGGATGCACTTTAAGAAATCTACACACTCTAAGCCTTTCACACTCTGTATGCAAAAAAGCATACAGGATCCTGGGCTTCGTAAATAGAGGCATAGGCCTCGATTTTAACTGAGCCGTGGTGGCAGGCTTGGAGGCATGCGGGGGGTTAAAATTGCAAAATCTGGCGGCCAGGACCCCCCACCCTGCCTGGTTCCCGACTCCGAGCCATTTTTACTCAGGCGTGTCTGATGGTCCCGAATCCTTCCCACATCCAACAGGCGGGACTGGTCTTTAAGGCCCTTAATCACCACTAAATGGTCTCTATAATGCCATTTTAACAGTCCCTTGCACTTTTAACCCTTTTCCCACGTAAAACACACCTGGTGGGGGTCACGCCTGTGAAACCTGGCGGGAGCACTATTGGCTTGCTGACTATCAGCTGAAGGTCAACCATTAAAGAAGAGATGTGATCAGCCATCATTTGCATGTGGCAGGATTTTTTGTCTGAGGCCTGGGGCAACTTTTACCAGGCTTAACCACACCTGTGGAAGGTTGGAGCCTCACACACATCTCCAGTGTGAACTCCTGGGAAACCCCTCTCGCCACCTTCACTCAGCGCTTCCTCAACGGAGGCATTTGCCAGAAGCATGGGAGCCATTTTTTCCCATCCCCTTCTGGGCATTAGAGGAGCTCGAGCACCAGGCATGGCAGCAGCAGAACCAGGAACAACAGCGGCACCAGCAACAGCAGCAGCAGCAGCAGGAGCGACAGGCTGCTGCTCACCCACCTGAGGCAGCACAGGCCAGAAGGAGCCAGCGCCTGGAAGCCCATCGGCGCAGGAGATACCCCCCAAACAGGGTCTACAGACACAGGGTCAGCTACCTCAACATGATTGAGCAGCAGTACCAAAGGCAGCTCCGACTTTCGCGAGAGGTAGTAACTGACATCTGCGCAATGCTACAGCAAGACCTGCTGCCCAGAGGACCAGGTGGACGCGCCTTACCAGTGGCCGTCAAAGTCACCACCGCACTCAACTTTTTTGCCTCAGGCTCATTCCAGGGATCAGCAGCAGACATCAGCGGCACCTCCCAGGCGGCCGCACACACTTGCATCACGCAGGTAGCCGATGCCCTCTTTGCCCTCGCGCACAATCACATCCATTTCACCAAGGATCGAGCAAGTGTGATGGCGCGATGCTTGGATTAGCTCATCTGGCAGACTTTCCAAGGGTGCATGGCGTCATTGATTGCATACATGTGGCCCTTAGGGCACCCCATCGCAATCCAGGTATTTTTGTCAACCGCAAGGGCTTCCACTCCCTTAACATTCAGCTGGTGTGTGACCACAAGAAGGAGATTTTGCATGTTTGTGCCATGTACCCTGGCAGTTGCCATGACTCCTTCATACTGCGCCAGTCTAGTGTGCCTCTGCTATTCAGGCCGCCAGACCAACTTGACGGATGGCTACTTGGATCCAAGGACTATCCCCTGAGGACTTGGCTAATGACGCCGTTGAGGAGGCCAGCCAACGAAGCTGAGGAGCGCTACAACTCCAGCCACATTTCCACCAGATCCATTATCGAGCAAACCATCGGTTTGCTGAAGATGCGCTTCAGGTGCCTGGATAGATCAGGTGGAGCCCTGCCGTACTCAGCAGCCAGGGTCTCCAGAATCGTCATGGTTTGCTGTGCACTTCACAACATGGCACAGTGTCGTGGCTTGCAGATTCCTGAGGACCAAGTGGCTCCTCACATACCCTCCTCAGATGATGATGATGATGATGATGATGATGATGATGATGAGGAGGAGGAGGAGGGCAAAAACGAGCATCCTGCAGAGGACCAACAACCAGCGGCAGCATTACGCCAGAACATTGCTGCCCGGGATGCAAGGAATGCACTCATCCTGGCCAGATTTGCTTAGCCTAGCCAATCAAGCACTTTTGCCTCGCAGCTTCTTACCTGAGCATCGACAATGGCCAAGACCCTGCGGATTCCTAGCTATTTGTCCAGCATACTGACAATTGCAAGTAATCCTAAACCCTCAATGTGAAAGTCCCATTCGTGAAATGACACACGCCACAAATACAGCAGTAGCCATCAGACTTTTTATTGACAGAATTCATCTGATGGCTTTTTTTAACAATACATAAAATTTCACCCAAGTGACTACCCTTGTGACTATTTGTGCTTTATTTTCCTCTTACGCATGCTCCTACGCCGTGGTTCCCTTATGGCTTCAGCAGATGTGGAGGCCCCTTGCTCACTTTCCTGCTGCTCCTGTCTCGACACCTTTGGCAGGCGTCCTCTGGGGTGACGAGCCTGTGAGGGCTCGTTCACAGTCTGCTGCTCCTGTGGCTGTGCAGGGGTTGAGACGTCTATCTTACTTGGGTGTGGATTCCGGTGGGGCTCTGACCGAGGGCTCTGCAGTGGCATGGGAGTGTGAGCGCTTGGAGAGGAACCCCCACTTCCTTGAGGTCTGCCGCCAACCTCCCTCTCATGGGTCAGCTCCCCCTCCGTGCCTGTAATTGGCTGGAGAGCACCTTGCTGCACATCAGGGGGGGCATGGGGACCCGTATCTGCAATGGCAGTCTTACTCAGAAGGACTTCCATGAAGGTCTGGTTTCTATGTTCAATAGATGACCATCGCTCCTCAAGAGATGTCATTCTATTCTGAACACTCACCATGTTTTCCATACCCTGACGACTAACCTCCTCCATGGCCGTAGCCCTCCTCTCCTCTACCGTAGCCAGCCTTACCACGGAGGCAGCAATCATTTCCACGTAGGTAGCCATCCTTTCCGTGTTGATGCGTTCATGCCCCAATGACTCCACAAAGGCTCTGCTCGTGTTCACTATGGACTACTCCATTCACTCCACACTCGCAGTGATCCTAGAGACAAAACCTGCCAGAGACTCCTGCATCTGTGCATGGAGTTCCATCGCCTCTGATCTTATGGATGGACCCAGAGGCAGAGGGTCGACATGCAGCTGAGCCGAGCTGGCAGAGTCCTGCGCCCTCCGACGAGGACTCTCCACTGCTGTCCCTGTCTCCACAATCTGCTGATGCTCATTTGTGAGCTGTGATACACCAGGTGACAACACTACTCTATGTCCCGAAGGTCCCACCGAGGTGTGAGTGTCTGCGCTGGTGCTGCGTGTGCTTATTTCTGCTGACGCTGCGCCCTCAAGAGGTTGCAGAGTCCTCTGAGGAGTCTGGAAGCTCAGGCTCTTCCTCGTGGACAGTGGGGGCGGGGGCTCTCGATGGTCCTGTGGGGGAGTAAAGGGAATAGTTAGAGATGTGAGGTCAAGGTTACATGCACATTGCATATTGCGGATGATCATAAGTCCATCTGTTATAGCTTCAGAATCATTATCAGCAACTCATGCAATGTCAATGAGAGAGATGGAAAACTATTTTGTCACCAGCTTGCTGTGACGCACCCGTCTGTCCGTCCCCCACTTGCGCATCTTTTTCAGCCCCGACAATTTCCAGGACGGCTTCCTCCCAGGGGGTGAGGTGGGCTAATGATGGTGGGCCTCCTCCTGTCCTCGCTCTTTCCCTTTTATTGCGAGCTCTCTTTTCCTGCAATGAGGGAGACAAGTGGAGGTTGAGTGAGAATGAAGGAGTGAGTGTAGAGATTGCATAACATAGATGCTTAGAAGGAGACAAAGATGGAGTGAGGTTGCAAGACCAAGGGCCCTCCCTGTGTGTTGTCAGTTGTGTTCAAAGCATCAGAGTGATAGGGAGTGTGAGGGCTGCATGGTGGAATAGTTATGTGACTGTGAGCATAGAGAGAGAGGGAATGGGTAAGGGTGCATGGATGTGAGTGTCAAGTGGGATGTGGAGGAAGAGATTGCTAAAGCTGAGTGCTGGTGAGGAAAGGCAATGGGGATCAGATTGAGGGTGATGGGAACTTCATAGTTACTTTTCCAGTGCGTTGCAGGTCATGGAATCTTTTCCTGCACTGTATCCAGGTGCGCCGTGTGAGCCCCAAGGAGTTGACCTCCCCAGCCACCTGTATCCACACAGCCTTGGTCTGACTGGGAGGCCTCTTCCTCCCCGATGAAGGGAACAGGACCTCCCTGTGGGCCCTAGCCCCATCCACCAATGCCTGTAGTGCTGCCTCGTCAAACTTAGGAGCTGCTCTTGGCCTCCCGCTGGCCATTGTTCCTGTAGGTTCCTGTGCCATCAAATGGAGAAAGCTTGGCAGTCTGCAGAAGAAGCAAGGCTTGCTGTGGGCCTTAAATGCAGCAGCAACGATGACGCCATCGGAGGGGACTTTCAGTCATGAAAAACCCATTTGCAAAGGCTTCCCACACGCTGGAAATCAATTGGCCAATTGAGTTAAAATTGCATCAATCTCCCACATCATTTAGATTCGTGTGGGAATCACAAAATTCGGGGAACACACCAATAGCCAGCAGCTGAGTTAAAATTGAGCCCATAGAGTTCAAAAGCAAGGAAGTTGTGATGAACCTATATAAAACACTGGTTCGGCCTCAACTGGAGTATTGTGTCCAGTTCTGGGCACCACACTTTAGGAAGAATGTGAAGGCCTTAGAGAGGGTACAGAAAAGATTTACAAGAATGATTCCAGGGATGAGGGAATTCAGCTACGTGGATAGACTGGAGAAGCTGGGGTTGTTCTCCTTGGAGCAGGGAAGGTTGAGCGATTTGATAGAGGTGTTCAAAATCATGAGGGGTCTGGACAGAGTAGATAGAGAGAAACTGTTCCCATTGGCGGAAGGGTCGAGAACCAGAGGACACAGATTTAAGGTGATTGGCGGAAGAACCAAAGGTTTCGTGAGGAAAATCTTTTTTTACGCAGCGAGTGGTTATGATCTGGAATGCACTGCCTGAAAGGGTGGTGGAGGCAGACTCAATCACGGCTTTCAAAAGGGAATTGGATAAGTACCTGAAGGAAAATAAATTTGCAGGGCTACGGGGAAAGGGCGGGGGAGTGGGACTAGTTGAAGTGTTCTTGCAGAGAGCCGGCACGGGCTCGACGGGCCGAATGGCCTCCTTCTGTGCTGTAACCATTCTATGATTCTTGTTTTTGAGCTGCCTTTCATAGTTTAAAATGTATGCTTCATAAAAATATACATATTTTAACATGACATGCCTTTTGTTTCTAAGTTACGATGCCATATGGTATTTGCAAGTTGTGACTGAACTGATATTTTATGATGCTTATGGGAAACCGTAAATTTCCTTGATAACATTTAATCCATTTTATAATTCAAAGGTTTTGCTGTTAAAAAGCAATGCAGAAGGTGTCAGCATTCATTCTCAGCTTGCTGTCTATTAGCTGAATTTTGTCCAGGGTGCCAAATCAGGTGACCCAGTTGACTTCAGCGCCCTTGAGTTAAGGAGCGGCATATCAACCAGGGTTCCTGCTCCTGGGTGGACATCAAGGATTGGGCTCGGCTACGATTGAACAAGCTGTCAACAATCACTCACCTCACACATGAAGGACAGGCATCTGACTGTGGCACCAACAAGCGACCAGCCCCTTCGGGGCCATATCCACTTCTGAGTCAGTGTTTTCAGGACAAGGGAAGGGAAGGGAAGAAAAGTGGAGAAAACTGTCAAAAACAGGCTGGGAAAAAAAAAACATTTTCCCCCTCACGAACCAGTTTTTAAATAATAAATCATAGAAATGCACAGCACAGAAGGAGGCCATTCAGCCCATCGAGCCTGTGTTGGCTCTATGAAAGAGCAGTTGAGCTTAGTCCCACATCCACGCTTTGTCCGTAACCCCATAAGTTCCTCCTCCTCAAGTACCTGTCCAACTCCCTTTTAAACTTATTGATGGAATCAGCTTCCACCACCTTCTCAGATAGAGCGTTCCAGGTCCCCACAACTCTCTGAGTGAGAACATTTCTCCTCATCTCCCGCTAGCTCTTATGTCAGTGATTTTAAATCTATGACCTCTGGTTATTGACCCATGCACTAGAGGGAATAGTTTATACGATAGCAAAATACTGCAGATGCTGGAAATCCGAAATAACAACAGAAAATGCTGGAAAAACTCAGCAGGTCAGGCAACATCCGTGGAGAGAAGTTTGAGTTGACGTTTCGGGTCGAAATCCTTCTTCAAAACTGGAAAGAAAAAAAAATAGATCGAAGGCAAGGCTGCGATCGAACAAAAGAGACAATAAAAGGTATTCGAAGCCAGACGAGATGGTAATAGGCCCGTGGAGACAAAAGGCAGCTGAGATTTGTCTATCTGCTCTATCAAAACCTCTTATCATCTTGTAAACGTCTGTTCCAAGGAGAACAGTCCTAACTTTTCCAACTTCTCCTCATAACTGAAGTCCCTCATCCCTGGTAACATCCTGGTAACATCCTCTGTACCCTTTTCTAATATCTTTACATCTTTCCTGAAGTGTGGGGCCCAGAACTGTCCACAATCCTCCAGCTGGGGCCTAACCAGCGATTTACAAAGTTCTAGTATGATCTCTTTGCTTTTTTATATTGTATTCCTCTAATTAAAAAAACAAGTAACCCATATGTTGTTTTAATCACCTTATCAACTTGCCCTGCCACCTTTCAGGATTTGTGTAAATGGACACCAAGGTCTCTCTGCTCATCTACACTTTTCAGAATCGTGCCATTTATAATTTACTGTCTTTCCATATTAGTCCTCCTAAAGTGCATCACCTCACACTTCTCCGCATTGAACTCCATCTGCTTCTGCCCATTTCACCATCCTGTCTATGTCATGCTGAAGCCTATAACTATCCTCATCAGTACTACTTTGCCAAGTTTCGTATTGTAGCGGTTCGTGTAGATCGCCACTAAATAAGAGAGTTTGACTTCGACGAACTATTAACAAGTTGTTTATTTACAGGAACAGACTAATTACATCAGGTAAGATGGCAGGTAAGATGGCTGACTGTAGGAGCACCGTGGTATAGGTCTTGTCCCAGCGGGGACTCCACGAGGACTGAGTTCGCAATCCTGTGGGGAGCGTGATGATGTCATCGCGTTTGTGTTGTGATGTCATCACGTTGTTTGCGTTTCCCGTGCTTAGGGTATCACGTGATGCGCGTCGTTGCATCGCTGGCCATTGAGGCCGAGGTCGCGAGGCCGGGCTGTGCCGGTGCTTGCCGCGGGAGCGGAAGATCGCGTTGCTCCCGTCGGCTGGCCATTGAGGCCGAAGACGCTGGGCCGGGCTGTGCCGGCGCACGCACATCACGTCGTACGTGACGTCAGCGCGCTAGGGCACGTCTTAAAGGGGCAATGGCCCCAACAGGTAAGTTAAAAGGGCAACGGCCCCAAAAGGTAAGTTAAAGGAAATTATGTGTCTTTATGTAAGGTACAACCGGTGGTACCGCCACATGGGCCCCCCCAGAATTCGCTTTAACGAAAGTCCAAGGATGAGATGATCTGACGAGCTGGTGGTCACGGCGGTCATGCTGTCTCGACTTGGTAAGCGAGGTATGAAGATGCTGCTCGTGAGCGGATCCTTACGCGCGTCGTGGCGAATAAAACGTATCCGGCAGGCGAAGGACCGTGGAGACGTGCGAAACAGCAGGCCTTGTCAGAGTGACGGGCAGGTCGGGCGGACGCGGGCGATGTCTCCGTTGATGTTGAAACAAGTCCTTGTTCCGACGAACTCTGCAGGAACGCCAAATGAGCGATCCAGAAGGACTTGACAGGCGAGGTTGGTGAACTCGCCGACAGGTGAGCGAAACCTTCGGGAGGCTGGAACGCACGGAACGGTGCGTGCCATAGTGCTACGACAATAACACAACGGAGGGTGAAGAGTTGCTGCGTTGATCAGTGATCGGTGAGGCCAGCAACTTTCACGTGGCTGATTGCGGCCGCAGGATCCCCGTTGGACCCATCCTTGATGTGTGCAGCATCAGTACACGTTTGCGTTTGTTAAAGGGAAAACTGGAGAAAGGGCGGCAACGGTCCAGGTTGTTGTTGCTTTCAGGAGGGGTTAACTCTGCTTGGAGGGCGGCAACACTTGTAACAGTTGTAGATTTAGGAGAAAACAGCCGGGAGGGTGGCACGCCTTTTGTTCACGTCGAATCGTGTAGTAGGTAACACAACCAGCAGGCTGAAGGGCTGGTGCGTCGTCGGCGGAGAAGGAGGCATCATTTTTCATGAGGGATGGGTCGTCGTGGTTCGCGAGGGATGGGTCCTCGTGTTTCGCGGGGGTGAGTCCTCGTGGTATCCCCGCGGGGCGCGCTCCGATCTTGTGGGCCCGAACATGCTGTACCCCGCGCTTGGAGAGATGTATACTTGCTGTTGCTTTGGACGTAGAGGTGGACGATCCGTGTGGCAGGAGAAGAGTCGAATACGGAGACCGTGAGCACGTGCGTGGTCTGTGCCGCATCGATGTTCTCGGCAAACAGGGCTTCTACCTTCATAAAGCACGAGGAGACCGTGGCTCCCTGGATTGCGGTAGCGACAGCGGAACGGCTGTTGCTTCCATAGCGTGCTTCGTTTGTGAAAGACATTCACAAACCCACCAATTGTAGCGCTGGTGGACGACGGTTGCCATTGGTCGTGCTCTACCTCTGTGAGATCGTTCGTGAAAAACGGGCTCACCTCCAAGCTGCGTTTCCGTTGCGAATACGTACGCAAAGACGGGGTCGCTTTTGGTGGAATCGATGTTAGGCGGTTGCTGTTCCGTGGTTGTTCGTCGGTTGTGCGTTGGTCGTCTTGAGGGAAGACGAGGTTCAGGCGCGCGTTGCTACCGTGAAAATCGTTCACGGATACGGGTTCACCAATTGTAGCGTTGGAATTGATGAGCACCCGTACTCACGTCGTTGGGTCACCAATGTAGCGGTTCGTGTAGATCGCCACTAAATAAGAGAGTTTGACTTCGACGAACTATTAACAAGTTGTTTATTTACAGGAACAGACTAATTACATCAGGTAAGATGGCAGGTAAGTTGGCTGACTGTAGGAGCACCATGGTATAGGTCTTGTCCCAGCGGGGACTCCACGAGGACTGAGTTCGCAGTCCTGTGGGGAGTGTGATGACGTCATCGCGTTTGTGTTGTGACGTCATCACGTTGTTCGCGTTTCCCGCGCTTTGGGCGTCACGTGATGCGCGTCGTTGCGTCGCTGGCCGTTGAGGCCGAGGTCGCGAGGCCGGGCTGTGCCGGTGCTTGCCGCGGGAGCGGAAGATCGCGTCGCTCCCGTCGGCTGGCCGTTGAGGCCGAAGACACTGGGCCGGGCTGTGCCGGTGCACGCACATCACACGTGACGTCAGCGCGCTAGGGCGCGTCTTAAAGGGGCAATGGCCCCAACAGGTAAGTTAAAAGGGCAACGGCCCCAAAAGGTAAGTTAGAGGGAATTATGTGTCTTTATGTACGGTACAACCGGTGGTACCGCCACAGTATCATCTGCAGACTTTATAATGCTGCTCCCTACACCCGAATCTAGGTCGTTTATAAATATTGAAGAGTAATGGACCCAAAACGGACCCTTGGGGAACACCACTGCAAACCGCCTCCCAGTCTGAAAAACATCCATCCATCCACCACCCTTTGCTTCCTGTCACTGAGCCAATTTCGTATCCATACCGCCGCTTTCCCCTTTATTCCATGGGCTTGCATCTTCCACTTTATGTTTATAAAATGTTTTCGGGTTCAATTTAAAGTTGCCTGCTAATCTTTTCTCGTAACCTCTCTTTACCTCCCATATTAACTTTTTCAATTCCCTTCTGTAATATCCATAATCTTCCTGGTTATTAACCGAATCTTACTCCTGATATTTGTCATAAGCCTCTGCTTTATTTTAACTTTTATTAGCATCATTACATTAGCTTTGGTTGCTTTACATTTTCCCTTCAAAGGAATATGTCTAGTGGTGTTGCACGAATGTAGAAATTGAGAATGGTGATTTAAAAGCAACGCCCGAACAGGGACTTGAACCCTGGACCCTCAGATTAAAAGTCTGATGCTCTACCGACTGAGCTATCCGGGCTCTTAAGGGTGAGGCTCACACAGCGACCTTCACTGGCTGACGTGGCTCATTACACCCCCCAGATTTTGCATTGCCTTCTGCAGTAATCCTGCCTGTACAGTGCATTTCTCTCACACACCCAGACTGACTGCCTCCCACAGCCTTCACATTAGAAATAGCCTCCCTCCCACAAACAATGTTACATTAGAAACATTCATATTTTATATTCCTAAAATAATAACTAAAAAAAGCTATGAGAGAGATTCCTCTGCTATTAAAATCAAAAATGTCTCCTTTTAGGCAGCTGTTTTATTGAGGACAGAGGAAGCATCTTCCTATATATCTACAGGACATTTCCTACATATAGGCCCAGTCAGTCTTTTCCAAGCTGTTTAATTTTCAAACTCATTATCATTTTTACTTTGATGCCTCTGTGATAGTAAAGTAGAAAGGAAAAGAATAAAAGAAAGTGCCACATTAGCTGAATGGGGTCTGGAGCTATTAATAAAAATTTTTTTAAATCATCATCTTAATTGCTCAAATGAGCCTATGAGTGACCTCACCCGGTTCTAATTTATTTCTAATTTTTATCACAGTCGAACTTCTATTCTGAGGATCATGGCCCTGCGTAAAAGCAGATGATGTAGACGTACTTCAGAAGGGAAGTAACTGCTGCAATCCTTGGTGTGTAGCCTGGAGCCTCGCTTCATGGGAGAGCAATAAACCAGCAGGAATCCTTATTGGAATGACAATTAGTTCATTCCATTCAGTATGTACCAAAGGCACAATCAAACTGAAATTAGCTGTACAAAAAAAAATCCTTCGATTTATTGCCCCCTCTCGATTTGATTGCATGCATCAACCCAACGAGGCCTTGATTCAGTGCTCTCCTGGGAAAGCTCTGCACGCATTGTTAGTCAACATCAGTCAAAATTCCCCCCCACCCCAACCCCCTCCCCCGTTATTTGTTACCGTACCCTTTGTTTTTCGGTTCTCAAGGACATCATTTGGGATAGCCCTGTGATTAAAATGTGCCTGAGCGCAGCAGTGTGAGTGTGGCAGAACAGTTTCAACTAATGAACACAGGTATGGCAGTACCTGGCCTTAATGAGCTTTGCTGATGGAATAAATAAATCATCCTCAAGACTCCCCGAAGCAGCTGCTCCACTTTAGCAGAAACAAGCATATGGTATGGTCAGAATTCATTGGTGTGATCCCTTCAGCAAAATGAAAAGCCTATGAAGGTAATCCAAGAACAATAATTGTTTCAAAAAAATGGGTCCATCAAGAACTTAAGTGACATTTGGCTGCATTTCCAGTCCCAGGCACTAACCTTCACCTGCGGAGAACTCTTCAAGCATTCCACCCAGTTACCATGTGAAAGTAGTTAAACCCATAAGGCCCAGCGATTTGGCAAGATTAATAAATTAATTTTATCTCATCATCCACACCTTATGTTAAATATTAACAGATATTTGCAGGTTGCTAAATTTGTGAATAGTTACATAACACCCTTCCTTTGCCCCACCATTGGCGGCCGTGCCTTCAGCCGGTTAGGCTCCCAAGCTCTGGAATTCCCTTCCTAAACCTCATCATCTCTCCACCTCTCTCTCCTCCTTTAAGATGCTGCTTAAGTCTTGCCTCTTTGGCCAAGTGTTTGCTCACCTGTCCTAATGTCTCCTTCTTTGGCTCAGTGTCAATTTTTGCCTGATTACACTCCTGTATATTAAAGGCAAGTTGTTGTTGTTGTTAACGTGTAGAAAGGCGCTATGGGATAGAGTTTCTGCTTTGGCGCAATCAGGAAATTGCACCCAAAATGCGCTTAAAATTGCACTGGTTAGGTTAGGCTTCAAGTTTTCACTAAAATTCATTTACAGAAGTAAAGTCTTCCATGAACCAACGTAATTGGGCAGCAAAATAGAACGTAATAATTGTTTTTTCCATTAAAAGTATTCCTTGATGTATTTAAGAGTGGTAACCTGGTGCGGTTTTATTAATAGAAACATAGAAAAATAGGAGCAGGAGTAGGCCACTCGGCCCTTCGAGCCTGCTCCACCATTCAATATGATCATGGCTGATCCTCTATCTCAATACCGTATTCCTGCTCACTCCCCAATACAGCTGAAAATGGAGTTATCAGCAAAACTAAACAAATAAAGGTGTCCACCTGTGAGTAACCTGATCTAAAATCACTGATCGAATTCTTCATTAAGATGGAGAATGAAGTAGTTGACTCAGAAACTAGGGTCCTCAATTTAAATAAAGGAAACTACGATGGTCTGAGGAGCGAGTTGGGTAGGATTGATTGGGGAATGGCACTCAAAGGGTTGACGGTGGATAGGCAATGGCAAACATTCAAAGACCGAATGGATGAACTACAGAAGTTGTTCATCCCAGTTTGGCATAAAAATAAAACAAAAAAGGTGACTCAACCGTGGCTAACAAGGGAAATTAGGGACAGCATAAGATCCAAGGAGAGGACATACAAATTGGCCAGAAAAAGCAATAATCCTGAGGATTGGGAGCAGTTTAGGATTCAACAAAGGAGGACAAAGGGATTAATTAAGAAAGGGAAAATAGAATATGAGAGTGAGCTATCAGGTAACATAAAAACTGACTGTAAAAGCTTTTATACATATGTGAAGAGAAAAAGATTGGTGAAGTCAAGCGTAGGTCCCTTGCAGTCAGAATCGGGGGAATTTATCATGGGAAACAAAGAAATGGCAGACCAACTAAATACATATTTTGGTTCTGTCTTCACAAAGGAGGACACAAATAACCTCCCAGAAGTGCCGTGGAACATAGGGTCTGGTGAAAGGGTGGAACTGAAAGAAATCAGTATTTGTAGGGAAATGGTATTAGGAAAATTGATGGGACTGAAGGCCGATAAATCCCCAGGGCCTGATAATCTACATAGAAACATAGAAAAATAGAAGATAGGAGCAGGAGTAGGCCATTCAGCCCTTCGAGCCTGCGCCGCCATTCAATGAGATCATGGCTGATCATCCAAATTCAGTACCCTGTCCCTGCCTTCTCCCCATATCCCTTGATCCCTTTAGCCTTAAGAAATATATCCAACTCTTTCTTGAATATATTTAATGAACTGGCCTCCACCACCCTCTGTGGCAGAGAATTCCACAGGTTCACCACTCTCTGGGTGAAGAAATTCCACCTCATTTCAGTTCTAAATGGCTTACCCCTTATCCTTAGACTATGACCCCTGGTTCTGGACTCCCCGGCCATCAAAAACATCCTTCCTGCATCTAGTCTGTCCAGGCCTGACAGAATTTTATAGGTTTCGATGAGATCCCCTCTCAATCTTCTAAACTCCAGTGAGTATAAGCCCAATCGACACAATCTCTCCTCATACGTCATTCCTGCCATCCCAGGTATCAGCCTGGTGAATCTTCGCTGCACTCCTTCCATGGCAAGAACATCCTTCCTCAGGTAAGGCGACCAAAACTGCACACAATACTCAAGGTGCGGTCTCACCAAGGCCCTGTACAACTGTAGCAAGGCATCCTTGTTCCTGTACTCGAACCCTCTTGCTATGAAGGCCAACATACCATTTGCCTTCTTAACCGCCTGCTGCACCTGCATGCTTACCTTCAGCGACTTGTGCACAAGAACACCCAGGTCTCTTTGCACTTCCCCTTCTCCCAATCTATTGCCATTCAAATAATAATCTGCCTTCCTGTTTTTGCCACCAAAGTGGATAACCTCACATTTATCCACATTATAGTGCATTTGCCATGTTTCTGCCCAATCACCCAACCTGTCCAAATCGTACTGGAGTTTCACGACATCCTCCTCACAGCTTACCCTCCCACCCAGCTTTGTGTCGTCTGCAAATTTGGAGATATTACATCCAATTCCCTCGTCCAGATCATTAACATATATTGTGAACAGCTGGGGTCCTAGGACCGATCCTTGCGGTACCTCACTAGTCACTGCCTGCCACTCAGAAAACGACCCGTTTATTCCAACTCTTTGCTTTCTATCTGCCAACCAGTTCTCTATCCAAGTCAATACCTTGCCCCCATTCCCATGTGCCTTAATTTTGCATGCTAATCTCTTATGTGAGACCTTATCAAAAGCCTTCTGAAAGTCCAAATACACCACATCCACTGGTTCTCCCTTATCTATTTTACCAGTTACATCCTCAAAAAATTCCAGTAGATTAGTCAAGCATGATTTACCTTTTGTAAATCCATGTTGAATTTGTCCAATCCTGTCACTGCTTTCCAAGTGCTCTGCTATTACATCTTTTATAATAGACTCTAGCATTTTCCCCACTACCGATGTCAGGCTTACCGATCTATAATTCCCCGCTTTTTCTCTACCACCTTTTTTGAATAGTGGGGTAACATTAGCTACCCTCCAATCCATGGGTACTGTTCCAGAGTTGATCGAGTTCTGGAAGATGACCAGCAATGCATCTGCTATTTCTAAGGCCACTTCCTTAAGTACCCTGGGCTCCAGGTGAATTGAATCTTCAACCAATGTAAAAGAGCACGGAAAACGTAAGTGGTTTTGGGCGTAACTCACTAGCGTTTGAAATTCCACGATCTTTTGTGCAGGTTCGGCCAAATGCGCCGAAATCTGGGTGCAACACGAATGGAAACAAGCAGCAACTCACCAAGGCTTCTTCGGCAGCACCTCCCAAACCCACAACTTCTTCCACCTAGAAGGATGAGGGCAGCAGGCGCATGGGAACACCACCACCTCCAAGTTCCCCTCCAAGTCACACACCATCCTGACTTGGAAGTATATCGCCGATCCTTCATCGTCGCTGGGTCAAAGTCTGGCACTCCCTCCCTAACAGCACTGTGGGAGTACCTTCACCACACGGACTGCAGCGGTTCAAGGCGGCGGCTCACCACCACCTTCTCAAGGGCAATTGGGGATGGGCAATAAATGCTGGATTTGCCAACGGCGCCCACATCTCAAACGAATAAAAAAAAACTCTACTCGCATATAGTTAACTAAAAGTAATCTGAACTCGGCCATATTTCTGCTCCAATGTGATTGATAACTGACTGGAGTGTTTCAGAAGTTGCAATAATATCATGTAGTTTCGTTTAATGTATTGCTAAAATATTTCTAGTGCACAGATTTCTCTTTAGAGCTGTTGTAAAATAGGGTATCAGGTGCGAGCCTTTTTGAATTATTTCATTGATTAATCACCATTACTCCAGGCAGGTCTGTGGAAGATTCTTGTTAAAAGCAGTCATGATAAAAGTGGTCCGATAAAAAGAAAGAATGAATTTGCATTTATATAGCGCTTTCACGATCTCAGGATGTCCCAAAGTGCTTTGCAGCCAATGAAGTAATTTTGAAGTGTGGTCACTGTTGTAATATAGGAAGCGTGCCAGCCAATTTGTGCACAGCAAGCTCCCCCAAACAGCAATGAGATAAATGACCAGATCATCTAATTTTTTAGGTGTTGGTAGTGGGATCAATTTTGGCCAGTACACCAGGCAGAACTCCCACGCAAACAGGCGGGGCCTCGGTTTAACATTGATCTGAAAAACAGCACCTCCGACAGTGCAGCACTCCCTCAGTACTAGCGATAGTGTTGTGGATTAGCATGCACACCCACAATTCACCACATGGCCACTTTGGGTATCAGGAGACGAGCTGGGCCAGGGTAATCACTTCTCTGGAAGGTAGGAGAGAAGGGGTCACTCTCATCATGGGTCACTCATTTTGGGTATACTTTGTACTGGGCAGGCTTATGCACAGTGTAGGAGTTGGTTGAGGCCTTGCACTCTCAGCAGGGAATGGCATAAGAAAGTAAACGGAGAGAAAATAGTTCACTGAAAAGGGAACTGAGAAAAAGCAGGAAAGAAAAATGCATTCGATGCTGCTTAGAAATGAATCAAAGATAAAAGTTGAAAATCTGGTCTCTGTAAATCAGTGCTGTGAAATAGAACTGTACCCTCTTTACAGCCTGTGTCAGCATCAATTTCCCACATCGGTCATCCTTATGTCTCTCTACAATGATTACTAATGCAGTGTCAATTTGTGCCAGGTTATGGGAAGTTTTGTAGGGCTGGATTTTCCCAGCGGAGGCGGGATCGCGGCGGGAGAGGTAGTTGGCGGGTTCTGCTCCCGCTCCTGGCTGCATTCGCTCTGTCAAAAGGATTTTCCGTTAATAGGGCTCATTAAGCCTGCCCTGTGGGGTTCCTGGACAATTAAAGGGAAGCGGGTCTGATGATGTAATCAGCCAGTTTCCTTAAAGGGACCATGTCCAAATTGACCTTGACAGTTCTGCTGTCAGTGTTCTGCAGCATTGAGGTGCTGCAAACACTGACAAGCACTGCACAAAGGAGCACGGCTGCACCCAGGCTCTCACACACAGGGAGGTTCTCTCCCCTTCCCACGAGTGGAAGAGACCTCCCCAGGAAACCAATGCAGCCTGGTTGCACATTGCACAGGAGGACACAAGCAGGGATGTCGTCAGAAGCACTTGGCTGCAGTGGCGCAAACCTTTCAATGATCACAGTAGATGGCAAAACGTTACACTCAACCTCATCCTGCTGTGCCACTCATCACATCCCTATCACTCTGCCTTCCCTACCCTACACCTGCACATCCTTACTCACACCAACTTACCTTGCACCTCCACCCATCCCTGTCTATCTACATTATCACTTCCCCATCTCACTAGCCACCCCTCACACTCATCCTCATCCTAATGCAATCATACCAACTAACAACACACAAGGGTAGGCACTTGGGTGTCTTATGCAATGTTCATGTACATTTTCTGTTAATGTGGTATCAAACATTGAAACCTTTATTTTCAACACTATGTTCTTGGACAGATTTGTGTGCACCTTTGGAAGTGGCTTAGTGAGTTGTAGTGAATGGTGAGACATAACGGTACCCCCTGCAATGCTGATGAGTGTGAAAGGAATGGCTTGGTCATTGTAGGGATGCTTTATGGTGTTGGTGTGGGGTGGTGTTAACCTGGCGCGCTGGTCAAGTGAACTAAATCTGGCTATGGTGATGCCATCGCTGGCCTCCCGGGCAGCAATGCTGTCGGGTGCTGATGCCCTGTGTCCTGTGCAGCATCAGGCGATTGCGGAGAAGGTTGGTATTTTTGTTGGTGATGTTGGTGTGCCTGGTGATGTTGGTGTTGGGGCTGATCATGGAGGAATTCAGAGGACCAAGGTGAGATTTTTTTCAAGGGCACCAATGTTGCTGGAATAGATGGCAGCTGAAGTTGAGATGACAGAATCGATCTGTCAATAGTGAGAGAGCTTGCTCCAAGGAGGTGACAGTGGATAGAGAGTTTACTCCAAACACTTCCAAACTGCAAACAGCTCAAAAGTGTGTTCCAAGTCCTGAGGCTCAAGCTTCTGGCATTAGAACGTGAACAGCTGTGAAATTGTAGCTTTCATACCACTTTTGCAGCTGTCACCTATTCACAGCAATGGGGAGACATAGAGAACCCGCCCTACTTACCTGACGTGATCTCCAAACGATGTGAACCCTGTTAAAAATGTGGGGAAATAGAAGAAAGCTGGCAAAATAGTATTTAACAAGCACTTAACAAGCAGTTAAGCACCTTAAATGCCTCCCCCGCCGTTTGGGATCGGGTCTGTTCTGAATTCGCAGACCCGACACTTTGGAAACTTACATGGAGGCGGTTTCGGAGCGGGTTCCCAACCCACTGTCAATCATTTCGATTTTGACAGCGGACCCGCCTCCTAACCTGCCCTCTGAGCGCCAGCAAAATCCAGCCCGTAGTGTGGACTCATGCTCACTTGGAACTGGGCTCAGTCTGTCCGAACTGACTTTACTTAGGACTTCTCTGGAATGAAATCACGCTGTATCATATTAGCAACAAACATTACGAGGAACAAACGAATAGTACATGCGTGTTTCGGACTAACATTGCACAGTGTGATTTCAACTCGGTGAGAGGTGATTTTCATCCGTTTGCTCGCCATTGGCTTCAAAGCCAAGCCCCACAGGAGAAATAACAACAGGAAATGCTGGAAAAACTCAGCAGGCCAGGCAACATCCGTGGAGAGAGAAACAGAGACAACGTTTCAGGTCGAAGACCCTTCGTCAGAACTGAGAAAAAAGCAGGAAATGAAACAGATTAAGAAGCAAGTTAGGGGGCTGGGAAATGGGGGAGGGGATGAAAGAACAAAAGGGAAGGTCTGGGAGGGGTGAGGAGACATTAAGAGATATTCAAGGCGAGACGAGATGGTAATAGGACAGGTAAAGAGACAAAGGACGGCTCTAGATGAGGTGTGAAATGCGCTGGCAGAGTGAGAGACAGCTGCCATGTGGGAGAGAGAAAAAAAGGAAAAGGCACAAACCAAAAGTGTGGATAAAAAATATATAAAAATATGATAGGGGCCGAGGTTATGATCCACAGGCGAAAGACAGTGGCCTAACACACTCCGCCAATCACCTTCATGCTAGTGTCACGTGGGCTTAGTTAGTGGTACTCCTGCTTATGGGTCAGAGGCGAAATATTTACTCAGATATTTCAGAAGTGTTGTTCTTACTGTCTCTGGAAGTATCGAATCAGCTGATTGTGCCAAAATTCTGTAGGTTAATCTGTTGATGCAATATATTAAATCATAGAGGTGTATACGGAAACACAGACAAATGGTTTTAGATTTGTTACAATTCCAGGTGTTTGTTGATTGTACCCTTTAGGGTGCTTTATCATTTGTTTTATTTGAATCAACACACTTTTCCGAACCTAAGTTATCATCTCAGTGATAATCCTTTCTGGATTTGCTTAGTTGGATGCTTTCCTGATTTTTTTTTGGACAGAACACTGCACGCACGCCGACAAATAACTACAGTACCAATGAACTAATCGGTCCCCCCTGACGTCACATATGGGGAATGTAGGCCAAGTGTGTTATTTAGGTCAAATTAGCGATAGAATATAAATGATATACCAAGAAAGGGAAGGGGGAAAGAAGGCAGAATGGGAGGGTGGAGAAAGAGCAGAGGGGAGTGGGGGGTCAAGGATGGGGAGAGGGAGAGAGGTGGGGAAGGCAAAGGGAGAGGTTGAGAAGAAGGAGGAGTAGGTGGTGGGAGTGAAGGAACGGGGAGGCGGTGCGGAGATGGAAAGGGGGAGAGGGAGGGGAGGCAAAGGGAAGGAGGGGAAGCATGGGGGTTAAGCGAAGTTTGAGGGAATGGGAGAGGAATGATGCGGAAAGAGAGGAGGAGGGAAGGGAGAAGACGGTGGGGAAAGGAGAATTGGAGGGGAGGAGGGGAAACAGAAAGGAGGGGAAGAAGGGAAGATACGTCTGATATCCATCAGCTGAAAGAAAAATACAAACCTTTATATTGACACCATCTCCAAATAAGGACTACAAAGCCAATTTGAGAAAAGATCATTTGGAGCATCATTAAAACACAGGAAACCATAATAGTCCCTATTAAACACCCTCCCACACCTTAAGGACACAGGGAGTGGTCTGAGAACTCTGAGAAAATCCTGCGCAGCTTGTGCCCACGTTTCCAAGGTGTGCACTTGGCAGGAGAGGCTCCCCAACAGGAGAGCAACGTCAGAATATTATCCCTCATGTGTCTACGATGTAGCTATATGAATCTTCAATACCTGAGCTTTACTTTGTTTGAAAAGATGGCCTTCAAAATTGGTTTTCGGATGACGAAAACTCAATTTTCATTTCCACACAGAAAAATCAAAAGTGGGTGTCAGGAAAAGAAGAAGGGTAAGAAAAGTATTCCAGATTCCACTTGAGGTATTGTGGTGATTATTCCTTGTTTAGTAAAAGTATTGTGATTGGTTGTTTGTTAACTGCCTTGGGATATATGTTGTAATCTCATTGGTAGTTGATGTCACATGATGTGTGGTGGCCATCTTAAATTCAGTTCTTTTCCAGCTTTGGTTGGGACTGGATGTGGAAAGATGTGCTGCAGATTTTAAAGTTAATAAAGCCTAGCTTTGGAAGGCAAATCTATTCTTTATTTCAATTTATTAACTTTAAGTTAGAATGGAGCAATATCTTCAACCAGAACGATTCAAGGCTGACCCCAATTCTGCTGGAGTGGATGATAAATGGAAACATTGGTATTGTACATTTAAAAACTTTTTGGGCGTGTTGGATCAAGAGTCTCTAAATAAGCTGAATATGCTGATCAACTACATTGCTCCGGATGTATATTAGTATATTTTGGACTGTAAAACTTATGAAGTGGCTATTTCTACATTGGAAAAGATTTTTGTTAAACCAAAGAATGAGGTATTTGCACGTCACCTTCTATCTGCCCGTAGGCAGCAGGTGGGAGAACCTTTGGATACTTATTTACAAGCACTTCGGTGCCTTAGTGTTAACTGTAATTATAAGGCCGTGACGGCTGAAGAATATAAAGAAGAATCGGTACGGGATGCTTTTATTAATGGATTACTGTCTAGATCAATTCATCGGCGGTTGTTAGAAAATAAGACTTTGGATCTTAAAAGTGCTTTTGAGCAAGCTTCTACATTGGATGTGGCTCAGAGAAGTTCGGATTCTTATGCTCTTTTTAATCGGCCTGCGACTATGGTTTCGGCAGTTTCGGATGAAAAGGAATTATGTGGACTTAATGGGAGTGGTTTACTAGATTCTGAAACAGTTTCTACTTCGGCGGCTGTTGCCTCTTGGATTCAGAAGTGTTATTTTTGTGGGAATATCCGGCACCCTCATCTGAAGTGTCCTGCTCGGGAGGCTGTGTGTAGTAAATGCGGCAAGAGAGGTCATTATGCACGTGTGTGCAAATCATCAGGTTCAATTACCTCCTCCTCTCCTGGTGTGGGAGGGCCCTCCTCTACCACCTCCTCCTCTGTGACTATTCAGCCTTTAGATAGGGCGTTTATTGCATCAATTTCTGCTGCATTTGCTCATGGCCTAAACAAAGCTATAGTTACGGCTCAAGTTAATGGGTTGGAAGTGAAGGCCCTTATAGATACGGGCAGTACTGAGAGTTTTATAAGTCTTCAGTTTGCGAAGGAGAAGCATTTGAAAATTTCGCCTGTTACGTATCAGGTGTGTATGGCTCAGACGACCCTTACTTCACAAATAGCTGGTTGTTGCTTTGTGAAAATGATTCTTCTAGGTAATACGTATACTGATACACGCCTATCTGTTTTGCCTAATCTCTGTGCGGATATTTTGATTGGACATGATGTGCTTCAGTTACACAAGTCTCTTAGTCTTTCATTTGGAGGGACTAAGCCACCTTTATCTATTTGTGGATTAACCTCTTTATCCATTTCTCCATTATCACTTTTTTCCAATTTGATGCCGGATTGTAAGCCAATTGCTACCAAGTCAAGAAGATATAGTAGTCAGGATAGAGAATTTATTAATTCTGAAGTTCAACGTCTCTTATTGGAAGGAATCATTGAACCTAGTTGTTCGCCTTGGCGAGCACAGGTAGTTGTCACGACTAACGAGAGACACAAGAAACGAATGGTGATAGACTATTCCCAAACTATTAATAGGTATACTCAATTAGATGCGTACCCTTTGCCTAAGATTGATGAGCTTATCAATAAAGTATCTCAGTATAAGGTTTTTAGCACTATTGACTTAAAGAGTGCTTATCATCAGATTCCTATTGTTAAGAAGGATCAACCATATACGGCCTTTGAGGCTGGTGGAAAGCTGTATCAGTTTTGCCAAATACCATTTGGTGTTACTAATGGTGTTGCTTGTTTTCAACGGGCAATGGATGCTTTTATAAGTGATAACTCCCTCTCTGACACCTTTTCATACTTAGATGACATCACAGTGTGTGGCAAATCAAGGGTGGAGCATGATTCTAATTTAAAAAGATTCCTTCAAGCTGCGGAAAAAGTTGGTTTAACTTTTAATAAAGAGAAATGTATCTTTTCGACTACTGAGGTAAATCTATTGGGGTATATTATCTCGGGAAACAAGATTAAACCAGATCCAGAACGTCTGCGACCATTGATTGATTTACCTTGTCCTACTAATTCTAAGGCTTTGCAACGAGTTGTTGGACTGTTTTCTTATTATTCTAATTGGATTGCAAATTTTTCACGGAAGATCCGGCCTCTTATTTGGGTTACGACATATCCTCTATCATGGGAGGCCAGGACATGTTTTGAGAATTTTAAAAAGGATATTTTAGGAGCAGTTGTGCATTCTATTGATGAGCAGGTTCCTTTTGTGATCGAGACGGATGCTTCTGATTTTGCAATTGGGGCTACTCTGAACCAAAATGGAAGACCTGTGGCCTTTTTCTCACGTACTTTGAACAATAGTGAAAAAAGACATTCTTCAATAGAGAAAGAGGCATACGCAATAGTAGAAGCATTGCGTAAATGGAGACATTATTTATCGGGGCGACATTTCACGTTGGTAACTGATCAAAAATCTGTGTCCTTTATGTTTGATGTTAAACATTTTGGAAAGATCAAAAATGATAAAATAATGAGATGGAGGATTGAGTTGGCATGTTACCATTTTGACATAGTTTATCGTCCGGGGAAGGATAATGTTGCTGCTGATGCACTGTCGAGGGCTTATTGTTCTGTGATTCACGGAGATACGCTTATTAATCTTCACAATGCCTTATGTCATCCTGGGGTTACGAGGATGATACACTTCGTACGCAGTAAGAATTTGCCCTTTTCAGTTGAAGACGTCAAGCGGATGACTTCATCATGTTCTATCTGCGCTCGGTGTAAACCGAATTTCTTTAAGCCTCAACGAGCTCATCTTATAAAGGCTACTTCTCCTTTTGAACGTTTGAGCGTCGATTTTAAGGGGCCTCTTCCTTCAACTACTCAAAACCGATATATTTTTACTGTTGTGGATGAGTTTTCAAGGTTCCCTTTTGCTTTTCCTTGTGCAGATGTATCAGCTGCTACAGTTATCAAATGTCTGACTCAACTTTTTGTCATCTTTGGGATGCCTGCGTATATCCATTCGGATCAGGGAAGTTCTTTTATGTCTTCCCAGTTGAAGGAATACCTTCAGAGTCGGGGAATTTCTACTAGTAGAACAACCCCGTATAATCCCCAGGGTAATGGACAGTGCGAACGATACAATGGGGTGATCTGGAAGGCAGTTATGTTGGCTTTGACATCCCGGAACCTTAAGAATACACAGTGGGAAATGGTACTGCCTGATGCCCTGCATTCCATTAGATCATTGCTTTCAACGGCTACTAATGTGACCCCCCATGAAAGGCTCTTTAACTATCCACGGAGATCTACTACGGGATATTCGGTACCTTCATGGCTTACTATGCAGGGACCTGTGCTGCTTCGACGCCATGTTAGATTGTCAAAATATGATCCTTTAGTGGAGGAGGTGGAGCTGTTGGAGGCAAATTCCCAATATGCTCATATTCGATTCCAAGATGGGAAAGAAAGTACCGTTTCAATTAAAGACTTGGCTCCTTGTGGTGGCCAGCCCTCTTCTGAGGATATTAACAATAGTCATGATTTAGATAATGTGGATGCTGTTACAGATACTACGAGTGTCTCCAATCCGACTGCAGATAATTATACTTCTATTAGTCAGCCCTCGATGGATGTTCATGACCGTCCCAGTTTACCTCCTGATGGGATTTCTAATCCGGAAACCATTGAAAATCGGGATATGGATAGCCTTCCTGCAGAAGATACTTCTGTGTCTCCTGGTGTGGGAGGGCAAGGAATTTCACCAAGGTTAAGAAGGTTGACACGAACAAGATATCTGGTCGACCGATTGAAAATGGACTTTTAAATTGATAGTAATGTTTTAAAATTGTTGAAATATTATATTATATTGTTTTAGTTGAGAGATACTTAATACTTATGTGCAATGTTATTAATTGTTGTTGTTCACTTAGTATTGTGTCATGTAAACAGTTTTACTCTTGTTGTGCATAGTTTTAGTTGTAAATAATTAATTATAAATTGTAAAGGTTATTTAGGTTGGAGTATATTTTAAAAGGAGGGGTGAATGTGGTGATTATTCCTTGTTTAGTAAAAGTATTGTGATTGGTTGTTTGTTAACTGCCTTGGGATATATGTTGTAATCTCATTGGTAGTTGATGTCACATGATGTGTGGTGGCCACCTTAAATTCAGTTCTTTTCCAGCTTTGGTTGGGACTGGATGTGGAAAGATGTGCTGCAGAGTTTAAAGTTAATAAAGCCTAGCTTTGGAAGGCAAATCTATTCTTTATTTCAGGTATATAAAAGATAAATTAAAGAATGAATAGAACTTGCTTTTATATTGAGCCTTTACATCCTCAGGACATCCCAAGCACTTCATAGCCAATATTTACCTTAAATATAGAAGAAAGACAGAACATGTCCAGGTAACTACAGACCAGTCAGCTTAGCATCGGTAATAGGAAAAATAATGAAATCCCTACTAAAGGAGAAAAATAGAAGAACATCTAGAAACCAAAGATATAATAATAAATAGTCAGCATGGATTTCAAAAGGGAAAGTCTTACTTGACCAACCTCATTGAAGTTTTTGAAGAAGTAACAGAGAGTAGACAAGGGTAATGTAGTAGATGTAATTTATCTAGATTTTCAAAAGGCCTTCGATAAGGCACCACTTAATAGACTAATGAATAAGGTCAGAGAATGCGGAGTCAGGACAAATAGCAGAATGAATTGCTAGCTGGCTTCAAGACAGAAAGCAGAGAGCAGGGGTAAAAGGTAGCTATTCAGAGTGGCAGAAGGTGGGTAGTGGTGTTCCACAAGGATCAGTGCTGGGACCACTGCTGTTCACAATTTATATTTAGACTTTGGAATCAAAAACACAATTTCTAAATTTGCGGACGCCACCACATTGGGGGGGTGGGGAGGATAGTCAATACTGAGGAGGGCTGCAACAAATTACAGGAAGACATTAATAAACTTGCAGAGTGGGCATATAATTGGCAAATGAATTTCAACACAGATAAATGTGAGGTATTACAGTTTGGTAAGAAAAATAGGGAGGTCACATATTACTTGGAAAATAAGAATCAAAATGGGGCAGAGGAACAAAGAGATCTCGGAGTACAAATACACAAATCACTAAAAGTAGCGGCATAAGTTAACAAGGCCATAAAAAAAGCAAACCAAGCACTAGGGTTTATTTCAAGAGGGATAGAATTGAAAAGTAGAGAAGTTATGCTAAACTTGTATCAAACCTTGGTTAGACCACACTTGGAGTACTGCGTACAATTCTGGTCACCATATTATAAAAAGGATATAGAGGTACTGGAGAGGGCGCAGAGAAGATTTACAAGGATGATACCAGAAATGCGAGGGTATACATATCAGGAAAGGATGAACAGGCTGGGTCTCTTTTCTCTTGAAAAGAGAAGGCTGAGGGGTGACCTAATAGAGGTCTTTAAAATTATGAAAGGTTTTGATAGAGTGGATACAGAGAGAGTGTTTCCACTTGTGGGGAAGAGCATAACTAGAGGCCATCAATAGAAGATAGTCACCAAGAAATCCAATAGGGAATTCAGAAGAAATTTCTTTACCCAGAGAATGGTGAGAATGTGGAACACACTACCTACAGAGAGTGGTTGAAGCGAACAGTATAGATGCATTTAAGAGGTGGTTAGATAAGCATATGAGGGAGAAGGGAATAGAGGGTTATGTTGATAGAGTTAGACGAGGAAAGACGGGAGGAGGCTCGAGTGGAGCATAAACGCCGGCATGGACTGGTTGGGCCGAATGGCCTGTTTCTGTGCTGTATATCCTATGTAATCCTTTCTGCAGTGCAGTTACTGCTGTAATGTTGGGAAAATTTAATACCAATTTACACATAGCAAGGCCCCAAAAATAGCAATGAATGACCAGATAATCATAGTGATGTTAGTTGAGGGAAAATGTTGGCCAGGAGAACTCCTCTGCTTGTCTTCATATCGTGCCATGGGATCTTTTAGGCTCACCTGAGAGGGCAAACAGGGCCTTGGTTGAATGTCTCATCCAAGAGGTGGTACCTCCAACAGTGCAGCACTCCCTTAGTGCTATAACGAAGTATCAATCTTGAATTATATGCTCAAATCTTTGGAGTCGGCCTTGAACCCACTCCCTTCTGACTCAGAGGTAAGAGTGCCTCTAGTGCGCCACGGCTGACAAATTAGGGTAGACGAGGTCAAAAAAAAAGCAGAATTAAAGCTAAGAAAGTGGAAGAAAAAAGACAGAGAGCAAATGGAAAAGAGAATGGGGAAAAGTGGTGACAGGACGAGCAGAATTAGAATGCATTATTATTTGGAATTTTAAATGTGTTCATTATTGTAGTTTATGGTTAATATTACAGCAATGACGCTGGTTCTGACATTGGAGTAGTTCTCCTACTTTAATATTAGGTTTTATTGAATGTCAGTGTGTGAGGTGAAAACCTATAAATCTGGCCAACCATCCCATGACTTGCCTGCTGTCCAAGAACAAATTTAAAATAGTAACGGCATAGTTTCCAAACTCTTCCCCTCATTAGCTATTGACTTAGCAAGTATGGTAGTAACTATTACTGGCATGAACACCAACCAAAGAATTTGGAATTAGAATTGTATTGTCCAAAGCCAATTTACTGTACAAATTCCTTTCTGTGCTGGATTGAAATAGCTTGAATGCAACTAGAGGTAAGGAAATAGAGAATTGTTAATTAAATGTCATATAAACATAGAAATTACATATTGTGGACAATTGCATGGATATCATGGCTTTGACTGAATCTTAATTGCAGACAAGTGGGGCCGAGGACGTGAAGGCTCAGTCACGAGTGGTGGGCGAGGAGAGGTTGGATGCACAAGAGAGCAGAATCAGAGGAACTGAAAATTTGGGGGGTAGGATTTTAGGGCTAAAGGAGGTTACAGAGATTGGGGGGCGGAGAGGCAGGGGCGGGCGGAGGTTAAGGCCATGGAGAGATTTATAGAGAAGGACTTTTCTTGATAAGCAAGGGGGGTGAAAGGTTATCGGCGGTAGGCGGGTGTGTGGAGTAATCAGATGAGCCATGATCTTATTGAATGGCGGAGCAGGCTCGAGGGGCCGAGCGGCCTACTCCTGCTCCTAATTCATATGTTCGTATGTAGGACAAGAATTCTAAATTTGAGGCGTTGGAGGCCTAGGGTTGTAGGTGAGTGGGACTTGATGTGGGTTAGGATACTAGCAGCGCAAGTTTGACTTCTTAAGGTTGGAGGATAGTAGGCCAGTGAGAAGAGCATTGGAATAGTCAAGTCTGGAGGTGATGAAGACATGTATTGGGGTTTCAGCAGCGGATAGGCTGAGATAGGGCTGAAGGCAAGCATACCTTATGGAGCTGGAAGCCGGCAGTTTTTGTGATGGAGAGGACAGGGTGGAAACTTAATTTGGGTCAAACGGGATCCACCAGTTTGTGAGCAGTCTGGTACAGCATCAGGCAGTGGTTGAGGACAGAGATGGAGCCAGTAGCGAGGTAATGGAGTTTGTAGTGGAGACCGAAGACAATGAGCTCCAATGTTTAGCTGGAGGAAGCATTAACCTGCTTATTATAAATGTGTGATGAAATATATGTCTTCATCAGCCCCTGTGTTTTACCTACATTGTATTGTGTGTACCGCCCCCTTTTCCCCTATTGTGTGTATTGGCTCCGCCCCTGTCTTTTGTCATATAAAGGTCTCAAGAGCTGTATGAGCCATTCTGCCAGACGAATCCGATGTGGAATGGCGTGCAATGTTCTTAGCGATTAAAAGCCTTCAGTTGAATCCTTTAACTTCTTGTCTTTGAGTTATTGATGGCACATCAAAATGAATTATCGCCTCCGTTAAAATGGCACAAAATAGGAATTTGATAGTATTCATGTGATAAAATCTTAATTTCCAGACTTCCGTTCTTGATGAACTTTGATGAATGCTTATTTAGAATATGCCAGAAAAATTCAGGTTTTTTTTAAAGAGTGTTTCAGAGTTATTTTGGGAGAGAGTGTAACTGAACATTCTAAGATGTAAATGTCTTTAAATCTTACCGTTACATTACCAATGGTTATGGATGCCTATAAATATTTCAGCAAGGTAATGCCAGCGCCCTCTAGTGGACTGTTCTTTTGTACACTACAGAAACAGGATTCCACTCAAATGTACTGAGTTTCATTCAAATGAACTCTACATTCAGTTTAATATCTATCTGCCTATTACTATATGAATCCCCAAATATAAATTTTACAGAGTATATTCGGTGAAATAGTTGATCACGTTGAGTCGTGGAGCCATGCAGACTAGGAAGATCCCAATTTTTTTTAACAGTGCATACTATACTGAGTTAGCTGGAAACTTTTTTTTATCCGGCACGGACGGGACCGACGTGGTGCCGGTTCATCAAAAATTCCGGATAACCGAACGCTATAGTAAAATATACGGAGCTGAGAGCTCCGTATAAAGCAACAAACCCTGTTGCTTAGCAACAGGTTCAAAACAATGGCCACAAGTTGCAAGCGTCTCTGTAGCTTAGCAACAGCTGCAGCCACACCCTTGCACAGCAACACATGGAGGAAGGCAAGTAATAAAAGTTACCTGAACCTACTCCTGAATTTTGCCGGTTAACCGAGATTTCCGGTTATTTAGGTGCCGGTAAAGCGAGAGTTTCCTGTAGCTGGTCTCAGCTGGAGTGTTAATAGAGACACTACAATTGGCATCAACAACCCTGAACTAGGCAGAAGAGAATTAGCTGGGGTGGGGGTTTCTGCTCCTGATCACTATCTAGTGACCCTCCATGCTACAGCTGTTCAGGTATAGATGTCAGTGTTGGAGAAGGGCCGGGTTTGGCTGTGCTATCCCCGTGTCAAATAGCCTGCTTCACCGTCAAAGCTCACACTAAAAGAATGGCCACTTGACCAAGGTACCAAAGGACGGTACCACACCAGTGGAACTGTACCCCAAGCAAGCTTACATCGGCTTACATCAAGTGTACAGCACAGAAACAGGCCATTCGGCCCAACTGGTCCATGCCGGTGTTTATGCACCACACGAGCCTCCTCCCACCCCGCTTCACCTCAACCTATCAGCATAACCTTCTATTCCTTTCTCCCTCATGTACTTATCTAGCTTCCCCTTAAATACATCTATGCGATTCGCCGCAACCCCTTGAGAAAAGGGACAGAAGAGACAAGAAAATTGATTGTGGAAAAAAAGAGTTTATCATAGTTATCATTTCTCTACCCTTGCCGTCCACCCTATTGCAGAACTTCCCCTTTGTTCCTTTACCACCCCCCCCTCCCACCTGCCACCGACAGCCCCCCCCCCCCCCCGGCCCTCAACCAGCCCCCCGCCCTCACCCACCAGCTTTTCTCTGGCTCTGTGTTTGCTTAAAAGTTGTTCACCTCCAACATCCTCCAATTCCAATGAAACGTTGACTCTGTTTCTCTCGCCACAGATGCTGCCTGACCTGCTGAGTGTTTTTCCAGCATTTTCTATTTTATTTCAGATTTCCAGCATCCACAGGAGTTTGCTTTAGTTATCATAATCCCTACCCCAGCCAGTGCTGGAGCAGTTGAAGAAGGATTCCACGCTACACGGAAGGAAGTGGCAATATCTTTAAGCAAGCCAAGGGAGGAAGTTTACAAGTCTGCGGAGATCAGATCTTCGGCTGCTCACTTGGTCAGAAAATCGTGGGCAGTGCCCATCTGAAATTCCGATTCAGCATGTTCCCATCAAATTACCCCCCAGGCATGTAAGTCATAAACACAGTTGCTTTGCAGGACAAATCCCCTCTCCTTCTGTGCCACCATTGGCGTCCATCTCTTCAGCCACCGAGGCCTCACACTCTGTAATTGACTCCCCATATCCCTTTCCTCTTTGATACCTACCTCTTTGATCAAGCTTTGGGTCACCCCCTCCTAATATGTCACCTTTAGCTCAGCATCCATTTTTTTCCTTACATGTCTGTGACGCGCCTTGGACATTCTGGGATAAAGACATCTTTAAATCTTACCATTACACCATTTCTACATTAAAGGCACTTTATAAATGGAAACAGCTATCGTTGTTAGAACTGGGCTTCTCACTTCATTGTTGCTACATTGTACAAACACAGAAGCCAGGAGCTTCCGCATTGGGCATGTATTTTTGCTCAAGTTTCCGCTCAAATTCATTTGCATATCACCGAACGTAAAATCTGCCATGAACCAGTGCAATCAGGCAGTGTTTTAGAACATAATTTTTTTTTTTAATTTGCATTAAAAAGTCCCTTAATATATTTAAGAGTGGTAATAGTATTTGAAAGCTTTTTAAAAGGTGCCTATTAGTGTCCTTGCACCTAAAAAAAAGCTTAATTATAAGAGCCTCCTCGAAGGGCCACAAACAGGCACAATTAGTGGAAACTCGCCATGGTGATTATTTCGATCTGGGGGCTTGGCCACTTTTGTGGGCAGGGCCGGCTTCGAGCGCAATGTTTTTTAAACCAGTGCAAAAGATCACGGAAACGCGATTCACGCTGGATGTAATTTGGGTTTGAAATTCCTTAATCTTTCACATTACATAGGATTACATAGGATATACGGCACAGAAACAGGCCATTCAGCCCAACCGGTCAATGCCGGTGTTTATGCTCCACTCGAGCCTCTTCCCGTCTTTCCTCATCTAAATCTATCAGCATAACCCTCTATTCCCTTCTCCCTCATATGCTTGTCTAGCCTCCCCTTAAATGCATCTATACTACTCGCTTCAACCACTCCCTGTGGTAGCGAGTTCCACATTCTCACCACTCTTTGGGTAAACAAGCTTCTTCTGAATTCCCTATTGGATTTCTTGGTGACTATCTTATATTGATGGCCTCTAGTTATGCTCTTCCCCACAAGTGGAAACACTCTCTCTGTATCTACTCTATCAAAACCTTTCATAATTTTAAAGACCTCTATTGGGTCACCCCTCTGCCTTCTTTTTTCAAGAGAAAAGAGACCCAGCCTGTTCATCCTTTCCTGATAGGTATACCCTCGCATTTCTGGTATCATCCTGCTGTCCATAGTCAATCTTTCATTGGAGGCTTTAATCTTCTCTGCATCCTCTCCAATGCCTCTTTTGCGCTGGTTTGGCTGATTTCAGACAAATTGTGCTGTAAAAACCAGTACAACCTAGCGGAAACTCCAGGTCAATGTATTAATCCAAGGAGTAAGATGTTTGTTAGATCACTTTAGTAAATAAAAAAAACTCTGATCACATGTCACTTAGAGTAGTTTAAATGCATTGCCTGCCCCAACCAGTTTCTACCGAATCCTCCTCCACTTCTGACCTTTGATCTCAATTTAGATACTGTAGATATTGCATTTCCTGCTGTCCATCGCCAATCTTTCATTGGAGGCCTTGTTTAGACTGGAAGATACAAAACATGGAATGGATTCCTACACAACCACCACAGAATCCTGATCTGCATTTCAATCGCCCATGAATGCATTAACCAACCTGCTGAGTGAGGAAATTTCCTGCCACGACCACTTAAGACTTATCATTCAAACATACTACACAGAACAGTAGGAAGTCCTAACTCCTGCTACTAACTTACTTGAGATAGCCTTGGGCTGCATCTTTATTATTCTAATCAATGCTAATGCCAAAATTATGAACAAACAGTTTAAGTGATCTGGATTACTAAGGAATAACATAGTTGGGAGTACAGAACTCAGATTGCTGAGTCTAATCAAGGATTTGGTTGAAAGTGTGAACGTTGTTTATTTTTGTTGCTTCTGTACGCTCATTTTTATTCTGGATATTATTTTCTCCTCTGACTGAGAAGGTGGGGTGCTGACTTGCTCCACTGTCACTCCGACCCTGTCACTCTGCTCTTGGCTGCTGTGATGTGCGATGACAGCAACGTGGAGAGACACTGGCCTCGAAATTCAATCACGCCCGATTACGGGCAGCAGGGGCAGGGCGGGGGGGCTGCCCACGCCCGTTCACGTGGTTGCAGGTGCAATGTATGTAATGTATATATACCTTAAGGGAGAGAACTACTTTTTACAGCTCCTGTATACTGTAGTACCGGCAGTGACCACACCTGCATATAAACCCTGAGTAGTGACCTGTACAGTTAGTTCTAGAGTAACCCTCATTCAGTAAACACCTGTTGATCGTTCCCTGCAGTCTGTTGTCTGATTATTGAAGGACACAACATTAAGATACACGGACATAACATTGGCAACGAGGCAGTTTCGAACCTACCTGCAACTCTGCATCACCTCCCAGGGATTCGCTCCTGGAGAACAGTGGAAGAAGGTCGAGTCCACAAGCACGGGCGTCGACCACGGGCAACCGCCCAGTCATCCAGCGGAGATTTAAGCATCGCAGGGGAGGCTGTTGAGAGCCAGGCTTGGCTTTCCAGTCACGGTGGTCCAGCAAAATGGGCTGGCAACAGGTACTGCGCAGACCCTTCCCGGACAGCGGCGGGCTAGAGCCCGACCGAGCGGCACAGAAAAAGGCCGAGCAGCGTTGACGGGGGAAAGAGAGAGGGCAGAGCGCACAGAGCGCAGCCGGTGTTCAAGGGCTGAGCAGCGTCGACAGGGGAGAGAGGCGCGCAGGAAAACGCGAGGCGCTGCCATTGCCACGAGGACCGCCGAGAGTGGCGTTGGCAGCAGCGCAAGAGCAGCGCGCGAAACCCACAGGGCGTCGCCATTTGCCACAAGGACCGCCGAGAGCGGCGTTGGCAGCAGCGCGGGAGACGCCATTTTAAGCCACAGCGGGGAAGAAAGGAAAGCGCGGGAGACACCATTTTAAGCCAGTCTAACCACACCCAAAAATGCCGAAGAGTGGCAGTATCACAGCATTCGACAATGAAGTCGAAGATTGGACGACATATGTCGAACGCATAGAAGTATACTGCAAGGCGAATGAAGTGCCAGATGACAAGAAAGCGCTGGTATTGTTGAATTCAATGGGTGCAAAAACGTATGGCTTACTACGAAACCTAGTAACCCCAGAGAAGCCAGTAGAAAAGGATTCTGAAAACATAGTGTCAATCCTACAGGACCACTTAAACCCCACACCACTGCTGATAGCAGAAAGATTTAAGTTTCACAAAAGGAACCAGCATAAAGATGAAAGTAATGCTGAGCATTTAATGGAACTGCGCAAGCTATTGAAACACTGCCAGTTTGGAACGGGACTAGCAGATACTTTAAGGGACAAGTTTGTGTGTGGGCTTCAAAGAGAAGGAACCCAGAAACGGCTTCTATCAGAAAAGGATCTTACGCTGGACAAGGCTTTCAGCATTGCAGTATCACACGAAGCAGCAGCACGGGGCGCTGCAGAGATACAACGGAGACCGCAAGAATATGGCACAAATGAAATGTCATACAGAACAGTGAAGTGCTAACGCTGCGGCAGAACAACACACGACCATAAGGATTGCTGGTTCAAGGACCAAGTGTGCAGACACTGTAGAAAAGTAGGACACATAGCAAGAGTCTGCAGGTCGGGAAAGAAAACCAGCAGCAAGAAATCTCCACAGGAGAAGTACAAGAAGATACATAAGGTGACGGAGAATAGTTCAGACGAACAGAAGAGTGATACAGATTCCGGAAGCAAGGAGCTGGGTTGTCTGAAACTACATAATGTGATCAAAATGGAGGATCACCAAACTATCTGGGTCACGCTCAAGATAGCAGGAGTCCAAGTGAAAATGGAATTGGACACAGGATCAGCCCTAACAGTCATAAACCGAAGGGACTACAAGCGGCTATTCTCACATATACCCTTGAGAGATACAAAGATTGTCTTGAAGACGTACACGGGGCAAAAAGTCTACCCCAAAGGGAAAATAAGGGTGAACGTTATATATAATGGCAAGGAAACACCAAAAATGGACCTATATGTATTGCCAGATGGAGGACCACCACTACTAGGACGTGAATGGATCCGGAAGATACAGCTAGATTGGCATTCCATATAAGCACTGACTGTAGATGCCAAAAAGGATGACGACGTCACACCTGGACGACTGTCAAAAATGCTAACTGACGCACAAGAAGTGTTCCAGCAGGGACTCGGAACACTAAAAGGCATAACAGCGACGATCAAAACAGAGGAAAATGCAAGCCCAAAGTTTTTTAAGGCCAGACCGGTACCTTATGCGATCCGCCCAGCCGTCGAAGCAGAGCTGGAAGGTTTGGAACGTTCAGGAGTACTGTCCAAAGTGGACTGGAGCAAGTGGGCTACACCCATCGTTCCTGTAATGAAGAGGTCGTTGAGTAATACGCCTGGGGAACCAAAGAAGGTTCGCATCTGTGGAGACTTTAAGGTGACAGTGAACCCAGTCCTTCACACTCTACAATATCTGCTTCCGCGGATTGAAGATATTTTTGCCTCGCTATCTGGAGGGAAATGCTTCACTAAGATTGATCTGGCCCAGGCGTACCTGCAAATGGAGGTAGAAGAAGCCTCGAAACAGTACCTCACGATCAACACTCATAAAGGTCTCTACCAATACAACCGGCTGGTGTTCGGGGTAGCATCAGCTCCGGCTATTTGGCAAAGGGCAATGGAACAAGTCCTGCAAGGGATTCCAGGGACCCAGTGTTATTTGGACGACATCCTGGTCACGGGCGAAAATGACAGTGATCACCTTGCCAACCTGGAGCAGGTGCTCACTAGATTGAAGGAATATGGGCTCCGAGCTAATCGCCACAAATGCGAGTTTTTCCAGAAGCAGATCTCGTATTGTGGCCACGTTATTGATAAAGAGGGGTTACATAAGTCCCCTGAAAAGATTGAGGCAGTAGTCAAGGCTCCAGCACCGGAAAATGTGTCACAACTGAGGTCGTTCCTCGGGCTGGTGAGCTACTACCATAAGTTCTTGCCAAATTTGTCTACCGTACTACACCCACTGAACAGCCTACTGCAAACGGGGGTACCATGGAAGTGGAATGACGAATGTAAATGAGCTTTCCAGAAGAGCAAAGCATTGATCACATCAAAAGAGGTGTTGGCTCATTTCAACCCAGCACTACCAATTCGGTTGGCATGTGATGCATCACCCTATGGCATTGGAGCAGTGCTGTCGCACAAATTCCCGGACGGCTCGGAGAGGCCAGTAGCCTTTGCGTCTCGGTCACTAACCTCAGCCGAGCGTAACTACGCCCAGATTGACAGGGAGGCCCTCAGCCTAGTGTGGGGAGTGAAAAAGTTCAATCACTATCTGCACGGGCAGAAGTTCACCTTGCTGACTGATCAGCAACCACTTGTCTCCATCTTTAATCCAAAGAAGGGCATTCCGGTGATGACTGCGCAACGGCTACAAAGATGGTCCCTTTTTCTAGGGGCGCACCAATATGAAATCGAGTATAAGGGCACGAAACAGCATGGAAACGCTGATGGGCTATCACGCTTGCCACTGCCTACTGCGGAGGTAGCACCAGCAGTGGACCCTGTCGAAATATTTCATTCGACTATAATTGAATGCTTGCCAGTAACTAACGCTGGTATAGAGAAGGAGACCCGAAATGACCCGACACTGTCTCGGGTATATGATTTGACGGTGAAGGGATGGCCAGCACATGGCGACTCACTGTTGCCAGCATTCTCATCCAGAAGAGAACAGCTGTCAGTATGCCAGGGGACCTTGATGTGTGGATCCCGAGTGGTAATTCCACCCAAGTTAAGGGAGAGAGTGCTCAATGAGCTTCACGAAGGTCATCTGGGAGGGGTGAAAATGAAAAGTCTTGCTAGGGCTTATGTGTGGTGGCCAGGGATCGATCAGCAAATCGAGGACCTGACAAAGAGCTGCTCAGGATGCCAGAAGGTCCAAAATGCACCACCACATGCCCCTCTACACACATGGGAGTGGCCCTCATCTCCATGGCAACGGGTGCATATGGATTTTGCTGGTCCATTCATGGACTCAATGTTTTTAATAGCCGTGGATGCGCACTCGAAATGGCCTGAGGTGATCAAAATGTCCTCCACCACCACGGAGAAAACTATTGCAGTCCTACGGACCATTTTTGCCAGGAACGGCTTGCCAGAGCAGATTTGCTCTGATAACGGACCACAGTTTGTGTCCGAAGAGTTTCAAAGATTTATGAAAAGGAATGGGGTAAGGCATTACACATCCGCCCCGTATCATCCAGCCACAAATGGATTGGCTGAGAGGTTCGTACAAACCTTTAAAAAAGCAGTAAAGGCCATGTGCGATGACGACATTCCACTGCAGCATAAGGTGGACAATTTCCTGTTAGCCTACAGAAATGCGACACATGCAGTCACCAACCAGGCCCCGCCCATGATGTTCTTTAACCGAAGGTTGAGATCTCGTCTGGATTTGCTCAGACCAAATGTACGAAGAGATGTTGAGAGTAAGCAATTCCAGCACATCAATGAGAAGCCGACAAGGAGCTTCAATGTAGGGCAACCAGTCTTGGCCCGCGACTACCGAACAGAGAAATGGCAACCAAGAATGATAGGCACATGGCAGGGGCCACTAATGTACACAGTGGATGTTGGGGAGAACATTGTGAGACGCCATGCTGACCAGATCCTAGAGTCACAGGAACGAGTCAACCCCATGTCTCAGCCATACGTACCTGGTGAGGAACCCGATGTACAGGTCGCATCTACCTCAGAAACAATAGCATTGGAAGCTGATGAATCAACTGACGACAGGGTGCTAGAATCGCCTCCACACGAAGAGCGAGACACTCGGGAAAGGCGTTATCCAGAAAGAATCAGGAAGCCTCCCCAGAGACTGAATATATGAATGGACTATTTTCATATAACATTGTATATTAAAAATGTTAATTGTTAAATGAGTATTATGGTACTGTTAATCTAAAAGGGGAGGAATTGTAATGTATGTAATGTATATATACCTTAAGGGAGAGAACTACTTTTTACAGCTCCTGTATACTGTAGTACCGGCAGTGACCACACCTGTATATAAACCCTGAGTAGTGATCTGTACAGTTAGTTCTAGAGTAACCCTCATTCAGTAAACACATGTTGAATCGTTCCCTGCAGTCTGTTGTCTGATTATTGAAGGACACAACATTAAGATACACGGACTTAACAGCAGGTACCACATTACAATGGTGCTGCCAGCTCATTATAATGAATCGAGCATACAGCCAGCACTACCCACGCTATTCATTGGCTGCACACCTGTTTTGGGAGGGGGGGTGGTGGTGAGTGTGGTAAACCACTGTCATACCTGTCTGTGTCTGTATGTGTATTCCACTAGGTACAGGTCTGGACATGCCTCGGCTGACTCCTCCCACTATTCCAGGTATATAAGTGACTACCTCCCAGTCCCTTAGTATTCTGGACGGGTCGACCACTCGAGACAAGACCTTCATTCTTTAGTTAATAAAAGCCTGATTGTTACTCGCTCAACTTCAGTCTTTTGAGTAATTGATGGCGCATCAATTTTATTAACTAAATTTTTTTATAATGGAGAAGATCCTCACACCAGCATGCCTGGACCTGGACAGTCGGGAAGCGGACGCTTCCACCAAGTTTGCTCACTGGCTCACGTGCTTCGAGACATTCCTGACTGCCTCCACTGCGGTCGAAACGGATGCGGACAAACTGTCTGTCCTGTTCTCCAAGGTGAACCACCGAGTGTACTCAGTCATCCGGGACGCGACCTCGTACACAGCCGCCCTCCAGCTCCTCAAGACCCAGTACACGCGCCCTGTGAACGAAGTATACGCCAGGCACCTTCTGGGGAGTCGCAAGCAACAACCTGGGGAATCGACTGAGGAATACCTCCAAGCACTGTCCGTGCTTGGCCGGGCCTGTGGGTGTAAGGCGGTAACGCCCACTAAGTACACGGAGGAACTGATCCGGGATGCCTTCGTAGCGGGCCACAGGTCCAACTACACCAGACAGCGACTGCTGGAGCAGAGTGACCTCACCCTCGACAAAGCCTCCGACATCGCACTAACGCTGGACGCAGCCTTCCGGGGCATGGATGCCTACTCCTCTGCACCGTGGACGCCGCGGGGAACGACAACCTGGGACACGGTAGGACAGCCCCATAGCACCGTGCCACCCCAGCCACAGCCCAACAACGGCCCAACTACCGCAGCAGTGTCCCAAAGCCAGACAGCAGTATCCCAAGGCCAGAAATGCTACTTCTGTGGCCAGGCCAAACACCCCAGAGCGCGCTGCCCGGCGAAGAATGCAACCTGCTCGGGCTGCGGGAAAAAGGGACACTACGCCAGCGTCTGCAAGGCCAAAGCCACCCCGAACGCCAGCAGCGCCGCGTGTGGGCCGTGCGAGCCGCCATCTTGGGCCTCCCCAGCCATGTGCGAACCACCGCAGCAGCAGCCATCTTGGACGACTCCAGCCACATGGGAATCATGGGCGCCGCCATCTTGGACACCAGCCGGGACGCAGCAGACCGCCAACCCCCCCCCATCTGATACTCGCAGCGACACACCGACCCCTACGCTGGCCTCTGTGACGCTGGACCAAACGAGACCGCACCAGCTAGCTCGGTCCAAAATGGACGTTAAGGTAAACGGCCATGCAATAAACTGCCTTTTTGACTCCGGGAGCACAGAGAGCTTCATCCACCCCGACACGGTGCGGCGTTGCTCTCTCCCAGTCCTGCCTGCGCACCAGCGGATTTCTATGGCCTCCGAGTCCCAGTCAGCGGACATTGGCGGCTACTGCGTGGTGACACTAGTAGTAGACGGGACTGTGTTCAATAATTTTAAACTCCTGGTCCTGCCCGACCTCTGCGCTGCCGTTCTACTGGGGTTGGATTTCCAGTGCCACCTCAAAAGCGTTACGATGGCGTACGGTGGCCCCCTCCCCCCACTCACAGTCCGCAGCCAGCAGCCTCCAAATTGCCCGCCGCGCACTAGATGCAACCTCTCCACACTCAGAGTCCCACCCCCCCCACTGTTTGCTAACCTCACCCCCGACTGTAAGCCCATCGCCACAAAGAGCAGGCGATACAGTGCCGGGGACAGGGTTTTCATCAAAACCGAAGTGGAACGGCTCCTGAAGGAGGGGATTATTGAGGGCAGCTCCAGCCCCTGGCGAGCCCAGGTTGTGGTCGTTAAGACCGGCGAGAAACAACGCCTGGTCATCGACTACAGCCAAACAATAAACCGCTACACCCTGCTGGACGCCTACCCACTCCCCCGCATAGCTGACATGGTCAACCAGATCGCGCAGTACCGCGTCTTTTCGACCATTGACCTGAAATCAGCGTACCACCAGCTCCCCATCAGCCCTGAAGACCGCCAGTATACTGCTTTTGAGGCAAACGGCCGCCTCTATCACTTCCTTAGGGTTCCCTTCGGCGTTACCAACGGGGTCTCCGTCTTCCAAAGGGAGATGGACCGGATGGTCGATCAAAACGAGCTGCAGGCCACTTTCCCTTACCTAGATAATGTGACCATCTGCGGCCATGACTTGCAGGACCATGACGCAAACCTCGAGAAATTCCTCCGCACCGCCCAACTCCTGAACCTGACATATAACAAGGAGAAGTGCATATTCCGCACAGACCGCCTCGCCATCCTTGGCTGTGTTGTAGAACACGGGGTCATCGGTCCCGACCCGGACCGGATGCGTCCCCTTATGGAACTCCCACTGCCCCACTGCCTAAAAGCTCTGAAGAGGTGCCTAGGGTTTTTTTCCTACTACGCTCAGTGGGTCCCCTACTATGCAGACAAAGCCCGTCCGCTGATCAAGTCCACCTCTTTTCCCGTGACGGCAGAGGCCCGCTTAGCCTTCCACCGTATCAAGGAAGACATTGCCAAAGCCACCATGCACGCAGTGGACGAATCCATCCCCTTCCAGGTGGAAAGCGATGCGTCCGACTTCGCTCTGGCCGCCACCCTTAATCAGGCGGGGAGACCTGTGGCATTCTTCTCACGAACCCTCCAGGGCCCGGAGACCAGACACTCCGCGGTCGAGAAGGAGGCCCAGGCTATCGTGGAGGCTGTGCGTCATTGGAGGCACTACCTGGCCGGAAAACGATTTACCCTGCTCACTGACCAGCGTTCAGTTGCTTTTATGTTCAACAACAAGCAGAGGGGCAAAATCAAAAATGACAAGATCTTGAGGTGGAGAATCGAACTTTCCACCTACAATTACGAGATCTTGTACCGGCCTGGGAAGCTCAATGAACCCCCAGATGCCCTATCGCGTGGCACCTGCGCCAGCGCGCAGATCGATAGGCTGAGGGCCCTCCACAATGACCTCTGCCACCCGGGGGTCACCAGGTTCTTCCACTTCATCAAGGCCCGCAACCTGCCTTACTCCATTGAGGAGGTCAGGACCATGACCAAGAACTGCCAAGTCTGCGCTGAGTGCAAACCGCACTTTTATAGACCAGACAGAGCCCACCTGATAAAAGCCACTCGCCCTTTCGAACGCCTGAGCGTCGATTTTAAAGGGCCTCTCCCCTCCTCCGACCGCAATGTGTACTTCCTCAACATCATTGACGAGTACTCCCGGTTCCCGTTCGCTATCCCCTGCCCGGACATGACCAGTGCCACGGTCATTAAATGTCTGAACAGCCTCTTCACCCTGTTCGGTTTCCCCAGCTATATCCATAGCGACCGGGGCTCATCGTTTATGAGCGACGAACTCCGCCAGTACCTGCTCGCTAGGGGTATAGCCACAAGCAGGACCACCAGTTACAACCCCCGGGGGAACGGACAGGTGGAAAGAGAGAATGCAACTGTTTGGAAGGCTGCCCTACTAGCCTTAAAGTCTAGGGGCCTTCCGACCTCCCGCTGGCAGGAGGTGCTCCCCGATGCGCTCCACTCGATTCGGTCACTTCTCTGCACTGCCACCAATGCCACCCCTCACGAGAAAATGTTTGTCTTCCCAAGGAAGTCCACATCGGGGACATCGTTACCGCCATGGCTGACGTCCCCAGGGCCGGTACTACTGAGAAGACACGTGAGGGCCAATAAAACGGACCCCCTGGTCGAGAGGGTCGACCTCCTCCACGCCAACCCCCAGTACGCTTACATTGCGTACCCGGACGGGCGGGAGGACACAGTCTCCATACGAGACCTCGCACCCTCGGGGACCGCTGTAACCCACTACCCATTACCACCCCCCCCCACGACCCGATATCCAACCCCAGCAGCCGGCTCGCCTTGGACCGTCACCCATGAGGACTACACTCCAGGGCCCCAGCCTACACGGGACGCGACGCCGGAAGCTCCACCACCCCTGCCGTCGCCACGTCGATCACAGCGGCAGACAAGACCTCCGGAGAGACTCCAATACACGAACTTTTAAATACACTTCACCCCGCCGGACTCATTTTTAAACAAGGGGTGAATGTGGTAAACCACTGTCATACCTGTCTGTGTCTGTATGTGTATTCCACTAGGTACAGGTCTGGACATGCCTCGGCTGACTCCTCCCACTATTCCAGGTATATAAGTGACTACCTCCCAGTCCCTTAGTATTCTGGACGGGTCGACCACTCGAGACAAGACCTTCATTCTTTAGTTAATAAAAGCCTGATTGTTACTCGCTCAACTTCAGTCTTTTGAGTAATTGATGGCGCATCAGTGAGGAAGTGGAAAATTTAGCTTCACTGATGCCACTTAAAGGCAGCACCTCTTAATGGGGAGGTGCACTCTAGCTGCAGACAGGAAGGAACGTGTCTGAAGAAACGAATGGTCGAACGAGCTGCAGATCGAGCCTGCAAGCTCTCCGATGATGCTTTCGAGGCCTGGACAGGAGGAAGGGGATCCTATTCCATGGAGGCAAGGCCACTCTCCTGGAAGAGGCACCTGCTGTCCTCTCTCAGGATGACACCATTCCTGCTCTCCCCCCCCCCCCAACCCCCGCCACCCATTCCACCAGTGCCCATTTCAGTGCCACACAGCCAACTGGGCCAGACTGCCCCGGTCCGCGCCATGTTCTGCAGTCTGCAGCTGGGCCCGCAAGACCCAGAGCAGCTCGAGGTCACCCACCGAGGCTCGTTGACATTTCTGGTGGCAGCACGGCTCTCATTGGACGCCAGCTCTGCCAGATAGGCCTGGGTTCGTGACAGGAGTCATGAGCCATGTCTGAAGGGGATGGCCCCGGTTGCCCAATAGCCAGCTTGTGACCTGACGGCCTGGTTGGAATAAAGGCGACACAGAGGACTGGCGCAGGATGGATGAACCACTACCACTGCCAGGAGACCGGGCACAGACCTTCATGGTGCTCTGCCTGTGATCGCAAACAAGCGGGACATTGAGCGAGTGGAATCCCTTTCTATTCAGAAAAATGCCAGCCTATGGCGCCTTACGTCCTGAGAATGCCTGCAATGCAGGTGACGCCTAGTGCTCGCATCATCCCGCTTCACTATGTCCATTTGGAAAGTAATGTAGCTGTTCCTCCTGGTGTAGAGAGCCTCCCTGATACAGTGGTGAACAGCAATTTTGGAGATGTTGCTGGTGTCTCCTGCTGCTGTCTGGAAGGACCCCGTGGAATAAAAGTCGAAGGGCCATGTTGACTTTGACAGCCTTCAGCAGTGCTGTCCAAGACCAGGTTCGTGGCTCGGGCTGTGGCTACATTGCTCGGTGATAGCCTCCTTGGTGAAGCGCAGGGGCCTCAGACATTGCTCCTCAGTGAAGTTCAGGTTGGAGAAGTGCTCCCTAAAGACCCCGCTGAGGGCATGGCCTCCTGCGCAGTGCCCTCCTCCTCCTCCCTCTTCTCCCAGCTGCTCCTGCTCTCTCCTATCTTCTAGGCTGCTCCGCCTTGTCCTCCAGCCCCAAAGGCAGACCTACCAGGCCACCCATGACTGCAGTAAAACAGCTTCTAAGGAAGGCAAGTGCAGTCCAGCACCATCAAAGCATTGTAAGCTGACATCAGAATTCAGTTGTGGAAGGCAGAAAATAGGCAAAACAAATATGCGGAAGTCAACCAGTAGCCAAAAGACACAAACCAGCAACTAACCTGTCAGTAGTGGATGATCCCTTTAAATAGCGGTGCTGAAGGGTCCTTGCTGCCTGTTAGCAGAACGTGTTGCTGGGCCAGTTCATCACATGGCCAGTCAGGTGCTAGGGCAGACCAATTTCACAAAAAGGGTCCTACAACAAGCGTAGGACACTTATCTAAATATTTTAACAAGGCCTTTCATAGAATCATAGAAATTTACGGCACAGAAGGAGGCCATTCGGCCCATCGTGTCTGTGCCAGCCGAAAAAGAGCCATCCAGCCTAATCCCACTTTCCAGCTCTTGGTCCGTAGCCCTGCAGGTTACTGCACTTCAAGTGCATATCCAAGTACTTTTTAAATGCGATGAGGGTTTCTGCCTCTACCACCCTTTCAGGCAGTGAGTTCCAGACCCCCATCACGCTCTGGGTGAAAAATTTCTCCTCAACTCCCCTTTAACCCTTCTACCAATTACTTTAAATCTATGCCCCCTGGTTATCAACTTCTCTGCTAAGGGAAATAGGTCCTTCCTATCCACTCTATCTAGGCCCCTCATCATTTTATACTCCTCAATTAAGTCTCCCCTCAGCCTCCTCTGTTCCAAAGAGAACAACCCCAGCCTCTCCAAACTCTCCTCATAGCTAAAATTCTCCAGTCCTGGCAACATCCTGGTAAATCTCCTCTGCACCCTCTCTAGTGCAATCACATCTTTCCTGTAATGTGGTGACCAGAACTGCATGCACTACTCTAGCTGAGGCCTTACTAGTGTGTTATACAGTTCAAGCATAACCTCCCTGCTCTTATATTCTATGCCTCGGCTAATAAAGGAAAGTATCCCGTATGCCTTCTTAACCACCTTATCCACCAGTCCTGCTTTTGAACATTTCCAGCGCCTACGGAGCAGCCCGATCCCAGATGGCTGACGGCGCACTCCCAGCGCGGAATCAGCGCGCACACACCACCCGCCATACCGGTCCCTCAGGTGTCCATTTTACATCTGTATCGTGATTGAATTTCCAGGCCCATTGCTCTAATAGGCCCCTAGATTGCGGTGGGACATCACTTTCATCTCTATCTAGCCTTTTCCCACAATGGTGTCACTGTTATCAAGAATGTGTCAGTGCCCTCAAGAAAGGAAAGGAAGTAAGAACTTCTTAAAAGTTGATTAATCAGATAAATTCTAATTAAAGAGAGCTCCGGAATTGCCCCCGCCCCCCCCATGTTTATGTCACGAGATTGGCATCAAATGTAATGAGATGGTCAGTCGTATCTCAGTTGGTAGCACACTCACCTCTGAGTCAATGAAGGTTGTGGGTTCAAGCCCCACTCCAGGGACTTTGAGCACATAAAGCTAGGCTGACACTCCAGTGCAGTGCTGAGGGAGTACTGCACTGTCGGAGGTGCCATGTTTCAGATGAGACGTTAAACCGAAGCCCCGTCTGCCCTCTCAGGTGGACGTGAAAAATCCCAAGGCAGTATTTCGAAGAAGAGCAGGGGAGTTATCCCCGGTGTCCTGGCCAATATTTACCCCTCAATCAACATAACAAAAAACAGATCATCGGATCATTATCACATTGCTGTTTGTGGGAGCTTGCTGTGCGCAAATTGGCTGCCGTGTTGCCCACATTACAACAGTGCCTACACTCCAAAAGTACTTCATTGGCTGTAAAGCGCTTTGAGACGTCTGGTGGTCATGAAAGGCGCTATAGAAATGCAAGTCTTTTCTTTTATAAGATTTTTGAGAAAAAAGTTAGTGGATGGTTCAGTGGAGATATAGACACCATTATTAACACATTTTATATACGTGTACAGCACAGTACAAAAAAGGAGCTCATACAAACCAGCCTCAAAAAGCAGGCGGCTTGATGTTTCTTAATGGTTTGGACAGTCCTGCCGAACGCATTAATAATTTTTAGTAGCCTAATAAACTCATCTGCCGTCGATAGGGTATTCATCAAAATGCCTCTCTCCATTTACGACGCTCAGTTATTCCCACCACCAGCCTCAATTACTGACGAATATACGATTAACTTTAAGCCAAATACAGTTAGATTTGTAATTCTAAAACAGACATGGTCCAATAAATATAAAGCGCTGTAACACCAGAAGGCATGGCCAACTGCGAATTTACTGAGATTTATTAGGACTTGGACTTTTTGTGCTAACCCATCCTGAAGGGGTGGGTAAGGATGGGCTGGGGGTGGGGGATAGTTTGTTTTGATTTACAATGTAATCTGCCTTTTTTGAAATGTGTCGGGAGTGATATTTTCCTTGCTTTTTCACGCTGATCTCAGCATAAATAAATATGTATTTTTTATATCCCGATTTGTCCCTAAGAATTCATGCCAAAGGAAGAGGTTATCTCGGTTTTTTGACATTCAAATGCCAAGGAGATAGATGAGGCAGCTCCTTAGCCTTCATGGCATGATGCGTACATTATTAAAGCTTTCTTTTTTTATTAACGACAAAAGGAGTCCGTTAGTGCCGAAGCACCTTCCCTCAAAAGCGAAGCAAACTCTATTGGTGAGCATTTCAATCCATTCATTGTATTACTGCATTAAAACAAATGAACAAAGTGTAATGATTAGCTGTATACTGCTATACTTTAGTAATTATCTAGAACTAGACTATCAAGGTCATAAGGCGCCTAGGAACGGTACAGTGCAAGGAGAATTATTTGGGCCTGAATTTGCGGTCGGAGGCTTCCTGCGGGTGAATGCCTCCGAACCGCAAGAAAAGTACGAACCTACCTGATGGTCCCGGAGGTTTGCAGACTCGCGCTCCTGGGCCTCTGCGCGTACGCCTGTGTGAAGGCCCGCGTATCCCGGGGTGCAGGCGGTTCGCAAGCATCCCTGGGATCAGGTGGGCCAGGCCAACCAATCAAAAAGGGGGATTCCCATTATGCTTATGGGGATTCCATTTAAGTACGGAATCCGCATAAGCATGAATAGGAATCCCCTAAAAAACACAATTACACACCAGTTAAATTAAAATAAATCAGTACATGTTCAAAATTAACTAAAATACAATTGCATTAAACATTTAAAACAAATTTTAAAAAAATATTTATTTAAACTCTTATGACGGTTAAAGAAGGCCTTATGCCTGCTTTTACCAGGCGTAAGAGTTTCGCGGGTGTTCGCTGGGCAGTAGTTGGGCAAATAGCCAACTCTCCGCCCGCGAATGTCCATTTCCCGGGGATGCAGTGGATCTGTCAAGCAGATTCTTGACAGATCATAAGTTCCAGGTTTTCACTCTCCCCTTAATCCCGCCCTCCATGTGAACTCCCCAACCCATATTCACAGCCATCCCCTTGACCTTGCCATCTCTCATGGCCTCGCCACTCCCACCGTGTCAATCATAGATAAGGCAATCTCTGACCACCTCCTCGTATCGCTTTCCACCCACATCCCACATCCCCCTTCCCCCAGCCAACCCAACTTCCTTCTGTGTCCACCCCTGGAAAAAATTCTCTTCCAACTCTCTTACAACTGCACTTACGAAATCCCAACTGCCCAGCCTTTGGCCCTCCATTCACCATGACATTTCTGCAGCTACCGATCTGCTCAACCACACCCTCACCACCTCCTTTGATGCCTTAGTCCCTATTACAAACATTACTCTCTCTCACCATGGCTGTTGCCCCTGGTATGGCCCACATCTTCGCTCCCTCAAGTCCAGGGGACACAGACTTGAACGGATATGGCGGACAACTGGTTTAGCCAATCACCGCCAGATCTGGCTGGACCATATAAAGCATTATTGGGTCCTACTCTTGTCTGCCAAAACTGTTCACTATTCCAGGATCATTTTGGAATGCAAAGATAACCCCCAGCTATTATTTTCTACAGCTAACCATCTTCTTAAACCCTCTCCCCTGTCTCCTCCACACTCACCTCCAACAACAAGTGTGAGGAGCTCATGGATGTCTTTGTCTCTAAGATTGAGACAATCCGATCAGCTGTCTCTGCCACTTCCCTTCCTTCCTCTAGCCCACTGGGCCAAACTTCCTCTAAGGTTCACCCCTGTCCTAGCCCTGAACTCGCATCTTTCTCCAGTTTCTCTCCGATCTCCCCTCTTGACCTCTCCACGCTCATTCTGTCCATGAGACCCACTTCCTGCTTCCTCGACCCTATTCCCACTAAACTGCTGACCACCGAACCTCCTTTTCTGGCTCCCATGTTAGTTGACATTGTTAACAGTTCGCTCTCCTAAGGTACTGTCCCCCTCTCCTTCAAATCTGTCATCATCACTCCTCTCCTCAAAAAAATAACCCTTGACCCCACCATCCTTGCAAACTATCGCCCCATCTCCAACCTCCCTTTCCTCTCCAAAGTCCTTGAGCGTGTTGTCACCTCCTAAATCCGTGCCCATCTTTCCCGGAACTCCAGGTTTGAATCCCTCCAATCAGGTTTCCGCCCCTGCCACAGTACCAAAACGGCTCTCACCAAAGTCACAAATGACATCCATAATGACTGTGACAAAGGTAAACTATCCCTCCTCGTCTTTCTTGACCTGTCTCTCCGCTCCTTCCCGCTCCTGCATCGTTACCTCTGGTGTCCCCCAAGGATCTATCCTTGGCTCCCTCCTATTTCTCATCTACATGTTGCCCCTTGGTGACATCATCCGAAAACACAGCGTCAGTTTCCACATGTACGCTGATGACACCCAGCTATACCTCACTACCTCTTCTCTTGAACCCGCCATGGTGTCTAAATTGTCAGACTGCTTGTCTGACATACAGTTCTGGATGAGCAAAAATTTTCTCCAATTAAATATTGGGAAGACCGAAGCCATTGTTTTCGGTCCCTGCCTCAAATCTCTGGCCATTGACTCCATCCCTCTCCCTAACATCTGTCAGAGGCTAAACCACACTGTTCGAAACCTTAGGGGGCGATTTTGTGACTGGGGGCGCGTTGGAGGCGGGACTACTGCTTGTCAGGTCGATGTCCCGCCGCCATCGATTTGTGGCCAACCCACGCTATTTTCCCTTGATTGACCTTGTTAAGCCCGCCCAGCGGGTTTAGCAGGCCAATTAAGGGAAAGCCGGTTGCAGAGCACGTCAACATATGACGTGTCATCTGTCAAAAAATGTTGACAGATGTATTGTCATCATTTGACAGCTCTGTGAAGCTGTCAAAGAGTGACATTCTCTGCAGTTTGATGAGGTCTTGCATACAAGACCTTGTCAACCTTCTTTCTTTTACAGAATTGAGATGGTTGTTGCATATGAGAATGCAACGGACATCTCTCATCTGCAACACGGAGGTCCGAGAGTCTCCGCATACAAACCGACTGAAGCCTGCAGGAAGAAACAAAGGTAAGTACACTTTTAAAAACACTTTGCACTTACCTCAGATACTTACCTCTCCACTCTTGCACCCATCACTTACCTTCACACCACACTTTTGCACCCCCCCTCCGACCCCCGCAGACCCAGTACTCGCCTCGCTGAGCTGACAGGTTTTGGAGCCTTCGGGACGCCCGCACTTGAGAGCAAAATGGGGATAATCCTATTTTCTGCCTGTTAACTACCTGTTAACAGGCAGTTAATAGGCTTTAATCCCTTCCCGCCTCCAAGGAGATGGGACCCACCGCGGGACGGCTACCGCCTCCTGGGAAGATGGCACGGAGGCGGGTTGGGGGCAGGTTGGGCACCCGACCCCAAAATCTGCCATTTTCCCGGCAGTCCCGCCTCCATACCCGCCTCCCCAGGGCTGGCAAATTCACCCCCTTGGTGTCATATTTGACCCTGAAATGAGCTTCCGACCACATATCCGCAGCATAACAAAGACCGCCTACTTCCACCTCCGTAACATCGCCCGTCTCCGCCCTTGCCTCAGCTCATCTGCAGCTGAAACCCTCATCCATGCCTTTGTTACCTCTAGACTTGACTATTCCAACGCACTCCTGGCTGGCCTCCCACTTTCCACCCTACGTAAACTTGAGGTCATCCAAAACTCGGCTGCCCATGTCCTAACTCGCACCAAGTCCCGTTCGCCCATCACCCCTGTGCTCGCTGACCTACATTGGCTCCCGGTTAAGCAGCGGCTCAATTTCAAAATTCTCATCCTTGTTTTCAAATCCCTCCATGGCCTCGCCCCTCCCTATCTCTGTAATCTCCTACAGCCCCACAACCTCCCTAGATATCTGTGCTCCTCTTGAGCATCCCTGATTATAATCGCTCAACCATTGGTGGTCGTGCCTTCAGCCGCCTCGGCCCTAAGCTCTGGAATTCCCTGCCTAAACCTCTCCGCATTTCTACCTCTCTTTCCTCCTTTAAGACGCTCCTTAAAACCTACCTCTTTGACCAAGCTTTTGGGCATCTGCCCTAATTTCTCCTTATGTGGTTCAGTGTCAATTTTTTGTCTTATAACACTCCTGCAAAGCACCTTGGGACATTTTACTACGTTAAAGGTGCTATATAAATACAAGTTGTTGTTGTTGTTGTTACTCTACTCATTGCTGTTTCTGGGATCTTGCTGTGTGTAGACTGGTTGCTGTGTTTGCCCTCATAAGGATTGACTACACTTCGAAAGTAAAGAATTGGCAGTGAAGGCACTATATAAATGCAAGTTCTTTCTTCTTAGGGAAACAAGTAAATAGGATAGAAGAAGGGAAGGTTCCATCTTTCCCCACTGTTGACCTCCACCTCTCTTATTTTCTTTCAATCTCTCATTCTCTCCAAAAAGCCGATAGATACAGCAGTTATCAGTGAGGATATTATCAAATGCATTGCAGCGGTATTCATGACTTAAGTGTAATTCTAGCACATCTGACCGTTGTTTATTCAGTTCCTCCATTAGATTGTTTGGGTTAGACGGCATGGTCCCAAACCCAGAGGCTCACCTAACTTGGACCTCGGGCCTTACTTGAATTCTTTGGGCTAGCGGTCGGAGCCTGTTGCGCCTCCAGAGGCAGCTTGCCCATTTCAAGGCCTGGCCGGCAGTGACCTTCGGGTGAATACGGGGGAAGTGGGGGGGGGGGGCGGAGAGGGGCGTGGTTGGTGGAGAACAATAGTAGGGTGACCGATTGCGGGCTGGCAGTGGCTCTCGGGTGTGTTGTAAAGCAATTGAGCTGTGAAAACAAAATGTATTTGCCTACTTGGCAAACCTGAGTGGAGCAGCACCAGCCCAATTTAGCAGAGGGGCCCTCAAACAAGCTTTAGGCCCCTCCTTAACACATAGAAATGGGTCCAAGGCCTGTTTTAGATGACCGCCAGGGACGGCTGAAAATTCGCCCGACCCAATATAGGGTTTGATGTATTTCAGGCGTCCTTGGGGCGTGGGACATAGCCCCGCAAAAGTGGTACATTTTGCCCCCAAATGCTCCTGAAAGGTGGGCACAACGAGGACCAATTCCTACCCCGCCCTCTTCTTGGTAAGGAGTGTAATTTGGATAAGATTTAAAAATTCAAAATAACAGATGGCTAGGATTGTGCTGTGAGGCTGTAATCCAAGGGGGCTCTAGTAATGTAAGCAATGAAATGAAGTTCCTGCAATTCATCATGATAAACCTTGCAGTTTAAAACACACTTCCATCCATCTTTCTGATAATACATTAACAGAGTCCATTGTTCGTTGATAAACTTTCCTATTTGATTTTCCCTTCAAGCTCATGGCAACCATTTTCTGGCCCGAATTTCTGTGTTCCCACCACTGACCACCATTTCAGCTAAAATTACTTTCTCATGGTTTTTACAACTTATGACAGGAAGAAAAAATGTCACCATAGGGTCTTGGTCCTGTGACAGACAGAGGCAGTTTTACCCCCCAAAGACACATCGGGCAGGATTTTCATTGGGCCGTGGAGGCAGGATTAGAGGCGTGTGGGGGGTTAAAATCTCGAAATCAGGGGGCAGGAACCCATCCCACCCCCCAACCCGCCTCCATGCCAGTTTCAAAGGAGCCGAATACCCGACCTGTGCTGGGACCCGCCTCCCCGAGGCGGGAAGGGGATTAGTGCCAATTAACTACCTGTTAACAGGTAGTTAACAGGCAGTTTTTAGCCTAATCCCAATTTTTATTCCTGAAGTGTGGGATTCCCGATGGCACCAAACCACGCCAAGTTAGCGAGGCGGGCCGTCGGGCTGAAGGACTTGGAGGGTTCGAGATGTCCGGTGTTCAGGTGAGTGATGGGTGCATGAGTGAAGAGGTAAGTGTATTTGGTTTGTGTAAAGTGTTTAAAGAAGTTTTACTTTTACAGCCTTCCTTCCTTCAGGTCTCGGGGGTCCCTCATCTCACCGGCACAGAAAGCAGAATGGCCGCGAGCTGTCAAAAGTTGCATCATTCAGCTTTCTGTCCTGGAGAGATCTCTAAATCAGCCTGAGAGGAAGGAATTAACTTGGAGTACAGATTGTCAGTGTTGACAGCTTCAAAGAGCTGTCAAATGCTGATATTTCATCTGTCAAAAGTTCTTGACAGATGAAATGTCAATCTGTGACGTCACCTGTTGCCGGGTGGCCCTTAATTGGCCTGCTGAGTCCGCTGGGCGGGCTCAACAAGGTCAATCAAGTGAAAATCGCGTGGGTTGGCCACAACTCGATGGAGGCGGGACTACAACCCCGAAAGTTGTAGTCCCGCCTCCTACACGCCTCCAGAATCAAAATCCAGCCCATTGTCCCCGAATTTCCTTGATTTGGCCTGTGGTGGTTAGAACATCCATCCACCCCGGAGAAGGCCCTTGACATGACAAGGAGGTGGAATTAGTGGAAGTGTTTGCCCTCCGGAATTCCTACAGATTCTGCTTCCTCTTGTGTCCAGCCATTTTAGGAATAAATGTGGACCCCACTGGGGTCTCCAGGCTAGAGTCATGGCCTGGGCAGCTCCAGAATTGCCTGGGCCCCATATCTTGGAACTGCATCTAGCATGCATTTTCCCCGTCACATTTTTATATGCCAATTTCTGTATCATAATTACATTACATTGGCTTAAATCTCATATTGATAAAAATGGAATGAATAAGAGCTGAGCTGATTGGGATCATCATCATACTAATAAAAGCAGGCAAGCTTCCAACGAAAAGTAATGTCTATGAGAAAACAACCAATCAACAATGAGCAGCAATGAGTGAAAATTAACGATAAAAAGGGAACCAGTCACTTTGCTCCAACTATTTCTTGAAAATTCTTTCGGCTGCCATTTAGGATTCTGTCTGAGGTGAGGAACTTTGCGCTGAAATAGAATTAGTAACGTAATAGACTTAAACATTGCAAAATTTACAAGAAAGCGATGAAAGTACCCATTCAGCACCATCGTGCGGATTCAAACGGTATCCATCAGAGGCCTGTGCCTTGCTAAGAAGCCTTAGGCCTGAGTTCAAAGGGGCTTCCCCGAGCTGCCTGAAGAGACTCAACAAGATAGCAAACAGCAACCCCTTGCATGCATGTGTCTGTTCCTATAACTCCCATCATGTCACAATCTGAATCTGAGGCAGAAGCTCCCAGCGCGGGTCAGTTGAGTCTCAGTCTCAGTAAGCAACCTGTGCACTAAAATTCCCAGAGCGGCAGTCACTGAGGAGTGACAGCTTTATAACAACAATTATGAGTTTGCTTTTGTTCCAAAGACAACTTCTTGTCTCCCTACTGCCATGTTTCTCAGCGTGAATGAGGCGGTAGTGGGACAGGAAACCAGAACAAAATCACAGGCACTGCAGGAGGCCCACAGTTTTCAAGCAGGCCCTAATTTAGGTGGTTAGTGTGTTGTGTCCGTGTATAATAAGACACAGACTGCAGGAGAAACGGTACAACAGCTGTTTACTAAACGTGGCTCACACTGGAACTGCCTGTACAGATTACTACTCAGTGCTATATACAGGTGTGGTCACTGCCGGTACTACAGTATGCATAAGCTGTAAAAAGTAGTTCCCCCCTTAAAGGTATATACATTACAATTCCTCCCCTTTTAGATTAACAGTACCATAACACTCATTTAACAATTAAATATCAAACTAATTACAATTAACACTTTTAACATGCAACATTAGCTGAAAATAGTCTATTTATATATTCAGTCTTTGGGGAGGCCTCCTGATCCTTTCTGGATAGCGCCTTTCCCGAGTGTCTAGCTCTTGGTGCGGAGGCGTTTCTGGCCCCCTGTCGTCGGTTGGTTCATCAGCTTCCGATGCTACTGTTTCTGGGGTAGATGCGACCTGTACGTTGGGTTCATCACCAGGTATGTATGGGCGAGGCATATGGGGTTGACTTGTTCCTGTGACTCTAGGATCTGGTCAGCATGGCGTCTCACGATGCTCTCCCCAACGTCCACTGTGTACATTAGTGGGCCCTGCTGTGTGCATATCGTTCCTGGCTGCCATTTTTCTGTTCGGTAGTCGCGGGCCAAGACTGGTTGCCCTACATTGAAGTTCCTTGTTGGCTTCTCATGGATGTGCTGGAATTGCTTACTCTCAACATCTCTTCGTACGTTTGGTCTGAGCAAATCCAGGCGAGATCTTAACCTTCGGTTAAAGAACATCATGGCTGGGGCCTGGTTGGTGACTGCATGTGTCGCATTCCGGTAGGCGAACAGGAAATTGTCCACCTTGTGCTGCAGCGGAATGTTGTCATTGTACATAGCCTTTATTGCCTTCTTAAAGGTTTGTACGAACCTCTCAGCCAATCCATTTGTGGCTGGATGATACGGGGCGGATGTGTAATGCCTTACCCCATTCTTTTTCAAGAACCTCCGGAACTCTTCAGACACAAACTGTGGTCCATTGTCGGAGCAAATCTGTTCTGGCAAGCCATTCCTGGCAAAAATGGTCCATAGGACTGCAATAGTTTTCTCCGTGGTGGTGGAGGACATTTTGATCACCTCAGGCCATTTCGAGTGCGCATTCACGGCTATTAAAAACATTGAGTCCATGAATGGACCAGCAAAATCAATATGCACCCGTTGCCATGGAGATGAGGGCCACTCCCATGGGTGTAGAGGGGCCTGTGGTGGTGCATTTTGGACTTTCTGGCATCCTGAGCAGCTCTTGGTCAGGTCCTCGATTTGTTTATCGATTCCCGGCCACCACACATAAGCCCTGGCTAGGCTTTTCATTTTTACCCCTCCCAGATGACTCTATCCCTTAACTTGGGTGGAATTACCACTTGGGATGCACTCATCAAGGTCCCCCGGCACACTGACAGCTGTTCTATCCTTGTCGAGAATGCTGGCAACAGTGAGTCGCCATGTGCTGGCCATCCCTTCACCGTCAAATCATATACCCGAGACAGTGTCGGGTCATTTCGGGTTTCCTTTTCGATACAAGCATTAGTTACCGGTAGGTATTCAACTATTGTTGAATGGAATATTTCAACAGGATCCACTGCTGGTGCTTCCTCCGCAGTAGGCAGTGGCAGGCATGATAGCCCATCAGCATTTCCATGCTGTTTTGTGCCCTTATATTCAATCTCATAGTGGTGCGCCCCTAGAAAAAGTGACCATCTTTGTAGTCGTTGCGCAGTCATCACCGGAACGCCCTTCTTCGGATTAAAAATGGAGACAAGAGGCTGGTGATCAGTCAGCAAGGTGAATTTCTGCCCGTGCAGATAGTGATTGAACTTTTTCGCTTCCCACACTAGGCTGAGGGCCTCCCTGTCAATCTGGGCGTCGTTACGCTCGGCTGAGGTTAGTGATCGTGACGCAAAGGCTATTGGCCTCTCTGAGCCGTCCGAGAATTTGTGCGACAGCACCGCTTCAATGCCGTAGGGTGACGCATCACATGCCAACCGAATTGGTAATACTGGGTTGTAATGGGCCAATACCTCTTTCGATGTGATTAGTGTTTTGCTCTTCTGGAAAGCTCATCTACATTCGTCACTCCACTTCCATGGCACCCCAGTTTGCAGTAGGGTGTTCAGTGGGTGTAGTATTGTAGACAAATTTGGCAAGAACTTATGGTAGTAGTTTACCAGCCCGAGGAACGACCTCAGTTGTGACACATTTTCCGGTGCTGGAGCCTTGACTACTGCCTCAATCTTCTCTGGGGACTTATGTAACCCCTCTTTATTGATAACGTGGCCACAATACGAGATCTCTTTTCTAAAAAACTCGCATTTGGGGCGGTTAGCTCGGAGCCCATATTCCTGCAATCTAGTGAGCACCTGCTCCAGGTTGGCAAGGTGATCACTGTCATTTTCGCCCGTGACCAGGATGTCGTCCAAATAACACTGGGTCCCTGGGATCCCTTGTAGGACTTGTTCCATTGCCCTCTGCCAAATAGCCAGAGCTGATGCTACCCCGAATACCAGCCGGTTGTATTGGTGGAGACCTTTATGGGTGTTGATTGTGAGGTATTTTTTTGATGCTTCTACTACCTCCATTTGCAGATACGCCTGGGCCAGATCAATCTTAGTGAAGCGTTTCCCTCCAGATAGCGAGGCGAAAATATCTTCAATCCGCGGAAGTGGATATTGTACGGTGTGAAGGACCGGGTTCACTGTTACCTTAAAGTCCCCACAGATGCGAACCTTCCTTGGTTCCCCAGGCGTGCTGCTCAGTGACTTTTTCATCACAGGGACGATGGGTGTAGCCCACTCGCTCCAGTCTACCTTGGACAGTACACCTGAACGTTCCAGACTCTCCAGCTCTGCTTCGACGGCTGGGCGGATCGCATAAGGTACCGGTCTGGCCTTAAATAATTTTGGGCTTGTGTTTTCTTCAATTTTAATTGTCGGTGTCATGCCTTTTAGTGTTCCGAGTCCTTGCTGGAACACTTCTTTCGCGTCAGTTAGGATCTTTGACAGTCGCCCAGGTGTGACGTCGTCATCCTTTTTGTCAGCTACAGTCAGTGCCTGTATGGAATGCCAATCCAGATGTATTTTCCAGATCCATTCACGTCCCAGTAATGGTGGTCCTCCACATTGCAATACATACAGGTCTAGTTTTGTTGTTTCCTTACCGTTATATATAACGGTCACCCTTATTTTTCCTTTGGGGTAGACTTTTTGCCCCGTGTACGTATTCAAAATAATTTTTGTGTCTCTCAAGGGTATGTGTGAGAATAGCCGCTCGTAGTCCCGTCGGTTTATGACTGTTAGGGCTGATCCTGTGTCCAATTCCATCTTTACCTGGACTCCTGCTATCTTGAGAGTGACCCAAATGGTTCGGTGATCCTCCGTTGTGATCACATTATGTAGTTTCAGACAACTCAGTTCCCTGCTTTCGGAGTCGTTATCACTCTTTTGTTTGTCTGAACTATTCTCCGTCATCTTATGTACCTTCTTGTACTTTCCTTTGGTAGGTTTCTTATTGCTGGTTTTCTTTCCCGACCTGCAGACTCGTGCTATGTGTCCTACTTTTCCACACTGTCTGCACACTTTGGCCTAGAAATTCAGTGCCCTTAGCGCCGATTTTGCGGCGCTAGAGGGCCTAGCGCTGCAATTGGCGCCGGCGCCTAAATTGCCTGGGGCCCTTACGCTGCGGTAGACCGGTAGTGCTGCGCCGGCACTGATGACGTCATCGGTGTGCGCAGCGTCCCGGTTGCCATGGTAACCCGCCCGAACTGGGAAATTGACTTGCGGCCGCCTCGCCCGTGGCAGCCGCAAGCAACGTTCTGGCAGAGGTGCCTTGCACAAGTTTGCGCCGGCGCATTAAAGGCCCCGCGGCGGCCGGCCGCTTTCCCGCCGCCCGCCTGGCCGCAGCTCACACCCCGGACTTCCCCCCCCCCCCCCCCGGAACAGAAGCAAGCCCGGCACTTGTCCGAGGTGCCGGGCTCATTTTTAATAAGATTATCGCGGGCCGCGGCCGGGTGCAGGCAGCTCCTCCTTAAGGGAAGGAGGAGGCCTGCACTTCCCGAACCTGCCGCATCGCAGCGGGCGCCGCAGCGCCGGGATAGCGCCGAAATTCAGCGCATAGCGCCAGTTTTCAGGCGCTAACAGCTTTCAGCAGCGCCGGCAGCCGTTTGGGCGCAGAAGTAATGAATTTTGGGCCCGACCAGCGCGACTTAGCTCCGGCACTAACTTCCGGCGCTAAAGCCGTTGCAGCGCCAGAACCCAATTTCTAGGCCTTTGTCTTTGAACCAGCAATCATTATGGTCGTGTGTTGTTCTGCCGCAGCGATAGCACTTCTCTGTTCCATATGACATTTCGTTTGTGCCATATTCTTGCGGTCTCTGTTGTATCTCTGCAGCGCCCCGTGCTGCTGCTTCATATGATACCGCAATGCTGAAAGCCTTTTCCAGCTTAAGGTCCTTTTCAGATAAAAGCCGTTTCTGGGTTCCTTCACTTTGAAGCCCACACACAAACTTATCCCTTAAGGTATCCGCCAGTCCCGCTCCAAACTGGCAGTGTTTCGATAGTTTGTGCAGCTCTGTTAAATAATCAGCATTGCTTTCATCCTTATGCTGGTTCCGTTTGTGAAACTTGAATCTTTCTGCTATCAGCAGCGGTGTGGGGTTTAAATGTTCCTGTAGTATCGTTACTATGTCTTCAAAACTCTTTTCCATTGGCCTCGTTGGGGTTTCTAGATTTCGTAATAAACCATACGTCTTTGCACCCATTAAATTTAACAATACCGATGCTTTCTTGTCATCTGACACCTCATTTGCCTTGCAGTACACCTCTATTCGTTCGACATATGTAGTCCAATCTTCGACTTCATTGTCAAATGCGGTGATACTGCCACTCTTCGGCATTTTGGGTGTGGTTTAAAATGGCGTCTCCCATTGGCTTAAAATGGCGTCTCCCACGCTTTCCTTCCTCCCCTGCTGCTGCCAACGCCGCTCCCGGTGGTTCTCGTGGCAATGGCGGCGCCCTGTAGGTTTTGTGTGCTTCTCCTGTGCTGCTGCCGACGCCGCTCTCGGCGGTCCTCGTGGCAATGGCGGCGCCTCGCGGGTTCCTGTACGTCTCTCTCTCCCTCTCTTTGACGCTGCTCGGCCCCTGAACACCGGCTGCTCCCTGTGCGCTCTGCCCTCTCTCTCTCTCCCCCGTCGATGCTGCTCGGCCCTTTGCTGTGCCGCTCGGTCGGGCTCTAGCCCGCCGCTGTCCGGGAAGGGTCTGCGCACTACCTGTTGCCAGACCGTTTCGCTGGACCACCTCGACTGGAAAGCCAAGCCTGGCTCTCGACAGCCTCCCCCACAATTCTCGCGTCTCTGCTGGATGACTGGGCGGTTGCCCGTGGTCAACGCCCGAGTCTCTGGCCTTGACCTCCAATCCACTGATCTCCAGGAACGAATCCCCGGGAGATGATGCAGAGTTGCAGGTAGGTTCGAACTTGCCTTGTCGCCAATGTTGTGTCCGTGTATAATAACACACAGACTGCAGGAGAAACGGTACAATAGGTGTTTACTAAACGTGGCTCACACTGGAACTGCCTGTACAGATTACTACTCAGTGCTATATACAGGTGTGGTCACTGCCGGTACTACAGTATACATGAGCTGTAAAAAGTAGTTCCCCCCTTAATAAAGGTATATACATTACATAGTGCCAGAAACTTCAATGAGTGGTACCTTTTCAACAACAACAACAACAAAATGCATTTATATACCGCCTTTAACATAGTGAAACGTCCCAAGGCGCTTCACAGAAGCGTAATCAATCAATATTTGACACTGAGCCACCTAAGGAGATATTAGGACAGGTGAGCAAAAGCTTGTTCAAAGAGGTAGGTTTTAAGGAGCATCTTAAAGGAGGAGAGAGAAATGGAGAGGCTGAGAGAGGGAATTCTAGAGGAAGCCCACTTTGTCAAGGGGTAGTTCGATTTCAGCAGGGCAACTGGGGGAAAAAAATTCCCCTTGGCTGCAAATTGTGGTCCAGCACTCACACTGAATGTGATGTTGTAAAGGAATTAATTGATCCATCCGTTTACACTGCGCAGTCTCTGAGCCAAGGCCCTGGCATGAAACCTACCCCAACCCCCTCCCCTCCGCCCCGAAGGCAGATTTACTTTATGCAGAGAGTATAAAAAATCACGCCAGCTGGAGATCAAAATGGCAGCAGCTCCAAGTCCGCCCCCAGCTCCGAGTGGCAGCATCAACAAAGTATTAGCATCGCATGGGTTACCACACCTGGATCATTAGGCCCCAGTCTAATATAAAAGCAGTGCCTTGCACAGTGTGTTACTTCTTAGCTGTCTCGGGAGCCCCAGGCGTATCATTTCAGTAGTATTTCCCTTTCCTTTAAAAAAAAGTGTTCAATCTATGCTAAAAGATGGAATGAGAATACAACGCACAGGACAGTGTGATTGAATGCAAAATAAACTGTCACAGATAGAGTGTGACAGCTAGTAAAGGGAGTCTTGCTTACAATATGAATAGCTGTGTCTATTGCACAAAGGATCCATATGTCAAATCATGGATTAAACCGCATCCTTGTGTAAACACTGACCTACCGGCTTCATTTACTTGGCTCTATCACTGGACTTGTGTTAATCCTTAATAAAACATCAAGCACTGGCACAATGCAATACATAGGTGTATCAATGAATTGATGTACAGTTTTAATGAGACACTGCAGACATTTGTGAAAGGTTTCACTGACGGAATGCTCAAATTGCTGACAAATTTGTCAAAAATGGTTCCCCTAATCATCAGTGTTGAATTCTGGGAGACATTAGGCCAAAGAATTAGCATTTTGCTTTCACAAAGATTTAGGCTGGAATTTTCCCCTAAAAAAACGTGTGGGGGCAGTTTAATTATTACAAATGTGATTCCTGTCCTGATCCCGCTTCCAACTCGCCCACTTCCGATTTTGCCGGAAGTGGGATAGGGGTGGTGGTGGTGGTGGCGGGGGGTGGGGCGGGGGGGGGGAGGGGAGCAGGCGACCAACCCGCTCCCAGGGGGCGTTGCTTTAATTTAAATATTGTAATGAGGCTGGAAGCCTCTTTTTCCTCGTCCATTTTGTGTTTGACGGCCTGTGGACGGGTTTCACACAATTCGTGAAACCCAGCAGTTAAACAGAGGCGGGGACTGCTGCATCCAGGAGGTAAGTGACTTTATACCCACCTCCTGGATCCAGGGTCCTGACCATACCCACCCCCGAGACCCCACCACGAAGCCTCCGATCGCCTCCCCCAGGCCTCGCCTCATCCCCAGGCCTCCCCTCCAATGATAATGATGAGGCCGGCCACGATCCTCTCAACCCTCGCGCGATCCCCAGCCAACCCCGTCCCCCGATCCTTGGCTGACCACCCCCCCCGCCCAGCACCATCCCTGGCCGAACCTCCCCCCCACCAAACCCGCCACGATCCCCGACCTATGCCGATCCTCTCCCCCGACCCCAATCCCCAACCCCGGCCAATTACCGACCCCCCTCCCACGATCCCTCCTGGGACCGGCCCCTCGCTTCTGAGGCCTACCCGCCCGCAGCCAGCCAGCCTTTCCATGTGGCTGGCTGCGGGTGGGAATCCGAGGCCTTGCATTCAAATCAAGCCCTGCCGTGGGAAACACGGCCTCCCTTGGAGGGCCCCCCGCCCCCAACCCACCTCCCTTGAGAAAATCCTGGTCTTAGTTTTCACTGATTTTAGAATTTAAATAAAAGGAATATTTCTTCATAGATGCATTTAACGTGAAGCTAGATAAGAACATAAGAAATAGGAGCAGAAGTAGACATACGGCCCCTCGAGCCTGCTCCGCCATTCAATAAGATATGTATATGAGGGAGAAAGGAATAGAAGGATATGTTGATAGGGTGAGATGAAGGAAGCTGGGAGGAGGCTGGTCTGGAGCATAAACACCGGCATAGACCAGTTGGGCCAAATGGCCTGTTGCTGTAAATTCTGTGTAATACTTCAAACAATTTTAATTGCATTACAACAAACTCAGTATTTGACGACAAAAAAGGATGGCGACATTCAAATCCCACTAAATAAATATAATATGACAGTATGGTAATGAACTTGAAAGAAAGAATCATTAGTAAATTGATGACTTTGAGTAATTATGGACTGACCCTGCCATGCACCATTCACAAGGGAATATCTTATCTTACTGTATTTTGTGGTTTGGTAAATTAAAGGAACTAGATCTCATAATTAATGTAAGTAAGGCTTTAGCAATTTAATTGACTACCCAGCCAAACCTCACTGCTCATGCTCACACATGAGGAGCGGCCATTTGAATGAGGGGACTGGAGAGTTGTCAGGGTCTCATTGAAACTTATAAAATTCTAACAAGACTAGACGGACTAGATGCAGGAAGGATATTCCCGATGGCGGGGGAGTCCAGAACCAGGGGTCACAGTCTAAGGATAAGGGGTAAGCCATTTAGGACAGAGATGAGGAGGAATTTCATCACCCAGAGAGTGGTGAACCTGTGGAATTCTCTACCACAGAAAGCAGTAGAGGCCAATTCATTAAATATATTCAAGAAGGAATTAGATATATTTCTTAAGGCTAAAGGGATCAAGGGATATGGGGGGAAGGCAGGGACAGGGTACTGGGTTTGGGTGATCAGCCATGATCTCATTGAATGGCAGAGCAGGCTCGAGGGGCCGAATGGCCTACTCCTGCTCCTATCTTCTATGTTTCTATGCCAATGGAACCACCACTCAAATATGAGCCACGAACCCCAGTTTTTGCAAGGCTTTGCTGAGCCTCTTCAGGCGTGAATGCAGGTCATGAGCTCAGACGGGCAGGAGTGCGCTCCTTCATTTGCGACATTTCAGGGCAAGGAACATGTGGTAGGGTACGGGAAGCTGTGCTGGTGGGCAACTCCAGCCTCAGTATAATATGCAAAATTATGTTAATCAGGTCCCATACTGAATTTCATGTTCTTTGGGTAAGCTGTACTGCCAATACTTACCTTACTCAAAATAACATATGTCATGGCTCATTCACAGGCCTGGGCTGCTGAAGTTGAATCCTTAAAGCTAGGTCTCTGCTAAGGCTAAACTTCTGAGTTTATTTGAAAGAAGCATTAGCGTTTGAGACTTAAGCGAAGTTGCAGCTAACATTCATTTGGGGATTCCCATAACAATGCATGGCTTAGATGAGAAAGATGGGGGTCGCCAAATGAGGGGACATCAAACGCGGGTGGGACAGCAGCTGAGGCACATCCATTGACACCCCCGATAGCCCCATTTGTAGACCCAAACACTCTGCCCAGATGTGACCTGTCTTCACCACCTCCACTTTACCACAGAGGCTGTCACTGATTTACACCATCTGCTCCAGGCTGATCACAGCATTAAGCTTTAGCGCTATCAGATCTTTGCCAAGCCACTGGAGGGGACACCTGCCAATCTGCAGCCTATGGATGCATCAAGCAAGTGGCAGATGGTCTGTTTGCAATGGGGCAACACCTTCATCATTTTCCTTGTGAAGAGAAGGAATCAGATCGTTAACTAATTCTGCTCTGTTACTCATCACTAACTCCAGTATGGCCTGTTCCCTTTTTGGCTCTAAGAGGACAGGGGAGTCTATTAAAACAAGGTGGCGGGACCAGCTTCACAAACTTCAGCGAGGCCAGCCCTCCTGGCTACCACACTGAGGGCGGGCGCAGTCCAGACTCTGCCAAATCAAAAAAGTAGGGCCTATAATCTTGAAATGCCAAGTAGTGTCAAAGAGGGAAAAAAATGCAACTGGAGAAATTAACTTATTTTTCCAAAGTGCCTCAGGTAACCATTCCAGCTGGTCCTCCCTTTCACAAATGATTACAAAGTCTCATTAAAGCAAAGCATCAATTAAATGTCATATCAGGAATTATTATTCATTGAAATATTTCAGTGTCTCATTGCTCAAAAGTCTTAATAAGGCAGATTTATTACATATTTTCATCAATGCAGTGTATTATATATATATAATAAACTAATATATATACTAAATATAAACTAAAGGGTACAATCCTAAAAGAGGTGCATGAACAGAGAGACCTGGGGGTGTATGTGCACAAATCATTGAAAGTGGCAGGGCAGGTTGAGAAAGCGGTTAAAAATGCCTACGAGATCCTGGGTTTCATAAATAGAGGCATAGAGTACAAAAGCAAGGAAGTTATGATGAATCTTTATAAAACACTGGTTCGGCCTCAACTGGAGTATTGTGTCCAATTCTGGGCACCGCACTTTAGGAAGAATGTGAAGGCCTTAGAGAGGGTACAAAAAAGATTTACAAGCTCTACAGTCCTCTGAGATCTCTGCATTCCTCCATTTTTGGCCTGTTGCCCATCCCAGATTTTCTTCACTCCACCATTGGCAGCCGTGCCTTCAGCTGCCTAGGCCCTAAGCTCTGGAATCACCCCCACTAAACCTCTCCACCTTTCTACCTCCCTCTCTGCTCCTTTAAGACGCTCCTTAAAACCTACCTCTTTGACCAAGCTTTTGGTCACCGGTACGAATATCTCCTTATGTGGCTCGGTGTCAAATTCTGTTTGATAATCACTCCTGTGAAGCGCCTTGGGACGTTTTACTACGTTAAAGGCGCTATATAAATGCAAGTTGTTAATGGGGAGGACGTTAAGGCTGGCATGCCCATGACCTCCTAATAGGTACGGCCAGCTGATGAGATTGACACCGATTAAGCAAACTGAAAAAATCAACCCGGTAATGCGCTAATGTTGCTTGACCCTGACAGTGTGTGTGTTCTGAAAATGAGAAAATGTTCTTTGGGAATAACATCTCTGACCTTGATGAACGTAAAATTCACCAGCAGTGCTTTAAAAATCAGCAAACCTCTCAAATTAAGGCAGATTTTTATCTTTTCTTGCTAAGCAGTGGTCTTGTATTTCTTTTCCAAAATAAATATTCCAAAAACCTATGTTGAAAGAGTTAAATAATCCAGAAGGGAAGAATAAATTCAACTAAAATGTGTGGTGGACTCAGTCTTTATTCCATCTGTTAATCTAAAAAAAAAGCCAATTATCAGAAATGACCGAAAAAAAATTATTCCTATGTCATTGGCATTTTTCTCCTGCTAGGAAATGTCATTATTAGACATGCAGGTTTCGAACTTAAATGTCTCCCGTTGTTACATTTACAATGCAGCAAGCCTACAGAAATCATTGGAAAGTCTTCCGTTTCACGGTAAAAAAACAAAATTGCTATTTGCATTTAGCTCATCTGGTGAGCTTATTTTTACATTCAGCCATGATTCGCTGTTACAATAATGCTTCAGGGGAGCCCCTTGTTTATCTTAAGGAAAAGACCAGACAGGGTCCTGAGGCAAAACGTTTGACAGTGTCTTCGTACAATGGAAGGTGCCATTGAAGATATCTCAAAATGCATCATCTTGCCCCCTCCAAGGCTTTCACAGTGAGAGCCTCTTACACAGAACAGAGAAGTTATATCTTTCATAAGAGGGCAAATTGATCCTACCTCAGACAATGCAGCTGCAAAAATTCAGTTGCTTATTAAATTAAAAAAACAGAAAATGCTGGAAATACTCAGCAGGTCGTCATTGGCCTGAAGCGTTGGGCTGGATTTTACCAGCCCTGAGAAGGCGGGTTTGGAGGCGGGACTGCTGGGAAAGTCAAAAAGAATGGGAGTGGGTCCCGAACCCGCTCCCAACCCGTCTCCAACCAATCTTCCTGGGAGTTCGGGTCCCCGATTTGTGCAGGGTCCCAACTCCTAGCAGCGGGAAGAGGATTATAGCCACTTAACTGCCAGTTAACAGGTATTTAACAGGCAGTTAAGAGGCTTTTTCCAATTTTTAGACTACTGCTGCAGGCCTCCCGACGTCGGGGAACTCTGCCAGAGTAAGTGAGGCATGCTGTGGGTCTGTTGTACTGTTGGTGTACAAATGACAGCTGCAGGAGTGGTGTGAAGGATGCAATGGGACACTGGTGAGTATCAGAGATAAGGAGATGTTGGGAAAGTCATTTTTAATGTGTTTAGATTTTTCTGTAGGTGACAAGCTTTGAAGTGTTTGTGTGGCCTCACCTCAATGGGAGAAGTGATAGATCGCTTCTGTACCCTCACCTACAGCTGCCATCTGTTTCATCGTAAGGAGAGAGTCATTGGAGAGCCTAGGTGCAAGGGCTCACCTTTGTACAGTGATTGTCAGTGTTTGACAGCACCTCAATGCTATCAAACACTGTCAAATCATCTGTCAACAAATTTATGGTTCTTGTGACTTTAAGAAAACCGGCAGATGAAGCGTCATCAACTGACGTCATCTGACACCGGCTTTCCCTTAATTGGCCAGCAAGCCCACAGGGTGGGCTTAACAAGACCAATCAGGGGAAAATAGCGTCTGTGCATCGGACGTCGCCGGAGGCAGGACAAGAACCCGGAAGGCAGCAGTCCCGCCCCCAACGCGTCTCGGTGAGTAAAATCCAGCCCGTTAACTCTGTTTCTCTCTCCACAGATGCTGCCTGACTTGCTGAGTATTACCAGCATTTTCTGTCTTTATTTCAGATCTCCAGCATCTGCAGGATTTTGCTTTTGTTTCATTTGCTTATTGTCCGTTTTTTTTTTTTAAATGTTTCTTAATCTTCCAATGGCACACACCATTCCCCACTAGGAGAACAGGCCTGTTGTTAGGAGTATCCTGGGATGGCGACACTCCTCCCACTCCCGCACTCCTGCAGCTTTCCTTCTCTGCTTGTCTAGAGGTGTTGGGCTTCGGCTTAGCATCCCCTTGTGATGGCACGAATAGTATCTGCAGCTCATAGCGTAGAGAGTGATACCACTCCATAGCGCACACAGCTTGTTGGGTGTCTAACATGACGTGGCCCCCATGCGTCCCTGCATATTTCAGTCTGTGTTTTCTTCACTTCGAAAGAAATCTCCTGTCTGCTGGATTTTAATTTTTTTTTAAATAGACTCAATACTGACACCGCTGTGCCAGTCAATGAGTTGGAGGTGGGGCGGGACTTGTGGTTTTAATTTACTCATGAACTGCCGCAAACAGAATCTCTCGAGTACAGCAGGATTATTTTTCCAGCAATATGCAGTGAGTGGAGGATAGTTACATGACACAAATGATGTGTGTTAGATCGATCCCAGACACTTACAATAATAAGTCAGGGTCAGCTGTGGCTCAGCTGGTAGCACACTCGCCTCTGAGTCAAGAAGGTTGTGGGTTCAAAGTCCCACTCCAAGGGACGTGAGCACATAAAGCTAGGCTGACACTCCAGTGCAATACTGAGGGAGTGCTGCACTGTCAGAGGTGCCGTCTTTCAGATGAGACGTTAAACCGAGGCCCCGTCTGCTCTCTCAGGTGGACGTACAAAATCCCATGGCACTATTTCGAATAAGAGCAGGGGAATTATCCCTGGTGCTCTGGCCAATATTTACTCCTCAATCAAGATCACTAAAACAGATTATCTGGTAATTATCACATTGCTGTTTGTGGGACCTTGCTGTGCGCAAATTGGCTGCCGTGTTTCCCACATTACAACAGTGACTACACTTCAAAAGTACTTCATTGGCTGTAAAGTGCTCTGAGAGGACCGTTGGTTGTGAAAGGCGCTATATAAATGCAAGTCGTTTCTTTTATGAGAATTAGGAGCAGGAGTAGGCCTTTTGAGCCTGCTCTGCCATTCAATAAGATCATGGCTGATCTTCGACCTCAACTCCACTTTCCCGCCTGATCGCCATACCCCTTGATTCCACTAGAGTCCAAACCTCTATGGCCTAGAAATTGGGTTGAGGTGCCAAAGTGGTGCCAAGTTCACCTGGGCGCTGATTTTTGTGCAGCGTTCGGAGCATTAACGAATGTCAGAAATTCAGTTTCAGCACCCCTAGAGGGAGACGGGGCGAGGCTCGAGGCACTCCGCGTCCCTCTTAGGGCGCTGAAACTGAATATCGCAGCGCAACGTGCCACAGCGCCACACGCTGCGGCACGGCACGCTGCGGTACTGCAGGCCTTCCTACCATTGTTAAGGGGGAGGGGCCTGCAACAGCGAGATCCCCGATCGCAAGTGCCGGCAAAAGAGCCCGGCGCCGAGGAGAAGTGCCAGGCTCTCGGGAAACAGCCGGCAATGCCGCGGGGGGGTGGTCAGGAGGCCAGGGACGGAGGTGTTGGCAGGCGGCCGCCGAAAAAGGTGGCTGCCCCGCACCTCCACCTTAACTTGCGCTACTGCCGGCACAGCAAGGCTCCGTGAACTGGGCGCGGGTAGCGAACGGCACTACAGCGGCGTTCGCTACCAAATATCGCGATCGGGGCACTAATAGGGCACTGCGTATACCGATGATGTCATCAGTGGCGGTGCAGCGCAACAGGCTAACGCCACCATTAGCGCCCCCCCTGAATATCGCGGGAGGCGCGGCCAGTGGCGCTACAGCCACTGACTGCCCTCTTTAAGTGCTAATAGGTGGCGCTACATACCCAATTTCTCCCCCTATCTATCTCAGCCTTGAATATACTCAACGATTCAGCATTCACAGCCCTTTGGGGTAGAGAATTCCAAAGATTCTGAGTGAAGAAATTCCTCCTCATCTCAGTCTTAAATGGCCGACCCCTTATCCTGAGACTATGCCCCCTAGTTCTAGACTGTCAAGTGGTCTCTGGGCGTGGTTGACGGGAGAATTACCCAATTATCTCCATTCTGGCCGGGACCTTATGGTGTCACTATATGCAGGGTAGGAAGTGTCCATTCAGGATGCTCCAGCCATCATGAGTGTGGGGTAGGCTTGGTGAACCAGCTGGTCTTTTCCTGCCCATCAATTTTGCATGTTCCTGAACATTAATAAAATGTTAATGAAGAAAACATATGGCATATGGCTGTATATATTTATACTTTTCTTTTTTGCATTATTTCAGAGAAAAGAATACACACATATATCAGGAGAATCATAGAATCGTTACAGCACAATAGAAGGCCATTCGATCCCGTGCCAGCTCCCTGCAAGAGCACTTCAGCTAGTCCCACTCCCCCGCCCTTTCCCCGTAGCCCTGCAAATTTTTTTCCTTCAGGTACTTATCCAATTCCCTTTTGAAAGCCACGATTGAGTCTGCCTCCACCAACCTTTCAGGCAGTGCATTCCAGATCATAACCACTCGCTCCGTAAAAAAGATTTTCCTCACGCCGCCTTTGGATCTTCTGCCAATCACCTTAAATCTGTGTCCTCTGGTTCGCAACCCTTCCACCAATGGGAACAGTTTCTCTCTACTCTGTCTAGACCCCTCATGATTTTGAACACCTCTCAACCTTCTCTGCTCTAAGGAGAAAACCCCAACTTCTCCAGTCTATCCACATAACTGAAGTCCCTCATCCCTGGAACCATTCTCGTAAATCTTGAGAAGTCGATGCAGTACCTGTTGCAAGCACTTTCCTTTTAAGGTGAGAAGAATTATAATTTTAAAAATTCTACCTAAAGTTTCATTTTATGATGATAATTACAAAAATTTAATTGTAGCTATCTCATTCAAAAGTTTAGTAAGTGCGCAAATTATTCTCAACAGGAACAACTTCTAAATGAGCCACTGGGTGAATTAACCAGTAAAGTAAGCATTACAGTTCAGATTATGACTTTTTTACCTTATAAATGATATAACAGCAGGTGCACCGAGGATCCACTATAACAAGGGCAAGGTTGATACTGACAACTGACGGGAGCACAGAAAAACTGTAACAAATTGTACAGGGACATCACCAGCATTTTCCATAGTCTAATGCATGTTTAAGCAACCCTAGTCAGCATGTATAGTATTTGAATTTCTGTGTATAAAAGACAAAGTTCAAGGCATCAACTCTGGCTGGGTGACAGCTTCAGAAGCAGTGGTGTGTGAAGCTTTTTGTGTCGACTTTGTAGGTTGGTGGAAAGCAAAGTTTACAAATAGAGGCATACAATATAAAAGCAAGGAGTTCATGCTAGAACTTTGTAAATCGCTGGTTTGGCCTCAGCTGGAGTATTGTGGACAATTCTGGGCAGCACACTTCAGGAAAGATGTAAAGGTCTTAAACAGGGTACAGAGGAGGTTTACCAGGATGTTACGTACCAGGGATGAGGGACCTCAGTTATGAGCAGAGGTTGGAAAAGTTAGGACTGTTCTCCTTGGAACAGAGGACGGCAAGAGGTGACCTAATCGAAGTTTTCAAGATGATGAGAGGTTTTGTTAGAATAAATAGAGAAAAACGATTCCCTCTGGCGAGTGGGTCAATAACCAGAGGTCATACATTTAACACCATTGGCAAAAGATCTAGAGGGGAGTGTAAGGATTTCGGGGGGCTTCTTTTAAACTGGTTTAAAGCAATTTTCCTGGTCTTGCAGCCTTTGCCTGTACATCAGACCAATTTACAAATAAAACCAATTTTAAAACAGCGGTTTCGAATCGCTACCCCTCCTTTAGTTCTGAGTGGAGGAACTTATAATTAATGATATTAAAACGGAACACGTGGTTTGGATGAGAGAAAATTATCAAGCTTTATTAACTAAAAGAAACTACAATCGCAATATCAAACTATCCCACACGAACACAGTAAAATTGTAAAACTATATATCAAGGGGGTACACACGGCAAAAACAAGGGGTACAATGGCTACAATGTTATTTAAACAATCTTAGCAATTCCCTTAAATCACCATCCCCCCTTAACTCCTGCTAGGTTGCCTTGTTGAGAGTCAGAAAATCTCTGCTCACATGGTCCAGCGAAGAGAGAGAGAGAGAGAGAGAGAGAGAGAGAGCTCACCTTATCGTCCCAGGAAGTCAAGAGCCAAGAGCCAAGAGTCAAGAGCCAAGAGAGCGAGCTGGCTGCTCAGCCCTTTTTTTATACCTGGTGAGCCCCTCACATCCGTGCCTTGCAAGGGCTGTGTGCAAAATTAACCCCAAAGCTGTGATAGGCTAACTCAAAGTGGTTAGATTGAGTTAATGTGATTTTCAGAGCTCCCTGTGCTGAAACAAAAGGGAGATACATCTGCTCTATAGTCCAGTACTGGGTGATTGGAAACCCATTTAAAGTTAACGCTTCCCATTCAAGGTGCAAACGTCTCTTCTGCAGTTTCAGGTGTATCTAAACAAATGCTAATAGCATTCAGTTGCTTTGTAAACAAAGCATTGTCCTTTGTCTTCATTGAACCTTACTTCCAGACACAGAAAGCTGCATTCCAAGCCTTTTTGCCTCGGCCACGTGGTGACTGCCATTTTATCCCTGGAAATTTAAAAAGCACATTGCCCAGGGATACTTTAATCAAAAACATGAATCTTCAGAACTGTAAATCATTGCGAATTCTTACAGTCCGCCCTTGGATACTTCCAGCTTGCTTGTAGTATCCTCTTGAAGAAATGAGCAATGATTTCTGACCCCCCACAAACAACCATCCCCTGTATTTACCTAATAGCTATCTGCCACTGATCCCCGTCCCGTCTATTCCCCTTAAATTCAAGAAAAAAACCATGGTACGGTAGGCATCTTACAGATACTTCAGTTTTCAATAAGGGGTCTCATACCCCTACACGCTTGTAAAATTATACAGTGTAAACCAAATTTACAATCACTTTTTTTTTACATCATAAGTTATTACAAAATGTTGCAATCTTAGTTACACAATGTACTCAAAAATTATCGCAAGCACGGAGAGGGTCCTACGCCTCTGCTCAACTTGGAGTTGTCACAAACTGGTCCCAAGCACGGAGAGGACCTCGCGCCTCTGCTCAACTTGGGGCTGCAACACAAAATACAAAAAATCATTAAACAACACGCTTAAGTGAACCCCGATCATCACGTGCCGATGATGGGTCGCGAAATTCGAGTGGGTATTGCCCCTCCCACTCGGGCAGTAAAAGTACCTTCCACCCCCCTATGATCAGCTTAAACTTTAAAACAGGCAGAATGGATTTAGCGACCAGCCTGCTCCGACCGCCCCGAGCCGTTCCCTTGTCCTTTTGTGGAGGCGGGGTACCCCTCACGTTTAAAATTTACCTTGGCACAGACCGAGACCGGGGAGTATGGGATCTCATGACTCCCAGTCCCTCCCCCTCCCGTCTTCCCTCGACTGGCTGCAGAAAATGATGGGTGCCTGTGTGGCGGCACTCTCTGGCCCCACACTGATCCGGCCACCCACTCATCCTTCCCAGCCACTTATCCTCTTGCCCGTGGGCCCCCGGGTGAGTTCCTCCCTCCCCCGACCGCACCCACGTGACTCTTTGGTCTCCCCCTCCTCTATACAATCATTCCCGGGCCATCACCACCCACCCCCGGGGAACGCGTCCCTATGACCAGGCACCCGCGCTTCCCCATCGTGACTCCTCAACAGCGAGGTCTCCCGCACGTGAACTTCGGTCAGGATAGTGCTGGGTTGGGGGCCATGCCCCACCCAGCTGGGGCCATCTCCTCCCCGTAGGAGGAGTAGGCAAGTTCCTCCAGACTCTGTCCGGTTTTTCCCGAAGATCGCTGCGGGGTCTCCTGGATTCGTCCAGTGGCGAGGTGATCCCCAACATTCCGTATCTTCATTCGATGTCTAGCTCGGGCTGGGCGAACATGGCTGCTTCATTTTCCCATCTCCTGCAAAAACTTAAAAGGGACATGCAGCCAGGTCTCACTGACCTGCTGCCTTAGGTGGAGACATGGTCAGGTCCCTCGACCTCGGACCAAAACACAAACATTTGGCACACATGTAAATTTAAACTCTTTAAACTTAAACTTAAGACTAGTTAAATCAACAAAACTTAAAATACACCTTCCAAGCACGCTATATACACACACATAGCTATAATACAAATGCCGCTCGTCTCCGGACAGCCAGTCTAATCTCTGGCACTGTCGCAGATTGCTGCTGACTGCAGCGAAGCTGGACTGCCTCCTGTCTCTGGTCCCTCGCAGCTTATGGCTGTTGAGTGGGGGCCTCTGTTCTCTGGCTTTTCCCTGGCTCGGGAGACCACCCTACTCCACTGTAAAGTGGGTGACCATGCTTTCTTAGGCTGGGGCACCCGCTGAGACCTTCTGAGGGGTGTCTCTCTGGGGGAAACTTTGGCTGGCAGACCCTGAGTTTGGGTCACAGCCCCAGCTGGCTGGGAACCTTCTCCCCCATGTGGTAGCCCGCACTGTATAATGTACCTGGCAGCCTGCCGGTGCAAATCTCTCTCTGGGTTTGTCTGCTCTTTCCTGCCCATTCCTGTGCTGGGGGCAGGTATGCTCTCACCACCCGCTGCTGGTGGCTGGAAATTTTCCTCCCCATGTTTAAAACCTGGTGTCAGCTCCCTCCCTATGTCTCCTGCAAGGGGGATTGCTATCCCTGCCCCCGCAGGGTCCCACATCATGGGGGGGACCACTCTAGAAGCGGGCTGGGAAGCGACAAGCTCATGTTCCCTCACCCAGGTGGCTTTAACTGGGGAATTTTGGACCTGCCTATTTCCTGAGGCCAAAACTATCCCCTGCGTGCCTCCCTTGTCCTGGATTTCTGCTACTGGACCTGCTCTACAGGGGTCCGAGAACTCTCCTCTCCTGTTCCCTGGCTTGAACAGGTTATTCTGAATATGAATGGCTCCTCCCCCCACACAAGCCACAGTGCTTGCCTGTGAACTCGAACTTGCTGTGGGCTGAGGATTCCTATTCTCAGGCTCACTCCTCACGGGCGGACCGTACCTCCGTTGTCTGAGGGGATACACTGGTCCTGGTCCCCGCCTGCCTAGCGGGACCTGCTGGTGTTCTCCTACCACCCCATTGTCCACCTCTCCTCGCTGCCAGAGCTCCTCAAGACCCGGAGCTGTGGGCTGCTGTCTTGGGATCTCTAATTCCCTAGCCAGCCTTTCAATACAATAATACAATACAATACAAATCGCTTTATTGGCATGATAAGGTACATCTTATGTTGCCAAAGCATCAAAATACATTTATGGTTGAACACATAAACGTGGTTCCATTCATACAGTGTATAAACAGGTATATCCCTGAGTTTATAAATATATTTTCGCCTTGTTTATATATACTCTTGTCTTAGTTTACTGGTTGTCCCTCTGTTCATGGCAAGCTGTAACATAGTGTGCCGCCAGTGTTACACAGCTTCTCTCCTCCCCCAGTAGGAATGGGAGTTTTTGGTTGTCAGTCAGATTTCTGAATTCAGGGCATATTTGTGAGAATTTTTGATAGAAATTCTCTCTGATGCCCTGATATTTTCCACAGGCTGTGAGGAAGTGCATCTCTGTCTCAACTACTCCCTGACTGCAGTGAGAGCATATCCTGTCTTCTCTTGGCAGCCTGGTCTGCCTGTGTCTGCCTTTTTCGATCGCTAGGCTATGTTCGCTAAGTCTGTACCTTGTCAAGGTTCTTCTCAGTTTGTTATCCTTTACCATGGTCAGGTAATCAGCTATGTTGTATTGTCTGTTTAGGGCCAAGTAGCAATTGAGTTTGCTTTGGGTTTTTGTTGTTTCTGCCCAATATGACAGATATTTTTCCTTTTGTTTAGCGACGATTGTGTTGGGTCGAATTCTTTGTGTTACCCTGTCACTGTCCTGGGGCTGGTTATTGTTAGTATTGTTATTAGTTACTTTATTGAGTCCCAGGACTAGTTGACTGAGGGTATTCTTCTTTATGCTCAGCTCTTGGCATTTCAGGGCGTCGTAGTGATAGCATTGGGGGTTGCTCATTTGTAGGTGATTCCAAAATTTGGTGGCTCTTTTTTGGATAGTGATTATTAATGGGTATTGGCCTAGTTCCGCCCTGCATGCGTTGTTTACTGTTTTCCTTTGAGTCCGGAGGATACTTTTACAGAATTCCGCATGTAGGATCTCAATTGGGTGTTTGTCCCATTTTGCAAAATCTTGTTGTGTTAGTGGTCCTCAGACCTCACTGCCATAGAGTGCAATTGGTTCAATTACTGATTTGAAAATTTTGAGCCAAATGCTAATTGGGATTTCTATTTGGATTGATTTTTTGATGGCATAGAAAGCCCTTCTTGCTTTCTCTTTCAGTTCATTCACAGCCAGTTTGAAGTTTCCCGTAGAACTGATTTTTAAGCCCAAGTATGTGTAGTGAGTGGTTTGTTCAATTTTGGTTGTTCCTACTGTGAAATTTATTGTGGGTCCATGTTGTTTGGATCTTTGCTGGAACACAAGGACTTTGGTTTTTTGGGGATTTATTGTCAGGGCCCAAGTCTGGCAGTACGACTCCAGCAGGTCCAGGTTCTGCTGTAGACCCTCCTTAGTTGGTGACAGCAGAACCAGGTCGTCGGCATAGAGGAGGAATTTAACCTTGGATTCATATAGGGTGAGGCCGGGTGCTGTAGATTGTTCAAGTAGTTTTGCCAATCCATTAATGTAAATATTAAAGAGTGTCGGTGAGATTGGCGAGCCCTGCGTCAACCCCCGCCCCTGTGGGAAGTATTTTGTTTGTTTGTCTCCAATTTTAACTGCACATTTATTGTTTGTATACATTGATTTAATTACATCATATGTTTTACCTCCTACCCCGCTTTCGATAAGTTTCAGGAATAAACCGTCATGCCAGATGGAGTCGAAAGCCTTCTGGAAATCTACAAAGCATGCGTAGATTTTGCTTTTGTTATGGTGAACGTGTTTGTCAATTAGGGTCTGTAGGGTGAAGATATGATCGGATGTTCTATAGTTTGGCAGGAATCCAATTTGGCTTTTACTCAAGACATTGTGCTCTTCAAGGAAGTTTATAAGTCTTTTGTTTATGATGCTACAGAATACCTTCCCCAGGTTACTGTTTACACAGATGCCTCGATAGTTGTTTGGGTCGATTTTGTCCCCACTTTTGTATATGGGTGTTATGAGTCCTTTGTTCCAGATGTCAGGGAAATAACCGACACTCAGAACCAAGTTGAAGAGTTTTAGGATAGCCAGTTTCAGTTTGTCGTCTGCGTGTTTAATCATCTCGTTTAGTATGCCGTCTGTCCCGCAAGCTTTTCCTGGTCGCAGGTCCTTGAGTTTTTCAAGAAGTTCTTTTTCTGTTATTATGGCGTCTAGCGGGTTTTGGTTATCTTTTATGGCCATTTCAAGCTTTTCAAGTTTTTTGCGTATTTGGTGTTGCTCTGGTCCTAGTGTGTTTTTCTGGTATAATTTTTCAAAGTGGTTTACCCATGTGTCCCCATTTTGAATGGACAAATCGTCGTGTTGTTTTTTGTGTAGTGTTTTCAAGTTGTCCCAGAAACAATTCGACTCAATGGATTCCTCCATGGAGCTGAGTGTATTCTTAATAAATTGCTCTTTTTTGGTCCCGAGTGTGTTTCTGTATTGTGTTAGCGTCTGACAATAAGTAAGGCGTAATTCCTCGTTTTCTGGATGTCTGTGTTTTTGGTTTGATAGTTTTCTAAGTTTTTTCCTCATGTTATGGCAATCATGGTCAAACCATTTTTCATAGTTTTTTGTTTTGGGTTTGTTCTTGCGAGCTTTCAAGTTTGCATTTGTTGCCAAATTATCAAAAATATTGTTTAGTTTACTAACTGCCCGGTTTACGCCTTCTTTATTGTGAGTGTATATGTTATCCAGAAAGGTGTCTAAGAGAGCTTGAGTTGATGCATTGCTAATTGTTTTCTGGTATTTTTCCGTGTCGTTTTTGGCCCATCTGTACGATTTTTTGGTGTTGTACAGTTTACTGGGTTGTGTTTCTATGTTGTTTGTTTCTGTCTTTTTGAGAAACATAGTAATTTGACTGTGATCTGACAGTGTTGTTTGTGGTTTGACTGTGAATGCTCTGAAAGAGGATGGGTCCAAGTCTGTAATCATATAGTCTACTGTGCTGCAGCCAAGAGGTGAGCAGTAGGTCGATCTTCCTAGGAGGTCTCCTATGAACCTACCATTGACAATGTACAGACCCAGGTTTCGACAGAGCTGTAGTAGCTGTTTACCGTTGGTATTTGACTGCTTGTCGCAGTTATGCCTGTATGGAAGGGAAGGGATGTCAAAGTGGTTATTCCCGAATACGTAATTGTTTCCCTGATTATTGGTGAAGTCTGGTTCTTCGCCCGTTCTTGAATTGAGGTCCCCACAGATCAACACGTTCCCCTGGGCCTGGTATTGGATAATTTCCCCCTCCATGTTGGAGAAGGTGTCCTCTTTGTAGTACGGGGAATCGATTGGAGGGATATAAAGTGCGCAAATGTAAACATCTTGGGTGTTTGAGATAATCTCCCTCTCAAGTTTGAGCCACATATGGTTTTCGCCCTTTTTTATAAATTTGATGTAATTCTTAAGTTCTGTTTTAAACCAGATCAGTATGCCTCCGGAGTCTCTGCCTTGGGTTACACTTGGTAATTTATTGGAGGGGACCACTAGCTCAGTGTACCCTTGGGGACAGCCGGTGTGTCCTTTTCCTTTATACCAAGTTTCCTGTAAAATGATAATATCTAGATCTTTAGTTTCCTCTATGAACTCTGGGGTCCTACTCTTCACTTCTCGCAGTGAAGAGCGTAGACCTTGGATATTCCAGGTCGAAATATATAAGGATTTCATGTTAAGTTTTATCTTTTTCTATGATAGGTTAAAGAGTGGTACGTGTTTGTCGTGTCTAAGTGTGGGGAAAAAAAAAGATCACCCCAGTTGTCTACAAAAGTTAATACAATTTGGTTACAGTTCTTTCTATTAATTAGTCCTTGATCCATAAGGCGGAAGTAGATGCTGCTGCACATCTGCTTATTGTCTCTTAATGGATTGTTTCTGTCTGAGGTATTGCGTACGTCCTGTGCATCTCTCCCTCTGTCTGGCTGGTAGCGGTCCTATTCCCCTGTGGGACAGGAGTGGTGCAGGTCTGATAATGTTGTTTTGCATGGGGATCCTCTCCGGTCTCGGTTGGTGTGGTGGTGGTCTTTGTAGTGTTCCTGATATGTACCCCGCTGACCTCTGGTGGTCGGGGGGGGGTCCTCTTGGAGTCTGGGTATGGACCCGGTTAAAAGCGACGTCCTTCAGGGCTTTAGCAAAGATCGATATTTTTTGCCTTTGGATGTGGACGTGGTCGTAAAGACATTCTTCATCGAGGGTGGGGTGTTGGGCCAGGTGTACGTTGTGGTTTGATTCGCATTCTGTTGCTATGCTGGCATTTATCTCATGAATTGTGTTGTTGTTGAAGTCTGTTCTCGGCAATATTGTGGAAACAGTGATTCTAGTGTTTGGAAATGTACTGCTTGCCTTCTTAATCATTGCTCTGAGCGATGTTGCTACCTCTTTCTGTTTGGCCTTTAGGTCATTTGTGCCCGTGTGTATTATTATGTGTTGGGGGGAGCCTAATCTGGCTTTGGTCAGCCATCCCATGGCTCTGTCTGTTGTTGGGCACCAAATCTTTTCTACTTTACTTCTAGGGAAGAGCTTTTTCTCCCATAGAAATTTCCCATTTGAGTCTATGAGTATTATGACGTCAGCCTTGTTTGTGTTTACTGTCTGGTGGCTTTCGCCTGGACTCATAGTGTGTGTGCTGGGCTGGGGTGTCTGGTGTGTGCGTACCTCTTGTGAGCGGCTCGCTTGTGGTTCCATGGTGGTGGGGGAAGATTGCGAGTCAGCATGCTGGTCGGTCTGTGTGGCACCCCTTGTATTGTGTGTCTGTTGCTTTTGTTCCGTGTGGGAGTGCAGCCGTTCCGTCCGGCTCTGTCTTGTCTTATCTCTAGTCTCTGGTTGCTGGTCTAATGGTGTTTTCTCTCCTCTATGGCTCTCTTCTTTTTCCTGCAGCTCTTTCACCTGATTCTTAAGTAGATTCACCTGGTTATCAAGTCTATTCAGCTCTCTCTTGTGTCTCTCCCTCTCCTGCTTTTGTTTGTCATTCAATTTGAGGACCTCCTCTCTAAGTTTAACCATCTCTATCTCTAATTGATAAAATTTATCTTTTGGTTGTATCTGGCTGTGTGATCCCGGGGTATGTGTCTGGTCGGCCCTGGAAGGCTCACTCACTTCCTGGCTATGCTGCTCTTCTCTTGGTGAGCTGGGAATGGTAGGGGAACTATGTGTGGCTTCCTCCGTGGTAGTTATGCTGGGGTTTGTCAGTTGTATCGTGTGGCTGTGGTTCCCCGGGGTTAGTGTCTGGTTTGAACTGTGTGGCTCGTTCATCCCTTGACCATGCAGGTTTTCTCCTGGTAAGTTGTCAATGTTGGGGGGAGTGCGGGCCACTCTGGGGCTGTTCATTCCCCTCGTAGTTGATCTTTTCAGTGTCCTGAAGGCCGTTGCAAATTTGTCGAGGTTGCCTTGCACTAATATTGTTCCGGTATTGTATGCGTTGACAGTCGTGATTGAACTGTCTCCTGGTGTGTTAATTTTCATTATGGACCCATTTGCGGTATTTTTTAGCTTAACACTGGTATAGTGTGATTTTATTGCTCTGATCCAAGCCGCTGGCTGATCTGAGTAGAATATGAGGTTACTTTTTGTCCCATTGTTGTAACAGTCAGTAAAGAGAGTTTCTGGTTTTTCTCTCATCTGAGCATGCTTGATCGTTTTTATAGCTTTTTTTGTGGTGTTGGGGGGAATCTGGAAGCGGGGCTGTTGTGGATCTTCTGATTCGCTCATTTTTGGTAAAGTATTGTTGATCTTAGAATAAGCTTTTCTGGGGCCCCGGGTTTGGTGTTACCCTCTCCCTGTTCGCGAACTTTCCCGGTCCCCCTCTCCGACCCCGTGGTCCCTGGGCCTCGGCTCCTGGGTTCACCCTTCTCAGGTCTGAGTCTGTGAGCCACTGTTTCCCGGTGCCTTCGGGCTGTTCCCCTCCCCCTCAGAGGTCTCTGGGCCTCTGTTTCGGCCTGGCTCCTCGGGCCTTTCCCTGGGCCTCCCTCCCTGGGCCCTGTACTCACGGTCTTGGTTGCGAGCCTTCTGGTTGCTCTCCTTCTCCTCAGAGGTCTCTGTGCCTGCTGGCCTGGCTCCTCGGGCCTTTCCCGTGCTGGATTGTTGGGCTGTGGCCCGAGTCCCCTCGGCTGTGCTGATTGCTGGATTTCCGGGCTGCGTTCCGAATCTCCTCGGCTGTGCCGATTTCTGCGATGCGGCCCGAGTCCTCTCCGCTGTGCCGATTGCCGGGCTGCGTTCCGGATCTCCTCGGCTGTGCCGATTTCTGGGATGCGGCCCGAGTCCTCTCCGCTGTGCCCGTTGCCGGGCTGCGTTCCGATTTCTGGGATGCGGCCCGAGTCCCCTCGGCTGTGCCGGTTGCTGGACCGCTGGGCTGCGGCCCGAGTCACCTCGCCTCCTCGAACTCGGTCCCGATGCCGCCGACTCAACCACCGCTGCTGAAGCCCCGTGTGGCTGCCGTTCACTGGTTTGTGTAGTTCTTCTCTTGTTTCTTTTTTTTTGCTTTGGCTTTTTTTTTTCCTCTATTTTCCTCTGGGTTTTTTTTTTCTTTGGTAGTTTTTCTGGCGGTCTTTTCCTTCTCTACTTTGTCTAGACTAATCTAAACTTAAACTAACCTAAACTAAACGAACTTAACTGGAACTAAATTTAATTTTAAAACCTTTTTAAAAATTGAAATGAAATGAAACTTTTTTTTCCCCACTTTAGACACTAAAAACACTAAAATCTCAGCAGCCCATCTTCAGCATGTGTATTCACTCCGTCTGTGGGGCGGTTTTACTTGGGCTGCCAGTAAAATCCAGCTGACCTGCCTTCGGGCTGATCAGACAAATCATCCCCTTTGATGCATTTAAAGCCATGTTAAGGCTTTCTATCTCTGCACTACAGGGGCCATGATCTGCTTCCTCATACCTTAGGGCACAGGCCAGCTTATAAGCTGCCTTTGCTTCCCTAAACCTTTCCTCCTGCTCTCTCTTCACAACCTTCCTAACCCAGCCACCTATACCCCGATAGGTCAGCCTACACGCTGCTGCTAACATCCGCAGGGCTACCCACATACTGAAAACAACGAGAGAAACAAGAGCTGATGCTTTCACCAGATCCAGACCACTTATTAAATCAAAAACTGCCTCCACTCCTACCTGGCTCGCCATTGTAAGGATTTCGGGGGGCTTCTTTTAAACTGGTTTAAAGCAATTTTCCTGGTCTTGCAGCCTTTGCCTGCACATCAGACCAATTTACAAATAAAACCAATTTACAAACAGCGGTTTCGAATCGCTACCCCTCCTTTAGTTCTGAGTGGAGGAACTTATAATTAATGATATTAAAACGGAACACGTGGTTTGGATGAGAGAAAATTATCAAGCTTTATTAACTAAAAGAAACTATAATCACAATATCAAACTATCCCACACGAACACAGTAAAATTGTAAAACTATATATCAAGGGGGTACACACGGCAAAAACGAGGGGTACAATGGCTACAATGTTATTTAAGCAATCTTAGCAATTCCCTTAAATCACCATCCCCCCTTAACTCCTGCTAGGTTGCCTTGTTGAGAGTCAGAAAATCTCTGCTCACATGGTCCAGCGAAGAGAGAGAGAGAGAGAGAGAGAGAGAGAGAGAGCTCACCTTATCGTCCCAGGAAGTCAAGAGTCAAGAGCCAAGAGTCAAGAGAGAGCGAGCTGGCTGCTCAGCCCTTTTTTTATACCTGGTGAGCCCCTCACATCCGTGCCTTGCAAGGGCTGTGTGCAAAATTAACCCCAAAGCTGTGATAGGCTAACTCAAAGTGGTTAGATTGAGTTAATGTGATTTTCAGAGCTCCCTGTGCTGAAACAAAAGGGAGCTACATCTGCTCTATAGTCCAGTACTGGGTGATTGGAAACCCATTTAAAGTTAACGCTTCCCATTCAAGGTGCAAACGTCTCTTCTGCAGTTTCAGGTGTATCTAAACAAATGCTAATAACATTCAGTTGCTTTGTAAACAAAGCATTGTCCTTTGTCTTCATTGAACCTTACTTCCAGACACAGAAAACTGCATTCCAAGCCTTTTTGTCTCGGCCATGTGGTGAGACAGCCATTTTATCCCTGGAAATTTAAAAAGCACATTGCCCAGGGATACTTTAATCAAAAACATGAATCTTCAGAACTGTAAATCATTGCGAATTCTTACAGGAGTTGAGGAGAATCTTTTTCACTCAGACAGCTACCGGGCTCTGGAAAACTTTACCTGAAAAGGTGGTGGAAGCTGACTCCATAAATAATTTTAAAAGGGAGTTGGACAGGTGCTGGAGGATGAGGAATTTATAGAGTTATGAACATAAAGCATGGACGTGGGACTGAGCATGACTGCTCTTTCAAACAGCCAGTACAGGCACGACGGGCCGAATGGCCTCCTTCTGTGCTGTAACTTTCTATGATTCTATGATGGAGATACCGTTGCAGAAGCTTCTGGCAGTGCTGCTCCACATCATAATCTTTAGAGGGCTGACTACTCTTGTGAAGCGCCTTGGGACGTTTTACTACGTTAAAGGTGCTATATAAATGCAAAATTGACACCGAGCCACATCAGAAATTGGGGCAAGTGACCAAAAGCTTGGTCAAATTCGTAGGTTTTAAGGAGCGTCTTAAAGGAGGAAAGAGAGGTAGAGAGGCGGAGAGGTTTAGGGAGGGAATTCCAGAGCTTAGGGTCCAGGCAACAGAAAGCACGGCCACCAAAGGTTGAGCGATTATAATCAGGGATGTTCAAGAGGGCAGAATTAGAGGAGCCGCAGATATCTCGGGGGGTTGTGAGGCTGAAGGAGTTTACAGGGATAGGAAGGGGCAAGGCCATGGAGGGATTTGAAAACAAAGATGAGAATTTTGAAACTGAGGCGTTGCTTAATCGGGAGCCAAAGTAGGTCAGCGAGCACAGGTGTGATGGGTGAACTGGACTTGGTGCGAGTTAGGGCACGGGCAGCCGAGTTTTGGATTACCTTAAGTTTAGGTGGGGTAAAATGTGGGAGGCCAGCCAGGAGTGCGTTGGAATAGTCAAGTCTAGAGGTAACAAAGGCATGGATGAGGGTTTCAGCAGCAGATGAGCTGAGGCAAGGGCGGAGACGGGTAATATTATGGTGGTGGAAATAATTGGTCTTAGTTATGCCATGGATATGTGGTCGGAAGCTCATCTCAGGATCAAATATGACACCAAGGTTGCGAACAGTGTGGTTCAGCCTCAGACAGATGTTAGGGAGAGGGATGGAGTCAGTGGCTCGGGAACGGAGTTTGTGACGGGGCCCGAAGACAATGGCTTCGATCTTCCCAATATTTAATTGGTGAAAATTTCTGCCCATCCAGTACTGGATGTCGGACAACAGTCTGACAATTTAGAGACCGTGGAGGGGTTGAGAGAAGTGGTGGTGATGTTGAGCTGGGTGTCGTCAGCGTACATGTGGAAACTGACGCTGTGTTTTCGGATGATGTCGCCAAGGGGCAGCATATAGATGAGAAATAGGAGGGGGCCAAGGATAGATCGTTGGGGGACACCAGAGGTAACGATGTGGGAGTGGGAAGAGAAGCCGTTGCAAGTGATTTTCTGGCTACGATTAGATAGATAAGAATGGAACCAGGAAAGTGCAGTCCCACCCAACTGGACGATGATGCAGAGGCATTGGAGGAGGGTGGGGTGGAGGAGGGTGCTTCCCAAATGATTTTAATGTGTAACTTGACCTAATTGTAGTCTAATCCTTATTGGATTCAGCCTTGGTTCAGTTGCTAATACTCTTGCCGCTGAGGCAGAAGGTGGACGTAAAAGAACCCATGGCAAAGAGCAGGGGCGTTCTCCCTGGTGTCCTGGCCAATATTTATCCCTCAACCATCGTAACAAAAAAAAACACAGATGATCTGGTCATTATCACATTGCTGCCTGTGGGACCTTGCTGTGTGCAAATTGGCCACTGTATTTCCTACATTACAACAGTGACTGCACTTCAAACATACATCATTAGCTGTAAAGCGCTTTGGGACGTCCTGAGGAAATGAAAGGCACTATATAAACGTAAGTCTTTCTTTCGTAATCCCATTGTTCTGCCATCTTTTTCAACTATCTTCACTGCTTCTTTGTCCCTGCCTAGAGCATGTAATTAGCCAAGCAACTCAATGTTGGTAGCTCAAGAAAGTTTGCAGTTCATAAAGAGACGAGGTTAATGAGCAATATGATTTTACACTGACGAAGGATCATCGACCTGAAACGTTAACTCTGTTTCTCTCTCCACAGATGCTGCCTGACCTGCTGAGTATTTTCAGCATTTTCTGTTTTTATTTCAGATTTCCAGCATCCACAGTATTTTGCTTTTGTTTTTACACTGTATTGTGCCCAGGACGAAGAAATGGATGTTGTCTGGAACTTGGCAAACAACAGTGTTTCATTAGTGACAGAAAATGCTGGAAAAACTCAGCAGGTCAGGCAACATCCGTGGAGAGAAATTTGAGTTGACGTTAGGGTTTCGACCCGAAACGTCAACTCAAATTTCTCTCCACGGATGTTGCCTGACCTGCTGAGTTTTTCCAGCATTTTCTGTTGTTATTTCGGATTTCCAGCATCTGCAGTATTTTGCTACCGTACTAGTGTTTCATTAGTGGATGGATTAAAGCTTTTTATAACATTAAAGTTTCTGACTGTAGCCTGAACTTTCTTTTGGAATCCCATTGTTATGTCAGCATTTTCAAACTACCTTCACCGTTTCTTTGTTCCAGCCTCGAGCAAATGTAATTAGCCACAAAACTTAACATTTGTAACTCAAGGAAGTTTGCAGCTTTTAACCCATGGAGGTCAATGGGCAACATCACAGTTAATTTTTCTTGACAGATTTATCGACTTTGACTACCCAGCTCTGCACGTAATATAACATTTGACCGCTCAGTCTAATTCTGTCTGCATCTATCTGCACTAATTTGGTCACTTGTTACCTTTCGAGTTAGTTATTATGTATGCCACGAAATTATATAGGGCCGGATATCCCGATCCCTACCGGTGGGTATGCACTGTGTACCCACCCATAGGGGCATCGGAAATGCCGGTTTCAGGCGTGCACTGCGCATGCGCTGAAAACCGGCATTTCCGATCTGTCAAGAATGCTCTTGACAGATCCTCCAGCTGCCCTGGAGAAGGGCCTCTGCGGGCGGATAGTTCCGCTTTTTGGGGATCCTCCGCCGGCAGAAAACACTTACAATTCTTATGCCTGGTAAAAGCAGGCGCAAGGCCTGCTTTTACCAGGATAAGAGTAGAAAAGAGTTTTTTTTTAATTTCACTGATTTATCATTTAAAAATACTTTAAAAAAAGATTCATTTATTTTTAGCCCCGTAAAATACTTTAATTATTTTTTTCAAAAAATTAAATTTTTGTTTAAAATACTTAATTTATTGTAATTTCAAGTCATTTTAAAAATGTTACGTTTTTTTAAAATTTATTTAAAGTTTTACTATGTTTTGGGGTGATCTCCATTCATATATTCGACAAGTCTTTCTGTCAAATGTATGAAGGGAGATTCCCTTCGGTGATTGGCTCCCCATGGCCCACGTGATCCCAGGGACGCTGCGAACTACCTGCGCCTCTGGGATACGTGAGCCCTGCGCACCGGCAGTTTGGAGAGGCCCAGGAGCAGAAGCGTGTGCGTCCTGGGAGCCCTCAGGTAAGGGCGCAGATTTTTCCAGATCGCAGGCCTCCGCCACTATATCGTCCTTACAAAAAGAAACATGTATTAAGAACAATAGTGTTCACTTAATATTATAATAATAACAAATCTCAGAGAATGATGGACACTTGAAATGATTACAATGTAGAAATACAAAGGGTTGAGATGGCATCGGAAAGGGAGAGTGTGATGGGGAAACTCATTGAAGCTAATGCGAATGCAAGGTCATGTGAATACATATAATAGCAGGATTAATGTACAATCCTCAAGAACTCTTTTTCATTTTTGGCCAAGATTTATCCTAGAAATTTGGATATTCACACACACCAAGGCACATCATAATCCTTGGTTAATCAGGAAAGAACATTTGGCCTCTCTCACTCCCTAACTAGACCGCCAACAATTGGACCTGTAGCCCCATCGTCCATCTAAATTGCCAGACAACATGAGCATCTACTCAGTAAAAGACTGTCAGAGATTGAATTAGGTCACAATTAAGTGGATGCGTTTTTACTATCACCTCTATCCTTGGACTGTCTAAACTATCAGAGAACATGGATACGCTTCCAGCAGGGGACCATCAGCGATCAATCTTGGACATGAACAGATATTTGCAGCAAAACATTCCAAAGATAAAACCTTCTTTTGATGTTGTGGGTTTACCTACCCTCAAGCCATTTTAAAGCAGAATACATACTGAAAACAAATCCATGTATTTAAGGGGAAGCTAGATAAGCATATGAGAGAGAAGGGAATAGCGGGTTATGCTGACAGAGTTAGATGAGGAAGGTTGGGAGGAGGCTCGAGTGGAGCATAAACGCCGGCATGGACTGGTTGGGCCGAATGGCCTGTTTCTGTGCCGTATATGCTATATTATTCTATGTCAACACTTAAACAAACATAAGTAAAGGGAATTAAGGGTTACGGGGAACGGGCAGGAATTTGGACATGAGTCTAGGTTCGGATCGGACATGGCCCTGTGGGTAGCGGAGCAGGCCCAGGGGCCGTGTAGCCTGATCCTGCTCCTATTTCGTGTGTCTAATTCTGTTAGATTCAGGAGATGGTTCTGTGATAGTAGATTGGCGGTTAGGATCAGATCAGCCATGATCTTATTGAATGGTGGAGCAGGCTCGAGGGGCCGATTGGCCTACTCCTGCTCCTATTTCTTCTGTTCTTATGTTCTTGTGGCGAAGCAGGCCCGAGGGGCCGTGTGGCGGAGCAGGCCCGAGGGGCCGTGTGGCGGAGCAGGCTCGAGGGGCCGATTGGCGGAGCAGGCTCGAGGGGCCGTGTGGCGGAGCAGGCTCGAGGGGCTGTGTGGCGGAGCAGGCTCGAGGGGCCGATTGGCGGAGCAGGCTCGAGGGGCCGTGTGGCGGAGCAGGCCCGAGGGGCCGTGTGGCGGAGCAGGCCCGAGGGGCCGTGTGGCGGAGCAGGCTCGAGGGGCCGATTGGCGGAGCAGGCTCGAGGGGCCGTGTGGTGGAGCAGGCTCGAGGGGCCGTGTGGCGGAGCAGGCCCGAGGGGCCGTGTGGCGGAGCAGGCTCGAGGGGCCAATTGGCGGAGCAGGCTCGAGGGGCCGTGTGGCGGAGCAGGCCCGAGGGGCCGTGTGGCGGAGCAGGCTCGAGGGGCCGATTGGTCTACTCCTGCTCCTATTTCTTATGTTCTTATGTTCTTATCATATTTCCTAGCTTCTGAAAAGGTCAAAGGGCAGCACAATGCAGAACACATATTCATAAAATATCGAGACATCTTTCACCTCAAACACAAAGTTAATTAATGGGCTGGATTTTGTCAATGGGGACGTGATGGAGGCGGGACTCCCACTTTTTGGGTTGTAGTCCCGCCTCCATCGACTTGTGGCCAACCCACGCTATTTTCCCTTGATTGACCTTGTTAAACCCATCCAGCGGGCTCAGCAGGCCAATTAAGGGACACCTGGTTACTGGTGACGTCAGTGATTGACATTTCATCTGTCAAGAGCTTTTGACAGATAAAAAATCAGCATTTGACAGCTCTGTGAAGCTGTCAAACACGGACAATCTGTCTTTTAACTTGAGTCCTTCCACTCAGACTCAGTTAGAGATCTCTCCAGACCAGAAAGCAGAATGCTGCAGCTTTTGACATTTCAGCGGCCATTCTGCTTTCTGTGCCGGTGAACTGAGGGACTCCCGAGAACTGAAGGAAGGAAGCCTGCAGGAGAAAGTAAAGGTAAGTAAAACTTATTAAAACACTTTACACTTACCTTACACACTTACCTCTGCACACATGCACCCATCACTCACCTGCACAACGGACATCTCGACTACTCCAACCCCTGCAAACCGACGGTCCACCTCGCTAACTTGGCGTGGTTTGGAGCTGTCGGGAAGCCCACACTTCAGGGCTAAAAATAGGGATTAGGCAAAAAACTGCCTGTTAACTACCTGTCAGTTAATTGGCACTAATCCCCTTCCCACCTCGGGGAGGCAGCTCTCAGCACAGGTCGGGTACCCGCTTCCTGGGACATTGGCACAGAGGCGGGTTGGGGGCGGGATGGGTTCCTGCCCCCCGATTCTGCAATTTTCCCACCACTCCCGCCTCCAAACCCACCTCCACGGGGCTTGGAAAATCGAGCCCATGTGTGAAGTAAAGCTTTCATGTTTTTGCTGAAGCTCGTTAATTGAGGACCAACAGATTGAGAACACTGAGGCTTATTTTAATTTATTTAGCTCAGGGGTACTCACAAATGTTTGACCAAGGGCCACAATCCTGAACAATGACTTGCCCGAGGCCCTTGTTCACAGGCCAATCAGAACGCAATATGTGTGCCTACTTTTAGCAGTAGTATGTGGATCATATATACATACAGTACTTAAAAGGAAAATGCTAACAAAAATCTAAAAAATCATCAAATTAGTCAATTTTGCTTTAGCATTTACTAAGGTACTTTGAGTACGTTTAACTACTTTTCCGAACTAGATTATCAACATTTATTATCACAAGTTCATTTCCTAAACGTTAACTCTGTTTCTCTCTCCACAGGTGCTGCCTGACCTGCTGAGTATTTCCAGCATTTTCAGTTTTTATTTCGGTTTCTAAAGTTTGAGTTGTAAATGATATTCGACTCGTGTGGAGTATCAACGCCAGCACAGACTAGCTGATCCGAGTGGCCTGTTTCTGTGCTGCATATTCTATGTAATTCTATGTAAAGTCTCATCGGCCTTGTATCATGGATCTTCTCCGCCCAAATGGCGTGGTGATGGGTTAGAGAACCTCAGCAATGGTCTCCATAAATTTCCTCTTCGGTCCGCAGTCCCTAGCAGGAGTGCCTCAGAATGGAGCGCTGTCTGAGTTGAAAGCTTGGGTACCTTTCCCCCTTCTTACTGTGGGAATACGAAGGCTAATTGCAATGACCTCACCACTGCTCCAGCTGAGATCAGCTAAAGCAGCACAGACCACAGATCAGACCTTGGACCTTTCTAGTCTACTGGCTCAGTAACAGACTGGGGGATGAATTTAACCCACAGGGACATTGCATTTTTAATTCGAATGTGTGAAACAAAAATGGATATTTATCGTGGGTTTTTAACTCTGTTCCACGCAGGCGCTGTGTAGCGAGTTGTAAGCCAATAGACTTTAGTTAGTTTCAAAGCATTTTCACAAAGATGAGAAAGATTAATACAGGTGAGGGAGGGCATCCAACCCATTGAACTCACACTCCCATCGAGAACAACAGCCCATTACAGCATCCAACAGTCTCTTGAATGATTCCAGAATTTTTATCTCTACCTTTTGCCTCCAGGAGATTTTGGCTGCCTAAGATACTTGTTTAGAAAAACTATTCAATCACAAAATGACAACTAAACAATCCATCTCGCCGGCATTGTAAATCCAATTTTAATTGTGTTCGCTCATTTAGCTGAGAATTGTTTATCCGGATACCTCCCCTGAAGGTGGCGATTCATGCTGGGGTACAGTTCCACATGCAATGCAAGCCCTCTGATAGTTTATGGGAGTTGCCATTTTTCATTTGTATGCCTAGAAGGTGGGTGTTCTTCGGCTATTCCACTGTGGGAAGTATCGCAACCAGACCCGATTTTGCCCCCATTCACGATCCAAACAACAACAGCAACAACCTGTATTTATATGGTGCCTTTAACGTCCCCAGGCATTTTACAGGATCGTTATAAAACAAAATTTGACACCGAGCCGCACAAGGATATATTAGTGCAGGTGACCAAAAGCTTGGTCAAAGAGGTAGGTTTTAAGGAGAGTCTTAAAGGAGGAGAGAGAGGTAGCGAGGTGGAGAGGTTTAGGCAGGGAATTCCAGAGCTTAGGGCCTTGGCAGCTGAAGGCACGGCCACCAGTGGTTGAGTGATTAAAATCAGCCTCACCACCCTCCGATATCTCGGAGGGTTGTGGGGCTGAAAGAGATTACAGAGATAGGGAGGGATGAGGCCGTGGAAGAATTTGAAAACAAGGATGAGAATTTTAAAATTGATAGATATTATAGTGTCAGATGTGGCTCAGTGGGTAGCACATTCACCTCTGAGGTCAGAAGGTTGTGGGTTCAAGTCCTATTCCAGGGACTTCAGCAAGTCAAAGCTAGGCTGATACTCCAGTGCAGTACTGAGGGAGTGCTGCACTGTTGGAGGTGCTGTTTTTCGGATGAGACGTTAAACCGAGGTCCTGTCTGCTCTCTCAGGTGGATGTAAAAGATCCCATGACATTATTTCGAAGAAGAGCAAGGGAGATATCCCTGGTGTCCTGGCCAATATTTATCCTGCAACCAACATAACAAAAACAAATTATCTGGTCATTATCACATTGCTGCTTGTGGCAGCTTGCTGTGTGCAAATTGGCTGCCGCGTTTCCCACATTACAACAGTGGTTCTACTTCATTGGCTGTAAAGTGCTTTGAGACATCCGGTGGTTGTGAAAGGCACTATATAAATGCAAGTCTTTCTTTTAGAACCTGGGAGGCCAGCCAGGAGTGCGTTGGAATAGTCAAGTCTAGAGGTAACCAATCACATTTTCTAACAAAGCAATCAAGACTGAGACCCCATGACTGAATGTTCCCTTCCCCAGTGTGGGGAGAGTGATGCAAGTTGTATCCACAATACTGTGTTGGCTGAGAACAGCCCACTCAGTGCAGAACAGTGACTGAACCTTGAACATTCATGTTGAATATGGCTCAGTACCACACAAGCAGTGCATTTACTGAGTCATCAGTTAACTGTGTAAATTTTAATGGTGTATAGTTTAAATATTGATATCTCAGCAAACTCCCATCATAATCAACGCTACAGTGAGAAAATAGCCGCGCTTGGGGGCGATGAAAATATTAATTGGGAGATGGAATTAGAAATAAAAATGACAGAAAAAATTAAAAGCATCAAAGAGTACTTTAAGAGATGTGGAAAAGAAATCTATTCCTCTGAGGGGGAAAAAAGAAAAAAATAGCTAGACCAAGAACACAGTGGCTGAATAAGTAGGTCAAAAATAACCTACAGGCTAGAACGAGTTATTTTGAAAGATCTACACCAGGAATCAGTTGTGAAGATTGAAAATCATTAAGAAAAAAAGGTTAGTTGATGTTAACAGCTGTTTAAGTCATCGAATAGCTGAGCGATGCAGCATGGGTCCTGCTCTGAGCTGGGGCAGGAGTAGGAGTATCGCAACCAGCCTCAACATCTATAACTGGAAAATCAGCCGTGCCCAGTTTCTACACAGCATTGGATGGACATGTGGACGCGCTCAGGCTGGGCTGCAATGCCTCCACAGTTGGCACTTGCTATTTCTGAATTTCAGATCATCCTGTGGTTGCCTGTGGTTGCCTGTGGTTGCCACCCGCCAAGAGTTGAACTTTGATACATTTTCCTCTCTGGGCGCGATCTTGCCAGCCCTGGGGAGGTGGGTTTGGAGGCGGGACTGCCGGGTAAATGGCAGAATTTGGGGGCGGGTGCCCAACCCGCCCCCAAACCGCCTCCGTGCCATCTTGCCAGGAGGCGGGTAGCCGTCCCGCGCCGGGTCCCGTCTCCTTGGAGGCGGGAAGGGATTACAGCCACTTAACTGCCTGTTAACAGGTAGGTAACAGGCAGATAAGAGGATTATCCCCATTTTGCCCACACAAGTGCGAGCTTCCCGAAGGCTCCGAAACCTGCCAGGATCACTGAGGCGAGTAGTGGGTCTGCGAGGGTCAGAGGGGTGCAAGTATGGAGAGGTGAAGGTAAGTGATGGGTGCAAGTGTGGAGAGGTGAAGGTAAGTGATGGGTGCAAGTGTGGAAAGGTGAGTATGTGAGGTAAGTGGAAAGAGTTAGTAAAAATGTACTTACCTTTGTTTCTTCATACAGGCTCCAGTCGGTGGGTATGCGGAGAGTCTCACACCTCCGCGGTAGAGATGACAGATGGCTGTTGCATTCTCCAATGCAACAACCATCTAATTTCTGCAAAAGAAAGAGGCTTGATGAGGTCTTGAATTCATCTGACAATTCATCTGTCAAAAATTTGCTCTGCAAACGTTCTCTGCAACCGGCTTTCCCTTAATTGGCCTGCTAATCCCGCTGGGTGGGCTTAACAAGGTCAATCAGGGGAAAATAGCGAGGGTTGGCCACAATTCGATGGAGGCGGGACAACAATCCGCCAAGCAGCAGTCCCGCCTCCAACGCGCCCCCATTGGAAAAATCACCCCCATGTTGTCTGGGTCCATTTGTCAGGTCAAGGTGAGTACTGTGGGGGAATTTCAACTTGCGACGATGGTGTGAAGCAGGCGATATCGAGTGGGCCACCCGTTAAACACTCCGCCTAATTTTCCTTTCCATTAAAGCCAACTTCCATAACTTCAACGGAAGAGCCGTGGACACTCTGGAAAAAAACAGTTACGGTGGACGAACGGGGGGACCTTTGCGGAAATTCACCCCTTTAATACCTCTCTGCTGCTTGCAGTCTGTTCTGGACTTATTACATGCAGATAGCACCCTCTAGTGGTAGTTATTGTATAGCAGTGTTAGTGTATAGCAGTATGTTATTTGACCTTCTTCCTGTTTGACCTGGAAGTAGTATTCCAGGGAGTGTTCTGCTGAGTTGTGAAGAAGCTCACATGAGGCAGTCATTCTGAATCCTACACCATCCCTTCTTATACGCTAGGCAAGACGCAATGTCTGTGAGTATCCTTGTTTAGTAACATGATAACAACCTTGTCAGTGTAGTATTTTGACAATACTTTGTCTATAAGAAGTTATTAGCTGTTAGCTACCGAGGTTTAGCTTCAGTGCTATTTAGTTATACAATTAGTCTATTCTGTTGTCATAAACATGTTTATATCTTATGTAACATCTAATGTATAGTACTCAGTTCTATGTACAAAACATACTTTGTCTTTGTTTACAGTTTCACAAATTTGTTCAAGTAAAGCTTCAAAACAGCAACCTGCTTCTTGGAGGAATTATTTGAATGAGTGTTTAGCTGGCTGGGTAACTAGATAGGAGCACGTCTAGCAAGACCAGTACACAGTCCCCTATGTTCTAAACTGGGTACAGGAGCCAGCTATAATTCACCATTGAAGCCACAAAGAAATGAGTAAAGAGATTATTGAGCCCAGGTTAATATTTTACCAGCCCCATAGATACAAGGGCACTGCACCCAAGGACTGAAAAATAGCAACGGAAATTGTGATATTGAAAAAGGAGTGAGTCAAGAATCAGACCAGCCAGCATAAGGTTGGTAATGGAGAAGTACTCTGAGGTATAGGACCTTACTGCACCCAATTTGGCAGCCTCATTTGCCTATATTACAGCAGAGACTACACTTCAAAAGTACTTCATTGACTGTAAAGCTCTTTGGGACATCTTGAGGTTGTGAAAGGCACTGCTTTCTTTCTTTCTAAACTTCTACGTTAAGAGAAGAGGCTCACAGAGTTGAACTTGTTTACAATGGTGAAACAAAGGCATGTGATCCAAGTGTACAAAATGCCAAAATATGTGAATAATATTCGTGTGCACAAGTTATTTAGCCAAAAACTGTGGACAAAGAACAAAAGGATGCAACATCAGAAAAATGGACAAGCCTACAATCAAAAACAATAATTCTATAAAATAAAAAGGAAAAATGGAAATATTTAAAATCTGAAATACAACCAGAAAATTTTGCAAATACATAACTGTATCTGCAAAGGTAAAGGTTAGGCATTTAGTACTATATAATGAAATCCTGTTCAAATATGTTTTTTGAATATCTGGCCTATATTTATTCCTCAATCAACATAACTAATACAGATTATCAGGTCTATCTCATTGCTGTTTGTGGGACCTTACTGATGCATTTTCCTGCATTACCACATTGACTACTTTTCTAAAGTAATTCATTGACTACTTTTCTAAAGTAATTCATTAACTGTGAAGCACTTTGGGACGGCCTCAGATTGTGAAAGATGCAATAGAAATCTGGTTAAAATAAGATAGATGATAAACACAAACATAGACAGCACAATTGTTCCAGTTCTGTTGGAACTATGCAAGTGACATCTTCAGAATGCAATCGATCAGTTAAGTGGTGTGCATTGTAATGTTAGATTGATATCCCGGAATCTGTCATCAATTATTTTAGGGCCTGGGTAGAATTCAGTTTCTTTTTCTTCCTGGAGACTTTATCTGTGTTTCTTTGTCACCTTGAAAGGTGCAAATAAGAAAAATATAAGAGAGACTTGCATTTAGATAGTGCCTTTCATGACCTCAGGACATCCCAAAATGCGCTTTACAGCCAATGAAGCACTTTTGAACTGTAGTCACCGTTGTAATGTAGGAAATGTGGCAGCCAATTTGCGCACAGCAAGCTCCCACAAACAGTAATATGATAATGACCAGATAATCTGTTTTTGTTATGTTGATTGAGGGATAAATATTGGCCAGGACACCGGGGATAATTCCCCTGCTCTTCAAAATAGTGCCACAAGATCTTTTACGTCCACCTGAGGGAGCAGACAGGTCCCCGGTTTAACTTCTCATCTGAAAGACGGCACCTCCGACAGTGCAGCACTCCCTCAGCACTGCACTGGAATGTCAGCCTGGATTTTGGTGCTCATATCTCTGGAGTGGGACTTGAACCCACAACCTTCTGACTCAGAGGTGAGAGTGCTGCCCACTGAGTCATGGCTGACGCTCTTATAAGATCAAGAGAGTCCATGACAGACCAAATTGTGCATGATCTGTGGTGAGGAGTTGGGCTTGCTCTCCTCTGATACTACTTTTTAAAATAAACGCACTGGGGTAGACATTCACCTTGGATGGTAGCGCTAAACGGGAGGTAGCTCATTGGCCACCTGTTATACTCCCTGCTTATTATTCAGTCCCAGTGCAGCCAATGAAATTGAATATTGGCCAATCCAATACCACACATTCTGCACTACCGCCCAAAATTAATTTCTACCCTGCTATGTCAAAAGGCTAGGAAACATGTAACAATTCTTAATAAATGCTGAAAAACAAGTTGATACATTTTAACAGGAGAAAAAGCAAAGAATTCTAAAGTTTCAAAACTTCCAATATAGCATTGATATCTAGTCGGGCCACTAAATTAGCATCAATGTAACTCATCCTCCAGATACTGTGCAGTGCCTCCTTTAAGAAAATCCACTCCGAACGTAAACGCATGGCATAACTATCTAATGGATAATCCACATGATTGAGCCTATACTCTCTGGAGTTTAAGAGAATGAGAGGTGATCTAATTGACACATAAAAGATTCTGAGGGGGATTGACAGGGTAGTTGCTGAGAGGCTGTTCCCCCTGGCTGGAGAGTCTAGAACTAGGGGGCATAGTCTCAGGATAAGGGGCCGGCCATTTAAGACTGAGATGAGGAGGAATTTCTTCATTCAGAGGTGTGTGAATCTTTGGAATTCTCTGCCCCAAAGGTCTGTGGATGCTGAATCATTGAATATATTCGAGGTGGAGATAAATAGATTTTTGGACTCTGGGAATCAAGGGATATGGAGATCAGACGGGAAAGTGGAGTTGAGGTCGAAGATCAGCCATGACCTTATTGAATGGTGGAGGAGGCTCTGCTCCTGCTCCTTATTCTTATGTTCTTATGATGTGAATGGTGGTAGAGATGTAAACAGGATCTAATTAAATGCATGACAATATTTGTAGAGTGGACTGATTGGGATTAATTGCTGTTGATTTTTTATCCATTTTTATTCTGCATCATTTTCTACACGTGTTAGTCATTCCGTTGTGTTAGTTTTACTGGTCCCCAGCTAGCAGGACAGAAAATCCCTGTGCATACCACTTCACTTGTTATAAAACTTAATTTCAAGATTGATAGGCAGCTGTGTAAAGGGCAACTTCATTTGAGATCCAGCTCATTTGTCAATTAACATAATGAAAGGGCACATATTAGTAATGTCAGAAATGCTAAAAATAATCACTTTGGCATTTGACTTTATTCTGTCGGAATCTGCATTGCATTTTATAGAAATGGCCCTTTGTGACCCAGAGTCTCGTGCTTGGCAGGCCAGAATGGACTGTATTTAAAGGGTAGGATAAAAACCTGCCACTGCATCTACCGACTGACATTACAACTTCGAAAACTTTCAGCATAAAATGCCAACGATATCAAGGTGTCGATTGAACTGTTGAAGTGTTTCTCCTGTTGCCAAAGAAGTCTATTTTAATACTTGTGACATTTCAGTCCTCAAGGCCTTTTCTGATATCCGCCTGTTTTCAGGGATTCAGCATGTTCTGGCCTCGCAGTGTTGTACAGAAAGAGCGATGTCTGGGTTTTTTAATGCCACAGAACCATATCTGACCCTTTATAAACACCGAAAAGAAAGTGAATTTGTATATAGATTAAAATTGCCCCTTTTATGTGTCAGCCGTGGCTCAGTGGGTAGCGCTCTTGCCTCTGAGTCAGAAGGTCGTGGGTTCAAGTCCCACTCCCGAGACATGAGTATGTAATCCAAGCTGACCCTCTAGGCAATAATCCATGAATATCAGCCACCTTTGCTAAAGTCCCTATAAGAGTTCTATTTTATTTTGTAAGATAGTACGAGGAATAGTAAAACTGCACCCGACTTCACAAGTAACGGTTATCTTTGTTTGCAAGCCAATTATTCGATTGCTGCTACATCTTAGAGATTTAAAGATTGGTCACATGGCATTAACAGAATCAAGGGGCTTGCATACTTCGCCAAACATATTTCATCAACTTGGAGGAATGCACGTAGGGAGCTATGCAGCTGGTACATGCTTGGAGGAATGCACGTAGGGAGCTATGCAGCTGAAATATGCACTGCATGCAACTCTCGTTACCCTCTGGTAACAAGTTCCCATCAGGTTGAGAGCCCTGCCTTTCACAAAGCAATCAGTTCTCGCAACACCAGCTTTATGTGGCCTGACAAGTTCAGATTATATGAAACTATTATGCTGTGTTATTAATGCATTTGCTCTGCTAGTGTGGAAAATGATGGAGAATAAAACAACATGCATTTGTACATGAATTATACATGGCAAGTCTTTGTCTCCAGGCAGATCTGTTAGTCTTTGGCTGTTTCTAAATGCATTTAAATAAACTATTATTACTTACCTTTATTTCTCACGGTGCTATTTTTGAAATTGCCTTCTAATGTAGCTAGGGTACTGTATACTCCACCCAGCCATTTTGGTCAGAAATGGGGTCAGACTCTCGGGGTTAGCTACAGCGATAAATGTGATACCGAGTCTCTTCTGCCTGTACAAGATGCTGCCATGGAAACAGAATTGGACTGCAGGGAGGGATGGAAACAGGCAGCCACAGTTCTCATAGCCAAGCCGTTATTAAAAACAGCAGTTGCAGTAATGTAGCAGGAGGGCTCCTCCACTTTTCATTCTTTTTTCATTTAAATGTGAGATGCTGTTTCTTTTTTTAGTACAAGTAAATTAATTTGGCAGATGATTATCAGTAAAAGTGCAATATTAGTTATTCCTACAGCAAGCAGGTCATGCATAAGGCATATTGCTCCTTTTAAACTTATTGCCGCAATCATTTTAGTTTATGTTTGTAAATCTGAAAGCAGAATGGAATAAACATCTGAATTATTTACCATACTATTCATTGTTAATGTTATATGTATAGCAGTTTCTATTAGTCTAAAAGGAACTGTTTTGACTTGGGAAGAGAAGTTTGCAAGACAGGAACAGTAAGATGCAAATTCTGTGGTAACCAAGAAAGCTCAGATCATGGTGGGTTATACCAAAATGTAGCTTTTTATTTCCCTTCCTTGCCTTCTCCTCCTTTTCCTCTCCACCTCACTCCTCCTCTCTCCTCCCCACTCCACTCTCCCTCTCCTTCTCCTTCACCTCCCTCTCCCCTCCTTCTCCTCTCCTCTCCCTCTACCCTCCTTCTCCTCTCCTCTCCACCCCTCTCCTCACCACTCTGCTCCCTCTCCTCCTCTCCTTCTCCTCTCCTTTCCTCCTCCTCTATCCCCCTCTCCACTCCTCTCGCTCTCCTTCACCTCCCCTCCTCGCTCCTCCTCCTCTCCTTCTCCTACTCCTCCTTTTCCTCTCCTCCCCTCCCCTTCCCTCCCCTCTCCTCACCTCCCCTCTCCTCTCTGCCACTCTCCTCTCCTCTCCTCCCCACTTCACTCCAATCCCTCTCCGCCCCTCTCCTCACCACTCCGCTCCCTCTCCTCCTCCTTATCCTCTCCTCCCCTCCCCTCTCCTCACCTTCCCTCCCCTCTCCTCTCTGCCGCTCTCCTCTCCTCTCCTCCCCACTTCACTCCAATCCCTCTCCACCCCTCTCCCTCTCCTCCTCCTTATCCTCTCCTCCCCTCTCCTCCCCTCCCCTCTCCTCTCCTCCCCTCTCCTCCCCTCCCCTCCCCTCTCCTCCCCTCCCCTCCCCTCTCCTCCCCTCCCCTCTCCTCCCCTCTCCTCCCCTCACCTCCCCTCACCTCCCCTCTCCTCACCTCACCTCCCCTCTCCTCACCTCCCCTCTCCTCACCTCCCCTCCCCTCTCCTCTCTGCCGTTCTCCTCCCCACTTCACTCCAATCCCTCTCCACTCCTCTCCTCCCCTCCTCTCCTCCCTACTCCCCTCCTCTCCTTTCCTCGCCTCCCCTCTCCGATTTATGTTACGATACAGTTCCATAGGTGCTGCCAGCCTTCCTGTATTTCAGCCAGACGGTCACTTTCATGCATGAGCCTAAACAGTGTCAGCAAGTTATTTAACTGTTGGGGAGTGTTACAGCTGAGGCCAATCTTGTCCTTATTCCACGTACACACAAGTGCACATTCCAGTAGGGGTCACTGCATACTAATTAGACGGAGACACCCTGGCTGATTTTCTCTATCCTGGCCTTCTCACTATCCTGGTGGCGATCAGCTAACTCAGCAGGAAGAAAGAATCGAATGGAGCAAGATCTGCCCTGGCCATGCTACACCTGCCCTGGACGTCCTTGACGCTTGCCCAGGGTAAAAAAATAATAATTCTTTCCAGTGAAAATGCTTTCTTTGGCAGCAAGACCTGGGTGAGAAGGGACTGCAAAATGGCAAGCTCACAAACTCACTGAGAAACTAACCATACCCATTTTCCCAATCGCACACAGAATGTGCAAGCACTTAATGAGATAGTGAATTACAATATAAATTAGGGCATTATGATGCAGCCTTTAAATTTCCTGATTTCATACAAAATTGACGGGCAGGAAAAGACCAGCTAGTCCGTCCACTTCCGACCAGTTCCTACCCAGTTTTTAGCCCACCCACTTAAAATGGTCATTCAAGGCCAGCAAAGTTATTGGGGGGAAAAATTCAGTTGCTTTGCGCCTCCTGTTAGTGCCCTAAAAGGGCGCTAATGAGGCGCAAAGCAACTAGCGCACGAGCGCAGCGATGTTTGTGCCGCTCACAAAATTGGCCAGACATTTTGTAGCGGCACTAAACACTACCGCCACGATCTCCTGCGCCCACAGATCGTGACGTCAGTTGAGCGTGCGACACCCTGGTAGCACCCCAGACCGGATATTGAGTGGTGCCCCCTGCCTTACTGCCTGCCGCTAGCAACGACAGGTTGAGGGGACGTTTTGCAGTCGGGAAGGGACTGGGGGAATCTATTTAAAGGGGCCCGCTTCTTGCCTTTTTTTGTCAGCGACATTTTTGCACCACACATTCAGAGAGAGAGAGAGACTGACTTTTGGAGAGATTCAACGCTGTGTGATGGAGTTTTGGGTACTGAGCAGCACCTTGTAGGTTCATTTTGATTTCACCTTCCTTGCATTGATTTAGAAGAGACTATGGGGGTTGCACTCTGAGCTCTTTCCCTGGGCCTCTCCATTGTTCTTTCCAGCAGATTTGATGTATAGGTCTCTCCAGGCCGAGATTCAAGGCTGCAATGAGCAGGATGTGGATGGAAAGCAAGATCGACCCTCCCCTTTAAGAACTGGCCGGTGCCATTGTGTCTGTGTTCCATTGCTGACTGACATCACATGAGCTTCACCAGCGCTCTGAGTTAACGCCTCACTCCTCGGCATTAGCGCCTTAAGATTGGTGTGTAGCACCTGATTTAGCGCTCCAATCACCTCCAGGGGCGATAGAAGCCATGTTTGCAGTCGGAGGCAATAATTTGCGGCAGGCGCTAAACTTTGCGCCCAGCCGATAATTGTGCCCCAAACGGGGCGATACCGAATTTCTCCCCCACTGTATTTTGGGAAGCCAACTCTTAATGGCCCTCTGTCATCTTTTAACTTCTCATTCTATTGAAAGGCACGGTGATTGCTTTCAAAGGACCTTTATTATAGAAGTTCATACAAGAGAATGAAGAAGGTCAAAAAAGGCACGTCATTGAGATCAGCTGGCACCACAGGCAGTGTTCTTGTACCTGGCATTATACCACTGGCAGCATCTGCAGTCCCAGGTACGGCCAACCTCTACCATGGAGATGGCACTTTCAATGGAGTCAACGTTTGTGGTGTATGTAACCTGTACCACCTTAAGAGATGGACTGCTTTCTCTTGGCTACTGTATATTGTAGTACCGGTGGTGACCACACCGGTATATAAGCTCTGTGTAGTAATTTGCTAAGCAGTTCAGCCCTGACCTTCGATTAGTAAAGACCTGTTTAAGTTATTCTTGTTGTCTGTGTCCAGTGATTTAGAATAAGCATATCTGGGACACTCAGACTCAACAATGTTCTTTCTGCCTCCACCTCCTTCCACAGCCCATCCTGTGTGTCAGTAAATGCATGTATATCAATCAGTGTGGGTGTACTGGATGGATTTATGGTGTAAGGCCCCTTTAATATTTCAGTGTGACTGCAGTTTCAGATGTAAATTGCAGCTTGTATGTGTGCCATGCTGCCGTATGGCTGTACATGGTAAGCACTGAAAAATTACACAGTCGCTTGAAAGCTTTAGAGGGCAAGGAATAACAGGTTCTTAGGATACACTTTGTGACCTGTACACGTGGGACATATCATAGAATCATACACTGCAGAATGAGTCCATTCGGCCCATCGTATCTGTGCCGCCTGTCTGAAAGAGTGAGTCCCACTCCCCTGCTCTTTCCCCATAGCCCTGCAAATTTGTCCTTTTTAAGTAGAGAACCAATTCCCTTTTGAAATTACTACTGAATCTGCTTCCAGCACCCTTTCAGGCAGTGCATTCCAGATCATAACAAGTCGCAGAGCAGAAAAAATCCCCTTATCTTCCCCCTGGCTTTTTTGCCAATTATTTTAAATCTGTGTCCTCTGGTTGCTGACCATCCTGCCAGTGGAAACAGTTTCTTCCTACCTATTCGATCAAAACTGCTCATACCTGCTATAGGAAAATACTGAGTAGCATTACATTACCAACTCCTTGGTTTGCAAACCAGGCCCAGTGGAATATTGCACTGACTATCTTTCGATATGTCTGAGATAAGTACATTGGTAATTAAGAGGGCGCTAATGGGGCGCAAAGCAACTAGCGCCCGGGCGCGGCGAAGTTTGCGCCGCTCGCAAAATTGACCAGACATTTTACGGGGGCACTAAACACTACCGCCACGATCTCCTGCGCCGGCAGATCGTGATGTCAGTCGAGTGCGCAATGCCCCGGTAGCGCCCGGGACCGGATATTGAGTGGCGCCCCCTGCCTTACCGCCTGCCGCTAGCAACGACAGGTTGAGGGGAGCGTTTTGCAGTCAGAAAGGGACTAGGGCAGCGCTATTTAAAGGCGACCGCTTCCTGCCTTTTTTTGTTGGTGATATTTTTGCACCACGCATTCTGAGAGAGTGAGAGAGAGACTTCTGGAGAGATTCAACGCTGTGTGAAGGAGTTTTGGGTACTGAGCACCACTTTGCAGGTTTATTTTGATTTGCCCTTCCTTGCTTCGCCAGCGCTCTGAGGTAGTGCCTCACTCCTCAGCCTTTGCGCCTTAAGACAGGTGTGAAGCGCCTGATTTAGCGCTCCAATCACCTCCAGGGGCGATAAAAGCCAAGTTTGCCGTCGGAGGCGATAATTAGCACCAGGCGCTAAACTTTGCCCACGGCCGATAGTGGCAACCCAAACGGGGCGATACTGAATTTCTCCCATTGACTTTTAGGAATGACGGTTTAGTGAAAGAACTGTTGTTTCTGTTTCTTTTATTTGGGTTTCTCCTGGCACTTTTAATTCATATTCATTTTCCAAACCCCCAAAAAAGAGGCAGACCCACATTTCCTATCCACCCAAACATGCAACTCTACCTGTGATGTGAATGGGATGGCATGCCACAGGACTGACCATTATGCTTTTAACACATCTTAAAGCAGTAAAGATCTGCACGATGCTCTCCTGTCCACTGCAACATACAGTCTGAGAGTGTGGCATTTACTGCAACATTCAGGCCAAACCAGCAGTTGAATTTTTTTTTATTCGTTCATGGGATGTGGGCATCGCTGGCAAGGCCAGCATTTATTGCCCACCCTTAATTGCCCTTGAGAAGGTGGTGGTGAGCTGCCCTCTTGAACCGCTGCTGTCCGTGTGGTGAAGGTACTCCCACAGTGCTGTTAGGGAGGGAGTTCCAGGATTTTGACCCAGTGACAATGAAGGATCGGTAATATATTTCTAAGTCAGGATGGTGTGTGACTTGGAGGTGCTGGTGTTCCCATGCGCCTGTTGCCCTTGTCCTTCTAGGTGGTAGAGGTCACGGGTTTGGGAGGTGCTGCCGAAGAAGCCTTGGCGAGTTGCTGCAGTGCATCTTGTAGATGGTACACACTGCAGCCATGGTACGCCGGGGGTGGAGGGAGTGAGTGTTTAAGGTGGTTCATGGGGAGCCAATCAAGTGGGTTGCTTTGTCCTGGATGGCGTCGAGCTTCTGGAGTGTTGTGGGAGCTGCACTCATCCAGGCAAGTGGAGAGTATTCCATCACACTCCTTACTTGTGCCTTGTAGATGGTGGAAAGGCTTTGGGGAGTCAGGAGGTGAGACACTCGCCGCAGAATACATAGCCTTTGACCTGCTCTTATTGTCACAGTATTTATGTGGCTGGTCCAGTTAAGTTTCTGGTCAATGGTGACCTTCAGGATGTTGATGGTGGGGGATTTGGCGATGGTAATGCCGTTGAATGTCATGGGGAGGTGGTTAGACTCTCGCTTGTTGGAGATAGTCATTGCCTGGCACTCTGTGACGCGAATGTTACCTGCCACTTGTCAGTCCAAGCCTGAACATCGTCCAGGTCTTGTTGCATGCGGGCATGGACTGCTTCAATATCTGAGGAGTTGTGAATGGTGCTGAACACTGCAGTCATCAGCGAACATCCCCATTTCTGACCTTATGTTGGAGGGAAGGTCATTGATGAAGCAGCTGAAGATGGTTGGGCCTAGGACACTGCCCTGTGTAACTCCTGCAGTGATGTCCTGGGGCTGTGATGATTGACCTTCAACCACCACAACCATCTTCCTTTGTGCAAGGTATGACTCCAGCCAGTGAAGCATTTTCCTCCCGATTCCCATTGACTTCAGTTTTACTCGGGCTCCTTGAGGCCACACTTGGTCAAATGCTGCCTTGATGTCAAGGGCAGTCACTCTCACCTCACCTCTGGAATTCAGCTCCTTTGTCCATGTTTGGACCAAGGCTGTAATGAGGTCAGGAGCCGAGTGGTCCTGGCGGAACCCAAACTTGGCATCAGTGAGCAGGTTATTGGTGAGTAAGTGCCGCTTGATAGCACTGTCAATGACACCTTCCATCACTTTGCTGATGATTGAAAGTAGACTGATGGGACGGTAATTGGCCGGATTGGATTTGTCCTGCTTTTTGTGGACAGGACGTACCTGGGCAGTTTTCTACCTTGTCGGATAGATGCCAGTGTAGTGGCTGTAGTGGAACAAGTAAAATGGTTACACAGAAGCAGAAACATACACAGCATAAAATGATAAATATAATAATTGACGTACTTAATACATAAACTATTTTAAAACAGTAACAGATTCTGTTTCAGCAGTTGACGATTGAGCAGCCAGCCTGGCTTATTGATGGTACCTGGAGGGATAGACCTTTCACTGGAGACTGGGATTCTTCCCACTCAGCTTCAGATATCTCAGCAGGCCCCAGGTGGCAAGATCGTCTGAGTTAGGCAAGCAGTGGGCAGCTTCCCAACCATCTGCTCTACTAAGCTGCATGTTTGTGGTTGATAAAACTTAAGCAGTATCCATGAACACATTTTGCCAGACCATATCGAACCTTCCTGGACTTAGGTAAGTGAGATGTGTCTTCACGGGGAGAGAGTGTGCCCTCCACGTTGGGTAAACAGTAACCCAACAGGCAGGTGTAGAATTCTCAGTTGTTTGAATTGGAGCCTGTTAAATACAGTGATGGGTTTCTGCATGTGTCAGACACCCAGCTGACCAAAAGATAAAGGGCTCAGAGTGCCAACAGCTGAGACAAGCTGACACTTTTAGTTAAATATTGATACGATTAGTTTTGAGAAATATAAAGAAATCTCTGCATTTGCATTGAAAGCATGGTCCCTGTGTCTGATCTGTATGAGATACAGGTACGAAGGAGGTGTGCTAGTAATTTATGCTGAGAATATTATACTAACAATGCTGCGATGAGCTCTAATGACTGGATAATGATAAGGTTGCAACATTACCAGAATTTTAAGTAGATACTTTATTTTTTTTTTAAAGGAATGACGGCAGTGGTTAATTAAGCTCCTTTCCTATGATCACAGTTACTGATAATCATTCAATAAACGCTGAGAAAATTAAACAATTAAACATGTTTACTCAAAATATTGGTCCAAATTAGACTGCAACGTAAACCCTCTTTTTATATTTCAATGATATGAACACTTTTAAAGAACAAAATATTTCTGTAAAATATATCTGTTGTGTCGCTGTAAATTGGACCTGCAATCTGTCTTTGCCTTTGGGTTCGTAACCACTCACAACTGTGCCTTATGGTTAGATTCACATTCAGGGCAAAGGCTGGATCCATGTATTTTGCGATGAATCACATACTTGCCGTAACCCCTCAGACTGATTTCCTCACCGACTTGCTGACCTTGACAATTCCAGGGAAATTACTTTGGCCCACAATCCATTTGTTGGGAGCAACCAGTGAGGAAAATAAGTTCAGAGAGAGACGGGCAGTGTGAGCAATGTAAATTTGGGAGATTGGCACTCTCAAAAACCGTTTCTTCACGGCCTGGCCTGTGGAAGAAAAGTGACCACTAATCCAAACTGACGCTTCCGTGCAGTACTGAGGGAATGGTGCACTTCTCTGTACACTCTCTAATATGCTTTTTGTGCTTTTGATGACCACAATTTAACAAAATTGCAGACGACACAAAGCTGGGTGGGAGGGTAAGCTGTGAGGAGGATGTCGTAAAACTCCAGTACGATTTACAGGTTGGGTGATTGGGCAGAAACATGGCAAATGCACTATAATGTGGATAAATGTGAGGTTATCCACTTTGGTGGCAAAAACAGGAAGGCAGATTATTATTTGAATGGCAATAGATTGGGAGAAGGGGAAGTGCAAAGAGACCTGAGTGTCCTTGTGCACCAGTCACTGAAGGTAAGCATGCAGGTGCAGCAGGCGGTTAAGAAGGCAAATGGTATGTTGGCCTTCGTAGCAAGAGGGTTCAAGTACAGGAACAAGGATGTTTTGCTGCAGTTGTACAGGGCCTTGGTGAGACCGCACCTTGAGTATTGTGTGCAGTTTTGGTCGCCTTATCTGAGGAAGGATGTTCTTGTCATGGAAGGAGTGCAGCGAAGATTCACCAGGCTGATACCTGGGATGGCAGGAATGACGTATGAGGAGAAATTGTGTCGATTGGGCTTGTACTCACTGGAGTTTAGAAGATTGAGAGGGGATCTCATCGAAACCTATAAAATTCTGTCAGGCCTGGACAGACTAGATGCAGGAAGGATGTTCCCGATGGCCGGGGAGTCCAGAACTAGGGGTCATCGTCTAAGGATAAGGGGTAAGCCATTTAGTACAGAGATGAGGAGGAATTTCTTCACCCAGAGAGTGGTGAACCTGTGGAATTCTCTGCCACAGAGGGCGGTGGAGGCCAGTTCATTAAATATATTCAAGAAGGAGTTGGGTATATTTCTTAAGGCTAAAGGGATCAAGGGATATGGGGAGAAGGCAGGGACAGGGTACTGAATTTGGATGATCAGCCATGATCTCATTGAATGGCGGAGCAGGCTCGAGGGGCCGAATGGCCTACTCCTGCTCCTATCTTCTATGTTTCTATGTTTCTATGATAGGATTAGATGAAGTAAGGTGGGAGGAGGCTCGTGTGGAGCCTTCTGTGGTAGAGAATTCCACAGTTTCACCACTCTCTGGGTGAAGGAATTCTTCCTCATCTCTGTCCTAAATGGCTTACCCCTTATCCTTAGACTGTGACCCCTGGTTCTGGACTCTCCGACCATCGGGAACATTCTACCTGCATCTAGTTTGTCCATCTCTTTGCTGTTTCTGGAATCTTGCTGTGAACAATCTGGATATTGTGTTTGCCTGGATAACAAGTCAGTGCAATTCATCATATGTGAAGGATTTGGGGAATTTTCTGAGAGACTTGATAAACAATGTATCAATGTATCCTTCTATTCTTTTCTCCTTCATGTACATATGTAGCTTCCCCTTAAATGCATCTATGCTATTTGCCTCAACTAGTCCATGCAGTGGCGAGTTGCACATTCTAACCATTCTAAGTAAAGAAGTTTCTCTTGAATATCCAATATGGCGTGTGTAGTGTATGTACCCGTCTACCTTTAAGGAAACTATTGTATGTAACCGTTCACCTTTAAGAGAACTACTTTAGGGGTGGCACTACTTGTTGGCTTCTGTATACTGTAATACCGATAGTGACCACACCAGTATATAAGTGTTGTGGCAGGATTGCTGGGGCAGATTCGCCCTGACCTTCGAATAGTAAAGACCTGTTTGTTTGTTACTTCTGAAGTCTGTGTATTTATTAACTGCACAACCCACAGACTTTACAGTGGCGACGAGTCCGATCGTACCCTGCGGCAAGACTACCAAAGCAACGAAGAGCGTCGAAGAGAGGCAACCGCCCTCGTCGTGCTGCTGAAAGAAAACACGAGGCTGCAGCAGGAGGACGGAGGAAGACTTTAGCAACAAAAGCTTCCATCTGCAACAGGCACTGACTACCCTTCTACCACGGTGCGGAGTGAGCCGATCAGCTGGAAACAAGGCGGCCGAAGAGACTGTGAGTAGGGGAAGGTGTAGAGAATATCCGGAGGATAAGGGCTGTGCACTCGACCACGGCCGAGGGGGAACGGAGCCGGTCAGAAAGTCGGGTCCAACGGCGTCGTGAGACAGTCGGACCTCGATCGGCGGGAAAAGCCGGGCAGCGACCGCAGCCACGAAGCGCTGAGACTGGGAGTAGGTGCGGGAAGAGAAACCCAGCCGCAGCCGGGGAGGGAAATACCGGTCTGCGAGAGGGCTGGGAGGCGAACAGGAACCGTGCGGGTGGGAGAGAGAGACAGAGCCGAGCAAGGAGAGAGAGACTGCGCGAGAGCCAGTCCAGCGGCTGAGCTGTTCTCCACCAACGGGGTACCCAGAGCTGGTGGAACCGAACGTGCGGGAGAGAGAGCGACAGAGCCGGGTACGGAGAGAGAGACTGCGCGAGAGCCAGTCCAGCGGCTGAACTGTCCTCCGTTAACGGGGTGTACCCAGCGCCGGTAGAGCCGTGCGAGCGGGAGAGAAAGGCAGAGCCGAGTAAGGGGAGCTGTGCGGAAGCCAGCCCAGCGGCTGAACCTGTCCGCTGTGGGGAAAGCGTACCCCTTCCACCAGGGAAGAAACGCGGGTAGCCGCCATTAGGCGGAGAAGACGACAGAAGCGGGAAACCGCCAGTGAAGTGGGCGGGGCGAGAAGGAAAGAGCGGCAAACCGCCATTTTCGTGGGAAAACCGCCATCTTAGAAATAAACAAATAAATAAGAATACTTAAAGAAATACTTGTGTTGTACCCAAGGAAAGGAAGATGCCTAAGCGGGCGGACATCAACGAGTTCAATCCGGAGATAGAAGACTGGGCCACGTACGTAGAACGTATTGAGATACATTGTAATGCTAACAAAATAGCTAAGGATGAAAAAGCTTTAACCTTACTTAACATGATGGGGGCGAAAACATTCGGGTTGTTGAAGCATCTTCTCTCACCAGCTAAACCGGCAGATCAGACTTTCGATGATATGGTAGCAGTGCTGAAGGATCACTTGAACCCCACACCGTTGATGCTGGCTGAACGATTCAAATTCTACGCAAGAACGCAGAGGAAAGACGAAAGCAATGCGGAATACTTGGTCGAACTGCGTAGGCTAGCGAAATACTGCCAGTTCGGAGGGAATCTGACAGAGGCACTGCGTGACAAGTTCGTATGCGGATTGTCCAAAGAAGGAACGCAGAAGCGACTACTGGAAGAAAATGACCTCACACTGGACAGGGCTGTCCTCATAGCTGCATCGCACGAAGCTGCAGCGAAAGGAACGGCGGAAATGCAGCTAAAGGCGGCGGCACTAGGGGTGGACCAAATTACTTCGAGCACAATAAAATGCTACCGTTGTGGGAAGACAACACACGACCAGAATCAATGCTGGTTTAAAAACCAAGAATGCAGGAAATGTGGCAAGATCGGGCACATAGCTAAGGTATGCCGGTCAGGAGCAACGCACAACAATAAGGAGTCACCACAAAAATGGTACGGGAAGGTGCAAGAGGTGACTAAGAAGAGTCTGAGGGAACAGAAGTCTGTCTCACACTCCAAATGCAAAGGACTGGACAGTCTGAGAATTCACAACGTGAGCAATGAAGCTGACCGACAAACTATCTGGATAACGCTACAGATTGCAAAGGTCCAAGTAAAAATGGAAGTGGACACCGGATCGGCGTTGACGGTCATGAATAAGCATGACTATAAAAAAAATTTCAAGCATATTCCACTACGGGATACGGAACTAGTACTACAGACATACACGGGGCACAAAGTATTCCCCATCGGAAAGATAGAAGTCAAGGTGAGATACAAGGATAAAGATCATCACCGGCTGGACCTGTATGTATTGCCTGAGGGAGGACCACCACTTCTGGGACGGGAGTGGATCCGAAAAATAAAGTTGGACTGGCAGTCACTAAACACCATGACGGTGGATTCCGGAAAAGAGGATGTCAAACGGTTGTCCAGAATATTGGACGAAGCTAAGGAGGTATTCCAGCAAGGACTGGGAACACTGCGAGGAATTAAAGCAAAGGTTAAGATTGCAGAAAATGCAAGCCCAAAGTTTTTTAAGGCCAGATCGGTACCTTACGCAATACGACCAGCTGTGGAGGCAGAACTGGAAGAACTTGAACGATCAGGGGTTCTGTCAAAAGTGGACTGGAGTGAGTGGGCCACGCCCATTGTTCCCGTCATGAAGTCCTCACCAAGTAATAAGCCAGGGGGACCGGGGAAGGTCCGTATCTGCGGAGATTTCAAGATCACTGTGAATCCGGTGCTTCACACGGTACAATACCCGCTTCCGCGGATTGAAGATATCTTTGCTTCGTTGGCTGGAGGGAAGTATTTCACGAAAATAGATCTGGCTCAAGCATATCTACAGATGGAGGTCGAGGAAGAGTCACGCCAGTACCTCACCATCAACACTCACAGAGGCTTGTATCGCTACAATAGACTGGTCTTTGGGGTAGCTTCGGCGCCAGCAATTTGGCAGAGGGCCATGGAACAGGTGTTACAAGGAATTCCAAGCACGCAGTGCTACTTAGATGACATTTTAATCACGGGAAAAGATGAGGAAGAGCACCTCACGAATTTGAAACTGGTACTCACCAGGTTGAAGGAGTATGGCCTTCGGGTTAATCGCAAGAAGTGTGAGTTCTTCCAAAAACGGATCTCATACTGCGGTCATGTCATTGACCGAGAGGGACTGCATAAGTCACCTGAAAAGATAGAAGCGGTCGTGAAGGCCCCCGCTCCAGGAAACGTATCACAGTTAAGATCATTCTTGGGGTTGATTAATTACTATCACAAGTTTCTGCCAAATTTACCCACGGTGCTGCATCCGCTGAATGACCTGTTGCGGAAAGAAACACCATGGAAGCGGAGTGAAGAATGCAAAAAGGCTTTTCGCAGAAGCAAGGAGTTGATTACCTCTGAAGAAGTGTTGGCTCATTTCAACCCAGCATTACCCCTTCGCCTAGCTTGCAATGCTTCCCCGTATGGAATTGGGGCAGTACTCTCGCACAGGCTACCAAATGGCTCGGAAAGGCCAGTGGCTTTCGCGTCCCGATCATTGACACCCGCGGAGCGAAATTACGCCCAAATAGATAGGGAGGCCCTCAGTCTTGTGTGGGGCGTGAAGAAATTCAACCATTACCTACAATGTAAAAAGTTCACATTGCTGACAGACCACCAGCCGTTGGTGTCCATATTCAACCCAAATAAGGCCGTTTCCACCATGACAGCACAAAGGTTACAAAGGTGGTCCGTGTTACTTGGGGCACACCAATACGAAATTGAGTACAAAAGGTCTAAACAGCATGGAAATGCTGATGGGTTGTCCCGCTTGCCATTGCCGATGGTAGAAGAAGCGAGTATAGTGGACCCAGTAGAGTTGTTCCACTCATCCATAGTGGAGTGTCTACCGATAACAAACTCAATGATTGAGAATGAGACAAGGAATGACCCGACTCTTTCACGAGTCTATGATGTAACGGTGGAGGGATGGCCAGCACAGAGCGAACCAACACTGCAAGCATTTGCACAGAGGAAAGAACAACTGTCAGTGTGTCGAGGAACCCTGATGTGTGGATCTAGAGTGGTGATTCCACCCAAACTCCAAAAGAAAGTGCTAAAGGAGCTGCACGAAGGACATCTGGGTGGAGTAAAGATGAAGAATCTAGCAAGAGCGTTTGTGTGGTGGCCAGGCATTGATGGAGACATAGAGGAGATCACGAAGAACTGCCTAGGATGTCAGAGGGTTCAGAACACGCCACCCCAGGCTCCTCTGCATCCATGGGAGTGGCCCTCATCGCCTTGGCAAAGAGTACACATCGACTTTGCTGGTCCATTTATGGACTCGATGTTTCTAATAGCGGTGGATGCCCACTCCAAGTGGCCGGAAGTAATTAAGATGACCACCACCACGACGGAAAAAACCATCACAGTGTTAAGGACTATGTTTGCTCGGAATGGCCTGCCGGAACAGATCTGTTCTGATAATGGACCACAATTTGTGTCCGAAGAATTCAAGAAGTTCTTAAAGAGCAATGGGTTTAAACATTACACGTTAGCCCCATACCATCCCGCCTCCAATGGATTGGCTGAAAGGTTTGTCCAGACCTTCAAGAAGGCCGTAAAGGCCATGAGTAATGAAAACATAAGTCTACAACATAAGGTGGATAGCTTTTTGTTGGCATACCGAAATGCAACACATGCGGTCACAAATCAAACTCCCGCAATGATGTTTTGTAATAGACGCCTAAGATGCCGGCTGGATTTACTAAAACCAAACGTCAGAAGAGACGTAGAGAACCGGCAATTCCAGGGCATGAACGACCGGGTCACTAGATCTTTCCAGATCGGTCAACGAGTTTTGGCCCGGGACTACCGTACTGAGAAATGGCAGCCTGGAACTATTGGGAAAAGGCTGGGGCCGTTGATGTACACCGTGGACATTGGAGACAATATAATAAGGCGTCATGTTGACCAAATCATCGGGTCCGCCACAAATGGGCAACCGACTTCACCACTTTCTCCGGGTAAGGTTGAGACTGAGATACCCAGAACACCTACTTCCGATCTAGTGATACTGGAGTCAGCTGAACCTGACACGGCTTTTCAAGCCGAATCGACCTTGCCAGAAGCACCTCCTAGCCCGCCTGAAATGACGACACCACTGCGGCGTTATCCGGACAGAATCCGGAAACCCCCAGAAAGACTGAATCTATGAACTGTCTTACATAAACCTGTATATATGTTAGAATGTATGTTCACTATGGACTTAGTATGTTGAAAGCTAAAAAGGGAGGATTGTAGTGTATGTACCCGTCTACCTTTAAGGAAACTATTGTATGTAACCGTTCACCTTTAAGAGAACTACTTTAGGGGTGGCACTACTTGTTGGCTTCTGTATACTGTAATACCGATAGTGACCACACCAGTATATAAGTGTTGTGGCAGGATTGCTGGGGCAGATTCGCCCTGACCTTCGAATAGTAAAGACCTGTTTGTTTGTTACTTCTGAAGTCTGTGTATTTATTAACTGCACAACCCACAGACTTTACAGCGTGCACACACTTATTTTGCGCCGGCGTTCAAATGGAATGTCCGGCCAAATTCCTGCTTGCCTGTGATCTTTAAAGATCCCATAGCATTATTTGAAGGAGAGCAGGGACTTCTCCCATGGCCAATAAAAGTAAATTAACTGATTATTCATCTCTTTGCTGTTTCTGGAACCTTGCTGTGAACAATCTGGATATTGTGCTTGCCTGGATAACAAGTCAGTGCAATTCATCATATGTGAAGGATTTGGGGAATTTTCTGAGAGACTTGATAAACAGAGTGTGATGACACAATAATCTGCCCTGCGATTAGGCTGTTGCCTCATAGTGTTTTGTCTTGTGCTACAGGTTTTAATTTGGGTTCAATAAACACTAACCACACCGGACAGCGCAACTGCAAGTCCAAGCCTCAGCAATTTTAACATCTGGCCCAGTATAAACCTTCGCCACTGACCAGTTATGGTGGCATGGGTGCGGATTTTGGAGCATAAGAACTGCCAAACAAAGCCTCAAGGTCTCTTTAGCATAGACCTTATCAAGATCATTCCTATAGTTGGTCCTGTTGTCCAATAACATAATGGCCTAGAAATTCGGCCGCGCAGTGCCCGGTTTTCAGGCACTCACTGGCCTCCTAAGCCTCCAATGTGGCGAGCAGGAAAGGCGCGCGCTCATTTTTTTAAAAATTCGTTTTTTTTATGGGATGTGGGCGTCGCTGGCAAGGCCAGCATTTATTGCCCATCCCTAATTGCCCTTGAGAAGATGGTGCTGAGCCGCCTTCTTGAACCGCTGCAGTCCGTGTGGTGAGGGTACTCCCACAGTGCTGTTAGGGAGGGAGTGCCAGGATTTTGACCCAGCAACGATGAAGGATCGGCGATATACTTCTAAGTCAGGATGGTGTGTGACTTGGAGGGGAACCTGGAGCTGGTGGTGTTCCCACGCGCCTGCTGCCCTTGTCCTTCTAGGTGGAAGATGTCGCGGGTTTGGGAGGTGCTGCCGAAGAAGCCGTGGCGAGTTGCTGCAGTGCATCTTGTAGATGGTACACACTGCAGCCACGGTACGCCGGTGGTGGAGGGAGTGAATGTTTAAGGTGGTAGAGGGGGTGCCAATCAAGCGGGCTACTTTGTCCATTTCCAGCCGGATGTGCGCCTCCCGCTCAGCAATAATAATTTGTGGCATGCTGGGGATGCCAATCGCACCCCTCCCCCCCACAAGGCAGTGTGCCAGTTGCACAGATTCCTTCTTTGGACTCAGCATTCCGTTTTGTTGGCTGCCTCCAGCTGTCCCCTTAAGGACCGTTGGTTTGGCTGCTCTGTGACTGCAGGGAACTGACCACAGCCAACCAATTTTGGAAAGGGGTCTGAGATAGGCGTTAGGGCCCCAATTTGCATAGGCAATGGGCCTAGCACCCGTTTCAAATGGGCACCCTGGATGACTACAGGGCGCACTAACCAATATGGCGGCGGCATATACCCGGTGCAAAATAAGTGCGTGCACGCCATATTGGATATTCAATAGAAACTTCTTTACTTAGAGTGGTTAGAATGTGCAACTCGCTACTGCATGGACTAGTTGAGGCAAATAGCATAGATGCATTTAAGGGGAAGCTAGATATGTACATGAAGGAGAAAAGAATAGGATACATTGATAGGATTAGATGAAGTAAGGTGGGAGGAGGCTCATGTGGAGCATAAGCACCGGCATAGACCTGTTGGGCCAAAGGGCCTGTTTATGTGCTATAAATACAATGGCCCAGAAATTCGGGTCAGGGGCTTCCCGCGGGTGTAAGCCCCCGACCTGCACTTACCTTGTGCGCCGGCAGTTGAGCTGTAGGGCCCCATGGAATTCCGCTCCGGTGCCTGGTCCAGCTGCCGGCGCGCTGTGCTTGCGTGTCCCAGGGGCGTAGTTAGTGCGATGCGTCCCCTGGGATCACGTGGGCCATGGGGAGCCAATCGGAGCAGGGAAAAGCCCATTCATAAGATTGACAGGAAGACTTGTCAAAACTTATAAATACTACGGGCCCCAAAATAGCAGTAAACCTTCAAATACATTTTTTTTTAAATCGCACTTTTTAAATAAACTATAAATTACATTAAATAACTATTTTAAACAATAATTTAAATTTTTGAAAAAAATAATTTTATATTATAACGGGGCTAAAAATAAACTTACCTTGCTTTAAAGTATTTAAAAATAATAAACCTGTGGAAAAAATGTTTTAATTTTAATTAATTGACCACTTACCTTGCAAAAAGCAGGCCTTATGCCTGCTTTTTAAATGTGTAAATCCTGCAGGCTTACCCTCCCGGGAAAACCTGTAAAAAAAAACTAAGTTCAAAGCGCACGCGCAGCCTCCCCTGCGCACGCGTTTGACCTCTGAACCCCTTCGTTCAGAGGCTCGGAAGTGCCGGTTTCCCACGCATGCGCAGTGCATGCAGAAAACCGACACTTCCATTCGGCCTACAGGTGAGTACCCCGTGCGTACTCATCCGTGGAGACCCGAATTTCTGGGCCAATGTAATGTAATATTGGACCCTTCAATGCCCATTTTTCACCTGAGAAATGGGTGCTGCAGGATACAATTTCTAGGCCACTTCCATTCTGGTCATCAAAAGCACAAAAAGCATATTAGAGAGTGTACAGAGAAGTGTAAAGAGGATGTGTTTGAGAAAAGATCAGAAAAGAAGGCAAAGGTAAAATAAAGTTAGTGCTTGGTAAGCAGAGCTAGTTTTAGACCAATAATGCAGTGTAGACTGTTTGACTGGGTAGGCTGTTGTAATACAATAGCTTGTAGGAGTTAAAACCATGTTTAGATTCAAGACATTTTTGACCTTAGCCCAGGCAAGAGGGAAATGATAAAAGCCTGGTTAGACCCAAACATCGACCAAATGACAGGGCGAGTTAGTTGGGCTGAATGGCTTGAACCCACAACCTACTAACTCAGGCGAGAGTGCTACCAACTGAGCCATGGCCGACACCTGTACGGTGTTAGCTGACCTCTGTCAGGGTGGGAGTTGAGTTGCTGAAATTGGTCTTAACTAAGGAAAAAAAAACTGATGGCCAGGATCGCTGCTCCTCGTCACTATCAGTAATCTATACTAGAAAAGCATTGGTGCTTCTTGCTCAGGCCAACATCCCCAGCATCGAAGCTTTGACCACGCTCGATCAGCTCCGATGGGCGGGTCACATTGTCCACATGCCCGATACAAGACTCCCAAAACAAGCGCTCTACTCGGAGCTCCGACACGGCAAGTGAGCCCCAGGTGGGCAGAGGAAACGCTTCAAGGACACCCTCAAAGCCTCCTTGAAAAAGTGCAACACCCCCACCGACACCTGGGAATCCCTGGCCCAAGACCACACAAAGTGGAGGAGAAGCATCCGGGAAGGCGCCGAACACCTCAAGTCTCTTCGCCGGGAGCAAGTGGAAGCCAAGCGCAGGCAGCGCAAGGAGCGCACGTCAACCCAAGCACCCCACCCACCCGCCCCTTCAACCACCATCTGCCCCACCTGTGACAGAGACTGTAGGTCCCGCATTGGACTCATCAGTCACCTGAGAACTCATTTTTAATGTGGAAGCAAGTCATCCTCGGTCCCGAGGGACTGCCTAAGAAGAAGAAGCTACTAGAGAAATACATGTGTGGATATTGGGTAAAGGCAGATCAGGCTCAGTTGTGATGTCCTTTATGGTCAGTGACAGGTTAATTGGAGAGCTGTTTCAGCCGTGGCTCATTGGGTAGCACCCTCACCTCTGAGTCAGAAGGTTGTGGGTTCAATTCCCACTCCAGAGACTTGAGATGCAGGAACCTAGGCTGGCAGTGCTGAGGGAGTGCTGCACTGTCGGTGGTGTCGTCTTTTGGATGAGACGTTAAACCGAGGCCCCGTCTGCTCTCTCAGGTGGACGTAAAAGATCTCATGGCACTATTTTGAAGAAGAGCAAGGGAGTTATCCCCGGTGTCCTGGCCAATGTTTATCCCTCAATCAACTTCACTTACCAGGTCATTATCACATTGCTGTTTGTGGGAGCTTGCTGTGTGCAAATTGGCTGCCGTGTTTCCTACATTACAACAGTGACTACACTTCAAAAAGTACTTCATTGGCTATAAAGCACTTTGGGACGTCCGGTGGTTGTGAAAGGCAAGTCTTTCTTTCTTTCTTTCTCTTTCAAAGAGCCGGCACAGGCATGATGGATTGAATAGCCTCCTTCTGTGCTGTATGATTCTCTGTTTCAAGTACTTTTCGCGCATGCTTAGTCCGAAGCCCACCCGCAATCTTCCACTTAGTCAAGAAGACCCTGTGGAATTATGTGCCAGTAAAATTCAGTGCCTTGTAGGAGAGGGAGAAACTTGAGGGGGGGGGTGGGGGGGGGGGAAGAAAAAAGTTTTAAAAAGGAACAATTTTTCAAGCTATCATTTACTGACATCTGCAAACTTACTGCGTCCCAATATAATCCAGGAGATATAATGATGCAATTGGTGAGACACAGAAAGGAAGGAAACAGACATAACTCTTCATTCCCTGGCATAAAGGTATTTAGGGCTCTGAGCAGATTGTGAATCTTCAATCTACTGGGAAGATTGGAACCTATCAGCAGAAGCTCATGACAATTGTCTGTAGATTTATGTTTCAACAACTTGAGTAATCTTTGTTAAAGTGAAGATAAAAGAAAACGAATGGTGGAAATCTGAAATAAAACAGAAAATGCTGGAAATGCACAGCAGGTCTGACAGCATCTGAAAGAGAAAGCTGGGTTAACACTTGCGGTGTCATTGTTTTAACCAGAAGAAATTCTTATTAAAGTAGTAAATATGAACAGAAAACGCTGGAAATACTCAGCAGGTCAGGCAGCATCTGTGGAGAGAGAAACGGAGTCAACGTTTCAGGTCAATGACCTTTCGTCAGAACGGAAAAAAGTTTGAGATAAAGCAGGTTTTTAAGCAAGTGTAGAGGCAGGGAAAGTGGGGAGGGGAGGAAGGAACAAAAGGGGAGGTCTGTGATAGGGTGGAAGGCTGGAGAGATTAATTGACAAATATTAAAGTATTATAGCGAGATAGCAAAATACTGCAGATGTTGGAAATCCGAAATAACAGCAGAAAATGCTGGAAAAACTCAGCAGGTCAGGCAACATCTGTGGAGAGAAATTTGAGTTGACGTTTCAGGTCGAACCCTTCTTCAAAACTGGAAAGAAAAGAAAATAGATCGAAGGCAGGGCTGCGATCGGACAAAAGAAGTGAAACAAACAAAAGAGCTAGACGAGATGGTAATAGGCTGAGATTAGGTGTGAAGTGTACTTGCAGGACATTTCGTTGTACTGCACTTGTGCACTAACAATGACAATAAAGTTGATTATTATTATTATTATGAGATAGCTGCCAGGTGTGAGAGAGAAACAAAAGGAAAGGGGGTGGGGGGGAAAAGGAGTGGAAAAATTACAAGAAAAAAATGTGTAATAGGGGCCGAGGTTATGATCTGAAATTGTTGAACTCGATATTGAGTCCGGAAGGCTGCAGAGTGCCTAATCGGAAGATGAGGTGCTGTTCCTCGAGTTTACGTTGAGCTTCCATGGAACAATACAAGAGGCCAAGGACGGTGAGGTTTCATATACCAAATATGTCTAAAGGAAAAAGTATTTTTAATTAATATCATGAGTGTTCTTCATATAACAGGAGTCCTTTGAGTTACACCTCACAATGAAATGAAAAGTAGTTCAAGTGGGTAACAGTTGACAGATCCAGGATTTATTTAACAGGATGACAGTTATATTACAATGTGCACATTATAATCAGGAGTGAATATATAATCATCACCACCTTCCCTTTCTTGGTTGCCACTCGGGCCTACTAGTGACTGTCATTAATCAGTTTGAAAATCTGTAACTTAACACACCTACTTGCAAATTATAATGAAGTGCTCCTCGATTGTTTATTCTTGGTGAATATCCTGCAATATGAAATACATTCAGAAGAATTCAGAACATGAAATTGGTCTTGCGATCAATTTGGTGCATTAATCTCTGTATTATAACACAGGTTCGGGCACCTCTGTCTCCTGTGCGAGATGTCAAATACGACTGTGTAGAGCGATGGGCCGGGCACCATGTGAACTGTTAATAATCTCATAAATCATTTTGATGAAAATGACCTTTGCAATGTAACTTCTAGGAACACTTGTCTCATCTGCATTCCTTTCAGCGCAGTCTCGAACAAACAAACACTAAGGAGGAGGATTTCAACTAAGAGATCATTATCCCTCCTTATCCACTCAGGGCTCTAGGGTACTGTTTTACAGAGCGCTAGGAATGAGCAGCTTCTCTTCCTCGGTGGCATTTGTCTGACGCCAGTTTTCCTTCACCCGGCAATGAAATCCCAGGCGAGAATCCTTACCTCAAAGCAGTGAAGTGTCGCAAGTGAAAGAGCCTCCTCTGCATCGCGGCTATCAACTTCGAAGGCTTCCTTCAGGCCGAGAGAGTTGAAAGAGTAAGGCAGCATTTCTTCCTGCTGAACACCTTGGCGGCAGCGGCTCATTCGATAATGAGAAAAGGGCAACTTGATTTGTACCAAAGAGATGTTTGGCTGACCAAAAAAAAAAAACCAGGATCAGACACTTTTGAAGGAAAGGTTCACAGTTGCAGGGCAGAAAAGAAAAGAGCAGCATTTGTAAATAATTCAAGTGAAACTGTGTAAAACTTCAGCCCTGATTTTCCAGCATATCTTTTTGGCCAAGAAGTGTTTTTCCCCGGACCCCCAAGCTTACCTGTCACGAGCTGCCAACACTGTGATTCGATGCTGGCCCGCAATCTCCCCTCCCTCTCGCATTCTCTCCCTCCCTCCTCCTCTCCGGTCCCCACTGCGGCCTTCTACCGCTGGCCTTCCCGCACGACAGCACAATTTGCACTGAAGAGATGTTTGGCTGACCAAAAAAAAAACCCATCCCAGAATCAGACACTTTTGAAAAGGGAAGGTTCACAGCTGCAGGGCAAAAAAAACAAAAGAGCAACATTGATAAATAATTCAAGTGAAACTGTGTAAAACTTCAGCCCTGACAGTAACTGCCCGGTGGAAGTCGAGAGGGCGGGAGCCAAGACGAAGGGGATTTTAACGCCTGGGCCTCATCTGTATGGACCCCGTCAGTCTCCTGCCCAAACCCGGTGGCAGCACTAGCTGGCCCAGGGCGGGGCGGGAACGGGAACTTGATTTCGAACGGCTGCTGAGGCCCAAAGGAATGATCGCCGGAAGTCAGGTGAGTGCTTAGGAAAACGGTCCGGAGCACATCGTGCTCAGGGGAGGGGAACAGAACCCTGGGCGGGGGAGGCCCAAGGTTTCCTGGTGGGGAGTCCTGCTCCTGTTGGACCTCAAGGCAACAAAAACATCGTTTTATACGACTTCCCTTTCTGAGCCTCTTCTAGGCCCTGGATCCACAACCACTTCCCCGCGCAGGCCTTGGGTTTAAATCGCAGTCGGGCCGTGATGACGTCACCAAACCCCAATCTGCATATTTAAAGAAGGACCCCACTGCCATCTGGCAGGTGTCTCGCTCGCCTGTTCAAAGGAGCAGGTTAAAATTCCACCCGCAGGAAGGCAATGGGATCGGAAGAGGTAAGTGTGGCAATTCTAACCACCTAGTTTCCGGCAGGCAGGCTGGGCTAAAATCAGCCCTTTCGAAAACTTTGAGGATTTTTCCATCATGTAAAGTTTACTGCTAAGTGCTCTTTTCTCCTCGCTGGATTGCATCTTCATTACAGTTTACAGCTTGGGATCATTCAAGAGGGAATCATTTTTCTTTTTCCTTTCTGCAACAGTTTGTCCCCCCAGTAAAATCATCTGAAGGTGGTGACTGATATCGGGGTACGGTGACTGATGTTGGGGTACGGTGACAGATATCGGGGTACGGTGACTGATGTTGGGGTGCGGCGACAGATATTAGGGTATGGTTGTGACGGAATAAACCCTATTTCAAGAGATACACCATAATATGAACAGAATTCTGATATTATTAATACATGGTATACTGGGTTTAAAAGTCTGGAAAGCCTTGGAGACACAGGCTGCAAACAGAATACAGGCTTCTGAGATAAAGATCAGTTGTTTAACAAAGTTGTAAAAACCAAACAAACTTTGAAATGGGAATTAGTTAAATATACTAAAACAATGACCCTATTGAAATGGCAGTTTGGCGATTCCAGAGGGTCTGGAGTTTGGGAATAACACAATGGAAGACCCAGTTTAAGGTGTTATAAGCTAACACATTGAACACAAACGTTAAAAGAGGCATGTGCCTTTGAAAAGATGACATCAAGTAAAAGAAACACCTGCTGGTCAAATAGTTTTTATGTTAAACTTGGGAAGACAGGAAACATAAGATTAAATATGCAAACAATTGAGATAGTTAGAAAACAAGTAAACACTCAGTCAAAGTGTCTTTAATATATACATAGTAAATATGATACCAACAAGAACACTTTGAAGATATGACTTCAATAGATACACGAAGCAATTACATTGTGTTTGTATTGAACTTGGAGCAGCAAGGAGACTCAACGTCTGCTAAAAACCAGTTAAGCCAATATTAAGAATTGAATGGAAAATCTTCGATAAGAATGGCATCAAACAGAAACCATTGCTGTCATATTGTTTTTATGATAGTTTTTGGAACACCGAAAGGTAGAGACATAATTATGCATGCAATAGTTGAATTGACAGTAAGATAGAAAGCATTCAACAGAGGTATCAATAAAGACAATTAACTTCAAAGAATAAACCACTGCAAAAAGTGTATAAAAATAAGAGCTTTTCAAACAGAAAGTCAGAACACGCTGAACGGACCAAACGTTTCTCAACTTCACAGGCACGCTCTGTAAGTTTTTAACTTTGAGTCTCGGGTAATCAAAGTAACTGATTTTGGTGGATGTTCTAGATTTAGAAATAAGTAAGAAATGTAGAAATGTAACGAAGTAAAGATTTGAGAAAAAGGATCTCTGAGAAATAAGAAATGTAAGCTATTTGTATTTTGAATGGTTAATGTTGCGACTGAATCAACAGCTGTTAAATGAATGTCGACTCTTAAATAAAACAATATATTTTTTAAATTGTCTCAAAGAGTATTTCTGTATAAACTCGTGAACCCAATTTCTGTACACTCTTTTGTAAGGCGTTGCAGAATTCTGGGGGGTATTCCGGACCCTCATAATATCTTATTAAAAGTGCTATCTGGAGGACAGTAACATCTTCAGTCGTTCCTTTCTTTTAGGGAGAGATAGCCTGAACCTTTAGACCTATTTAAGCATCTTATGGAATTCAGCTATCTCTAACTTAAGTTGAAGGTGAACGTCTGGGGAATATGCCTGATCCGGGGTAGCCCGAACAGGGCTAGGACTTGTAATTATCCCTTCACGGTGACTGATGTTGGGGTATGGTGACAGATATTGGGGTACGGCGACTGATGTTGGGGTATGGTGACTGGTATTGAGGTATTGTGACAGATGTTGGGGTACAGTGACTAATGTCGGGGTACGGTGACAGATGTTGGGGTACGGTGACAGATGTTGGGGTACAGTGACTAATGTTGGGGTACGGTGACAGATGTTGGGGTATAGTGACTGATGTTGTGGTACGGTGACTGATGTTGGGGTATATTGATGTGGTTGGGGTATGGTGACAGATGTTGGGGTATGGTGACAGATGTTGGGGTATGGTGACAGATGTTTGGGTACAGTGACTGATGTTGGGGTACGATGACAGATGTTGAGGTATGGTGACAGATGCTGGGGTATGGTGACTGATGTTGGGGTACAGTGACTGATATCGGGGTACGGTGACAGATGTTGGGGTATGGTGACAGATGCTGGGGTATGGTGACTGATGTTGGGGTACAGTGACTGATATCGGGGTACGGTGACAGATGTTGGGGCATGGTGTCTGATGTTGTACGGTGACTGATATTGGGGTACGGTGACAGATGTTGGGGTATGGTGACAGATATTGGGGTACGGTGACTGATATCGGGGTAGAGTGACTGATGTTGGGGTACGGTGACAGATGTTGGGGTATGGTGACAGATGTTGGGGTACGGTGACTGATATCGGGGTACAATGGCAGATGTTGGGGTGCGTTGACAGATGTTGGGGTATGGTGACAAATGTTGGGATGCGGTGACATATATTGGGGTATGGTGACTGGTATTGGGGTACAGTGACTGATATTGGGGGACAGTGACTGATATTGGGGTACGGTGACTGATGTTGTTGCACGGTGACTGATATTGGGGTACAGTGACTGATGTTGGTGTGCGATGACTGATGTTGGTGTGCGATGACTGATATTGGGGTACAGTGACTGATATTGGGGTACGGTGACTGATGTTGGGATATGGTGACTGATGTTGGTGTACGGTGACTGATATTGGGGTACAGTGACTGATATTGGGGTACAGTGACTGATATTGGGGTATTGTGACTGATATTGGGGTACAGTGACTGATATTGGGGTACAGTGACTGATATTGGGGTACAGTGTCTGATATTGGGGTACGGTGTCTGATGTTGAGGTACGGTGACAGATGTTGGGGTACGGTGACTGATATTGGGGTACGTTGCCAGATGTTGCGGTATGGTGACTGATATTGTTGTACGGTGACTGATATTGGGGTATGGTGACAGATATTGGGGTACAGTGACTGGTATTGGGGTACAGCAACAGATGATGGGGTACGGTGACTGATGTTGGGGTACGGTGACTCGTATTGAGGTATGGTGACAGATGTTGGGGTGCGGTAACTGATGGGGTGCGTTGACAGATGTTGGGGTACGGTGACAGATGTTGGGGTACGGTGACAGTTGTCGTGGTGCGGTGACAGATGTTGGGGTACGGTGACAGATGTTGCGGTACGGTGACGTTTGTTGGGGTATGGAGACAGATGTTGGGGTGTGTTGACAGATGTTGGGGTAAGGTGACAAATGTTGTGGTGCAGTGACATATGTTGGGGTACTGTGACTGATGGGGTGCCGTGACAGATGTTGGGGTACGGTGACATTTGTTGGTGTATGGAGACAGATGTTGGGGTGTGGTGACAGATGTTGGGGTATGGTGACAGATGTTGGGGTGCAGTGACAGATGTTGGGGTGCAGTGACAGATGTTGGGGTGCAGTGACAGATGTTGGGGTGCAGTGACAGATGTTGGGGTGCAGTGACAGATGTTGGGGTGCAGTGACTGATGTTGGGGTGCAGTGACTGATGTTGGGGTGCGGTGACAGATGTTGGGGTACGGTGACAAATGTTGGGGTACTGTGACAGATGTTGGGGTGCTGTGACAGATGTTGGGGTGCTATGACAGATGTTGGGGTGCAGTGACTGACGGTATGGTGACAGATGTTGGGGTGCAGTGACAGATGTTGGGGTGCAGTGACAGATGTTGGGGTGCTGTGACAGATGTTGGGGTGCTGTGACAGATGTTGGGGTGCAGTGACTGACGGTATGGTGCCTGATGTTGGGGTGCAGTGACAGATGTTGGGGTGCTGTGACAGATGTTGGGGTGCAGTGACAGATGTTGGGGTACGGTGACAGATGTTTGGGTATGGTGACTGATGTTGGGGTGCAGTGACAGATGTTGGGGTGCTGTGACAGATGTTGGGGTGCTGTGACAGATGTTGGGGTGCAGTGACAGATGTTGGGGTGCTGTGACAGATGTTGGGGTGCAGTGACAGATGTTGGGGTACGGTGACAGATGTTGGGGTACGGTGACAGATGTTGGGGTGCAGTGACAGATGTTGGGGTGCTGTGACAGATGTTGGGGTGCTGTGACAGATGTTGGGGTGCAGTGACAGATGTTGGGGTACGGTGACAGATGTTTGGGTATGGTGACTGATGTTGGGTACAGCGACTGGCACAGATTTACGGTTCCTTGGGCTCAAGCCGCCCACTGGTATCTCACCCAAATGGCCGTTCTTTATGTGTGAACCTAGACAGTGAGGGGGAATTTTTCCCACAGGACGGGTGGGAAATGGGCGGCGGGGGGTTAAATTCAGCCGACTTCCGGTTTAACCAGGGTGGGTTGATGGTCGGGCGAGTAGCCTGCTGTCCAGAGGCAGGTCTTAAATTATAATATTTAAATGTGTGCCTCTGATTTTAGATGCTGGATCCAGCAGGTAAGTGCATTCCCAGCACCGCTTGTGGGCCAAGAAGTGCTTTTCCCCTAACCTGCAATCTCCCCTCCCCTCCCCCTCCCCCCACCCCGCATTCGCTCCCTCCCTCCCTCCTCCTCTCCGGTCCCCACTGTGGCCTTCTACTGCTGGCCTTACCGCACAACAGCCGGCCAGCCTCTCAATCTGGCTGGCTGCCTTGCGGGAGACTGAGAAAAACAATTCAAATGACGTCCTGCCGTTAATTTCTTGGTTTCTCAGCTGCTAAACTTCGTCCCCGCTCCCTCTCCACCTCCCTGTAAATATCGGGGCCTGAGTGTCAGCAGACTGTTCGACCGCGGAGGTCATCACAACTGAGTCTGATCAGGCCCTCACCTGACCTCCACTTACATGGATGGCAATCAGGAGCTGGATCGCTGGCCGAATTGACTGAAGTCAGTTGGCGCAAACCTTCCTGCCACAACTGAGATCAGGACCTAGCAATTTGGCCATTTTACGGGCACTAAGCGGCCTCCTATGCCTCAGTTAGGTGTCAGCTGTGGCCCAGTGGGTAGCACACTCGCCTCTGAGTCAGAAGGTTGTAGGTTCAAGTCCTACTCCAGGGACTTGAGCATATAAAGCTAGGCTGACACTCCAGTGCAATGCTGAGAGAGCACTGCACTGTCGGAGGTGCTGTCTTTCGGATGAGACGTTAAACCGAGGCCCCGTCTGCTCTCTCAGGTGGACATAAAAGATCCCATGGCACTATTTCGAAGAAGAGCAGGGGAGTTATCCTCGGTGTCCTAGCCAATATTTATCCCTCAACCATCATCACTAAAACAGATTATCTGGTCATTATCACATTGCTGTTTGTGGGAGCTTGCTGTGTGCAAATTGGCTGCTGCATTTCACACATTACAACAGTGACTACACTTCAAAAGTACTTCATTGGCTGTTAAGCGCTTTGAGACGTCCGGTGGTTGTGAAAGGTGCTATAGAAATGCAAGTCTTTCTTTTCAATATGGCACCAGCTACACTCTGGAAAACCAGGCCTATAGGCAGCCTAAGTTAGGCCAGGAGCAGCAGGAGTGCTCATTAAAAGCAGGTGGGCCTCTGCCGCCTCCCCCAGATCACCACCGCTCCCCCCAACCCCCGCTGTTCCCTCCTGAATGGATCACCCACCCTTACCGCCATAGCATACAAGGCTACGGACCAAGTGCTGGAAAATGGGATTAGAATAGATAGGGCATGATGGCCGGCGCGGACACGATGAGCCAAATGGCCTCTTTCTGTGCTGTATAACACTATGGGGGAGAAATTCAGTATCGCCCCATTTGGGGCGCCATTATCGGCGGGGTGCAAAGTTTAGCGCCTGCCGCTAATTATCGCCTCCAATGGCAAACTTGGCTTTTATCGCCCCTGGAGATGATTGGAGCACTAAATCAGGCGCTGCACACCTGTCTTAAGGCGCAAAGGCCGAGGAGCGAGGCGCTACCTCAGAGCGTTGGCGAAGCTCATGTGATGTCAGTCAGCAATGGAACACATACACACTGGCGCCGGCCAATTCTTAAAGGGGAGGGTTGATCTTGCTCTCCATCCACACCCTGCTCATTGCAGCCTTGAATCTTGGCCTGGAGAGACCTGTACATCAATTCTATTGGAAAGAACAATGGAGATCTGGCCCAGGGAAGGAGCTCAGAGTACAGCCCCCATAGTCTCTTCTAAATCGATGCAAGGAAGATCAAATCAGAAAGAACCTGCAAAGTGCTGCTCAGTACCCAAAACTCCTCAACACAGCTTTGAATATCTCCTGCAGTCTCTCTCTCTCTCTCACTCAGAATGCGTGGTGCAAAATGCTCCCCTCAACCTGTCGTTGTTAGCGGCAGGTGGTAAGACAGGGGGCTCCACTCAATATCCAGTCCGGGGCGCTACCAGGGCGTTGCACACTCGACTGGCATCACGATCTGCAGGAGATCGTGGCGGTAGTGTTTAGCGCCACCGCAAAATGTCTAGTTAATTTCATGAACGCCGCAAACATTGCCGCATAAGGGCGCTAGTTGCTTTGCGCCCCATTAGCGCCCTCTTAAGGCGCTAACGGGAGGCGCAAACCAACCAAATTTTTCCCCCTATTGAGTTGCCCCCTCTTCCTCAATTACCTGAGGGCCGCTGCCGGCATTGCAATGGCCCGATCTTCAATTACCCGACACCGGCAGCAGTGTGCAGATCACCGTCTCCATGGAAACGAGGCCCGAGGCCCAGTATCGAGGGTGCACCATCCCACAACAGTCAGGCGCAGGGATTGAGCCCTGCGCCCCCTGCATGCGCAAAAATGGGCGAGCCTGAATTTACAGGCCCAGCAGCCGGTGTTATAGAATTTAGCAAAAAGAAATTCTGAAGCGCAGGAATAAAAAGGCTGATTGGCTGATCAATCGCTCTCACTGGGGAGAGACTCTTGCAGGATGCCTGGGCCACACTCACTAGAGGCATATATTTTCAACTTTTTGCACAAATATGTTGTAATATTTCCCTTTGAATTTTAAGTACAGTCACACTGATATTATGATCATGAAGAGACGTGCTTCAATTGATATTCAGGCACATTGAAGCTTATAGTTAAAGATCAATAATGAACATACGTATCCTGAGTGCCATCTAATGTTAATAACGCGAATTGGTTTACAGAAAACTTCTTTAGCAGCTGAACGTTCACACCACACTCCTTATATCTAATTTTTTTTTAATCATTCACGTGATGTAGGCATTGCTAGCAAGGCCAGCATTTATTGACCATCCCTAATTGCCCTTGAGAAGGTGGTGGTGAGCCGCCGCCTTGAACCGCTGCAGTCCACGTGGTGAAAGTACTCCCACAGTGCTGTTAGGTAGGGAGTTCCAGGATTTTGACCCAGCGACGATGAAAGATTGGTGATATATTTCCAAGTTGGGATGGTGTGTGACTTGGAGGGGAGCCTGGTGGTGGTGGTGTTCCCATGCGCCTGCTGCCCTTGTCCTTCTAGGTGGTAGAGGTCGCGGGTTTGGGAGGTACTATTGAAAAAGCCTTGGCGAGTTGCTGCAGTGCATCCTGTAGATGGTGCACACTGCAGCCACGGTACACCAGTGGTGGAGGGAGTGAATGTTTAAGGTGGTGGATGGGGTGCCAATCAAGCGGGCTGCTTTTCCCTGGATGGTGTCGAGCTTCTTGAGTGTTGTTGGAGCTGCACTCATCCAGGCAAGTGGAGAGTATTCCATCACACTCCTGACTTGTGCCTTGTAGATGGTGGAAAGGCTTTGGGGAGCCAGGAGGTGAGTTACTCGCCGCAGAATACCCAGCCTCTGACCCGCTCTTGTAGCCACAGTATTTATGTGGCTGGTCCAGTTGAGTTTCTGGTCAATGGTGACCCCAGGATGCTGATGGTGGGAGATTCGGCGATGGTAATGCCATTGAATGTCATGCAGAGGTGGTTAAATTCTCTCACGGTGTAGGTAGTCATTGTCTGGGACTTGAGTGGCATGAATGTTTCTTGCCACATATCAGCCCAAGCTTGGATGTTTATCTAACCTTGCTGTGATATCCTTTATTACTGAGTCCTTCAGGCAGTATTCTTTGTGCCAAGCTATCCCACTGTCTGCCAGTAAGCTCATCGACAAAAAGAGGCTCAGTAGTTGTGTCAATGAGGCAAATTGCCTGCAACCTTCATAATTATTCCAAAGAATATGATCTGGTACTAATACAGGAATGAGCCCAAAGAATCCCAATCACAATAAAGGAATAAAACAACTGCAAACGCCACAGGTTTTCCTGCTGTGCAGGAGTTCTTGTGCTGCACATTTCATGATTGTTAAATTCTTGCTGTGTTTGTATTCTGCTTTTTAAAGTTTTATTTTAATAATTTTTACAGCTTATTATTATTCTTGTTCTCTCAGGTTCCCCGGTGGCGTATGCCCTTCCCCGACAGTGAGGGAAGAGGGAGGAATTTCTTCCAGGGTCCTGTGTGTGGCATTTTCATCTCCTACGAGCAGCACAGGAAATATGCAGTTCACTCGCCTCCTGATTTCCTCTCCTTTCCTGCACTTAACATCTGTCCCTCTCAGCTTCCCAGCATACAAGGGGCAAGCTTGTGCCCTGCCAATGCACAATGCAGTTTGCCAGCACACCAGCTATTTCAATTGACCTCTGCATCCCAGTGCCCGAAAGGGGAAGAATTGGTCAGTATTCAGTGGGCCCTGTGAGAGAGGGTGTCTGGGCAGGCCAGGGGAACCATACGCTATCGACAGCGCACTGGTTCACGTGCTGGTGTAAAATTGCTTTGCGTGCTATTTTAAATGGGTTAGCAACTCAGTTCAAATAATTCACATTGGAATTATATACAAGCACGCTAACCACTGTGCCAAAAATAACGCTCAGTGGAATTTCACCCCGCAGATGAGAACAAAATAGGGCGTGGCTTGAATCGGCCTCAGAGCTGAATAATCCACAGACACTTCCTGTCCAGATTAACCCATGAGGAATGGCCACTTTGATGATAGCAGAAGGGCATTGCTGCCTGTGGAACTTTGCGGCCGCATAACTTGCCGCATTCATGAAAGGAAGAGTACCATCTACAAGATGCACTGCAGCAACTCGCCAAAGCTTCTTCGGCAGCACCTCTCAAACCCGCGACCTCTTGTACCTAGAAGGACAAGGGCAGCAGGTGCATGGGAACGCCACCACCTCCAAGTTCCCCTCCAAGTCACACACCATCCTGACTTGGAAGTATATCGCCGATCCTTCATCGTCGCTGGGTCAAAGTCCTGGAACTCCCTCCCTAACAGCACTGTGGGAGTACCTTCAGCACACGGACTGCAGCGGTTCAAGAAGGTGGCTCACCAGCATCTCCTCAAGGGCAACTAGGGATGGGCAATAAATGCTGGCCTTGCCAGCGATGCCCAGACCCCATTAGCGAATTTAAAAAAAAAAGAAAGCTAAAGTGACAATTGCAACGGTTTGAGTCAGGGAAGTTCTCCCCGGTGTCCTCATCAAAATTTATCCCTCAACAAATACCACTAAAACAGATAGATTATCTGGTTATTTATCTCACTGCTGTTTGTGGGACCTTGCTGTGCGCAAATTGGCTGCTGCCTTTCCCGACATTACAACAGTGACTACACTTCAAAAGCACCATATTGGCTGTGAAGGTTTGAGACGTCCTGAGAACAACAAATGCGTTATATAATGCAAGTTCTTTTATGTCTTTCTGGAGTAAATTTAGTTTTGTTTATGTAGTTAAATTTATTTATTCGTCCACATTCTGATTGCTGCGGATTCACGGTACCAAAGAGGACACACTTTTTGTTTTCTTAACTGGCTTCAATTCCACTTCTTACCAGGCTGAGCGCCAATGGGCGATTGCACTGAATTCACGGTTGGATGAGCTCTGATATATCTGACCTGTGACCTGTGTTATCTTGGGAACAGCATGTTATCAGTTGCTGCATTAGTGTTCAAACTAACAATTTGGGTTAGATGTTGTACGTGGTGTTATTTGTAATGAAACAGTTCTCTGAGCCAAGGAGGAAATAAACCAATACAAAAGCAAAATGCTGCGGATGCTGGAAATCTGAAATAAAAACAGAAAATGCTGGAAATACTCAGCAGGTCAGGCAGCATCTGTGGCGAGAGAAACAGAGTTAACACTTCAGGTCGATGACCCTTCATCAGAACTGGAAAAAGTTGGAGATGTAGCAGGATTTTAAGCAAGAGGTGCTGTTCCTCGAGCTTACGCTGAGCTTCATTGGAACAGTGAAAGAGGCTGAGGACGGTGAGGTCAGAGTGGGAGTGGAGCGGAGAATTAAAGTGACAGGCGACCGGAAGCTCAGGGCCACCCTTACGGACTGAACAGAGGTGATCCACAAAGCGGTCACCCAATCTGCATTTGGTCTCCCCAGTGTAGAGGAGATCGCATCGTGAGCAGCGAATACAGTATACTAAATTGCAAGAAGTACAAGTAAATCGCTGTTTCAACTGGAAGGGGTGTTTGGGGCCCTGGACAGTGGGAAGGGAGGAGGTAAAAGGGCAGGTGCTGCATCTCCTGTGCTTGCACGGGAAGGTGCAGGGCGAAAGGGAAGGGGTGCTGGGGGCAGTAGAGGAGTGGACCAGGGTTTGGCGGAGGGAGCGGTCCCTTCAGAATGCTGAAAGGGGAGGTGAGGGGAAGGTGTGTTTGGTAGTGGAATCACGGGTGAAATGGCGGAGGATGATCCATTGAATGTGGAGGCTGGTGGGGTGAGGACAAGGGGAACCTTATTGTGGTTCTAGGAGGGAGGGGAAGGGGTGAGAGCACAAGTGTAGGAAATAGAACGGATATGGTGAAGGGCCATGTCAACCAAGGTAGAGGGGACTCCTCGGTTGAGGTAAAAGGAAGACATGTCGGAAGCACTGGTATGGAAGGTGGCATCGTCAGAGCAGCTGCGGCGGAGATGGAGAAACTGGGAGAATGGAATAGACTCCTTACAGGAGGTGGGGTGGGAGGAAGTGTAGTCCAGGTAGCTGTGGGAGTCCGTGGGCTTGTAGTGAATGTTGGTCAATAGCCTATCCCCAGAGATGGAAACAGAGAAGTCGAGGAAGGGAAGGGAAGAGTCGGAGATGGACCATGTGAAGGTGAAGGAAGGGTGCTTTCCAATTTCCACTTTGCTTCCAATTTCCACCGTCATCTATCAATTAGGCACTTTACAGCCTTCTGGACTCAACATAGAGTTCAATAATTTCAGACCAATAACCTCTGCCCCTATCTTTTTTTCTTTCTCTCACATGGCAGCTGTTGATCATCCTGCCATTGCCATTTACACTTCATCTAGAGTCATCTTTTGTTTCTTAACTTGTCCCATTACCATCTCCTTTTGCCTCGCACCATCATCCCTTTTGTCTCTTAATCTCTCCTGCCTTCCATCCTATCACAGACCTTCCCTTTTGTTCTTTCCTCCCCTCCCCCCTCTCCCTGCCCCTGCACTTGCTTAAAAACCTGTTCCATCTCCAGCTTTTTCCAGTTCTGACGAAGGGTCATCGACCTGAAGCGTTGACTCTGTTTCTCTCTCCACAAATGCTGCCTGACCTGCTGAGTATTTCTAGAACATAAACCAATGCCCATAACCCACTAAGAATAAAGGATTATCATACATGTAGATTTCTTGAGAAGTGTTCTGAAAATATCTGACTAAGAAAGCATCAGGTTAGTAATAATGCAGGATCATGGAGCTTTTGTATAACCTATCAGATTTTTTAATGATGTTTAGGAAACTCCCTACATTCAAAAAAGAAAGAACTCACACTGATAGAGCACTTTGTCACATCCTCAAGATGTCACAAAGCAGTTCACAGCCAACAACTTACTTTTGAAGTGCAGTCACTCTTGTTACGTAGACAGCCTGGCAACCAATTTGTGCAGAGCAAAGTCCCACAAACAGCAAATGACTGAATGACCAGATAATATGTTTTTGGTGGTGTTGGTTGAGGGATAAATCTTGACCAGGACACCGGGGACAATGCCCTTGCTTGTCTCCGAATAGAGGCATGGGATCTTTAACATCCACCTGAACAGGCAGCCAAAAGCCTTGGTTTGCTTCATCCAAAAGACGGCACCTCCAATGATACAGTACTGCACTGAAGTGTCAGCCTAAATTAGGTGCTCAAGTTCTGGAGTGGGGCATAAACCCAGAAACTGCTGACTCAAGTGAGAGTGCGACCACTAAGCCAAGCCATGTCTCATGAAAACAAATACAATAAAAATGCATATATGAAGAAAAAATAATTGCACTCACTAGTTCTAATGTGGTAAGCTGTCAAAAGTATGCAGTTTGATCCTTAAAACTGTTTTTACTGTCTTCTGTTGAGCAAGGCATACACAGAGAAACAAGTAGAGACAGAGATGGAGAGGGTGGATGACAACCAGCTGGTAAAAACAAGATAGCTGGCACCAGTCTGCAAGGCAAGAGCAGGAGAATGGACAAGACTGCATAGGGAATGGAAAAGGTAAATCTGGAATACTATTTTAAATTTAATTGTAAGAGTAGGACACAAGGTGCACTGCACTGCAGCAACTCGCCAAGGCTTCTTCGGCAGCACCTCCCAAACCCGCGACCTCTTCCACCTAGAAGGACAAGGGCAGCAGGTGCATGGGAACACCACCACCTCCAAGTTCCCCTCCAAGCTACACACCATCCTGACTTGGAAGTATATCGCTCATCCTTCATCGTCGCTGGGTCAAAATCCTGGAACTCCCTCCCTAACAGCACTGTGGGAGTAGCTTCACCACACGGACTGCAGCAGTTCAAGAAGGCGGCTCACCACCACCTTCTCAAGGGCGATTAGGGATGGGCAATAAATGCTGGCCTTGCCAGCGATGCCCACATCCCATAAACGAATTTTAAAAAAACAAGGGAAACACAATTTCACACTATTAAACAGTACATTTAAGACTGATATCAGGATGTTCTCCTTCACTCAAAGAGTGATCAATACATGGAATGGGTTCCCAGATAATGTAGTGGAGGTGCAAACCTGGAATAAAAAATAAGAAACAATTGGATGTAGTAATGGGGTCTGACATGAATCTTGTCATTCATGTGGAAATGACTTATGAAATGATACTGGGCGGCCTGCTGGTGGCGCTGTCCAGGGAGAGTATAAATACTCAGTCATGGGCCCAGCTTGCTCAGGACATACTTTAACAGGAACTAGTGAAGGACACAACTAGATCTCCATGTTGAAAAACAGTTGATTAAAGCCTTATTTAATACTCAGACCAAGTGCCTAGTCGTTTTCTTACATCAGGGTCTCTCTGGTTGGGTGCACAAATTAAGATGGGCCTAATGTCCTTCCTGCTCCATAAGTATTTTGTGATCTTGTTAGCTAAGATAAAGAAAGGAAGACTGGTTAACAGTGAGAAGAACATAGAAAGAGGGAGAGTGGCCAAAGTAAATTGTTCACAGACAGCAAGCGTGTAGGTAAAGCTAAAAAATAGGTTTAATGTTTCATCTATAAAATGGAGCCGTTGTTAAAGCAACACTTCTTCATAGGTCTTGAATCTACAACCTTATGACTGGACCGCCCAACTTCCTTTTCTGGCTCCCATGTTGGCTGACATTGTTAACTGTTCTCTCTCCTCAGGTACTGTCCCCCTCTCCCTCAAATCTGTCATCATCACCCCCTCCTCAAAAAACCAACATTTGACCCCTCCGTCCTTGCAAACTACCGCCTCATCTCCAACCTCCCTTTCCTCTCCAAAGTCCTTGAACGTGTTGTCGCCTCCCAAATCTGTGCCCATCTTTCCCTCAATTCCATGTTTGAATCCCTCCAATCAGGTTTCCACCCTTGCCACAGTACCGAAACGGCTCTCACCAAAGTCACAAATGACATCCTTTGTGACTGTGACAAAGGTAAACTATCCCTCCTCGTCCTTCTTGACTTGTCTGCAGCCTTTGACATGGCTGATCACTCCATCCTCCTCCAACGCCTCTCCACCGTCATTCAGCTGGGTGGGACTGCACTCGCCTGGTTCCAATCTTATCTATCTAAGCATAGCCAGAGAATCACCTGCAATCATTGCCTCTGGTGTCCCCCAAGGCTCTAGCCTTGGCTCCCTCCTATTTCTCATCTACATGTTGCCCCTTTGCGACATCATCCAAAAACACAGCGTCAGTTTCCACATGTACGCTGACAACACCCAGCTCTACCTCACCACCACTTCTCTCGACCCCTCCACGGTGTCTAAATTGTCAGACTGCTTGTCCAACATCCAGTTCTGGATGAGCAGAAATTTTCTCCAATTAAATATTGGGAAGACCGAAGCCATTGTCTTCGGGTTCGCCACAAACTCCGTTCCCGAGCCACTGACTCCAGCCCTCTCCCTAACTTCTGTCTGAGGCTGAACCACACTGTTCGCAACCTTGGTGTTATGTTTGACCCTGAAATGAGCTTCCGACCACATATCCATGGCATAACTAAGACCCCCTATTTCCGCCTCCGTAACATTTCCCGTCTCTGCCCTTGCCTCAGCTCATCTGCTGCTGAAACCCTCATCCATGCTTTGTTACCTCTAGACTTCACTATTCCAACGCACTCCTGGCTGGCCTCCCACATTCTACCATATGTAAACTTGAGATGATCCAAAACTCGGCTGCCCGTGTCCTAATTCGCACCAAGTCCCCTTCACCCATCACCCCTGTGCTCACTGACCTACATTGGCTCCCGGTTAAGCAACGCCTCGATTTCAAAATTCTCATCCTTGTTTTCAAATCCCTCTATGGACTCGCCCCTCTATCTCTGTAATCTCCTTCAGCCCCATGACCCACTGAGATATCTGCACTCCTCTAATTCTGCCCTCTTGAGCATCTCTGATTATAATCGCTCAACCATTGGACTTCAGTAAGGCTTTTGACAAAGTCCCGCATGGGAGACTGGTCAAGAAGGTAAGAGCCCATGGGATCCAGGGCAATTTGGCACGTTGGATCCAAAATTCGCTTAGTGACAGGAGGCAGAGGGTAACAGTCGAAGCTTGTTTTTGTGACTGGAAGCCTGTGTCCAGTGGTGTACCACAGGGATCGGTGCTGGGTCCCTTGCTGTTTGTAGTGTACATTAATGATTTAGATATGAATGTAGGAGGTATGATCATTAAGTTCGCAGATGACACGAAAATTGGTGGAGTGGTAAATAGCGAGGAGGGAAGCCTCAGGCTACAGGGCGATATAGACGGGTTGGTCAGATGGGCAGAACAGTGGCAAATGGAATTTAACCCTGAAAAGTGTGAAGTGATGCATTTTGAGAGGACTAACAAGGCAAGGGAATACACAATGAATGGTAGGACCCTAGGAAGGACAGAGGATCAGAGGGACCTTGGTGTGCATGTACATAGATCCTTGAAGACAGCAGGACAGGTAGATAAGGTGGTTAAGAAGGCATATGAGATATTTGCCTTCATTAGCCGAGGCATAGAATATAAGAGCAGGGAGGTTATGATGGAGCTGTACAAAATGCTAGTTAGGCCACAGCTGGAATACTGTGCGCAGTTCTGGTCGCCACACTATAGGAAGGATGTGATTGCATTAGAGAGGGTGCAGAGGAGATTCACCAGGATGTTACCTGGGCTGGAGTGTTTCAGCTATGAAGAGAGATTGGACAGGCTAGGGTTGTTTACCTTAGAGCAGAGAAGGTTGAGGAGGGACCTGATTGAGGTGTACAAAATTATGAGGGGCATAGATAGGGTAGATAGAAAGGAACTTTTCCCCTTAGTAGAGGGATCAATAACCAGGGGGCATAGTTTCAAGGTAAGGAGCAGAAGGTTTAGAGGGGGTTTGAGGAAAAACTGTTTCACCCAGAGGGTGGTTGGAATCTGGAACTCACTGCCTGAAAGGGTGGTAGAGGCAGGAAGCCTCACAACATTCAAGAAGCATTTAGATGAGCACTTGAAATGCCATAGCATACAAGGCTACGGACCAAGTGCTGGAAAATGGGATTAGAATAGATTGGGCTTGATGGCCGGCGCAGACACGATGGGCCAAAGGGCCTCTTTCTGTGCTGTGTAACTCTATCTATGACTCTATGGCTGTGCCTTCTGTTGCCTGGGCCTGAAGCTCTGGAATTCCCTGCCTAACCCTCTTCGCCTCACTACCTCACTTTCCTCCTTTAAGACGCTCCTTAAAACTTACCTCTTTGACCAAGCTTTTAGTCACCTGTCCTAATTTCTCCTTATGTGGCTCGGTGTCAAATTTTTTTTGTCTTATAATACTCCTGCGACGTGCCTTGGAACGTTTTACTACTTTAAAGGCGCTATATAAATACAAGTTGTTGTTGTTGGGTGGCAAGTGTGCTACCAACTGCGCCAAGCTGGCGCTTGTATGGATAGTGTACAAAATGCGTAACACATTCATGTGACATTACTGTATTTGCTATTTTAACACCTCCATTAAAATGACTGACAAATTAATGTCACACAAACACTCAAATTCTACAGTAATTTCCTGCTCAAATCACACTCCCTTAGCCAACTTAGGCTCCACACACTTATAGCAATAGGTAGCTACAGGTGGAACAGGATGTCTCGTCTGGTCTGTTCATCATGACGATAACAATGCAAGAAGTGTCCATCTGACAGGTCAAGAAATGACACTCAGGGTAAGCTTGCCACTTCCTCCTCCTATCATGTAAAATATACAGCTATTGCTTTGCAAACAAAATAGTGCATGGTGCCGTTTGTGTGTGAGGCTGATTAGCGGCAAGAATTTATGATAACATAGAAGATAGGAGCAGGAGTAGGCCATTCAGCCCCTCGAGCCTGCTCCGCCATTCAATGAGATCATGGCTGATCATCCAAACTCAGTACCCTGTCCCTGCCTTCTCCCCATATCTCTTGATCCCTTTAGCCTTAAGAAATATATCTAACTCCTTCTTGAATATATTTAATGAATTGGCCTCTACTGCCTTCCATGGTAGAGAATTCCACAGGTTCACCACTCTCTGGGTGAAGAAATTCCTCCTCATCTCTGTCCTAAATGGCTTACCCCTTATCTTTAGACTGTGACCCCTGGTTCTGGACTCCCCCGCCATCGGGAACATCCTTCCTGCATCTAGTCTGGCTAGTCCTGTTAGAATTTTATAAGTTTCAATAAGATCCCCTCTCATTCTTCTGAACTCCAGTGAGTATAAGCCCAATCAACACAATCTCTCCTCATACGTCATTCCTGCCATCCCAGGTATCAACCTGGTGAATCTTCACTGCACTCCCTCCATGGCAAGAACATCCTTCCTCAGATAAGGCGACCAAAACTGCACACAATACTCAAGGGGGGAGAAATTGAGTGAGTAGCGCCACCTGTTAGCGCCTAAAGAGGCAGTCAGTGGCTGTAGCGCCACTGGCTGCATCTCCCACGAAATTCAGTAGGGGTACTAATGGTGGCATTAGGCATTTGCGCTGCGCCGCCACTGATGACATCATCGGTGTGCGCAGCGCCCCATTTGTGCCCCATTGGCGATATTTGGTAGCGAATGGCGCAGTTGCGCCGTTCGCTACCCGCGCCCGGTTCACGGGGCCTTACTGTGCCGGCAGCGGCACAAGTTAAGGTGGAGGTGCGGGGCGGCCGCTTTTTCGGCGGCCGCCTGCCAGCACCTCCGTCCCCGGCCTCCTAAACCACCCCCCCTCCCCCCACGGCATTGCCGGCTGTTTCCCGAGAGCCCGGCACTTCTCCTTGGTGCTGGGCTCATTTGCCGGCACTCGCGAGCGGGGATCGCGCTGTAACAGGCACCTCCCCCTTAACAGTGGGAGGAAGGCCTGCAGTACCGCAGCGTGCCGTGCCGCAGCATGTGGCGCTGCGGCATGTTGCGCTGCGATAATCAGTTTCAGCGCCCTAAGAGGGACGCGGAGCGCCTCGAGCCTCGCCCCGTGTCCCTCGAGGGGCACTGAAACTGAATTTCTGGCAATCGGTATCACTCCGATCGCTGCGCTAAATCCTGCGCTCAGGCGACTTTTGCGCCACTTTGGCGCCCCAACCCAATTTCTAGGCCAAGGTGTGGTCTCACCAAGACCCTGTACAACTGCAGCAAGACATCCTTGTTCTTGTACTCGAACCCTCTCGCTATGAAGGCCAACATACCATTTGCCTTCTTAACCGCCTGCTGCACCTACATGCTTACCTTCAGCGACTGGTGCACAAGGACACCCAGGTCTCGTTGCACTTCCCCTTCTCCCAATCTATTGCCGTTCAGATAATAATCACATCATCTCTTCACAAGAAAGGTACTTAAATTATTCATTTATTAAGTTACTTCAGCTGCGCTGTTGGAGGTGCCGACATTTGGATGAGATATTAAATTGAGACCCTGTCTGCCTGCTCCAGGTGGACTGAAATGATTCCATGACGCTACTGTTCTTGTAGCGTCATGGCCAACATTCATCTCTCAACCAACATCACCGGAAAAGATTAACTGGTCATATATCTCATTTGCTACTTGTGGAACCTTGTGTGCAAGTTGTATGCCGTGTTTACCTACAAAACAACAGCGACTACACTTCAAAAACAACCAATTGGTTATGAAGTGCTTTGGGGCGTCCTGACGACCTGATAAAGTGCAGTAGAAGTAAAAGTTCTTTCTTTGGTTTCTTTAAAATGTCTATGGGAATCGAAGCTAGGATTGTATTTACACAGGAGCATCCATTGATGATAAGGGGGGGGGAAATCTGCAAGGAAGAAAACAAGATAATTAAACAAGTGAGTGAATAATCATTCAAGCACCAGTCCTGAAAATACTGTGCTGTAAAATGTCCTTAACAAGTCTGATTGTGAGACAGTGACTACCGTATTTTAAAAATGAACTTCTATCCCGAAGACCAAACTAATTCTATTAAATTGCACAAGCTCCCTAGAGTCACAGAATCACTAGAGGGCAGTACAAAAGCATTGATTGCTGTGGGAAAACCTTGTGGCTATTGATGCGGGTCATTTTCATTTTTTTCTCTGCTAACTTTAGCCCTCCCTCTTGAAGGTGTCCATTTCTTGATGGGACATGACTCCAAGGGGGGCACCAGTTGTCCTTTGGAGCCTCGCCAAGTGCTTATTATTCATGTGTGAGCCTTGATAATGAGCATCGGGAGGCTATTTGTCTGTGAGAAGCATTCCAGCCAAGCCCAATCCTGTCCTCATCCAACATCCACACATGCACGTTTCCAACAGGGGGCCGTTGGGTAATGATCATGGACGGATCCCTGGCCAATTTTCCCCACCCTAATCCAGTAGTGCTGAGGCCAATTCCGTTTAGCTTTTTAAAAAAAAAGTCACTAACCTGCTTGACTCACTTACTAAATAATTGTACGTTAGTCTCAGCAACTGAGCTGCAATATCTGAAAGTTTGGCCACATCTATTCAGCCATTTATCCGTTAGGAAGGAATGTGCTATTTTACTAACATTTTTTATAAGTATAGTAACTTTATTAGGCACCTGCACATGAACTGCTTTTTATCTTATAGGTGAATAATTTACTTTAGCCATCTAAATGAGAAACTTCAAAACTGTGCTTTATTGCTTGATGCAAGGTACTGGCAAGCAGCATTTGATACATACCATGTGCTATATTCATGGCATAATATGTCTTTTTATAATAAACATCTGTGTTATCTGTGGAACAGCAGAAAAAACAAAGAAAAACTACAGGAAGCGGTAAGATGCAAAAGTCCTGTGCCGCTCAGTGCTTCCATTTTCTCGCTGTCGGGCAGTTATTTGTTTGTTGAAATATCTGGCCAGATTCTATTTGTTTGTCACAAAACCAAGAATGCGCAGATTGAAATCCATGAAAGAAAGAAAGGGCAGATCACAGAATCAGGAGTGCACGCACATAAGTCCAATTATTTGTTCTATTAATCAGCCGAGAAGAATGTAGCCGGCTGCAGCTGTATTTAATTATTGGCGTTTTGAAATCGTGGCCAAGGTCAGTCAGTCTTCAGATCAAACCTCTGTTGGAACGAGATGGAGTAGCTGCTCGAATCATACCACTGATCTCTGTTGAAGGTTTCTGTTCTCTTTTATACATAGATACATAGATACATAGAAGATAGGAGCAGGAGTAGGCCATTCGGCCCTTCGAGCCTGCTCCGCCATTCAATGAGATCATGGCTGATCATCCAAATTCAGTACCCTGTCCCTGCCTTCTCCCCATATCCCTTGATCCCTTTAGCCTTAAGAAATATATCCAACTCTTTCTTGAATATACTTAATGAACTGGCCTCCACCGCCCTCTGTGGCAGAGAATTCCACAGGTTCACCACTCTCTGGGTGAAGAAATTCCTCCTCATTTCAGTCCTAAATGGCTTACCCCTTATCCTTAGACTATGACCCCTGGTTCTGGACTCCCCGGCCATCAGAAACATCCTTCCTGTATCTAGTCTGTCCAGGCCTGACAGAATTTTATAGGTTTCGATGAGATCCTACAGAATGGAATATCTTTTATTGTTGATATTACTAAGCAGGCCGAGGCTGGCTGTGTGGCATGGACCAGTCGCTGATGCCAAGTTGGGTCTCGCAGGAATGTAGGGTTTGCATTCTGTGTTGGGTAATCTACAAATGACTTTCACTGAACCGTGTGCTGCTGGGTATTGTTCCCTGCAACTGGACACGATATACATATTCTGATAAAAAATGGATTCTTCTATATTCCAGCCTGGAATTCTGATAATTGTGGTATACCAATTGAGCCATCCCTTTCACTTATTCTTGGGATGTGGGCAACACTGGGCAAGACAGCATTTATTGCCCATCCCTAGTTGGCCTGATGCGATTAGGGCGTAGAAGTTCCTTTGCATTTCGCTGAGTATTTGAGCACCAAATCGGCATCTCACTTACCATATCCTTCAAATCCTTCCATTTCCAGAAACACCTAATCTTGCCTCTTAAGTCCACTTCAATGGCTCTCCTCGGTAAGTTGTTCCTTGGCACCGATAATTGTCAGCCCTGCCAGAAATTTGGAATGGCCCCCCAGATTCTCACCAACTTCTACCGAGATCGAGAGTATCCTGTCCAGCTGCATCACTACCTGGTATGGCAACTGCACCGCCACAGACCGCAAGGCTCTACAGATGGTGGTGAAAGCTGCACAACATACTATAGGAATTAAACTACCCACTGTGCAGGATATCTACCCCGAGAGGTGCCGGGGGAAGGCCCTGAGAATCATCAAAGACGCGAGCCACCCCAGCCACATCCTCTTCGCCCTGCTCCCATCCAGTAAGAGATACCGAAGCATACGGTCTCGTACCAGCAGGTTTCGAAACAGCTACCCCCAGGCCATAAGACTCATGGACGAATAATTTATTATTATTTATTACTGTTGTTTTATTTATTATTACTGTATTTCTATTAGTATTTTATCATTGTTATGCCATATTTATTCCAATGTTGGGAGGACTCGTAAAAATCAACATTTCATTGTGCAGTACACACGTCTGTTGCATATATGACAAATAAAATTGAATTGAATTGAATTGCTCCGCTGGTGGAAGTGTGGGCGGGAATGGGCACCAATGACCTCCCAGCAAAATATCCAGGGTCGGGGGGAGGTCACCTCATTCATATGCCAGTGGTGAGTTCGCACACCACCAGCAGCATATCACAGAAACCCCACAGTGCAGATAGAGGCCATTTCGGCCCATCGAGCCTGCACTGACACATATCCCACCCGATCCCCGTAACCCCTACACCAACACATATCCCACCCTATCCCCGTAACCCCATGTATTTAATCCCCCTAACACTAAGGGTCAATTTTTATCATAGCCAATCAACCTAACCTGCACACCAGCCAGGGGGCAGGAGAAGTGGAGCTGGCCAGCCACTAGTGCCCCAGTCAGCGCCTCCAGTCAGCATCATTTTGGTTGGTCTGCCCTTACTTGGGCGGCTATATTTAGAGGGGGCCCAGGCTCGGACTCAAGCTTGGACCCTCAGATGGTCCCACTTCCACTACCGAGCAAACCTGTATGGCGGGTTGATCCTAGCATCCAGGTCACTCAGCATCAGGGAGGCTGGGGGGACAAGGAAATGTATCTATAGGAGCATTCCATGGCTCCCTGGCACTACCCCCTGCAATGCCATGGACCATGTTTTGGACAGACAGAGGTTACATCCTAAACAGACCCCAATAAAAACCTGCAACCATGGCTGGGATTGGGGCCTGCCAATCTGGTCACTCTACACCAGGAGTGATCGACTTACATCAGGAGTGTGTTACAGGGTGTGTGGCAATTCAGGGGGGCCATAATTCTATCAGTCTTTGGGAGGAAAAAGTTCCACCTGAATTCTCTGGGTCTAGAGAACCTTTAGGTCTCTCTGAAATTTTCCTCTCTCCTCCAAACATCCAGCTTTCTCACACAACTTATCTGTAAATTTAGACATTCTACTCTGAATACTTTAACCTGGATTGTTTATTAATGCTGTGAACAGCTGTCTAATTATATTTTCTAGCCTTGATTTGTTTCCTATTGCTTAGTCACTTTATTATTCAATTTACAATATCATCCTTTATCCCATGAGATTTCACTTTAGCCACAAGCAAACAAATCTCAGTCATTAATCCTCTTATGTGAACACTATCACGTATCAAGGGCATGCAGTATACTGAGAGACAGTTATCGCTTTGACAACAAGGACTGCCTAAAAACAGAATAAAACCCTAGTATCAAATTGAAACCATATATATTATTAGCAACTAATACCAGAGAGTGATTTCAAGGCTATAATCCAATCTCTTGCTTCACACTCATAGATTCTGACATTATCTGAAACCCCTCAATTAGATTACTGCTTTGTAATCATCTGAGATATCCATTCTTTTACATTTATATATCGATTCTGCTTCTAAGACTGTTTAAAACAGTAAAATAATCAAACAGCGATCTCAGGGGATGCTATCCTGACGGTGGGATCAGTCCTGCTGGTGTGGAACATGAAAGCGATGGCCCTTTAAGACTGGGCTAAAGTGCTCTCGCACAACATGTTAGGAGGACTTAATCTAAATCCTAAAATTAATCTAAATAGGTGTGACTATGACATCGTGCACCCTCACCTTCACTTAGGACAGAATTGCACTGTGTGCACTGCCCCGATCCCACACTGGAATCCTTCCTCATGCAAAGGAGCTCCAAAAGAATCAGGAGAGGCTTTTAGGTCTGATTTCTCTATTTTCATTCTTTCAGTGCCATTTTGCTGCTGGTTTCTGAAAGGCTTTTTACGTCATTCTCATTTTTTTCTCTGGTAACAGAACAGATAGAGACAAAACCAGTCTAATATTGTCTGCAAATTCAGCAAGAATTTGCATTTACACAGAGCCTTTAACATAACTGAAAACGTCCCAAGGCACTTTGCATAAAAGGGAGTGAAACAGAACCCGAGCCATGGTGTGACATTTCGGAGAAAGCTTGGTTGGAATAGATGGTTTTTTTTCCACAGGCTTTTAAAGGAGGGAGAAATGGAGTGGCAGAGGGGTTTGGGCAGGGGGTGCCAGAGAGTAGGGCCAAGGCAGCTGAAGGCTCTACACTAATGGTGGGACGAAGGGAGGGGAGCATGCACAACAGGTCAGAGTTGAAGGGTCAAAGGATCCAGGAGGGCATGTAAAGCTTTAGGAGGTTGCAGAGGTAAGGGGTGGGTGAGGCCATGGAGAGATTTGAAGACAAGGACAAGGATTGTAAGTTTAATGTGCTGGGCGACAGGTAGCCAGTGTAGCTCAGTGAGAAAGGGAATGATGGGTAAGTGGGACTTAGTGTGGGACAGTTTTATGGACGGCTGAGTTTTGAACTAAAAAGAATGACCATAAAGCTGACTGTAACGGCAGCATTCACAGGAGCTCTACAGACAACAAGGTCATAACAGAGGAACAAATCTGGAAAGTGCCTCTTGCAATATAAACTTTCATTGCAGTTCAAGTTGTCTAACTGTAAGCGATAGAATCCCGTGCCAACTTAGGACCGTTTAAAATTAATGATGGGGTTTGTTTTTAAAGCACTCCAATCACAGTATTTCAAGGTTAAAGTCATATAAAGTATAATTGGGCAGAACAAATTTAATGCGGAGAAATGTAAAGTACTGCACATAGGAAGGACAAATGGATGACAGGTAAAGAACGAAAGACATTGGGGGAAAAATTCAGTATCGCCCCGCTTGGGGCGCCGTTATTGGCCGTGCGCAAAGTTTAGCGCCTGGCACTAATTATCGCCTCCGACAGCAAACTTGGCTTTTATCGCCCCTGGAGGTGATTGGAGCGCTAAGTCAGGCGCTTCACACCTGTCTTAAGGCGCAAAGGCCGAGGAGCGAGGCACTACCTCAGAGCACTGGCGAAGCAAGGAAGGGCAAATCAAGATAAACCTGCAAAGTGCTGCTCAGTACCCAAAACTCCTTCACAGTGTTGAATCTCTCCAGAAGTCTCTCTCTCTCTCTCTCTCTCTCAGAATGCGTGGTGCAAAAATGTCACCGACAAAAAAAGGCAGGAAGCGGTCGCCTTTAAATAGCGCTCCCCTAGTCCCTTTCTCACAGCATAACGCTCCCCTCAACCTGTCGTTGTGAGCGGCAGGCGGTAAGGCAGGGGGCGCCACTCAATATCCGGTCCCGGGTGCTACCGGGGCGTTGCGCACTCGACTGACGTCACAATCTGCCAGCGCAGGAGATCATGGCGGTAGTATTTAGCACCGCCGCAACAGGTCTAATTAATTTCGCAAGCGGCACAAACATCGCCGCGCCCGGCCTCCAGTTGCTTTGCGCCCCAATTGGCGCCCTCTTAAGGCGCTAACGGGAGGCACAAACAACTGAATTTTTCCCCCATTGCATTTATATAGTGCCTTATCATAGCTTCAGGATGTGACAAAATGCTTTGAAATCAATAGATTACTTTTGAAGAGCAGTCACTGTACTTGTACCCTATTGCTTTGGATGAAAAATGAGAGGGGATCTCATTGAAACGTATAAAATTCTGACAGGGCTAGACAGACTGGATGCAGGGAGGATGTTTCCCCTGGCTGGGGAGTCTAGAACAAGGGGTCACAGTCTCAAGATACGGGGTAGGACATTTAGGACTGAGATGAGGAGAAATTGCTTCACTCAGAGGGTGGTGAACCTGTGGAATTCTCTACCACAGAAGGCTGTGGAGGCCAAGTCACTGACTATATTTAAGAAGGAGATAGATAGATTTCTAGACACAAAAGGCATCACGGGGTATGGGGAGAGAGCGGGAATATAGTATTGAGATAGAGGATCAGCTATGATCATATTGATTGGCGGAGCAGGCTCGAAGGGTCGAATGGTCTACTCCTGCTCCTATTTTTCTATGTTTCTATGTAATTCAGCATTCCATTGGCTTTGTTGATGGCCGCTCCGCAGTGGTTGGACATGTTAAGGGCCAAGTGTACTAAGAGGTCTAGGTCTCTTTCAGCTTTATTGTATGCCACAGTGAGAAGACTTCAGCTTTTTTTCTGGGTGGATGAGTTAAGGTTGACTGAATGGTTTTTCTCATCTGTGATCTTGTAAATGAAGGGTTTGCCAGGGCAATCTGGGTCGGATTGCTCGCACCCACCGTGATACCAGCAACTGCAGCTGTCAGCCTGAGCTCAACTGCCTCACTGCCGCAACAGGCTCTTCCAGGACAGTGGGCAGGAAGGTGCCATCTGCTGAAAGGAGACCTGCAGCCAGCCTCTGCCAACAGTGGCAGTCAAAGTCACCACTGCCCTCAGCTTTTCTCCCTCCACCGCTTCCCAGGAAATCACAGGGTTTTTCTGCGAGGAACAACCAATGAGCTGTCACCACGCAGGCTTCAAACAGGTGTGAATCTGTGAAATTCTCTACCCCAGAGGGCCGTGGAGGCTCAGTCATTGGGTATATTCAAAACAGAAGTCGATAGATTTCTAACTAGTAAAGGCATCAAGGGATATGGCAATCGGGCCGGTGAATGGAGTTGAGGCAGAAGATCAGCCATGATCTCATTGAATGGCGGAGCAGGCTCGTAGGGCCGAATGGCCTACTCCTGCTATAATTTCTTATGTTCTTATACAGTTGACTGGTGCATCAGTCAATATGTCAAACACTTCCAGCGTCTTTTTCACTAAATAGCAACAGGAACTTGGCACAGCTGTCCAATATCACCACGTTACTGCATTTCACAAAGTGCAAGGAGGGACATTGCTGTGACCTTTTGGTCCTCGGGTTGCTGCTCCTCCTCCGCCACTTGGCGAGCTCTTCTTTGCCTGTGCATAGTGTAAAGTCTGTGGGTTATATGGTGAATTAATACACAGACTACAAGAGTAACTTTAACAGGACTTTACTATTCGAAGGTCAGGGCGAATCTGCCCAATAAATCCTTACACAGCACTTATATACTGGTGTGGTCACCACCGGTATTACAGTATACAGTAGCCAAGATAAAGTAGTGCAACCCTTAAAATAGTTCTCTTAAAGGTGGAACGTTACATACACTACAATCCTCCCTTTTTAGGTTAACAATATATACACATTCCCATTAATATAACATCTTAACATATATACAACTTTATGTGAAACAGTTCACAGATTCAGTCTCTCTGGAGGCTTCCGGACTCTGTCCGGATAACGCCTCGGTGGTGTAGTCGTTTTTGGTGGTGTAGTAGGTTCTTCTGGCAAGGTCGATTCGGCTTGAAGGACCGTTTCAGGTTCATCGGATTCCAGTATTACCGGATCGGAGGTAGATGCTCTGGGTATCTCTGCTTCAACATTAGACGTATAGAGTTGTGGAGTAGGTTGGGCCTTTGTGGATGATTCTATGATCTGGTCAACATGGCGCCTTATTATGCTTTCACCAATGTCCACGGTATACATCAACGGCCCTAGCCTTTTTCCAATAGTTCCCGGCTGCCATTTCTCGGTACGGTAGTCCCGGGCCAAAACTTGTTGACCTATCTGAAAGGATCTAGCTGGCCTTTCATTCATGCCTTGAAATTGACGGTTCTCTACGTCCCTTCTGACGTTTGGCTTAATCAAATCCAGCCGGCATCTTATTCTTCTATTGAAAAACATCATGGCGGGAGTTTGGTTTGTGACCGCATGTGTTGCATTCCTGTACGCTAACAAGAAGTTATCTACCTTATGTTGTAGATTTATGTCTTCATTACCCATGGCCTTTATGGCCTTCTTGAAGGTCTGGACAAACCTTTCAGCTAATCCATTGGTGGCGGGATGGTATGGGGCGGACGTATAGTGCTTGACCCCATTGCTTTTTAAGAACTTCCTGAATTCTTCGGACACAAATTGCGGTCCATTATCAGAACAGATCTGTTCCGGCAGCCCATTCCTGGCAAATATGGTCCTTAATACTGTGATGGTTTTTTCTGTGGTGGTGGAGGACATTCTTATTACCTCCGGCCACTTGGAGTGTGCATCCACCGCGATTAAGAACATTGAGTCCATAAATGGACCAGCAAAGTCGATATGTACCCTTTGCCATGGAGATGAGGGCCACTCCCATGGATGCAGAGGAGCTTGTGGTGGCGCGTTTTGGACCTTCTGGCATCCTAGACAGCTCTTGGTTATTTCTTCGATGTCTCCATCAATACCTGGCCACCACACAAACGCTCTGGCTAGGTTCTTCATTTTCACTCCACCCAGATGCCCCTCGTGAAGCTCCTTTAGTACTTTCTGCTGGAGTTTGGGTGGAATCACCACTCTAGATCCACACATCAAGGTTCCTCGGCACACTGACAGCTGTTCTCTTCTGTGCGAAAATGCTGGCAGCATTGGTTCGCCATGTACTGGCCATCCCTCCACCGTTAAATCGTAGACTCGTGAGAGAGTCGGGTCATTTCTTGTTTCCTTTTCGATCATGGAATTTGTTACTGGTAGACATTCCATTATGGTTGAGTGGAACATCTCCACTGGGTCCACTGTAGTCGCCTCTTCTTCCACTGGCAACGGTAGGCGCGATAACCCATCAGCATTTCCATGCTGTTTGGACCTTTTGTATTCGATGTCATATTGGTGTGCCCCTAGTAGAACGGACCACCTCTGTAGCCTTTGTGCTGTCATAGTGGAAACGGCCTTGTTAGGGTTGAATATGGACACCAACGGCTGGTGGTCTGTCAGCAATGTAAACTTCTTGCCCTGCAGATAATGATTGAATTTCTTTACTCCCCACACAAGGCTGAGAGCCTCCCTATCTATCTGAGCATAATTTCGCTCAGCGGAGGTCAATGATCGGGACGCAAATGCGACTGGCCTTTCCGAGCCATTTGGTAACTTGTGTGAGAGTACAGCTCCAATACCATAAGGGGAAGCATCACAAGCTAGACGAAGAGGTAGCGTTGGGTTGAAGTGAGCCAACACTTCCTCAGAGGTAATCAACGCCTTGCTTCTGCGAAAGGCCTTCTTACAGTCCTCGCTCCACTTCCATGGTACTTCTTTCCGCAACAGAGCATTCAGCGGATGCAGCAGCGTGGATAGATTTGGCAGAAACTTATGGTAATAATTAATCAACCCCAGAAACGACCTCAACTGTGATACATTTTCCGGAGCGGGGGCCTTCACGACCGCTTCGATCTTGTCAGGTGACTTGTGCAGCCCCTCTTGGTCAATGACATGACCGCAGTACGAGATCCGTTTCTGGAAGAACTCACACTTCTGGCGATTAACTCGAAGGCCATATTCCTTCAACCTGGTGAGCACCAGTTTCAAATTTGTGAGGTGTTCCTCCTCGTCTTCTCCCGTAATCAGGATATCGTCCAAGTAACACTGAGTGCTTGGAATACCCTGTAAGACCTGCTCCATGGCCCTCTGCCAAATTGCTGGAGCCGAAGCTACTCCAAAAACCAGTCTATTATATCGATACAAGCCTCTGTGCGTGTTGATTGTGAGATACTGGCGTGACTCTTCCTCGACCTCCATCTGTAAATATGCTTGTGCCAGGTCTATCTTGGTGAAGTGTTTCCCGCCAGACAATGAAGCAAAGATATCCTCAATCCGCGGAAGCGGGTATTGTACCGTGTGAAGCATCGGATTAACTGTGATCTTGAAGTCTCCGCAGATGCGGACCTTCCCCGATCCCCCTGGCTTGTTACTTGATGAAGACTTCATGACGGGAACAATGGGCGTGGCCCACTCACTCCAGTCCACCTTCGACAGTACCCCTGCACGTTCAAGCTCTTCCAGTTCAGCCTCCACAGCAGGTCGTATCGCGTAAGGTACCGATCTGGCTTTGAAAAATTTTGGGCTTGCACGTTCTGCAATCTTGATTTTTGCCTTAATTCCTCTGTGTTCCCAGTCCCTGCTGGAATACCTCTTTAGCCTCGTCCAATATTCTGGACAACCGTTCAGGTTTGACATCTTTCTTTCCGAAATCTACCGTCATTGTGTTTAGTGAGTGCCAGTCTATCTTTATTTTCCTGATCCACTCCCGTCCCAGAAGTGGTGGACCTCCCTCGGGTAGTACATATAAGTCCATTCCTTGGTGATCTTTGCCCTTGTGTCTCACCTTGACTTTTATCTTTCCGATGGGGTATACTTTATGCCCCGTGTATGTCTGCAATACTATCTCCGTATCCCGTAGGGGAATATGTTTGAATAACTTTTTGTAATCTTGTTTATTCATGACCGTCAACGCCGATCCGGTGTCCACTTCCATCTTCACTTGGACTTTTGCAATCTGCAGTGTGACCCAGATAGTTTGTCGGTCAGCTTCTTTACTCACATTGTGAATCCTCCGACTACCCAGTTCCTTGCTGTTGGGGTCTGAATCTGAATTCAGTTCATCTGGACTCTTCACAGTCACCTTATGTACCTTTCTGTACTTCTTCTGCGGTGACTTATTGTTGCTGGTCTTCTTTCCTGACCGGCATACTTTAGCTATGTGACCAAGTTTGGCACATTTTCTACATTCCTGGTTTTTAAACCAGCATTGGTTCTGGTCGTGTGTTGTCTTCCCACAACGGTAACATTTCGTTGTACCCGAAGTCATTTGATCCACACTGAGTACCGCTGTCTTCAGCTGCATTTCCGCCGTGCCTCTCGCTGCGGCTTCGTGCGATGCTGCAATAAGGACAGCCTTATCAAGTGTAAGATCGTTCTCTTCGAGCAGTCGCTTTTGTGTTCCTTCCTTCGACATCCCGCACACGAACTTGTCTCTCAGTGCCCCTGTCAGATTTACCCCAAACTGACAGTATTTTGCTAGCCTACGCAGCTCAACCAGGTACTCCGCGTTGCTTTCCTCCTTTAGTTGCGTTCTCCCGTAAAATTTAGCTCGTTCCGCTAACATCAGCGGTGTGGGGTTCACATGATCCTTCAGGACAGCAACAATATTAGCAAAAGACTGATCCGTCGGTTTAGCTGGTGATAGAAGATGCTTCAATAACCCGTATGTCTTCGCACCCATTGAGTTTAGTAAGGTTAGAGCTTTATCATAATTTGCTATCTTATTGACCTTACAATATATCTCGATGCGTTCTACATACGTGGTCCAATCTTCCACATCAGAATCGAATTCGTTGATGTTGCCATGCTTAGGCATCTTCACAATCTTCCTGAGAAACAACAACGAAATTTTTCTTTAACTTTTTTTTTTCCAAAAATGGCAGTTTCCCGCGCTTGTCTTCTTCCCCGCCCACTTTCAAAATGGCGGTTTCCCGCTCCTGTCTTCTTCTCTGCCTACTGGCGGGAGGGGTAAGCTTTTCCCTCGGGTGACGACCGCTGGCTTTCGGGGTTCGCAGCCTGCGCGCCGGCTTCAGTGTGTTCTTTGTTCCCTTTTCTCGGCGGGGCAACCGGCGCTGGGGACAACCCGTTGACGGCGAACAGTTCCAGCCGCTGGCTGAATCTCCTCGGTCTCCCTCGCTCGGCTCTGTCTCTCCCGCTCGCTCGGGCTCTGTCTCTCCCTCAGCGGCTTCCAATCGCGCCTCCCAGCCCTCTCGCAGTCCGGTCCTTTCCTCCCCCGGCTGCGGCTGAGTTCTCCGTTCTTTTCTTATTTTTATTTCTTCCCGCGCCTTACGATCCCGGTCGCAGCGCCTCGCGGCCTCGGTAGCTGCCCGGCCTTTCGCCGGTCGCGGTCGAGCTGTCTCACGACGCTGTTGCGTCTCCCAGCCCGCTTGTAGCCCGGTCTCTCACACCGGCTGCGTTCCCGCTGGTTGCCCGGTCTCTCTCTCCGGCTGCGTTCCTGCTGGTTGCCCGGTCTCTCACACCGGCTGCGTTCCCGCTTGCACCACGGCTTCCATGCCCCACGCTGCCCCAGTCTCAGCGCCTCTGGGTCCGACTTCTGTCCAGCTCCTTTCCCCCCCGACCGTGGTCGAGTTCACCGCCCTTCCTCCGTTCTTTTTTTTTATTTTCCCCCTACTCACAGTCAACGTGGCCGACTTGCTTCTCGTGGCTGATCGGCTCACTCACCACCGTGGCAGAAGGGACGATCACTGCCTGTTGCTGATGGAAGGCTTCGTGTCTGAATTCTTCCTTCTTCCTTGCTCTGCAGACTCGAGTCTTCTCTCAGCAGAATGACGAGGGCGGGTGCCTCCTCTCGATGCTCGTTAACTGCTTCGGATGTATCGCTGCCGCAGGGTAAGATCGAACTCATCGCCACTGTAAAGTCTGTGGGTTATATGGTGAATTAATACACAGACTACAAGAGTAACTTTAACAGGACTTTACTATTCGAAGGTCAGGGTGAATCTGCCCAATAAATCCTTACACAGCACTTATATACCGGTGTGGTCACCACCGGTATTACAGTATACAGTAGCCAAGATAAAGTAGTGCAACCCTTAAAATAGTTCTCTTAAAGGTGGAACGTTACATACACTACACATAGTGATTTACCCAGTGCTACCTCCTCCAGTTTACCAATTGCATACTTTGGGATGTGCTGATGCTTGCAAACATTGGTGCTGTCTTGTCCTGGGTCTCTGGCGGTGCTGGCAGACTGCTCTTCCGGGCTTAAAGGAACAAATGCAGACCCCCCAAGAGATGACTTCATTCAGAGCTTGCATTGCTAGACACTGTGTGTGATGTTTGTGTGGTTATTTGTATGCATGTGTGGAAGTACGAAGGGAGACAAGGCATAAGAGCAAGATTGTAGTGGCCCCATGCTCAGGAGAGACCCGTGCTTCCCTGCTCTTGAAATTAAGAGCTTCTCTAGTTTGAATTTGTTGCTCCATAACAAACGTGGCTGCACTACAAAAAAAAAAGTTAGGCCATGTGGCGTAATAAAATTCACTACGCACTTGGTTTGAGTATAAAGCAAGGCTTTAATCAACTTGTTTCAGAACATGGAGGTCTAGTTATCTTTCACTAGTTCCTGTTTACAAAATGTCCTGGAAAAGCTGGGCCCACGCCCGAGTATTTATACTCCTTGGACAGCGCCACCAGCTGGCTGTCCAGTGTTATTTCATGAGTCTTTCTTCATGGATCATAAGATTCATAACACCGCACTTTAAAATGTTGCAAATCTTCCAACTCAGTTGGTAGCATTCTTGCCTCTGAGTATGAAGATTCAAGCACCATTGTAGACTTCATCTAGACTGACACTTCAGCACAGTACCCAGGGAGTGCTGTATTGTTGAGTGAGACATTAAACTGAAGCCCCACTTGCCTGTACAGTGGATGCAAGATATCCATCCCATGGTATTCATAGGGAGGTGTCCTAGTGTTCTGACCAATATTTCTTCCTCAACCAACAAAACAAAAAATAGATCATCTGATCATTCATCCCTTTGCTGTTTGGAAGGCCTTGCTGTGCACACATTGACGGCCACATTTGCTTACGTAAGAGGGATTGCACTTCAAAAGTAACCTATTGGTTGTAAATTCTTTCTTTTACTTTAAAAGAGATAAAATCTAGTTTGACACTCCAGTGCAATGCTGAGGGAAGCACTGCACTGTTGGAGGTGCCACCTTTTAGATGAGACGTTAAACCGAGGCCCCGTCTGCTCTCTCAGGTGGACGTAAAAGATCCCATGGCACCAGTTCGAAGAAGGGCAGGGATGTTCTCCCCGGTGTCCTGGCGAATTTTTACCCTGGTGCCCTGGCCATTATTTATCCCTCAACCAACATCACTAAAACAGACTATCTGGTCATGATCACATTGCTGTTTGCGGGAGCTTGCTGTGCACAATTTGGCTGTCGCGTTTTCTACATTACAACAACAGTGACTACACTTCAAAAAGTACGTCATTGGTTGGAAAGGGCTTTGGGACGTCCTGAGGTCATAAGAAGCGCTATATAAATGCAGGTCTTTCTTTCTTGCTAAATAATGCCCTCTTGCCACGCAAGCAGCCAAGTAGCCTTGACCTGGTGTAAATTAAAGGAGCACATACATTCACAAATGCCCAACCTGCAGCCCACCCTACGTGCCAGTACGTGACCATGCATCATGCTGCGAGCTTGTGGTACAATTATAGGACCAATTTTCCTAGGGGTAGCACCCAAGGAGCACCAGAACAGAATGTGCAGTGAATCAAATATACAGATGGAGACCCACAACATACAGGTGGAGACCAATGTTCCCTTTAAGCTGCACGGCTGCGTGGCTGCACAACGCTCCAGGGGTCCCGCGCAGCCGGCTTTTAAATAGTAAAACCACGCATGCACGGTATTTTGAATGGGCTGCGCGGCAACCCCCCCCCCCCCCAAAAAAAAATGACGGGGAACATTGGTGGAGACCCAGTCCTGCTGCTACAAGTAGGTCCTCGTGGGCTGTGCCTGAAGGTGGCGCAGTTTTGCGAGACAATCCTTCTGACGCATTTGTGATGTCAGAGCGGCCACGGAGATCTCGGTTCACTGACTGTTCAACTGCTGGAGGAGGTTTTTCTCTTTGCAATGAGTAACCACCACTACTTCTTCTTCCTGCTCTCTGTGTCCGCTTGCCATTGATTCCACCTCAGTGTTCCCCTCCTATCTATCTACATTGGGGGTGATGTAGCTGGGCTGCTGCACGCCAAGTCTTGGAATAGTGACGGGGTGTCCGATGGGGTGCTTCTTGCAGCTTCTGTGGAAAGTCCAGACTCTGATTGTTCGGCTATTCCTGTGAAAACATAAATAGGGACAAACATAAAGGTATATACATTACACAAATAAACACAAGTAAATGTGTAATTATGAGCTTCATCGTGACGGCCATCTACATGGAAAGATCCTGACGGTTGGCATTTTCAGACACATTGAAAACTGGGAGGGAAGGAAGAAAACAGAAGAACAAACCCGAAATAACAACAGAAAACGCTGGAAAAACTCAGCAGGCCAGGTAACATCTGTGGAGAGAGAAACAGAGTTAACGTTTCCGGTCTGGGACCCTTCATCAGAACTGAGAAAAAAGCAGGAAATGAAACAGATTAAAAAGCAAGTTTGGGGGCTGGGAAATGGGGGAGGGGATGAAAGAACAAAAGGGCAGGTCTGTGATAGGTGAAGAGACATTAAGAGATATTCAAGGTGAGACAAGATGGTAATAGGACAGGTAAAGAAACAAAGGATGGCTCTAGATGAAGTGTGACTTGCTATCGAATAACAAACCCGCTGCGGAGGCTTGCCCACCTGCTTTACCATCTCCAGCCACCGCTCCCAACTTATGTTGCTGGAGCTCCACTGCCCTTTGCTCCAATGGGGTGACTCCCTGAACTTTTCCGGCCAATCCTTTTGCTGCATACAGCCTCTGGAAAGGCTGCAACTATTTTTATCCCACCGGTAGCCACTCACCTTCAAATGGCCACACACCTTTAAATCTGGCCTGTGGCACTTTAAGGGCTGAAGAGGATGCAGCGGACTTCCTGCATCTCTCTTTGGCGCACTACCAGCACCAGTCCGGGAATTCATTTTAAATAATAAAGAAGGGCCAACTCTAAACAATCAGCACTGACACAACAAGAATCATTGACGGAATTAGAAAAAAAAAGCCCTCTCGTGAACTGAAAGTTTGTCAACAGGAATTTTTGGCAAGCAAGCAACAAATTCCTTATAGTCACATGCCTGTTGCTTTTCGATATAAACGGATAGCTGGAAATAAAAGTTTATTTTTTTTCCTAATTTATTCTGGAAGTTAGTCAGTAGCACTCTCGCCTCTGAGTCAGAAGGTTGTGGGTTCAAGTCCCACTCCAGAGACTTGAGCACAAACATTTAAGCTGACACTTCTAGTGCAGTACTGAGGGAGCGCTAAACTGTCGGAAGTGCCATCTTTCGAATGAGACGTCAAACCAAGCCCTCGTCTGCCCTTTCAGGTGGACGTAAAAGATCCCATGGCACTATTTGAAGAAGAGCAGGGGAGTTATCCCTGGTATCTTGGCCAATATTTATTCCTCAACCAACATCACTAAAAACAGACGATCTGGTCATTATCACAGTGCTGTTTTTGGGACCTTGCTGTGCGCAAATTCATAGATTCATAGAAGATAGGAGCAGGAGTAGGCCATTCGGCCCCTCGAGCCTGCTCCGCCATTCAATGTGATCATGGCTGGTCATCCAATTTCAGTACCCTGTCCCTGCCTTCTCCCCATATCCCTTGATCCCTTTAGCTTTAAGAAATATATCCAAATCGTTCTTGAATATATTTAATGAACTGGCCTCCACCGCCCTCTGTGGCAGAGAATTCCACAGGTTCACCACTCTCTGGGTGAAGAAATTCCTCCTCATTTCAGTCCTAAATGGCTTACCCCTTATCCTTAGACTATGACCCCTGGTTCTGGACTCCCCGGCCATCAGAAACATCCTTCCTGCATCTAGTCTGTCCAGGCCTGACAGAATTTTATAGGTTTCGATGAGATCCCCTCTCAATCTTCTAAACTCCAGTGAGTATAAGCCCAATCGACACAATCTCTCCTCATACGTCATTCCTGCCATCCCAGGTATTAGCCTGGTGAATCTTCGCTGCACTCCCTCCATGGCAAGAACGTCCTTCCTCAGGTAAGGTGACCAAAACTGCACACAATACTCAAGGTGCGGTCTCACCAAGGCCCTGTACAACTGTAGCAAGACATCCTTGTTCTTGTACTCGAACCCTCTTGCTACAAAGGCCTCTTGCTGCCGCATTTCCTACATTACAACAGTGACTACACTTCAAAAGTATTTCATTGGATGTAAAGTACTTTGGGACCTCCTGAGGTCGTGAAAGGTGCTATATAGACTTGCCTATAACTGCAAGTCTCTCTTTATCTTCTACAACATCCTCTACAATGAAAGGAGGGAGTAGTTTTATGTGTGCTCGTCAAATAAATGGAAAGCATTACCAAAATTTGTTGCTAAATAACCTAAACTTTTAATTAAAAATTGTTAAAAAATGATGTGAATGAAGCCTTGACTTCAATGATTGAAAATTCAGCTATTCATGTTTTTAACTTGGTTTGGATTTCATCCCCAAACAAACAGACTAGGAATAAAGAGCAATCAGACTGATTAAATTCAGCAAAGTTTCATTTTAGTAACTCACCACAAAAGGATATTGATTTTTTGTGGGAACTGTACATTGGTGAGATCCATTGAATACACCAACAATAAACTTGTTCCTCCCCTCCTCCCTGCCCCTGCTTAAAAATCTCTCTTCTCTAACCTTTTCCAGTTCTGACGAAGGGTCCCCGACTCAAAACATTGGGGGCGATTTTGCCAATAGGGGCGCATTGGAGGTGGGACTGCTGCTTGTCGGGTTTCAGTTCCGCCTCCATCGACTTGTGGCCAACCCACGCTACTTTCCCTTGATTGATCTTGTTAAGCCCACCCAGCGGGCTCAGCAGGCCAATTAAGGGGAAGCCGGTTACAGAGAACGTCAGCGTATGATGTTGCATCTGTCAAAAAATTTTGACAGATGAATTGCCATCATTTGACAGCTCTGTGCAGCTGTCAAACACTGACATTCTCTGTAGTTTGAGGAGTCCTTGTAGTCAAGACCCATCAAACCTCTTTCTTTAGCAGAAATTAGATGGTTGTTGCATCGGAGAATGCAGCAGCCATCTGTCATCTCTGACGGTGAGAAGCGAGACTCTCCGCATCCCCAACTATTGAAGCCTGCAGGAAGAAACAAAGGTAAGTAAACATTTTCTATCACTTTTCACTCACCTCACATATTTACCTCTCCACACTTGCACCCATCACTTACCTTCACAGCAGGCTTTTGCACCCCTCCGACCCCCGCAGACCCACTGCTCGCCCCTGGTGGGGTTTCCCGACGTCGGGAAGCCCGCGCCTCTGTTGAAAAAATGGGGACAATCCACTTAATTGCCTGTTAATTATCTGTTAACAGGCAGTTAAGAGGCTGTAATCCCCTTCCCTCCTCCAGGAGACAGGACTCGGCGCGGGTCGGATACCCGCCTCCTGGAAAGATGGCACGGAGGCGGGTTGGGGGCGGGATGGGTACCCGCCCCCAGGTTCTGCCATTTTCCCGGCAGTCCCGCCTCCATACCTGCCTCCCCAGGGCTGGCAAGTTCGCGCCCACTGACCCTGTTTCTCTCTCCTCGATGCTGCCTGACCTGCTGAGTGTTTCCAGCATTTTCTGTTGCTATTTCAGATTTCCAACATCCACAGTATTTTGCTATTGTATTAGTGTTTGGTTCACTGCCACTTCCCTTCTAGGAATGCCCACCCTAGAAGAAGTTCTGCTCTTCTCTCCGACGGGATTTCCGTTCGTCTCTTCAACCTTGTTCCTCCCCTCCTCCCTGCCCCTGCTTAAAAATTGCTCTTCTCTAACCTTTTCCAGTTCTGATGAAGGGTCCCCGACTCAAAATGTTGACTCTGTTTCTCGCTCCTCGATGCTGCCTGACCTGCTGAGTGTTTCCTGCAATAAATATGGCTTCATACCAGAAGTGTGAGGAGGACTGCGGGGGAAGGAAACCTTGCTATCTGACAAATAGGTGATAAACAGAGAACAAATAATGGCTGGAAGTGTGGGAGAGTGCAACACACTCAAGGGCTTTGGGTGATCTCAGTGTTGCTGAGATCACACCATTGGAATGGATGATTTTTTTTTAAAGAAAAGCATGGATTGAATGAACAGAGCAGTGAGACACCCAGAAAGAGGTTACATTCTTTCACAAAAAGCAGTGACTGTGACTGTAGAAAAAAAACGTGACTTGAGAAGTCTGAAATGTCAAAACAAGTTATCCGAATCCGGAGAGCGTATTAACGCTTTCAACGCTCTCTCAAGCATCATGCCTTTGACGCAATCAGGCAGAAATTGGTTTCGGCCCATGTCTGTGCCCAAAATAGACAATGAGCTGCGAGCCTGTGCCAGAAGCCAGCGGTTCACCCAAAAATTGGGCCTCAAGCCTCATTTTAATAATAGAGGCGAGCTGCCATCGCCTGTCGCACCTCCAGAGGCAGCTCGCCCGACATCAGCCAGCGAATTTGGGCCTGCTACCTTGCCAGGTAAGTCATGGGGTGGGGGGTGTAATATGTGGAGGAGGGGTGGGGGGGCGGCTGGCGGGGGGCGAGCACAGGCCAGCAGCGGCCTGCAGTAGTACTGCGGAGCTAGGAAAAGCACTGCTGCTCCTCCCGGCTCCACAGTAGGGCAAATTATTTTTAAAAACCTTGCCCTACCCTTTGAGGGCTAGGCCGCTGCAGAACTGGAAAAACTAGGCGGAGCTTAGATGGAGCGTTTATATTGTGCCTTGCACAGCCTCAGGATGTCCCAAAACTTTTTTGCAGTGTAGTCACTGTTGTGATGTAGGGGAATGCAACAGTCACTTACAGGAAACTCTTTTTTATCCGGCACCGACGGGACCGGCGTGGTGCCGGTTGATCAAAAAGTCCACAGATTACAGAGAGGTATACTTACCAAGGTACGAGAGCCCCGGTTACACGGCCACAGATCCAGGAGTCCCTGTTGCACGACCACAGGTGCAGGAACCCCGGTTACACGGCCACAGATCCAGGAACCCCGGTTACACGGCCACTAATATATTGTAAAACTTACCTGAACCTACTCCTAAATTTTGCCGGTTAAGAGAGGTTTCCGGATATTTAGGTGTCGGTTAAAAGAGAGTTTCCTGTAGTAAACAGCAAGGTGCCACAAACAGCAATGAAATCTGTTCTAGTTGGGTGAGGGATAAATGTTGGCCAGGACGCCGGGGAGAACTCCCCTGCTCTTCTTCAAATAATGCCATAGAATCTTATAGCTGAGAGGGTAGGCGGGGCCTCAGTTTAACGTCTCAGCCAAAATTCGGCACCTCCGAGTGCATCACTCCCTCAGTAATGAACTTAAATGCCAGCCTACATTATGTGCTCAAGTCCCCGGAGAGCAGCTTGAACCCACAGCCTTTTGACCCAGTGGCGAGACACGGCTGACACAAAAAATAGTTTAGTTGGGTCCAAATTACGCCAGCAGGCTTGGCTGTGAGGACCCACGGCGGTCAAATAGCCCGGTGACACTGACTGTCAAGTCTCACCAGAAGATGAGCCCATGGTGAAAGGTGCTGTACTCCACCATGGGCTACCACTATCAGGACGGGACGGGAGGGGAGAAATGTGAATAAATAAAACTCTTCGCAACTGAGTATCTTATTTCATAGAATCATAGAATGGTTACAGCACAGAAAGAGGCCATTCGGCCCGTTGAGCCCATGCCAGCTCTCTGCAAGAGCACTTCAACTAGTCCCACTCTCCCGCCCTTTCCCTGTAGTCCTGCAAATTATTTTCCTTCAAGTATTTATCCAATTCACTTTGAAAGCCACGACTGAATAGAAACATAGAAACATAGAAAAAATAGGAGCAGGAGTCGGCCAGTTGGCCCTGCGAGCCTGCTCCGCCATTCAATATGATCATGGCTGATCCTCTATCTCAATACCATATTCCCGCTCTCTCCCCATACCCCTTGATGCCTTTTGTGTCTAGAAATCTATCTATCTCCTTCTTAAATATGATAGCAAAATACTGCAGATGCTGGAAATCCGAAATAACAACATAAAATGCTGGAAAAACTCAACAGGTCAAGCAACATCCGTGGAGAGAAATTTGAGTTGACGTTTTGGGTCGAAACCCTTCTTCAAAACTGGAAAGAAAAGAAAATAGATCGAAGACAAGGCTGCGATCAAACAAAAGAGACAATAAAAGGTATTCGAAGCCAGACGAGATGGTAATAGGCCCGTGGAGACAAAAGGCAGCTGAGATTAGGTGTTCCTTCTTAAATATATTCAGTGACTTGGCTTCCACAGCCTTCTGTGGTAGAGAATTCCACAGGTTCACCACCCTCTGAGTGAATTCACCACCCTCTGAGTGAAATCTGCCTCCACCACCCTCTCAGGCAGAGGTAAGTGATATTATTTCACTTGTGTGGCAGGCTCTCTCCATTTTTGACAATTGGGAATCCTATGGATTTTGCAGAGTCTCTCAATCATGGAAGAAAATCATATCAAATGCTTTTAACAATGCAAAGCCTCAGTCTGTTCTTCTTGAGTACTGAGCATACACCAAATGTGGGTGTGATTGCATTACAATCCAATCACAGCGTCAACAAAAAACAGTAACTAAATATCTCTCTCAGGCTGTGTAAACACACAACGATGAACAGATGGTGAACATTTAAAACAGAAACTTCTCAGAAAAACATGTTTGCTCATCCAACTTTGACTAAAAACATCTCTTACTTTCTGAATCCCGTTCATTTTAAAAGTCAAGCACTGGCAGTGATTAGGAGTAAGATAGATTCAACCTTATGCTTCCACAATTAGCACTCGTGTGCCAATGGTTCTACCATTGGGATAAGGAAACCAATTTTTGCAAAGTAAATGAAGGTGACAAACAACAGGACGAAAGTCTAGAAATATACTTAAAGCTCCTCAACACGGACACAAAACAAAGTTGGGTGAGCTGTTTCAATCAAGAAAGCACCAGCTTAAACATTTCGTCTTAATTTGTTTGATTCAAGTACGGTGAACCTATTAAGATTTATTGAATGTGCATCACAAGTAAATGTTTACAATTTATCTAAAGTTAACCCGATTTCAAATACTTCAGTTCAAACAGACTGGGTTGTGACTGGGGTGAGTATGTTGTGCTTTGCCAAGCTTTCAATGGCTCCGTAGAAATGGCTCTGATTCCGTGCGTCGGCAATCAGTTGTTTTGTTTCGGAACCTGCCCACGGTCTACAGGCCTACATGCGGTAAGGGGTTTGAGTGAGCACTGAGCATCCCCCTCTGGCCCCTGATTCCTAGTGAGACAAAACCACAGATTGGGAGAAGGACTCTGTGCTCGTTCTTTATTCTTTGCTTATGTTTTGTTTTACTGCAGGCTTGTGCGCGAAAATCAAAAGACAATTATTACATAGGAACAGCAATAGGCCATTCAGCCCCTCGAGCCTATTCCGCCATTCAATGATATCATGGATTGTCTGTATCCGAAAGAAAGACTTGCATTTTTATAGCGCCTTTCATGACACCCAGACATCCCAACGTGCTTTACAGCCAATGAAGTGCATTTTATTAAACTCCATTTACCTCCCTTGGCTCCAAATCCCTTAATACCCTTGACTAGCAAAAGTCTATCGATCTCAGATTTAAAAATAATTAATTTAGCTAGCATCTACTGCTTTTTGTGGGAGAGGTCCCCAACTTCTATCACCCTTTGTGTGAAGAAGTGTTTCCTAACTTCTCTCCTGAATGGCCTGTCTCTGAGTTAAGGTTATGTCCCCTTCTCCGAGACTCACCCACCAGCGGAAAAAGTTTCTCTCTCGCTACTCTCTCAATTTCTTTAAAAATCGTAAAAACCTCAATCAAATCACCCCTTAACCTTCCATATTCCAGGGAACGCAAGCCTAGTTTATGTAATCTCTCCTCAATTTAACAATCGTAGCCCTGGGAACATTCTGGTGAATCTGCGCTGCACTCCATCCATACAAACATACGAATTAGGAGCAGTAGGCCACTCGGCCCCTCGAGCCTGCTCCGCCATGCAATAAGATCATGGCTGATCTGATTACTCCACATTCCCGCCTACCCCGATAACCTTTCACCCCCTTGCTTATCAAGAATCTATCTACCTCTGCCGTAAAAATATTCAAAGACTCAGCTTCCACCGCCCTCTGAGGAAGAGAGTTCCAAAGACTCATGACCCTCTGTGAGAAAAAAATTCTCCTCATCTTCGTCTCATCCAAGGCCAATCTATCCTTTCTAAAGTGCGGTGCCCAGAACTCTACACAGTTACTCCAGATGTGGTCTACCCAGGGCTTTGTACAGCTGTTGCTAAACTTCCTCCCCTTTATATTCTAGCCCTCGAGATATAAATGCTAACATTCCATTACCCTTTTTGATTATTTTTTGTACCTGACCACTACATTTTAGTTAAAGTCTGTTTACATGGACCCCTAAATCTCCCTGGACCTTCACTGTTCCTAGCTTTCCACCATTTAAAAAATACTCGGATCTGTACTTTTTTGGTCCAAAATGGATGACCTCACAATTTGCATTTGAAATGCCAAACTATCACTCAAATATCACCCAAAGTTTAAAACAGCTCACACATTCACAAAACGTGTGCTGACGGATCTGGGTTCATTTTTTTTAATGATTTTCCAATTTCAATTTAAATAATTTAGCGGAACCAGAAAAAAATGGCTTTGGTTTAAATGCACGAGGAACCAGGTGCTCGTGAGTTATCAATCATTCATGGCTGGCATCTGTCAATCCTCTGTGAGTTATCCCAATTTTGTTTTTTGTGCGATAAAACTATTTCCTTTCACCTGCTCCTTGGTGACACCTGGTGTGGCATTAAGCCGTCCAGGTCTGACGGGCCCAAAATCGATCCCGGATCTGCGCTGTTAACTGATCTGAGTCAGGGATGCTACAATTGCAGTTGGGATGATACAATTGGCCTCAGTTGGCTAAGGAGAAAGAATGAAAAAAAGACTTGCATTTATATAGCGCCTTTCACGATGTCCCAAAGCGCTTTACAGCCAATGAAGTACTTTTGAAGTGGAGTCACTGTTGTAATGTAGGAAACGCAGCAGCCAATTTGTGCACAGCAAGCTCCCACAAACAGCAATGTGATAATGGCCAGATAATGTGTTTTTTTTTAGTGATGTTGATTGAAGGATAAGTATTGGCCAGGACACCGGAGATAACTCCCCTTGCTCTTCTTCGAAATAGTGCCATGGGATCTTTTACATCCACCTGCCAGAGCAGACGGAGCCTCGGTTTAACGTCTCATCCGAAAGACGGCGGGCAGGATTTTCATTGTGCCGTGGAGTCGGGATTGGAGGCGTGTGGGGGGTTAAAATCCCGAAATCAGGGGTCCTGACCCCATCCCTGCACTGGGACCCGCCTACCCGAGGTGGGAAGGGATTAGTGCCAATTAACTGCCTGTTAACAGGCAGTTAACAGGCAGTTTTTAGCCTAATCCCTATTTTTAAGGTTGAAGTGTGGGATTCCCGACGGCTCCAAACGACGCCAAGTTAGAGGAGGCGGCCGTCGGGTTGAAGGACTTGGAGGGGTCGAGATGTCGGTGTTCAGGTGAGTGATGTGTGCATGAGTGCAAAGTTAAGTGTGTTTGGTGTGTCTAAAGTGATTAAAGAAGTTTTACATACCTTTTCTTACCTTTTCAGCCTTCCTTCCTTTAGGTCTCGGGAGTCCCTCATCTCACCGGCACAGAAAGCAGAATGGCTGCGAACTGTCAAAAGTGACAGCCTGCAGCATTCTGTGCAGGAGAGATTTCTAACTGAGTCTGTGGAGAAGGACTCAGGTTAGAAGTAAGACTCAGTGTTTGACAGCTTCAAACAGCTGTGAAACGCTGATATTTCATCTGTCAAAACCTCTTGACAGATGAAATTTCAGTCTGTAACGTCATCTGTTGCCGGGTGACCCTTAATTGGCCTGCTGAGCCCACTGGGCAGGCTCAACAAGGTCAATCAAGTTAAAATCACATGCATTGGCTGCATCTCGATGGAGGCGGGTCTACAACCGCGAAAGTTGTAGTCCCGCCTCCAACCCGACTCCTGAATGAAAATCCTGCCCAGTACCTCCGACAGTGCAGCACTCCCTCAGTACTGCACTGGGAACATCAACCTAGATTTCTGTGCTCAAGTCTCTGGATTGGGCCTTGAACCTGTTGTATATGTACCTTTAAGGGAATAACTGGTCTCAGACTGCAGTACCGGCAGTCACCACCCCTGTATAAAAGGCCCTAGCAGGCTTCTGTAGTTTCAGTTTCCAAGTTGTCTCCATTCAGTAAAGACTTGTTATAATCAACTCCTGCAGTCCGTGTCTCAATTATACACGGACATAATACTGGCGACGAGTAAGAAACGAACTTACCTGCAGCTCGGCAGCACCTCAGACGACGTTATTGAAGGTCGAAGCCAGAAGAAAGAAAAAAAAAATAATCCAAAGAAACTCGAGAAACGGGCGTCGACCGTGGGCAACCGCCCTCCAAATCATCGAATTGAAAAGTGCAGGAGAGACTGTCGAGAGCCAGGCTTGGTCTCCAGTCTGTGGTTTCCCAGCTAATCGGGCTGGTGGCAGGTAGTGCACTGATCCTTCCTGGGCTGCGGTGGGCTAGAGCTCGATCGGGTGGCTCTGCAACGGGGCCGGGCAGCGAGTCGGGAAGCAAAGAGAGAGAGAGAGGGCGGAGCTTCGCAGCCGGGCAGCGTTCGGACCTAAGAAGAGGGAGGGAAGTGTCCCAGAGGGTCCGCTCCACGACGGGAATGGTTCTTCAATTAACGGAGCAAATATTGAAGCGCAATAGAAAAATAAATATAATCGCCAGCAACAGCGGTGGCAGCGGCAGGAAAGTGCGGGAGGCGCCATCTTAACTCGGCGGGGAAGAAGGAAAAGCGCGGGAGGTGCCATTTTGATCCATCGGGGACGAAGGCAAAGCGCGGGAGGCGCCATCTTAGATTTTCAAGATGCCAAAGACTGGCGATATCACTGCCTTCGATAATGCAATAGAAGACTGGACCACGTATGTGGAAAGAGTCGAGGTATATTGCGAGGCAAACGAAATAGCCGATGAGAAAAAGGCATCGGTATTGCTAAATTTAATGGGCGCAAGAACGTACGACCTATTGCGGGACCTGATTACTCCAGCCAAACCGAAGGCGAAGAGTTTTAACGAAATTGTTGCTATCCTACAGGAACACCTAAATCCTACACCGCTGCTGATAGCAGAAAGATTTAAATTCCACAGGAGAAATCAGCATAAAAATGAGAGCAATGCTGATTACCTTATGGAACTACGCAAGCTATCAAAGGACTGCCAGTTCGGAGCAGGAATGACAGATACCTTACGGGACAAATTTGTCTGTGGACTCCTGAGTGAAGGAACCCAGAAGAGGTTACTCTCAGAGAAAGAGCTGACGCTAGATAAGGCTTTCAGCGTGGCAGTATCGTACGAAGCAGCAGCAAGGGGAGCTGCGGAAATACAACAAAAGCCACAGGAATACGGCACCCACGAAATGACACGGGGATTTGCAAAATGTTATCGCTGCGGCAGAACAAACCATGACCAGAAGGACTGCTGGTCCAAGGACAAAATATGCAGGCAATGCGGAAAGATGGGACACATTGCACAAGTTTGCAGGTCTGGGAAGAAGACCAATGACAACAAAAAGGCTACTAAGGAACCGTACAGGAAAGTACAAAAGATGACGGACAGTCGTTCCGAAGACCAGATGAACGATAGTGAATCCGGGAACAAGAGACTAAGCTGTCTCAAACTTCACAACGTAATCGCAAAAGAGGATCACCGAACCATTTGGGTCACCCTCATGATAGCAGGGTCCCAAGTCAAAATGGAATTGGATACAGGATCAGCTCTAACCGTCATGAATCGACGAGACTACGAGCGGCTATTCTCACACATACCCTTGAGAGAGACATCCATTGTCTTGAGGACGTATACGGGGCAAAAAGTATACCCCAGAGGAAAAATAAGGGTGCCTGTCGAATACAACAGCAAGAAAATATGGAAATTGTATCTCTACATTCTGCAAGATGGTGGACCACCGTTATTGGGACGTGAATGGATCAGAAAGATAAGTTTAGACTGGCACTCCATTCAGGCACTGACGGTAGCTGGTAAAAAGGATGACGATGTCACTCCTGGACGATTGTCAACAATCTTAGCTGACGCCAAAGAGGTATTTCAACAAGAACTGGGCACTCTTAAAGGCATAACCGCCTCAATAAAAATAGAGGAGAATGCAATTCCCAAGTTTTTCAAAGCAAGACCGGTACCATATGCAATTCGCCCAGCCGTCGAGGCAGAGCTGGAGAATCTGGAGAAGGCAGGCGTGTTATCTAAGGTAGACTGGAGCGAGTGGGCAACACCCATCGTTCCTGTCATGAAGAAAACGTTAAACAATAAGTCTGAGGAGCCAAGGAAGGTTCGCATCTGTGGGGACTTCAAGGTGACGGTGAACCCAGTCCTTCACATAGTACAATATCCTCTTCCAAGGATAGAAGATATCTTCGCCTCACTATCTGGAGGGAAGCGTTTTACAAAAATTGACCTAGCACAAGCATATTTGCAGATGGAGGTTGAAGAATCCTCTAGGAAGTATCTCACGATAAACACTCACAAAGGTCTTTACCAGTATAATCGACTGGTATTCGGAGTAGCATCAGCTCTGGCGATATGGCAAAGAGCGATGGAACAAGTCCTGCAAGGGATTCCGGGGACTCAGTGTTACTTGGACGACATCCTAGTGACAGGTGAAGATGACAGTGAACACCTTGCCAACCTAGAGCAGGTGCTCACTAGACTACGTGAACATGGGCTACGAGCCAATCGCCCTAAGTGCGAGTTTTTTAAGAAACAGATATCGTATTGTGGCCACGTGATTGATGAAGAGGGGTTACATAAGTTCCCTGACAAAATTGAAGCGGTAGTTAAGGCTCCAGCGCCTGAAAATGTGTTGCAACTGAGGTCATTCCTCGGATTGGTGAATTACTACCGTAAGTTTTTGCCGAATTTGTCCACAATTCTGCATCCACTGAATGCCCTACTACGAACGGGAGTAGCATGGAAATGGAGCGATGAATGTAAGCGGGCCTTTCAGAAGAGTAAGGACCTAATCACTTCAAGAGAAGTATTGGCTCACTACAACCCATCACTACCGATAAGACTGGCGTGTGATGCGTCTCCCTACGGTGTTGGGGCGGTACTGTCACATAAATTCCTTGATGGTTCAGAGAGGCCGATAGCTTTAGCGTCGCGCTCGTTAACTTCAGCCGAGCGTAACTACGCCCAGATTGACAGAGAGGCCCTCAGCCTGGTGTGGGGGGTGAAGAAGTTCAATCACTACCTGCACGGTCAGCAATTTACTCTACTAACTGATCATCAACCTCTCGTCTCCATTTTCAACCCTCAGAAGGGCGTACCGATAATGACGGCACAACGGCTACAGAGGTGGTCCCTTTTCCTAGGGGCACACCAATATGACATCGAGTACAAAGGAACTAAACAGCATGGGAATGCTGATGGATTGTCGCGCCTACCGTTGCCGACGGTGGAAGAAGTACTGGCAGTGGATCCAGTGGAGTTATCCCACTCGACTATAGTCGAATGTCACCCTGTGACGAATGCAAACATAGAAAAGGAAACACAAAATGACCCGACACTCTCCTGGGTCTATGATTTATCGGTGAAGGGATGGCCAGCACATAGCGAACCACTGCTGCCAGCATTCTCGCCGAGAAGAGAACAGCTGTCAGTGTGCAGAGGAACCTTGATGTGTGGATCCAGAGTAGTAATTCCACCCAAATTGAAGGATAGAGTGCTCAATGAGCTTCATGAGGGTCATCTGGGAGGGGTAAAAATGAAGAACTTAGCCAGAGCGTTTGTGTGGTGGCCGGGAATCGATAGGGAAATCGAAGAGATGACCAAGAGCTGTACAGGATGCCAGAAGGTCCAAAACGCCCCACCACAAGCCCCTCTACATCCATGGGAGTGGCCCTCATCTCCATGGCAAAGGGGTGCACATTGATTTTGCTGGTCCCTTTATGGACTCGATGTTTTTAATTGCGGTGGATGCACATTCAAAGTGGCCAGAGGTAATAAAAATGTCCTCAACCACCACAGAAAAAACTATCACAGTCTTACGAACCATATTCGCCAGGAATGGGCTGCCTGAACAGATTTACTCTGACAATGGACCACAGTTTGTGTCTGAAGAGTTCCGGAGGTTCTTAAAGAACAATGGTGTTAAGCATTACACATCCGCCCCATATCATTCAGCCACTAATGGATTGGCCGAGAGGTTTGTCCAAACATTCAAGAAGGCTATCAAGGCAATGTGTAATGAAGATATACCCCTACAACACAAGGTGGATAACTTCTTGTTTGCCTACCAGAATGCAACACATGCGGTTACCAACCAAACTCCAGCCATGATGTTCTTCAATCGAAGACTACGATGCCGCTTGGATTTGGTTAAGCCAAACGTCAGAAGAGATGTGGAGAACAGGCAGTTTCAGAATATGAATGAAAGGCCGACCAGGAGTTTTAAGATAGGTCAACCAGTTTTGGCCCGGGACTACCGCACAGAGAAATGGCAGCCAGGAACGATCTGTACACAGCAACGACCTCTAATCTATACCGTGGACGTTGGCGAGAGTATTGTAAGACGCCATGCTGACCAGATTCTAGAATCACTGGAAAACATCAACACCTGGCGATGAAACCGAAGTACCAATTGCATCTACCGCAGAATCGGTGATATTGGAAGCAGACGAACCAAACAATGACATTGATCCCGACTCAACCTTGCCAGAAGAACCTGATATCCCAAAGAGGCGTTATCCAGACAGAATCAGGAAGCCTCCTCAAAGACTGAACTTATAATTGCTTAACTTCAACCAATGTATCTAGCAACCGTAATTGTAATTAGTTATTATTTAGTTGTTAAATGAATGTTATGTACTGTTTATCTAAAAGGGGAGGAATTGTTGTGTATGTACCTTTAAGGGAATAACTGGTCTCAGACTGCAGTACCGGCAGTCACCACCCCTGTATAAAAGGCCCTAGCAGGCTTCTGTAGTTTCAGTTTCCAGGTTGTCTCCATTCAGTAAAGACTTGTTATAATCAACTCCTGCAGTCCGTGTCTCAATTATACACGGACATAATAGAACCCACAACCTTCTGACCCAGAGGCGAGAGTGCTACCCACTGAACTACAGCTGACAAGGAGAAGAAAACCCGCTATAGGGTTCCTGCTCAAGGTGGGCATGTGTGAAGAGTGGCCAAGGACTGGCTCAGGCTTGGCTGTGATGCCTTCTGTGATTGAATATCCTGCTGACATTATTTGTCTCAGCTCAACAAGAGGTAGTGGGTTTGGATGGGGGAGGTGGGAAGGGAGAAAATGGTCAAATATTTCTTTCTGATTGGCAATTGACATAATTAGTAGTGCGTGTATTTTACTGGCCCTTATCTACACATTGCACCCAAACATCCCTTTCACTGACACGACTAACTGAGTGTGATACAATGGAGGTAATTTTCCAAGTACACACTGGCAGCAGGGAACTTCACCCACCGGCAGTGCGTATCAAAAACTCATGGATAGTGCGCCCACAGTTTTCCGATTGGCACCGCCATCAGGCAAGGTTCCTGCCTCCTGTGTGTACTTGGAAAATTACAACCAGTAAGTGGTAAATACATCGTGTGCCAAAAAATGATTGCTCCTCATGCACTGCGCATTCAGAAATAAATATAATCTGAATTCAGGTAAATTCTTGGTGGATTTAACCTGCTTGCCAGCCATTTTTGACCTTTGGCGATTGTATAGGGTTGAATTTAGCTTCCAGCATTGATGGAAAATGGGCACTAGCGGATTCTCCGCCTGTAATACACCTCGGCCGACTGTCCTTTCTGAAGACTTTATGCTGCTTTGTTTTGATATTGTTCATCTGAATTAACAACAGAAAATGCTGGAAACACTCTGCAGGCCAGGCAGCATCCGTGGAGAGAGAAACAGAATTAATGTTTCAGGTCTGTGACCCTTCGTCAGAACACAGACCTGAAACATTAACTCTGTTTCTCTCTCCACGGATGCTGCCTGACCTGCTGAGTGTTTCCAGCATTTTCTGTTATTATTTCAGATTTCCAGCATCCGCAGTATTTTGCTATTGTATTATTTATTTGAATGTTGTGGTGCCAGCCTGTGTACAATTTAACAAGGTTTTACTTTATAAGAAGCTCAATGTTTCTCTTTATCTATCTCTCTGTTACACCCTCTTCATTTATTTACTTGTTCTTTGTTCTGATGCACACGTAACAAAATGTTCTGTACTCACATCTTAATGAATACCTTTAGTGAACAGGAACTTTTGCCATCGTGTCTACTCAGCTAGTTATGTGAAACCCACTGCTCTTTTGCAATATCTGCTTTGACGTATGGGTCATGGTTTTGACGAATTAGGTTGATGCATTCGCGTTTCTTTTAAAATCCTGAGGTGGGCTGTGGATAATTCATTAACACTTCAATATTATGCACATTGACAGAAGAGAAAGGTCAATTGGGTTTCTGGTTGGTATCAGTCGCGACTGATTTGCTCTAAAGGAACATGCTCTCCTTGACTTACAGAAGGTGATTTTTCCACACACACCAATAAGCTTTAGCAGGTCCACAGCAATGCTTATGTTGCCCTTTTCTGCGGAACTCCAATCTGTTAGCTGAAATAAGCCATGTGCCCAGGCCTCAGGCAATGCCACGGTGAGCCAGGCACTTGGAGGTATGTAAGAGCAGTGCAGGAAAAAATCCTTTTCTTTTCATTTGTTTTTCCTCTCTCTCTCACATGGCAGCTGTCGATCATTCTGCCATTGCCATTTACACCTCAGCAGTAGTAATACCCGCCCTGCTGTATGCCTCAGAGACCTGGGCCATGTACAGCAGGCACCTCAAAGCACTGGAGAGGTATCACCAACGCTGCCTCCGCAAGATCCTGCAAATCCATTGGCAGGATAGGCACACCAACGTCAGTGTTCTTGCTCAGGCCAACATCCCCAGCATCGAAGCTTTGACCACGCTCGATCAGCTCCGATGGACGGGTCACATCGTCCGCATGCCCGATACGAGGCTCCCAAAACAAGCGCTCTACTTGGAGCTCCGATGCGGCAAGAGAGCCCCAGGTGGGCAAAGGAAACGCTTCAAGGACACATAGAAACTAGGAGCAGGAGTAGGCCATTCGAGCCTGCTCCGCCATTCAACGAGATCATGGCTGATCATCCAAACCCTAGCACCCGGTCCCTACACCGACAGCCATCCCACCCAAGCCCTATCCCCGTAACCCCGTAACCCCACATATTTAATCCCCCCTAACACTAAGGGCCAATTTTTATCATGGCCAATCAACCTAACCCACACATCTTTGGACTGTGGGAGGAAACCGGAGCACCCGGAGGAAACCCACGCAAACACGGGGAGAATGTGCAAACTCCACACAGACAGTCACCCGAGGCCGGATTTGAACCCGGGTCCCTGGCGCTGTGAGGCAACAGTGCTAACCACTATGCCACCGTGACACCCTCAAAGCCTCCTTGAAAAAGTGCAACATCCCCACCAACACCTGGGAATCCCTGGCCCAAGACCGCACAAAGTGGAGGAGAAGCATCCGGGAAGGCGCCGAATATCTTGATCTCTTCACCGGGGAGCAAGCGGAAGCCAAGTGCAAACAGCGGAAGGAGCGCACGTTAACCCAAGCACCCCATCCACCTGCCCCTTCAACCACCGTCTGCCCCACCTGTGACAGAGACTGTAGGTCCCGTATTAGACTCATCAGTCACCTGAGAACTCATTTTTAATGTGGAAGCGAGTCATCCTTGGTTCCGAGGGACTGCCTAAGAAGAAGAGAGTCATCTTTTGTTTCTTAACTTGTCCCATTACCATCTCCTTTTGCCTTGTACCATCATCCCTTTTGTCTCTTACTTTCTCCTGCCTTCCACCCTATCACAGACCTTCCCTTTTGTTCTTTCCTCCCCTCCCCCCTTTCCCTGCCCCTACACTTGCTTAAAAACCTGTTCCATCTCCAACTTTTTCCAGTTCTGACGAAGGGTCATCGACCTGAAACGTTGACTCTCTCTCTCTCTCTCTCCACAGATGCTGCCTGACCTGCTGAGTATTTCCAGCATTTTCTGTTTTTATTTCGGATTTCCAGCATCTGCAGTATTTTGCTTTTGTTGCAGCAGGAAAAATTCTACTGCTTTTAACTCCCATGACCCCCCTCCCTCAACCCACAGGGAGGCTTCTGGCCTTCTCTTAGTACCTTAGTGCCAGCTTGGTTGAACAGTAGCACTCTTGCCTTTGCATTTGAAAGCAGTATGTTCAAGGCCCATCCCAGACCTTGACCTCGGCTAACACTCAATGCTCCAACAAGCGTTGCCATTTCCTCAAAAGGTTTTAGCAGCAACATCTTTGCAACTCAGCATGCAAATAAATAAAAGTTACAGCGTTAGCAAAATCTAATATAATTGGCATATATCAATGAAATATTTGATACATGTAAATCAAAGAATCATACAGCACAGAAGGAGACCATTCGGCCCATCATGCCAGTGCCGGCTCTTTGAAAGAGCCAAACCAACATGGGAGTAACTCAAAGAAAATGGTCGGCGGCGATCATTCCCGTAGGAGGGGACTAAGCAAAGAAAACGAAACTCTGATTCCCTGCGGGGGTCTAACTGAGATGGGGCCTCAGACAAGCGCCCACATCAGACTCGCTCCTACCGGGCTGACAAGAAAAAGGCTCTGCCAATCAAGACCCAAGACTAGGCGAGAGTGCCAGGCCAAGGAGGGTGGCGAATTCTGGGTGTTAAGGCGGACCGGGTTGATTTCATGAATACGGGCGGCCAAGCACAGGTCTACCAAGCGTGGAAGTCACCCTAGGGTAGTAATAATAATAATAATAATTAATCAACTTTATTGTCATTGTTAGTGCACAAGTGCAGTACAACTGCGTTAAGTCGTGAATTTTAATGTTTGAAAGAGCTGTCCAATTAGTCCCACTCCCCTTGCTCTTTCTCCGTAGCCCTGCAAAAATTTTCCCCTTCAAATATTTATCCAATTCCCTTTTGAAAGTTGCTATTGAATCTGTTTCCAGGTCCCTTTCAGTTAGTGCATTCCAGATCAACTTGCTGTGTAGAAGAATCATACTGTAATATCAGCCATTCAAACACTGATGCGTTATCAATTCCAATAAAAGGCTGGGCAGAGTTCAGAACGACAGGCTTTTATTAACTACTGAATTGCACTTCAGACAGATCAGGACTATGCCTCTAGTGGACGACCGAATGCCAGGAGCTGCCATGCGGCCGCTCTTATACTCGGTAGCCCAGGGGCGGAGTCAGCTGAGGCATAGTCAGGCACAACAGTGAAACAAGAGTGAACGACAACAACAACAACAACAATAGTGAACACAGTGAACGACAGTGGTTTACCACATTCACCCCTCGTTTAAAATTAAGTCCGGCGGGGTGAAGTGTATCAAAAGTTCGAGTAGGCGAGTCTGTCGGGCGGCCTCGTTTGCCGTCAAGATCTTCGTGGCGACGGTTGCGATGGTACAGCTTCCCACGACGCGTCTTGAGCGGGGTCCAGCACCGGCGTATCGTCCCCTTTGGTGTTGGGTGGGCGAGTGGACTCCGGCTGGTCCTGGGGGCGCGGCATGCCGTCTACTGGGGTGGAATGGACAGGGGTGAGAATTGGGTCTACTGAATTTTGGGCCGTGTCGGAGGGGGTCGTGGTGGGGGGCAATGGTGGCGGGTCAGTGGACCCCGAGGGTGCCAGATCTCTAATGGAGACTGTATCCTCCCGCCCGTCCGGGTATGCCACGTAGGCGTACTGGGGGTTGGCATGGAGGAGGTGAACCTTCTCTACCAGGGGAGCCGTTTTGTGGGACCTTACATGCTTCCTCAGCAGGACGGGCCCTGGGGACGTCAGCCAGTGTGGTAGTGAGTTACCGGATGTGGACCTCCGGGGAAAAACAAACATTCACTCATGGGGGGTGGCGTTGGTGGCTGTACACAGCAGTGACCGGATGGAGTGGAGCGCATCGGGTAGGACATCCTGCCAACGGGAGGTCGGAAGGCCCCTAGATTTTAAGGCTAGGAGGGCCGCCTTCCAGACCGTCGCGGTCTCTCTTTCAACCTGTCCGTTCCCCCGGGGGTTGTAGCTGGTGGTCCGGCTTGAGGCAATACCTCTCATGAGCAGGTACTGACGGAGTTCGTCGCTCATGAAGGACGAGCCCCGGTCGCTATGAATATAGCTGGGAAAACCGAACAGAGCAAAGAGGTTGTGCAGGCATTTAATGACCGTAGCGGTGGTCATGTCCGGGCAGGGGATGGCAAAAGGGAAACGGGAGTACTCATCAACTATGTTGAGGAAGTACACATTGCGGTCAGAGGAGGGGAGGGGCCCTTTAAAGTCGATACTCAGGCGCTCAAAAGGGCGGGTGGCCTTGATCAGGTTTGCTCTGTCAGGCCTATAGAAGCGCGGCTTGCACTCTGCACAGACTGGGCAGCTCCTGGTCATGGTCCTGACCTCCTCGATGGAGTAAGGCAGGTTGCGGCCCTTAATGAAATGGAAGAACCTGGTGACCCCCGGGTGGCAGAGGTCGTTGTGGAGGCCCCGTAGTCTATCGATCTGCGCGGTGGCGCATGTGCCTCGCGATAGAGCGTCTGAGGGTTCGTTGAGTTTCCCTGGCCGGTACAAGATGTCGTAATTGTAGGTGGAAAGTTCGATTCTCCACCTCAAAATCTTGTCATTTTTGATTTTACCCCTCTGCTTGTTGTTGAACATGAAAGCAACTGAACGCTGGTCAGTAAGCAGGGTAAATCGTTTTCCAGCCAGGTAGTGCCGCCAGTGGCGCACCGCCTCCACAATGGCCTGGGCCTCTTTTTCCACAGAGGAGTGTCTGAGTTCGGAGCCCTGGAGGGTTCGTGAAAAGAAGGCCACGGGTCTTCCCGCCTGGTTAAGGGTAGCGGCCAGGGCAAAGTCAGATGCATCGCTCTCCACCTGGAAGGGGATGGACTCGTCTACCGAGTGCATGGTGGCCTTGGCAATGTCATCTTTTATACGGTGAAAGGCTAAGCGGGCCTCCGCCGTCAGGGGGAAGGAAGTGGACTTGATAAGTGGACGGGCTTTGTCCGCATAATGAGGGACCCACTGGGCGTAATAGGAAAAGAAGCCCAGGCACCTTTTGAGGGCCTTGAGACAGTGGGGCAGGGGAAGTTCCATCAACGGGCGCATCCGGTCAGGGTCAGGACTGATGACTCCGTGTTTCACCACGCAACCAAGGATAGCGAGGCGGGCTGTGCGGAATATGCACTTTTCCTTGTTGTACGTGAGGTTTAGGAGTTGGGCCGTGCGGAGGAACTTATCAAGATTGGCGTCATGGTCCTGCAGGTCATGGCCGCAGATGGTCACGTTGTCCAGGTAGGGAAACGTGGCCTGTAACGCATTCTCGTCGACCATCCGGTCCATCTCCCTCTGGAAGACGGAGACACCGTTGGTGACGCCAAAAGGAACCCTGAGGAAGTGAAAAAGGCGGCCGTTTGCCTCGAAAGCTGTGTACTGGCGGTCCTCAGGGTGGATAGGGATTTGGTGGTATGCTGCCTTGAGGTCAATGGTCGAGAAAACGCGGTATTGCGCTATCTTATTAACCATGTCGGCTATGCGGGGGAGGGGGTATGCGTCCAACTGGGTGTACTTGTTGATAGTCTGGCTGTAGTCGATGACTAGGCGCTGCTTGTTGCCAGTCTTAACGACTACCACCTGGGCTCGCCAGGGGCTGGTACTATCCTCAATAATCCCCTCTTTCAGGAGCCGCGTCACCTCAGATCTTATGAAGGATCTGTCCCCGGTGCTGTATTGCCTGCTCTTTGTGGCGCTAGGCTTGCAGTCGCGGGTGAGGTTGGCGAACAGGGGGGGGGTGTGATTTTGAGGGTGGAGAGACTACAGGTGGGGCGCGGCGGGCAGTTTAAAAACTGCTGGTTGCAGACAGTGAGCGGGGGAAGAGGTCCACCGTATGTCAAGGTGACACTCTTAAAGTGACAATGAAAGTCCAACCCCAGTAGAACGGCAGCGCAGAGATGTGGCAGGACGAATAGCTTTACATTTTTATATACGGAGCCCTTCACCGAGAGGGTCACTACGCAGTAGCCGCCGACGTCTGCTGAGTGGGATTTCGAGGCCATGGAGATCCGATGGCGCGTTGGCCGGACCGAGAGGGAATAGCGCCGTACTGTATCAGGGTGTATGAAGCTCTCCGTGCTCCCGGAATCAAAAAGGCAAGTTGTGGCACGGCCATTTACCTGGATGTCCATCGTGGACCTGGCTAGCTGGTGGGGTCTGGATTGATCCAGCGTGATGGAGGCCGCTGTGGAGTCGGTAGCGTCGCTGTAGAACCCCGGTGAGGCGGCGGTGGGTGAGTCGGGGGCCCGTTGGCAGAATGGCGGACAAGATGGCGGCGTCGGAGAGGAAGGACAAAATGGCGGCGCCCATGACGATCCCGATCCCCACGAGGCTGGAGGGAGGCAAGATGGCCACTCCCACAAATCGCACGCGGCGCTGCTGGAGGTAGGGGTCTTCTGACTTCTGCAGATGCCAGCGTAGTGTCCCTTCTTACCGCAGGCAGAGCAGACCGCGTTTTTCGCCGGGCAGCGCGCCCTGGGGTGTTTGGTTTGGCCACAGAAATAACATTTCTGGCTCGGGCGGGACATCGCTGCAGCAGTTGAGGCCAGGGCCCGTGGCGGCGCCGCGTCCCAAGGTGGCGGCGGCTGCGGCATCCATGAGGCGGCCGCGCGGTCCGGGGAGTAGGCCTCCATGTTCCGGTGGGCTACGTCCAACGAGAGGGTGAGTGAAATCGCCTTCTTCAGGTCGAGCTCGCTACTTTCCAGCAGTCGCTGCCGTGTGTGAGTGGACCTGAGGCCCGCCACGAGGGCGTCCCGGATGAGCTCCTCCGTATGTTCCGTGGCTGTTACTTGCTTGCATTCGCAGGCTCGGCCGAGTTCCTTCAGTGCCCGTATGTATGCTTCTGTGGGTTCCCCGGGCTGTTGTTTGCGAGACCCCAGGAGATGTCTTGCGTAAACATAGTTGACCGGGCGTGCGTATTGCTCCTTCAAGATGTCGATAGCCCCCTGGTAGCTCGTAGCGTCCCGGATAAGGGCAAAAGCTCGGTGGTTTACTTTAGAGTTCAGCACCCTGAGCTTGTCGGCATCGGCGGCGACGGTCTCGCCGGATGCAGTCAGAAAGGACTCAAAACAGTGCAGCCAGTGCGAGAACTTAGCAGTCGAGTCCGGTTCTTGCGGGTCGAGTTCCAGGCACTTGATCTTAAGAATCTGCAGCATCGTTTTTTTTTTTTTTTTCAGTAGTTAATAAAATTGATGCGCTATCAATTCTAATAAAAGGCTGGGCAGAGTTCAGAACGACAGGCTTTTATTAACTACTGAATTGCACTTCAGACAGATCAGGACTATGCCTCTAGTGGACGACCGAATGCCAGGAGCTGCCATGCGGCCGCTCTTATACTCGGTAGCCCAGGGGCGGAGTCAGCTGAGGCATAGTCAGGCACAACAGTGAAACAAGAGTGAACGACAACAACAACAACAACAATAGTGAACACAGTGAACGACAGTGGTTTACCACAAACACCATGACATTTACTTCAGTTTCATGTTAGTCGGATTTGGCAGAAGATTTGTGATCGGTGAATATATTTTTCAAGACTACCGGATCTCCGATGACACTGCTGACGGGTGGCCTGGGTCCGCAGCGCAGTTGTGATATTTGAAAGAAAGAAAGACTTGCATTTATATAGCACCTTTCACGACCGCCGGACGTCTCAAAGCACTTTACAGCCAATGAGGCACTTTTGGAGTGTAGTCACTGTTGTAATGTGCACAGCAAGCTCCCACAAACAGCAATGTGATAATGACCAGACCATCTGTTTTAGTGATGTTGATTTTTTTTAATTCATTTTTATGGGATGTGGGCGTCGCTGGCAAGGCCAGCATTTATTGCCCATCCCTAATTGCCCTCGAGAAGGTGGTGATGAGCCACCTTCTTGAACCATTGCAGTCCGTGTGGTGAAGGTTCTCCCACAGTGCTGTTAGGGAGGGAGTTCCAGAATTTTGACCCAGCGACGATGAAGGATCAGCGATATACTTCTAAGTCGGGATGATGTGTGACTTGGAGGGGAACTTGGAGGTGGTGGTGTTCCCATGCGCCTGCTGCCTTTGTCCTTCTAGGTGGAAGAGGTCACGGGTTTGGGAGGTGCTGCCGAAGAAGCCTTGACGAGTTGCTGCAGTGCATCTTGTAGATGGTACACACTGCAGCCACAGTACATTGTTGGTGGAGGGAGTGGATGTTTAAGATGGTAGAGGGGGTGCCAATCAAGCAGGCTGCTTTGTCCTGGATGGTGTCAAGCTTCTTGAGTGTTGTTGGAGCTGCACTCATCCAGGCAAGTGGAGATTATTCCATCACACTCCTTACTTGTGCCTTGTAGATGGCAGAAAGGCGTTGGGGAGTCAGGAGGTGAGACACTCGCTACAGAATACCCACCCTCTGACCTGCTTTTGTTGCCACTGTATTTATGTGGCTGGTCCAGTTAAGGTTCTGGTCAATGGTGACCCCCAGGATGTTGATGGTGGGGGATTCGGTGAATGTCAAGGGGCAGTGTTTAGACTCTCGCTTGTTGGAGATAGTCATTCCCTGGCACTTCTGTGGCGCGAATGTTACCTGCCACTTATCAGCCCAAACCTGAACGTCGTCCAGGTCTTGTTGCATGCGGGCATGGACTGCTTTGGGATTGAGGGCTAAATATTGGCCAGGACACCGGGGATAACTCCCCTGCTCTTCTTCGAAATAGTACCATGGGATTTTTACGTCCACCTGAGAGAGCAGACAGGGCCTTGGTTTAACGTCTCATCTGAAAGGCGGCACCTGCGACAGTGCACGCTCCCTCAGCATTGCACTGGAGTGTCAGCCTGGCTTTATGTGCTCAAGTCCCTGGAGTGAGACTTGAACCCACAACCTTCAGACTCAGAGGCGAGTGTGCTACCAACTGAGCCATGGCTGACACTTGGCCGCTAAGCTTGCCGACCCTTACCCTTTGAGGCCGTTGCTCAAGTCCTCCCTGTGGGGATCCACATAACTGTAGTTTCTTGTAAGTTCGTAGAGTACATTAGAGGTCAGCAAGCTCCAGGTTGGAATTCAGCATGAAATGCCTGGCTTGGTTGCATCTGCAACATAGTGTGCTATCTAGAGTGTCTAGTCTAGTATGTGATTGAAATGTGCTAATTGTTATTTTTATCGTACGTAAGATACATTTACAGCCCAAGATTACAGTTGCAGCCAGCAAGTTAAGAATCACTAATATAATTGCACAATACTGCGGATGCTGGAAATCTGAAATAACAACAGAAAATGCTGGAAATACTCAGCAGGCCAGGCAGCATCTGTGGAGAGAGAAACAGAGTTAACGTTTCAGGTCTGGGACCCTTCATCAGAACTGGAAAAAGCTGGAGATGTAACAGATATTAAGCAGGTGCAGAGACAGGGGGGGTGGGGTTAGGAGGGGAGGAAGAAATAGAAAGAACATCCTGTGCTTTTGTAAGAGGCAGGAAAGATAAAATGTTGCAAATGGGAATGGCAAAAATCATACTGCATGAAAAATGGGGGCAGGGATAATTACCTGAAATTGTCGAACTCAATGTTGAGTCCGGCAGGCTGCAAAGTGCCCAATCGAAAGATGAGGTGCTGTTCCTCGAGCTTACGTTGAGCTTCATTGGAACAATGCAATAGCCCGAGGACAGAGAGATCAGAGTGGGAGTGAAGCGGTGAATTAAAGTGACAGGCGACCGGAAGCTCAGGGTCACCCGTACGGACTGAACGGAGGTGTTCCGCAAAGCGGTCGCCCAATCTGCGTTTGGTCTCCCCAATGTAGAGGAGACCGCATCGTGAGCAGCGAATACAGTATATTAAATTGCAGGAAGTACAAGTAAATCGCTGTTTCACCTGGAAGGGGTGTTTGGGGCCCTGGACAGTGGGAAGGGAGGAGGTAAAAGGGCATGTGTTGCATCTCCTGCGCTTGCACGGGAAGGTGCCAGGTGAAGGAGCAGGGCTGTTAGGGTTATTGAGGAGTGGACCAGGGTGTCGCGGAGGGAGCGGTCCCTTTGGAATGCTGAAAGGGGAGTTGAGGGGAAGATGTGTTTGGTGGTGGGATCACGTTGGAGGTGGCGGAAATGGTGGAGGATGATCCGTTGGATGTGGAGGCTGGTGGGGTGAAAGCTGAGGACAAGGGGAACCCTATCGTGGTTCTGGGAGGGAGGGGCAGGGGTGAGAGCAGAAGTGTGGGAAATAGAACGGACATGGTCAAGGGCCGTGTCAACCATGGTAGAGGGGAATCCTCGGTTGAGGAAAAAGGAAGACAAGTCAGAAGCACTAGTATGGAAGGTGGGATCGTCAGAACAGACGCGGCGGAGATGGAGAAACTGGGAGAATGGAATAGAGTCCTTACAGGAAGCGGGGTGGGAGGAAGTGTAGTCCAGGTAGCTGTGGGAGTCGGTGGGCTTGTAGTGGATGTTTGTTGAAAGCCGATCGCCAGAAATGGAGATGGAGAAGTCAAGGAAGGGAAGGGAAGAGTCGGAGATGGACCATGTGAAGGTGAGGGCAGGGGCTCAGTGATAGTTTCCTTAGTGACGCAATGGTGCTTGAGACATTGGCCCTGATTTTAATCCAACCCGACCCCATCCCCAGCCATTTGCATATTTACTGCCCTAAATCAGGCCATCAACAATGGTGCCACACACGTTTTTCAGGTGTAAAACTAGCAGCTAAGCAGTCCAGGAAAAGACCTTCAGAGCTTAACTCTCATGTCCCCCTTCCCCAACCCATAGGCAGGCTTGTGGCCTTCTCTAATTGTCAGCTTGGTTGAGCAGTAGCAGTAGGAGGAGCAGGAATGCTCCCCCCTGTTGTGTATGTCCCTTTAAGGGAATAACTGGTCTTAGACTGCAGTACCGGCAGTGACCACCCCTGTATAAAAGGCCCTAGCAGCCTTCTGTAGTTTCAGTTTCAAGCTGCCTCTTGTTCAGTAAAGTACCTGTTAAACTGTTCTCCCGAAGTCCGTGTATTATTGAGGCGCGAACTTTAGAGTGGCGACGAGTAAGTTCGAACTCACCTGCAGTGTGGCATCATCTCACGGGGATCTCGCCTGAAAGGAAGGTCCTGGAAGGTCGTAGTCTGAGCAACGGGCGTCGACCGAGGGCAACCGCCCAAAGAATCCATCGGTGTTTGGAGAATTGCGGGAGAGACTGTGGTTCCAGCGAATCATGCTGGTAGCAGTAGCGCGCTGACCCTTCCGGACTGCGGCGGGCTCAAGCTCGATCGAGCGGCTCTACAAATCGGGCCGCGCAGTGCCGCCGGGAAAAGAAAACAAGAGAGAGAGGGTGGCGCTGTCAGTGCTCGAGAACAGGACAGCGGAGAGAAACTAAACGGGGGGGGAAGGAAAGCGAGACGCGCCGAAGCTGCGGGTCGCCGCCATTACCCCGTAGAACGCTAGGAGCAGCGTGGTAATAAGGGAGGAAGCAAAAGCGCGGGAGGCGCCATTTTATCCCGTTGGGGAAGAAGCAAAAGCGCGGGAGGCGCCATTTTATTCCATTGGGGAAGAAGCAAAAGCGCGGGAGGCGCCATTTTAAATCGGCCAAGATGCCGAAAAGTGGCAGTATCACTGCTTTCGACAACGAGGTAGAAGACTGGACCACGTATGTGGAAAGAATTGAAGTGTACTGCAAGGCAAATGAGGTGGCTGATGGAAAGAGGGCGTCGGTATTATTAAATCTGATGGGTGCGAGTACGTACGGCCTATTGCGGAATTTAATTACCCCAGCTAAACCAATGGAGAAAACTTTTGAGGAGATTGTTCATATCTTACAGGAACATCTAAGCCCTACACCACTGCTGATAGCAGAAAGATTCAAGTTCCATAAAAGAAACCAGCACAAAGATGAGAGCAATGCTGACTATCTTATGGAACTACGCAAGTTATCGAAGCACTGCCAGTTTGGAGCAGAACTGGCAGACACATTATGGGATAAGTTTGTCTGCGGGCTCCAGAGTGAAGGAACCCAGAAACGACTACTTTCAAAAAAGGACCTGACGCTAGAACAGGCTTTCAGCGTGGCAGTATCCTACGAAGCAGCAGCACGGGGAGCTGCGGAAATACAACAGAAACCACAAGAATACAGCGCTAATGAAATGGCGTACGGAGCCGAGAAGTGCTATCGCTGCAGCAGAACAACCCATGAGCAGAAGGACTGCTGGTTTAAAGACAAAATATGCAGGCAATGCGGGAAAATGGGACATATAGCAAGAGTCTGCAGGTCGGGAAAGAAGACCAACACGACAAGAACTACTAAGGAACAGTACAGGAAAGTAAAGAAACTGACAGATAGTAGTTCAGAAGATCAGGAGAGTGATAAGGACTCCGGGAGCAGGCGACTAAGTTGTTTAAAGTTACACAACGTGATCGCAAAAGAAGATCACCGAACCATTTGGGTCACCCTCATGATAGCAGGGTCCCCAGTGAAGATGGAATTGGACACAGGATCAGCCCTAACTGTCATGAATCGACGAGACTATGAGCGGCTACTCTCACACATACCCTTAAAGGACACGTCCATTGTATTGAAGACATACACGGGGCAAAAGGTCTACCCCAGAGGGAAAATAAGGGTGCCAGTTGAATATAACGGAAAGGAAACACAGAAACTATACATGTATGTACTACGAGATGGAGGACCACCATTATTGGGACGTGAATGGATCCGAAGACTACAATTGGATTGGCATTCCATTCTGGCACTAACTGTGACTGACAAAAAAGATGATGACGTCGCACCTGGACGTCTGTCACAAATTCTATCTGATGCGGAAGAGGTGTTCCAACAAGGACTCTGGACTCTAAAAGGACTAAAGGCAACCATAAAGATTGAGGATAACGCAACCCCAAAATTTTTCAAGGCCAGACCGGTGCCATACGCGATACGCCCAGCTGTGGAAGCTGAACTGGAGAGTCTGGAGCGTTCGGGGGTGCTGTCTAAGGTGGACTGGAGCGAGTGGGCCACACCCATCGTTCCTGTAATGAAGAAAGCATTGAGCAACACGCCTGGGGAGCCAAGGAAGGTTCGTATCTGTGGGGACTTCAAGGTGACTGTGAACCCAGTCCTGCACAATAGAAGATATTTTCGCCTCACTATCTGGAGGGAAACGTTTTACAAAGATTGACCTGGCTCAAGCGTATCTACAAATGGAGGTGGAAGAAGCATCTAGGAAATACCTCACGATAAACACTCACAAAGTCCTTTACCAGTACAATCGACTGGTATTTGGGGTAGCATCGGCCCTGGCTATGTGGCAGAGGGCAATGGAACAAGTCCTGCAAGGGATCCCGGGGACCCAGTGTTATTTGGACGACATCCTGGTTACAGGTGAAAATGACAATGAACACCTTGCCAACCTGGAACAGGTGCTCACGAGATTGCAGGAATATGGGCTACAAGCCAACCGTCCCAAATGCGAGTTCTTCAGGAGATAAATCTCGTATTGTGGCCACATGATTGATGAGGAAGGGTTGCATAAGTCACCGGACAAGATTGAGGCTGTAGTCAAGGCTCCAGCACCAGAAAATGTGTCGCAACTGAGGTCGTTCCTCGGGTTGGTGAACTACTACCATAAGTTCTTGCCGAATGTATCTACAATTCTGCACCCACTGAACACCCTCCTTCAAACTGGTGTAACATGGAAATGGAGTGATGAGTGTAAGCGTGCCTTTCAGGAATGTAAATGCCAAATCAGTTCAAAAGAAGTATTGGCCCACTACAACCCAACACTACCGATTCGGTTGGCATGTGATGCGTCACCTTACGGCATTGGAGTGGTGCTGTCACACAAATTCCGTGACGGTTCAGAGAGGCCAATAGCCTTTGCATCGCACTCGCTAACCTCAGCCGAGCGTAACTACGCCCAGATTGGCAGGGAGGCCCTCAGCCTGGTGTGGGGGGTGAAGAAGTTCAATCACTATCTGCACAGGCAGAAATTCACCCTACTGACTGATCATCAACCCCTGGTCTCAATTTTTAACCCAAAGAAGGGCGTTCCGGTGATGACGGCGCAACGGCTGCAAAGATGGTCACTTTTTCTAGGGGCACATCAGTATGACATAGAGTACAAAGGTACGAAACAACATGGAAATGCTGATGGGCTGTCGCGCCTACCGTTGCCTACGGCGGAAGAAGCACCTGCAGTGGACCCGGTGGAGATATTCCATGCGACCATAGTCGAATGTTTGCCTGTTACAAACACAAGTATTGAGAAGGAAACCCGAAATGACCCGACACTCTCTCGGGTCTATGATTTGACGGTGAAGGGATGGCCAGCATATGGCGACTCACTGTTGCCAGCATTCTCGCCAAGGAGGGAACAGCTGTCAGTGTGCCGGGGAACCTTGATGTGTGGATCCCGAGTGGTAATTCCACCCAAGTTGAGAGATAGAGTACTCAATGAGCTTCACGAGGGTCATCTGGGAGGGGTAAAAATGAAGAGCCTAGCCAGGGCGTTTGTGTGGTGGCCGGGAATCGATAAAGAAATCGAGGATATGACCAAGAGATGCACAGGATGCCAGAAGGTCCAAACCGCTCCACCACAGGCCCCGCTACATCCATGGGAGTGGCCCTCATCTCCATGGCAACGGGTACACATTGATTTCGCTGGTCCATTTATGGACTCAATGGCCTAGAAATTCAGTATAGCCACGTTTGGGGCGCTACAGTCGGGCGGCCGCTAAAGTTTGCGCCCGGCGCAAGTTCGCGCCACCTTCGCCGATATTCAGTCGCATCGCCCCAAGAGGTTGCTGCTGCGCTAAAACAGGCGATGCACGACTATCATTAGGCGCTAAGCCAGCGGTCCGGGGCGATACCCCCGAGGGCGGGCGCAGCGCAGGTGCGGCGAGTTGCTGATTGACGGCAGACACTCTGGCGCCGGTCAGCTCTTAAAGGGGGAGGGTGGACTTGTCTGGCTGCCATGCCCTGCGCACTGCAGCCCTGAAGCAAGGCCTGACCAATGCTGGTTCATCAGTTCTACGCCCTGGACCATGGTGAAGCCCGCTATTCTTCCAAATCCCATTGTACGCTCTTGCTGCTTGTCCAGGGTCATGGGGAAGGAGATGTACTGACGTCTCCTTCTGAAAAGGGCATTGTTCACCTGTCGGATGCAGCAATGTACCGCGAACTGGGAGATGTTGGCAATGTCCCCAGTAGCGGATTGGAAGGAGCCGGTGGCATAGAAGTTGAGAGCCACCATCACCTTCACTGCCACCGACAGAGACGTCCTGCTCCTCAGCTGTGGCTGCAGATCTCTGCGAAGCAGGTGGCAGATCTCAGTGACCACCTCCCTTCTGAATCGCAGCCTCCGGACACACTGCTCCTCAGACATGTTCAGATATGAGAACTGCTGGCGGTATACCCTGGGTGGGTAAGGCCTCCTGTGCCGACACCTGTTGGCCCTTCTCCGTCTGGCCATGACTGGCACTCTCTCACGGCGTCTCTGATCCCTTTGAATGCAATGCAGAAAGCCAACGTTTCCACCCATTGTAGCCCCCATTACAGTATATGTGGCGACTCAAGGCTATGGCACTGAAAGTGAAATCCAAGTGCAAAGCTTTGGCCTGAAGCCAGAAGTACCTGTGCGAGCGCTAAGTCAAAGCAGAAAGCTCTCTGCCTTTGTCTCTCACACAGAAGGATTGGCACAAAATGGCTGTCACTTATAATGCAGGAGGAGTCCCCTTTAAATAGCGCCCCCCGCACCCCGCAGCGACTGGGAACCGTTCCCCTCTACCAGTCGCTGGGGGCGCCAAGCGCAAAGAAGGGCGGCGCCACTGAAGTCCCGGTTTGGGGTGCACAAAGGGCGTTGCACGATGAAATGACGTCAGGATCTGCGCGCGCAGCTGAGCGCGCGCAAAGACTTTGCGCCGACGCTAAATCTCTAGTGAAGTTGGGGAGAGGCGCAGATCGCGCTGCGCCCGGCCGCTAGCCGCCTCGCGCCCAACACCTCCTCTTCCTAAGGCGCTACCGGCTGGCGCAAGCAACTGAATTTCTAGGCCAATGTTTCTAATCGCTGTGGACGCCCATTCGAAATGGCCAGAGGTCATTAAAATGTCCTCCACCACCACGGAGAAAACTATTGCAGTCCTAAGGACCATCTTCACCAGGAATGGGTTGCCAGAACAGATCTGTTCCGACAATGGCCCACAGTTTGTGTCTGAGGATTTCCGGAGGTTCCTGAAGAATAATGGGGTGAAACATTACACATCTGCCCCATATCATCCAGCCACAAATGGATTGGCTGAGAGGTTTGTTCAGACCTTTAAAAAGGCCATAAAGGCAATGTATAATGACGACATACCACTGCAACACAAGGTGGATAACTTCCTGTTTGCTTACCGGAATGCAACACATGCAGTAACCAACCAAACTCCAGCCGTACTGTTTTTCAATCGGAGACTAAGATGTCGCTTGGATTTGCTCAAACCAAACATAAGACGAGATGTTGAGGATAAGCAGTTCCAGCACATAAATGAGAAGCCAACCAGGAGCTTCAAGATAGGGCAACCAGTCTTGGTCCGCGACTACCGAACAGAAAAATGGCAGCCAGGCACGATATGCATACAGCAGGGACCACTAATGTAAACAGTGGACGTTGGAGAGAGCATCGTGAGACGCCATGCTGACCAGATTCTAGAGTCACAGGAACAAGCCAAACCTGTACCACAAGCATGTGCACCTGGTAATGAGCCCGAAGTACAGATTGCATCTACCTCAGAAGCAGGGGTATTGGAAGCTGACGAACCAACCAATGACAATGAGCCAGAATTGACTCCACCACCAGAACAGGATACTCGAGAAAGGTGCTATCCAGTCCGGATCAGGAAGCCTCCTCAAAGACTGAACTTATAAATGACTATTTCAGTTGATGTATATATTACTGAGAAAATTGTAATTGTAATTAGTTATTATTTCGTTGTTAAATGAAAGTTATGTACTGTTTATCTAAAAGGGGAGGAATTGTTGTGTATGTCCCTTTAAGGGAATAACTGGTCTTAGACTGCAGTACCGGCAGTGACCACCCCTGTATAAAAGGCCCCAGCAGGCTTCTGTAGTTTCAGTTTCAAGCTGCCTCTTGTTCAGTAAAGTACCTGTTAAACTGTTCTCCTGAAGTCCGTGTATTATTGAGGCGTGGACTTTACACCCCCCCCCACCCCCGGGCCCTGAAAGGGGTCCTTGGGCCTCCCCAGCCCCAGCCTCCCCCGATCTCCGATCGCTCATCAAGGTGCCAGACCCGACCTTACTCCTCCCGATCGCTGCCCTAAAGGCTGATTGAGCCAGCCTGAAAGTAAAAAGGCAAAAAAAAACAGCGTTCAGAGCCTTCCTTCTCCACCCTCTCCCAATCGCTGCCTGGATTCTTCCCCCTCATCCCCTCTCGATCATTACCCAGATTCTTCCCTCACCCCACTTCTCGATGGTTGCCCAGATTCTTCCTCCTCATCCCCCTCTTCATCACTGCCCAGATTCATCCTTCTCCACCCTCTCCCGATTGTGCCTAGAGGCTTCCCTCCACCCCCCCTGCCCCCCCTCTCACTGCCGGGCCCTCCTGCCACTAAATCTCTACTGCCGCTAAATCTCACCAGCCATGCAGTCAAGCTGGCCAGGGGTCGGGCTGGAGTCTACGCATATTTGTTTAAATGAAGCCCTGCCGTTAAGATCGATAGGGTCTCCACGTCCCTGGCCTAGCCGGGTTCTTCGCTCATTACCGGGCTCCCCCGCACCCTTCCCGACTCCCCGTTAGTAACAGGGCCAGTGATCCTCAGTGAAGTTCAGGTAGGGGAAGTTCTCCCTGAAGACCCCCTGTGGGTATGGCCTCCTCCTCCCTCTTCTGCAAGCTGCTCCTGCTCTCTCCTGTCTTTCTTGCTGATCCCCGTCATTTTCCAGCCCCAAAGGCAGCCTACCAGACCACCCATGACGGCAGTGCAAATGTTTGAAAGGCAGCCAAAAACAGTGCAGCACCAGCTAAAACTTCTTCTCAGAAGTCAGGATTAAGTTTTGACAGTCAGAAAACAGGCCAAAAAATGCCCAGATGTCAACCAGCAGCCTCAAATAAAAAAAGCAGCAACTAACGTGTGTGGAGGAGATGAGCCCTTTAAATACCGGTGCTAAAGGGTCCTTCTTGCCTGTTAGTGCCATGAATTCCCAGGCCAGTTTATCATGTGATGAATCAGGGGCTGGGGCAGTCCAATATCACAAAAGGGTCCTACAACAAGCGCAGGATCCTTATTTAAATATTTTATTCAGCAATTTAAATAGGACTGGCGTGTGCCCTGGACGCCTACAGTGCAGCCCAATCCAATATGGCAGGTGGCACTTCTGCATGTGGCTCGCCCACCATATGCTTAGGTACTCATTTTGGGCCTGAAAAACGTGTGCGGCGTCATCGAATTTCTGGGCCATCATTTTTTCCAGTAAATTTGTGATAAGTGAAGTATTTTTTTCAAGTTTAGCAGTTTCATAAGAACATAAGAAACAGGAGCAGGAGTAGGCCATACGGCCCCTCGAGCTTGCTCTGCCATTCAATGAGATCATGGCTGATCTTCGACCTCGACTCCACTTTCCCGCCCTATCCCTTTCCCCTGTGGCTCTGCTGATTGGTAGCCTGGGGTCTGCCAAGCCGGCCTGTCTCTTTGAGGTCACTGCTCAAATATTCTCGGTACACCACATCATTGCGGCTCAAATGACAGCAGAAATGTTGGTGCTAAACACAAGCAAGAGGATGTATCTAATTACATTTTTCTGACAATTCTACATATTTAATTATTGGCTTGGCAAGGATGACATTTAATTCCTAACAGTCACACACTAAAATAGAAAAAATTCAAAGTTGGTTAATGGTCATTAATTCACTGAAGGTATTCAGCTAATGCAACATGTCATCGAAATATTCCTCCCCATACAGCAACAACCCAACATGGCAAGCAAGTCCATTCCTGTGACATGACTGCCATTTTGAGACATGCATCATGGAAACAAGGAAACTCCCAGTGACTAGTGGAAGCATTCAAGGTATCTGATGTGATAAATACTTGTAAATATGAGTGTTGAAAAGAGCTAACTGAATGTAGTGTGGATTGTTCTGGCTGTCGCCAGGTCTGAAACAGAATAGCAATAGAAAATTACTTCATATATATTCTTTTTATCAACTGAAAGGTGATAAATAAAAGTGTGAAAGGAGAATTGAACCTAATGAAATGTTAAACCGAAGGAATGGCATTGTTAAAGTCTAATCTGGAACTGGCCCAACTTTAACACTTTGTCTAACCAGTTTAGCTGATTTTGTTTAATTTGCCTGCTAGAAACTTTATTAACCCTTGAAGTACTGAATTCAAAACTGGCCTAGTAGCCCATTGGACATTTCTGTTTCTAATTTTATAATATTCACATGAAGCTTTCTGATGGTCCACTGGTAAATGCACTGCATGTCATGTTACTGAGTATTATAGAGCAGGAAGGTTTCATGTTTAATCCCTGGTACAGCTCCACAGGCACCAGTCACTCTCAGGTACCTTGCCCAAGTGGTCCTACAATCAGTGACATTCAGTGTTAGCATGCAAGTCGGCCACAGGGAGTTTCCACAGCCGAGCCAAGCCTACCCTTGCCTATTGTCCACACACTGGTCACTGATTAAGAATGGGAACCCTGGCTGATCTTGTCCAACTGAGATCAATTCTTGCATCCCTACTAACAGCTAACTTAGCAAAGGCCAAGGATTAAACTTGGCACATTTCTGGTCTGTATGGCTCAGTTGCTCAAACTGCTTTTATATTGGAATCAGCGGACTGTTTGTTCTAAAGTTCATGTCTCGCACCACCAGTGGAAACCTCTGGTGTCAACTTGCCATCTTGGCTAAAGCTCATGTCCATAGATATCTAGGTTTTGTTACAGACACCAACCTTGGTGAACCTAGCAAGTTTACATTGGGGTTGCCACAGATTGTTTGAGACACTTGCTTCATAGATTTCAACAACAACTTGCATTTATATAGACCCTTAAACATAGCAAAATGTCCTAAAGCGCTTCACAGGAGCATTAGCAAACAAAACTGACACCGAGCCACATAAGGAGATATTAGGACAGGTGAGCAAAAACTTGGTCAAAGAGGTAAGGAGGTTCTTAAAGGAGGAGTTAGAGGTAGAGAGACAGAGAGGTTTAGGGAGGGAATTCCAGAGGTTAGGATCTAGGCAGCTGAAGGCACGGCTGCCAATAGTGGAGCGATTAAAATCAGGGATGCGCAAGCGGTCAGAATTGGAGGAGCGCAGAGATCTCAGAGGGTTGTGGGGCTGGAGGAGATTACAGGGATAGGGAGGGGCGAGGCCATGGAGGGATTTGAAAACAAGGATGAGAAATTTAAAATCGAGGTGTTGTCTGACCTGGAACCAGTGTAGGACAGCGAGCACAGGGGTGATGGGTGAACGGGACTTGGTGCGAGTTAGATAGGGGCAGCAGAGTTTTGGAAGAACTCAAGTTTACGGAGGGTGGAAAATGGGAGACTGGCCGGGAGAGCGTTGGGATAGTCCTACATTACAACAGTGACGACACTTCAAAAGTACTTAATTGGCTGTAAAGCACTTTGGGACGACCTGAGGTCGTGAAAGGTGCTATAAGAACGGAAGTATTTTTTTCTTTAAATCAGCTGTGCAAACATCCCACAGATACAAGTATAAAAGCAGCTTCACTGGACAAACTCTCCGAACCATCTCGGGAGCCCTGGGAGGTTTATTTTGATAAGAAAACAGATTGTCACATAGTTAATCAGAGGATTCAAATCAAAACAACAAATTCTAACCTAAATTTGTTTTCAGTCAGGAAAACTAAACAATCTTGATTTAAACACAAGAGCGCAATTCTCCACCAAGTGGTAATTAGCAGCAGAGAGCGGCAGGACTTCAGCAATGTGTTATCATTTAAGTGAAAGATCCTTTGAGAAGAAGCTTCCCGATAATCAAGAGAGACCAACAGGCTGTTTTTTCTCTTCCCTCAAACCCCTCTCTGAGGGGAAACCAAAGTGGGGGGAGGGGAACTCAGGGAAGAACCTGACAACTGGATGAGACAATTCACAGTTCCCCAGGGGGAAAGCTGCAATTCTCTTCCTGACCTCTTGTTTGACTGATCCTCTTATTTGTTCTTAGCACCTCGCGCGAATAGCAAATAATGGACTAATTTCAAACTGTGGCTGCTGTGGTGCCCCTCAGTGTACAGATAAACAAAGCCCTGCTTGAGTGCATTTAAACAAAAAAAAAAGAGCCGGTCAGGGGTTGTGAGGGAACAGTAAGCGTTCCTCAGCTGGTGTTTTCACAGGTGTTGAATCTAAAATGAGGTTTTCCTTTCAAACGGTGGAGGAATGAGATGGTTTACTGATGGGGGGAGGAGAGCTGCTGTTTTCAAACCATCATTTCCTTTTTATATGGTTCCATTCTTTATATGACAAAGAGTAACTATTGTGAGGGAAACGAAAGGCAGCTAAAGCATGGATTCTTGAATCTTTGACGTTTAATTAATTAAAGATTGCAGGGTTATTTTTTTTAGCACGACATAATCTGATTGACTCACGCTAATCTTTTACATATGCAGCAGGATTTTGGAAACAAATTTGAGCCCTGATGTTACCCTAAACCCTCCCTGCGGGAAGGGGACGGGTTGAAGTCGGACGCCCATTTTACGCCCTACCCAATTTTTACTCTTCGATGCCTTCAGGTTAAAATTGGGGCTTAGATTACCATTTTTGCATTTCATTTAAAAATGTGCAGCAAACCTTTCAGGTGCATGAAATTTCAAGTCAGTGATTGACCAACATTAATGCTGGACCAGAAAATGAGCTTGTAACCACAAAGGTAGGGTGAAATGTCCGCATGCCCGGTACGAGGCTCCCAAAACAAGCGCTCTACTCGGAGCTCCGGCACGGCAAGAGAGCCCCAGGTGGGCAGAGGAAACGCTTCAAGGACACCCTCAAAGCCTCCTTGAAAAAGTGTAACATCCCCACCAATACCTGGGAATCCCTGGCCCAAGACCGCACAAAGTGGAGGAGAAGCATCCGGGAAGGCGCCGAACACCTCGAGTCTCTTCGCCGGGAGCAAGCGGAAGCCAAGCGCAGGCAGCGCAAGGAGCGCACGTCAACCCAAGCACCCCACCCACCCGCCCCTTCAACCACCGTCTGCCCCACCTGTGACAGAGACTGTAGGTCCCGCATTGGACTCATCAGTCACCTGCGAATTCATTTTTAATGTGGAAGCAAGTCATCCTCGGTTCTGAGGGACTGGAGCAATATCGGCCATCATACGTTCTAGATTCCACTTCCCACATTTATTTCACAATATTATAGAATTTGAGGAAAATAGTATCAGACATGCAGATTGTCACAGCAGGTACTGAATGAAAATCTATAGTATTAGTCCAGACCTGCTCAGTGGCATTTTAATGGAGATGAAAGATGTTACTTTGTGCATAGCAACCAACTTTGCACCCTTTAAGCTATATTTTTTAAATATTTAAAATACATTTTATAATTTTGAATATCAGGGTATGAAGTTGTCATTTTGAATTTTTCTTGTGTATCTTGTCTTGTACAAAAGCAGGGAAGTTAAGCTAAACCTTTATTTTAAAAAATCACTGGTTAATCCTCAGCTGCAGTGTTGTGTCCAATTCTGGGCACCACACTTTAGAAAGGATGTCAAGGCCTTGGAGAGGCTGGAGAGGAGATTTACTGGACTGGCACCACGATGTGGTCTTCAGTTATGTGGAGAGACTAGAGAAGCTGGGATTGTTCTCCTCAGAGCAAAGAAGGGGGCAGTAATAGAGGTTTAATAGAGGTTTAAATTAATAGAGGAGTTCAAAATTATGAAAGGTTTTGATAGAGTAAAGAAGGAGAAACTGTTTCCACTGGCAGGAGGGTCGGTAACCAGAGGACACAGATTTAAGATGATTGGTTCTTTTGCCAGAGGTGAAATGGGGAGAATTATTTTAGGCAGCCAGTTATGATGATCTGGAATGCACTGCCTGAAAGAGTGGTGAAAGCAGATTCAGGAGTAACTTTCAAAAGGAAATTGGATATATATTTTGTAATATATGTGGATAGAACAAATGAAGGACAAAGACACCAGTTGCGGGTTCATGAGCTTGCTTTACTAGGCCAAAGCGAACTGAGCATGCTCATATTAAACCATGTGACTAACCATGTGACATTACACTGCTTTCTCCCCTTAAAAAAAATGTACATATTCCCCTCTCAAATACAACAAAACTATGGTCCCACCCTTCCCAGCATTACATGTACCTCATAACGAAAACCCCCGGCTTTTTTTCTTTTAAATGATCTACATATGCTACAAATGAACTACAAATCCAGTTTAATTACAGGTTTGCGAAGCCTTCCTGACCTCCTTACAGAAGGTTTTGGCGTTGAACCAATTTTCGGGTGTTTTGTTCTGTTTCCGAACTCAAAGATGATCCTGTTTCTGTCTCAGACTTGTTTTAATCTGGTACTTCAGTTACTGAAGTCTGACCACAGTTAAACTCATGCATGAGTTCATGATCAAGTGGTTCAAGATCACGTCTTGGTTCATCTCCAGCAGAGATCATTTGATCGACATGAATGTAGTGTATGTAACCGTTCTACCTTTAAGAGAACTATTGTATGTAACCGTCCACCTTTAAGAGAACTATTTTAGGTGTTGCACTACTTTATCTTGGCTGCTGTATACTGTAATACCGGGAGTGACCACACCGGTATATAAGTGCTGTGTAAGGATTTATTGGGCAGATTCGCCCTGACCTTCGAATAGTAAAGTCCTGTTAAAGTTACTCTTGTAGTCTGTGTATTAATTCACCATATAACCCACAGACTTTACAGTGGCGACGGGTTCGATCTTCCCCTGCGGCAGCGACACACCCGAAGCAGTTAACGAGCGTCGAGAAGAGGCACCCGCCCTCGTCGTTCGGCTGAGAGAAGACTCGAGTCTGCAGAGCAAGGAAGAAGGAAGGATTCAGACACGAAGCCTTCCATCAGCAACAGGCTGTTATTGTCCCTTCTGCCACGGCGGTGAGTGAGCCAATCAGCCAAGAGAAGCAAGTCAGCCACGTTGACTGTGAGTGGGGGAAAATAAAAAGAAACGGAGGATAAGGGCGGTGAACTCGACCACGGTCGGGGGGGAAAGGAGCCGGACAGAAGTCGGGCCCAGAGGCGCTGAGACTGGGGCAGCGTAGGGCACGGAAGCCGCGGTACAAGCGGGAACGCAGCCGGTATGAGAGACCGGGCTACAAGCGGGAACGCAGCCGGGGTGAGAGACCGGGCTACAAGCGAGCTGGGAGACGCAACAGCGTCGTGAGACAGCTAGACCGCGACCGGCGAAAAAGGCCGGGCAGCTACCGAGGCCACGAGGCGCTGCGACCGGGATCGTAAGGCGCGGGAAGATATAAAAATAAATAAAACCGCGGAGAACTCAGCCGCAGCCGGGGGAGGAAAGGACCGGACTGCAAGAGGGCTGGGAGGTGCGATTGGAAGCCGCTGAGGGAGGGACAGAGCCCGAGTGAAGGGGGAACGGGACCGAGCGAGATTCCGCCCAGCGGCTGGAACTGTTCGCCGCCAACGGGTTGTCCCCAGCGCCGGTTGCCGGCCGAGAAAAGGGAACAAGGAACGCACTGAAGCCGGCGCGCAGGCTGCGAACTCTGAAAGCCAGCGGTCGTCGTCCGAAGGAAAGCTTACCCCTCCCGCCAGGGGAAGAAACGCGGGAAGCCGCCAGTAGGCGGGGAAGAAGACAGAAGCGGGAAACCGCCATTTTGAAAGTGGGCGGGGAAGAAGACAAGCGCGGGAAACCGCCATTTTTGGAAAAAAAAGTAACGAACAAATTCGTTGTGGTTTCTCAAAAAGATAGTGAAGATGCCTAAGCATGGTAACATCAACAACTTCGATTCCGAGGTGGAAGATTGGGCCACGTATGTAGAACGCATCGAGATATATTGTGAGGCCAATAAAATAGCAGATGATGATAAAGCTCTCACCTTATTAAACGCAATGGGGGCAAAGACATACGGGCTATTGAAGCATCTTCTATCACCAGCTAAACCGGCGGATCAGACTTTCGCTGATATTGTTGCTGTCCTGAAGGATCATTTGAACCCCACACCGCTGGTGTTGGCGGAACGATTCAAATTTTATGCGAGAACGCAACAGAAAGAGGAAAGCAACGCGGAATACTTGGTCGAACTGCGTAGACTAGCGAAATACTGCCAGTTTGGGGGAAATCTGACAGAGGCATTGAGAGACAAGTTCGTGTGCGGGTTGTCGAAGGAAGGAACACAAAAGCGACTGCTCGAAGAGAACGATCTTACACTTGACAAGGCTGTCCTTATTGCAGCATCACACGAAGCAGCCGCGAGAGGCACTGCGGAAATGCAGCTGAAGGCAGCGGTACTCAACGTGGATCAAATGACTTTGGGTACAACAAAATGTTATCGTTGTGGGAAGACAACACACAACCAGAACCAATGCTGGTTTAAAAACCAGGAATGTAGAAAATGTGGCAAGCTTGGTCACATAGCTAAAGTATGCCGGTCAGGAAAGAAGACCAACAACAGAAAAAAGTCACCGCAGGAAAAGTACAGCAAGGTACACAAGGTGGCTGAGAAGAGTTCAGATGAACAGAATTCGGATTCAGACCCGAACGGCCAGGAACTGGGTAGTCTGAGAATTTACAATGTGAGTAAGGAAGCTGACCTACAAACTATCTGGGTCACACTAAAAGTAGCCGGAGTCCAAGTGAAAATGGAATTGGACACAGGATCAGCCCTATCAGTCATAAATCGAAGGGATTACAACCGGCTATTCTCACATATACCCTTGAGAGATACCAAGATCGTATTGCAGACATACACGGGGCATAAAGTATACCCCATGGGAAAGATACAAGTCAAGGTGAGAGACAGGGGCAAAGAACACCAAGGAATGGACTTATATGTACTACCTGAGGGAGGTCCACCACTTCTGGGATGGGAGTGGATCAGGGAAATAAACATGGAATGGCACTACCTAAAAGCAATAACGAGTGAGAACTCGGTGAAGACAATCAGCTTAGACTCTGAAACGGATGATGACAAGACCAGCCCAGGTGCGAAAGACAAGTCTAAAATGGACTTGCTGACTAAGGTTGGAAAAACGAAGGAGTGCATAAATACTGATGCTTCAAAGGAGAACAAAGTTTCAGAACAGAATTCCACTGAACAACAACAACATAGTTTGGCAGAGAATTCTGAGTCTGTCCAGTTTACAGACATGCACAAGTCTGAGGAACACCGGGCTCGAACTCAACTCCATTTCAAATTACAACAGCAATTAGAACAATTGAGTTGCCGTCTCGAGCAAGAGATAAAAGCAATGAAAACGTTCTTTGACACAGAGTGGGAGAATCTGGAAAGACAACAGAAACAGCTGAGGGAGAAAAGGGAGCAGGAGCACACAAACCGTCTGCGCAAGGAGGCCAAACGAATCAAAGCTGATCGGTTTCTGAAGGTGCGTGCTCTAATCTGGTGGAGCAAGATGTTCAGCAACTGAAGGCGCTTGTTAGCAGATTGCAGGCAGAAAAGGCTGAGTTGGTCGCCATGAATTCCGAGCTCCTACTGAAGTTGGGTGCAGCATCACCGGACGATTCATTTGTGGAAATTCGAATGGTGGAGGCTGCGGATGATGGCGAAGTAGAAACAGCAAAGGAGCCCCAGGGCAAGGTTATAAACAGCCCTGCAGCTACTGGGAAACGGATGAGGTCAGAAGAGTCAACGGTCAGCCAACTCCTTCATATGCTGAGGGACAAGACTCTGAAATGGGAACAATTTGGACATGAGTCTAAATCTTCAAAGGAGAGGGGTTTGGATCTCCCAAAAGTTATTGGAATAGCTGAGGTTGCAACACAGACTGAGAAGATGGCAGCAGAGCAAACCTTGGATGCCAAAAGTACGCTGATTCACGTCAATGTTGAACAACAGAATGCTGAAACAGCTGCTCCAGTAGAGGGATTGAATAATACAATCAATCAATCTCCCAATGAAGTTGAAGTATTGAAATCACGAATGAAGTCAGTAGTAAAAGACTTGCAGGAAGCCCAGAAAAAGCTGGATGAAACTGAACGCATGAAGAAGTCTCTTCAGGAAAGATGTCTGGATTTGGAACAAAAGCTGGCTAACGTCCAGCTGGGTATGGAGGAAATAGAAGACCCTCTCGCTGGCCTAGCTCAGGACGACACCGAATATTACCATGACCTGTTGGACGACACCGAATATTACGATGACCTGCTCTGCCCAGCTTGTGATGAAAACTCCCAAAGTGCAGAAGCCATGAAGAATCACCTAAAGTCTAAGGAACATCGGGAGATGGTGGCGCTACTACGGAAAAAGGAGGACGAGAAGGAGGAACGGTGCATACAGCTGGCAGCTGACAGTGGAGCACAGAGAGTCTCCAAGAAGCAGAAAAGGAAAAGACGAAGCAGAAGATGATGACCATCTGAACCATTATCACCTCTGCCAGGTCACGCACGTGGTCTCTCCGTACAGAGCCAAATCAGTTTGGAAGTAGAAAAACTTCCCAAGGTACTCAAGCTTTTAGAAGTCAACAATGCTGGTTCAGAAGTGATGGAAGTTCAAGCTGTTAAGTCCAGTGAAGGACTATTGGATGAGTCACTCCAGCAACGTGAACCGACTACACCGAGACTGAATCTGTGAACTGTTTTCCGCAGAGACTGAATCTGTGAACTGTTTCCCGCAGAGACTGAATCTGTGAACTGTTTCCGCAGAGACTACATCTGTGAACTGTTTTTACATGAAGTTGGATATATGTTATGTTTAATGGGGAATAAGTATGTTGTAAGCTAAAAAGGGAGGATTGTAGTGTATGTAACCGTTCTACCTTTAAGAGAACTATTGTATGTAACCGTCCACCTTTAAGAGAACTATTTTAGGTGTTGCACTACTTTATCTTGGCTGCTGTATACTGTAATACCGGGAGTGACCACGCCGGTATATAAGTGCTGTGTAAGGATTTATTGGGCAGATTCGCCCTGACCTTCGAATAGTAAAGTCCTGTTAAAGTTACTCTTGTAGTCTGTGTATTAATTCACCATATAACCCACAGACTTTACAATGAACACTTCGGAAGTTGTCACCAATCTCAACCAAATATCTCTTGGTTCCACCAACCTCTACCACGGTTCCTATATCCCACTTGTGTGACCTCGACTTTCATGGGGGACTGAGAACACGAACACACTTGTTTTGTCTGAAACTGCGACCTTTCTGATTGCTGTCATAATAACATTTCTGACTCAACTGTTTCTGTTCAACTCTTGAGGCCAAATTTGGTTGAACAAGACTCAATCGTGTTCTCAATCTCCTTTTCATCAAGGGTTCTGCTGGAGTATATCCAGTTGTAGTGTGCGGAGTAGTTCTGTACTTCAGCAAGAAATTTGCCAAACATTGCTTCATGCTGAGTCCCGAACAACCCTGCAACACTTGCTTTTTGAGAGGTTCTTTTACTATTCTGACTGACCTTTCAGCTGCTCCATTTGAAGCTGGATGATATGGCGGAACGAGAGTGTGTTTGATACCATTCCGTTTCATGAACTCTTGGAGTAGAGCAGAACGGAACTGAGAGCCATTGTCAGAAACAAGCTCTTCAGGTAAGCCATGACATGCAAAGATAGACCTTAACTCATCTATGGTACATTCAGTTGTAGTATTTGAACCCATGTGTTTCACTTCAATCCATTTTGAGTGACTATCTACAAGTACCAGGAAATAATCATTTGCTTTCTCACAGAAGTCTATATGTACTCTCTGAAAAGATCTACTTGGCCATGACTAGGGTTGTAGTGGAGTTTTGGGTGGTTTGTTACAACCTTTGAATCACTAACTCTAACACTTCTAGATTTTCTTCCTCGCTGCTTGTTGCCATCAGCATATAATCTTGATTGCATAAGCAATTTTGAATTCTTGCAAAATCTTTACCATCATAGCCTGGAAGATTTTGGGGGAGGACTTTACAGTATGAGTACAGTCCCTTGTGTGTGTTGATAGTGAGATACTGTTGACTCCCTTTGTCAACATTCAGCTGAGCGTAAGCGTGCGACAGGTCAAGCCTGGAGAAAACCTTTGACTCGTAAATCTGTAGAATTCTCTGCCCCAGAGAGCTGTGGAGGCTGGGTCATTAAATACATTTAAGGTGGAGATAATCAAGATGGCGGCGACCGAGACGGTCCGGCACTAGTGCACTCTCCCTGCTTCGGGCGGCCCGCTCTCGCTGCTCGCTCCCGCAACTGGGGCGAGATGTTCGACGAGTCGGGCGGAGGCAGCGCAACGCATCGGGACGCAGCAGCAGCCACGTCGACCCGCTAGAGCTCGTCGGCTGGCTGCTCCTCAGCGGGGAAGTATTCCGACTGGGAGGAGGGCAGCCGAGCATGGCAGCCAGAGGCCGGACAGGAAGCGGGAGAAGCAGGCCCAGGCCGTCGGACCGTGGAGCCGGCGAAGGTGAGGTGGAGGCCGCGGCGACCGGAGGATGTGTTCGGCGAGTCGGGCGGAGGCAGCGCAGCGCATCGAGCAGCAGCAGCAGCCATGACAACTTGCAGTCCGACTGGGAGGAGGGGAGCCGGGAATGGTGGCCAGAGGGTGAGCGGGAGAAGCAGGCCACCACACGTGGAGCCGAGCTGGCAACAGTGAGGAGGAGGCCGCGGTGACGAGGAGGACGGAGCGGCTGAGGGACATCGTGCTCCCACTGCCACTGGATGCCAAAGAATTGACTTTCTGAACACGGCGCTGTAAAAATAGCTGACGTGTCCCCACGGGGAGTAAGCATTCCATTGTACTAGTACATATGGCAAATAAAATTGAATTGAATATAGTCAGATTTTTGCAAGATAAGCGAGTGAATGGTTATGGGGAGCGGGCAGGGAAGTGGCATTGAGCCCAAGATCAGCCATGATCTTATTGAATGGCGGAGCAGGCTCAAGGGGCCAAGTGGCCTATTCCAGCTCCTATTTCTTATGTCCTTATGTTCTTATGACCCAGAGAGTACTGCATACAAATCTTATGATGTAGGTAATGGGTACTGCTCATCGGCAACTGCTTGGTTGATAGTAACTTTGTAGTCACCACACAAGCGTACAGTTTTGTCTGCATTGGACACTACCACACTCGGGGTAACCCATTCACTTTGGTCAGTTTTTACTAGCACTCCATTCTCTCTCAGTTTCGCTCGCTCTTCCTCCACCTGACTTTTCAGCGCATAGGGGACCGGCCTTGCCTTGCAATAGACAGGCTTTGCATTGGACTTGAAGCGGATATGCACGTCATACCCAGTGATACCCTCATAACTGTCTGAGAACATGCTTTTATACTTGTTCAGCACTGTGTCGAGCCACTTCTTTGAAGCATCTACACTGAGGATGTTTTTCCAGCCTAGTCTCAACTTTCTCAACCAGTCTTTGCCCATGAGGGTTGGCCTGTTGTTGTAGCTCGCTACAATAATAGGCAGCTTTACTGACTGGCCATTGTGTTGAACTGTACATTCCATTTGTCCACATGTCTCTAGGATTTCTCCGGAGTAGGTTTTTAACTCTACAGTACTCTTTGTAAGTGGTATTTGATTAAATTACTCTCATATGTGTCCTTGCTCATGATAGAGCAGTCCACCGCCGTGTCGATACACATATCAATATATTGCTCGTTGATCAAAAGTTTTGTATGGAAGTCTTTCTCACGACTGCTAGCGTTGCCGCGAGTGGCATAGATACTGTAGATGCCTAGTTCTACAATATCAGGTGTCTTCACTTCAATATTGTGAACTCCTCCCTTTTGTTGTCACTGCTTTGCATTGCCAGTCTTCTTCTTCTTCTTAGGCAGTCCCTCGGAACCGAAGATGACTTGCTTCCACATTGAAAATGAGTTCTCAGGTAACTGATGAGTCCAATGTGGGGCCTACAGTCCCTGCCACAGGTGGGGCAGACGGTGCTTGAAGGGGCGGGTGGGTGGGGTGCTTGGGTTGACGTGTGCTCCTTCTGCTGTCTGTGCTTGGCTTCCGCTTGCTCCCGGCGAAGAGACTCGAGGTATTCGGCGCCTTCCCAGATGCTTCTCCTCCACTTTGTGCGGTCTTGGGCCAGGGATACCCAGGTGTCAGTGGGGATGTTGCACTTTTTCAAGGAGGCTTTGAGGGTGTCCTTGAAGCGTTTCCTCTGCCCACCTGGGGCTCGCTTGCCATGTCGGAGCTCCGAGTAGAGCACTTGTTTTGGGAGTCTCGCATCGGGCATGCGGACGATGTGACCCGTCCATCGGAGCTGATCGAGCGTGGTCAAAGCTTCGATGCTGGGGATGTTGGCCTGAGCAAGAACACTGACGTTGTTGCGCCTATCCTGCCAATGGAGTTGCAGGATCTTGCGGAGGCAGCGTTGGTGGTACCTCTCCAGTGCTTTGAGGTGCCTGCTGTACATGGTCCATGTCTCTGAGGCATACAGGAGGGCGGGTATTACTACTGCTCTGTTGACCATGAGCTTGGTGCCGGGTTTGAGGTCCTGGTCTTCAAACACTCTCTTCCTCAGGCGACCGAAGGCTGCACTGGCACACTGAAGGCAGTGTTGGACTTCGTCCTCGACACCTGCCCTTGTTGACAGTAGGCTCCGAAGGTATGGAAAGTGGTCCACGTTGTCCAAGGCCTTGTCATGGATTTTGATAATCGGGGGGCAGTGCTGTGTGGTGGGGGCAGGTTGGTAGAGGACCTTTGTCTTACTGATGTTTAGTGTAAGGCCCATGCTCTCGTACGCTTCGGTGAAGGTGTTAACGATGGTTTGGAGTTTGACCTCCGAGTGTGCGCAGACACAAGCTTCGTCTGCATACTGTAATTCGATGACAGAGGAAGGGACGACCTTGGACCTGGTCTGGAGGCGACGGAGTTTGAACAGTTTCCCGTTTGTTCTGTAAATTAGCTCCACTCCAGCGGAGAGCTTACTGAGGGTGAGTTGGAGCATTGCCGCAAGGAAGATCGAGAAGAGCGTTAGTGCGATGACACAGCCATGCTTGACCCCGGTCCGTACATAAATTGAGTCTGTGGTGGAACCGTTGGTCAGGATCACAGCTTGCATGTCGTCGTGAAGCAGGCGGAGGTTGGTGACAAACACTAGAATGGTTCTTACTTCCTGCTTTCGATCTAGCTCTGCAAGCTGTTGAAATATGGCCTTGCTTCTGGCAGTGAAAACACTTCGCATTTCTGTATTGGCAGGACTGTGGTGAGTGATTTCCATTTCAGCAATAACAATTCACTGAACTGCTCTCACCGACATGCTTTTGACCCAGTCTCACAGCTTTAGATTCGGCGGTGGCTTTTTGATTGTAGACCTCAGCTGCACTCGTCACTTGAGTTGGACGGAGTTTCCTAACATTCTTAGACGCCATCTCCATAGATAGGGCAATTTTGCATGCTATGTCATACAATAGGTTCGGAGTGTTCAGTAACTTGGACTGTGCGCGCTCATTCACCTGTCCACACACAAACTTGTCTCGCAACGCACGATCCAAAAATGTGCCGAACTTATAATGCAAAGACAGGTTTTTAAGAGCTACAATGTACTCACTGATGGTTTCACTTTGTTTTTGGTTTCTGGTACCAAACTTCTAGCTCTCTGCTATTTCTAACGGCTTTGGGTCAAAATGGTTCTTGAGTTTCTCAACAACGTCTTCAAACGACACATTCTTCTCTTTCCCTGGTGCGAGTAAATTTGTCAATCTTCCGTACATATCTGGCCCGATCTCCGTTAGAAAAATTGCTTTTTTACATTCACGAATTACTTTATTTTGCGCTTGAACATTCTCAACTGCACCTTCGGTCTCAATAAAGTTATTGGCCCTAAAAAACATCTCCATCCGCTCAACGTAAGAACTGAATGGCTCGCGAGCTCGGTCATACAGGCCGAGGCTTCCGATGAATCCCGTAGGCGCGGACATGATTGTCCCAATCCCACTGAACAGTGACTCAGTACGCGACCTGTGTACCTGTGAGAATCAATGCCGCTGTTGCTGTGTATACATACACACGAAGGCAAAGCACAGACGATTCTGCATCAGCAATAATGGTAAAACATCGCAAAAAAAATTTAGCTTAGGTGTCACAAATTCACCTTAAACTTTTCCACTCGAAGGTTGGAAAAGTCCTTCCATGATCCCTAAAGATAGCTTTGGGATCCCATTCTCATCGCCAAAATGTAATATATGTGGGTAGAACAAATGAAGGACCGAGACACCAGTTGTTAGTTCATGAGCTTGCTTTACTAGGCCAGAGCGAACTGAGCATGCTCATACTAAGCCATGTGACAAACCATGCGATAATACATTACATATTTGAAAACATAAAAGTTGCAGGGCTATGGGGAAAGAGCAGGGAGGGGAGTGGGACTAATTGGATAATACTTATAAAGAGCTGGCACAGGCACAGTGGGCCGAATGGCCTCCTTCGGTGTTGTATAATCCTATGATTCTTTCTAATACTTAAATCATTTTTATTCAGTAACTTACTGGAACAGACCCTCCCCTTCATTAATGAGCTTTCATTTGTAATATTGTGTGTGAAGTCCGCTAGACTTTGGCTCCTGTTTAATTCTCATGATCCATTTTACATGCTTTTATGAACATTTACTCTCCTCATTGTAACACACAAATGCCTGGCACCCATTGACCGTGTTATAATGAGGGTGGAGTAAGTAACTATTTGGCGATGAATCATTTTTTTGCTGTGGCCAATGAATTTTTTTCCTCAAATAGAAATGATTAATGGCTCTGCATTGTTAGTTTTCATATCTTAATTCTAACAGATGTCATCGAGTTATGTGTTCTTTGTTTTTTTTTTCTTCCCCTCCCTTCTTCTTCCCCTCCCTTCTTCTTCCCCTCCCTTCTTCCCCTGAAGTTGTTGACTCTTTGCTTGAATACAGTTCTACAGGTTTTCCACCGGCACCCAATACAAGTGGCTGTTATTCACATGCGAGCCTTGAAATTGAGTGTTAGCAGCTATTTACACATGGGGGGCATCACATCTGAGCCTGATGCTGCCCTCCTCTGGCAGCCCACACAATCATATTTTCAGCAGCGGATGCTGGATAGTGATCGGGAGAGAACTTCCTGGATGCTCTTCCCAACCCAATTGTAATGCCAGTAACGCTGAGATCCGTTAACTCAGTAACAACAACTTGCATTTATATAGCGGCTTTAACATGGTAAAACATCCCAAGGCGCTTCACAGGAGCGTTCTCAGGCAAAATTTGACACCGAGCCATGTAAGGAGATATTAAGTGACCATAAGCTTGATCAAAGGGATAGGTTTTAAGGAGCGACTTAAAGGAGGAGAAGTAGAGAGGCGGAGAGGCATAGGGAGGGGATTCAGAGCTAGGCAGCTGAAGGCACAGGCGTCAATGGTGGAGTGATGGAAATCGGGGATGCGCAAGAGGCCAGAATTGGAGGAGCACTGAGATCACGGAGGGTTGTAGGGCTGTAGGAGGTTACAGTGATAGGGAGGGGCGAAGCCATGGAGGGATTTGAAATGGAGGATGAGGATTTTTAAATCGAGGCGTTGCTGGACCGGGAGCCACTGTAGGTCAGCAAGCACGGGGGTGATGGGGAAATGGAGCTTGATGCGAGTTAGGATATGGGCAGCCGAGTTTTGGCTGAAAGACACAAACCAGGAGCCTTCCCATAAGTTCTCACTCACATAAGCTTAAGTATTGGATTTGGTGGTTTCATGGGCTGATACCCCAAGTAAAAATAGAATATAAAGTTTAATTACATAGTATTAAATAGTACTTACAGCACAGTAACAGGCCATTCAGCCCAACAGGTCCACGCTGGTGTTTATGTTCCACACCAGCCTCCTCCCTCCCCTCTTCATCTCACCCCAATAACATCCTTCTATTCATAGAAACATAGAAAAATAGGAGCAGGAGTAGGCCATTCGGCCCTTCGAGCCTGCTCCGCCATTCAATATGATCATGGCTGATCCTCTATCTCAATACCATATTCCCGCTCTCTCCCCATACCCCTTGATGCCTTTTGTGTCTAGAAATCTATCTATCTCCTTCTTAAATATATTCAGTGACTTGGCCTCCACAGCCTTCTGTGGCAGAGAATTCCACAGGTTCCCCACCCTCTGAGTGAAGAAATTTCTCCTCATCTCAATCCTAAATGCCCTGAGACTGTGACCCCTCGTTCTAGCTCCCCCCCCCCACCCCCAGCCAGGGGAAACATCCTTCCTGCATCCAGTCTGTCTAGCCCTGTCAGAATTTTATACGTTTCAATGAGATCCCCTCTCATTCTTCTAAACTCTAGTGAATACAGGCCTAGTCGACCCAATCTCTCCTCATACGACAGTCCTGCCATCCCAGGAATCAGTCTGGTGAACCTTCGCTGCACTCCCTCTATGGCAAGTATATCCTTTCTTAGGTAAGGAGACCAAAACTGCACACAGCACTCCAGGCATGGTCTCACCATGGCCCTGTATAACTGTAGTAAGACATCCTCGCTCCTGTACTCAAATCCTCTTGCAATGAAGGCCAACATACCATTTGCCTTCCTAACTGCTTGCTGCACCTGAATGTTTGCTTTCACTGACTGGTTTACAAGGACACCCAGGTCCCTTTGTACATCTACATTTCCCAATCTATCACCATTTAAATAATACTCTGCCTTTCTGTTTTTCCTACCGAAGTGGATAACTTCACATTTATCCACATTATACTGCATCTGCCATATATTTGCCCACTCACTCAACATGCCTAAATTGCCTTGAAGCCTCTTTGCATCCTCCTCACAACTCACAATCCCACCTAGTTTCGTGTCGTCAGCAAACTGGGAAATATTACATTTGGTTCCCTCATCCAAATCATTGATATTGTGAATAGCTGGGGCCCAAGTACTGACCCCTGCGGAACCCCAATAGTCACCGCCTGTCACCCCGAAAAAGACCCATTTATTCCTACTCTCTGTTTCCTGTCTGTTAACAAATTTTCAATCCATGCCAGTATATTACCCCCAATCCCATGTGCTTTAATTTTCACACTAACCTCTTATGTGGGACTTTATCAAAGACCTTCTGAAAATCCAAATATACCACATCCACTGATTCTCCATTAACTGGTCTACCAGTTACATACTCAAAAAACTCCAGTAGGTTTGTCAAACACGATTTCCTTTTCCTAAATCCATGTTGACTTTGTCTAATCCCGTTGATATTTTCCAAATGTCCTGTTATCACATCCTTTATAATAGACTCTAGCATTTTCCCTACTACTGATGTTAGTTCCCTGTTTTCTCTCTGCCTCCTTTTTTAAATAGTGGGGTTACATTTGCCACCCTCCAATCTGCAGGAACTGTTCCATAATCTATAGAATTTTGGAAGATGACAACCAATGCATCCACTATTTCCATGGCTACCTCTTGTAGTGCTCTGGGATGCAGATTATCAGGCCCTGGGGATTTATCCGCTTTCAGTTCCATTAATTTCTCCAGCACTGTTTTTTTACTAATACTAATTTCCTTTAATTCCTCCTTCTCACTAGACCCTTGGGGGGAAAAATTCAGTTGGTTTGTGCCTCCTGTTAGCGCCTTAAGAGGGCGCTAACGGGGCGCAAAGCAACTAGCGCCCGGGCGCGGCGATGTTTGCGCCGCTCGCGAAATTAACTCGACATTTTGCGGCGGCGCTAAACACTACCACCACGATCTCCTGCGCCGGCAGATCGTGACATCAGTCGAGTGCGCAACGCCCTGGTAGCGCCCCGGACTGGATATTGAGTGGCGCCCCCTGCCTTACCGCCTGCCGCAAGCAATGACAGGTTGAGGGGAGCGTTTTGCAGTCAGAAAGGGACTGGGGGAGCGCTATTTAAAGGCGACCGCTTCCTGCCTTTTTTTGTTGGTGACATTTTTGCACCATGCATTCTGAGAGAGAGAGAGAGAGACTTCTAGAGAGATTCAATGCTGTGTGAAGGAGTTTTGGGTACTGAGCAGCACTTTGCAGGTACATTTTGATTTGCCCTTCCTTGTATCGATTTAGAAGAATCTGTGGGGGCTGCACTCTGAGCTCTTTCCCAGGGCCTCTCCATTGTTCTTTCCAGCAGATTTGATGTACAGGTCTATCCAGGCCGAGATTCAAGGCTGCAATGAGTAGGATGTGGATGGAGAGCAAAATCAACCCTCCCCTTTAAGATAAAAAGAGAAAATGCTGGAGAAACTCAGCAGGTCAAGCAGCATCTGTGAAGAGAGAAGCCGAGTTAACGTTTCAGGTCGATGACCTTTCGTCAGAACTCCCCTTTAAGAACTGGCCGGCGCCAGTGTGTCTGTGTTCCATTGCTGACCGACATCACATGAGCTTCGTCAGCGCTCTGAGGTAGTGCCTCGCTCCTCAGCCTTTGCACCTTAAGACAGGTGTGAAGCGCCTGATTTAGCGCTCCAATCACCTCCGGGGCGATAAAAGCCAAGTTTGCCGTCGGAGGCGATAATTAGCACCAGGCGCTAAACTTTGCGCATGGCCGATAATGGCAACCCAAACGGGGCGATACTGAATTTCCCCCCTTCATTCCTTAGCATTTCTGGGAAGTTATTTGTATCCTCTACCTTGAAGACAGAACCAAAGTGTTTGTTTAATTGCTCTGTCATTTCCTTGTTCCCCATTATAAATTCTACGGTTTCTGACTGTAAGGGACCTACATTTGTCTTCACTAATCTTTTTCTTTTTACATACTTGTAGAAGCTTTTATAGTCTGCTTTTATGTTCCTTGCAAGTTTACTCTCACTCTATTTTTCCCCTCTTAATCAATCTGTTGGTCCTTTTTTGCTGAACTCTAAACTGCTCCCAATCCTCAGGCTTGCTACCTTTTCTAGCAATTTTATATGACTCCTCTTTGGATCTAATACTATCTTTAATTTCTTTTGTTAGCCGTGGTTGGGCTGCTTTTTCTTTTGTGTTTTTGTGTCAGAAAGGAATGTATAACTGTTGCAATTCATGCATTCGTTCCTTAAATGTTAGCCATTGCCTATCCACCATCTTGCCTTTTAATCATAGCTAATTCACTCCTCATACCTTCGTTGTTTCATTTGTTTAGATTTAGGACCCTAGTTTTGGATTGGACTTCTTCACTTTCCATCTTAATGAAGAATTCTGTCATGTTATGGTCACTCTTCCCCAAAGGACCCCGCACAACAAGATTATTAATTAACCCCTTCTCATTGCACAATACCCAATCTAGGATAGCCTGTTCCCTAGTTGGCTCCTCAACGTACTGGTCTAAAAAACCATCTCGTACACACTCCAGGAATTCATCCTCCACAATATTATTGCTAATTTGGTTTGGCCAGTCTATATGTAGATTAAAGTCACCCATGATTACTGTAGTACCCTTGTTACATGCATCTCTAATGTCCTGTTTGATGCCATCCCATACATTACCACTATTGTTTGGAGGCCTATAGATAACTCTCACCAATGTTTTCTGCCCCTTGGTGCTTCTTAGCTCCACCCAGATTGATTCTACATCTTGATTTTCTGAGCCAATATCCTTTCTCATTATTGCTCTGATTTCATCCTTTACTAACAAGGCCACCCCACTTCCTTTTCCTTTTTGCCTGCCCTTCCTAAATATCGAATATCCTTGGATATTCAGCTCCCAGCCTTGGTCACCCTGCAGCCATGTCTCCGTAATCGCAATTATATCGTATCTGTTTACATCTGTTAATTCGTCTACCTTATTACGAATGCTTCGTGCATTCGGATACAGTGCCTTTAGATTTGTCTTTTTAACATTTTTAGACATCTTAACATTTTTTTATACTATGGCCCTATTTTTCTTATTATCATTTTTTCTTACCCGGACCCTATTTGTTAGTGCACTCCTTTGTTTGTACGCTCTGTCCCTTCCTGACACAATCTGGTTATCCTTACCCCAATCACTTTCCTGCACTGCTTCCTTGTCTTTTCTCTTTAGCATTCTAGATTTCTCTCCACCAGGACCCTCCCCCCCCACCCCCCCTTATTTAGTTTAAAGCCCTATCTACCTCCCTAGTTATTCGATTCGCTAGAACTCTGGTCCTTTCTCCCTGACGTATTTATTTAGCTTCCCCTTAAATGCATCTATGCTAGTCACCTCAACTATTCCTTATGGTAGCAACTTCAACATTCTAACCACTCTCTGGGTAAAGAAGTTTCTCCTGAATTCCCTATTGGATTTATTAGTGATTATCTTATACCTATGGCCCCTAGTTCTGGTCTCCCCCACAAGTGGAAACATCTTCTCTACGTCTACCCGACCAAACCATTTCATAATCTTAAAGACCTCTATCAGATCACCACAGGGAAAAGAGCCCAAGACTGTATAATCTTCCGTGATAGGTATAACCTCTCAGTTCCAGTAACCTGTCAGTTCTGGTATCATTCTAGTAATTCCTTTTTGCATCTTCTCCAGTGCCTCTACATCTTTTTTATAATATGGAGACCAGAACTGTTCACCGTACTCCAAGTGTGGTCTAACCAAGGTTCTATAAAAGTTTAACATGACTTCTCTGCTTTTCAATTCTATCCATCTAGAAATGAGCCCCAGTGCTTTGTTTGCTATTTTTATGGCCTTATTAACCTGCGTCGCTACTTTTAGTGATTTGTGTAGCTGTACCCCCAGATCCCTCTGTTCCTCTGCCCCATTTAGACACATAGGCCGGAATTTTGCCTACCTGGGCAGGTCCGGTGTGGACGGTGTCCATGGCGGGTCTCGACCCCGCTGTTGACTCAATCCCACTGTTGAAAGTGAACCTACCTTAATGGGGCCTATTAAGCCCGCCCAGCGCGTTACCCGGCCCAATGAGATGGAGCGGGTCTGGTGACATCATTCATGATGCGTTTTCAGCCAGGATCTTCAAAAGGGACCATGGCCACATTACATTTGAAGTTTAATCTAACATAGTGCTGTCAGTGCAGTACAGCATTTGATGCTGCAAACACTGACAATAACTGCACAGAGGCAGAGAGCTGCATATGCTTATGGGGGGAGTCACAGCATGCAGGGAGGTCCTCTTCCCTTCCCATGGGCGGAAGAGACCTCCGCAGGAGACCAAGACAGCCTGGTTGCAGATTGCAGTGGAGGTCACAAGCAAAGATGTGGTCAAGATGACCTGGGTGCAGTACCATAAATGTTTCAATTATCTCATTAGATCAGGAAACATTAGTACAAAGTCACACTCAACTGCATCCTGCTGTGCCTCTCATCACATTTCCATCACTCTGCCTTCCCTACCCTACTCCTGCACATCCTTACTCACACCAACACACCTTGCATGTCCACCATCCCTCTCTATCTACATTATCACATCCCCATCTCACTAGCCATCCCTCACACTCACCCTCATCCTAGTGTAACCATACCAACTAACAACACACAAGGGTAGCCACTTGGGTGTTTTATCCAATGTTCATGTAAAGTTTCTGTTAATGCGGTGTCAAACATTAAAAACTTTGGTAGTGGCTTAGTAAGTTGCAGTGAATGGTGAGACATAACGGTAACCCCCGCAATGGTGATGAGTGTGAAAGGAATGGCTTGGGCATTGTAGAGATACTTTATGGTGTTGGTGTGGGATGGTGTCAACCTGGCGCATCATGTGGCAGCCATATGGGTGTACAGCATAATCTTAATTAAATCTGGCCATGATGAGGCCATCCCTAGCCTCCTGGGCAGCAATGTGCTCAGGTGTTGATGCCCTGTGTCCTGTGCAGCATCAGGTGATTGTGGAGAAGGTTGGTGGTGTTGTTGTTGGTGCTTCTGGTGTGCCTGGTGCTGTTGGCATTGGAACTCATCGAGGTCCGATTCTGTGGCCCAAGGTGAGACAGTATAAACAGCATCCATGTTGATGGAGTAGATGGCAGGTGAAGTACAAATGACAGAGCATTCTGGCAATGGTGAGAGAGTTCTTCCAATGAGGTGACACTGGATGGAAACTTTGCTGGAAACACATGCAGCCTGCAGAATCTGTGCAACAGCTTCTGCCTGAGGAAAGTGATCATCTGTCAGGTGGGAGCTTTTACTGAACATTTGATGCTGTCAAATAATCAGCTGGAGCAATGGCCACCGAACTCCAACCTCAGGTTGCCAGACGTGCTTCCCGAGCAGCGTGAATCACATGGCCATGCAGGGAAATTTAAAAAGTAAGTGAAAAACGGCTATTAAGTGCCTTTAAACTACCTGATAATGATTTCAATTGGGTCGCCCGCCGCTGCCGGTCGGGTCGGCTGTGCGGTGACAGATGCGCCTGGGGAAAGGCGTACGGGAGCGGGATGACAGCAGGTTCCCGACCCGCTGTCAAAAATAACAACTTTCCCACCCGACATGCCACCGATCTCGCCCGCTACCACCCCGGAAAATTTTGGCCTTATTTTCCAAGGAGTATGTGGCCTCCTTATTCTTCCTACCAAAATGTACCACTTCCCATTTATCTATGGTCAAGTTAATTTGTTCAATTACATGCCCATTCTGCAAGTTTTTTTAATGTCTTGCTGTATTTTGTCGCTGTCCTCCTCTGTATTAACTATATCCCCCAATTTGGTGTCATCCGCAGATTTTGAAATTGTACTTCCGATTCCTGAGTCCAAATCGTTTATGTAAACGGTAAACAACAGTGGTCCCAGTGCCCATCCCTGTGGAACACTACTTCCCACCTTTTGGCAGTCTGAGTAACTACCTTTAACCCCTACTCTCTATTTTTTGTTTTATAGTCAGCTTGCTGTCCATTCTGCTACTTGTCCCCTGACTCTACATGCTCTTACCTTAGTTGTGGTACCTTATCGAAGGCCTTTTGAAAATCCAAATATATTACGTCTACTACAGTACCCTTATGTACCCTTTCTGTTACTTCTTCAAAGAATTCAATAAGGTTGGTGAAGCATGATCTTCCCTTTTGAAATCCGTGCTGACTTCTTTATTATATTTTCAGTTTCTAGATGTTTTTCTATTACATCTTTGAGTAAGGATTCCATTATCTTCCCTACCACCGACATTAAGCTAATTGGTCTATAGTTCCCTGGACTTGTTCTATCTCCCCTTTCAAATATAGGAATCACATTAGCTGTCCGCAAGTGCTCTGGCACTATTCCTTTTTCTTATGAATTGTTATATATATGTGCCTCTGCTATCTCTTCCCTAACTTCTTTAATATGCATGGATGCAGTCCATCCAGACCAGAGGTTTTATCCTCCCCAAGTTTGCTTAGTTTATCAATTATCTCCCCCCCCCCCCCCCCCTTTCTATCTTAAATGTTTTTATTTCTTTTTTGATCTCTTCTTCTAATGTCACGTCCACCATGTTAGTCTCCCTGGCAAATACCGGGGCGAAGCAATTATTTGAAATAAACTAGTAGTGCACAAAAATCTGCTTTGCTAAGTGTTTTAAACAGCATTTTAGTCATAAAAACAGCTAATAAGTATAATGCTAGTATATCGGATTAGTTTGCTTAATTCGCAATATTTTATGGTTTTATTTTATAAGGATTTATGAGTACTTTATTCTTAAGCTCTTACACATTTTTGTAGCTGTCTACATTCCATACCTATACAACTGATTTCCCACCATTTGTTGGGTTTTAGTAGGTGTCTACATGAACTATGCTGTTGTAATAAATCTCAATTACTTGGGAAAATGCCATTTTATATTAACTTTAGCCGAGGAAGACTGTACTTAGACAGTACTTTACACCTTGTGATTTCTCTTGCCTCCTTTCGCTCTATACGGTTCAGTGGAGGCAGACTCCCTGTGTGATTCGAGCCATTATCAGGCAGTGAAGCGTTCTGGCCAAGTACACAATTTAAACAGCATCTTTGGGGAGTTTTACTGAATTGCAGAAAGAAGATGATTTTCTTTTCCTTTCCCTCGCTTTATGCTCTGGGGGTGGTGGGGGGTTGGGGGGGGGGGGTGCGGGGAACTCAGGCAAGAACGCGTGTTTTTTTTTCTCTCTGCATCTTGTGACCAGCTGGAGATGCAACTGATCCATCATTCGGTATCTAAACCCCCAGGGGCTTGGCCCGTAATGACCTCCCTTGGAGACCTAAGTGAGCATTCTGTACATGCAGGCTATTAGCCAGTTGAAGAAGGGGAGATGAAGAGAAAACCCTGTGTTCCATGAACACAGTGCTATCATAACAACCTTAGCAGTACTACTGAACTGTTCAAATGGTGCAATTTTTAAAAGCCTCTCAACGCTTTCAACGAGCCTCAGGCAGGTCTTAAAACCCGATTTGAAAACTAATGTTATTTGAATTATCTTCCAGTCCTTCCCCAATGTGTCTAGACGTAAAAATACTAAGCAAGGGCCCACTTTATTTTCTCCCCTCCGCTCCTGAAGGCACTCAATCTTACTCGATGGATTCCACACCATTCTTCAGCGGCCTGGACAGCGAGTGTCGGCATCCTGTTCACCATGGGGTGAATCACAGCCTCTGCTCACCAACATGCACACGCATGCACTTTCTGTCTCGGATCGCTGGACAGCAATCAGGAACAGGAACGCTGGCCGACTTTCCCCCTTTGTAGCTCAGGGTTGCTGAAGCCATTTTTCAGCCTTCTGTTGCCACCCCAGCTCAGCATGGCTCAAAGTTATTTAATTTCTTCTGAACAAATTTTGTTTCTGGTTGAAATATGTGCCAAGCATTTTCACATATTATGCAAGAGTCTGCATTTTTAATCCTGTATTTCATTTACTGGCTAAAACATAAGAACATAAGAAATAGGAGCAGGAGTGGGCCATTCGGCCCTTCGAGCCTGCTCCGCCATTCAATGAGATCATGGCTGATCTTCTGCCTCAACTCCATTCACCGGCCCTATCGCCATATCCCTTGATGCCCTTACTAGTCAGAAATCTATCGACTTCTATTTTGAATATACCCAATGACTGAGCCTCCATAGACCTCTAGGGTAGAGAATTCCAAAGATTCACCACCCTCTGTGTGAAGACATTTCTTCTCATCTCTGTCCTGAATGGCCGACCCCTTATCCTGAGGCAAGGATCATATTAACGCACCTTTTGACAGGGTTTTATTGCACAGTAGCAGAAACACTGGGTTCTTTCACAGGCACGAGGCTGTATCATAAACTGATCTGACTTTGTAAATTAATCCATTATCAATTGAACGAGCTTCATTTAAACTCATCCAGCTGCCAGTGATTTCTGCACAACAGCCTTCTTTTAAACATTAACATATAAGGAATGAAAAAATTACGATGTGAACACTGCACTTCAGCCCCATTTGTCTCTTGGACCCTGTAGTAGAACTCCTAACAGAGTCGGCACACAAACCATATTACTGAAACAATTGCATGAAATAGGTCAGCTCTTTGAATGTTTTAACAGCTGTTTCTTTTTTATCAGCGAGTTCAACCAGAGATCTAATTTCTCTCTGGAGGGGTGGTCTAAATGCATGCCAAAAAAACCCAGCAGGGTAATGTTTACTTTGAGGCACAGACAGATAGATTCTTCATTCCTTGTGTCACAGATGTTGACATTTGTTGACTTAAGAATGTGCTAGCAATCCTTAGCTCTCTTTTCAAATAAAATGTAATACCAATTTATATAGGTAAATTTTTTTCACTTTTACTGAGTTTTGCAAAACTGTGCCAGGAGAGAAGAAATACAATGTAATTGGATAAGATGTTTGTTGAATGTTTCCTGCTTAGAGGTTTTATATATAGCGTGCATAAGCATTGGGAGTAATGAATTATGCAGCACACAGAAGAGTTTAGGTCTCAGATAAAGCCTTTGGTTTCTCAGTAAATAGAAGACAGAGCTTGCTTAATCGTTTTTCACAAAAGTCCATGTGTTCTTTTTTCTTCGTCATTTTCTGACCCAACTTTCCCCAGTGATAGTTCCACGTGCAATAGCGATTCTCCAGCACTTTACCCCAGTGACCAGCCGTTGATGTGCGAGCCTGGATGATTAGCATTCTACTTGACCATGGAAGCCATCGAAGCCTAGTCCGACTGTGCCCCCACCATGTATTTTTCCAGCAGGGATTGCTGGATAGCAGTCAGAGAGGAACCCTGGCCAGCTCTTTCTTCCTGCTTAACTGAAGGGATGCTGAGGTGAATTGCAGCACCTCCATTGTCACCTCAGTTGAGATAGTCAGCTCAGCACAGAAAAGGGATCAAATTTTTGTTTTTGTATAGCTCAATAACACACTATATGGTGCCTTCTGAAAGGGGAATCATGTTTGACAAATTTATTAGGGTTCTTTGAGGATGTAACAAGCAGGGGGGATAAAGGGGAACCAGTAGATGTACTGTATTTGGATTTCCAAAAGGCATTCAATAAGGTGCCACATAAAAGGTTACTGTACAAGATAAGAGATCATGGTGTTGGGGGCAATATATTAGCATGGATAGAGGATTGGCTAACTAACAGAAAACAGAGAGTCGGGATAAATGCACCATTTTCAGGTTGGCAAACTGTAACTAGTGGGGTGCTACAGGGATCAGTGCTGGGGCCTCAACTAGCTATAATCTATATTAATGACTTGGATGAAGGGACCAAGTGTACTGCAGCCAAATTTGCTGATGTTACAAAGATAGTTGGGAAAGCAAGTTGTAAGGATTCATGAAGAGTCGGCAAAGGGATATAGATAGGTTAAGTGAGTGGGCAAAAATTTGGCAGATGGCGTATAATGTGGGAAAATGTGAGGTAGGAAGGACAGAAAAGCAAAATATTATTTAAATGGAGAGAGACTACAAAATGCTGTGGTACAGAGGGATCTGAGTGTCCTCGTACATGAACAAGAACAACAACAACAACAACTTGTATTTATATAGCACCTTTAACATAGTAAAACATCCCAAGGTGCTGCACAGGAGTATTATAAGACAACAAATTTGACACCGAGTCACATAAGGAGAAATTACGGCAGGTGACCAAAAGCTTAGTCAAAGAGGTAGGTTTTAAGGAGCATCTTAAAGGAGAAAAGAGAGGTAGCGAGGCGGACAGGTATAGGCAGGGAATTCCAGAGCTTAGGACCTAGGCAACAGAAGGCACAGCCACCAATGATTGAGTGATTATAATCAGGGATGCTCAAGAGGGCAGGATTAGAGGAATGCAGATATCTCATAGAGGTTGTGGAGCTGTAGGAGATTACAGAGATAGGGAGGGGCGAGGCCATGGAGGGATTGGAAACAAGGATGAGAATTTTGAAATCGAGGCGCTGTTTAACCGGGAGCCAATGTAGGTCAGCGAACACAGGGGTGATGGGTGAACCAGGACTTGGTGCGTTAGGACACGGGTTTTGGATCACCTCAAGTTGACATAGGATAGAATGTGGGAGGCCAGCCAGAAGTGCGTTGGAATAGTCAAGTCCAGAGGTAACAAAGGCATGGATCAGGGTTTCATCAGCGGATGAACTGTGGCAAGGGCAGAGACGGGCGATGTTATGGAGGTGGAAATAAGAGATTTTTGTTATGCTGCGGATATGTGGAAGCTCATTTCAGGGTCAAATATGACACCAATGTTGCGAACTGTGTGGTTCAGCCTCAGACAGATGTTAGGGAGAGGGATGGAGTCAGTGGCTAGGGAACGGAGTTTGTGGCGGGGACCAAAAACAATGGCTTCGGTCTTCCCAATATTTAATTGGAGAAAATTTTTGCTCATCCAGAATTGTATGTCGGACAAGCAGTGTGACAATTTAAAGACCGCGGAAGGGTCGAGAGAAGTGGTGGTGAAGTAGAGCTGGGTGTCGTCAGCGTACATGTGGAAACTGACGCTGCGTTTTCGGGTGATGTCGCCAAGGGGCAACATGTAGATGAGAAATAGGAGGGGGCCAAGGATAAATCCTTGGGGGACACCAGAGGTAACGATGCAGGAGCGGGAAGAGAAGACGTTGCACAAAAAGTTAGCATGCAGGTTCAGCAAGTAATTAGGAAGGCCAATGGAATGTTGGCCTTTATTGCAGGGGGAATGGAGTATAAAAGTAGGGAAGTCTTGCTACAACTGTACAGGGCATTGGTGAAACCACACCTAGAGTACTGCGTACAATTTTGGTCCCCTTATTTAAGAAGGGATATACTTGCAGTGGAGGCAGTTCAGAGAAGGTTCACTAGATTGATTCCTGGGATGAAGGAGTTGTCTTATGAGGAAAGGTTGAGCAGGTTGTGCCTATACTCATCGGAGTTTAGAAGAATGAGAGGTGATCTTATTAAAACATATAGGGGGAAAAATTCAGTATCGCCCCGTTTGGGGTGCCATTATCGGCCGTGCGCAAAGTTTAGCGCCTAGCGCTGATTATTGCCTCCGACAGCAAACTTGGCTTTTACCACCCCTGGAGGTGATTGGAGCGCTAAATCAGGCGCTTCACACCTGTCTTAAGGCGCAAAGGCTGAGGAGCAAAGCGCTACCTCAGAGCGCTGGCGAAGCAAGGAAGGGCAAATCAAAATAAACCTGCAAAGTGCTGCTCAGTACTCAAAACTCCTTCACACAGCGTTGAATCTCTCCAGAAGTCTCTCTCTCTCTCTCAGAATGCGTGGTGCAAAAATGTCACCGACAAAAAAGGCAGGAAGCGGTCGGCTTTAAATAGCGCTCCCCCAGTCCCTTTCTGACAGCATAATGCTCCCCTCAACCTATCGTTGCTAGCAGCAGGCGGTAAGGCAGGGGGCGCCACTCAATATCCGGGGTGCTAACGGGGCGTTGTGCACTCGACTGACATCACAATCTGCCGGCGCGGGAGATCGTGGCGGTAGTGTTTAGCGCTGCCGCAAAATGTCTAGTTAATTCCGCAAGCGGCACAAACATCGCCGCGCCCGGGCGCTATTTGCTTTGCGCCCCATTAGCGCCCTCTTAAGGTGCTAACGGGAGGCACAAACAACTGAATTTTTCCCCCATAAGATTCTGAGGGGGCTTGACAGAGTAGATGCTGAGAGGATGTTTTCCCTCGTGGGGGAATCTAGAACTAGGGGGCATAGTTTCAGAATAAGGGGTCGCCCATTTAAGATGGAGATGATGAGGAATTTCTTCTCTTAGAGGGTCGTGAATCTTTGTAATTCTCTACCCCAGCGAGCTGTGGAGGCGGAGTCAGTGAATATATTCAAGGCTGAGAGAGACAGATTTTTGAACTACAGGGTAGTCAAGAGTTATGGGGAACACACAGAAAAGTGGAGTTGAGGCCAAGATCAGATCAGCCATGATCTTATTGAATGGCGGAGCAGGCTCGAGGGGCCGAATGGCCTACTCCTGCTCCTATTTCTTATGTTCTTATCTGTATGGCTCAATAGCACACACTATGGCGTGTTTACCCACTGAGCCACCAGGGAAGTTAGTTGATGATCACAAGGAATCCAATGTTTAGTTCATGATCTCAGCTATGCCATCAGGTGAAGAATAGGGAGGGAAGATAAATCAACAGGTGGGCCACCCCAGGCTATTGCAATGCACCATGTGGTGACCAGCTGAGGACTAGAATTGGTAGGGAAACTAGAGCAGGCTTTTCTATCACCTACTGCCATGTTGGAACCTAAAAGTTGAGATATTTTGCCCTTTTTATTTTCTGAATCTTCCTCACCAATCCCAGTTGAGAGGTCAGGTGGGTGGTCGGCTCCCTGGCATATACCTATACTGCTCTGAAACCAGTCTGGAAGATTTACAAGGGCACCTCCCCACGGTTACATTCCTGAGGCTGGGAACTCAACGAGTGGAGGATCATGTGGTGCAGTGTGTAGGTACTGCAAATTACGGCACAACCGTGCTATCAATGAGGAAAATAAATTAAAATTTACAAGAGAGGTCTCCCTCATCAGTGAATTGATGTAGCAAATTGGTGAGTTATATAGATCAGGGCGGGGGGAGGTTCGATTCCTAGTCTGTGCTGATCCCAGTTGGTGCCCCTGGTGTTGGGAAGAGAAATGGGTCAGGGATCCTCCTCCTGATCACTATACAGTGCCCCTGCTGGAGGCGTGTGTACAAGTCAGGTGATGACAGGATCAGTGCGTTAACCTCCCTTTCCTCCATGATTAAATAACATGCAGATACTCAATGTCAAGACTTATACATGAATAATGGTCATTTGTGCAAAGTACTGATAGGTGACTGGATACCAGTGGAACGGGACCCCAGCAAGGACTCAATGCTTTCAAGAGAGGAAGGGGGGTAGAGGAAGTTGGTGAGAAAGAAAAGATAAAATAATACAAGTGATTAATTAGCACCAATCACATTCCAGTGCAGTAAGTAGATTTTTTTAATTCGTTCCTGGGATGTGGGCGTCGCTGGCAAGGCCAGCATTTATTGCCCATCCCTAATTGCCCTTGTGAAGGTGGTGGTGAGCCGCCTTCTTGAACCGCTACAGTCCGTGTGGGGAAGGTGCTACCACAGTGCTGTTAGGGAGGGAGTTCCAGGATTTTGACCCAGTGACAATGAAGGAACGGCGATATATTTCCAAGATTAACTGAATACGCTACAACCTAAAGGCTGGAGTTGCACTAGGCTTAAGCAGCAGACTATAAAACTTCATGTCTCATGACAGCTGAGGATGAGCAAACCTAAATATGAGCCAAATCCTTCCACCTAAAATTCGATATTTTCTTATCCACATTATCCTGGTTCCAAAAGTACTAGCATTTCTACAGCGCTGATCATTTCATCCCCTTATAAGGCCCTGTACAGAGTTTTTCATCAGCACCGTTTGGCTTGGCTTTTGTGGACATAATGTAAAATTTTGTTCATGCACTCTGGATAAAACTATGTGACCCCGATCCCACCTAATCAAGGCAAGATTAAATGCTAAACACAATTAGAGATGTAAAAAAATAATTCATTGGATCCAGCTGACTTTTTAAGAGACAATCTTAGACTTGCCAGAGTGTCTCAAAGTACATTTTATTCAGTTCTAAATATCTGCAAAGGACTGTGCTTAGGGAATGATCACAGCACTAAAAATACCATGTTCACATTTCATTATAAATGTCTAAAATAAAAAAAGGGTTTAGGTCTGAATACGTGCCCCCCATTACCAATAAAAAATCTATGATATGGGAAATTAAACTTTTATTTATATTATACTTTCTCCAGGGTTGTTTTATCCCTACTCTCTCCATCGATGCTGCCCTCAGCCAAATAAGATAAAGTACTCACTAAAGTTTTTCAATAAGAAAAGCATTGCCTACTCCAGCAGTGTGATATTTCCTACTTCTCATATCAGCCATCCTTATGGTCTCGACAGGGCCTTTTATAGTATAGGTTGGGTCTTGGGAGAATGTCCTAAAAGTGCCGATATCCTAAATTTAAATTAAATTTAATGAAATGAGAGCATGGTCTTTTTTGTGCTGGTTTCCCTGAGAACTGGCAGCAAAGGTGAAATGCATGTGAAAGCGTGCCTTGAAATTATAGTCAGGGCACACGCACGGAGTGTTGACATCATGACATGAGCTTCCATTTTAACCTAACCCAGCCGGCAGGAAGGGAGCGTTTTCGGGTGGGATGCCCGTTTTACACCCTGTCCGATTTTACTCTCTGTTGAAGTCAACAGTTGACTCTAAAACAGAAAATGTTCGAAATACACAGCCGGTCAGTCAGCATCTGTAAACGGGAAATGACAGGTTAACATTTTGGACAAAATCCTTTGACAGAACTATAAAGTGAAAGATAACCAACCATTTTAGTAGCATTGGAGAGAAAAAAAAGAGATGGGGGGAAGAAACAACTGATGCTCTAATCGCAGAGAGGAAGTTAATCGCTTGGATGATGTGCACAAACCACCCTCCCCCCACTAGAACTGTGCTTTGACCAACAGTCTATACCCATAATGTATATCTGCAGCCTTTTCTGCAAAGAAAATGAGGCTGTAGCTAAAGTCTGAAGTTAATGAAGTCATGTTCAGACCAGAGGGGCAGGACTTTGAGTACCAGCAGCCAATCAAGGGCTGCTGACTGCACGTTGAGTGGCAGCAGCATTTTCCAGCATGGATTACCCACCCCATGGAATCATAGTATGCTTCAGCACTGAAACAGACCACTTGATCCAACAAATCATTGCTGGTGTTTTTCTCCATGGATGACACCTAGTTTAATCCCACTCTCCTGCTCATTCTCATTGGCCCAGATTTTGCTGTCAGTGGCAAAGGCACGGCACTAACCACTGACCTCGAAAAAAGCTGTCCACAAAGATTTAATGGGCTCTAGATCGTCAATTTCCCCTATTCTGATGTGACTTTAAATCTGGCGCCATGTATAGGGGTTCTGTGGAGTCCAGGGGCAGTGAAGTCATCAAGTAGGCCGATCAGGGGTCACAGTCTAAAGATAAGGGGTAAGCCATTTAGGACTGAGATGAGGAGGAATTTCTTCACCCAGCGAGTGGTGAACCTGTGGAATTCTCTACCACAGAAGGCAGTTGAGGCCAATTCATTAAATATATTCAAGAAGGAGTTAGATATATTTCTTAAGGCTAAAGGGGTCAAGGGATATGGGGAGAAGGCAGGGACAGGGTACTGAGTTTGGATGATCAGCCAAGATCTCATTGAATGGCGGAGCAGGCTCGATGGGCCGAATGGCCTACTCCTGCTCCTATCTTCTATGTTTCTATGATTAGTCAATCAGATTGAAGATTTCTCACAGACAGCAAACCAGAAAGTAAAAACCATGGATTATAATTCACTTTTTAATCATTTTACAGAAAGAGAAATAAAGATTGGGACATAAATATGGGATTAAGGTAGAAGATGAAATATCAAAAACAAACTTTAAAAAAAATGAAAAATTAATTTTTATTATTTTAAAAATAGAATTTTGAAATGTTATTATGAGGGGATGACACACCACACTTGTAAAATTAGTTTTTCAGGGACAGAGAGGACATTCAGCAGTAATTGTGCCTTAGTATGCCATTAAAAACTCAGTTATACCTCATTCAACAAGGCTCAACGTTTTTATTTTTTATTTTTCTTACAGCGAGAATATTGCTAAATCATATCTCAGCTTAGTAAAATTGGCTTTTCCCCAATCAAGAACTTTTACACCTGGTCTATCTTTGTCCTTTTCCATAACTATGCTAAATCTAACTGAATTATGATCACTACCACCAAATTGCTCTCCCACTGATACCCCTGCCACCTGCCCAGCTTCATTCCCAAAAACAAAGCCCAGAACTGTCCCCTCTCTTGTTGGGCTTGTTACGTACTGGCTAATAAAGTTCTCCTGAATGCATTTTAGGAATTCTGTGCCCTCTATTCCTTTTACACTAATTCTATCCCAGTTAATATTAGTGTAGTTGAAATCCCCTACTATTACTGCCCTATTGCTTTTGCACTTCTCGGAAATTTGCTTACATGTTTGGGGGTCTATAGTACACATATCGTATTTGGGGGTCTATAGTACACATATCTAAGTAGACAAAAAGCTGGAAACTATAGACCAGTTAGCCTAACATCTGTGGTTGGCAAAATGTTGGAGTCCATTATTAAGGATACAGTAACAGAGCATTTGGATAAACATAATTTAATAGGACAGAGTCAGCATGGTTTTACGAAGGGGAAGTCATGTTTGACAAATTTGCTCGAATTCTTTGAGGATGTAACATACAGGGTGGATAAAGGGGAACCAGTGGATGTAGTGTATTTGGACTTCCAAAAGGCATTTGACAAGGTTCCACACAAAAGATTACTGATCAAGATAAAAAATCACGGGATTGGGGGTAATATACTGGCATGGGTGGAAGATTGGCTATCTAACAGAAAACAAAGAGTTGGGATAAATGGTTCGTTCTCGGGCTGGCAATCAGTAACTAGTGGTGTTCTGCAGGGGTCAGTGCTGGGACCCCAACTCTTTACAATCTATATTAACGATTTGGAGGAAGGGACCGAGTGCAACATATCCAAGTTTGCCGACGATACAAAGATGGGAGGGAAAGCAGTGAGTGAGGAGGACATAAAAAACCTGCAAAAGGACATAGACAGGCTAAGTGAGTGGGCAGAGATTTGGCAGATGCAATATAATGTTGGAAAGTGTGAGGTTATGCACTTTGGCAGAAAAAATCAAAGAGCAAGTTATTATCTAAATGGAGAGAAACTGCAAAGTGCTACAGTACAAAGGGATCTGGGGGTCCTGGTGCATGAAATACAAAAAGTTAGTATGCAGGTGCAGCAGGTGATCAGGAAGGCCAATGGAATCTTGGCTTTTATTGCAAGGGGGATGGAGTATAAAAACAGGGAAGTCTTGCTGCAGTTATACAGGGTATTGGTGAGGCCACACCTGGCATACTGCATGCAGTTTTGGTTTCCATATTTAAGAAAAGATATACTTGCTCTCGAGGCGGTTCAGATAAGGTTCACTCGTTTGATTCCAGAGATGAGGGGGTTGACTTATGAGGAAAGGTTGAGTAGGTTGGGACTCTACTCATTGGAGTTCAGAAGAATGAGAGGCGATCTTATCGAAACATATAAGATTGTGAGGGGGCTTGATCGGGTGGATGCGGTGAGGATGTTTCCACTGATGGGTGATATTACGTCCGTGAATGATTGAGACACGGACAGCAGGAGTTGAACAAAAACAAGTCTTTACTGATGGAAGTCAATAGTGAAACTGAAAAACAACAGAGGCTCACTAGCGCCTTTTATACAGGGGTGGTCACTGCCGGTACTGCAGTCTGAGACCAATTATTCTCTTAAAGGTACATACACAACAATTCCTCCCCTTTTAGATGAAAAGTACATAACATTCATTTAACAACTAAATGATAACTAATTACAATCACAATTACGGTTGCTAGATACATTGGTTAAGTTTAAGCAATTATAAGTTCAGTCTTTGAGGAGGCTTCCTGATTCTGTCTGGATAACGCCTCTTTGGGGTATCAGGTTCTTCTGGCAATGTTGAGTCGGAATCAATGTCGTTGTTTGGTTCATCTGCTTCCAATATTACCGGTTCTGTGGTAGCTGCAATTGGAACGTCGATTTCATTACCAGGTGTATCAGATCGTGGTGTGGAGTTGACGTTTTCCAGTGACTCTAGAATCTGGTCAGCATGGCGTCTTACAATGCTCTCCCCAACGTCCATGGTATACATGAGAGGTCCTTGTCGTGTACAAATCATTCCTGGCTGCCATTTCTCAGTGCGGTAGTCCCGGGCCAAAACTGGTTGACCTATCTTAAAACTCCTGGTCGGCCTTTCATTCATATTCTGAAACTGCCTGTTCTCCACATCTCTTCGGACGTTTGGCTTAACCAAATCCAAGCGGCATCGTAGTCTTCGATTGAAGAACATCATGGCTGGAGTTTGGTTGGTAACTGCATGTGTCGCATTCCGGTAGGCAAACAAGAAGTTGTCCACCTTGTGTTGTAGGGGTATATCTTCATTACACATTGCCTTGATAGCCTTCTTGAATGTTTGGACAAACCTCTCGGCCAATCCATTAGTGGCTGGATGATATGAGGCAGATGTGTAATGCTTAACACCATTGTTCTTTAAGAACCTCCGGAACTCTTCAGACACAAACTGTGGTCCATTGTCAGAGCAAATCTGTTCAGGCAGCCCATTCCTGGCGAATATGGTTCGTAAAACTGTGATAGTTTTTTCCGTGGTGGTTGAGGACATTTTTATTACCTCTGGCCACTTTGAATGTGCATCCACCGCAATTAAAAACATCGAGTCCATGAAGGGACCAGCAAAATCAATGTGCACCCTTTGCCATGGAGATGAGGGCCACTCCCATGGATGCAGAGGAGCTTGTGGTGGGGCGTTTTGGACCTTCTGGCATCCTGCACAGCTCTTGGTCATCTCTTCGATTTCTCTATCGATCCCCGGCCACCACGCAAACGCTCTGGCTAAGTTCTTCATTTTTACCCCACCCAGATGACCCTCATGAAGCTCATTGAGCACTCTATCCGTCAACTTAGGTGGAATTACTACTCTGGATCCACACATCAAGGTTGCTCTGCACACTGACAGCTGTTCTCTTCTCGGCGAGAATGCTGGCAGCAGTGGTTCGCCATGTGCTGGCCATCCCTTCACCGTTAAATCATAGACCCGTGATAGTGTTGGGTCATTCCGTGTTTCCTTTTCTATGTTTGCATTCGTCACAGGGAGACATTCGACTATGGTCGAGTGGAATAACTCCATTGGATACACTGCAAGGTCTTCTTCTTCCACCGTCGGCAACGGTAGGCGTGACAATCCATCAGCATTTCCATGCTGTTTAGTTCCTTTGTACTCGATGTCATATTGGTGTGCCCCTAGGAAAAGGGACCACCTCTGCAGCCGTTGTGCTGTCATTATCGGTACGCCCTTCTGAGGGTTGAAAATGGAGACAAGAGGTTGATGATCGGTTAGTAGAGTAAATTTTTGACCGTGCAGGTAGTGATTGAACTTCTTCACCCCCCACACTAGGCTGAGGGCCTCTCTGTCAATCTGGGCGATGTTACGCTCGGCAGAAGTTAACGAGCGTGACGCAAAAGCTATCGGCCTCTCTAAACCATCAAGGAATTTATGTGACAGTACCGCCCCAATGCCGTAGGGAGACGCATCACACGCCAGTCTGATCGGCAGTGCTGGGTTGTAGTGAGCCAATACTTCCCTTGAAGTGATTAAGTCCTTACTCTTCTGAAAGGCCCGCTTACAATCATCGCTCCATTTCCATGCTACCCCCGTTCGTAGCAGGGCGTTCAGTGGGTGCAGAATTGTCGACAAATTCGGCAATAACTTATGGTAGTAATTCACCAATCCGAGGAATGACCTCAGTTGCGACACATTTTCAGGCGCTGGGGCCTTAACAACCGCTTCAATTTTGTCAGGGGACTTATGTAACCCCTCTTCATCAATCACGTGGCCACAATACGATATCTGTTTCTTAAAAAATTCGCACTTGGGCGGTTGGCTCGCAGCCCATGTTCCCGTAGTCTAGTGAGCACCTGTTCTAGGTTGTTAAAGTGTTCACTGTCATCTTCACCTGTCACAAGGATGTCGTCCAAGTAACACTGAGTCCCCGGAATCCCTTGCAGGACTCGTTCCATCGCTCTTTGCCATATCGCCGGAGCCGATGCTACTCCGAATACCAATCGATGATACTGGTAAAGACCTTTGTGAGTGTTTATCGTGAGATACTTCCTAGAGGACTCTTCAACCTCCATCTGCAAATATGCTTGTGCTAGATCAATTTTTGTAAAACGCTTCCTTCCAGACAGTGAGGCGAAGATGTCTTCTATCCTTGGAAGAGGATATTGTACTGTGTGAAGGACTGGGTTCACCGTCACCTTGAAATCCCCACAGATGTGAATCTTCCTTGGCTCCCCGGACTTATTGCTTAACGTTTTCTTCATGACAGGAACGATGGGTGTCGCCCACTCGCTCCAGTCGACCTTAGACAACACGCCTGCCTTCCCCAGATTTTCCAGCTCTGCCTCGACGGCTGGGCGAATTGCATATGGTACCGGTCTTGCTTTGAAAAACTTGGGAACTGCATTCTCTTCTATTTTTATCGAGGCAGTTACGCCTTTAAGCGTGCCCAGTTCTTGTTGAAATACCTCTTTGGCGTTAGCTAAGATTGTTGACAATCGTCCAGGAGTGACGTCTTCATCTTTTTTACCATCCACCGTCATTGCATGAATGGAATGCCAATCTAAGTTTATCATCCGGATCCATTCCCGTCCCAATAACGGTGGTCCACCATTTGGCAGTATGTAGAGATACAATTTCCGTATTTCCTTGCCGTTGTATTCGACAGGCACCCTTATTTTTCCTCTGGAGTATACTTTTTGCCCCGTATACGTCGTCAAGACAATGGATGTCTCTCTCAAGGATATGTGTGAAAATAGCCGCTCGTAGTCTCGTCGATTCATGACGGTTAGCGCTGATCCTGTATCCAATTCCATTTTAACTTGGGACCCTGCTATCGTGAGGGTGACCCAAATGGTTCGGTGATCCGCTTTTGCGAATACATTGTGAAGTTTGAGACAGCTTCGTCTCCTGTTCCCAGATTCACTATCGCTCATCTGGTCTTCGGAACTACTGTCCGTCATCTTTTGTACTTTCTTGTACGGTTCTTTAGTAGCCTTTTTGTTGTCGCTGGTCTTCTTCCCAGACCTGCAAACTCGTGCAATGTGTCCCATCTTCCCGCATTGCCTGCTTATTTTGTCTTTGGACCAGCAGTCTTTCTGGTCATGGTTAGTTCTGCCGCAGCGATAACATTTTGCAAATCCCCGTGTCATTTCGTGGGTGCCGTATTCCTGTGGTTTTTGTTGAATTTCTGCAGCTCCCCTGGCTGCTGCTTCATACGATACTGCCACGCTGAAAGCCTTATCTAGCGTCAGCTCTTTCTCTGAGAGTAACTTCTTCTGGGTTCCTTCACTCCGGAGTCCACTGACAAATTTGTCCCGTAGGGTATCTGCCAGTCCTGCTCCGAACTGGCAGTGCTTTTATAGCTTGCGTAGTTCCGTAAGGTACTCAGCATTGCTCTCATCTTTATGCTGAGTTCTCCTGTGGAATTTAAATCTTTCTGCTATCAACAGCGGTGCAGGGTTTAGGTGTTCCTGTAGGACAGCAACAATTTCGTTAAAACTCTTCGCCTTCGGTTTGGCTGGAGTAATCAGGTCCCGCAATAGGCCGTACGTTCTAGCGCCCATTACGTTTAGCAATATCGATGCCTTTTTCTCCTCCGCTATTTCGTTTGCCTCGAAATATACCTCGACTCTTTCCACATACGTGGTCCAGTCCTCTATTGTATTATCAAAAGCAGTGATACAGCCAGTCTTCGGCACCTTGCAAATCTAAAATGGCGCCTCCCGCGCTTTGCCTTCTTCCCCGATTTAACAAAATGGCGCCTCCCGCGCTTTGCCTTCTTCCCCGCTGTTGTTAGCGCTGCTTTCCGCGGTTCCCGTTGCAACCTGCAGCTCCTCGCGGTTTCTTGCGCGTTTAATATTTCTTTTTTTTATATTTTCCCGTCGTGGAACAACCCTGTGGGACTCTTGCCTCCCTCTTCGCGGGTCTATACGCAGCCCGGCTTCGTAGCACCGGCCGCGCCCTGTGTGCTCCACCCTCTCTCTCTCTTCTTCCCGACAACGCTGCTCGGCCCCGTTGCAAACCACCCGCTCGAGTTCGCGACCGCCGCAGCCCAGGAAAGATCAGTGCACTACCTGCCACCAGCCCGATTAGCTGAAGCACCTTCGACAGGAACCAGGCCCCGCTTCCAACAGCTTCTCCAGCAATCTTCAACTCTGCAAACACAGGGGCGGATGCCCACGGTCGATGCCCGTTTCTACTGCCTCTTACTTTCTTTTCTTTCTGGCCTCGACCTCTGCTCACTTCGCTGTAGGAATGGATCCCAGGAGGTGGTGCAGACTGTAGGTAGGTTCGTATCTGCTCATCGCCAGTATTACGTCCGTGAATGATTGAGACACGGACAGCAGGAGTTGAACAAAAACAAGTCTTTACTGATGGAAGTCAATAGTGAAAATGAAAAACAACAGAGGCTCACTAGCGCCTTTTATACAGGAGTGGTCACTGCCGGTACTGCAGTCTGAGACCAGTTATTCTCTTAAAGGTACATACACAACAGGTGAGATTAGAACTAGGGGGCATAATCTTAGAATAAGGGGCTGCCCTTTCAAAGCTGAGATGAGGAGAAACTTCTTCACTCAGAGGGTAGTAAATCTATGGAATTTGCTACCCCAGAGAGCTGTGGAAGCTGCAACATTAAATAAATTTTAAATGGAGATAGACATTTTCCTAGCAGATAAGGGAATTAGGGGTTACGGGGAGAGGGCAGGGAAGTGGACGTGAGTCTAGGTTCAGATCAGCCATGATCCTATTGAATGGCGGAGCAGGCCCGAGGGGCCGTATGGCCTACTCCTGCTCCTATTTCTTATGTTCTTATAATATTGCACTTTTACAAGAAACAATCCAATTATTTTTAAAGAGTTAATGGACTCTGTTTCAACAAGAATTTGTGGCAGAGAATTACATATTTTAGCCAACTCCTGTATAAAGATTATTTCCAACCTTTCCTTTAATTCTTTTCCTATTTATCTTAAACTTGTGCCCTCTTGTTACCATTTTTCTGACCAGTGGGAATAATCCATCCATATTTACCATATCGTAATTCTTGATAATCTTGCAGACCTCTAAACTTTTTCAGCTCTAGTGAGAAAACCCTAACTTCTCAAGTCTTTCTTTTTAACTGTAGTCCCTCCTCCATGCTAACATCCCCCAGTAAACCTTTATTGCATCTTTTCCATTGCTTTGACACCCTTCCTATAACAGCGTGCCCAAAACTGTGCACAATACTCTAATTGTGTCCTTACTAAGGTTTTGTACAAGTTCAACACCTATGTATTCTATGGCAATAGACACAAAACCGAGCCTTCCATTTGCCTTTTGATGGCTATATCTACATGTGCTGCCACCTTTAATGACCTGAGGATCTGCAGATCAAGATCTCCAGCTCTTCCACTCCATTTAAAACCTTAACGATGAAGGTGCATTTCCTTCCCGTATTCTAAAAAATATTTAACTACTTTAGCCACCTACCCACCCATGCCCTCCCGCAATCTTGTACAATCCTCCTCACAAATTTGCAATACTGACCAATATGTTGTCATCAGCAAATTTAAATATTGTTGCTTCAATTCCGTAGTCCAGATCATTTATATGTATTTGATAAATAAGGGCAGACCCATATGGAACACTGCACAACACATCATTCCATTCCAAGAAGTTTTATTTTGCCCCTACCCTTTGCTGTCTGACTTCCAACCATCTCTCTATCCATTTGGCCACATTCCCCTTAATTCCATGAGCCATCATCATTGCTATAAGTCTCTTTTGTAGCGCCTTAACAAATGCTTTCTGAAAATCCATACAAACCACATCTATTGCATTGACTTTATTTATCCTGTCTGTTATTTCTTCAAAGAATTCTGTAAGGTTGGTCAAGCATGACCTGCCTTTTAACAATTTGTACTGACTGGCCTGATTAACTCATGTTTCTCCAAGTGCTTGGTAATTTCATCCCATATATCAGTAAATAAGGGAAAGAAAGAACTTGGCCCCTTTCATGACCTATGAATCTCCCAAATCACTTCACATAGTCTTCAATCTAAACAGAGGAAACTACAAGGGTATGAGGGACAAGTTGGCCATGGTAGATTGGGAGACTACACTAAAAGGTATGAAGGTGGACATACAATGGCTAACATTCAAGGAAATAATGCATAATTTGCAACAAACATATATTCCTCTAGGGCATACAAACCCAAAAGAAAAAATGATCCAACCGTGGCTAACAAAAGAAATTAAAGTGAGTATTAAGTCAAAGGAGGAAGCTTATAAAGTTGCCAGAAAAAGCGGTCAGCCTGAGGATTGGGATTTTTTTTAGAAATCATCAAAGGGGGACCAAGAAATTGATAAAGAAAGGGAAAATGGAATATGAGCACAAACTAGCGAAAAATATAAAAACGGATTGTAAAAGCTTCTGCAGGTAAGTGAAAAGGAAAAGACTGGCGAAGGTAAATGTAGGTCCTTTACAGGCAGAGACGGGAGAATTTATAATGGGGAATGAGGAAATGGCAGCGAAATTAAATAAATACTTTGTTTCTGTTTTCACGGAGGAAGACACAAAAAACCTCCCAGAAATACGAGTAAACCAAGGGTGTGGCGAGAATGAGGAACTTAAAGAAATTATTACTAGTAAAAAAACAGTACTAGCAAAATTAATGGGACCAGAAGTCGATAAATCCCAAGGACCGGATGACCTACATCCTAGGGTTTTGAAAGAGGTGGCCATTGGGATAGTGGACGCATTGGTTGTCATCTTCCAAAATTCTATAGATTCTGGAAAGGCTCTTGCAGATTGGAGGATAGCAAATGTAACCCTGCTATTTAAGAAAGGAGGGAGAGAGAAAACGGGGAACTACAGACCTGTTAGCCTCACATCAGTAGTTGGGAAAATGCTGGAATCTATTATAAAGGATGCAATAACTGGGCACTTAGTAAGATTGGGCAGAGTCATGGATTTATGAAAGGGAAATCCTGTTTAACAAACCTATTGGAGTTCTTTGAGGATGTAACTAGTGGAGTAGACAAAGAGGAACCGGTAGATGTGGTGTATTTGGATTTTCAGAAGGCCTTCGATAAGATCCCACATAAGAGGTTGGTGAACAAAATTAGGGCACATGGAATTGGGGGTAATATACTAGCATGGATTGAGAATTGGTTAACAGACAGAAAACAAAGAGTAGGGATAAACAGGTCTTTTTCAGGATGGCAGGCTGTGACTAGTGGGATACCTCAAGGATCGGTGCCTGGGCCCCAGCTATTCACAATCTATATCAATGATTTGGTTGAGGGGACTAAATGTAACATTTCCAAATTTGCTGATGATAAAAAGCTAGGTGGCAGTGTCAGTTGTGAAGAGGATGTGAAGAGGCTTCAAGGGGATCTCGACAGGCTCAGTGAGTGGGCGAGAACATGGCAGATGGAATATAATGTGGATAAATGTGACGTTATCCACTTTAGTAGAAAAAACAGAAAGGTAGAGTATTTCCTAAATGGTGAAAGATTGGGGAATGCACATGTTCAAAGGGACCTGGGTGTCCTTGTACATGAGTCACTGAAAGTGAATGTGCAGGTGCAGCAAGCCATTAGGAAGGCAAATGGTACGCTGGCCTTCATTACAAGAGATTTGAGTACAGGGGTAATAAAGTCTTACTCCAATTATATAGGGCCTTGGTGAGACCACACCTGGAGTGCTGTGTATAATTTTGGTCTCCTTACCTAAGGAAGGATATACTTGCCATAGAGGGAGTGCAATGAAGGTTCACGAGATTGATTCCTGGGATGGTGGGACTGTCGTATGAGAAGAGATTGAGTAAACTAGGCCTGTATTCTCTTGAATTCAGAAGAATGAGAGGGGATCTCATTGAAGCGTACAAAATTATTACAGGGCTTGATAGGGTGGATGCTGGGAGAATGTTTCCCTTGGCTGGGGAGTCTAGAACCAGGGGCCACAGCCTCAGGATAAAGGGTAGGCCATTCAGGACTGAGATGAGAAGAAATTTCTTCACACAGAGGGTGGTGAATCTTTGGAATTCTCTACCCCAGAGGGCTGTGGAGGCTCAATCATTGGGTATATTCAAAACAGAAGTTGATAGATTTCTGACTAGTAAGGGCATCAAGGGATATGGCGATAGGGTTGGTGAATGGAGTTGAGGCAGAAGATCAGCCATGATCTCATTGAATGGCGGAGCAGGCTCGAGGGGCCGAATGGCCGACTCCTGCTCCTATTTCTTATGTTCTTACAGCCAATGAATTATTTTAAATTGCAGTTGCTGTTGTAATGTAGGCAAATTTGGTTGAGCGATAAATGCTGACCAGGACAATTCACCTGCTCATCTTTGAATAGTAACATGGGACCTTCTACTTCAACCTGAGAAGGCAGATGGAGCCTCATGTGAAAGACAGCGGCCCCGATTTTCGGCTTGTGTGGGAAATGGTCGGATTTCCCCGAATGTGGGGTTTCTGACACACATAAAAAAGTGTCAGCCAGCCCCACGCAATTTTCCCTCAATTGGCCAATTAATTCCCAGCATGTGGGAAGCCTTGCTAATTGTCTAAATCGAGTCAGAAATCCCCACAGTATGATGTCATCATTCGTGGTGCTTTCAAGGTCCATGGCAAGCACTGCATCCTCTGAAGGCTTCCAAATGAACCATACAGGATGGCAGAGGAGCCTGCAGCAGCTGTGGCCAGTGCCAGACCCCGAGCTGCCTTCAAATTCGACGAGGCTTCATTGCAGGCATTATTGGATGGGGTTAGGGCCCACAGGGAGGTCCTCTTCCCTAGGTCAGGGAGGAAGAGGCCTCCCATTGAGACCAATGCTGCATGGATGCAGGTGTCAGCAGATGCCAACTCGCTGGGAGTCACCAGAGGAACCTTGGCATTACATCTGTAACTCCTTCCTTTACTCCCCCACAGTACCATCCAGAGCCCCCGTCCTCACTGTGGAGGAGGAAGAGGCTGTGCAGCCAGACTCCTCAGAGGAAGCTCCAACCTCTGAGGGTGCAGCGTCAGCAGAAGTAAGCGCACCCAGCACCAGCGCAGACACACACACCTCGGGGGGACCTTTGGGACATAGAGTAGTGTTGTCACCTGGTGTTTCACAGCTCACAAGTGAGCCTCAGCAGATTCTGGAGACAGGGACAGCAATGGAGAGTCCTCGTCGGAGGGCGCAGGGCTCTGCCACCTCAGCTCAGCTGCGCTGCATCTCGACCCTCTGCCTCTGGGTCCATCCGCAAGAGAAGAGGTGATGGATCTCCATGCACAGATGCAGGAGTCTCTGGCAGGTTTTGTCTCCAGGGTCGCTGCGAGTGTGGAGCGAATGGAGGAGTCCATAGCGACCATGAGCAGAGCCTTTGGGGAGTCATTGGTGCATGAATGCAGCACCATGGAAAGGTTGGCAACCTCCATGGAGGAGATAACTCGCCAGCATACGGAAAACATGGTGAGTGCTCATAAGAGAATGACATCTCTTGAGGAGCGTTGGCCATCTGTTGAACAGAGAAACCAGACCTTCATGGAAGTCCTTCTGAGTAGGACTGCCAGTGCAGAAACGGGTCCCACTGACCCCCTAAAGCGCAGCAAGGTGCTCTCAAGCCACTTCCAAGCGCTGGCCCCTTCTGGCTTGTGCAGCTTCAGGTGAGTGAGCAGCAGCCTGGTGCTCCTGGTAATCATCCTGCTGTTCCTGGTTCTGCTGCTGCCACCTCTGCTGTTGGAGATCCTCTAATGCCAGGAAGGGAAGGTGCCAAAGGCCTCCCATGCTTCTAGCAGATGCCTCGGTTGAGGAGGTCCTGAGTTAGGGTGGTGAGAGGGGCTTCCCAGGAGCTCACACTGAAGAAGTGTGTGAGGCTCCAACTTTCTGCAGCTGCTCCTAAGGCTTCAAATAGTTCCCCCAAGCCTTGATCAACAAGGTCCTGCAGCCTGCAAATGCTGCCTCTTTAAATCTCTTCAGCCCTCAGCGACCTGCTGCTGCAAGCAAGCAAGCCAGCTGTTTTCACGCCAGCTCTCATCGGCGGGGTTCCCCGCAGACGGGTTTCAGGTGGGGAAAGCCCCAAAGTCGCAACGGCATGGGAAAATCGTCCTTAACAAGGTGATCATTGGTGATTAGTGCTCCGACGAGCAGTCCCGCCAGCGGCGGGCGGGACTGAAGCGGGGCGGGTGGAAACGGCGGTCCGAAAGTCGGACAGGGCGGGGAATCAGGCTGGGGGGGGGCGGGTCCCGACCCGCTTTTTCCGCGATTTTCGGACCACGGCCGCATGAAAAGCCGCCCGACAGCTGCCTGAAAATCGGGGCCAGCATCTCCAAGAGTCCATCACTCCTTCAGTATTTCCATGAAGTATCAGTCTAGATTATGCGCTTAAGTCTCCAGAGTAGGGCTTAAACCCGAGACCTTCTAACTCAGAGGCAAGTGTGCTACTACTGAGCCAAGGCTCAGTCCCTTGTGTGCACAAATATGATATTCTTCAGCTTTCCCTGAAATATTCATTTAAGGTTTAATTTTTCCTTTTGTTAAGGCTAGACCCTAACTTTGTTTTGTGATTATACTAAGATTCAAATATGTCACCTGGAGTCAGTATAGTACTTCAAATACAGGGTGGATTGAATGCAGCTGGTTCAAGTCACATAATGGGGAAATGAGGCAGATACATGAAAATGTGAGTGGATTCCTCAGGAAGAAAAATGGGGAAAATGATGTTTGGCAGTTATATTGGAAAGGTTTGTCTGCAAGCTCGTTGTTTAATCCTCTGTGGCTGTGCGTCTGTATCCATGTTGGAATGAAATCTTCTGACTTGAAATGCATTAATCAGCCTGAATATACTAGCCGATAAATTCTGGAAGATCCACTCTGCCGCTGGAAGTGTGGTGGGTCAGAATTTCCAATCACCTGGTTGCCCTCTCCCAAAACCCATCCCAAAAGTTCATGTCGCTACTGGGGCCGCCATCCCGTGAAGCCAGCAGCATTTTGGAACAGCCTCACGCGACAGCCAATTTCGCACACAGCAAGCTCCAACAAACAGGAATGTGATAATGTTCAGATAAACTGTTTAGTGATGTTGATTGAGGGATAAATAGTGGCCAGGACACCAGGGATAACTCCCCTGCTCTTCTTCGAAATAGTGCCATGGGATCTTTTACGTCCACCTGAGAGAGCAGACGGGGCCTCGGTGATACGCTTATCAATTACTTCATAAAAGGTGATGAGTCGAAGAAGAGATGATGAGTCGAAAGAAGAGATGAATAAGGCTTTTATTAGCTAAGAAGAGACCATGCTTCTTCGTGAGTGACTGAACAAGTCTGAACGAAACCCACACAGTGGTGGGTGGAGTCAGCTGAGGCATGCCTCCATACACAGCGCCACCCAGAGGTGGCAATATACAATACAGTGGTTTACCACATTCACCCCTTGTTTAATGTGAAGTCCGGCGGGGTGAAGGGTACTACAAGTTAAGTCTATCAGGAGGCCTTGTCTGACGTCCTGATCGTCGTGGTGGCGGCGGTGGTGTTACAGCATCCGACGTCGGGTCTGGTGTCTGGGTGGTTGGCGAAGATTCCTGGGGCTTTGGCATGCCGTCTGCAAGGGTTGGGTTGGGAGGGGTGGTGGGGGATAACAGTGGTAAGGGGGATAATGGTGGTAAGGGGGATAACGGTGGTAATTCAGGGGTACCCGAGGGTGCGAGATCTCGTATGGAGACCGTGTCCTCCCGCCCGTCTGGGTATGTCACCCAGGCATACTGGGGGTTGGCGTGTAGGAGGTGCACCCGCTCGACCAGGGGGTCCGTTTTATGCGTCCTCACGTGCCTCCGCAGTAGGACGGGCCCAGGAGAAGTCAACCATGCCGGTAGCGAGGTTCCCGATGTAGACTTCCGGGGGAAAACGAACATTTTCTCATGAGGGGTCGCATTAGTGGCAGTACAAAGCAGTGACCGAATGGAGTGGAGCGCTGCAGGGAGGACCTCCTGCCAGCGGGAGGTCGGAAGGCCCTTAGATTTTAGTGCTAAGAGGACTGCCTTCCAAACCGTCGCGTTCTCCCTTTCCACCTGGCCGTTCCCCCGGGGGTTGTAACTGGTGGTCCTGCTCGTGGCGATACCTCTTGTTAGCAGGTACTGCCGAAGTTCGTCGCTCATGAACGATGAGCCCCTGTCGCTATGTATATAGCTGGGGAACCCGAACAGAGCGAAGATGTCATTCAGACACTTGATGACCGTGGTACTGGTCATGTCTGGGCAAGGGATGGCAAAGGGGAAACGGGAGTACTCATCAACTATGTTGAGGAAGTACACATTGCGGTCAGCGGAGGGGAGGGGCCCTTTAAAATCGACGCTCAGGCGTTCGAAGGGGCGGGTGGCCTTGATCAGGCTTGCTCTGTCCGGCCTATAGAAGTGCGGTTTGCACTCGGCGCAGATTTGGCAGCTCTTGGTCATGGTCCTGACCTCCTCGATGGAGTAGGGCAGGTTACAGGATTTGATAAAATGGAAAAACCTGGTGACCCCCGGGTGGCAGAGGTCATTGTGGAGGGACTGCAGCCTATCACTCTGCGCGTTGGCGCATGTACCACGTGATAGGGCATCTGGGGGCTCATTGAGTTTCCCTGGCCGATACAAGATATCATAATTGTAGGTGGAGAGTTCGATTCTCCACCTCAAGATCTTGTCGTTCTTGATTTTACCCCTCTGCTTATTATTAAACATAAAAGCTACTGAACGCTGGTCAGTGAGCAGGGTAAATCGTTTCCCGGCCAGGTAATGCCTCCAGTGACGCACCGCTTCTACAATAGCCTGGGCCTCCTTTTCGACGGAGGAGTGTCTCGTCTCGGGGCCCTGGAGGGTCCTTGAGAAAAAGGCCACGGGTCTGCCCGCCTGGTTAAGGGTCGCGGCTAGGGCGAAGTCGGAGGCATCGCTCTCCACTTGGAAGGGGATGGACTCATCCACCGCGTGCATTGCGGCCTTCGCGATATCGTTCTTGATAAGAGTGAAGGCTGCACACGCCTCTGGTGTCAGGGGGAAGGAGGTGGCTTTGATGAGGGGCCTGGCTTTGTCTGCATAGAGGGGCACCCACTGGGCGTAGTAGGAGAAAAACCCCAGGCATCTCTTCAGTGCTTTTTGGCAGTGGGGAAGGGGTAGCTCCATTAGGGGGCGCATTCTGTCGGGGTCGGGCCCGATGACTCCGTTCTCCACCACGCAGCCGAGGATGGCCAGGCGCTTGGTGTGAAACATACATTTTTCCTTATTGTACGTTAGGTTCAGCCGTTGGGCCGTACGGAGGAAATTTGCTAGATTAACGTCGTGGTCCTGCTGGTCGTGGCCGCAGATGGTGACGTTATCCAAATAGGGGAAGGTTGCCCGCAGCGCGTTCTGGTCAACCATTCGGTCCATCTCCCTTTGGAAGACCGAAACCCCGTTGGTGACGCCGAAGGGGACCCTAAGGAAGTGGTAGAGGCGGCCGTTTGCCTCGAAGGCAGTATACTGGCGGTCCTCATGGCGGATGGGCAGCTGGTGGTACGCTGACTTAAGGTCGATGGTGGAGAATACTTTGTATTGCGCAATCTGATTGACCATATCAGATATGCGAGGGAGGGGGTACGCGTCCAGCTGGGTGTACCGGTTTATGGTTTGGCTGTAGTCGATTACCATGCGGCGTTTTGCAGTGGTTTTAACGACTACAACCTGGGCTCGCCAGGGGCTAGTGCTACCTTCGATAATGCCCTCCTTCAAGAGCCGCTCCACCTCAGAGCTGATAAAAGCTCTGTCCCCGGCACTGTACCGCCTGCTTTTGGTAGCGATGGGTTTACAGTCGCGGGTGAGGTTAGCGAACAGGGGAGGGGGGGGGACTTTTAATGTGGAAAGGCTGCAGGTGGTTTGCAGCGGGCGATTTAAAAGTTGTTGGTTGCAGACTGTGAGTGGGGGGAGGGGTCCACCGTATGCTAGTGTGACACTCTTAAGGTGGCACTGAAAATCCAACCCTAGCAGGACGGCAGCGCAAAGACGGGGCAGGACTAGCAGTTTAAATTTTTTATATTCAGTGCCCCCTACTGACAGGGTCACCACACAGTAGCCGCTGATGTCCATTGACTGGGACTTGGACGCCATAGAAATGCGATGGTGCGTTGGCAGAATCGTGAGGGAGTGGCTACGTACCGTGTCGGGGTGGACGAAACTCTCTGTGCTCCCGCTGTCGATCAGGCAACTGGTGGCGCGGCCGTTTACCGCGATATCCATCATGGAGCTGGATAGATGGTGAGGGAGGGCTTGATCCAGCGTCACGGAGGCCAGTATGTGGCTTAGTGAGTCACTATAGTCATCCGCCGAGACGGTGGTCGGTTCCGGTGACGAAATGGCGGTTGAGTGCGTTGGATACGATGGCGGCGGATGCCATGCGGCCGGGGGTACACAAAATGGCGGATAAGATGGCTGCTCCCACGGCCCGCACGCTGCGCTGCTGGCTGGCTTCCCCTTGCAGGCGTTAGCGTAATGGCCTTTCTTCCCGCAGCCCGAGCAGGTAGCTGTCTTAGCTGGGCAGTGCGCTCTGGGATGTTTTAACTGGCCACAGAAATAGCATTTTTGGGCCTGGTTACTGGGCATCGAAGCAGTTCTTACCGGAGGCTGCTGTCTCGGTTGGGTCGCTGCAGCGGTTGGTGCCGGGGGCGGCGGTCCCGTGTCCCACGGTTTCGATTGCCATGTCTCGGCGCCGTTACGGGGGTATGCCTCGAGGTTTCGGTGGGCCTCCTCTAACGAGAGCGCAAGGGCAATGGCCGTCTTCAGGTCGGGTTCCTTGTTTTCTAGCAGTCTCTGCCGGGTGTGGTCTGACTGGAGGCCCCTGACGAAGGCATCACAGGCGAGTCCCTGCGCGTGCTCCACAGCCGTTACCGCTTTACAATCGCAGTCTCTGCAGAGTGCCAGTAGCGCCCGTGCAAATGCCCCTACCGATTCTCCCGGTTGCTGCCTGCGGGATCCCAAGAGGTGTCGGGCGTAAATTGTGTTCACTGGGCGCGTATATTGCCCTTTTAGTAGCTCGAGGGCCGCCACGTACGTATTAGAGTCCCGGATTAGCATATATACTTGATGGCTCACCTGGGCGGTCAAAATTTTCAGTTTGTGATCCTCCTCTGTAATCTGTGAGATTGCGAGGAAGGATTCAAAGCAGCTCAGCCAGTGTTCAAACTTGGCTGATGCACCCACATCTTGAGGGTCGAGGTCCAGGCGTGGTGGTCTGAGGGCTCTCAGCAATGTCTGCTGTATCCGTTGCTGTTGTTGCTCCTCAGGTGTCGCCATTTAACTTTTAGCTAATAAAATTGATACGCTTATCAATTACTTCATAAAAGGTGATGAGTCGAAGAAGAGATGATGAGTCAAAAGAAGAGATGAATAAGGCTTTTATTAGCTAAGAAGAGACCATGCTTCTTCGTGAGTGACTGAACAAGTCTGAACGAAACCCACACAGTGGTGGGTGGAGTCAGCTGAGGCATGCCTCCATACACAGCGCCACCCAGAGGTGGCAATATACAATACAGTGGTTTACCACACTCGGTTTAAAATCTCATCCAAAAGACGGCACCTCCAACAGTGCAGCACTCCCTCAGCACTGCACTGGACTGTCAGCCTAGATTTTTGTGCTCAAGTCTCTGGAGTGGGACTTGAACCCACAACCTTCTGCCTCAGAGGCGAGGGTGCTGCCCACTGAGCCATGGCTGACACAGCTTAAAAGCTTTGGTATGCTATTTTTCAAATAGTGCCATCCCCTCTGAAAATATTGATGTACTGGTATTTAGTGGATTTCTTTTGTAAAATCAGAAAACTTGAACGTGAGAAGCGTGAAACAGAGCACTCTGATGCTTCACAGCAGCAGTGCTGCATCATTTAGTGGTCTGGCAAGAACCACCAAAACTTGTATAATGAAGGGAATGGAATGTGAATCTTCGTTAAAATTGGGCTTGAACTCACAGTTATCCAGTTGAGATCCCTGGCAATTTTACCTAGTGGAGAAGAGCATATTTCTCTCTTTAATCTCACATTTCCACATTGCTATGTCCAGTTACAAAGATTAATTTGCACATCATCGCCATGGTGTCAGTTTGGGCAGCATCCAAAAGTAATGTCAAAAGCCATGGTTAACATTGTTACTACATCTGGTGGACAGAATCCCAGACTGGTTCCTGGGATGCGGGGACTGTTCTATGAGGAGAGATTGAGTAGACTAGGCGTATATTCTCTAGAGTTTAGAAGAATGAGAGGTGATCTCATTGAAACATACAACATTCTTACAGGGCTTGACAGAGTAGATGCAGGGAGGATGTTTCCCCTGGCTGGGGAGTCTAGAACCAGGAGTCACAGTCTCAAAATAAGGGGTAGGCCATTTAGGACTGAGATGAGGAGAAATAACTTCACACAGAGGGTGGTGAATCTTTGGAATTCTCTACCCCAGAGGGCTGTGGAGGCTCAGTCGTTGAGTATATTCAAGACAGAGATCGATAGATATTTGAATATTAATGGAATCAAGGGATATGGGGATAGTGCAGGAAAGTGGAGATGAGGTAGAAGATCAGCCATGATCTTATTGAATGGCGGAGCATGCTCGAAGGGCCGAATGGCCTACTCCTGCTCCTATTTCTTATGTTCTTATGTTAAAGTCCGCATTATTTAGAATTACCTTCTGAGGTTAGAAAGAAAGACTTGCATTTATATAGCGCCTTTCATGACCTCAGGACGTCCCAAAGTGCTTTACAGCCAGTGTAGTCACTGTTGTAATGGTAACACCTCCACCAGATGTAGATTCACTTTTGAGTGATATTGTGTTGCTGTGCTAGTGACTTAACTCTGCCAGTGCCTTCTGCCATTCTCAGAGCCTCTTTCCTCTGCTGTTCCTTTTCTTCTTCCATTATTATGCAGAGCAAGGGTATGCCCATTGAGAGTACCTTTCCAGCAGCTTCCTTCTTCCAATTGCATGGGAGGGGGGTTTGTGGGGGCGGGGGTCTGATACATTTCAGATGCACTGAGAGTGACAGAAGTTCGGCCAAATATAGTGCACGTCAGTAAGAATATTTTTTGGAAAATTGCAAAGAAAATTGTTAACATCTCTGTTGTGCCCATATTAGGTGACTTTGGGGCCATACTGCGCCTAAATTTTGGGGTGTAAATCTACGCCAGCGCATTAATCGTGTAAATCCAGGAAACTCACGAGTTGGACTTTTGAATGGGGGGCAGAATTCCTCCGGGAAAGAAACTGTGCAACGCCAGTCTTACACCGTGCCGAAACTTGCCAAGAAATTCTGGTCCATTGTTTTTACAACTGAGTGGCTCGCTAAGACACATCAGAGAACATTAAGAGTCAACCACATAGTGCGGGACAGGAAACATGTGCAACCCAGACCAGGTAGTGGTAACAGGTCTCTTTCCTGAAGGATATTAGTGAATCGGTTAGATTTTTACAGCAAAAATAGTAGTTTTCATGGTCATTTCTTTTTCCTGGTGCCAGTCTGTAAATTACCAGTTCCATCTTACAACTTGTAGAAGTGCGGAGATTTGAACTCACGATGAGAGGACCAAAACAACGACTCACGTATCCTTCCCTAATGGGAGCATCGTTTCTGAAATGCCAAGTTGACAATGTGTAGATGTATATTAATACCTTATGGAACCACTGTGAGCGTGGGTGATACTTCCTGTTTCGTATATTTATTGTTCAGGGCTCAGGGTTGTGATTGGCTTGTGCCCCTGTGCAATTGCACGGGTCCCATGGTCCTAACGCCACCCCCGTGAGTGCCACGTTGTTTAGAGATGGGTAGTCTGTAGTCCTTCAATTCCCTCGGGCCCTGTCCCTCCTCTATCTGATCCCAATCCTGAGGATACTGAATATACAAGCACCTGTGCCTAGGGCTGTAATTTTATTGTGATAAACATTTGGGGAAAATCAGACAAATCATGGTAAAAATGTCAAAAATCAAGAACATTATAGTAAAATCACAAAAGTCACAGATAAGTGGCATAGTGGTTAGCACTGTTGCCTCACAGCGCCAGAGACCTGGGTTCGAATCCGGCCTCGGGCGACTGTCTGTGTGGAGTTTGCACATTCTCCCCGTGTTTGCGTGGGTTTTCTCCGGGTGCTCCGGTTTCTTCCCACAGTCCAAAGATGTGCGGGTTAGGTTGATTGGCTATGATAAATTGACCCTTAGTAATAGGTGGGGTTACAGGGATAGGGTGGGATATGTGTTGGGGTTACGGGGATCGGGTGGGATATGTGTCGGTGCAGGCTCGATGGGCCGAAATGGCCTCTATCTGCACTGTGGGGTTTCTGTGATTCTGTGATATGTTTTTGGTAACTCCTTCACTTCTCCCTCATCACTTCTTTTTTTCTATCGTGCTTCATTTCCGTCTCTTTATTTCTTCATTTCTCTTTCCTTCAGTTCTGTTTTTCTTTTTCTCCTCCTTCACTTCTCATTCACTTATTCCTCTGGGCCAGCAAGGCTAATTGTAGCACCCCTACTCTACTGCCCACTGTGTCTTGAGATAAAATCACTGTCCCTGGGCCCCCTTTAGTCTGTACCACACTGGGCAGCACATTTATCAACTGAGCCACTTGGGAACCTTTTAACCGCCCCTTTAATTATATGGCTGGTTCAGCGTTTGTGTCTGGATTGTCCACCTGTTGCCTATTACCTCCATCCGTATTCGCTGCCAGCCTTTCTCTAGTCTATTCTGCTGGTGCAACAGCCAAACTGAAGACTCTCTCAATTTGTTAACCACCTGAGCTATGTTTTACAATTTGTAATGCGAATGCTTGCTCCATGCCTAGCACACACACAGTTGCTCAACATCTTTTTTTTTAAAAGCACCTTGGCAACATCCATCTCAAAACACATGAGCTACGACCTTAACAATTACCAGATGTGTCCACTCACCATCTTTATCCACAGGCTTTCTGCACATACCAGCACGGCTTTGATCCACCCACAGAGTATGCTTTGCAATCTGATTAATAATTTGTTTTATAAGAGGAAAGAAGTCTTCCATTGTCTGTGGAGGTGCTTCTTCAGATGTGCAAAGTATAACGCAAAAAAAAAAAATCTGACCCTTGTTGAATTTATTTTTGGCTGAACTAATGGCACAGTCAAAACCAAAGAAACTTAACTTTTATTTTTGTTTTTCCCCTGGTGACTTGTTAAAATCTAATTCAGAATTCAGCAGCACTCTGCTTGACTGCTTTGGAAATATTTCATTCAGATTTAAAAGAACAGAGGGTTTAATCAGAAGAGATAGAGAACAGTTTAACTAAACTACTGACTCATATCTGCATGCCCTCGTTCAGTGAGAAGCTGGGCCTCTGACTTCCGAAGAGCTTGGCTTTCGCAATAGCGCCAAGGAAGAAGATGATTTTGCCGGTGCTGTGATCACAGTTTCATCTTTTCAAAGTTGATGAAGTGACAACGAAGTTGAAATGTTGGGATGAATCTTCCGAGTATGCGATGGCTCTGTGGCACCTTGCCCGCTGTGTGTTGGAAAATCACGGGCATGATGACCGTGATTGCTTGCCCGTAAATTTTTCGATACACACTGGCAAATGGGTAAGGCACCTAGCTGCCAGTGCGTACTTAGAAAATTCAGGCTGGTGTTTTCCATGGTATCTGCTTCACTGCCATCACAATTCAAGATGCAAAAATGTTATGTAATTGCTGATCTGTGATCCAAGTGTTGGTCCTTTTCTTTCTCAATTGTCTCCTCTTTTCTAATGAACATACTGACTGGGGCGAGGTGCCATGGCTGCAGGCCAAGTGACCATTCTTCATGTGTGAACCTAGCAGTGAAGCTCAGTTGGCTATTCAACCACAGGGGCCATCATGGCCAAGCTTAATCCTGTTTTTCACCTAAAGTCTACACAGGTGCAATTTCCAGCAGAATATAAGGCAGGAAAAGCTGGCTGATTTTTTTTCCACCTCCTTAGTCTCCACATTACTGCAATCACAGCTCAGCTTACTCAGCATATACTGGGAATCGCACCTGGGATCTTCTGGCATGTATGTCTTGTGCCAATGTGCTGTGTGCTGCCTTGACTAATTGAGGAATTGGAGGAGCAAAACCTTTGAATTTCTGTTCAGTTAACAGAAATATTCATACTTAAAGGATTAACTTTAAGTGACGCTGACTGTAACTAATTCCGCACATGCACATCCATTGTAATCAACTACAAATCATTTCTCAGTAAAACCTCGACCAGTGGCTTCACAAAGAATTTTAATACCTTTTTGTGAATGGCACACTATTATAGAGAGCTCTTGTACCATGTTTATGCTGTCGAGCTGCATTCAGATTTTCTCCTTACTATTGGGGGATCTTAGCTACAAGGACAGGTTGGAGAAGCTGGATTTGTTTTCATTAGAGCAAAGGAGGTTGAGGGGTGATTTGATCGAGGTGTACAAGATTATGACTGGTTTGGATAGGCTAGATGGGGAAAGGCTGTTCCCACTAGTTGATGGTACAAGGATTAGGGGAGACAGATTTAAGGTTTTGGGCAAGAGATACAGGGGGGATGTGAGGAAAACCTTTTTTACGCAGTGAGTGGTGAGGACCTGGAACTCGCTGCCGACAGAAGGGGTGGAAGTGGAGACACTCAATGGGCTGGATTTTAATACTGGGGCGGGCTGGGGTCGTGTAATCCGCATTTCGCGTTAGCCACCCGATTTTACATCGATGTGGGAAAATGATGCCATTTTAACTTAATTGGCCAATTGAATTCCAACGTGTGGGAACCCATGGCCAATGAGTTTTTCCAGTCTGAAAGTCGCCTCCGATGACGTCATCATTGCTGCTGCATTTACGGTCTGCAACAAGCCTTGCTTCTTCTGCAGACTGCCAACCTTTTGGCCTTTCATGTTAGAGGCACCTGCAGGAAGAATGGCCAGCCAGAGACCTAGGTCAGCACCCCGCTTTGATGATGTTGCCCTGCAGGCTTTAGTAGAGGGAGCAAGAACACATAAAGAGGTGCACTTCCCTTCTTCAGGGAGGAAGAAGCCTCCCCAGCAAACCAAGGCTGTGTGGATCCAGGTGGCAGAGGAGGTCAACTCTTTGTCAGTAATCCGTAGAACCTGGCTTCAGTGCAGGAAGAGGTTTCATGACCTTCTGCGCACTGGAAAAGTGAGTATGAATTTCCCATCACCCTCAATCTGATCCCCATTGCCTCTCCTCACCAGCACTCAGCTTTAGCAATCTCTTCCTCCACATCCCACTTGACACTGACATCCATGCACCCTTACCCATTCCCTCTCTCTCTTTGGTCACATTCACCTAACTATTTGACTATGCAGCCATCACACTCCCTATCACTGTGATGCTATGAAAACAACTTACAACACACAGAGAGGGCCCTTGGTCTTGCCACCTCACTCCATCTTTGTCTCCTTCTAAGCATCTATGCTGTGGATTCTCTACACTCACTCCTTCATTCTCACTCAACCTCCACTTGTCTCCCTCATTGCAGGAAAAGAGAGCTCAAAATAAGAGAGAAAGAGTGAGGACAGGAGGAGGGCCACCCTCAGTAGCCCAGCTCACCACCTGGGAGGATGCAGTCCTGGAGATCGTGGGAGTGGAGGACGATGTGCAAGTGGGGGACGGACAGACGGATGCATCACAGCAAGCTGGTGACAGAATAGTTTTCCATCTCTCTCATTGACATTGCATGAGTCGCTGATAATGATTCTGAAGCTCTAACAGATGGACTTATGATCATCTGCAATATGCAATGTGCATGTAACCTTGGCATCACATCTCTGGCTCTTTCCTTTACTCCCCCACAGGACCATCGCAAGCACCTGTCCCCACTAGCCAGGAGGAAGAGTCTGAGCATCCAGACTCCTCAGAGAAAGCTGCAACCTCTGAGGGCGCAGTGTCAGCAGAATAAAGCGCACCTTGCACCAGCGCAGACACTCACACCTCGGTGGGACCTTTGGGACATAGAGTAGAGTTGTCACCTGGTGTATCACAGCTCACAAGTGAGCATCAGCAGATGGTGTAGACAGGGACAGCAGTGGAGAGTCCTAGTCGGAGGGCGCAGGACTCTCCCAGCTCAGCTCAGCTGCATGTCGACCCTCTGCCTCTGGGTCCATCCAGAAGAACAGCGGTGCTGGAACTCCAGGAACAGATGCAGGAGTTTCTGGCAGGTTTTGTCTCCAGGATTGCTGTGAGTGTGGAGCGAATGGAGATGTCCAGTGCGAACATGAGCAGAGCATTTGTGGAGTCATTGGCGCATGAACGCATCACCATGGAAAGGATGGCAACCTCCATGGAGGTGATAAGTTGCCAGAGTGCAGAAAACATGGTGAGTGTTCAGAATAGAATGACATCTCTGGAGGAGCGATGGTCATCTATTGAACAGAGAAACCAGACCTTCATGGAAGTCCTTCTGAGTAGGACTGCCAGTGCAGATACGGGTCCCCATGGCCCCCCTGATGTGCAGCAAGGTGCTCTCAAGCCACTTGCAAGCGCTGAGGGGGACCTGACCCATGAGAGGGAAGTTGGTGGCAGACATCAAGGAAGTGGGGGCTCCTCTCAAAGCGCTCACACTTCCATGCCACTGCAGAGCCCTCGGTCAGAGCCCCACCAGAGTCCAGACCCAACTGAGATCAGCGTCTCAACCCCTGCACAGCCGCAAGAGCAGCAGACTGTTGGCGAGCCCTCACAGGTTCGCAACCCCAGAGGACGCTCGCCAAAGGTGCCAAAACAGGAGCAGCAAGAAACTGAGCAAGGGGCCTCCACATCTGCTGAAGCCACAGGGGGAAGCACCACGTAGGATCACGCGTAAGAGAAAGATACTGCACAAATAGTCACAAGGGTAGTCACTTGGGTGAAATTTGATGTTTTATGTTAAAAAGCCATCAGATGATTACTGTAAATACAAAATCTGATGGCTACTGCTGTAGTTGTGGCGTGTGTCATTTCGCGAATGAGACTTCCACATTGAGGGCTTAGGATTACTTGCAATTGTCAGTATGGTGGTCAAATTGCTAGGAATCCGCTGGTTCTTGGCCATTGTCGATGCTCTGGTAAGAAGCTGCGAGGCAAAAGTGCTTGATTGGCTAGGCTAAGCAAATCTGGCCAAAATGAGTGCGTTCCTTGCATCCCAGGCAGCAATGTTCTTGCGTACTGCTGCTGCTGGTTGATGGGCCTCTGCAAGATGTTTGTTTTTGCTCTCCTCCTCCTCCTCCTTCTCCTCCCCCTCCTCATCATCTGAGGAGGATATGTGAGGAGCCACTTGGTCCTCAGGAATCTGCAAGCCATGTTGTGAAGTGCACAGCAAACCACGATGATTCTGGAGACCCTGGCTGCTGAGTACTGCAGGGCTTCACCTGATCTATCCAGGCATCTGAAGTGCATCTTCAGCAAACTGATGGTTTGCTCGATTTTGGCTCTGGTGGACAAGTGGCTGGAGGTGTAGCTCTCCTCAGCTTCGTTGGATGGGCTCCTCAATGGCGTCATTAGCCATGTCTTCAGGGGATAGCCCTTGTCTCCAAGTAGCCATCCGTTAAGTTGGTCTGGCGGACTGAATAGCGGAGGCACACTAGACTGGCACAGTATGAAGGAGTCATGGCAACTGCCAGGGTATTGGCACAAACATGCAAAATTCCCTTCTTGTGGTCACACACCAGCTGACCGTTAAGGGAGTGGAAGCCCTTGCAGTTGACAAAAATACGTGGATTGCGATGGGGTGCAGTCAACGACGCCCTGCACCCTTGAAAAGCCTGCCAGATTAGCTAATCCAACTGCACGCGCCGTGACACTTGCTTGATCCTTGGTGAAATGGATGTGATTGTGTGCGATGGCAAAGAGGGCATCGGTTACCTGCGTGATGCAAGTGTGTGCGGCCACCTGGGAGATGCCGCTGATGTCTTCTGCTGATCCCTGGAATGAGCCTGAGGCAAAAAAGTTCAGTGCGGTGGTGACTTTGACGGCCACTGGTAAGGGTTGTCCACCTGGTCCTCTGGGCTCCAGGTCTTGCTGCACCATTGCGCAGATGTCACCCACTACCTCTCGCGAAAGTCGGAGCCGCCTTTGGCACTGCTGCTCAGACATGTTGAGGTAGCTGACCCTGTGTCTGTAGACCCTGTTTGGGGGGTATCTCCTGCGCCGACGGGCTTCCATGCGCTGGCCCCTTCTGGCCTGTGCAGCTTCAGGTGGGTGAGCAGCAGCTTGGCGCTCCTGTTGTTGCTGCTCCTGTTGCCGCTGCTGTTGGTGCTGCTGTTGTTCATGGTTCTGCTGGTGCCGCGGCTGGTCTTCATCCTCATCTAATGTCCAGGAGGGAAGGAAATAAATGGCTCCCATGCTTCTGGTATATGCCTCAGTTGAGGAAGGGCTCAGTGAAGGTGGCAAGAGGGGTTTCCCTGGAGGTCACTCTGGAGATGGGTGTCAGGTCCCAAACTACCACAGCTGTGATTATGCCTTCTAAAAGTTCCCCCAGACCTGAGACAACAAAGTCCTGCCGCCTGCAAATGATGGCTGATCAAATCTCCTATTTAATGGTTGAGCTGCAACTGATAGTCAGCAATCCAATTATGCTACCGCCAGGTTTCACCGTCGTGTTTCAGAACAGGCGTGCTTCACGTGGGAAAAGGCTTAAAATCACCAAGGCCTATCAAAATGACATTATAGAGGCAATTTAGTGCTTGTTAAGGGCCTTAAGGGCCTTAACGGCCTATCCCGCCTCTTGGAGGTGGGACGGAGACGGGACCAGTAGACACGATTTAATGAAAATTGCTTGGAGGCGGGATGGAGGTGGGGTTGGACCCGCCCGCCAGTTTTTGCAATTTTAACCACCCACACGCCTCCAATCCCTCCTCAAAGGCCCGATGAAATTCGAGCCCAGTGTTTTCAAGGGGAGACTGGATAGGCACTTGAGGGAAATAAACTTGCAGGGCTACGGGGATAGAGCGGGGGAATGGGACTGACTGGATTGCTCTACAGAGAGCCGGCAAGGACTCGATGGGCTGAATGGCCTCCTTTAGTGCCGTTATGACACTATGGGCTCGCATTTCCAAGCCCCGTGGAGGCGGGTTTGGAGGCGGGAGTGGGGGGAAAATTGCAGAATCGGGGGGCACGAACCCTTCCCACCCCAACCCGCCTGCATACCCGTTTTCCAGGAGGCGGGTACCCGACCTGTGCTGGGAGCCACCTCCCCGAGGCAGGAAGGGGATTAGTGCCAACAGGCAGTTTTTGGCCTAATCCCTATTTTTAGCCCTGAAGTGTGGGCTGCGCGACGACTCCAAACCACGCCAAGTTAGCGAGGCGGACCATCGGGCTGAAGGGGTTGGAGGGGTCGAGCTGTCCGGTGTTCAGGTGAGTAACATAGAAACATAGAAACATAGGAGATAGGAGCAGGAGTAGGCCATTCGGCCCTTTGAGCCTGCTCCGCCATTCAATGAGATCATGGCTGATCATCCAAATTCAGTACCCGGTCCCTGCCTTCTCCCCATATCCCTTGATCCCTTTAGCCTCAAGAAATATATCCAACTCTTTCTTGAATATACTTAATGAACTGGCCTCCACCGCCCTCTGTGGCAGAGCATTCCATAGGTTCACCACTCTCTGGGTGAAGAAATTCCTCCTCATTTCAGTCCTAAATGGCTTACCCCTTATCCTTAGACTATGACCCCTGGTTCTGGACTCCCCGGCCATCAGAAACATCCTTCCTGCATCTAGTCTGTCCAGGCCTGACAGAATTTTATAGGTTTCGATGAGATCCCCTCTCAATCTTCTAAACTCCAGTGAGTATAAGCCCAATCGACACAATCTCTCCTCATACGTCATTCCTGCCATCCCAGGTATCAGCCTGGTAATGGGTGCATGAGTGCAGAGGTAAGTGTGTTTGGTGGATTGGTGTGTGTAAAGTGTTTAAATAAGTTTTACTTACCTTTACTTACTAATGCAGGCTTCCTTCCTTCAAGTCTCGGGAGTCCCTCATCTCACCGGCACAGAAAGCAGAATGGCTGCGAGCTGTCAAAAGTTGCAGCATTCTGCTTTTTGTTCTGGACAGATTTCTAACTGAGTCTGTGGAGAAGGACTCAAGTTAGAAGTCAGATTGTCAGTGTTTGACAACTTCACAGAGCTGTCAAACGCTGATATTTCATCTGTCAAAAGCTCTTGACAGATGAAATGTCAATCCCTGATGTCACCTGTAACCGGGTCTCCCTTAATTGGCCTGCTGAGCCCGCTGGGCGGACTCAACAAGGTCAATCAAGGGAAAATCGCGTGGGTTGGCCACAAATCGATGGAGGCGGGGCTACAACCCAAAAATTGGGAGTCCCGCCTCCATCACGTCCCCATTGACAAAATCCAGCCCTATGGGGTAAAAATTTGGGGCGCTACCTTCGCCGGGGCACGAATTTTAGCGCCCTGAAAAAGTTAGTGCCCCCGTGGCCGATTTTCCCAGGTAGCGCCACGAGAGGGAGGAGGGGCGCTACTGGAAGTGCCCCGCGTCCCTCTTGGGGTGCTGCGAGCCAATATCGTGGCGCTACGTGGTGCTGAGGCACGTCGCGCCGCGGTACTGGAGGCCTTCCTCCCCTTATTAAAGGGGAGGGGCCTGGCACAGCGTGTTCTGGTGCCCAGCTGGGCCACCAGTGATCGGGAGTGCCGGCAAACGAGCCCGGCACTCATGAAGAGCAGCCGGCACTCCACAGGGGGGCTCCACGGGGGCCGGAGACAGCAACGGGGGCAGGTGCTGGCAGGTGGCCAGCAACAAAATGGCCGCCTGCCACCTCCCCTTTAACTAGTGCCGCCCTGGCCACAGGTAGGCCCCCCTGACCCCGGCAGACATCGCGTCCGGCGGTAAGTCGGGGGGCGCCACCCAATAGTACAGCCAGGGCCCGAGCGGGGCGCTGCGCACAGCGATGACGCCATCACCGGCAGCGCTAATGGTTAGCGCTGCTGCTAACCTCCCACTGAATTTCACGGGAGGCGTTAGCGGCGCCGCGCCCTGGCGCTAGTTGATTTGCGCCCTGTTAGCGCTAACGGGAGGTGCAAATCAACCAAATTTTGTCCCCTCTGACTCTATTGGTGACTTGGATGTGGGTGTACAGGGCACAATTTCAAAATTTACAGATGACACAAAGCTTGGAAATATAGTGAACAGTGAGGAGGATAGTGATAGACTTCAAGAGGACATAGGCAGGCTAGTGGAACGGGCACACACATGGCAGATGAAATTTAATGCAGAAAAGTGCAAAGTGATACATTTTGGTAGGAAGAATGAGGAGAGGCAATATAAACTAAAGGGTACAATCCTAAAGTCGTTGCATGACCAGAGAGACCTGGGGGTATATGTGCACAAATCGTTGAAGGTGGCAGGGCAGGTTGAGAAAGTGGTTAAAAAAGCATGCAGGATCCTGGGCTTCATAAATAAAGGCGTAGAGTACAAAAGCAAGGAAGTTATGATGAAACTTTATAAAACACTGGTTCGGCCTCAACTGAAGTATTGTGTCCAATTCTGGGCACCGCAATTTAGGAAGGATGTGAAGGCCTTAGAGATGGTGCAGAAAAGATTTACGAGAATGATTCCAGGAATGAGGGACTTCAGTTACGTGGATAGACTAGAAAAGCTGGGGTTGTTCTTCTTAGAGCAGAGAAGGTTGAGAGGAGATTTAATAGAGTGTTCAAAATCATGAGGGGTCTGGATAGAGTAGATAGAGAGAAACTGTTCCCATTGGCAGAAGGGTCGAGAACTAGAGGACACAGACTTAAGGTGATTAGCAGAAGAACCAAAGGCGACATGAGGGAAAACTTTTTTACGCAGCGAGTGGTTAGGATCTGGAATGCACTGCCTGAAAGGGTGGTGGAGGCAGATTCAATCGTGGCTTTCAAAAGGGAATTGGATAAGCACCTGAAGGAAAAACATTTGCAGGGCTACGGGGAAAGGACGGGGGAGTGGGACTCACTGAAATGCTCTTGCAGAGTGCCGGCATGGGCTCGACAGGCCGAATGGCCTCCTCCTGTGCTGTAACCATTCTATGATTCTATGGTGAAACTGTCCTATTTATTATGGTAAATATAATTATATAGAAATTACAGCACAGAAACTGACCACTCGGTCCAACAGGTCTATGCCGGTGTTTATGCTGCACACAAGCCTCCTGCCACTCTACTTCATCTAACCCTGTTGTATGAACAATGTTGTATGAACGCATTAAAGCATAGAGTCAGGCAGACAGGCTTCTAACTGCGATGTTCTCTTTATTGGAAAAATGGCCGACTGCTGCTTTCCCGGGTAATTCCCATAATGCAATGCACATTAGATTACCGTATTGACTGGTGTTAAACTCGCACATTAGATTACCGTATTGACTGGTGTCAAACTCGCAATCAATACACGACAAACCCTATCAGCATAATCTTCTATTCCTTTCTCCCTCATGTACTTACCTAGCTTTCCTTTAAATGCATCTCTGTTATTCACCTCAAATACTCCATGTGGCAGCAAGTTCCACATTCTAACCCCATTCTGGGTAAAGAAGTTTCTCCTGAATTCTTTACTGGATTTATGATTTATATATGCGAATATGCAAAAATTACAGATCCACCTGGTCCATCAAGCCTGCCCCACACTCACGTTGCCTAGAGCATCATGACTAGACACTTCTTTCCCCCCCACCCCACCCCACCCCACCCCGCCGTGGCCATGTAATCTCCTGGGAGAGGCAAAAAAAATGGGCGAAAAACAGGACCAGTAAGGAAAAAGAAATTCCTCTCTAAAGCGATCCAAACCAGTCCAGGAGATCGCATTGGCCATGCGTATGTTAACTGTTAATCCAAATACTGTGATTTGAATTACATGAGAGACAAATACTTTGCCATGTAGGTCTGCCTGCCTCAATCACTCTCCTGCTTTCATTGTATCTGCCGTTCGTGATTGTGGGACTTAACTAAGATGTGGCTCCTTGACAGTTTTTTTTAAACTGCAAATGAATCAACACCCTACATATAACTGTTGCAGCATGTTACTGCATAAGCTTTTTTTAAAAAAAATGTTACACTCATTTTTCAGCCTCTTTCTACAGCAGAGCAAGAGGAGTCATATCTTAAGTAGTTCTGGCTTGAAAATGTTTGAAGAAGGCAGCCAGCCAGAACAGAAATGAAAGCAGGTGATGAGGTGGCAGCCATGTTAATTTTCTACCACAAACTTATACTGAGAGACCACCACCTTTATCCTAAATGAAACCCAGCAAAAGGTTTGGTTCATTGTTGTGACTTCTCAAATTTTCAGTGCTTACCGTAGCAAATGGGAGCCACATCCACTTTTTCATTGACTTTGCTCCAGTTTGTAGTTATAAATAAGGTATCAATTTACTTCATCAATCGCATGTGAGCAAAGAAAACATCACCTCAAAAATGTAGCACACCTGAAAAACAATCGACTTCAATGAATCCTATTTGTATCACTATTATTGATGAGGAGGTAGGTATTTGTAACCATGAAAGCCAAGAACAGCGTTATATTTAGCAAAAAAAAGAAATGTAGTCACCACACTGCTAGAATCATGGGCCTAGAAATTGAGTGCCCTTAGCGCCGATTTTGCGGCGCTAGAGGGCCTAGCGCTGCATTTGGCGCCGGCGCCGAAATTGCCTGGGGCCCTTACGCCGCGGTAGACCGGTAGCGCTGCGCCGGCACCGATGACGTCATCGGTGTGCGCAGCGTCCCGGTTGCCATGCCGACGGGCCCCAGCGCCGAAATTCAGTTGCGGCCGCCTCGCCCGTGGCAGCCGCAACTAAGACTCTGGCAACCGAGTCTTCCCCGAGTTAGCGCCGGCGCATTAAGGTCGCGCGGCGGCCGGCCGCTTTCCCGTCGGCTGCCTGCCCGCACCTCCCTCCCCGGACTCCTCCACCCCCCCCCCCGCGGAACAGATGCGTCTGGCCTGCAAGCCCGGCACTTGTCCGAGGTGCCGGGCTCATTTTTTCAATATTTGAACGGACAGCGGGCGGGTGCAGGCAGCTCCTCCTTAACTGAAGGAGGAGGCCTGCACTTCCCCAGCCTGCCGCACCGCATCGGGTGCCGCAGCGCCGGATTAGCGCCGCAATTCGGCACTCAGCGCCCATTGGGAGGCGCTCACGCCCGCCAGTAGCGCCGGCAGCCGTCTGGGCGCGGCGCTACTGAATTTTTGGCGCGCGCAAGGGAATTAGCGCCGGCGCTAAATTTCCGGCGCTAAAGCCCTGGCGCGGCGTCAACTCAATTTCTAGGCCATAGAATCATAGGCCTAGAAATTCCCTTGGGTTTGCGCCCATTTAGGGGCGCAAGAGTGGGTTGCGCCGGAAGTTGCGTCGCCGCTGAAATTAGGTGGGCCTTTAAATCGGCGTAAGCCGGTAGCGCTGCGCCGGCACTGATGACGTCATTGGTGTGCGCAGCGCTCCGGTACCGCCCGAAACCACGCCGATCCCCATCTTCAGTAGCGGCCGCCTCTTCCCTGGCGGCCGCTAACAACGTTTTGAAAACCTGGCCGTGCTGCAGCCTTAGAGGCGCTATTTAAAGCAGAGGTGCGGCCGGCCGCTTTTTCGGCGGCCGCCTGCCCGCACCTCCTGCCCCGGCCTCCTCCACCCCCCGCCCCCCGCGGCATTGCCGGCTGGTTTCCGTGGAGCCCGGCACTTCGCCGTTGTGCCGGGCTCTTTTGCCGGCACTTTCAACGGGGCTCCGGCCGTTGCAGGCACCTCCCCCTTAAGAGAAGGGGGAGGCCTGCAGTACAGCAGCCTGCCGCTCCGCATCGGGTGGCGCAGCGGGACCGGCAGCGCTGAAATTCACTTTCAGCGCCCCAAGCGGGGCGGGCACACCCTGCACCAGCGCCCGCTTCCGCTTTGGGGCGCTGAAAGTGAATTTGGGGCGGGCACAACTGGCTCGGTGGCGGGCGCTAAATTTCCGGCGCAAACGTGCTGGCGGGGCATCACTGAATTTATAGGCCATAGAAGGTTACGGCACAGAAGGAAGCCATTCAGCCCATCGTGTCTACGCCGGCTAAGAAAGAGCTATGCAGCCTAATCCCACTTTCCAGCTCTTGGTCCATAGCCTTGTAGGTTTTAACACTTCAATTGCATATCCAAGTACTGTTTAAATGTGGTGAGATTTTCTGCCTCTACCACCATTTCAAGCAGTGAGTCCCAGACCCCCACCGCCGTCTGGGTGAAAAAAACTTCTTCTCAAATCAACAACTACAACAACAGCGTGTATTTATATAGCGCCTTTAATGTAGTAAAACGTCTCAAGGTGCTTCACAGGAGTATTAAAAGACAAAAATGTTGACACCGAGCCACATAAGGAGAAATTAGGGCAGGTGACTAAATGCTTAGTCAAAGAGGTAGGTTTTAAGGAGCATCTTAAAGGAGGAAAGAGGGGTAGCGAGGCAGAGAGGTTTAGGCAGGGAATTCCAGAGGGTCTAGGCAACAGAAGGCACGGCCACTTAGAATTCCCCTCTAATCCTGCTACCAATGACTTTAAATCTATGGCCCCTGGTTATTGACCTCTCTGCTAAGGGAAATAGGTCCTTCCCAACCACTCTATCCAGGCCTCTCATAATTTTATCCACCTCAATTAGATCTCCCCTCAGCCTCCTCTGAAAACAACGCCAGCCTATCTAATCTTTCCTCATAGCTAAAATTCTCCAGGCCTGGCAAGATCGTCGTATATCTCCTCTGTACGCTCTCTAGTGCAATCACATCCTTCCTGTAATGTGGTGGCCAGAACTGTACGCAGTACTCTAACTGCAGCCTAACTAGTGTTATATACAGATCTAGCATAACCTCCCTGCTCTTATATTCTATGCCTTGGCTAATAAAGGAAAGTATCCTGTATGCCTTCTTAACCACCTTATCTATCTGTCCTGCTACCTTCAGGGATCTTTGGACAGGCACTCCATGGTCCCTCTGTTCCTCTACACTGCTCAGTATCCTACCATTTATTATGCATTCCCTTGCCTCTCCAAATACATTACCTAGCAGCACTTGCGTCAGGAGATTACACCAGCAGGATTCAAAGCAGCCAGAAAATTATGTGCATTTGGGTCACGTGCTGCATGCAGGACACAATCACCATTTTAAACCATCTCAGCAGGAGAAGGAAGAGGAGAGGCAGATACCAAGAGAGCCTCTATCTGCCCGAGCTCTCAAAGACCTGCTCATCGAGGAACGCTTAAACTGTCTGATCTTCCATTCCCCGTCCACCAACAGTCCAACAATCATTACCTCTATTCTTACAACCACCATCACATTTCATTCCTTTACTCCACACTTATTGGTCTCGACCTCACTTCCAGACAAACATAAATACCAAAACCAAATTCAAAGTGCCTGTCTTTTGTGTTCCTTTGCCTATCCTAGTGCTCCTTTGAGGTGTTTCCCCAGTGGCTACAGCTGGGGAAGTGGATTGCTGCTGAGCTTCCACTGAGGACACTCCAGTTGGCCTTGGAAGATGACCTTGAGCAGCTCTGGCCTAGAGCACCATCTCGGCATGGATTGCAGCAGTGTTGGCCCACTGGCTGAATTGCACCAGCGAGGGCACTGGCAGAATGGCTGACGGGGGAGCAGGCATGCTGTCATCCTGAGAGGACAGCAGATTCCTCTTCAATGGAGCCATGGCTACTCTCCAGGGGCAGTGCCACAGCACTCGTAGTGCTCTGCAGGAGAATCGAGTGCTGGAGTGATGTGATGTGATGTGCGGCAGCAGCGGGAATCCCAGCGGCGGCAGTATATAAGGTGAGCCCGAGGCGCGGGTAGGCCTCAGTGCGGCAGCGGCGGGAATCTCAGCGGTGGCAGTATATAAGGTGAGCCCGAGGCTAACATGAAACATGTCCACGGCTTCCTTGTTTCACACAGCTTGCAGGCAAACGGCCATGATTGAAAATGGTAAAACTAACACATTTGATGGCTATAGGAAACTGTCCATCATTCATTATACACTAGAAAGGAACAGTTCATACCAGTTGGACCAGATTGTAGCAATCTATCCATGGAGCTGTCAGATTGTCGTATAAGCCCAACTGGTTTACTAATGTCCTTTGGGGAAGGAAACCTGCCGTCCTTACCCAACCTGGCCTATATGTGACTCCAGTCCCAGATTAGCATGGTTGACCCTTAACCAGTGTCAGCTGTGGCTCAGTTGGTAGCACAATCGCCTCTGAGTCACGAAGGTTGTGGGTTCTAAGTCCCACTCCAGGGACTTGAGCACATAAAGCTAGGCTGACACTCCAGTGCAGTGCTGAGGGGGTGCTGTCTTTCGGCTGAGACGTTAAGCCGAGGCCCTGTCTGCCCTCTCAGGTGGACGCAAAATGGCACTATTTCGAAGAAAAGCAGGGGAGTTCTCCCCGGTGTCCCAACCAATATTTATCCCTCAACCAACATAACAAAAACAGATTACCTGGTCATTAGCAGATTGCTGTTTGTGGGACCTTGCTGTATGCAAATTGGCTGCCACGTTTCCCACATTACAACTATGACTCCACTTCAAAAGTATTTAATTGCTGTAAAGCGCTTTGAGATGTCCAGTGGTTGTGAAAGGCTCTATATAAATGCAAGTATCTTTTTCTTCTTTTTTTAACTGCCCATTGAAGTGGTCTAGCAAAACACTCAGTTGTATGACACAGCCACAAAGAATTACCACAATGACTACACCAGTTCAAGTAGGACCACCAGGGTAACTGGGATGGGCAAGAAATGCTGGTTTTGCCAGAGAAATCCACATCCTGAGAATGATTTTTTTTTTAATGCATTGTTTCCTGTTCACCGCTGGCCCAATCTCATTTCCATCCACTTAACCAAGCCTAATCCTATCCTCATCCAAAGCCCACACAAATGTACGTTCAAGCAGGACTCATTGGATAGCCATTAGGAGGAGAAGTTGTGGCTAATTTTTCTCAACTCTCTAGTCTGGCAATGCTGAGAGCACTTATAAGGCATTGTTATATTGAATGCTTCTCTCGTTTAGGTTGCAGGAGAGCAACATCTCTATGATGGTTGTCTTGTGTTTACATTTCTAAAACAGGGTCTTCCTGCATTGGCAGCACTCATAGGGGCTGAAACTGATCTTGGGCGAGAGAGAATCGTCAGCCCCTTTTACATCCCCCCGAATTTTCTTTTCCATTGAAGTCGTGCCTAACATAGCCTTGGCTAAGAACAGCTGAATCAGCAGACATGGGATCGAACTAAGTACTTTTATGGCCTGTACGGCTTTGGACCACACTATTTGGCACAGTTATCCTGTGAGCCATTAGGAAATCCCAGTATGCATTGTGTGCGATGACTGCCAGACTTCACCACTCTAAACTATGGGTGGCAATTTTACATGTTAGTGCTCCCAGTACGGAGCTTTGCACAGGCCAAAAATTCGAGCCCAGACACCACATGATTTTCCATCCATTAAAAGAAGGAGCTTATTGAATTTTTTCACAATTGTTGATTTTATTATTATGTATTTGCCACATTCAAAACATGCGGGTAGAATTGGCCATTTACCCAGTTTCTCTGGATTTCTGCCGAAGCTATCGCGGGAGATTGAGAACCCATTCCTCCCCCCTCCCCTGCCCCAACCCCTACCCCGCCATGGAAACTCCCCCCCCATTATTTTTAGAGGTATATGGTGAAGTGGGTGGGGAACCACATGGCCACTCAAAGGAGTTGATATTCTTTTTCAGGGATGTGATTGTGAATTTTTTGAGAGATGGAAAATTAAGTGTTTAAGGCCTAGAAATTCAGTGGGCTTTGCGCCCAGTTACCGCCCAAAGAGGGCTTCTGCGCCAGTCTGCAAACTTCGGGCGAACTTCATTGACGCGCTAATTGCAGCGGTAGCCGTTAGCGCTGCGCCGCCACCGATGACGTCATCGGTGTGCGCAGCGCCCCGGTACCGCCCCGACACCGGCCCGACCCCCATCTTCAGTAGCGGCCGCCTCTTCCGTGGCGGCCGCTAATAACATTCGGAGACCGGGTCCGTACAGCAGCCTTAGTGGGGCGCTTTAAGGTGGAGGTGCGGCCGGCCGCCTGCCCGCACCTCCTTCCCCGGCCTCCGCCACCCCCCGCGGCATTGCCGGCTGGTTTCCGGGAGCCCGGCACTTCTCCGTTGTGCCGGGCTCTTTTGCCGGCACTCGCGATCGGGGCTCCGGCTGCTGCAGGCACCTCCCCCTTGAGAGGGAGGAAGGCCTGCAGTACCACGGCCTGCCGCTCCGCTGCAGGTGGCGCTGCGGCCACTAGTGCGCCGATATTCAGTTTCAGCGCCCCAAGCGTGGGCGGCCACACCCTTGAACAGCGGCCGTCCTCGACTTTGGGCGCTGAAACTGAATATCGGCTGGGCGCGAGTGGCTCCGCGCCCAGCGGTAAATTCTGGCCGCCAGCGAGCTGGCGGGGCTATAGCTAATTTCTAGGCCTAAGTGTTTACTTTTTGTTTATTTGCTTTTTAAGTGAATACTTCATTGGCCGTGAAGCGCTTTGGGACATCCTGAGGTCGTTCAAATCTGCCATATTAATGCCAGTTCTTTCTTCTCTTTCTTAAGTAAATATGAAATTTTGGCTGATCAGTATTTTTTATGAAACTGTGTTAAGTATTTTAGCCCTCTCAATTACAAAATCATTGCCACTGAAATGTAGGACTCCCGTCTTTCAAACCCTGGTCTTCCTATGATGCCAAATTAGGAGATAACATGACAAAAAGGCAATATTTCAGGTCTGTAGTGGTAATTTAATGAGTCTATGCTGCTAGTGCAGACTTGCGCCTACCATCGATGCATGTCAGAAATTTGGGCTTTGACGATTTTCTTTACATCGGAAAATTGAGGGCAGTGTGCGCCCAGAATTCCAATATGCCTTGGCCGGTGGGTGGAACTCGCTGCCAGCAAAGCACACACAGAAAATTAGCCCCTGTAGTTAAATGATTACATTGATTAGTATTCAGATGGCAATAAAGTACAGATGGGTGGAGGTCAAGTGTGGACAGAATCAGTTTCTATGATCCAATGATCCCCTGCCATTCATTATCTACCTCACCATATGGGTGAAGCACTGGACACCTATCAGCATCATTGACTCATATCCCAGCAAAAGCCACTGACATTAGGAGAGGAAGTGTAAAGGAAGAAAGTCAAGGGCAATCTGGAGGAGAAAAAAAATCATATTCAACAGCATCCTGTGCATTATCCCATATATATCATAATACTCTGCCTTCCTCTATCATAGAATCATAGAATGGTTCGTGTATACTTCCTCTTCAATAGATTGATAATCCTAAACAATAAAGATGCAATAGGGTGGAAATTCTGATTGGAAAAATGTATGTATGAATTGGTTAATGCCTTTGTAAAAATAGAGAAAAATAATGCAAATGTGCAGAGCATTCGTACGAGAACTTTGCTTAGTGGAATTTATACCTTAGTGAAACTTGGTTCAAAAATGAATAAGAAATTCAATTTGTAATGCACACTTTTGGGTATGGGGAGTGACATAAGAGTGGGATTAGACTAGATGTCTCATGGAGAAATACATTGATGCAGACCTGATGGGCTGAATGGGCCATAGCATTCTATAACTGTATCTCATTTTGCAAATATTAAGGGTTAACAAGTCCTCTTACAGAGTGCTTCATGTTAATCTAAATCTAATGGCTTTTATTATAAATGTAAGCTGCTCCTGCACTTAAGAGCACATCTAACATGTGCAACTCTGATCTGTATGCATTTTTCTCAGTCATTTCTATGGCACCAAATTCTTAATAAGAACAAGCTGCTTCAATTACATACAAGTTTGTTTTCCAGCTGTAGTACACGCCAGTGGTCTAAGGTAGCTTGGCACTCTTTTGTCCTGTAGCCTGCCCTACTAATCATTGTTTGTTACAAAAGTTCAGAATGCGGTAATAGCCTGTTAGTAACAGATGATAATAAGCTGCTTTACCGTCATTCTTCATTATCTCTAAAGCTGGCTTTATTCTATAGAGTAAATATCACTAGGCTCTGGCACCAATACAGAGCCATTGTGGTGACAGACAATTTAGGCGTGTGACATCAATGGGCGGGGTACATATTAAGGCCACGTGACGGATATGTCCGAGCCTCATCAACGTGTATATTTATTATAATTGGGTGTCACGCCAAATCACATGACTTCAGGGAAGGCTCAACCCACTGCATGTACCTCACCAATATAAAATGTGCACATCGGGAGTCTTAGGGCCTAGCGTGCTCAAGTAGGTTCTTAAAGGGGCATTACAATTTGAGTTGCTGTTAAAAGTGGGGTTTTTTTTGCAATTACATTTATAGTTTGCTCCATACCTTAGTTGTTTTTGCTCTATCACAGAACCCACATTTATAGACAATGCCATACATGCCTGGATATGTCTGAGGAGTCCTGCCTTCACCAGCTCCACCTCAGAAGAGATGTTGTCACACAGTTATGTCCTCTGCTACACAATGACCTTACAGACAACATCCAGAACAGAAATTCTCTTTCCATGGCAGTAAAGGTTACCACAGCATTAAACTCTGAGGCTAATGGATCCTTCTGCAGCACATACATGTATCAAGCAAGTGGCAAACATTATGTCAGTAAGGTGGAACACTTTCATCTCTTTCTATGTGGAATGGATGTATCAGCTGGACAGGGCAAGTGGCAGGGATTCTCTGAGTGCAAGGCATTGTAGATGATACCATGTTGGAATCTGTACTTCTCATATCAATCTGAGTGCGAGTCATCAAAGAGTGCTCTGAGTTTGGGTAAGTGTGAGAGTTCTTTAATTGTTATTTCTCTTTAAATCATTCTTGATAAGATTACTTAGGCAGTTTAAGTAAAGGGGAAAAGTTAAATATTTGGGATTCTGTTGGTTTAAGAAGAGTAAAACAAGGTTACACTGCAGTAGGAGTAAATTGGCACAGCAGGCATTGGAAACCAGTTTTCTAACCAATCAGCAGGGGTGGCTCATTTGGCTGTAAACAAACAAACAGTATAAAAAGACCAGTCCTAGTGCGAGCAAGCACTGAGTGCGAGTCATCAAAGAGTGCTCTGAGTTTGGGTAAGTGTGAGTTAGGGTAAGTGGGGTGTTAGGTGCTCTTTTCAAACTTTAACTCTGTGGGTTGGAGTTAATAAGGCCTTTCTGGTGCAGAGTGACTGTTGATAAACCATTTAACTGATGTAACTAGAGGGATTGATTTAATTTAAATCCAATTAATTAAAGGGGATACTAGCATCTAAAATCAGGCAGAGGGTGTCCATAACTAACAATAAAAATTTAATTAATTACATAGAATGGAGCAGGTGATGTGTTACTGTTGCGAGATGTGGGAGCCGGTGAACCCCATTGAGGCTCACGGTGATTACGTCTGTGACAAATGTCTGCTGCTACAGGAACTCCAGCTCCGTGTTGATGAGCTGGAGTCTGAGCTTCAGACACTGCGACACATCAGGGAGGGGGAGAAGTACCTGGACTCTGTGTATCAGGAGGTGGTCACACCTATGAAGTTAATTAATTCAGATGTAGCCCATGGTCAGGGACAGGACAGTGTGACTACAAGTGAGGCAGGTACGGGGATCCAGGAGGTAGAGCTGGAGGAGCCGCAGCCCTTGCTCTTGTCCAACAGGTTCGAGGTTCTTACTCCTTGTGGGGACAGGAGCAGGGACTGCAGGGAGGATGAGCAACCTGGCCACAGCACCGTGGAACGGGGGGCCATTCAAGAGGGGGGAGTAAATAGAAATGTTGTAGTGGTAGGGGATGGTATTATTAGGGGGATAGATAGAGTTCTCTGCAGCCGAGAGCGAGAGTCCCGAAGGCTGTGTTGCCTACCCGGTGCCAGGGTTAAGGACATCTCCTCTGGGCTGGAAAGAAACTTGCAGTGGGAGGGGGTGGATCCAGTTGTCGTGGTCCATGTTGGTACAAACGACGTAGATAGGACTAGGAAGCTGGTACTGTTAAAGGAGTATGAGCAGCTAGGGGTCAAATTAAAAAACAGAACCTCAAGGGTAATAATCTCTGGATTACTATCTGAGCCACGAGCGAATTTGGCTAGGACAAATAAAATTAGAGAGTTAAATGCGTGGCTCAAAGACTGGTGTGGGAGAAATGGGTTTTGCTTCCTGGGACACTGGCACCAGTACTGGGGCAGGAGGGAGCTGTTCCGTTGGGATGGGCTTCACTTGGCCAGTACTGGGACTAGAGTCCTGGCGGATCATATAACTAGGGCTGTAGAGAGGGCTTTAAACTAACTAGTGGTGGGGAGGTTCCTAGAGAGCAAATAATAAAAATGACAACAGAGAAGGTCATAGATTTAGGTAGCAGTGGGGAAATTAAAAACCAGAGCGTGTCAGGAAGGGGCAGAAGGTATGGAGTAAAAGGTAAAGTAATAAAAAGGGCAAAAGCAGGAACTAAGTGTGTCAAAACATATTTGAAAGTTCTCTATCTGAATGCACGTAGCATTCGTAACAAAATAGATGAGTTAATGGCACAAATAACTACATATGGGTATGATCTTGTGGCCATTACAGAAACATGGCTGCAGGGTGACAATGCCTGGGAATTAAACATACCAGGTTATTTAACGATCAGGAAGGACAGGCAGGAAGGAAGGGGAGGTGGGGTGGCTATGTTAATAAAGGAAGGAATCACTGTAATACAGAGAAATGATATTGGGTCAAAAGATCAGGATAATGAAACAGTTTGGGTGGAGGTAAGGAATAATAAGGGGAAAAAAACACTAGTGGGCGTAGTCTATAGGCCTCCGAACAGTTGCAACTCTGTTGGACGGAGTATCAATCAGGAAATAGTTGAGGCTTGTAATGAGGGAACATCTATTATTATGGGGGATTTTAAATATCATATTAATTGGACAAATCAAATTGGGCAGGGCTGCCTTGAGGATGAGTTCATTGAGTGTATTAGGGATGGGTTTCTTGAGCAGTATGTAACTGAACCGACCAGGGGGCAAGCAACCTTAGATCTGGTCCTGTGTAACGAGACAGGATTAATTAAAAATGTCCTAGTAAAGGATCCCCTTGGAATGAGTGACCATAACATGGTTGAATTCCATATTCAATTAGAGGGTGAGAAGGTTGGATCTCAAACAAGTGTGCTAAGCTTGAATAAAGGAGACTATGAAGGTATGAGAGTGGAATTGAGTAGAGTGGATTGGGAAAATAGATTAAAGGGTAAGACGATACATGATCAGTGGTGTACATTTAAGGAGTTATTTTACAACTTCCAAAAAATATATATTCCACTGAGAAGAAAAGGGTGTAAAAGAAAAAACAGCCATCAGTGGCTAAGTAAAGAAATTAAGGATAGTATTCGACTAAAAACAAGGGCATATAAGGTAGCCAAATCCAGTGGGAGGATAGAGGATTGGGAAAACTTTAAAAGACAGCAAAAAATAACAAAAAGATTGATTAAGAAAGGGACGATAGATTATGAAAGTAAATTAGCAAAAAATATAAAAACAGATAGTAAGAGTTTTTATAGTTATATAAAAAGAAAAAGTGTGGCTAAAGTAAATTTTGGTCCCTTAGAGGATGAGATCGGGAAATTAATGGTGGGAAATATGGAGATGGCAAAAACACTGAATGAATATTTTGTATCAGTCTTTACAGTAGAGGACACTAAGAATATCCCAACACTGGACACACAGGGGGCTATAGGGGGGGAGGAGCTAAACACGGTCAAAATCACTAAGGAAGTGGTACTCGGTAAAATAATGGGACTCAAGGCGGATAAATCACCTGGACCTGATGGCTTACATCCTAGGGTCTTGAGGGAAGTGGCGGTAGGGATTGTGGATGCATTGGTAATAATTTCCCAAAACTCCCTGGACTCAGCAAAGGTCCCGGCAGACTGGAAAACTGCTAATGTAACACCCTTATTTAAAAAAGGCAGTAGACAGAAGGCTGGAAACTATAGGCCGGTTAGCCTAGCATCTGTGGTAGGTAAAATTTTGGAGTCCATTATTAAGGAGACAGTAACAGGACATTTGGATAATCATAATTTAATAGGACAAAGTCAGCATGGCTTTATGAAGGGGAAGTCATGTTTGACAAAGTTGCTGAAGTTCTTTGAGGAAGTAACATATAGGGTGGATAAAGGGGAACCAGTGGACGTAGTGTATTTAGACTTCCAAAAGGCATTTGACAAGTTGCCACACAAAAGATTATTGCTTAAGGTAAAAAATCACGGGATTGGGGGTAATATTCTGGCATGGATAGAGGATTGGCTATCTAACAGAAGGCAGAGAGTTGGGATAAATGGTTCATTCTCAGACTGGCAATCAGTAACTAGTGGCGTTCCGCAGGGGTCAGTGCTGGGTCCCCAACTCTTTACAATCTATATTAACGATTTGGAGGAGGGGACCGAGTGTAACATATCAAAGTTTGCGGATGATACTAAGATGGGAGGGAAAGTAGTGAGTGAGGAGGACATAAAAAAACCTGCAAGGGGACATAGACAGGCTAAGTAAGTGGGCAGAGATTTGGCAGATGGAATACAATACTGGAAAGTGTGAGGTTATGCACTTTGGCAGGAAAAATCGTAGAGCAAGTTATTATCTTAATGGCAAGAAACTGGAAAGTACTGAAGTACAAAGGGATCTGGAGTTCCTGGTGCACGAAACTCAAAAGGTTAGTATGCAGGTGCAGCAAGTGATTAAGAAGGCCAATGGAATGTTGGCTTTCATTGCTAGGGGGATAGAATATAAAAATAGGGAGGTATTGCTTCAGTTGTACAAGGTATTGGTGAGACCGCACCTGGAATACTGCATACAGTTTTGGTGTCCATACTTAAGAAAAGACATACTTGCTCTCGAGTCAGTACAAAGAAGGTTCACTCGGTTAATCCCGGGGATGAGAGGATGGACATATGAGGAGAGGTTGAGTAGATTGGGACTCTACTCATTGGAGTTCGGAAGAATGAGAGGCGATCTTATTGAAACATATAAGATTGTGAAGGGGTTGGATCGGGTGGATGCGAGGAGGATGTTCCCGATGATGGGTGAAACTAGAACTAGTGGGCATAGTCTTGGAATAAGGGGCTGCTCTTTCAAAACTGAGATGAGGAGGAACTACTTCACTCAGAGGGTGGTAGGTCCATGGAATATGCTGCCCCAAAAAGCTGTAGAAGCTACATCATTACATAAATTTAAAACAGAAATAGACAGTTTCCTAGAAGTAAAGGGAATTAAGGGTTACGGGGAGCGGGCAGGAATTTGGACATGAGTCTAGGTTCGGATCGGACATGGCCCTGTGGGCAGCGGAGCGGGCCCAGGGGCCGTGTAGCCTGATCCTGCTTCTATTTCGTGTGTCTAATTCTGTTAGATTCAGGAGATGGTTCTGTGATAGTAGATTGGCGGTTAGGATCAGATCAGCCATGATCTTCTTGAATGGAGGAGCAGGCTCGAGGGGCCGATTGGCCTACTCCTGCTCCTATTACTTATGTTCTTATGTTCTCATGAACAGAAAGGATTGCACTAAATTAATGTTTTGAATCATCATTGTGCATGTCAATAGCCATTATCCAGGAAGCTGACATGATGCCTTCATTATGCAGCAGTCCACAGTACTCATGTTATTTAAAGGAGTGCAAAAAAGAAGATAAATAGCTTTTAGGAGCCCAGGGCTATGCTCTTCAATCATGGCTTTTGGCCCCAGTAAGAAACGGCCTTAGAGCAGAGGTGCGCCTTAGTACATTTTAATACATTCAAGGCACTATATAAATGCAAGTTGTTATAGAAACATAGAAGATAGGAGCAGGAGTAGGCCATTCGGCCCTTCGAGCCTGCTCCGCCATTCAATGTGATCATGGCTGATCATCCAAATTCAGTACCCTGTCCCTGCCTTTTCCCCATATCCCTTGATCCCTTTAGCCTCAAGAAATATATCCAACTCTTTCTTGAATATATTTAATGAACTAGCCTCCACCGCCTTCTGTGGCAGAGAATTCCACAGGTTCACCACTCTCTGGATGAAGAAATTCCTCCTCATTTCTGTCCTAAATGGCTTACCCCTTATCCTTAGACTATGACCCCTGGTTCTGGACTCCCCGGCCATCAGAAACATCCTTCCTGCATCTAGTCTGTCCAGACCTGACAGAATTTTATAGGTTTCGATGAGATCCCCTCTCAATCTTCTAAACTCCAGTGAGTATAAGCCCAATCGACACAATCTCTCCTCATACGTCATTCCTGCCATCCCAGGTATCAGCCTGGTGAATCTTCGCTGCACTCCCTCCATGGCAAGAACGTCCTTCCTCAGGTAAGGTGACCAAAACTGCACACAATACTCAAGGTGCGGTCTCACCAAGGCCCTGTACAACTGTAGCAAGACATCCTTGTTCCTGTACTCAAACCCTTTTTCTACGAAGGCCAACATACCATTTGCCTTCTTAACCGCCTGCTGCACCTGCATGCTTACCTTCAGCGACTGGTGCACAAGGACACCCAGGTCTCTTTGCACTTCCTCTTCTCCCAATCTATTGCCATTCAAATAATAATCTGCCTTCCTGTTTTTGCCACCAAAGTGGATAACCTCACATTTATCCACATTATAGTGCATTTGCCATGTTTCTGCCCAATCACCCAACCTGTCCAAATCGTACTGGAGTTTCCCGACATCCTCCTCGCAGCTTACCCTCCCGCCCAGCTTTGTGTCGTCTGCAAATTTGGAGATATTACATCCAATTCCCTCGTCCAGATCATTAATATATATTGTGAACAGCTGGGGTCCTAGGACCGATCCTTGCGGTACCCCACTAGTCACTGCCTGCCACTCGGAAAACGACCCGTTTATTCCAACTCTTTGCCTTCTGTCCGCCAACCAGTTCTCTATCCAAGTCAATACCTTGCCCCCAATCCCATGTGCCTTAATTTTGCACGCTAATCTCTTGTGTGGGACCTTATCGAAAGCCTTCTGAAAGTCCAAATACACCACATCCACTGGTTCTCCCTTATCTATTTTACCAGTTACATCCTCAAAAAATTCCAGTAGATTAGTCAAGCATGATTTACCTTTTGTAAATCCATGTTGACTTTGTCCGATCCTGTCACTGCTTTCCAAGTGCTCTGCTATTACATCTTTTATAATAGACTCTAGCATTTTCCCCACTACCGATGTCAGGCTTACCGGTCTATAATTCCCTGCTTTTTCTCTACCACCTTTTTTGAATAGTGGGGTAACATTAGCTACCCTCCAATCCATGGGTACCGTTCCAGAGTCTATCGAGTTCTGGAAGATGACCAGTAATGCATCTACTATCTCTAGGGCCACTTCCTTAAGTACCCTGGGATGTAGACCATCAGGCCCTGGGGATTTATCGGCCTTCAGTCCCATCAATTTTCCTAACACCATTTTCCTACAAATACTGATTTCTTTCAGTTCCTCTCTTTCATCAGACCCTATGTTCCCCGGCATCTCTGGGAGGTTATTTGTGTCCTCCTTTGTGAAGACAGAACCAAAGTATGTATTTAGTTGGTCTGCCATTTCCTTGTCTCCCATTATAAATTCCCCTGATTCTGACTGTAAGGGACCTACGCTTGACTTCACCAATCTTTTTCTCTTCACATATCTACAAAAGCTTTTACAGTCAGTTTTTATGTTCCCTGATAGCTTACTCTCATATTCTATTTTCCCTTTCTTTATTAATCCCTTTGTCCTCCTTTGTTGACTCCTAAACTGCTCCCAATCCTCAGGATTATTGCTTTTTCTAGCCAATTTATATGTTCTCTCCTTGGATCTTATGCTATCCCTAATTTCCCTTGCTGTTGTCGTCCATTTTCTCAGCGACGAAGCCTGGTTAGATAGAATGATATAGCACAGAAGGAGGCCATTCGGCCCATCGTGCCCATGCCGACTCTTTGGTACAGCTATCCAATTAATCCTGCTCCGTTGCTCTTTCCCCGTAGCCCTGTAATTTTTTTCCCTTCAAGTATTTATCCAATTTGCTTTTGAAAGTTACTGTTGAATCTGCTTCCACCAGCCTTTCAGGCAGTGCATTCCAGGTCACAACAACGTGCTGAGTAAAAAAATGCTTCCCAAAACCCTCATCCATGCCCTTGTTACCTCTAGGCTTGACTATTCTAATGCACTCCTGTCTGGCCTCCCACATTCTACCCTATGTCAACTTGAGGTCATCCAAAACATGGCTGCCCATGTCTTAACTCGCACCAAGTCCCCTTCGCCCATCACCCCTGTGCTTGCTGACCTACATTGTCTCCTGGTTAAACAGCGCCTCAATTTCAAAATTCTCATCCTTTCTTCCAATCCCTCCATGGCCTCGCCCCTCCCTATCTCTGTAATCTCCTTCAGCCCCACAACCCCCCGAGATATCTGCGCTCCTCTAATTCTGCCCTCTTGAGCATCCCTGATTATAATCACTCAACCATTGGTGGCCGTGCCTTCTGTTGCCTGGGCCCTAAGTTCTGGAATTCCCTGCCTAAACCGTTCCGCCTCTCTACCTCTCTTTCCTCCTTTAAGACGCTCCTTAAAACCTACCACTTTGACTAAGCTTTTGGTCTCCTGTCCTAATTTCTCCTTAAGTGGATCGGTGTCAAATTTTTAGTCTAATAATACTCCTTTGCAGCGCCTTGGGATGTTTTACTGCGCTAAAGGCGCTATATAAATACAAGTTGTTATTGTTGTTGATGCACTGCAACGACTTGCCAAGGCTTCTTTGGCAGCACCTCCCAAACCCAACGCCTCCAAGTCACACAGCATCTTGACTTGGACATATATTGCCATTCCTTCACCGTCCCTGGGTCAAAATCCTGGAATTCCCTACCTAACAGCCCTGTGGGAGTACCTTCACCACACGGACTGCAGCAGTTCAAGAAGGCGGCCCACCATCACTTTCTCAAGGGCCACTAGCGTTGGGCAATAAGTGCCAGCATTACCAGCGAAGCTCACGTCCCGGGAACAAATGAATAAAAACAATGGAATCTGGGGAACGCAGTAGAATTCAAGCTCCAGCATTCAGAGACACACACACACACAGAGCAGGGCAGGGCAGGCTGCTGCGTGGGGAAAACTTATTGGAAGATTTTGTAAGAAACAATTGCTGACCTCATGGGAAAATTCTGTGGTTTTTTTCCCCCTGAATTCTTTAATGTTTTATTTACTTATTGTGTTGTTGTAGGAATAGGTGTATTCCTAACAAATAACGGAGCTTGACTCGGAAGAACAACAAACAGGATTTTAATGTTGAATTAGATGAATTACAGCAAACAACGTAGATCGATGCAGGAGAGTCGTGGAACAGAACTTTCCCCAGTGGGGACGCCACGAGGACTGACTCGGCAGTCCGGAGGTTTGCGCGATGACGTCATCGCGTTTGCGTTGTGACGTCATCGCGTTGCTCGCGTTTCCCGCGCTTGGGGCGTCACGTGACTTGCGACGTGACGTCATCACGTTTGCCCACGTTTGGGGCGGTCACGTGACTCGCGTGATGGCGTTATCACATTTACCTGGCACCCGGCATTGGAACTGACCGTTGCGGCCGAAGTCGCAGGAGCGGGAGGCCGAGCCGGGCCGGCGATTGCCGCGGGAGCGGGAGGCCGAGCTGGGCCGGCTCGCGTTTAGGTGAGTCACGTGATGTGCGACGTGACGTCATTGCGTTAGGTCGCATTCTTAAAGGGGCAGCGGCTCGAACAGGTAAACTATATATATATACATAGGTAAGTTAAAGGGAATTATGTATAATAAGTAAGGGACACTCGGTGGTACCGCTACATTGTGTTATAAATATTATTTATACAGCTGGGTCTTTATATTCATTTGGGTCAGAAATCAAAGGAGCGATTTTAGCTCTTCCCTGATCAGTGAGAACGACGAGGGAGAGCAGTTAAATTGCGGGGCGGGGGGGAGGTGGCGGGGAATCGGGACAAAACGGACAGCTGTAAGTTGAATTTCTCCCTTATTAAGTTTCTGATTTAACTAATCATAAGATTAGAAGTAATAATGACAACTGATTCTTTATATTTCGATTCTTACCTTTTCTGATTTTCTGAGAGCACATAAGATTTCTCATCACATTCTGGCTATGTGCTGGCAATCTTTGAATCTGAGGTAATGTCAAATACAGCTCATCGCTGTTTCTTCTTTATACCCCAGCCTGTGTGACAATACCCACCAATATATATATCGCAAATGTTTTTATTATTTGTTCTACTCTTTATGAGTTGAAAAGAACAGTGTGCAACGCATGATGAGATACGGAAGCAGTTTGGCGATTCCACCCAACACAACTGGCATTTAAATAGCACCTTTGACGTCATAAAATGTCCCAAGGCACTTCACAGGAGCGATTATCAAACAAAATTTGACACCGAACCAGATAAAGAGATATTAGGACAGGTGACCAAAAGCTTGGTAAAAATGGCACAGAAGCTGTTACAACTTTAAACTGATGGAAGCTGACTTCTTGGAGGAAGACCTCAATTGCACCCGCACTTGTGAGTGTAGTATGACGCCTGGGATTCTAATACGCACTTTGGGGTCAGTTTTAAGGATTTTGTGATACGACAACACTCCCAGATATACTACAATGGAAACATTAAACAGTGAGCTGTGCTTACTTTCACAAAGCAACACAGGCAGAAGCAGGGACAAGATTTGAAACCAAATAAGGTGAATCTCACTAGGAATGAGTGGGACTTGGCAAGCTTATGATTGACAGATGGGAGAGAAATAAAAAGAACAGTTACGCAACACATTGCATCTGTGGTTGATGACTGCAGTGCTTTTTCCGACACTGCTTCAGGATTGAGGCCAAATATGACAGGCAAATCCAGAACAAGTAGAGGGGAGACTACGTGGGAATTTGTGACAGAAAACTGCTCCCCCAACCAAGCAGAAGCTGTTGAAACATTCCCTAAGGTCATTGTTTGCCCCCTTTGGTCAAACCAAATTGCATAGGACACCACTAGACATTCAGATCAGCATGATAAAAATAAGCAAGAACAAAATGTAGAAGTTGCCTAATGAAAAATGTGCTTAGTGAATAATTAAATGCTACAGTTGTTACAACTAATTCTCCATACATTTTGCCAGCCAGATAGAGAAAATAATCTTGATTGAATTATCAACTCAGTGAAATAGGATCAATGCTTTCTTTTCTTTTTAATGCAGTACATTCCTACAATCACTTAGCCAGTCAAATGAAAGAGGCTCCTCTGCACGATTATCCTTCTCAAACAAGAGATCAAAGCTTCATCTGCTTGTTATTTGAATAAAGGCCAAGGCTGAAGCCAGCATTCCTCACATCTGATCCACTCTATTCCACTTCCTATCTGCTTGATCAACTGCGTAACAGCAAGCATTGGGACGAGGTCAATCAGCACAATTAATTAGAGGTTGCTTCCTCAGCATCTATCTGTGGACCAAAGCAAGATTACTGATGTTTAATTACTAAACATTTAATCGTGTATGCATTAACCCTCTCACCCATTGATTTTCCCACATGGTTTCTCTGTTTACTGGAATAATAATTGACCTGGGTTTTGCTGCTGCGGGACATCTTGCAGCATGCCCCCTTAGTTAGACTCTATCTCTCACCCTTCAGTTTGAAAATCATTTGCCCTGCAAGTTGCTGGAAGTGCAAGCTGCTACTGGCGCGGCGAGGGTAATGGGGCATCTGGGACCTTGGTGAACGACAGTACCTACAGTCTATATCCTTAATTAATTAAATTTAAGGATTGAGAAAGAAACAGAGGAATGATGGAGAAGAAGGGGAATTAGAATGGGTGAATTAGAGTAAAATCAGGTACAGAAAGAGAAATAAAGGGGGGAATTTTAACCCAAAAAAACAGGTGGGTTAGGAGCGTTGTTGAGGTTAAATTGTTAAAAAATCGGAATCTTGACCAGCACCCGTCTTCAACCCGCCCGCTTCCGGTTTTAACGGAGGCAGAACAGGCGGGAATTGGGCGAGAAATAGAGCGGGCATCCAACCCACTGCCAGGGGGTGGGGCGTCAATTTAAATATTTTAACGAGACTGGAATTCTCTTCTTCAACTTCCATTTTGTTTTTAAATGTAGCTGGTTGGGTTTTACACACTTCATAAAACCCGGAAGTTACAGCAAGGTGAGGACTGCTGCATCCAGGTGGTAAGTGCCTTTACACTTACCTCCTGGTGTGGAAATGCCGGTGTTGGACTGGGGTGGACAAATGTAAGAAATCACACAACACCAGGTTATAGTCCAACAGCTTTATTTGAAATCACAAGCTTTTGGAGCGCTGCTCCTTCGTCAGGTGAAGTGGAGAGATGCATAAAAACACAGCTTATATAGTCAGAGAATAATGTCAGATGTTTATAGGTAATCTTTCTAACTGCCATTTATCACACCTCGGCAGAGAGATAATCACAGCAATCAAAGGTGTAAATGGTGTCCAAACAGGTCAGTCAGGAAAACATTACATCAAAGAACAATGAGGTGGGGTCAAATGTTGCAGATGCTGGGGTCTGTATGAAAAACAAAAAAAGACAAAAAACATTTTTTTTGCTGGAAATCACAGCAGGTGTGTGGAGCGAACAAGCCAACGACGACTCGAGTCTGGATGACCCTACATCAGGTGGGGTTACATGTAGCATGACATGAACCCAAGATCCTGGTTAAGGCCGTCCTCATGGGTGCTGAACTTGGCTATCAGTTTCTGCTCGACGATTTTGCGTTGTCATGTGTCTCGAAGGCCGCCTTGGAGAATGCTTACCCGAAGATCGGAGGCTGAATGTCCTTGACTGCTGAAGTGTTCCCCGACTGGGAGGGAACACTCCTGCCTGGCGATTGTTGCGCGGTGTCCGTTCATCCATTGTTGCAGTGTCTGCATGGTCTTGCCAATGTACCATGCTCCGGGGCATCCTTTCCTGCAACGTATGAGGTAGACAACGTTGGCCGACGCAAAATCGTCGAGTAGAAACTGATAGCCAAGTTCCGCACCCATGAGGACGGCCTTAACCGGGATCTTGGGTTCATGTCACGCTACATGTAACCCCACCTGACGTAGGGTCATCCAGACTCGAGTCGTCGTTGGCTTGTTTGCTCCACACAGATGCAGCCGGACCTGCTGTGATTTCCAGCCAAAAAAAATGTTTTTTGTCTGTTTTTTTGTTTTTCATACAGACCGCAGCATCTGCAACATTTGACCCCTTGTGACCCCACCTCATTGTTCTTTGATGTAATGTTTTCCTGACTGACCTGTTTGGACACCATTTACACCTTTGATTGCTGTGATTATCTCTCTGCCGAGGTGTGATAAATGGCAGTTAGAAAGATTACCTGTAAACATCTGACATTATTCTCTGACTATATAAGCTGTTTTTATGCACCTCTCCACTTCACCTGACGAAGGAGCAGCGCTCCAAAAGCTTGTGATTTCAAATAAAGCTGTTGGACTATAACCTGGTGTTGTGTGATTCCTTACACTTACCTCCTGGATTGAGGGTCCCTGCCTAACCCATCCCACCCCCCGCAATCGTAGACTCCCTCACGAGGCCTCCGATCGCCTTCCCGGAGCCCCACCACCAATGATGTTGAGGCCGGCCCTGATCTTCTCTCCCCCCCACCCCACTGATCCTCCGGTGGCCAGTCCCAATCCTCCCTTCAGCCCCTGCCCCAATCATCCAGAGGCCGGCCCCGATCCTCTCTCCAACCCCCCCTCCCGCCCACCCCGATCTTCTACCTGACTCCGCCCCCGATCCTCTTAACGGCCCGGCCCAACCCCCGATCTTCTTAACAGCCTGGTCCCCACATGATCCTGCCCTCCCACCTCCCTCCTCTGTGCAGCCTAGTGCCACAGATCTACCCGCCTGGAGCCAGCCAGCCTCTCAATCTGCCTGGCTGCGGGTGGGAAATAGAGGCCTCACATGCAAATCAAGCCCTGCTGTTAAAGTTGGCAGGGCCTGCGGGAAAGCCGGCCTCTCGGGTTTCTCGACCACCTCGGAGCCCCCCCACACCCCCACCCCCAACCCACCTTCCACATGAAGATCCAGCCCAAAGAGAGGGAAAGAAAGATTGGATTAAAAGAGAAAGAAAAGAGTCAGAAAGGAAAAGTAAGAAAATAAATTTTAAAAGTCTCTAACACCATTTTACTACCTGTAGGAATGAGACTCCACAGTTTCAATTGTTTCCTTTCTAGGCTGGAGAGGTTGAGTGGCATTGCAGGAACATAAATCTCATCATTAAAAGGTACTTATGCTGTTAAATTCCAGCCCTTTCTGTGGCAGGTTTAATTGGCAATTAATGTACAAATGCAGCAATTTCATAAAACTCGAGGGTGAGTTGCTGTTTACGCGGGGCTCACTGCAGAGCGGCGCAAATCATCCAGCAACTTGTGGCGATTCGCAATTCACGAGGTATCTCTTCCTCGCCACACATTGCTGGATGAATTACCCATTAATAACGGCAAGCCCCATTAAACTCGATATTATGGCAGCAAAATCTGGGCCAATGAGTTTAGACCCACTTGCATTTTCTTTTATTCGTTCATGGGATGTGGGCGTCGCTGGAAAGGCCAGCATTTATTGCCCACCCCTAATTGCCCTTGAGAAGGTGGTGGTGAGCTGCCTTCTTGAACTGCTGCAGTCCGTGGGAGGAAGATACTTTCATAGTGCTGTTAGGGAGAGAGTTCCAGGATTTTGAACCAGTGACGATGAAGGAACGGCGATATACTTCTAGGTCAGGGTGGTGTGTGACTTGGAGGGGAACTTGGAGGTGGTGGTGTTCCCATGCGGCTGCTGCCCTTGTCCTTCTAGGCGGTAGAGATCGCGGGTTTGGGAAGTGCTGTCGAAGAAATGTCAACATCTAAAGCAAATGAAAAATTCCTAAATGGTTCAATGTGTAACAAGGCCATGTGGACAACAAAATGAATAACACGTAGCTGCTGAGAAGGTGTTGTCAACTTTTTTCCTTTGTTAAAATTTTTTCTCCACTTCCATTGAAAGTTGATTCCTTGCTGGAGTATGTTTCCAAAGTGCTGGGTCCCCTCTTACACCTCGCCCAAACGACCATTCTTCTTGTGTGAGCTCGAACAGTAAGTGATGGCTAGCTATTCATTGTGGGGTGGAAGGGAAGGAGCATTCCGGCCATATCTAATCTTGTTCTCACCTGACATCCATTACATGCAGGGGTGACTGGATAGCAATCATGAATGGGAATCTTGGCCAGTTTTCTTCTTTCTGCAACCCAGTGCACTGATGTCAATCGTAACACCCCTATGCTGCATGGGCCCAGATCAGCAGTTGAATAGCCTGCCAAGGCTCAAATATAAATAAGGACCACTCGGGTAAGGTTCTACTCAGCAGCTGTGGAATTGTACTTTCGCAAGGAGTCAACATCTTCTGAAGAGGAGGGGACAGAAGAAAGTTAATGGGATTCTTTTTTAAATCTACCAATTTTGACGCCTAACACCATTCAAAATAAAAAAAATGGATTTGTGATCTGTCTCACTCTTCATGTTCTTAAATGTCACTCATTTTTGCCCCTTTAATTTTCTCCCCTTATCTCCTGAAGGTGCTGACACATGCTATGATGGAGAAACAGTTTGGTACCTTGGCCAAGCTACCATTCATGTGTCAGCCAGGTTATTCAACCATCGGGGCATCCCCACTGTAGCGATTCTGCCTTCACCTGATGTCTACATGTACACACTTTCCAGTAAGGATCACTGGATAGCAATTAGAAACATAGAAACATAGAAGATAGGAGCAGGCCATTCGGCCCTTCGAGCCTGCTCCGCCATTCAACGAGATCATGGCTGATCATCCAAACCCTAGCACCCGGTCCCTACACCGACAGCCATCCCACCCAAGCCATCCCACCCAAGCCCTATCCCCGTAACCCCACTGTATTTAATCCCCCCTAACACTAAGGGCCAGTTTTTAACATGGCCAATCAACCTAACCTGCACATCTTTGGACTGTGGGAGGAAACCGGAGCACCCGGAGAAAACCCACGCAAACACGGGGAGAATGTGCAAACTCCACACAGACAGTCACCCAAGGCCGGATTTGAACCCGGGTCCCTGGCGCTGTGAGGCAACAGTGCTAACCACTATGCCACCGTGCTGCCCTTAGGAATGGGAACTCTTGAGTAACTTTCTTCATGCTAGCTCAGGGATGCTAATGCCAATTATAGCAACATTTTCCCTCCTCAGCTGCGCTGTACAAGCGCAACACAGTCTGAGAATTGAGACCGGCATTTGCTGGTCTATATGGCTCACTTAGACAGTGGAGTCCTAAACTTCTAATTGGGGTGCTCCAGCAGCAGAAGTACTGATGTCTAGAAGCCATAACTCTGTCCCAAATTGCAGAGACGGGGGTCATTTGCATGGATGGGATGGGAAGCCTGCACATCTTAGGGCGTATTGGCAATACTGCCCAACAGTGGCCAGGAAAACTGGAGCAATGCCATGCTGCTACCACGATGGATCAGTGGCCTGAAAAGTGCTGAAATTAGGAAGGCCAAAAATATAAAGATTTATCCTAAGGGAGCACTGGGACACTAAAGTTAAGGTAATTGATTCCATCTGGAATCAATTATCTCAGGCTGCAAGAGTTCTGAGGCCTTTCTTGGAGCCTCAGCCAGATTCGCATCAGCTCTCAGCTGGTGAGAGTTCCTGCCAAAGGCAAGCTGGACAGAATTCCCAACGCAGCCTGGGAACTACCCCAGATATGTCACCTCGCCATGGGAAGGGGTGGGTGTAGTGTATGTAACCGTTCCACCTTTAAGAGAACTATTTTAAGAGATGCACTACTTTATCTTGTCTGCTGTATACTGTAATACCGGTGGTGACCACACCGGTATATAAGTGCTGTGTAATGATTTATTGGGCAGTTCAGCCTGACCTCCGACTAGTAAAGACCTGTTGAATTTACTCTTGTGGTCTGTGTGCAGTGATTCTTATTAACAATAACTAGAACACGCAGACTTAACAGTGGCAACGATGACGATCTTACCCTGCGGCAGAGATATATCCAAGGCAGTTTAACGGGCGTCGAGAAGAGGCATCCGCCCTCATCATCCTGCTGAGAAAAGACTCGGGTCTGAAGAGCAAGGAAGAATCCTGACACGCAGCCTTCCATCAGCAACAGGCAGTGATCATCCCTTCTATCACGGTGGTGGGTAAGCCGATCAGCGACGAGCAGCAAGTCGGCCACGTTGGCTGTGAAGTAGGGGAGGGAAAAACGGAGGATATAAGAGCGGAGAACTCGACCACGGCCGGGGAAAAGAGCCAGACAGAAGTCGGGGCCAGAGGCGCTGAGACTGGGGCAGCGTAAGGCACGGGAGCCACGGTGAATGCAAACGCAGCCGGTGTAAAAGACCAGGCTGCAAGCGGGCTGGGAGACGCAACAGCGTTGAGAGAGAGCTCGACCGCGACCGGGGAAAAAGGCCGGGCAGCTACCGAGGCCGTGAGGCGCGGGATAAAATTTTAAAAAAACGCGGAGAACTCAACCGCAGCCGGGGGAAAGGACCGGACTGCAAGAGGGGCTGGGAGGCACGATTTGAGAACCGCTGGGGAGGGCGAACGCAGCAATACGGCAATCGCCATTACAGCCAGCGGGGGAGAAAGGCAAACGCGGGAAGCCGCCATTTTCGTAGGCGGGGGAAGAAGACAAGCACGGGAAACCGTCATTTTGAAAAAAAAATAAAAGAAAAATTTATTTTTGTTTCTCAAGAAGATTGCGAGGATGCCTAAGCGTGGTAACATCAACGATTTCGATCCCGATGTTGAAGATTGGGCCACGTATGTAGAACGCATAGAGATTTATTGTAAGGCAAATAAAATATCAGATGAAAATAAAGCACTAACCTTACTAAACTCAATGGGTGTGAAGACATACGGGCTATTGAAGCATCTTCTATCACCAGCTAAACCGGCGGATCAGGCTTTCGCTAATATTGTTGCTGTCCTGAGAAATCATTTGAACCCCACACCGCTGATGTTAGCGGAACGATTTAAATTTTATGCGAGAACGCAACTGAAAGAGGAAAGCAACGCGGAGTATTTAATTGAACTGCGTAAGCTAGCGAAATACTGTCAGTTTGGGGAAAGACTGACAGAGGCACTGAGAGACAAATTCGTGTGTGGATTGTCGAAAGAAGGAACACAAAAGCGGCTGCTTGAAGAGAATGATCTTACACTTGATAAGGCTGTCACTATTGCAGCATCGCACGAAGCCGCAGCGAGAGGCACTGCGGAAATGCAGCTGAAGGCAGCGGTACTCAGCGTAGATCAAATGGCTTTGGGTACAGCGAAATGTTATCGTTGTGGAAAGACAACACACGATCAGAACCAATGCTGGTTTAAAAATCAGGAATGTAGAAAATGTGGCAAGCTTGGTCACATAGCTAAAGTATGCCGGTCAGGAAAGAAGACCAGCAACAAAAGGTCACCGCAGGAAAAGTGCAGAAAGGTACATAAGGTGGCTGAGAAGAGTTCGGATGAACAGAATTCGGATTCAGACTCCAACAGCAAGGAACTGGGTAGTCTGAGAATTCACAATGTGAGTAAGGAAGCTGACCTACAAACTATCTGGGTCACACTTCAGATAGCAGGAGTCCAAGTGAAGATGGAATTGGACACCGGATCAGCGTTGACGGTCATGAATAAGCAAGATTACAAAAGGTTATTCACACATATTCCCCTACGGGATACGGAGATAGTATTGCAGACATACACGGGGCAAAGAGTATACCCCATCGGAAAGATAAAAGTCAAGGTGGTACACAAGGGCAAAGAACACCAAGGAATGGACTTATATGTACTACCTGAGGGAGGTCCACCACTTCTGGGACGGGAGTGGATCAGGAAAATAAATATGGACTGGCACTCCCTAAAAGCAATAACGGTAGATTCCGGAAAAAAAAGATGCCAAACCTGAACGATTGTCCAGAACATTGGATGAGGCTAAAGAGGTGTTCCAACAGGGACTGGGAACACTGAGAGGAATTACGGCAAAAATCAAGATTGCAGAACATGCAAACCCAAAATTTTTCAAAGCCAGACCGGTACCTTATGCGATACGACCTGCTGTGGAAGCTGAGCTGGAAGGGCTAGAACATTCAGGAGTACTGTCTAAGGTGGACTGGAGTGAGTGGGCCACGCCCATTGTTCCCGTCATGAAGCGTTCATCGAGTAACAAGCCAGGGGAACCGGGGAAGGTCCGCATCTGTGGAGACTTCAAGATCACGGTTAATGCGGTGCTTCACACGGTGCAATATCCGCTTCCGCGGATTGAGGATATCTTTGCTTCATTGTCTGGCGGGAAACACTTCACCAAGATAGATCTGGCGCAAGCGTACTTACAGATGGAAGTTGAGGAAGAGTCGCGCCAGTATCTCACAATCAACACGCACAGAGGCTTGTATCGATATAATAGACTGGTTTTTGGAGTGGCTTTGGCTCCAGCAATTTGGCAGAGGGCCATGGAGCAGGTATTACAGGGAATTCCAAGCACTCAATGTTACTTGGACGATATCCTGATTACAGGAGATGACGATGAGGAACACCTTGCAAATTTGAAACTGGTGCTCACCAGATTGAAGGAATATGGACTTCGAGTTAATCGCCAGAAATGTGAGTTCTTTCAGAAACGGGTCTTGTACTGTGGTCATGTCATTGACCAGGAGGGGCTGCACAAGTCACCTGACAAGATCGAAGCTGTTGTGAAGGCTCCCGCTCCGGAAACTGTATCCCAGTTGAGGTCGTTCCTAGAGTTGATTAACTATTACCATAAGTTTCTGCCAAATCTATCCACAGTGCTGCACCCGCTGAACGCTCTTTTGCAGAAAGAAGTACCACGGAAGTGGAGCGAGGACTGTAAGAAGGCCTTTCGCAAAAGCAAGGCATTGATCACCTCAGAGGAAGTGTTGGCTCACTTCAACCCAACGCTACCTATTCGTTTAGCTTGTGATGCTTCTCCTTATGGTATTGGAGCAGTACTCTCACACAAGTTGCCAAATGGCTTGGAAAGGCCAGTCGCATTTGCATCCAGATCATTGGCCTCCGCTGAGCGCAACTATGCTCAGATAGATAGGGAGGCTCTCAGCCTTGTGTGGGGAGTAAAGAAGTTTAATCATTACCTGCAGGGCCAGAAGTTTACACTGCTGACAGACCACCAGCCGTTGGTATCCATTTTTAACCCTAAGAAGGGTGTTTCAGTGATGACAGCACAGAGGCTCCAGAGATGGTCCGTTTTCCTAGGGGCACATCAATATCAGATAGAATTCAAAGGTACAAAGCAGCATGGTAATGCTGATGGGCTGTCGCGCCTGCCACTACCTACTGAGGAGGAGGCACCGACGGTTGACCCGGTGGAGTTATTTCACTCGACCATCATCGAATGTTTACCTGTCACCAATGCAAATATTGAAAGGGAGACTAGGAATGACCCGACACTGTCCCGGGTCTACAAATTGACAGTAAAGGGATGGCCAGCCCATGGTGATCCACTGTTACCGGCATTCTCAGCAAGACGAGAACAGCTGTCCATCTGTCAGGGAACATTGATGTATGGAACAAGGGTGATTATCCCTCCTAAGTTAAGAGAGAGAGTTCTAAAAGAACTACATGAAGGTCATCTGGGGGGAGTCAAGATGAAAAGCCTTGCTAGGGCTTATGTGTGGTGGCCGGGTATCGACCAACAGATAGAGGATCTGACGAAAAGCTGCTCAGGGTGCCAAAAAGTCCAAAATGCACCTCCAATTGCACCGCTGCATCCATGGGAATGGCCTTCAACCCCATGGCAACGTGTACATATTGACTTTGCTGGTCCATTCATGGATTCCATGTTTTTAATTGCGGTGGACGCACATTCTAAATGGCCAGAAGTGATTAAAATGACTACCACTACCTCGGAGAAGACGATCGCGGTGCTAAGAACGATATTTGCAAGAAATGGATTGCCAGAGCAAATATGTTCAGACAACGGACCACAGTTCGTGTCAGAGGAATTCCAGAAATTCCTGAAGAAGAATGGGGTGAAACATTATACCTCTGCCCCATATCATCCAGCTACGAATGGGCTGGCCGAGAGGTTTGTACAGACGTTCAAAAAGGCAATAAAGGCCATGAGCGAAGATCAGATTCCACTGCAACACAAGGTGGACAATTTCCTACTGGCATATCGAAACGCCACCCATGCAACAACAAACCAAAGTCCTGCCATGATGTTCTATAACAGGAGGTTGCGGTCCAGGTTGGACTTGTTAAAACCAAATGTGCGGAGGGAAGTCGAAAACAAACAGTTCCAGCATATCAATAACAAGCCCACTCGGAGTTTTGAAATAGGACAACCGGTGTTAGCCAGGGACTATAAAAACGAGAAATGGCAATCTGGAACAATTCGGCCCAGACAAGGACCCCTGATGTACACGGTAGATGTTGGTGAAAATGTAATGCGACGTCATGCTGACCAACTGGTGGGATCGAGAACAAGGGTCGAGCCCATGGTTACGACAGAGACAACCGTGGAGGAAGTTAGTGAACCTGAAGCATCTACCTCAGAAGTGAATATACCTGATGATGATGTCCTATCCATAGGGGATCAACTAGATGAGTCACCCCAGCAACGAGAACCAGAGACCCCTGAAAGGCGTTATCCGTCTCGGATCAGGAGGCCTCCTCAGAGACTGAATCTGTGAACTGTTTTTACATGAAGTTGTGTATATATGTTATTATGTTATGTTTAATGGGGAATATATACTGTTAAGCTAAAAAGGGAGGATTGTGGTGTATGTAACCGTTCCACCTTTAAGAGAACTATTTTAAGAGATGCACTACTTTATCTTGGCTGCTGTATACTGTAATACCGGTGGTGACCACACCGGTATATAAGTGCTGTGTAATGATTTATTGGGCAGTTCAGCCTGACCTCCGACTAGTAAAGACCTGTTGAATTTACTCTTGTGGTCTGTGTGCAGTGATTCTTATTAACAATAACTAGAACACACAGACTTAACAGTGGGCACAAGGTTTGCCCTCTTCCCTCCTTCCAGAATGTTGTGTGCTAACGGGGCTGAGTGACCTGAGCCCCGACAAAAGTGGGTTCTGACCAATTTTCTGTTTCCCCTGTCAGATGATTTGTCCAGTTTCCAATCCAGGGCTCAATTGCAATGGAGGGAACAACTTAAGTCTCATTCTTAATATTTCCTCAATTTTGAAAGCTCTCTCATAAGCCTGAAACTACCAATGGATCTGCTCATTTAGAAAAATTGCATGCCCAGGTAAACGATAAATTTTGAGTATTATTCAGTCTGCCTATGTTGTGTAACATGGTTCTAAGTACTCTGCAATCATACTTGGGGCCACCTTTCTCATTTGTACAAAAACATGTCAACGTTTTGTCTCACTGTCTGTTCGTGGTGTCTGTTAGGGACTTGCTGTCCATTATCACCGTCTTATAGTATTGTGATGCCAACTTTGGTCTTTTTTTTTTGCAGGCTGGTTCTCTGTGTCTGCCAAGAAATTCTGGAATTCTTTTGTTATTTCTTTGTACTTCTGGCTGTAATTTTTCGCTTGCTTCCTAATACATTTGTTGTTCTCCAATTAAATATTGGGAAGACCGAAGCCATTGTTTTCGGTCCCCGCCACAAACTCCGTTCCCTAGCCACTGACTCCATCCCTCTCCCTAACATCTGTCTCAGGCTGAACCACACTGTTCGCAAACTTGGTGTCATATTTGACCCTGAAATGAGTTTCCGACCATATCCACAGCATAACAAAGACCGCCTATTTCCACCTCCGTAACATCACCTGACTCCACCCCTGCTTCAGCTCATCCGCTGCTGAAACCCTCATCCATGCCTTTGTTACCACTAGACTTGATTATTCCAACGCACTCCTGGCTGGCCTCCCACATTCTACCCTACTTAATCTTGAGGTCATCCAAAACTCGGCTGCCTGTGTCCTAACTCACACCAAGTCCCATTCACCATTCGTCCATCTCCCCTGTGCTCGCTGACCTACATTGGCTCCCGGTTAAGCAGCGCCTCGATTTCAAAATTCCCCTCCTTGTTTTCAAATCCCTCCATGGCCTCGCCCCTCCCTATCTCTGTAATCTCCTCCAGCCCCACAACCCCCAGAGATATCTGCATTCCTCTAATTCTGCCCTCTTGAGCATCCCTGATTATAATCGCTCAACCATTGGTGGCCACGCCTTCTGTTGCCTAGGCCCTAAGCTCTAGAGTTCCCTGCCTAAACCTCTCCGCCTCATTACCTCTTTCCTCCTTAAAGATGCTCCTTAAAACCTACCTCTTTGACCAAGCTTTTGGTCACCTGCCCTAATTTCTCCTTATGTGGATCGGTGTCAAATTTTTTGTCTTAAAATACTCCTGTGAAGCGCCTTGGGTCGTTTTACTGTGTTAAAGGTGCTATATAAATACAAGTTGCTGTTGCCTTAATGCGGCTGGTTGCTCTTCCACTTCTGATGTCTGATGTCTGCCATGGCTGGTATTTGTTGTATTTTGTTGTTCATTACGTGCCTCTTTTTCTACACGTTCAGCTATTTCTACGTTGTGGCTGCCTCTGACAGCACCAGGATTGAAGCTATGATAATCAATGCTCATTTCCATTATTAGGACAGATAATGTATATTTACCGAAGCAGGAGCTTTATTGCTTTATTGAGAATTGGTGAAGAAAGTGGACAATAAAGGAGCTACGTGGACACACTGAATATTCACTTGAAGCAGTGCAACATGGTTGTTAACGCTTGGAAAATCCAGGCCACTGACCGAGGGTAATAGCGTGCTGAAGTGAGAAAAGGAGTGAAGGGCTTTGAGCTTTCGCGCCGTACCAGTGTGGAGGCAAGACACAAGAGACAGGAGAACCCCTCAGGAACATATTTCTGCGAGGCTTATGTTAGACAATGTCCGTCACATCTTGGCATAGTCATCACTGCACCCATTTACCATGAACTTTTGCTCCCTTCCTTGGAGCCACTGTTGTCTACTAGTACAAGGGACACACTACTACTATTCCTACTACTATCTAATATTTACTGAAGTTCAGATTTTTCTTTTGTTACTTTTTTTATGTTCTCAAAGAAATCTTACAACCCTGTGTTGGTTTTCTTTTATGCTCTTCTTTGTGTTTAAACATGTGCCTTTTGAAATACATGGTAAGCTGTTAACCTATGTTTTTGCATTTACTTCCAACTTCCATTGGTTGATTGTGTAATATCAAAGGAAATATGGCATCCAGTATTGGAAGGCATTGCTGAAGCCATTGATGTGACAGCTGTTCCATCTCCTCTTTTAAAAATGATTTTTGTCTCCATACAATTCTTATGTGCACCACCACTGTTCATCAAGACAAACAAACAACCTACTCTTAGACTTCTGTGAATACTGTTCTACAACTGACCACAAGATGCACACAAGATTGCTTTGCTCTGATTTTCCTTTTCCTCGTGAAAGAACACTATCTCCATTCCTGTTCTCCCTCCAAAGACCCTCGCGAGTTCAGAAATTCCTCATGTAGGTCGCTGTGTGCCAGAACTCATCGTCATGCAACACATTCGTACCTCTGTGATCTTGGACAGCCATGGACAATACAGCGTTCCTCCAGCAATGGAGCGGGAATAGAAGTGAAGGGAAATGTGGGGGGAAGAAATAGACCATTAGCATTGAGTAGATTAAATTGTTAATGTGAACAATCCCTATTATCAAAAATCTCATGTCAACTGGGACAAGTTGGAAAGTCTGGGTGGTTGGATCAGTAGAGCTCCCCAATGGCTTAGTGGGTACATCATGGTGTTGTACTCAGCTACAAAGACCAGACAACCCCCCGTTTAAGAGCAGTCACAAATTGGCAAAAAGTTCTGCCACTCCTCAAAAATTATGTAGTATTGAGCACCATTACCTGTGACCATGTTGAAATCCCAAGACCCTGAACTTTTCATTCTTCCAGCTGAAAAAGGACAGTATCGAGCAGAAAGACTGTGGCCACGAATTTAATCGCAGTGAGGGGGCGGGTTTGGAAGCGGGTCCGCTATCAAAATAGCAAAGATTGGCAGTGGGTAAGAAACCCGCTGTCAACCCGCGTCCACATGAGTCTCCCAGGTGTCGGGTCTGTCAGCGCAGAACTGACCCAACACCAAGCGGTAGGGGATACAATTCAGCTACTTAAATGGCTTGTTAAGAGCCAATTTAAGAGTATTTTGAGGCTTACTTCTAATTTTACCTTCTCCCCCACGGGTTACCCGCTGTTCAGGGAACACGCCAGTTCAACCTGGCGTGTTTTGAGTCTGCACTGATGTTTGTGAAAAGCTGACAGCTGCAGAAGTGGTGTGAAGGATGCCATGTTGCAGATGGTGAGTTTCAGAGCACAGGAAATGTGGGCTACTGCATTTTTAAAACATATAGCTTACAAGTTTTTAGATCCAACTGTATGTCCAATGCCACCTCATTGGGAAAACCTCTCTCACCATTGACAGATTGCTTCTGTTATCTCACCTACATCTATTGCAGCAACATCGGAGCCAATGAAACAATCAGACCTTGGTCCACCGATTCCTTCCACGATCAGCCCCAACACCAACATCACCAACAACATCACAAACCTTCTCTGCCATCACCTGACGCTGCACTGGACACAGGGCATCAGCCCCTGACAAAATTGCTGGCTGGGAGGCCAGCGATGGCATCACCATGGCCAGATTTACTTCACTTGATGCTGTAAACCCTGGTTGCCACATGATGCGCCAGGTTGACACCATCCCACACCAGCACCGTGAAGCATCCCTTTAATGTCCAAGCCATTCCATGCACACTCATCACTATAGCGGGGTGGGGGGCGGGGGGGCAGTTATGACTGAACAATCACTGCAACTCAGTAAGACACTTCTCAAGGTGCGCTCAGATCTGTCTAATAAGGGCCACTTTTTGAAAAAGAGATTTCACTGTATGACAACACATTACTAGAAACTTCACATGGACATGGCTAAACCTCTCAAGTGCCTACCCTTGTGTGCTGCTGGTTGGTATGCTTGCAGTAGGATGAGGGTGAGTGTGAGGGGTGGCTAGTTGGATGGGGAAGTAGATAGAGAGGGTTGGGTGGAGGTGCAAGGTAAGTTGGTGTCCTGGGGAGGTCTCTTTCGCCCTTGGAAGGGAAGAGAGCCTCCCTGTGTGCTATGACTCCCTCCATAAGCATATGGAGGGAGTCATTGGAGAGCCTGGGTGCAAGCGTTCACCTTTGTGCAGTGATTGTCAGTGTTTGCAGCACCTCAATGGTGTCAAACACTGACAGAACAACTGTCAAAGTGAATGTGGCCGTGGTCCCTTTAAGGAAACCGTCTGATGACGCGTCATCAAATGACCCGCTTCCTGTTAATTGGCTGGGCTTAACAAGGCCAATCAAGGAAAAATCACGTCTGCAGAGCATATGCAGATGGGAGCGGGACCGGAACCTGGAAACCAGCTGACCCACCCCCATCCCGCCTCCTCCATTAAATTTGCGGCCTGTATGTGGATGTACAAAAAGTGAAGAAAGAATTTTGTTTTAAAGTCCAAATTAAAGTCTGGGTGGTCTTCGTAGAATTGCTAATGTCAATGCACAATGAAAAACTCCCATTATATTGGTACAAGACTATTCAATCCATCTGTGCTTTTAATTAGGGCGCACTTCAATTTCAGAGTAAGCCACTGGATTTAATAGCCGCAGCCAATTAAAAATTATCCAGCAATATGAAAGTAACATTTTAAAAGCCTGATGTTAATGATAATGTGTAAAAATAATAATTAAAGTCCTATAATAATTAATTGCTTGTGCATACTTTAATTATTTATGTTAGGGAAACTTCTGCAGCCACATTTCTTCGATAATGATATGGCACATTTTGTAAAAATGATATAACACGTTAACATGAAAATGATGTAGGTTTGCAGTATCTAACTATTCCCCCCTAAAACCTGTCAGGAGGCCCAGTTTCTAGGTTTTCTTGTCATGTCAGTAAATGCCAACCATTAAAAAAAAACTGTTTTCAATGTTGTCCCGTTTTCTGTCCTGAATGCAGTAATTCACACTGGCATAAGATCTATGATGCCAGCCATTCTGTTATCTCTTTCAAGTGGCTATTATTCAAGTATATACCCAGATATTAAAGCCGCCATTTTAACGGGGCGGAAATCGAGCGGGTGGGGGCCAAGGTGGGCGGAAAATTGTCCTGCCTTCGGCAGCACGAGACCCGGGACATTTAAACTCCTGGGCATTGCCTGCGCATTCCCGGCCAATTGCCCCACCCGAAACAGGCGGAAAGCGTCAGCTAGCCGGTGGGCAGCAGCGCAAAGTCTGGCAACAGGAGCCTGCCGCTGGCTACTGAAGCAACAGTCCCTGGCACTCAGGTATGTTGCGGAGAGGGGTGTTTCGGGGGCCTTCGCAATCGGGGTGGGGCCTAAACTGTCCTTGTGGGGCCTGGAGAAGCACTCCTGCTCCTCCTACAAGGAAAGTGAGAAAAAAAAACGTACCTTTTTGCCCTTACTCTTATTTTCGCTAGGTGGACCTGGCAGGATAGGCACAACGGCTCCCCGCTCAGGCCCATGGTTACAATAGAAGTCGGGCCCTGAGCCCGTTCTGCATGTTTAAAGAAGGACCTTGAAGAGCAGGTTAAAATCATTGGCTGCGGGATCGGTGTGGGACGTCAGCGGGTGACTCGCACGAGTGACAGCAAGAGCCCGCCTCCCCGGCAGGGTTAAAATCACCCCCCTGAGCTTTTGGCAGGGTATTTGACTGACACAGATGTTAACTCAAATCGGTCTTCATCTGCACCCACACACACTTCCAACAGGGCTCACTAATAATGATCAGGGGCAAGAATCCCAGCTAATTGTTCTCCTTTAGCCTAAGGATATTAGGTCAATTGTGGAGTCCCACCACTGCCCTGGCTAATATCAGTTAACAACGAGGGCCATGGATCAAACCTTTTTGATCTGTATAGCTCAGTATGGTTCCAAACAATGACACGTGGTGCATTTGCCCACATAGGGGGAGTGTATAACTTATTTAATTTTCAATTTAGTAACTCACTTTGAAAAACCTACGAGCAGCTTTATGCACGTCATGTTACTATGTCTTTGTCCTGAAAGTTATGAATATATATAAGTTCAATAACACTACCTGCATATAATGGGAGTTATGAGATAGTTGTCATGTAGTTGGATAATCACCTCTATTATTGTGTGCAGCCAAACTGAATTAATTGGACTACTACAACGTTGTTGCTCTTTAGTGTTGGTTTTAAAACAATAGATCATTCATTCAGTAAGTCACTCTCCCTGTCCCACAGTACATGTAAAGTCAGGTCATAAGTAGGAAGTGCTGGAGACAAGGCAAAGGTTCATAACTGTGCCACAGACTAAGAACAGTTTCACTGTTGCTATAGGAACAGTATTTGAAGTTCCAGAAGCCCAGCATCTATAGTTTCCTGAAAGAATGATGTACTGTCTGTCCCACAGCTGCATACACAAACCAAAATTAGTCTACCATGTCCATACCTGTCTTGTGGCTTAATGATAAAAAAAATTAATAATTATGGAATAATGAGCCACTGGGCATTAAACACCTCTCGTAGTTAGACTGTAAAAACGTGCGTTGCTGGCTCTTATTTTAGTATTGTCCCATTCCAGTTTAAAAATGTACCTCCACCAATGAAGTTTCTGCAGCTAATTTGGTTCCTTGCAACGTCGAAAGTATGAAATTAAAATCTTAGGAGGCTGTGGAGAAGGGGGATAAAAATCTCCGCTTTTGCATAATCCTTTCAATATGGTTATGGTAATCCTGCACATTTTCAACCAGTCAAATAAACAGCGTTGAAAGAAGAATTTAGCACAAGGTTTCAGAAGTGCTGATCTTTGACACAGGAAGTTCATTATCCAGCTGACCTAGCCTGCTAGCATATGACGCCACCATCTAAATGAGAAAAACAGATTGCACATCTGTTGAAAGTAATAGCTGCCCCTTCCTGCTCAGCCACATTCTAACAAATTGCATCTTTTAAAAATAAATGCCATAAGATAATGTTGTAAAATTCCAGTAATGCACAGATCGTAATCTTAGACAACTTTAACCTGACAAAAATGCATTGCATTATGATTCTATTTCTTGCCGCTTACTATTTTTGTTCTTGACCCCAAAATTGATTTCAGTTAGCACCCGTGCAAAACAAAATCTTTTTGATAATGTCTTTTTACAATTGCATTTGAAAGAGCCAAATGTGATGAATGGATGACTTGATAGGGTAGAAATTGTGATCTGTGGTGTTTTCACACAAACGCTTGTATCAAACTCCTCTGCACGATTTTAATTTGATACAAGGGCGCTAAATGTTCATACATGAACAGCGTCTACCCTGATACCTCCAGATGGGAGGGGAATTAGATCTGTTTCTATGATTCAAATCAATGCCTCTTCTTGGTCTATTATTTTGTTTTGTTTTGAGAGGTAAATAAGACTTACCTCTGCCTGCTTTATACGCTTGACACAATATCTGTATTGTACGACAATTTTAGTACAATTTTTCCGTACTTGTCAAAAATGGATGTCAATTCAAAGCAAATTATACGCCATTAATTTATGAACGTTTGACACGGACACCTGGGTTGCACAGAAAGGCAAACATGGATGACATGCAAAGCAACAGGAAAAAAAAAACAAGAGCCAGTGCAAAGAGCATTTCACAGATGTGGAGGTGAACTTCCTCACTGAGGAAGCCCTTAAAACATTTTGGGGATTAAAAAAGCACGGCCAAAAACCCCACAGAGAGGAAGCAGACCTGGCAGGAAATTGTTAAAAAGATGAATACATCCTCCCAGGTCAAAAGAACAGGTGAGGTTCAGCAGTTGTTGGGGGCGGTGGGGGCGGGTGGGGGGGGGAGGGTTCAAGACAACTGGTTAAAATTAAAAGGGACTCCTTTTGCATGGGTGGTAACAGAGACTAATCAGAATGTCTCGCCTCCATGAAATGAAACAGCGAGAAAGCTCGACTTATCACTGAGGGGACCATTAGACTCAGATGTGAAAGCTGCTGACCTGGATTTTGGATGAAAATGTTGGTATATCGCCTTTGTTTATTTAAAACAATAAAAGTTTTGTTGCTTAAAAAGTTCAACTCCTCAATGGCTGCTTAGTAAAAGTATAGCATTGAACAGGCCGAGGCCAGGTTTGATTTATAGTCTACACTGAATTACCTGTTCTCAGTCAAGGTAGTAATGGGGGTGGAGCCATTTGCCCCAGTGTCCCTAGGTTAGGAAAGGGAAAAATGCAGCCAAGGTTCTCAACCCTGTTCACTGCCGAGTGACCCCTGTTGAAAGGTCTATATGTGCACATCGGGTAAGGACAGGATTACGCTTGACTGTGATGCCTCATGTGGTGAAATAGCCTGCTGACGCTCAGGGGCTGAAAGGCCATGGGTCTCCATCCTGATGGTTACACTGGGATCATCCCCACCGATGCCCTCCAGCGGGGGCCTACCTGGTTCTGCGAGGTCGGCGGGAGGACACTGCTTTGGCATGGGACAAGCAGGTGCAAGAGCCACTTCGGGTGCATCTCCAGCACCTGGCTGCCCACGACGGTCATAAACTCCAGCACCCACCCACCCTGAGGGAGGGAGGGAGGGGGGCTTGCCCAGACCCCCTCACCCCAACCATGGATCCCCAGTGTAAAGGGGGCCGGCTGACCTTTAAAAAATGTTTCCAAAAAAAAATCCTGCGCGGAATCCATCAGTGGTGCCCACATTTGACCTCTGTGAGGCCAGAACGCCTCAAATCACTCGGTGTATCAGCCTCAACTGAAACGCAGGGTCCAGACTGAGCCAAAGGAGCAGAAACTCCCATCATAGGGAGTCTCTGCCCCTACCTCTATGCCCTTGCCATCATTTGCATTATAAGGAGCAGACAGTAAATAAGGATCTTCCATGAATGAGAGGAAAAGTGGGAGGGAGAGAGATCCTGCACACCTCTTAGGCCTAGAAATTTGGTATAGCCGCGTTTGGGACGCTAGTCCTGGCGATGCGCAAAGTTTAACGCCAGGCGCAATTTAGCGCCACCTAGTTGCGATATTGGGTTGCAGCGCCCCTAAAGGTGATTCCAGCGCTAAATCAGGCGCTGCACGCTGCTCTTAAGGTGCTAACCCGGCGGCGCAACCCAATTTCACGCCGGCAGGGCGCAGCGAGGGTGCTGTCAATAATCACTTTCCCTGAGACACACTGGCGCCGGCCAGCTCTTAAAGGGGCAGGTCAATTGGCATCACCAGACACACTCACTGCCTTGTAGGCCTTCAAAGCGGTGGGAGCCTACCTGTGGCGCGCCAGCCTAGCAAGACATGGAAAGGGTGAGGCAGAGGGCAGAACGCCTCACTGATGGGGCATTGGATGCTTTGGTTGGCGCAGTGGAATCAAGGCCAAGGAAGATGGTCGGAATGTGATTTATGTTTTGGACAGTCTCCCGGGTGTGAGAAGCAGTTATGTGTCAGTGTATTAGTTTTGCTTTCTGTTGCCATAGCTTTCTCATGTTTGAAGGAACCACATTTTGTGTAATGAAACACTTTCTTCATTTACAATGGCCATGCCTGCTATTTACATGCATCTTGCCCTTCACAGGCTTGGGGGTATCAGACCGGTTCCATTCCTGTTCTTGGAATGGCAGCAAGCATTCCGTGAGAGGGGCCTAGAAGCTACTTCTGATCAGCCTCTGACGCGCAGCCTGAGAAGAGCCACTCGCGTAGAAGTTCAGGCCAGCAGCCATCTTCTCAGCCACCGACAGAGATGCTGAAGCAGCTGGCACAGCTCAGTCACCACCTCCTTTCTAAATCACAGCCTTCTGACACACTGCTCCTCCAGCATGTTCATGTAGGAAAACTGCTGTCGGAAAACCCTGCCAGCGTAAGGTCTGCTGTGGCGACGTCTGTTGGCCCTCCTCCGTCTGGCCATGCCCGCCCCCCTCTCCCAGCGTCTCAGTGCCCTTTCCAGATGATTCAGCAGCAGGACGTTCCCCTCCAATGCAGCCCCCATAATAAGTGCCCACAGAAAGGTTCCCCGTTGTCAAGGCTCACCAACAGCAAGGTGATGGTCAGAAGGCTGAAGATCGTCTGCCTGCACTGGCTCAGTGGTCAAATGGCTCTCAGTGTGCAGCTCAGCAACTCTTTGTAGCTCTCAAGGAAGTTGTGCTCCAAAAATGGCTGCCGCTTTTAAACCACACCAGTCCCCTTTAAATAACACTCCTCCAGCCCGAGAGTGACTTGGTAAGGTTCCAGGTAAGCTGTCACTATTAGCGCCAGGCGCTACGGAGGGGGGCACCACTGAATTTCTGGTCCGGGGCGCCCAAAATGCGTTGCACACTCAAATGACATAATCAGCCTGCGCCCATGAGCGGGCGCTAAGATTTAGCGCCGGCGCTAAATGCATGCTCAATATGGGGCGAGCCCTGCGCCCGCCCGGAAATTGGCTAGCGCCCCACTTCTCGGCCTCTTTAGGCGTTAATTGGTGGCGCTAACAACCGAATTTCTCCCCCTTAAGGACGAGAAATTCGGTGCATTTGCACCTCTCATTAGCGCCCCAGGGGTGGGGGGGGGTTGCTAATGGGGCGCAAATGACTTTTCACCACTAAATTCAGCGGGAGTTTAGCGGCGGCGGTAACCGGTAACAACGTCATCACTGTGCGCAGCGCCCCGTTTTCGCCCCGCTTGCAAAATTGGCCCACACTCCCTGAATCTGCGCCGGGCAATGACAGCGACTGATTCAGGGGGGTGGGAACGGAGCGGGAGGAGGCTTGCAGGGTGATAACTAAAGGGGAGGTGGTGGGCGGGGGGAAGGAAAAAAATCGTCCGATTTACTTGTCGCAGCCCGTTGCATCTTTGAACACGGGGTCTGTGCCGTGATCTGGCAGCCCAGCAGTCCTCTTGAGTGCTGGGCTGTTGGCACGGCACCCCGCTCCCCGGTGGTCCAGTTGGGGCCCCGCAGAGTTGTGTACTTGGGTCCTCCCCTTTAATGAGGGGAAGAGCCTTTCCATGTGGCAGCGCTATGTGGCCCAGTGTGTAGCGCTGCAGAACGCACTGCCCCGATATTCGGGGTTAGCGCTCTAAGAAGGAAGTGGAGCGCTTGATTTAGTGCTCCATTTCCCTCTTGGGGTGCTAATACTGAATTATGTGGCCACTGGCTAAAGTTAGCGCCCAGGCGATGTTAGTGCCCCAAAATGGTCGATAGCGAATTATTCCCCCAAAGAAAATTTTAAGTGAAGTGTTTACAATAACCATAGACTAGATTAAAAGCCCAAAGCAGATATCTAGACATTGAAACAGAACATCTCAGCTGAGACAGCGGTGGGATTCCTATAACTGGCCTCAGCACATCTACATTAGAAAGGGGAAAATCAGTCAGGATTTCAGCTCGTGATCACGATTCAGCGGCCCCTGTTGGAAGTGAATGTGTTTGCAGGTTAGGTGGGAACAGGACTGCACTCAACTCTGGTGGCTCCACGGTCGAATACAATACTGGCGCTCCTCATCATTGTTTACACATGAATAATGTCCACTGGGGCAACCTATCGGAAGGTGACCAGTACTCATGGAACCATATCCCTGTAAAATGCCAAAGCTCTCGGCAAATGGGAAAAAATGTTGTCCACTCAAGTATTAAATAATTACTATCATTAAAAAAGAGCTTTTATTCAATAAATAATTGTATTTTTTTGTCTATATTTCAATGACAGGCTATAGCTCAATTAACATGCCCACTGATCATATTGATCTTTCTCTTTAATAGGGGTGAACACCAAAAAAAACATTCAAAACTTTGAGTGTGCCAGTTTAGCCCAATGTAGCTTTATCTTGCAAAATAATAAACTCTGGCCTAATACAGACACACTGGGCCAGATTTTCCTCTTCAGCGTCCCATAAAATTGTGCGCACTTTGTGCGTGAACTTGCAAGAGCGTTATCGCCCCACCAAGCTTTTAGGAAAATCTGACTCCACTGGGTTCAGGTGCACATTGAGAGTGCCGTTTTAGTTTCCAACCATCATGGCAGGTGGTGAGTGAGTTCCTACCAGCTGTGGCAAGAACTGTCATCAAAGAGACATTGCAAACTTCATTAATTGCTGTTTTCCTCTCAATAACCTGCTGGATGCTAGGGTAGCTGAGGCAGGGTGGGGACGGGAAATGGGTCACCTGAATTCCACAAAGCATGCTACACAAATGTCCTCATGGATTCTTAGTAGCTTTATAAATTGGACCACACATGATTCATTCGGACTACAGTACAAATATATTGAATTCCAACCTCTCCATTACCCATCCCCAGTTGCCCTGATGGCATTAAGATTCAACCACAAAGCATGAGACTGGAGCCAGACTAGCTAATGGTGACTGGTTCCCTTCCTTGAAGTAAACCAGTTGGGTTTTTTCCTGGCACTAATTTTTTTAGATTAAATTGTACAACTTGCCAAGGTGGGATTTAAACTCACCACTGCTGAGTTGCTTGTCCGGTACCATAATCAACAGGCTACCCTTCCCTGTCGCACCTGAAGTGGTAAATCATCAGTTTAGTTTAATTGGTAGACTTATCAGAACTTAACGAATGCGGCAAAATTCCAGGAGTTTAAAAAAAAATTGTTCTATTACTTTTAGGGGGCAATTTTCAACTGCCAGCCGTCCATTTCTTGCCTGACATATGGACGGCTAGCAGTTGAAAACTGGGGCTGGGGAGGGGGAGGGACAATGGCTGCCCCACTGACGCCTAAGGCCCATCTGATGTCATTTTTGGGGAGTCTGTAAATGGGCGAGCAGCCTTGTTTCTGGCAGCAGGCTGCTTAAATATGCCGGTTTCCAGGACCCCAGTTGCAATTTTCCAGTACAAATGGACGGACCATGCACCGCCTGTTTGTACCAGGTGTTGAGTGGCCTAGCCAACAGTCTTTAAGGGGACCGCTGGAAGCTGCTCAAAAAAAACAGCCAAGGGAGTTTCTAACTTTGATTTTTCCTGCATAGATTAAAATGGCTCCCACCTGATTCAGGTGGACACCTGGGACACCAAGCAGAAGGCCCGAGTTAAAATGTTCCTCCAGGCTGCACGAGAATAATATGGGCTGCTGCCACCCTGGGCTCCACCCACCTCGCCCCCGCCATCTCCACCGCCTTCCACGATTAGTGCCCCTTCCCGAACCTACCTCTCTATAGGTCTCTGGGCCGTCCAGTACTGTGCCAGCTTGAAACCGGCGAGCTGTAGCTCCGGGCATGTAGCTCGCCAGCCACACGTTAATAACCCTCAAAATAGACCAGGCCTCAAGACCGTCAGCAGGAACTTTAGGAAAGTTAAAATCTACCCTCTCCCACCCAATGTGCAACTGGTATTCCCTGCCATTAAATAAGGCACTTTGATGACTGCTTCATTGGGGGAGTGATGTGCCTCAATGAATCCGAGACTCAACGTTAACGGAGCAAAGCAAGGCGTTTATTAACTCAGAAAGTAATACACAGTGGAGAAGTGTCTCTCATCCAGAGATCTGCTGTACTGGATGTGAGACACGCTGGGGCCTGCTTAAGTAGGGGCCAGGTATGGGCAGAGCCCAACACACAATACAATACAGGTAAGGAAATGAAACTGAAACTAAACTCCCCTGCTTGTCACAGTCACAGGCACAATCAAACACAGAGAATACAGAGTGCCTGATGAATGGCATATTTCATCACAGGGAGCAAGTTGCTTTAATTCAGAAGTAATAAAACATGCCACAACTCTTTGAAGGAGAAAGAAGGAGGACAGCTGGTTCCTTGGCGATAGGAGTTATGGGATGCAAATGAGGTTGATTTTTTTTAACCAAAGGTATTAAGGGATATGGGATGGGTATATGGAGTTAGATTACAGATCAGCCATGATCTCATTGAAGGGCGGAACAGGCTCGAGGGGCTAAATGGCCCACTCCTGTTCCTATGTTCCTATTGATGACACCTCTGTACAATCCCCATATCCCAACAAAGATCAGATACAATACACATGTGCAAACCAGGGTCCTCACCAAGCAGACAGTTGCAGGATGAAATCGCACTGTGCGATATTCAGAACAAATGTCTTTGTATGATAATCCTTTGTCTTGCATTTTAATAAGTTTTTTAAAATTTGTAAACCTGTTAAAATAGCAACACTTCAGATCCTTTGCATCATTCATGGAGGCCCTTCCTACCACAGAAGGCGGTGGAGGCCAGTTCATTAAATATATTCAAGAAGGAGTTGGATATATTTCTTAAGGCTAACGGGATCAAGGGATATGGGGAGAAAGCAGGGACCGGGTACTGAATTTGGATGATCAGCCATGATCGCATTGAATGGCGGAGCAGGCTCGAGGGGCCGAATGGCCTACTCCTGCTCCTATCTTCTATGTTTCTATGTTTCCAATATGCTCCACAGATGTTTGGCAAAATTATACTGTGCTGCAAGTTCCCCAATATTGCAATGGACAGAGAGACCTCAACATGGGGCTTGGTTGATGATCAGCTGCAAAGACCACGATGTACAGCAGCCAATACTGGCAGACCAGTCACTGCAGGCATGGAGATTGCTGCTTGAGCTTACTATTGTCCAGCTCTTCTAATGAGCTGTGCAATTAGGCTCTGTTGCTTTCTGTTTGTTTTTTGCCTTTCCCAGGAGATTGCGTGGCTGTGTGGTTGGGGAGAGGGGTGGATAGGGGTCAAGGTATGCAGAAGTTACAGCACGCCAATGTAGGGCAGGCTCGATGGACCAGCTGGCCTTTTTCATATGTTCGTATATTTGTTCATTCATATACTTGTAGTCACTGAAATGCTAATTCCTTTACCTGTATAGTTTTTGCACAGAACTGCATATGTGAAGTTCATCTTTAGCTTTGCACATCCGACACTTTCTATTTTGCACAGTAAAACAATATGATGAAAGGAAATGAATCTTATCCTCTGTTTTAGCCCATGTGCTAAATGTATTTTGCAGGTGAATTTTTCCCTTGTGCACCACAAACTTCTGTGCGTTGCTTCCTATGTAGCTCCCTGCTTCTATGTGCTTCTGATGCTGCAGAAGCATTTGTGAAAGATGTTCTTGCTGTGCCTACAGCCTGTGTAACTATGGGGCTCATTGCAAACTGATGTTACAATGTGCTCAATCGCAGAATGCATTGCAGACAAATATTCTGTCAGGGCATTACTTGTGGGAGACAGCAGTGCACATCTGGGTGCTATATTTTCCATCCTAGCCGGCCAGCCTCTCATAGTTATGCCCAAGGAACCACACAACAGCTCAATATGCTCACGTTGTTATGCCAACCTCAATTTCAAATCAGGCTCACTAAGGTCTGCATCATCCTGCAACTTAAAAGCATGTGGGGGGCCTCTGCCCTGTGCCAGTTGTTTTTTTCCAAACCACTGCCTCTTATCACCTTGTGATTCCTCCTCACCATCAAATCTTTTGCAATGTCTGTGCTGCTGCTTGATGCAAATGTGGATGTAGATGACTGATGTTAGCGTAGCTGTGGATCCTCTAGTTCTACTGATGACTGTGAACTCCTCGCTCCGTGAAGACAGAAAATGTTACACTGCAAGAGACGATGGAGTTTAGGAAGAGAATTCCAGCGTGCAAGGCCATGATGGTTGAATGCTCTGCCCCCAATAGTGGAGTGGAATGGAAGAGCAGAGGGTTGGAGGGCTGGAGGAGGTTGCAGAAGTAAGGTGAGGGAAGACCATGGAGGGATTTGTAAATGAAGATAAGAATGTTGGAAGCTGGGGATAAGAAGCCAGTGGGAGGGAGAGGGAATCGATTTTGGTTACCTGGTCCCTTCTTCGCATCGCCGCACCACAGTTTCGGGACCAGGAGCCAAACAGCAAGGGTATCCCATTACGCATTTGTTAAAACACAGCAACAACCTATATTTATATCTTTTTTTCAAATCATGATTTATAAAGTTGCTAATAAAACAAATCCTGCTGCCGGAAAATTCTAAAAGTAAACATTCTAGTGATTCCTGCAGTTAAAAAGCTACCAGTTAGGCTACATTTATAGCATATACCTCTTCTAAAATATGTTTACCGCTAACGTGAGTATGAAGCAGAGCCTTGTTAGTTGCAGCTTGATGGCATCAGAGCACCCTGAAGTCCCACTCTGGGTCCAGTCCAGTCAGGACGCTGCCAAAACAAACTCACTTGGAATCCTACTTTAATTTGAATTCAACCTGAATCAAACACCCTTCATGTAACTGGGATACAAGAAGGAATTCTTTTTTCCCAAGTGACGAGACAAGAGACGAACCCAGTCTGAAAAGAAGTTGGGTATTTATTGAACAAATAAATGTGGTTATTAAGGGTTACTGGAGATTGTATAAATAATATACGAGTCCACCAACTGCAATTAGAATAGATGAAGCATATTTTAAGAGGAATATTCTAAGCAAAACACTTGGGGTTTTTAGTGTTTTCATCGTTTTTATCACTTATATCTTATTTTAATTTTAAAAATCATAAAAATAAAAATGAGCATGTGCTGTGTCCATATACCCCATTGCATGTGTACTTTAATGTTTTACTGCACATTTTACTGCTGTTTGGTAGGGGAGAACGCTGCGGCTTGGAGCAGGCAGGTTCCAGAACCCAAAGTTGGGGCAGGGAGCAAGCAGGGCCTGAAACTGTAAAGGAGTGAAGCAGACAAGCCCAGGACTTGAAGCTGGTGTGAGAGCGACTGCGGCAAGGTTTAATTTCTGAAACCTAAGTGGGGAAGGAGCTGAGTGCGATCCAAGTGCCAAAAGAAAGTACTTACATTTATATAGCATCTTATCATGTTCTCAGGACATCCCAATGAATTATAGAATCATAGAATCATAGAAAGTTACAGCACGGAAGGAGGCCATTTCGGCCCATCGTGTCCGCGCCGGCCAACAAAAAGCTATCCAGCCTAATCCCACTTCCCAGCTCTTGGTCCATAGCCCTGCGGGTTAGAGCATCCCAAGTGCACATCCAAGTACTTTTTAAATGTGGTGAGGGTTCCTGCCTCTACCACCCTTTCAGGCAGTGAGTTCCAGACCCTCACAACCCTCTGGGTGAAGAAATTTCCCCTCAAATCCCCTCTAAACCTCCGACCAATTACTTTAAATCTGTGCACCCTGGTTTTTGACCCCTCTGCTAAGGGAAATAGATCCTTTCTATCCACTTTATCTATGCCCCTCATAATTTTATACACCTCAATAAGGTCTCCCCTCAGCCTCCTCTGTTCCAAGGAAAACAAATCCAGCCTATCCAGTCTTTCCTCATAGCTAAGATTCTCTACTCCCGGCAACATCCTTGTAAATCTCCTCTGCACCCTCTCTAGTGCAATCGCATCTTTCATGTAATGTGGTGACCAGAACTGCACGCAGTACTCTAGCTGAGGCCTAACTAGTGTTTTATACAGTTGAAGCATAACCCCCCTGCTCTTGTATTCTATGCCACAGCTAATAAAGGCAAGCATTCCGTATGCCTTCTTAACTACCTTATCTACCTGGCCTGCTACCTTCAGGGATCTGTGGACCTTCACTCTAAGGTCCCTTTGTTCCTCTACACTACTCAGTGTCCTACCATTTAATGTGTATTCCCTTTCCTTGTTAGCCCTTCCCAAATGCATTACCTCACACTTCTCCGGATTGAATTCCATTTGCCACTGTTCTGCCCACCTGATCAATTTTTTGATATCTTCCTGCAGTCTACAGCTCCTTCTTCAGTATCAACCACACAGCCGATTTTAGTTTCAGCTGCAAACTTCTTAATCATATCCCCTATATTCAAGTCTAGATCATTGATATATACCACAAAAAGCAAGGGACCTAGTACTGAGCCCTGCAGAACCCCATTGGAAACAACCTTCCAGTCACAAAAACACCCATCAACCATTACCCTCTGTTTCCTGTCTCCGAGTGAGTTTTGAATCCAACTTGACACTTTGCCCTGGATCCCATGGGCTTTTAACTTTGTGACCAGTCTGCCATGTGGAACCTTATCAAAAGCCTTGCTAAAGTCCATATACACTACATCAAACGCACTACCCTCATCTACCCTCCTTGTTACCTCCTCAAAAAATTCAATCAAGTTTGTCAGACACGACCTTCCCTTAACAAATCCGTGCTGACTATCCTTGATTAATCCGTGTCTTTCTAAATGAAGATTTATCCTGTCCTTCAGAATTCTTTCCAATAATTTTCCCACCACCGAGGTTAAGCTGACTGGCCTGTAATTACTCGGTCTATCCTTTCCTCCCTTTTTAAACAAGCGTACCACATTAGCAGTCCTTCAGTCCTCCGGCACCACACCTGAAGCCAGAGAGGATTGAAAAATTATGGTCAGGGCCTCTTCTATTTCCTCTTTTGCTTTGCTTAACAGCCTGGGATACATTTCATCCGGGCCTGGGGATTTATCCACTTTTAAAGCTGCTAAACCCCTTAATACTTCCTCTCTCACTATGTTTATTTCATCTAATATTTAACACTCCTCCCCCCCCCACGATAGCTATGTCTGCTTCACCCCTCTCCTTTGTGAAAACAGACGCAAAGTATTCATTAAGAAACCTACCGACGTCTCCCGCCTCCACACACAGATTGCCCTCATGATCTCTAATAGGCCCTACCCTTTCTTTAGTTATCCTCTTACTCTTAATATATTTATAAATCATCTTTGGGTTTTCCTTGATTTTACTTGCCAAGAATTTTTCATGCTCTCTCTTTGCTTTCCTAATATCCTTTTTAATTGCACCCCTGCACTTTCTGTACTCCTCTAAAGATTCTGGAGTATTTAGCCCTCGGTATCTGTCATACGCCTCCCTTTTTTACTTTATCCTACCCTGTATGTCCCTAGACATCCAAGGGGCTCTAGATTTGTTCATACCACCTTTTTTCTTTAAGGGCACATATTTGGTTTGAACCCTCCGGATCTCCTCCTTGAATGCCTCCCACTGCTCTGACACTGATTTACCTTCAAGTAGCTGTTTCCAGTCCACTATGGCTAACTCCCCTCTGAACTAAGCAAAATTTGCTTTTCCCCAATTTAGAATTTTTATTCCTGGTCTATCCTTGTCCTTTTCCATAACTACCTTAAATCTAACAGAATTACGGTCACTAGCACCAAAATGCTCCCCCACTGATAGGCGTTCTATCTGCCCAGCTTCATTCCCTAAAACTAAGTCTAGAACCGCCCCCTCCCTTGTTGGGCTTGCTACATACTGGCTAAAAAAGTTCTCCTGGATGCATTTTAGGAATTCCGCATCCTCTAGACCCTTCACACTAATTTTATCCCAGTTAATATTGAAATCCCTACTATTACTGCCCTATAGTTTTTGCACTTCTCAGAAATTTGTCTACATATTTGTTCTTCTATCTCCCTCTCACTGTTTGGGGGTCTGTAGTACACTCCCAGCAGTGTGATCGTCCCTATTTTTGTTTTTCAGTTTGACCCATATGGCCTCGTTTGATGATCCCTCCAACATATCATCCCTCCTCACAGCTGTAATAGTTTCTTTAATCAATACCGCGACCACCCCCCCTCCCTTTTTACCTCCCTCTCTATCCCGTCTGAAAATCCTGTAACCAGGAATGTTGAGCTGAGATACCTGCCCTTCTTTCAGCCACGTCTCTGTAATAGCTATAATATCATAGTCCCAAGTATCTACCTGTACCCTCAGCTCATCTGCTTTATTCGCTATACTCCTTGCATTGAAGTATATACCGTTTAGTACAGTAATCCCTCCCCAACCGCAGGGGATACGTCCCTGAAAACCCCCGTGGTTAGCAAATACAGTATAAATGTTCAAATAACACAATAAAAAAGAATATAAAAGCAATAAAAATCATGTTATTTACCTTAATCCTAAATTAAAAACCGCGTATATGCAAAATTCACTGCTGCGGTTGGCAAAAGTTGTCGCAGAGAGGAAACCGTGTATACTTGAAATCCGTGTATGGCAAAACCGCGGTTGGGGCGGGATTCCTGTACAGGCAAACCTCCCTGTTGACTTTTGATGGTAAGATCCCACAAACATCAAATGAGGGGAATGCCCAGTTAATCTGTTTGTGGTGGTGTTGGTTGAGAGTGGAAAACTGGGCAGCACAAAGGAAGAACTCTCTGCTCCTCTTTTCATAGGGATCTTTTACATCCACCAAAACAGGCTGGTGACATCTCTGACAATGCAGCAACCCCTCAGCGTAAGTTGACGTATGAGGAGAGATTGGGTCGATTGGGCTCATACTCGCTGGAGTTTAGAAGAATGAGGGGGGATCTCATTGAAACTTATAAAATTCTAACAGGACTAGACAGACTAGATGCAGGAAGGGTGTTCCTGATGGAGGGGGAGTCCAGAACCAGGGGGTCACAGTCTAAGGATAAGGGGTAAGCCATTTAGGACTGAGATGAGGAGGAATTTCTTCACCCAGGGAGTGGTGAACCTGTGGAATTCTCTACCACAGAAGACAGTTGAGGCCAATTCATTAAATGTATTCAAGAAGGAGTTAGATATATTTCTTTAGGCTAAAGGGATCAAGGGATAGGGGGAGAAGGCAGGGACATTGTACTGAATTTGGATGATCAGCCATGATCTCATTGAATGGCGGAGTAGGCTCGAGGGGCCGAATGGCCTACTCCTGCTCCTATCTTCTATGTTTCTATGTTTCTATCTACTCAAGTCCTGGAGTGGGGCTTGAAGCTGGAGGTGAGGTCAACATAAATATTGCTTCAAAAGGTGTGCCTATCTTTCTATATTATTTAAACTTTTGTGTCTGCAGCATAGTAATACTATAATATTATACAGTAATATTGTACAAAGCACTCCGTTGCAGCTTCAGGCCCTGCTTGCTTCCTGCCACAACCTTGGATTCTGCAAGCTGCCTGCTCCAGGCTGCAGCTTTCTCCCCTACCCCTGTCCATTCCCATACTCATGTCCTCAGTTTCTCTCTCACCCTTAGCATATTCCAACAGTTCCCTGACATGCCATTACAGCCACTGTGGCCATAACATTAACAGGAATATATTCCAGCCTGCAATGCAGGGCATGACTCCAGATCCCCTGCTACCTCTCAGGTTGACTTCTCACCAGGTTCTCCACCAGACCCAAATGCTTCTGCTCCCCCCCCCCAGCCCATACCCCAAGCTCTGCTTCCTAGCTTGAGCCCCCCTCACTCCCACCTCCCCCGCACTCTCCCCTCCCACAATGTATCAGCCGTGGCTCAGTGGGTAGCTCTCTCGCCTCTCAGTCAGATGGTTGTGGGTTCAAGTCTCGCTCTAGAGACTCAAGCACAAAAATCTCGGCTGACACTCCAGTGCAGTACCGAGGGAGTGCTGAATTGTCGGAGGTGCCGTCTTTTGGATGAAACGTTAAACCGAGGCCCCGTCTGCTCCCTAAGGTGGATGTAAAAGAACCCATGACACTATTTTGAAGAAGAGCAGTGTCCTGGCCAATATTTATCCCTCAATCAATATCACTAAAACAGATTGTCTGGTCATTATCGCATTGCTGTTTGTGGGAGTTTGCTGTACGCAAATTGGCTGCTGCGTTTCTTACATTACAACAGTGACTACACTTCAAAAAGTACTTCATTGGCTGTAAATTGCTTTGGGACATCCTGAGGTTGTGAAAGGCGCTATATAAATGCAAGCCTTTCTTTCTTTCCCCAACCACACCCTTCACTCCCTAGCCAGATCCCAACAACCAGTTTCTCTCACACACTTACATGTTGCAGCAACTCCCACGGGGCCTCTCCTTGCCCAGGAGCAGTGGCTCCTCGCCTGGCCCAGATGCCCACCTCTGACCAATTCCGTGTTGGCTGCTATTTTTGCTGTGTTCGATACCTTTAAAAAAGAGAAAAGATACAAATTCAGTAAATCAGGGAGGGACCAAGTCTGAAAGGTATACAGAGTTGGTGAAAGACAGAAAAAAAGAGACAGAGGGAAGGTCGGACAGTCTAAAAGAGAAGGATAAAAAGAGTGAGGAAATAGAGTCGGGGGGTACAAAGACAGCGACAAGGAAATATAAAAAACAAAAAAACTGCAGATGTTGGAAAACGTGAAATCCAAAACAGAAAAGGCTGGAAACGCTCAGCAGGTCAGACAGCAGCTGTGGTGAGAACAGATGGGTTAACGTTTCAGGAGTAGGCCTTTGTCAGAACATGAAAAAGTATGCAAGAGCCACACAGAGAGAAAAGAGTAGAAGATAAAAAGAAAGAACAGAGAGGGAGAGAGAGAAATTGAGAGAGTGGGAGAGCAGAGAGACAGTTACAGGGAGAGAGCGAGACAGATATTTCTGTTCCTGTGCCTGAGCATAGCGCATCACCTGGGCACAGTGTCTGGGGGGAAATTGGGCAGCAGTGCATCCCTGTCTGATTTTAAGTCCATTAATTTGTCTCTGAGAAACTCCATGGGAGATCAACTAGTACATGTAATACTTTCAGTACTGCGAATGTTTGCAGTGCTTTGATTGTGTGACTTGTCAGAATAGGCATTTGGTAATTGTCGAGAAAAAAAATCCAAGTATTCAGAAAAAAAACCTTTTTTTTAAATTTTCATACTTATGTATCTGTATGAATAAAACCACAAATATGAAACAGTTTGCAAGTTATGACAAGGTGTGTTTGGGCTTGTGTTTTAAACCTACGTGCCCAAAGCTACATCTTGTCTTTAGGCTTAAAAAAAACGAGAGCTCAAGTCAAAAGTATTTGCGTGTTAGAGTTAATTTATTTCTCCTCTATTAATGTTTTAATAAGGTCAATCATAGCATTAAAAGGTATGAGTTCCAACAACACCCTAGCTGATCAAACTGCTGTAAGATATGTGAAATGTTCTACACCCCAGTTAAATTCCTCCACGCAAGTTACTTTGAATCTGAATCCCAACGAAGGAGAAACGTTTTAACAGTTCTAAACATGCTTCACAACTTTCAATAAACCAGCTGAAACCTTTAAGGTCAAACTGTTTCTTGCATATTATTCAGATTAACTGAAATGTTTGCAGGAACCTTCAGTTAGTTGCCTGCCTCAGTGACTACAGCATCTTTATACAAAGTGTCAAATTTCAACCATACGCAGATAGAGATAAGAAAGTTTATCTTGATACGCAACAAAAATGTGTCGTATACAAAGATTATGGGATACAAGCATCATGAGTTGACAAATTGTTTATTCCCTCTCTTTAACTTCTTGTCTGTGGATCAGATAGCAGTGTGATTGACACACTTATCACTGCTTTGACTATGGTGATACATATAAAAGAGTTTTAATGGCTGTTGCCTGAAGGTAGCTTTCATTCACGTTCTCGGCTCCTCATGCCCTGCAGCAGACATGTCGATACTTATATTCTTGTTGCTGTTTCATTCTGCTGGCTATACGTGAACACTTTTATATTACTGAAACTGTGTCGATGATAGGCACACGGCACTCCTGCTGTTGACAGAACCCTCTAATATAAGGCAGACCTCTAGACACCTGATAGCGTCAGACACTTAGGGGGGATTTTAACTGGGAATGGGTTTTGGGAAGGTGGCTGGGGGGTGGGGGGGAGGGTTGATGAGCGTCAAACTCACCTGACATCATCAGTTTGAAGCCTGGGGCTATTTTAATTCCCGGGCCTCGTTTACATCCAGCCGGCCAGCTGCCCGTCCGAATCAGGGCAGTTCAAAATTGTGGGCCCTGGAGGTGGCCTGCTTGCACCAAGGTGATCCACATTGTCAGGGCGGGGGGGGGGGGTGATGTTTGGGGTTGCTTCACAGGTGGGAAGTGGGGAACCCAACAATTAATTCACCGCCCCATTCCCACTCGGAACTCACCGTCCTCGGCCTCTTGCATTGTTCCACGGAAGCTCAACGTAAACTCGAGGAACAGCACCTCATCTTCCGATTAGGCACTTTACAGCCTTCCGGACTCAATATCGAGTTCAACAAGTTCAGATCATAACCTCGGCCCCCATTACATTCTTACTTATATTTTATATCCACACCTTTGTTTTGGCCTTTCCCCCCCTGCCTTTCTTTTTCTCTCTCTCCCACATGGCAACTGTCTCCCATTCTGTCAGCGCATTTCACACCTAATCTAGAGCCGTCTTTTGTCTCCACTAGTCCTATCACCATCTCGTCTCGCTTTGAATACCTCTTAATGTCTCTTCTCTTTTGTTCTCTCCCAGCTTGGCCTCTTAATCTATTTCATTTCCTGTGCCTCTTTAGTCTTGACAAAGGGTTTTGACCCGAAATGTTGACTATAATTTCTCTCCACGGATGTTGCCTGGCCTGCTGCGTTTATCCAGCATTTTCTGTTGTTATTTCGGATTTCCAGCGTCTGCAGTATTTTGCTATCGTACTAGTAGTGGCTCCTGCTCCTTCTGGTTTCACTAAGGAAAGTTTTTGACTTACCTTAGAGGGCCTCCTCTTTTTCCCACCAGGACTTACGAAGCGGGGCACCAGCTTGGATCACTAAAGGAATCTGGAAGAGTAGACATGTCAATGGAGGTTCTTCCCATCCAGCTCAAACAACAACAACAACTTACATTTATATAGTGGCCTAGAAATTCAGTGCCCTTAGCGCCGATTTTGCGGCGCTAGAGGGCCTAGCGCTGCAATTGGCGCCGGCGCCTAAATTGCCTGGGGCCCTTCCGCCGCGGTAGACCGGTAGTGCTGCGCCGGCACCGATGACGTCATCGGTGTGCGCAGCGTCCCGGTTGCCATGGTAACCCGCCCGAACTGGGAAATTGACTTGCGGCCGCCTCGCCCGTGGCAGCCGCAAGCAACGTTCTGGCAGAGGTGCCTTGCACAAGTTTGCGCCGGCGCATTAAAGGCCCCGCGGCGGCCGGCCGCTTTCCCGCCGCCCGCCTGGCCGCAGCTCCCTCCCCGGACTTCCCCCCCCGCCCCCCCGGAACAGAAGCAAGCCCGGCACTTGTCCGAGGTGCCGGGCTCATTTTTAATAAGATTATCGCGGGCCGCGGCCGGGTGCAGGCAGGTCCTCCTTAAGGGAAGGAGGAGGCCTGCACTTCCCGAACCTGCCGCACCGCAGCGGGCGCCGCAGCGCCGGAATAGCGCCGAAATTCAGCGCATAGCGCCAGTTTTCAGGCGCTAACAGCTTTCAGCAGCGCCGGCAGCCGTTTGGGCGCAGAAGTAGTGAATTTTTGGCCCGACCAGCGCGACTTAGCTCCGACACTAACTTCCGGCACTAAAGCCGTTGCTGCGCCAAAACCCAATTTCTAGGCCAGTGTCTTTAACATAGTAAAACATTCCCAGGCTCTTCACAGGGGCGTTATCAAACAAAAATTTGACAACAAACCACATAGGGAGATATTAGGACAGGTGACGAGGTAGGTTTTAAGAGCGTCTTAAAGGAGGAAAGAGAGGTAGAGAGGCGGAGAGTTTTAGAAAATTCCAGGGCTTAAGGCCCAGGCAGCTGAAGGCACGGCCGCTAGTGGTGGAGCAATTAAAATCGGGGATGCGCAAGAGGCCAGCATTGGAGGAGTGCAGAGACCTCGGTAGGTTGGAGGGCTGCAGGAGGTTACAGAGATAGGGAGGGGTGAGGCCATGGGAGGGATCTGAAAATAAGGATGAGAATTTTAAAATCAAGGCATTGCGGGGTAACCCGGCAAGCCAATACCCTAATGGGTCATGTGATCCTAACCAAACAAGCAATGCAGAGTTTACTAGTACTCTCGTGGGAAGCTGCATGTGTTTTAACCAGTTAAACTCCTTAAAAGTGCACACTTTTGGGTCCCTAAGTTTTGGCTTTGTCAACTTGTGTCTCACTTGTCTGGATTTAGGTACGTGGAGTACATCCCTATGGGAAAACAGTGTGCATACTACCTGGCAAACAGAAATTCTATATGTTGTGTGGATTTGTCAGTAGCTTAGTTTGAAGACTTCTAAATATGGTGATAGGTTTCCTCACATGTCAGACACCCAGTTGACCAAAGAAAAATAAGTGATAATACTTAGCCAAAAAAGGATAGCTGTGTTTGCTGCCAGTGTGTGACAGCAGTCATCCATTACTAGTATAAACGCACAGTTAGTGGTAACTACAAACAAATAGCAAAAAGCATAAAACTACTTCTTAAACCATACACGTTTCAATGTTACAATGATCAACAGAATGCTTCTGTGCTGCAGCAGTGCAGAAAAACATTGAATCTAACAAAATCTTTTTAGCACCATTTTACTTTTCTTCGGAGTTATCTTCAGGCTGGTGTAATGCAGTCGTACTTCCTCCAGCCATTCTGTTTTGTGAGTGATTAGACATGAGCAATTCATCATTTGGAGCAACAAAAGAATGGAAACGGGAGTTCAAACATTCTATTCATTGGGTAAGCATTTCACACCTGAAAATGAATAGTGATAGACATAGCAGCTGCTTAACTTGATACCTATATGCACAGGTGTGATTTTCATTTTGTACTGTCAATCATTACTGGGGGTGGGGGGACGGGAAGGGGCTGTTTGCAGGGGCCAACTAGCAGGCCATTCCAGCTGGGAAACACATGGGCCTTTTGGTAGAAAGACAAAAGGTAGTACATAAAGGAAGCTGCAGAGTAGAATGAAAATATTTCTCTCAGCAAACATTAGAAGTCACAGTTGAAGAAAGTCTGAAATATTCAAGGTTAGCCTTGATGATATGCAGATGCCTGTTATATGTAAAGGCAAAGAACTATGTTAGAGTGAATAAAATGATGTGGATTAATTATGACTAATCTATAAAAATTCTTTGAACCAAAGGATTTTGTTCAAACTAGTATGAAAGGTTAGAGTGCTATGCTAACAGACAAATTGTTGAAATGTTTCTTTTACTAAATCCAAAACGTATTGTAGATAATTGACTGATCATTCAATAAACTTCATTGAGTGGATAACAGTCAGTGTATTTTGTGGCAATTATTACTGATACAATATAAGCAGCCAGCGATGCCTGTTCCCAACTCACTCAGCCAGCTGTAAGTGGCTTTGCTTCTGAAGGGCAATCAGGGATGGGCAATAAATGTTAACCTTGCCAGCGATGCCCACATCCAAGATTCCCGCTAAGCCGCGCAGTGGTCTGGAGGTCCCGTGCAGGCCACTCGCCGGCTTTCCAAATGGAAGAAACCGCGCTCGCGCGAACATTTCAATGGGCCGCGCAGCCAGTTAAAGGAACCGCGCACCAAAAAATAATTAGAGGGAGCATTGCCCACTTCCCGTGAATGAATAAAAAAACTTGCCAGTATTTGCTAATAATGGTCGCCAAGAGGAGCCAACAACAACAACTTGCATTTATATAGTGCCTTTAACATAGTAAAACATTCCAAGCTGCTTCATAGGAGCATTATAAAACAAAATTTCACACCAAATTACATAAAGAGTTATTAGGATAGACGAGCAAAAGCTTGGTCAAAGAGGAAGGTTTTAAGAAGCGTCTTAAAGGAGGAGAGAGGTGGCATGGCAGAGGGGTTTAGGGAGGGAATTCCAGAGCATAGAGCCTAGGCAGCTGAAGGCACGACCATCAATGGTGGAGCAAAGGAAATCGGGGATGCACAAGAGGCCAGATTGGAGGAGTGCAAAGATCTCGGAGGGTTGCAGAGATGGAGGAGGTTACAGAGATGGTGGGGGGGGGCGGTGGCGCAAGGCCATGGATGGATTTGAAAACAAGGATGGGCATTTTAAAATCAGCTCTAAACTTTGCTTTTTCACCTCTCCCTCTATACTAGTGCTGTCCCAGAGAGTAGAAATAGTGCACAGAGTGAACACACTGTTAATATTTTATCTTTCGACATTCCCAGCAAATGTAAGATTTAACGAGACTTCAGATAAGTAACTTTGGTAAATGTAAGTGAAGCTGTATGCATTTTTTCCATGTGCGGAATCCTTTCAGTAATCATCATCAGCTCGCTTCTGCACTAGTCTGGTTTATGTAATGTTTTTGTCTGGCCAACCTACTGCATATAACAGAGCACTTACTGTAGCTATTCCTTTTAAAGAGCAAAGTTGACAGCTCAGCTGCTTTGGCAAATATCTGTGACTTTTAATAGTCACAAATTCAAAGTTTAATCAGCAAGGAATTGTTGGCAGGCAGCAGTTCATGTTGCCTTTACATTACGCTGCCGATGCCAGCAACAGCCCTGACATCAGGGGTGGCGGTGCTGTGAGGTAAATGAGGGGGTGCCATTGCCTTCAGCAGCGCAGAAGCAACAGCAACAACAACAATTTGTATTTATATAGCACCTTGAACATCGGAAAGTGTCCCAAGGTGCTTCATAGGAGTGTCAGTAAACAATATTTGACAATACTTCAGGAAGTAGTTTGTCTCCACTTCAAGATGGCATGGTAAGTCTATACCATTGTAATGCATTTGAAACAGCTTCTGTCTCTGTCGTTTCCTTTGTTAATTTCAAGTCCATTTCATAAATTCAAAGTCTAAGATCGAAAGATAAAAAGAAAGAAAGTCTTGCATTTATGTAGCGCCTGCCTTTCACAACCTCAGGACATCCCAAAGCACTTTACAGCCAATGAAGTACTTTTGAAGTGTAGTCACTGTTCTAATTTAGAATACGCGGCAGCCAATTTGCGCACAGCAAGGTCCCACAAACAGCAATGAGATAACGACTTGTTTTTCTTCGAACTAGTGCCATGGGATCTTTTACGTCCACCTGAGCGAACAGACAGGGCCACGGTTTAACATTTCATCTGAAAGACAGCACCTCTGACAGTGCAGCACTCCCTCAGCACTGCACTGGAGTGTCGGCCTAGATTTTATGCTTATTACAACAGTGACGAGACTTCAAAAGTACTTAATTGGCTGTAAAGCGATTTGGGACGTCCTGAGGGCCTGAAAGGTGCCACATAAATGCAAGTGTTTCTTTCTTTTATCCTGCACTTCTGGCAACGGACCGAGGAGACCCAGGTTTCGGGAACCAGTGGTGCAAGCAAGCACCTCACTGGCACCAATATAAAAGCAGCTGTTATTGTGGAGTTGCCACCTAGCGCCCAACTAACCCTAAATAAAAGCAGGCTGCTCAGCCAAGCCTCATTTCATCCAGCTCATCCAATTACCATGATGACCTATTTTCTAGTATTATAGCAGTAGTTAATCAAGAACCAAAGGTGAGAATTCCAAAATACACAAAACCGCCTCCCGAGGCACCTCAGAGTAAGCAGATGCCTGCTCTGGTGGCAGACAATTATTCAAGAAAGTAATTATCCAGAGGCCCTGCCAGGTAGATCCCTTTGTTTGCTCTTCGTTTTGCAAATGCTTTCAAAAAAAAGTATTGATGCTGCCTAAAGTCCAGATGTATTTCAAAAGAATTACTGTCAATTGCAAAACAAATTAACATTACTTTGTTGCAGTCGCAGACCAACACGCAAATTTGTCAGCGATTCAGTATTTGTCCGGTACAGTATAAGACGTCCCATGTATTTCATCAAGATTACAGGGCAGGAGGCAATGAAATGTGGAATCTTGTAGAATTTTAAAAAAATTGAAAATACTAGGCTGCATTACAAACCACAAGTAATGTGTATAATTTACAGATTTAAAACATCAACAGAGTTTTGAATATTTTCTGTTAGAACAGAAAGACGAGACACCAAATCAATGATACTTGTGGGGTGAAATCTCACTGTGTGATATTAGTAACAGATGTGTTAATGTCATCAGATGAAGTTCCTGTCTTGCTATTTAAACAAAAGTATTAACTTCATGCCAGATAAACAGGTTAATGCAGTTGTTAAAATGGCGGATAACGGATTTTTGTGGGTGAAAGAAAGAAAAATCTTGCCTTTTAGGGGCTCAGGATGTCCCAAAGTGCTTCTCAGCTAATAAATTCTTTTTGAAATGTAGTCGTAGTTGTTATGTAGCCAATTTACAGACTGCAAGGTCCCACAAACAGCACAGAGATAACAGGTCAGATCATTTGTTTCAGTGATGCTGGTTGAGGGATGAAGGCTCTTCGAATAGTGCAGTGCAATCTGTTAGAAACATAGAAGATAGGAGCAGGAGTAGGCCATTCGGCCCCTCGAGCCTGCGTCATCATTCAATGAGATCATGGCTGATCATCCAAATTCAGCATCCTGTCCCTGCTTTCTCCCCATATCCCTTGATCCCTTTAGCCTTAAGAAATATATCTAACTCCTTCTTGAATATATTTAACTAGCTGGGGGTGCTCGGCGTTGCCAGGGCAATTTTGGGCCGCGTGGTCTCCCTACCCCTGTCTGTCCCCTCTCTCTGTCCCTCCCTCTCCCCCTCTCCTCTCCCTCCCTCCCCTCCCTCCCCCTCTCTCTGTCCCTTCCTCCCCTCTCGCTGCCTAGCGCCTGAGGCCCGGTGCCGTTGTGATACTGGCCGTGCGGGGCCTAGCGCTTCAGGCCCGGCCGGGCTCTCGGGCCGAGATGGACCCCAGCTGAGCTCCCCCGCGGGTGGCGCGGTTGATGGCTGGCCGCTGCTGCTCCCCTGCCCGCTGCGTGTAAACTGACCTGCCGCTCCCGGGGCCGCAATGTGCAGGTTTGTTTGGCTGGTGCTGTGGCTGTGGGGATGAAAAAAATGGCGGGGAAGTTTCGGGAGACTGGAGGATTAGGTCCCGCCCATGACGCAGCGATTGGTCAACCATCAGGTCACTGAACTGTAGGATTGGTGAACCAGCACGTCACTCAACGCTAATGAGAGGTAGGATTGGTCAACCGCTAATGAGCGGATAGATGAATTGGCCTCAACTGCCTTTTGTGGTGGAGAATTCCACAGGTTCACCACTCTCTGGGTGAAGAAATTCCTCCTCATCTCTGTCCTAAATGGCTTACCCCTTATCTTTAGACTGTGACCCCTGGTTCTGGACTCCCCTGCCATCGGGAACACCCTTCCTGCATCTAGTCTGTCTAGTCCTGTTAGAATTTTATAAGTTTCAATGAGGTCCCCTCTCATTCTTCTAAACTCCAGCGAATATAAGCCCAATCGACCCAATCTCTCCTCATACGTCATTCCTGCCATCCCAGGTATCAGTCTGGTGAATCTTTGCTGCACTCCCTCCATGGCAAGAACATCCTTCCTCAGATAAGGCGACCAAAACTGCACACAATACTCAAGGTGTGGTCTCACCAAGGCCCTGTACAACTGCAGCAAGACATCCTTGCTCCTGTACTCGAATCCTCTCGCTATGAAGGCCAACATACCATTTGCCTTCTTAACCGCCTGCTGCATCTGTATGCTTACCTTCAGCGACTGGTGCACAAGGACACCCAGGTCTCGTTGCACTTCCCCTTCTCCCAATCTATTGCCGTTCAGATAATAATCTGCCTTCCTGTTTTTGCCACCAAAGTGGATAACCTCGCATTTATCCACATTATACTGCATCTGCCATGCATCTGCCCAATCACCCAACCTGTCCAAATTATACTGGAGTTTCTCGGCATTCTCCTCACAGCACACACGCCCACCCAGCTTTGTGTCGTCTGCAAACTTGGAGATATTACATCTAGTTCCCTCATCTAGATCATTAATATATATTGTGAATAGCTGGGATCCTAGCACCGATCCCTGCGGTACCCCACTAGTCACTGCCTGCCACTTGGAAAAAGACCCATTTATTCCAACTCTTTGCTTCCTGTCTGCCAACCAGTTCTCTATCCAAGTCAGTACCTTACCCCCAATCCCATGTGTTTTAACTTTACACGCTAATCTCTTATGTGGGACCTTATCGAAAGCCTTCTGAAGCTCCAAATACACCACATCCACTGGTTCTCCCTGATCTATTCTATCAGTTACATCCTCAAAAAATTCCAGTAATTTTACACCACCTGAGAGCGCAGATGGGACCTCGGTTTAACTTCTCGTCCGAAAGACTGCACCTCTGTACTGTACAAAAGTGTTACCCTAGATTATGTGCTCATATAGTTGGAGTGGGACTTGAACCCACTATCTTCTGACTCAGAGCCAAGAGTGTTATCACTGAGCCAAGGCAACTAATATTGCAGTGTGATTTCAAACCATTGATATACATATTAGTGTTATCAACTTTTCTCAGTGTATCGATACTAAGAAAAACCACAAATGCTGGAAATGTGAAATAACAACAAAAGATGCTGGTAATGGTTGATCAGCATCTGACAGGGAAACTAACATTTTGGATGTTCTAAAAACTACATATTCTATCCATCACCAAGACCACTTTCTGCTTCTCCACAGCATTACCCAACACTGTTCTATGTCACACCCTAATCCATGCTATTTTTACCTCCAAATTCAATTTCTTCAATGTTGTCCTAACCACCCTCCTGAGCTGCACCCTACATAAATTTCAACTCATTTAAAACCGCACCCCAGGCACCCATCTCACACTTTTCACCCCAATCCTCATTCACTGCCACTGTTGTTCCATCGGCCAATCGATTGCATTCAAAATCTTTATTTACCCGCTGCATGGCCTCATCCCAGCCTACCTCTGCAAATTCTTCCTGTCCTACATCCTAACCCATACCCTTTAGTTCTCCAACTCTGGTCTCTTGTGCATTTGCTCCTCCCCTCATTTCACCATTTGTGGCAGAGCCATAAGCCATCTAGAACCTACTTTCTGGGACTCCTTCCCTTAAACCCTCCACCGACTATTTCTCTCTTCAACCATACGTCTTGTCATCTCTCCTACCTCTTCCAGTGCTCGCTGTTATTTATCCTCTGTGAAGTCCACTGGATCATTTATTATATTAAAGTCACTAAATAAATGAAAGTTGTTGTTATTATGTCATCCTTCATTAGAAGTTATTTTAAAAAGTTCTGGTCAGTGTAAGTCCAGATAGTAGTATGGGTTTATAGTTTTCACGAACAAGGATTAAAAGTATTTGATTTGAATCTTATGCATTTGGAATTATAACAAGTGATTCTGTAAACTCTTCTGTCAGCCATAAATAGCATTGACCCTAACCCCAACTCAAACCCTTCCCCCCTTCCAGGCTTAACTAACCCCCATAACCCAAGATTAAACAAGCTGCCACAGTCACCACCTGCCCCCCACACACAAGCCGATTTGCTCACCAGCACAAGCACAGTCATGACAAGAAGCCTGAATGTGTTGATGCATTCCTCCCACAGGCACTGTGCAGTTAGGATGTGCAATGACTTTCAGAAATATGTATGGGAATGCACAGTTTCATAAAATATATATGCCAGTGTATACCTAAATGTACTACGGCCTCATAAAATATTTATGTGAAGGTACACTTAATTGCACAATGGCTTTATAATAGATATGTGAATGTACACCTATATGTATTATAGAAACATAGAAAAATAGGAGCAGGAGTAGGCCATTCAGCCCTTCGAGCCTGCTCCGCCATTCAATACGATCATGGCTGTTCCTCTATCTCAATACAGTACCATATTCTCGCTCTCTCCCCATACCCCTTGATGCCTTCTGTGTCTAGTTTCATATTTATAAAATATATATGCAAATGTACTTTCCTCAGATTTCCAAAAAAATCTTCTCTGTCAACAGTAACTTCTGAAACAAAACACTAATATCTGTTGGACTCTTAACAGTTTTACTGTGAGTCTCAGGTGGTAGATCATTGGAAATTGGATTTATTGGTAAGCAATGGGGCAAGCATGTAAACTAATGTACCTGTATGCTGTCACAGCAATTGTCTTCATCCTTTGAGGATTGAAGTAATATTTCTGCACAAAACAAAAATGTAACAAAATTACAATCTTACATTCAGAGAATACAAAGAATCAATAAATATTTTATGGTCAACACATTGCTTTTCAAATTTATTTAGCTTGCTTTCCATTTTATTTACTTTGCTGCCTCTTTAGATCCCCTTGTGTTCTGCATCAACCCAACCACAAATTATTTCTGCAGCTGTTAGATAAAGGAAAGGATAATTCTGAACACTTGAAAGGGCTTTCAATGCTCAGAGAATGAAAGTAAACATTGTAGCTATCACCCCTGGGTAACAGTATATACAATATTTGTTATTACTGTATTAGGGTTGAGCAAACAGTCTGCATTGGTAGCTCAGTGCAATCCAATCTCAGTCCTGCTCAGACTTACTGACTTTACCCGATTTATGTTCTATTCCCTCCTCCAGCTCTCTGCTAATTTAAGCTTCTTTCCTGTGTTTCCACCTCATTTGAAACAATTAAAATGAAATACAAATCCTTTCAAGCTCAAATTAAAGAAAGCATTTTCTTGGCCTGATTACATTGAGCAAGGTTTGTGATTTTTTTTGTGGGGGGGAGGGGGTGTGAGTTATATCCAGAGCAATGTTTTTTATTAATTCCAATATGTTTACAGTGTTTGAATGATCCTGATTGCAGATCATTAAATAGAGGTTTCAGAAATTATGGTTTGTTTTTAAGTGCCTCTGCCCTGCGTAAAGTGGGTGGTGGTGGCCGGAAAATGAGGTTGGGTCACTTACTATCCCGTTTATGCTGACCCTGCAGCAGCTGCTATCTTGGGTAGAGTCGTAAGAAGGGCAGCCAGTGCGCCTGCTGTTTTACATGGGAGGCCACTTGTAATATGAAAATCGGGGTCCTACCATGGGCCGTATTTTCCGGTCGGAGGCTTCCCGCGTGCGGAGGCCTCCGATCTGGGAAAAATCTACGCACTTACCTGTAGACTCCCGAGGTCTGGACACTTCCGCTCCTGGGCCTCTCCAACTGGAAATGCGCAGGGCCCAGGTATCCCAGAGGCGCAGGCGGTTCGCAGCGTCCCTGGGATCGCGTGGGCCATGGGAAGCCAATCACAGAAGGGAATCTCCCTTCATACACTTGACAGGAAGACCTGTCAAATATATGAATGGAGATCACCCCAAAAACACTGTAAAACATTAAATACATTTTTTTATCACATTTTTTAAATTAGTTGAAATTACAATAAATTAAATATTTTAAATAAAAATTTAATTTTTTGAAAAAATAATTAAAAATTTTTACGGGACTAAAAATAAACTTACCTTTTTTAAATGTATTTTTAAATGATAAATGAGTGAAAAAATTTTTTTTTTACTTTTTCCGACTCTTATGCAGGCCTTACGCTTGCTTTTACCAGATGTAAGATTTCTAAGGGTTTTCTGCGGGCGGAGGATCTCCAGAAAGTGGAACTATCTGCCCGCAGAAGCCCTTCTCCAGGGCAGCTGGAGGATCTGTCAAGAGCATTCTTGGCAGATCGGAAATGCTAGTTTTCAGCGCATGCACTTGGCATGCCTGAAACTGGCATTTCCGATGTCCCTACGGGATCGGAATATCTGGCCCAATGTACTTAGCAACTTGATTGCAATTTTGAGGTACAAATAGGTGGTGTATGCAATGCCGATGCACGGTCCATTTGTACTGGCATTGAGCGGCCTAACCAGTGGTCCTTAAAGGGAGGGAGCTGAAAAAATGGCAGAAGATCTTTTTAACTTTAATTTTTATGGGGCCAAGTGCAAAATAGATCACCGTGTCATTTCAGCTGTGCAGTGTCTGCATCAAGCACTCCCAGGTCAGGTATAGTGCAGTTTAACTATAAAGGTCTCTAAACTGCCACACAGTACTTTAGCCCTAGTATGAGAAGAGCAGCCAGCTCCCACACCAGTTATTTTAATGGCCTTTGTGAGATTGTCAATTTAGTACAAAATCAAGGACAATTTTCTGCTGTAAGCCTATGCCCACTTGGAACTGCAGCTGAAACTCCCCAATTTAATTTAACATGAGATGCTTATCGGCAACAAAAGACAAGACTTTTGTTCCATCAGTCTTCAATGGATTCAAGCCCAGTTCATTGTCTACCTCACTACACCATCAGATGGGGCAATCTTCCCAGCCCCGAGGAGGTGGGTTTGGAGGTGGGACAGTTGGCAAAATCGCAAAAAAAAGAGGGCGGGTTCAGAACCCCCCTCCAAACCACCTCCGCGCAATGTTGCCGGAGGCGGGTTTCATGGGTGCGATTCGGTCCCGCTTCCATCAGTCGGAAGAGGTAGTTAAGACCCTTAAATAGTCATTAAGGGCCTCTATAATCCTTTGTTATCTTGCCACATTTTGGGCTCAATTTTGCCAGGCCCGAGGAGGCGGGATTGGAGGTGTGTGAGGTGTTAAAATCGCAAAAAATAGCGTGCGGGCCCGATCTCACCTCCATCCCGCCTCTGAGCAATTTTCCCAGAATCGGGGTTCCAGACCCCATTTCCATCCCATCTCCAAGAGGCGGGATAGGCCCGTAAGGCCCTTAACAACCACTTCATTGCCTCTATAATCCACTTTTGAGAGGCCTTTCTGATTTTTAGACATTTTCCCCATCCTACATGCCTCCTCTGGAACACGCCAGGTAATCCTGGCGGCCTCACAAATGGACTGCTTACTAACAGCTGCAGCTCCACCATTAAAAAGGAGTTTTCAGCAATCATCATTTGCAGGTGGCAGCACTTTGTTGTCTCAGGTTTGGGGGAACTTTTAGCGGCCTACTCATTGTTGTGGAAGTTTGGAGCCTGAGCTCCATTACCGGTGTGACCTCCTGGGAAACCCCTCTCGCCATCTTGACTGAGCACTTCCTCAACTGAGGTATATAGCAGAAGCATGGGAACCATTTACCTGTATTTCCTTTCCTCCTGGACATCAGATTCGGATGAAGACCAGCCGAGGCAGCAGCAGAACCCTGAACAACAGCAGCACCAACAGCAGCAGCAACAGCAGGAGCGCCAAGCTGCTGCTCACTCACCTGAAGCTGCACAGGCCAGAAGGTGCCAGCGAGCGACCACATTGCTGCCCGGGATGCAAGGGACGCACTCATGTTGGCCAGATTTGCTTAGCCTGCACAATCAAACACTTTTGTCTTGCACCTTCTTACCAGAGCATCGACAATGGACAAGAACCTGCAGATTCCTATAATTCTGACCACCATACTGACAATTGCAAGTCGCCCTAAGCCCTCAATGTGGAAGTCCCATTTGCGAAATGACACAGGCCACAACTTCAACAGTTTGCCATCAAATCTGTTTATGATACCATGACAAGGATGGCTGGTCGAAATAAAATACATCGCAGCAACCAAGTGACTACCCTTGTGACTACTTGTGCATTATCTTTCTCTTACGCATGCTCCTACGTGGTGCTTCCCCTGTGGCTTCAGCAGATGTAGAGGCCCCTTGCTCACTTTCTTGCTGCTCCTGTCTCGACACCTTTGACGGGCGTCCTCTGGGGTTCCGAACCTGTGAGGGCTCGGCATCAGTCTGCTGCTCCTGTGGCTGTGCAGGGACTGAGATGCCGATCTCAGTTGGGTGAGGACTCTGCTGGGTCTTTGACCGAGGGCTTTGCAGTGGCATGGTCGTGTGAGCGCTTGGAGAGGAGCCCCACTTCCTTGTTGTCTGCCACCAACATCCCTCTCATGGGTCAGCCCCACTTCAGAGCTAGCAAGTGGCTTGACAGCACCTTGCTGCACCTTCAGGGGGGCCATGAGGACCCGTTTATGCACTGGAAGTCATGCTCCAGAGGACTTCCATGAAGGTCTGGTTTCTATGCTCAATAGCTGACAATCGCTCCTCAAGAGATGTCATTCTATTGTGAACAATGACCGTGTTCTCAAGACCCTGGCGACTAAGCTCCTCCATGGCCGTAGCCATCCTCTCCTCTATGGTAGCCAGCCTTACCACGGAGTTAGCCATCCTTTCCACGGAGGTTGCCATCCTTTCCGTGGTGATGCATTCATGTGCCAATGCCTCGACAAAGGCTCTGCTCATGTTCGCGATGGACTCCTCCATTCGTTCCACACTCGCAACGACCCTGGAGACAAAATCTGCCAGAGACTCCAGCACCTGTTCCTGGAGTTCAAGCACCGCTCTCCTGGATAGACCCGGAGGCACAGGGTCGATATGCAGCTGAGCCGAGCTAGCAGTGTCCTGCGCCCTCCGATGAGGACTCTCCACTGCTGTCCCTGTCTCCACCATCTGCTGATGCTCACTTGTGAGCTGTGATACACCAGGTGGCAACACTACTCTATCTCGCGAAGGTCCCACCGAGGTGTGAGTGTCTGCGCTGGTGCTGGGTGCACTGAATTCTGCTGACGCTGCGCCCTCAGAGGTTGCAGCTTCCTCTGAGGAGTCTGGAAGCTCAGGCTCTTCCTCCTGAACAGTGGGGACGGGGGCTTTCGATGGTCCTGTGGGGGAGTAAAGGAAAGAGTTAGAGATGTGAGGTCAAGGTTACGTGCTCATTGAATAGTGCAGATGATCATAAGTCAATCTGTTAGAGCATCAGATTCATTATCAGTGACTCATGCAATGTCAACGAGAGAGATGCCAAACTATTCTGTCACCAGCTTGCTGTGATGCGCCCGTCTGTCCGTCTCCCACTTGGGAATCCTCCTCGATTCCAGCAATTTCCAGGGCCGCCTCCTCCCAGGTGGTGAGCTGGGCTACTGAGGGTGACCCTCCTCCTGCCATGGCTCTTTCCCTCTTATTGTAGGCTCTCTTTTCCTGCAATGAGGGACACAAGTGGAGTTTGATTGAGAATGAAGGAGTGAGTGTAGAGAATGCATAGCATAGATGCTTAGAAGGAGACAAAGGGCCCTCCCGGTGTGTTGTAAGTTGTTGTTGTTGTTGTTGCATCACAGTGATCGGGAGTGTGAGGGCTAAATGGTCGAATAGTTAAGTGAATATGACCATAGAGAGAGAGGCAATGGGTAAGGGTGCAGGGATGTAAGGGTCAAGTGGGATGTGGAGAAAGAGGTTGGCAAAGCAGAGTGCTGGTGAGGAGAGGCGATGGGGATCAGATTGATGGTGATGGGGAAGTCATACTCGCTTTTCCTGTGCGGAGAAGGTCATGAAACCTCTTCCTGCATTGCAGCCAGGTTCTGCGGCTCATCGGTATGGAGTTGACCTCCTCGGCCACTTGCAGCCACACAGCTTTTGTCTGCTGGGGTGGCTTTTTTCTCCCTGAGGAAGGGAAGAGCACCTCCTTATTGGATCTTGCTCCCTCCACCAGAGCTTGGAGGGAGGGCTCAGCGAAGCGTGGATCCCAAAAGACTAATTGGCCCAGGGGAACCCACACTTCTTAAATTAACTGGGGGTGGGACTAGAACCCGGAAGGCAGCAGTCCCAATGTGTCTCGGTGAGTCATAACAGCACAGAAGGAGGCCATTCGGCCCATCGAGTCCGTGCCAGCTGTCAGTGGAGTGATCCAGTCAGTCCCATTCCCCCGCTGTATCCCTATAGCCCTGCAAGTTTATTTCTCTCAAGTGCCTATCCAGTCTCCCCTTGAAAACATTGAATGTTTCCGCTTCCACCACTTCCGAAGGCAGCGAATTCCAGGTCCTCACCATTCACTGCATAAAAAAGATTTTCCTCACATTCCCCCTATATCTCTTGCCCAAAACCTTAACTCTGTGTCCCCTAGTCTTTGTACCATCAACTAGTGGGAACAGCCATTTCCCATCTAGCCTATCCAAACCCGTCATAATCTTGTACACCTCTATCAAATCACCCCTCAACCTCCTTTGCTCTAAAGAAAACAAATCCAGCTTCTCCAAACTGTCCTTGTAGCTAAGATCCCCCATCCCTGGAACCATTCTGGTAAATCTCCTCTGCACCCTCTCAAGGGCCTTCACATCCTTCCTAAAGTGTGGTGACCAGAACTGGACGCAATATTCCAGTTGTGGCCTAACCAGCGCTTTATAAACGTTCAGCATAACTTCTCTACTTTTGTACTCAATACCTCTATTTATGAAGCCCAAGATCCCATATGTTTTGCTAACCATCTCTCAATGTGTCCTGTCACCTTCAGGGACCTATGCACATTAACTTCCAGGTCCCTCTGTCCCTGCACACTCTTTAAAACGGTGTCATTAAGTGTATATTGCCTCTCCCTGTTTCTTCTGCCAAAATGCATCACTTCACACTTCTCTGTATTAAATTCAATCTGCCACTTGTCTGCCCATTCTGCCAGCCTTTCTATGTCCTGTTGCAGTCAGTTGGTATCATCATCACTGTTTGCCAAGTTTGGTGTCATCGGCAAATTTAGAAATTCTACTTTGTATTCCAATATCCAGGTCATTTATATAGATCAAAAAAAGCAGTGGCCCCAGCACTGACCCTTGGGGAACACCACTATCTACCATCCTCCAGTCTGAAAAACAGCCATTTACCACAACTCGCTGTTTTCTGTCCTTAAGCCAATTCCTTATCCAAGCTGCCACTGACCCACCTATTCCATGAGCCTCAATTTTGTTAACCAGCCTTCTATGTGGTACTTTGTCAAACGTCTTCCTAAAATCCATGTAGACAACATTCATTGCATTCCCTTCATCGATCCTTCCTGTTATTTCATCAAAAAATTCAATTAGATTAGTCAAACATGATTTGCCTTTTACAAATCCGTGTTGGCTCTCCTTAATTAGCTTAAACCTCTCCAAGTGCCTGTTAATTTTTTCCTTGATTATTGTTTCTGAAACTTTACCCACCACTGATGTTAAACTGACCGGCCTGTAGTTACTAGGATTGTCCTTACACCCTTTCTTGAACAATGGTGTCACATTTGCCACTTTCCAATCCTCAGGCACCTCCCCCACATCTAGGGCAGATTGGAAAAATATGGCAAGCCCTTCCGCTATCTCCTCCCCCAATTCCCTTAGCAATCTGGGATGCAAGCCATCTGGACCAGGCGACTTATCCACTCTAAGCATACCCAGCCTTTCTAGTACATCCTGTCTATCAATTTTCACCCCTTCCATTGCTTCTACCTTTTCCACGGCTGCTGATATTTTGTCAGCATCCACCTCCTTAGTAAACACCGATACAAAGTACTCATTGAGTATTCTAGCCTTGCCCTGCGCCTCTAAGCATATAACACCTTCTTTGTCCCTAATAGGCCCCATCCTGCCTCTTACTACCCGCTTACTGTTTACATGCTGGTAGAAGATTTTTGGGTTCCCTTTTATGTTAACTCTCATATTCTCTCTTTGCCAATCTTATTTTCATCTTCACTTCCCCTCTCAACTTATTGCATTTGGTCTGGTTCTCCCTTGAAGAATTCACCTGACATGAATTCACTCCCTCATTTTTTGTTTCATCAGTCTCCATTATAATGTTGGTGAGGCTATCTTTCCTCTGGACTGATACAGTGACATAAATGTCTTTCAAGTAAGTGTGAGTAAACATTCAGAATACGTGTTTCATAAAAGAATGCAAGCAGAAAGAGTACCAATATAGTTTAAGACATTTTACTACATTAAAGGCGCTATATGAATGCAAGTTGTTGTTGTTATCCAGAGCAAGATTTTCATTTTACCATTTAATTGGTGCTGAAAGGCTATTCTGATGCACAAAGTAATGTTTTATAAATCAGAACAGATGCTACTTGTATTATGACAGCCAGAGGTAGGGTAAAGTAGATTGCAAAAGCAGTGCTCAGTCTTCCTGAAATACCTGAAACTTGGAACTCTTGTGCTACGACAATCTTTTGCATGATTTACAAAACACATTGAAGCTCAAGCATTTAACTTGGGCATGCAATCGCAGTAATGAAAAATGAACCAAATAATTGCTTCTATTTGAATTCCTTCCTTTAACAAATCAAGGCACTGATGTCCGGAACTGCTATGTCAAGGCTATGTTGATATGCAAAAATTTATTACTAATGCCAAATGGACCTTTAAAAACAAATGTTACAACAGAGACACTCTGCATGCCTGCAGCTACTGTATTCATCAATGTCATAACAGGACGTTGTCGGCACTGCAGTATGATACTGGCCAAAGTTCTAGGATAATAGAGAAACAGTGTCTGCTTACAGTTAGGCTGAAATTGGGTCAAACCCAATCTAAAAGTATCAATAATTGTGCCAAAAGAGATTTATAAAGTAGGCTTGAGTGAAAGATCTTTATTACAGTTGTCCTTCAAGACTCCACCATGCCTGTACCAACCTGTGTCTGAAATCTATATATTAAGTGCAAAGACTTGTAGCATCGCTGTGACCCTGTGCTTGCAGGTTAGTAAGCAGACTACTGCCACGGGAAGATTATAGCAGTGGCAAATATTCCAAATAGTAACATTGGCGGTATTATAAATCAAGGGTGAATCTCCTTCACGGGACTAGTATGCAAAGATACCACACTACTAACTATACAGGCAGCTTTGATCCCCAGTCTGTGCTGTGTTAGCTGAGCTCAGTTGGGGCAGAGCTTTGGTACTAAAATTGGCCTCAGCATCCCTGCACTAGGAAGGGAAAAAAGTCAGCCAGGGTGCCCACTTTTCATCTTTCCAGCAGCTCCTGCTGTAAAGTATGTGTTTGTGGACATCAAGTGAAAACAGGATTGAGGTTGGCTGCCATGGTGCCTTCCATGGTGAATTCTCTTCCAACTCTTTCCGTTGAAGCTCACTCAGGAAGAGTGGCCATTTGGACAAGGGCCCTATAGGAAAATGCCCGATGGGTTTCAGCATCTCACAATTGATTGCCAGTTGTAAAATGCCAGTACATTCTGATTGTTCCACTGTAATACGGTGAGAAGTGTAGAGGTCATGCTTGCACCCCCTAGAAGAGGGATGACTCCAATGCCAAGGAAACTGAGATCATTTCAAATCCTTTGATTTCATTGATCAAAGTGGTCTTCTTTGGTCATCCTTGTCATAACAGGAAGTTGTGAGCGCTGTAGCATCGTGCTACACACAAAATTGGCATGATACAATAAATATCTGCTTATAGTTACCAAAATTGGGTCACACCAATCTAGAAATGCTAAAATGCTGCCAAAAAGAGATTAATGAATGCAGGCAGAAACCACATCTGAGAGAAAAATCTACATTATCATTGTTTCTAAGTCTGCTTCCCCCTTCTTTGTGCTATTTAATAAAAATTACAAAGACTTGTTATAGCATATCTTTGTATGTGTTTCCACTAACAAAGAATGTAAATGTGTACACCTACTGAGAGGAGGTAACCAGGTAAACATGAATTTCTGCAATACAAACAACACAGATACATAAACCTAAAAAATCTCAGTAAAAATTACAATCACATATGTGTATAAAACATCAATTAGAATGTACCATAACAAGTTATTAACCAAGGTGTTGTTTTATATCTCAGGCAGATTCATTTCTCTTGGATACCTGCGCATGCAATCCCTTAATCCAAAAACTGCATCTTGGCCAATTTCATTTTTTGCTATTTAGTAAACAAATGACTGCTCTCAGGAAGATGGTAATTTTGCTAAGCAGTCAAACTAGGAGGAATGGCAAAATAAATGCTTATAAATTAGTATTCATACAAGAAAAGCCTGGTGGCACAGGAAGTTGGTGAACTAATAAACATTGGTCATTGTGGTGTTATATTCACCACTGTGATTCCTCAATGAGTACAATTCCCAATCTTTGGAGAATCATATAACGGGAAGCAATATCAAAGGTGAAAATGGATGCACAAACACGGGCTGGATTTTCATTGAGGAGGCATGTAGGAGGCGGGACTACAATTTTCAGGGTTGTAGTCCCGCCTCCATCGAGTTGTGGTCAACCCACGTGATTTTCACTTGATTGACCTTGTTAAGCCCGCCCAGCTGGCTCAGCAGGCCAATTAAGGGCCACCTGGCAACAGGTGACGTCACAGATTGACATTTCATCTGTCAAAAGCTTTTGACAGATGAAATATCAGTGTTTGACAGCTCTTTGAAGCTGTCAAACACTGACAATCTGTACTCCAAGTTAATTCCTTCCTCTCAGGTTGATTTAGAGATCTCTCTGGTACAGAAAGCTGAATGCTGCAACTTTTGACAGCTTGCGGCCATTCTGCTTTCTGTGCCAGTGAGATGAGGGACTCCCGAGACCTGAAGGAAGGAAGGCTGTAAAGGTAAGTAAATTTAAGTAAAACTTCTTTAAACACTTTACACATACCAAACACACTTACCTCTGCACTCATGCACCCATCACTCACCTGAACACCGGACATCTCGACCCCTCCAAGCCCTTCAGCCCGATGGCCCTCCTCGCTAACTTGGCATGGTTTGGAGCTGTCGGGAATCCCACACTTCAAGAATAAAAATAGGGATTAGGCTAAAAACTGCCTGTTAACTACCTGTTAACAGACAGTTAATTGGCACTAATCCCCTTCCTGCCTCGGGGAGGCGGGTCCCAGCACAGGTCGGGTATCCGCCTCCTTTGAAACTGGCATGGAGGCAGGTTGGGGGCAGGATGGGCTCGTGCCCCCCAATTTTGAGATTTTAACCCCCCACACGCCTCCAATCCCGCCTCCACGGCCCAATGAAAATCCTGCCCTCATACTCTACAATGGAGTCAGAACTTTTTTGAGGAATCTAATGTACAGTCTGCCACAAGGATCAAACATCATCATTACAACAACTTCATTTATATGCCATCTTTAATGTAGAAAAATGTCCTAAGGCACTTCACAGAGGCATAATCAAACAAAAATGGATGGCAAAACAAAGAAGGAGTTATTAGGAAGGGTAACAGAAAACTGGTCTAAGCAGTGGGTTTTAAGGAAGTTCTTAAAGAGGAGAAGGAAATGGAGAGGCAGAGGGGTTTAGTGAGCAATTCTAAAGCCTGAAACAACTTCAGTCCTCCCTCCCCACTGAACCAAACAGCTGGGGAAACTGGGTATATACTCAGCATTAACTTCCAGGAATCAGCATCCTCATCCCCCAATCAGGAAAAGTGTTGCATACTCATCATTAAACTAGCCAGGATCAGACATTTACACTACGCAAACAGTAAGCAAACTACCATTGCTAGTCCATCAGCAATCGGTACAACACATAAATAGTGAAACATCACAAGTACTTCATGGGAGTGAAATGGGGAGTTTCTAAAACCAAGTGGGAATTGGGAGATGAGTCAGGGAAAGTGACTGGTTGAAGGGATAGTTTGTGTGGAGTCTTTTAAAGGTGAGAAGAGAGGCAGAAATCAGAAGGGTTTAGGAATATAATTCCAGAGTGCAGGGGTATGATAGTTAATGACTCTGCTATGGTAAAGTGGAGGGAACTGGTATGCACACTAGTTAGAACAGATGATGAAAATGGGGATACAGTGTGATCTGGGTCGTAGTGCTGGAGAAGGTTGCAGAGATTTGATGCAGGAGGCCATGGACAGATTTGTAAATGAAGACCAGAATTTTAAAATCAATGCAAAGGTGAGCAGTATTTGTCAATAGGACATGTGTGGTAGAGTTCTGGATGAGTTAGAGTTTGCATAAATTGGAGTTGAGGAGATTGGCAAGTAGAGTTTGGAGAATTCGAGCTTAGAGGTGACAAAGACATACATGAGGACTTAAACAGTGATAGGGATCAGGTAGTGTTGGGCAGGTGTAATAGGTGACCTTAGTGATGGACTGGATCTGGGATTTGAAACTGAGCACGGGGTTCAGCAGAATACTGGGGTTGCACACCATTGGGTTCAGCCTGAGTAAACAACCAGGAAGGGGGAAGAAACCCAAGCTAAGGCGTGGAGCTTCTGGCAGGAATTCAACAGGATGGCTTCAGTCTGGCCAAAGTTTGACTGGAGGAAATTTTGGCTAACCCACGATTTGATGTCAGAAAGGCTGTATATAGCACAGGTAATCGAAGGGGCGTCTTCACCCAACCTCTCGTGATCCATTGATTCCATCAGTCCAGCAGAAATGACTGTATTTCAAAATTAAATTAAATTTTCAGTGTTTTTGCAAGAGCTGAAGTCCATGGCAGAAGACCACCAGAAACGCTCACCTTTCCAGCACCACATTTAGCCTTTTTCTAAGTAGTTTTTTGTCTCCCTTTAGAAATAAAAAGTTCTCTTGTTCTGCATTATCTTTTCTTCTACGTTCCTTGTATTTGCACCTTACTTTCCCCATCTACTCTCTGGTATACTTCAGTCAGGCATCACTACAGCCAGGAGGTCAGGTGGGTGGTCCACTCCCAGATCTCCATCAATGTTAACCTGAACCAACTGGCAGGAGGATCATGTGAGCAGTGCACAAATGATTTTCCTGAAAGTTTTCTCTCCTTCCCTGTAGAGAATCGCTTGATCTCTCCTTTGTACCACCCACAGTAATGCACTGAAATCACAGGAATTTCATTATTCTAGTTATTCAATTTGCTGCCTTTTTAAAAAAAAATGACATTATAGGGTTGATTTTACAAATGCACACCGTCCCAGTTACACTGTTCACAATGTTCTGTCAATTAATTTTAATAGATGTAAAATCATTGATACTGTGCAGGCAAGGGTCCCTCCTGATAACATAGACTGAGAAAATCAGTACTTAAATTCCATGATTATACTGATACCCAGTTACATTTTTAGAATAAGCATATCAATCGGCAAGGGTAGACTGAGTGAAACTGCCTCAGTTTTACTGGATGGTCTGGGTGTGAGAACACCACTGATGAACTCTTCATTTTTCATTTATCAGCCCATGTGCATGCACACTTACTTAGGACAACTAGAGCTTATTTTATTTAAATATTTTGCTGAAAATAAAGCAAGGCACAACCTGACAGTGGCCAGCTACAGATATCTACAGTGGATATGAAAAGGAAAAGTGATTTGGTGTCAGGGTCAATACCAAGTTTCATTGGTATATGTATGAAACAGGACTATCTTCAAATCAGTCCCTGGCACGAGTTTGATTTACACTGATACCAAAAGAAAATTCTGCAGATGCTGGAAAACTGAAATAAAAAACAGAAAATGCTGGAGAAACTCAGCAGGTCAGGCAGCATCTGTGAAGAGAGAAACAGAGCTAACGTTTCAGGTCAATGACCTTTCGTCAGAACTAGAAAAAAGCAGGAAATGGAACAGATTTTTAAGCAAGTGCAGAGGCTGGGAAAGGGGGGAGGGGATGAAAGAACACTGACACTGATTTGGTGCGTATCAATTGGCTTAAATATTCTGAACTTCAGAGATAAGTTCCCCTGTTAGATCCGTGATTCTGAGAGTATGATGTTTTTCAATAACCACACGGATGCTGTAACTTAACAATCAACAGGTGTTTACTGGAGGAGGGTAGTCTCAAGACTGGGGTACAGAGGCATGCTCAAGGCTTATATACAGGTGTGGTCACTGCCGGTACTACAGTATACAGGAGCTGTAAAAGTAGTTCTCTCTTAAAAGGTACATACACTACAATTCCTCCCCTTTTAGATTAGTAGTACCCATAATATTCAAATAACAATTAACACTTTAACATGTACATTAAACAACAATAGTCCATTTATAGATTCAGTCTTTGGGGCGGCTTCCTGATCCTTTCGGGATAGCGCCTTTCCTGAGGTTCTTGTTCTTGGTGCAGAGGTGATTCTGGCCCCTTTTTATCGGTTAGTTCATCGGGTTCCACTGCTACTGGTTCAGAGGTAGATGCTACCGGTATGTCGGGTTCATCCCCAGGTACGCAAGACATGGGGTTGACTCGTTCCTGTGACGCTAAGATCTGATCAACGTGGTGTCTCACAATGTTCTCCCCGACATCCACTGTGTACATTAATGGCCCCTGCCGTGTGCATATCGTTCCAGGTTGCCATTTCTCTGTTCGGTAGTCACGGGCCAAGACTGGTTGTCCTACATTGAAGCTCCTTGTCGGTTTCTCATTGATGTGCTGGAATTGTTTATCCTCAACATTTCTTCGCACATTTGGTTTAAGCAAGTCCAGACGAGATCGCAACCTTCGGTTAAAGAACATCATGGCCAGGGTCTGGTTGGTAACTGCATGTGTCACGTTTCGGTAGGCTAATAAGAAATTATCCACCTTATGCTGTAGTGGAATTTCATCGTCGCACATGGCCTTTATCGCCTTCTTAAAGGTTTGTACGAACCTCTCAGCCAATCCATTTGTGGCTGGATGATACGGGGCGGATGTGTAATGCCTTACCCCATTCCTTCGCATAAATTTTCGAAACTCTTCGGACACAAACTGTGGTCCATTATCAGAGCAAATCGGCTCTGGCAAGCCATTTCTGGCAAATATGGTCCGTAGGAATGCAATCGTTTTCTCTGTAGTGGTTGAGGACATTTTTATCACCTCAGGCCACTTCGAATGAGCATCCACTGCTATTAAGAACATTGAGCCCATGAATGGACCAGCAAAATCAATATGCACCCGTTGCCATGGAGAGGAGGGCCACTCCCATGGGTGTAGAGGGGCATGTGGTGGTGCATTTTGGCCCTTCTGGCATCCTGAGCAGCTCTTGGTTTGGTCTTCAATTTGTTGATCGATTCCTGACCACCACACATAAGCCCTAGCAAGGCTTTTCATTTTCACTCCCTCCAGATGACCTTCATGTAGCTCATTTAGCACTCTCTCCCTTAACTTGGGTAGAATCACCACTCTGGATCCACACATCACTGTCCCCTGGCATACTGACAGCTGTTCTCTTCTGGATGAGAATGCTGGCAACAGTGAGTCGCCATGTGTTGGCCATCCTCTCACCGTCAAATCATATACCCGAGACAGCGTCGGATCATTGCGGGTCTCCTTCTCTATATCCGCGTTCGTTACTGGCAATCGTTCAATTATTGACGAATAAAATATCTCGATAGGGTCCACTGCTGGTGCTTCCTCCACAGTAGGCAGTGGCAGGCGCGATAGCCCATCAGCATTTCCATGCTGTTTTGTGCCTTTATATTCTATTTCATATTGATTTGCCCCTAGAAACAGGGACCATCTTTGTAACCGTTGTGCAGTCATCACTGGAACGCCCTTCTTAGGACTAAAGATGGAGACAAGTGGTTGGTGGTCAGTCAGCAAGGTGAACTTTTGCCCATGCAGATAGTGGTTGAATTTTTTTACTCCCCATACTAGGCTGAGGGCCTCCCTGTCAATCTGGGCGTAGTTGCGCTCGGCTGAGGTTAGTGACCGAGACGCAAAGGCTACTGGCCTCTCCACCCCGTCTGGGAATTTGTGCGACAGCACCGCTCCAATACCATAGGGTGATGCATCACATGCCAAACGAATTGGTAGTGCTGGGTTGAAATGGGCCAACACCTCTTTTGATGTGATCAATTCTTTACACTTCTGGAAAGCTCGTCTACGTTCGTCATTCCACTTCCATGGTACCCCTGTTTGCAGTAGGGTGTTCAGTGGGTGTAATACCGTGGACAAATTTGGTAAGAACTTATGGTAGTAGTTTACCAGCCCGAGGAACGACCTCAGTTGTGACACATTTTCCGGTGCTAGGGCCTTGACTACTGCCTCAATCTTTTCAGGGGACTTATGTAACCCCTCTTCATCGATGACGTGGCCACAATACGAGATCTGCTTCTGGAAAAACTCGCACTTGTGGCGATTAGCTGATAGCCCATATTCCTTTAATCTGGTGAGCACCTTCTCCAAGTTGGCGAGGTGATCACTGTCATTTTCGCCCGTGACCAGGATGTCGTCCAAATAACACTGGGTCCCTGGAATCCCTTGCAGGACTTGATCCATCGCCCTTTGCCAAATAGCCGGAGCCGATGCTACCCCGAACACCAGCCGGTTGTATTGATAAAGACCTTTATGAGTGTTAATCGTAAGGTATTGTTTCGAGGCTTCTTCTACCTCCATTTGCAAGTACGCCTGGGCTAGATCAATTTTGGTGAAGCGTTTACCTCCAGATAGCGAGGGAAAACATCCTCAATTCGTGGAAGCGGATATTGTACCGTGTGAAGGACTGGGTTCACTGTCACCTTAAAATCCCCACGGATGCGGACCTTCTTTGGTTCCCCAGGCGTATTACTCAACGACCTCTTCATTACAGGAATGATGGGTGTAGCCCACTCGCTCCAGTCTACTTTGGACAGTACTCCTGAACGTTCCAACCCTTCCAGCTCTGCTTCGACAGCTGGTCTGATCGCATAAGGCACTGGTCTGGCCTTAAGAAACTTTGGGCTTGCATTTTCCTCTATTTTAATCATTGCTGTTATGCCTTTTAGTGTTCCGAGTCCCTCCTGGAACACTTCTTTTGCGTCAGTTCGCATTTTTGATAGTCGTCCAGGTGTGACGTCATCATCCTTTTTGGCCTCAACCTTCAGTGCCTGTATGGAATGCCAATCTAATTGTATCTTCCGGATCCATTCACGTTCTAGCAGTGGTGGTCCTCCATCTGGCAATACATATATATCCATTTTAGGTATTTCCTGGCCTTTATATATCACTTTCACCCTTATTTTTCCTTTGGGGTAGACTTTTTGCCCCGTGTACGTCTTCAAGACAATCTCTGTAGCTTTCAAGGGTATATGTGAAAATAGCCGCTTGTAGTCCCTTTGGTTTATGATTGTTAGGGCTGATCCTGTGTCCAATTCCATTTTCATTTGGATTCCGTCTATCTTGAGTGTAACCCAGATAGTCTGGTGATCCTCCATTTTGGTTACCTTATGTAGTTTCAGACAACCCAGCTCCTTGCTTCCGGAGTCTGTGTCACTTTTCTGTTCGTCTGAACTACCGTTCATCACCTGGTGTACCTTTTTGTACTTCTCCTGTGGAGATTTCTTACTGTTGGTTTTCTTCCCAGACCTGCAGACTCTTGCTATGTGTCCTGCTTTTCCACACTGTCTGCACACTTGGTCCTTGAACCAACAATCCTTCTGGTCATGTGTTGTTCTGCCGCAGCGATAGCACTTCCCTGTTCCATAGGACATTTCATTGGTGCCATATTCTTGCGGTCTCTGTTGTATCTCTGCAGCGCCCCTTGCGGCTGCTTCGTGTGATACTGCCATACTGAAAGCCTTGTCCAGCGTAAGATCCTTTTCTGATAGAAGCCGTTTCTGGGTTCCTTCACTTTGCAGCCCACACACAAACTTGTCCCTTAACGTATCTGCTAGTCCTGCTCCAAACTGGCAGTGTTTCGATAGCTTGCGCAGTTCCGTTAGGTACTCAGCATTGCTTTCGTCTTTGTGTTGGTTCCTTTTATGGAACTTAAATCGTTCTGCTATCAGCAGCGTTGTGGGGTTTAAGTGGTCCTGTAGGATTTCTACTATGCTTTCGAAATTCTTGTTCACCGGCTTCTCTGGGGTTATTAGGTTTTGCAGTAACCCATAAGTTTTTGCACCCATGGAATTTAACAAAACCAGTGCTTTCCTAGCATCTGGCACTTCATTTGCCCTGCAGTACACTTCAATACGTTCCACATGTCGCCCAATCTTCGACTTCATTGTCAAACATAGAGATACTGCCACTCTTCGGCATCCCTGGGTGTGATTTAACTGTCAAAAATGGCGTCTCCCGCGCTTCCCCTTCTTCTCCGCTGGCACAAAATGGCATCTCCCGCGCTTTCCTTCCTTCCCGCGCTCGCCCTTCTTCTCTGCTGCGGCTTCTAAAATGGCGTCTCCCGTGCTCTTCCTTCTTCTCCGTGGCTCAATGGCGTCTCCCGCGCTCTCCCTTCTTCTCCCCGCGGACACTGTTCAGCCCTTGAGCACTGGCTGTGCTCTGCGCGTTCTTTTTTTTGTTTTTTTGTGCGCCTTTCCCGTTTCCGCCGCTCGGTCCTGAACCCGGCTGTTGCTTTACCCTCTCTCTCTCTCTGTTTTGTTTTTCCTCGACGCCGCTCGGTTTTCAACCCCCGGCTGCGCCCTGTGCGCTTCACCCTCTGTCTTACCCCGTCGACGCTGCTCGGCTTTCTCTCCGCCGTCGGTCGGCTCCAGCCGCCGCTGTCCGGGAAGGGTCTGCGCTGTACCTGTCGTCAGTCTATTGCTGATCGTCGTGGCTGGGGAACCAAGCCCGGCTCTCCACAGCTTCCCCTGCGATGTTCGCTCTCTGCCGGACGACTGGGCGGTTGCTCGTGGTCGACGCCCGTATTTCTGGCCTCGACTTTCTTCCACCGCCCTCCCGGAGCGAATCCTCAAAGGGAAATGCAGAGTTGCAGGTAGATTCGAATCGACACTTGTCGCCACTGTTAGATCCGTGATTCTGAGAGTATGATGTTTTTCAATAACCACACGGATGCTGTAACTTAACAATCAACAGGTGTTTACTGGAGGAGGGTAGTCTCAAGACTGGGGTACAGAGGCATGCTCAAGGCTTATGTACAGGTGTGGTCACTGCCGGTACTACAGTATACAGGAGCTGTAAAAGTAGTTCTCTCTTAAAGGTACATACACTACATCCCCGATACTTAGGGGGAAGCAGGGTGTGGGCCAGTCCAAAAATGGCTAAAGAACCCGGCACGGCCGGGGACGTGGAGAACCTGCCGAACTTAACGGCAGGATTGCATTATCATTTTTTTGTTCCGTTTCCCACCCGGCGGCCGGGAGAAAAAAGCAGCAGCAGGAGGCGGCAGCCAGAGACCCTAAGGGACAGTCCCCGGCAATTGGAGTGGGTGGCCGAGAGGTCGCGATCGGCAAGGGGGAGGGCGAAGGATTCCATGAAGTGCCAGGGGAGGAGCACTCCTGCTCCACAAGAAGTGCTGGAAAAGACACTTAATTTGTGGAACCAGCAGCTCCCGACTCCCTTTCGCTGCCGGGTATCCGACCCCCCGAGGAAAACCTGTGCAACAGCAGTGAATTTTAATTCGGGCTCCCGCGGGCACTGTGGAAGCCCAATTCAAATATGTTAATGAAATCTCCCGCCTCTTCACGGCGGGACACTCAAACGCCTCTGTAAAACAGGCGATGGGTGGGTGTGTTGGGGATGTGTTCCCTGTATTTAAGTCTTTAACCACCCCCCTCGCCCTATCCTGCCTGTCATGTGGTGGGGGTGGTGTTAATATCGAGGCCAAGATTTCAACCAATTTAAGAATCAATGTGACCTCTGAAATGCAACCAAGGGAAGAACGATTCACTGAGAGCCAGGAACAGAAAGTTCAGATGTGAAAACCCTGTCCCTATTTAATTAGAATTTGTTGTTTATTGCAGTCCCAACTTCTGCAATTGAACTGTAATAGTGACTTGTGTGTGGGGGACCTCCTGCAAATATTAACATTCTCCTAGAGAGCCCCGCCCCCGCCTTAACTTTTGAAATGTGGGAGCGATTTTAACCCTACTCGCTCAGCAGAAACCTGGTGGGTGGGCAGTTAAAATCTCCCTGGTTCTTACCAGTCCGAAAGCCACCATGATCGCAACATCTCCAATTTTAACCTGCTCTCCTGAGCAGGCGGCAAGGACACGCGCCTGGAGCCAACAGGGTCCTTTACATATGCATGTTGTGGCCTGATGACATAATTGAGGCCCGACTAATTTTAACTCAGGCCTGAGTGGGGAATCCACCTGAAGTTAAAATCGGGGCCACGTGTGTCAGCCATCCAAAGGAAAATAAGGCTAACATTGCAGAAAATGTATTTTATTCATATGTAGCAACAGAAATAATGCGCTAGTAAGTCAACAATACAGAAAAATTCAGAAATCTGTCAGCAGATGAAGAGATGACTTTGGGGACCCTGAGGGTCCTCTTGCCTGTACTTGGGGTCTGGTGACTCCAGCTTCAAAACCTATGCTGTAATATAAATGAGCAGGTGCTACTGCTCCTGAGGAGGGAAGGAAGACCTCGGAATGTGATTTGCTGAGGCTTTTCCTTGGAGTACTAGAGGAGTGGATGCGAATGTATGCAGTATCTGGCGAATGTATGCAGTATCTGGCACTTGTCGCTGGCTACCAATTTTTATGGTGGAGGGTTCTCCCCACCTGTACAGACCACCGGTTCAATATCCCCAACGCTGGTCAGTAGAGACTTTCCTCGGCCAATGAGGGCAGAGGTTAGTGGGCCTTCAGCCACAAATAAAATTCACAATTGTGACGTTTGAACAACTGCACATACGCTGAAATCCACTCCAAAATGGAGAGGGGGCAGAACTACTTCAAGTAGAAGCAACTTGGCAATGTCAAGGGGATAACAGAATGCTCTGCAATATCTAACCATTCAAAAAAAGCATTCTTGGAATGAAGACTTTGATGTTTATTCTCTTCGTATATTCAAAGCAATGTTGTTGTTGTCCATGCACACTACCTTCACCAATCCAAAGACTGAGATGCATGCTGCAACATGAAGATAATTAACAGCACATTTTTATTGACCACATCCATTCAAGCAATGCCTTTGTTGTTATAAATAAGCTTATCTTCACAGCCTAGCCTTTATGGATGTTGATTCTGTAATTACCGCTGTCCTCAAATACCCGATGTTTCGTGGTGAGAACACGTGTGGCGTATCTTGAAGATATGTTTGAAACTGGAAATGCCTTAGGTTGTACGTTTATTTTCTTTTAATTTGAAAAAAACCACTCTTTTGCATTTCGGCTGAAATTAACAGAATTTAAACATTCTTTGCCCTAGGCAGGACGTGCACTGAAAGTTCATGTGGTTCTGCTGTTTGCAATCACAGCATTCAAATTATGCATAATTTAGTTGCCATGGTTTCAGTCTGGGATCACATAAAGTCAAGCATAATTGTTACCAATGAGAGAACCTCTACATGTACCTTGGGACATCCAGTATGTGTTCGTAACACACCAGAAAAGGAACAGAATTAGTAGGAAATTACTTAAGTACACTTTACTGTTTCCTTCAAAGGCACATGGAAGCATAATGAATGATAACAGGAACTTCTGTAAATGAGCATCAGGTTTTAGGGATATTGTAAAGTGAAACAATTTACCATAATGATATGGTACATTTGCAAATATCCAGTTAATTGGTCTTTTGTCAATAAAATTCCAGAGGTATATTCCCGTACTTTTTTTTGTCTTTAGTTGGTGCTGGGAATAAAACAAAGAATCTTGGATTCCTGCTCTCTTTAAAAAAAGGTCACTGGATATATTAAAAAATATATAGAGATCTATCATGTACAGCATTTACAATCCAAGTTTTCGGGCTATTGAGGCTTCTCAAGGTCTTCTTGCGCAATCAGTGTAAACAAAATTTCATTTGAAGACGTATTGTTCTAACTTAATCATGAGAAAAATAACATAAATTTTATGCCCAAGAAAGAAAGACTTGCATTTATAAAGCCCCCTTTACAACCACTGGACATCCCAAAGCACTTTACAGCCAATTAAGTACTTTTGGAAGTGTAGTCACTGTTGTAATGTAGGAAACACGACAGCCAATTTGTGCACAGCAAGCTCCCACAAACAGCAATGTGATAATGACCAGATAATCAGTTTTAGTGATATTGATTGAGGGATAAATATTGGCTGGACACCGGGGATAACTCCCCTGCTCTTTTTCGAAATAGTGCAATGGGATTTTTATGTCCACCTGAGAGAGCAGACGCCTCTGTTTAACGTCTCATCCATACTGTAAATGAGAAATACTTACAAAAAATCACCCAGTGTTGACAGAAAAATCAGTGGAAATCATCCAACATTGATGAGAAGTAAACACAAACATTTACATCAAGCTGAAAAGCTATCAGCATCTGAGCTTTTCCTCCCCAAATCTTTTCAAACTACATATTGAGCACTTAGTTAAAAGCATATATCGAAAGTCCCTTGTTTCAATGGCATTCCTGCTTTTCATGGGCCTATGCCATAAGGGGGTCAGTTTTAGTACTGTAGTCACCAGAAGCTGACTCAAGGATGCCAGTGTCCCAGAAAGAGGCCACTTTTATATTACAGGAAACTTTGTGCTATCCGGCACCGACGGGACCGAGCTGTTGCCGTCCCATCAAAACTGCCAGACAAACCAGCGCTAATGTTAAAACACACGGAGCTTTTGAGCTCCGTATCTAGCAACAAACCCTGACAGCTTCTAAACAGTCGGCCGTAGCTTGCAAGCGTCTCTGTAGCTAAGCAACAGCTTTAGCTAGACCTTGCAGAGCCTGACTGGTGAAAAAAAAGCAACGAAAAGAAAAAAAAACTTACTGAATTGACTCCTGAATTTTGCCGGTGGATCGAGCATTCCGGACAGTTAACCTCCGGATAAACCAAAGTTTCCTGCACGACCCACAAAAATATCAGGTCATACCCCAACCAGAAACCCTGGATGAACGGAGAGGTCCGCTCACTGTTGAAAGCACGCGACGCAGCATTTAAATCTGGCGACGCGGCGGCTTACAGAGCAGCTAGGACCAACCTAAAAAAGGGTATCAGGACTGCCAAATGGAAACAGACACTGCGGATAGAGGATCACTTCCACAACAACTCGGACCCCCGGCGCATGTGGCAAGGCATCCAGTCGATCACTGACTACAAGGGCAAAAACACCAGTCCCCCGGTCAGCGACGCCTCCCTTCCGGAGGAGCTTAACAACTTCTATGCTCGCTTCGACAGGGACAACAAGGAGCCGGCTACCAAAGCCTTGCCACCCCCGGAAGACCAGGTGCTCACTCTGTCGACCTCCGACGTAAGGGGCGCTCTACGCAGAGTGAACACACGAAAGGCTACTGGACCGGATAGCATCCCTGGACGGGTACTCAAGTAATGTGCTGATCAGCTGGCTGATGTCTTCACCGCCATCTTCAACCTGTCATTGGCCCAGGCAGTAGTCCCTACATGCTTCAAGACCGCCACCATCATTCCTGTGCCTAAACAAGCGGCTGTGACGTGTCTGAACGACTATCGACCTGTCGCACTCACACCCATCATAATGAAGTGTTTCGAGAGACTGGTCTTAGCCCACATCAAAGCCAGTGTTCCTGCCTCCCTTGACCAACACCAGTTTGCCTATCGGGCAAACAGATCAACGGAGGATGCAATCACAACTGCTCTACACTCGGCACTGAATCACCTAGATGGTAAGGAGACCTACATCAGAATGTTGTTTATAGACTACAGCTCAGCATTCAACACTATCGTCCCCAACAAGCTGGCCACCAAACTCCAAACTCTTGGCCTGAACACTTCCCTCTGCAACTGGACCCTTGACTTCCTAACAAACAGACCCCAGTCTGTCAAATTAGGTAACCACACCTCCTCCCCCCGACCCTGAACACAGGGGCCCCACAAGGATGTGTGCTGAGCCCCCTCCTTTACTCCCTCTTCACCCACGACTGTGTGGCTGTTAATGGTTCCAACACCATCATCAAGTTCGCAGATGACACCACGGTAGTAGGCCAGATCACCAACAACGATGAGTCAGCCTACAGGGAGGAGGTCCAGCATCTCGTGAAGTGGTGCGCCGACAACAACCTGGCCCTTAACACCAAGAAAACAAAGGAAATAATCGTGGACTTCAGGAAGTCCAAAGGCGGAAGTCACACCCCCATCCACATCAATGGGGCGGAGGTGGAAAGGGTGGCCAGCTTTAAGTTCCTCGGAGTCCACATCACGGAAGACCTCTCCTGGTCCCTCAACACCTCCTCTCTGGTGAAGAAGGCCCAGCAGCGCCTATATTTCTTGAGGAGGCTGAAGGGATGTAATCTGTCACCCCCGATCCTCTCTAACTTCTACCGCTGCACTATAGAGAGCATCCTGACAAACTGTATCACGGTATGGTACGGCAGCTGTAGCTCCCATGACCGGAAAGCCCTGCAGCGGGTAGTCAAAACTGCCCAACGCATTACCGGCACCCGGCTACCGACCATAGAACATATATATCAGAAACGCTGCCTACAGAGGGCACGGTCCATCATCAAAGACCCTACCCACCCCAGCCACAGTCTGTTCGCCCTCCTACCATCTGGAAGACGCTACAGATGCATTCGCACCCGTACGACCAGATTTAGGAACAGCTTCTTTCCCAGGGCTGTCATCCTACTGAACTCCACAAATAAACACTAAAGCCTGCACATCTGCCAATGCACTTTATTATGGTCATATTTATGCTAATATATATGTACAAATGTATGTTGAAATGTTTAAGTGTCCTAATCCAAATTGTACACTCTCGGGAGCCACAAGCCTACATTTCGTTGTACTGCACTTGACAATAAAAGTTGATTTGATTTGATTGATTTGATCTTTCAGGCCACCGACCTCAGTGAATCCATCAGGATTATTCTGGAGCTGCTGCTGGCTATGCAGCACCCTCGAGTTGGGAACAAACACTCCTGCCAGCTTATTCAATCCAATGTAAAAGTAGCTAAACAGTGAGTTGCTTTATCTCCGTCACCTCCGCCTCCTCTCCAACAGAAGGGGGAAAAAAGTTTATTTTTAAACTTTAACAACTAGCACAATTGTTTGGAAGGTTATTATTCCAGGCGTCTACCATTGTAGGTCTTTGGCCAAGGTGGAAGCGATTTGGGATCTCAATGACTCAGAGATGAAGAACAGGAAGTGTTAAGTGTCTATCCCGAGTCTGTGGTGAGTTTGCAGGGACAGTAACAGGGGTGGTACAATTAGCTACTGTAACTCAAGATCGGGGAAAGCAAAATCATGTTCTCACTCCTGATTGCTAAACAGTGATCCCTAATGAAAGTGAATGTGCTTGGCAGCTAGGGGTGTGGGGGATAGGATCGGATTTAGCGGTGATGCCTTCCTTGGTCAGATAACCTGTAGCACCCTTTATCAAGGCTCTTCGAAGAATAATTACCACTTGGGCAAGGCACTGGAGACTGACTGATCCCTGTGGAACTGAACTCTGATAAGATTGTCAACCAGTTGAGGGGAGAAAACTGGAGAGAATATTTAGGAATATACTTTAAGGCAGTAATGATAGTCCATTGAAAGGTTCACATTATGTTGATAAAGCATTCAAGTTACAATTCCATTTTGACACCATCTGAACCCCTTGATGTATTGCTTCATTTTGTCATTTTTCTTTAGATTAATAACATTTAGATAGATACATTGCCCTTATTTGGCATCTTTTTTGTTGCCTAAGGATTGGTATGATCCTTTGAAGTCACCACATTCTAATTAGCAGAATGCTGACAGAATACAATAATCTACAAGGATGCTAGGAGATGGAGACCTGATTGAGTAAGATCCAAATGCCTTCACGCAGATATTTACAGAATTTTATTGAAATACAGTTATGATCTTCATAAACCTTAAAAACTCAGTGTATTTTAGATAAATAAAGTATACTGACTTCTTAAAACATAATTAGATTTCTTTTCCGCTTCACTAATTTTGTCCTCGTCACCAGAGCCACTGACTCCTTGCTGGGGTATGGTTCCATGGGGCATTCCCTAGTTCTTTGCTCAAGTATCCTTTATTTGCATCAGAGCTATGGCTGTAAGCATCGATAGGGTGGCATCACTGCCAAGCCCAATCTGATCCTCAACTAGTGTCCACATACATGCACTTCCAGCAGAAGTCACTGGATAGCGATCAGGAACAGAATCCCAGGCTGATTTTTCCTCCCGAACCCCAGAGGCCAATAGTAACACCCTCATGGCCATCCTGGTTGTGATTAGTTAACTCAGCACAGATCAGGGATCAAACCTGGGACCTAACTGTCGGTACGTTTTAGCTACCTTTTGGATAAATTCACTGGGGAATTAGGGCAGCCCTTAAAAAAAATGATCTTAATGAGATTTATTTTATGAACTTAATTTTTAATTATGACTCTATATTTTCCTCCTCATTGTTCTTATGATTCAAAGCCACTGAATAGCATAGCAGCTTTTATACCACAGGTGTAGGCAATAACCGTGGCAAATATTTTCCACATTTCCACAGGCGATTGACACCAGCAGCTGCAGTGACTGAATCGACTTTTTACAAGTCCCTCAGTCCCAGAAACTTCCTGTTCTCACCATCACATTTCATTTTTCCCTATTTATCACAAACCTGTTTGAATTTCAAGCTCTTTGTCTCTTTGACCCTAAATATTTTAAAGATATAACACTAAAAAAAAAACCTCACAATCTTTCCAGTACCACTTGCTGTTCCATCAACACAGGGAAGGTCTCTCTATGCAGAATATAAAATGCACGTACACAGACTGAGCTTCACTGAACTATAAAATACAACGATAGAAAGCATGAGTGGCACTTGTAGAGCACAGTCCTGCAACTCTTAACTTGGATCATATTTTGGGGGAAAATAGTAACAGCGATCAATAATGGAACTAGACATCTGAATGAATCACGAGTAATCATGTGTTCTAGAGGCTGTATTCAGCATTTCATTCTTACCCGAATACCCACTAAAAGGAAAAATTGAATGTAGCAGTTGCTTTTGGAGGTAAGAACCAGCTAACGTGAAATCATAAATATTGAAAGGAAACCCATTATAATTAATAAGTCACCTATGAATTATCCAGTCAGCCTAACTCATTAAAAATATTAAATAACAACAGAAAATGCTGGAGTTGCACAACCAATCTAAAAGGAAAAGCATGGTTAACATTTCAGGTAAGACCCTTCATTAGAACCTGTAAAATATTCCCCGGGGAAGTAGCGTGGGTCCTGCACATATAGAATCATCTGCGCATAAACCCTGCTTTTAACTTGGAATAAAAAGAACAAGATGTAGCAAATATTAATGTAAAACATTTATTATTAGAACTTGCATGATAGCGCAGTTCACTGCCATGTGGGAGAAACACTCAGCTGTGGAGAAATGTAATACAGCCTTTGGAAACAGATTAAACTTTCCAAACAAAAGGAAAATATTCATTCAAATAGAAACATAGAAGATAGGAGCAGGAGTAGGCCATTCGGCCCCTCGAGCCTGCTCCGCCATTCAATGAGATCATGGCTGATCATCCAAACTCAGTACCCTGTCCCTGCTTTCTCCCCATATCCCTTGATCCCTTTAGCCTTAATAAATATATCCAACTCCTTCTTGAATATATTTAATGAATTGGCCTCCACTGCCTTCTGTGGTAGAGAATTCCACAGGTTCACCACTCTCTGGGTGAAGAAATTCCTCCTCATCTCTGTCCTAAATGGCCTACCCCTTATCCTTAGACTGTGACCCCTGGTTCTAGACTCCCCGGCCATTGGGAACATCCTTCCTGCATCCAGTCTGTCTAGTCCTGTTAGAATTTTATAAGTTTCAATCATTTTACCTTACTGAGATACACTTGACGATGTACATTGTACATGGAACTAATCATGATTTCTATAAATGAGTAGTAAATAAATCTTATGAAATTCCTCTGTCTGAAATTTTAGCAGTTGTTAAACCGTTCATGTGGAAAGAACCAAAGAACTTGCATCAAATAGCATCTTGCATGTGCTTAGGGCATCCCAAAGCGCTTCACAGCCAATGAAGTGCTTTTGAAGTGTTATTGCTGTTGTCATGTAAGGAGACACAGCAGCCAATTTGCACACAGCAAGCTCCCACAAACAGCAGAGATAAATGACCAGATCATTTGTTATTTTAGGTATTGGTCGAGGGATAAATGTTGGCAGAGCAGTGGGAGAACTCCTCTGCCCTTCTTCAAATAGTGCCATGGGATCTTTTACGTCCACTTGAGAGGGCAGACAAGCCTTCGCTTTAATGACTCATCCAAACGAGGGCACATCCAACAGTGCAGCACTCCCTCAGCGCTGCGCTGAAGTGTTAGCCCAGATTTTTGTGCTCAAGTCTCTGGAGTGGGACTTGAACCCACAACCTTCTGACTCAGAGTCAGGAGTGCTACCACTGAGCCAAGGTAGATCACAACAGGTGTCTAGAAATGGTATTTTCAGCCCTAAAACCATAATTGAATGAAGCCTGGAAGCATCATTGTTATGATATCTCGTTTTAGCCAATATACAGACCTAGAATGTTTTGCCTTTGGGCATTACTAGCCCAGACAGTCCTTTCCTAGCATGCACTGGCATTTTAGAGTTGATCCAGCTGCTGAAGAAACTGCCCTGCAATATAAATGGCGTGGATTCTACAGCTAAAATTCCAGTAGTGGCAAGCCACTTCTGGCAGCATACATTCCAATGAGCCAGAGCTTGATTCCAGTTTTGTAACATAACATTCTATCAAGCTTATATTTCCCAGATGTTCACATAATCAGGAGGCCATTCGGCCCATAATTCCTGTGCCATATATCCAAATTCCTTTTGAAAGTTAATATTGAATCCGCTTCCACCGCCCTTTCAGGCAGTGCATTCCAGATCATAACAACTCGCTGCGTAAAAAGATTTCTCCTCATTTTCCCCCGGTTCTTCTGCCAACTACCTTAAATCTGTGTCCTCTGGTTACCGACCCGCCTGCCAGTAGAAACAGTTTCTCCTTACTTACTCTATCAAAACCCTTCATAATTTTGAACACCTCAATGAAATCTCCCCTTCAACCTTCTCTGCTCCCTGATTCTCCAGTCTATGCACATAACTGAAGTCCCTCATCTCTTCCTCTACTTAAGTACTGACTCTTGCACTGGCAGTCCAGTTTACCTTGTAAAAGTGGTAATTCTTCGTGTGTGTGCCTAGATGGTGAGTGTTACTATGCTGTTTGACTGGGGGAGGGGAGGGTGGACATCACAACCCAGCCTAACCCCGTCCTCAATTGTTATCCGCACATGCACACTTCCCAGCAGGGTCACTGGATAGTCATCAGGAGTGGGAAGATTTTCATTGCTCTAGCCCAGGAGCACTGAAGCTAAAATAGCACCCTTACTGAGATAACTCAGCACAGACCATGAATAGAAGCTGGATATTACAGTCTGTATGTCTCAATGACATGCTTCCAATACCAACTGAGCCATTAGGGGAGGTGTGAGGCAGGGTTTATAATTGTGCTGAGAATTGTATCCCTATGTCTGAGAAAATTCTGGTGAAACTTTTAGAAGTTAGTACCTTTGTACGGTAGCAAGAGAGCCATCTAATTATTCATTCATTATGTAAAGTGTAACAGAGCGCAAACCCACAGAAATGCATTATGTATGGAAATGTGGATCGTGTACATGTTTCACAATAAAAGCTGTGTTAGTCAGCTTGTAAGGATACAGACGAAGATATATATTCCAGTGTTTGCTTTATTTCTCATGTCTGCTGCCTTTGGTAAACAAACAGGTGCGAACTGTTTCCTTCTCACAACAATTTGTGTTGATTGGCTTTTAATTTCCAATTTCCTCCCCTGAAGGTGCTAACTCTTGCTAGGCAAAACAGTTGCACAAGCGACCGCTGCCTTCCAGCACCAAGCAAGAGGAAGAGGGCTCCTAGGGATGCAAATATACTCCAAACCGCCAATGTTGCAAACAAATCAAATAAAGCTTTGATGTAATCACACTGTGTCTTTGCAGGGCACTCGCAATTCACCACGGTTAAGGCATAAGGAACCATGATTACGCTGCAACAGCACCCCAACCAAACAGCACTCGGGCATTGCAAAGCCGCTACAACTCCCAACACGTGCGTCCAGCATATAGAAACATAGAAGATAGGAGCAGGAGTAGGCCATTCGGCCCCTCGAGCCTGCTCTGCCATTCAATGAGATCATGGCTGATCATCCAAATTCAGTACCCTGTCCCTGCCTTCTCCCCATATCCCTTGATCCCGTTAGCCGTAAGAAATATATCCAACTCCTTCTTGAATATATTTAACCTGCTGGGGGGGCCCGGCGTTGCCAAGGCTTTTTTGTAAAACTGCAGTTTACAGGGCCGCGCAGTTGACGGCCGGCCGCTGCCGCTCCCCCGCTCTGTGTCTCGGGCTGAGCGGTTGGCAGGCCCGGCCCGAGTGACCCCAACCCACCTCCCACTCCGGCGGGCCGCCACAGCTGCCCCGCTCGCTGTTGAGTAAAAGCAGTGGAAAAAAAATGGCAGCTACGTTTCGGGAGGCTGCAGGATTAGGTCCCGCCCACACACGGAATGAAACGCCCCCCGTGACGCACCGATTGGTCAACCATCAGGTCACTAAACTGTAAGATTGGTCAACCATCACGTCACTCAACGCTAATGAGCGGTAGGATTGGTCAACCGCTAATGAGCGGATTTTTGAACGTTTTTTGTATACTGTCCGAACAATTTTTGTCTGACCAAAAAGTAAATACACCTATGAGGCTCCCCTAATCATAAGCTTTCTTTTGATATAACATATGTGTAGGTACGCTCTATAACTTTTGAGTGTATAGCAGACAGACAGACATACAGATAGACAGACAGACGGATCCTTTTATATACATATAATATAGATGTAAAATAAAATAAAGAAGATCAATAGATGAATTGGCCTCCACTGCCTTCTAGAGAATTCCACAGGTTCACCACTCTCTGGGTGAAGTAATTCCTCCTCAACTCTGTCCTAAATGGCCTACCCCTTATCCTTAGACTGTGACCCCTGGTATAGGACTACCCCGCCATCAGGAACATCCTTCCTGCGTCTAGTCTGTCTAGTCCTGTTAGAATTTTGTAAGTTTCAATGAGATCCCCTCTCATTCTTCTAAACTCCAGCGAGTACAAGCCCAATCGACCCAATCTCTCCTCATACGTCATTCCTGCCATCCCAGGTTATCAGTCTGGTGAATCTTCACTGCACACCTTCCATGGTAAGAACATCCTTCCTCAGATAAGCACTTTTTTGCAAACTCCAGGCAGCAAATAGTCCAAAAGGCAGGCGAGCGAGCGAACGCGCGCACATGCAGGCCGGGAGTTGGTAGTTGTCGAGCCCATCTCTGGTGACAACAAAAACGATGATGTGGAGATGCCGGTGTTGGACTGGGGTGGACAAATGTAAGAAGTCACACAACACCAGGTTACAGTCCAACAGCTTTATTTGAAATCACAAGCTTTGGGGAGCGCTGCTCCTTCGTCAGGTGACGAAAACTACAAAGACCAGCACCCACCTGGGTTTTTTTGATCACGTGGGGCGGGAGGCTGTCCAATGAGGGCCCGCCGATGGGTGGGAGGAGGCTGGAGCCCACAGGAGATTTTTTTTTACACACACACAGATCGCACATCGTCGCGTTTTGTACCTGTGGTAAATCGAGAGAGGCGAACGGAGTATACAGACTGAGGGATTTTTTTCCAATCGAGAGTTACCAACTTTTTTTTTCTTTCGACCATCCCCCGCCGGCCGTGGTGTGACGAGAAAGAGTTGCTTGAAGTTGAAGTTAGTCGTGCGGAAACCTCGTCTGGTGTGGGGAGCGGGGGAGAGAGAGAAAGAAAACAAAACATTTAAGGGGAGAGAGGAACAGGAGGAGGAGGAGGGGGTGGGGGGGAGAAAGAAAGGGAAAAGATGTCTGCGATCATCCGGCGGCTGTTGAGCGCCGCGCTGCTCTGGGCGCTGCTGTCCGTCCCGATCCCCGCCGCCTTTGCCCGGGAGCAGCCTGGCGCCTGCCCGCCCCGCTGCTCGTGCCTCGGTGAGCTGCTGGACTGCAGCCGCAGCAAACTGGCCCGAGTGCCCGAGCCTCTGCCCAGCTGGATCGCTCGCCTGTGAGTATTCCCAGCAAACTTTTTCTTTTTTTTTTAAGGAAAGTGTGCCTGTTGCAGGGAGAAAGAAAATTAAAATGCATATTTTACTAAAAATGCATTGCAACCTTTTTATTTAAAAAAAAAAAGAAGCGTTGCTTTCTTTAAAAGTTTCAAGGCAAGTGCACAAAATTAAAATGCAAATTTTACTAAATGCCATTGCAACCTTTTAAAAAAATAAAAATAAAGCGTTGCTTTAAATGTTTCAAGGCAAGTGCACAAAACTTAAAATGCAAATTTTACTAAATGCCATTGCAACCTTTTTTTTTAAAAGCGTTGCTTTCCAAACTTGGTTCTAACAACTTTCTTGCTGCCAATTGGCGTGGGGTCGATCGTGTGATGAGCGAGGAAGGTGGGCCTGTGTTCCTCCACAGATGTGCATTTGTGCTGCGCGGCAGCTTTGGTCCAAATTCAGATCGGTGGAGAAATGTCAAAAGGATTTAGAATGAATTGGCTAAAGCCGTTAGCTTTGAGTGTTGTGGATAAATTAAGTCTGGATGATGGATCGTGGTGCCAGTCGACTTAACTGTGTCTGCGTTTGGATCTAGAAATGCATTTTCTGATTGCCATCCAGTTGAAATAGTTGGTACCAGCATCTATAATACAACCAACACTACGATTTAATAGCAAAATACTGCGGATGCTGGAAATCTGAAATAACAACAGAAAATGCTGGAAATACTCAGCAGGCCAGGCAGCATCCGTGGAGAGAGAAACAGAGTCAACGTTTCAGGTCTGGGACCCTTCATCAGAACTGGAAAAAGCTGGAGATGTAACAGATATTAAGCAGGCGCAGAGACAGGGGGGGGTGGGGTTAGGAGGGGAGGAAGGAATAGAAAGAACATCCTGTACTTTTGCAAGAGGCAGGAAAGATAAAATGTTGCAAATGGGAATGGCAAAAATCATACTGCATGAAAAATGGGGGAAGGGATAATTATCTGAAATTGTTAAACTCAAACTCAATGTTGAGTTTAACAATTTCAGATAATTATCCCTGCCCCCATTTTTCATGCAGTATGATTTTTGCCATTCCCATTTGCAACATTTTATCTTTCCTGCCTCTTGCAAAAGCACAGGATGTTCTTTCTATTTCTTCCTCCCCTCCTAACCCCCCCCCCCCCTGTCTATGCACCTGCTTAATATCTGTTACATCTCCAGTTTTTTCCAGTTCTGATGAAGGGTCCCAGACCTGAAACGTTAACTCTGTTTCTCTCTCCACGGATGCTGCCTGGCCTGCTGAGTATTTCCAGCATTTTCTGTTGTTATTACTGCACGATTTAAACCAGTTACATTAATTGCAGCCCATAACAGCCTTTAGATTTGTAATAGTTTACAGTTTGTTTATATTCTGAATGCAATAATGTATCTGAACTTATCAAATGCAATCAATTAAACAGTGTCCCAATTAAATTTTGCTCTTTATTTGTGACCATTTGGAATTTCTAGTAAAGTTCATTTTAAAGGTAGTTTCCTCAATTGCGCAGTTGACTAAGGATGGGAATATCTGAGCCATACAGACCAGGAAGGTCTTCATTTTGATCCATCATATGATCTGAGCTCTCTAATCCCAGCCAGGAGGGTGGTGGAGCGTGATAGTTATTTTGTGCCCAGGTTTGGTGGAGGAAAGTCCACTAGGGTTCATGCTTCCGATCACGATCCCGAAACCTCTGCTGGAAGCGCACGTAGGGAATGATGGGTGAGGACAGAATTGCACTTGGTCTGTGATGCTTTCTGCAGTGGAATAGTTTACTATATGGACTCAAAAATGAAAAATTGCCACTGAGTATATGTGCAACTGTATCCTAACGAGGAGCAAAGGTCCTCGGAAGGAAGAAGTATAGAAAAGAGAAATTGATCGAAAAAGAAGGGAGAAAATTAAGCGAAGGATCATGTAGTGGTTGCAGTATAAATATTGTCCATAAATCTATTAAGGAAATCTAGGGATTGGCACTCTTTTTAACTTTTGCAACTCTTCATCCATATTTGAACATGTGCAGAGAAGGGTCTAAACGTTGAACAAAGCAGGAAGACTTACAATTAGTTGTGGCTAATTCCCTTCAAATGAGCTCATCTGGAGGTCATGCTGCCATACTCACGATATGTGAATAGCTCTTTTAATGCACTTTTTAAACATTTGAGTGCCAATGGAGTCCACAACTTCCAAGGATTAAATAGCAGTAAATGCAATTGGTTTTAAAATTAAGTTACTTGATTTGTAGAAAATGTTCCCTTTGTCAAATTAAAATATATCTCAACTTTGTATAAGTTGTGTATTATATAATAGGCTTTAGTACATTATATCTGGAAGTTTGGAAGTGAATGAATTTCTTTGGGTGAGAATACTTTATCAAGTGTTCTGTGTCCCCCCTGGCAAAGTGACTTCTAATATTATTGGAAGTTTTTTGTTAAGAGCTATATTTTGAAGTTTAGATGCATCAAAATTAAAATAAATTATAGCCAGGTAAGTTTTTTCTATTAAGGAAATTGAACAAGGCATTTTATTGTGGCCCCCTCTCACCCCCCCCCCTTTTTTACTTCCGTAAAATACCAGCACCTTCCAAACATGAAATAGATTTTTCCATGTTTCAATAAGTGTGGTAAAGGGGCTGAAATACTAATTTATATATGGTTAGGATTTTACTTGCATAATATCAGAGGTCAACAGTTTAAAAATGAGTGTTCAATATGTAGGAGTTTGGAAATTGCTTAAAAAGTGTTTTCTGAAAGATAATGGATAGACTTTTGTATGAAGTATGTACTAATTATGAAGCTAATTCAGCAGCTGGATTGTCCCTTCAGTTATGTTTGAATTATTCCATTATTTCAATCACTTCAAAGATGTCCCTCTGTACCCGTACATTCCTCTTGGGCAGTGGAGAAGTGTTTTGAGACGAGCAGCTGTGAAGAGTTTCCAGTTGTGTAAACAAGCACTAGCAGTGCTGTTGGTGCATATGCTGTGATCACCCTTTGGAGAGTTCGACCAGTTGTTCAAAAAAAATCACAGTGAGCATCTCTTCTATTTACACCAAACCATGTGTTCATGTTATCACAGTGTATAAATACTTATAAAGCATATTCACCATTAATCAGATCTTTCCTGAGGAAAACAATGGGTTGTTTTGGCGTTGAGTGGGGGAAGAGTTTCATATAATTCTCTCTCTGTCCTCGTGTAGCTAACAGCGTGTAGGTGCACATCTAGTAACATACAGTATATAATATATCAGTGTTTAGGCAGAAGACCATTGGTCTGTCTAGTCAGCAGTTCCAAATTTTCCATTATTGTTCTTGCTGTGATTCCGGAATTGTTTCTGGAAGTTTTGTATCCCCTTACTAATAATAACCGAGAAAGAACTTGTATTTAGACAGTGCCTTTCATGTCACATCCCAAAGCACTTCACACTTTTACTTTTGAAATATGGTCACTGTATTTATGTAGATAAACGCAGCAACCAATTTTCACACAAGGTTCTACAAAGCTCATATGAAGTAAATATTGTCTGGACACTGGAAGAACTCCCCTGTTTTTCTTCGGATCGTGCTATTGGCTCTTGTGTCCACCTGAACAGGCAGACAGAATTCTTCCAGTTCTTTCTTTAAAACCTGCTATGGTTTTTTGTTCAGTCATCTGCAGCTTGCAATCTGTTGTGCAACAGATTATCACCTTTACTAAAAAAAAAGTTACCTAAACATTTTTCAGTTGCCACCCATTACTTTAATTCTTGTCCCTTAGTCCTCAAATCTTGTGCCCAGGTTTAAATAGACACAAGTTTTCCTCTCTTCCATCTCCTCCCCCCCCCCCCCCCCCCCCCCAGAGAGTGACGTCCCAGGGTAGACAATCTTAATAACTCAATCCTGTAAATTCAGGAATCAGCTTCTGAACTCTCATTTTGGACTGGATTCTATGTCTTTCCTGTAATATGAAGACTGAAACTAAACCTCAGTACTAAAGGTGCCCCTTTCTACGGTCACGTACGACTTCAACATCATCTCGCACACCTTTAACAACTCTGACACCCGTAACAATACGTCTCGACATTTTATTTGTTTACCAACAGTTTTAATCTATTCACCAAAGCCTCGGGTCGCTTTCCTGCTCTCTTCCGTCAAGCAATCCACATTTCTGTTCTTCGACTTAATCTCATGACTTTACACTTGTTGAACTTCACCTGCCACCTCCCTGCCCATTTACGAAGCCGACCCACATTCCTTCGAATTACTACCCATTGGTTAGCATTGCTGACCACTACCCAATTTGGTGTCATCCGCAGTCACCTTTGACAGCGTTCCATGCTCTAAATCATCTAGAAAAATTATAATGGCAGCAACACTGGCAACCCGGTCCACTCTGACACCTCTCCACGCACCACCATCCTTAACTCTCTACATTTCAGCCAGCATAAATCCAGCCCTATACTTTGCTAGATGTCCTGTAATTGTGGAACGATCATGAAAATTGTTTATGATTTACAAGCTTCCCTCGTTCACTGCTGAGACCTTGTGCCATTGGAATCTGTCAGTTAAGTGCTCCGTGAGAAGCAAGTACAGTAATATCTATGTAAAATGCAGGTACAGTACAAGCAAAAGTTTAGTTGGCAAAAAAAGTAAGTGCTAACGTGCAATTCGGCAAAATGTTTTAAATGTATTGTCCAAAGGTTTTAAATTCGGATGTTATTTTGATCACATTGTGCTCCCAGAAATAGCTCGATGCAGTCTCACAAATGAGTGGCATGATTATTTCTTTCAAGAGCAATTTACATTTCTATAGCTCTTTTATGAAGCACATCCCAAGGTACTTCACAGAGGAGGCACAGACTGGGTAATGGTAGAGTTAGAGGTGACAAAAGCATGGTCGAAAAGAGAGCTTTTGAGGAGGCATTTAAAGGCAGAGAGAAAAGTAACAAGAAACTCAGTTGCCACTACTCATCCTTTTTTAGCCGATGGAAAAGGTACTCTACTCTGAAATGTTCCTGACTATTATCAGCACCGTTCTATGTCCAACAAGCAGGAGGCACATTAGAATGAGGAAGGTTGGATATTTTTCATAGTTAGAAGCTCAATAACTTTATACATTCAAGCGACCCGGGCAGCTCTCAAACTTGGAACCTGCACGCTTCTGTTGCAATGTAGTAGAATGAGGATTTGCACCAGCAGGTTCCTATGTCGAGGTTCCCAGCCCTTTCCAGACCCTTGGCATGAGGCACTGAGCAAGTTGTTTCCCCCACAGTGCAAGAGGAAAGAAGTGGTGTAGTCATTTCAGGCCAATTTCAACTTCTAACAAACATTTACAAGTTGAAATTGGCCTGAAATGACGACTCCTGGGAGCAGATTGCCTGTTAAGGTGAGAGCCGATGAGTGAGGGGAAAAAAGTAACATTTAATTAATAAACCTGTGACGTGTGAGAGTTTAAAAATAAAAGCGCTTTTGATTGGGAATCAGGTGCTGACTCTTGGGGACCTACCTGATGCTTTGTTTTGTGTGTAAATCACTTTTAATACACACTTTCATGTCGGAGTTTAGTCAACGCTCTAAGCCTGTACTTAAACTACAACTAGTGCTTTACACCAATGCTAAGTGGTTGTAGTGTAACTCTGAGTCAGGGCATACCAGACTCCTGAGTGAAGTGGAGTCAGACTCTTCTCTAGAGGAGGGAATCTCACTCGAATTGTCATACAGACTGAGGGGGTCCTGATCTGATGAGTTACATGATCTCCGCTGCTGGTCTGCAGTTGGCTCAGTGTATCCATTCTAAGGAAGGGGAAAATCAATGTGTTTCACTCCTGATTGGCATTAAGTTCTGCTGAAAGTGCAAACGCATGATCTGATGAGGGCAGGATCTGGTTTACTATGATGGCTTCCTTGTTAAATAGCTCACAGAAACCTATTACCCAGCCTTGTATATCGGTATCAGATAGCTGGTGGCAGCCGTAGAACTACTTCAGCGTGAATCGCTGCCTTCAGGATAGGAGGAGTCGAGGAAGAAAACTGTCGGGGCAGTAGAGAGAAATTAAATTTAGGAGCCAGAAGATGCACTCTGTTGTAATTAGACTTTTTTCAGAGCATGTTCTCAAGACTGAGCTGTTCAACTTGTGTTGGCATTTGAGTAACTTTTAGTGAATTGAATTAGCTCTTTGTTGTCAGTGGATTGCTGTCTGACTCGTTTATTTGTTCTTTGAAGCTGTGGTCACAGTCATAATTGCTTTAAATACTTCAGCACCTGTCAGTTGCAGTGTAAATACAAACTTGAAGAAAAATTAACTTTTGCTTGGAGATGCTTCAAAATGAAAACCATAATTATGACCTAAACTAACCAAACAAAAGGTTAATTGGTTATCTTTTTTAATGGTGGCTTTATTTGTAAATTAGCATAAAGTGTTAATAGCTGGAATTTTAGGACGGTTTGTTTATGCAAAGGAAATAGAACTTTAATGGCTATGGGGGTGGAGGTGGCGCAGGTGGGGTGGCAAAGTAGTTCTTTGGACTATTGCCTGTTGTAAACTGTTTTTTGGCTACCGTATATAAGGGTCTGTACTGTACAAGATTACTAAAACCCAATGGATACATATAAATAATAAAATGAGAGGTAATAAAGCAGTAATGCCCCCTGTCATTTGTTTTTTGATAGCTTATTTATCCTTGCTCCATATTCCATGAAATGTTCTTAAATGGCCTTATTTGGGGACAAAATAGGTAGGAGGAAACAAATGTGAGGAGCTACGTGTTTAGTGAAATGACTATGCCACATTAGGCCTGTCTTGCTTGTTATTTGGTAACTTTACTTTGGGGTTGCCACTGGTTGTGGAAGACCCACGTCAGGAGGCAGCACTAGCATGGCACTTAACCCAGCATAAAAGCAGCTTCACACTAGGTAAAGAGGGAAAGGTTGAAGGAACAAGTGACGGAATGGAAGTGTGTACAAGCACCAAGACAAAAGAATTCATTGTAACAGAAATGAATCACTTCTCAGACCACACACATGGTTATAAATGGAACAAATGTTTATCTGGGACTGATTGAGGCAATAATCTAATCAGGGGTTTAGATGATTGCAAATGTGGGAGCAAAGCTCAAGCCGTTGATAATTTCTAGGATTAGATTATAGCCCTGAAATCAATCTGTTATCAGTAATTATTTATAATCTAAATACTAGTATTTGGAAGTTGAGGGGGGCGGGAATGCGAGAATTCTGCCTTTTGAGCTGGTGGTGTCTGGCTTTTTACTTGCTGCCATTTATGCCTGTAGTTATTCAACACAAGACCAATGATTGAGATCACAACTGTATCACCAAGAAAAAATATCCATCATAATCAACTGTAGAATTTCTCCTATGTGTGTTTGCTAGTTTACAGAGCAATGGACGCAACTTCTTTTTCAGAATATTTTACCAGTTGCTTGACTTGCATTTACTATTGGTATTAATTTGCTTTGTAGTATGTATTTCTCCACTGACTCAAGTAAATCCGTGGCTCAGTGTTAAACCCTTCAGGAAAATTCTGTCTAAAGAGAATAGATTCTACTTGGAATGCCAATCTTATAGTTCTGTTTTCTGAGTACATCAGTAAGTAACTAGCCCATGTAGTGGGAAAACGTTTGGTATAAACGGTCATCCTTTTGCTGAAATTAGCGCAATAACTCTTAAGATCCAGAAAAAGACGTGATTTTATTGTCGTGGCAGTCAGGGAAACACACATGGCAATGAGCTATTCTCCACAGCTGCTTCTCTGTACAATCCAGACCAAAAACTTCACATACCAGGCTGATTGATGAGTCACTCCGTATTGGTGTCTTAAAGTAGTTAAAGCTTTGCTCCCTCCTCCCAGCATACTACTTTTTCTGCTGAATTAGCTGATCTACACCACACTATGGTATTGATTAAAATCGCTTTAGTTTTGCTTATACAGAGGTTTTAACTCGGGGATTAAACTTTTTGCAATATAGAAATGGCTCTTGATACCTGTGACTAAATGGCAAAAAGTCCTCTATCCTCGAACACAAATGTAGTTTGCAATTCTCTTAAGTTTATGAAATTAGCCCCTTGCAGCCTTTTGGCCTCCAGTATTTACCCCAGGTGCAGACTGTTTGCTGCATCACTGTGTAGCCTTTGTTCCCTGCAGGAAGAATGTGTCTTTTAGCGTGGAGGTATTAATTTCTTACAATTGACTGCTGTTTTGTCCTGTATGGTTTGGGGCTATTTCCTCACTTTCTTTGTTAACACCTTTCAAAAAGGCATGAAGAATAGGATTTTTGAAAAGGGAGAGCACAAGAACTTGCCGTAGCTAATTGAGGTGGGAAACTATAAACGGTTAGCTATGTTCATTAAATGTACCAGACTCCTTTTTTATGCAAATATAAATATCTCCGAGTACTTTTTTGTGAAGATTTAAAAAGCACTTTGAAGTTAAGCACTGGTTTTTTTTTAAACCCCACCGTGCAGATAGAGGCCATTTCGGCCCATCGAGCCTGCACCGACCGACACACATATCCCACCCGATCCCTGTAACCCCTACACCAACACATATCCCACCCTATCCCCGTAACCCCACGTATTTAATCCCCCTAACACTAAGGGTCAATTTTATCATAGCCAATCAACCTAACCCGCACATCTTTGGACTCTTGGATCCTGTTTTGGGAGATTGAGTTTTGTGCACTGCTCCTCACTTTTACATTACATTTTGGGAGAGAATCTATATATGCCATGCTGGGTTCTGCTGTTAATATGGAGACACAGAGTGCACACCCAGTTTTGGCACTCCCCATTTACTGCAAGAGCTAGCCTTGACCCAGTGGCATAGTTGTAAACCTTTGCCTTTATTGCTGTGCGGTGCTGCCTGTTCCTGTAAACCTGGGTTGTGTGCACTGGAGTTTTGCAGATGGAGGGATACCTGTCTGTCTGCAATCAGCTGCACTTGTATTTTGTACACACATCTGAAGGTTGCCTACAGAACAGAAATCTTTTAATTAATACAGATTCTTTACAAATTCACACTTAAGAATACTTGGTTACTGTTGGATTATTCTGTAATTAATGGGCAATTGTTTCCAAGTGTATTTGCTTGGGTTAAGTACACAAGTTACTGATAAAGCCACTAATCCATGCCCACATCCTGTGATTGAATAATTCCACCCCCTTAGTTTGAATTTAAGTTCCAAGTTGCCAAAAGGAAAAAAATTACCTAGATGAGTAAGTGCTGATAATGACTGTTCGTAGACAGTTAGGCCACAAAGGCAACATAGCTAAGCATGATCCTGCCCTTGCCAGATGTTCACACACATTTCGTGGAGGCTGCTGGACAGTCATCAGTAACGGGAACATTGACCAAACCCAATTGTAGCAGTCGATTTGTGATCGGCTAATTTGACACGGCAGTGATGAAACGCTGGTTCTTGATCTGTGTTGCTCAGCTATTCATTGGACAGTATCCTAGAGCTGGCTTGGGAGTCAAATCAGTTATTTTTAATATCCTGTCATGTCGGTGTATTCATTTATAGCAATAGTTTTAACATTTTGTTTTGGATGGTGATTAATCTAGGAGCTGTATGGTATGAGCAGGAATCTACTTGCAAAATAAATGAAAAGCAAATGCTAACAGTAATTCATTGTGTGATGTGCTTTGAGACATTTAAACACGTGATTAAGGTGCTACATAAATTCAAGTGTTTTATTTGTTAGCTGCCTCAGAGGTGACTTTTTTTTAACCCCAAATGGCTCCTCTGCTCCTGAAAGGAATGACCCACGGTTTCAAGTTGTTAGCCACCCTTAAATACCTCACCCAAAATGGCCATTCTTCCTGTGCAGGTTTATAGTGAGTATATTCCAGGGGCATCCAAGTTTTACGGGCCACATAGTTGCATACCGTATAAAGTTATAATCCATGTTTCTATTAATGTGGTTCTATTTGCAATAGCATTTTAAATTTTATAAATAGGGGAATAGAGCAGAAGTTTGTACAAAATGATTAGATCACAAAGTACTTTGCAAATTTCAGCATCCCATCCCATTATTGAAAGAGCATTAAAGCCTTTGAGAACGTATATAATAGATTTACCAGAATGATACCAGGACTAAGAAACTAGTCATAAGGAGAAAGTTGAGATATTGGGACAATTCCCACTGAAACAAAGAAGGCTGAAAGAGGAGATTTAATTGAGGTTTTCAAAATTGTGAAAGATTTTGATAATGACGAGACTATTTTCTATGATTGCAGAGTAGTGAAAGGTCACGGATTTCAGATTGTCACTAAGTGAATGAGGAGAGTCTAGGAGAAATTTCTTCATGCAGAGTGCTGTAAGAGTATAAAATACTTTGTCACAGGGATTAGTTGAGGCAGAGACCATTGCATGATTTACAGGAAGAGTAGATAAAACATTTTGAAAGAGGGAAGATATGGGGTTATGGAGAGAGAACAGGACCATGGGTTTAGTTTTGGATTGCTTCAGCAAAGAGCTGATGCTCACTGTTACACACAAAGATTGCCTACTTGGAGGGGAGAAATTCGGTATCGCCCCGTTTGGGGCGCAATTATCAGCCGGGCGCAAAGTTTAGCGCCTGGTGCTAATTATCGCCTCTGACTGCAAACTTGGCCTCTATTGCCCCTGGAGGTGATTTGAGCGCTAAATCAGGCACTACACACCTCTTAAGGCGCTAACGCCGAGGAGCGAGGTGCTCTCTTAGAGCGCTGGCGAAGCTCATGTGATGTCCGTCAGCAATAGAACACAGACACACTGGCGCTGGCCAGTTCTTAAAGGGGAGGGTTGATCTTGTTCTCCAGTCACACCCTGCTCATTGCAGCCTTGAATCTCACCTGGAGAGACCTGTACATCAAATCTGCTGGAAAGAACAATGGAGAGGCCCAGGGGAAAAAGCTCAGAGTGCAGCCCCCACAGTCTCTTCTAAATCGATGCAAGGAAGGTCAAATGAAAATTAACCTGCAAAGTGCAGCTCAGTACCCAAAACTCCTTCACACAGCGTTGAATCTCTCCAGAAGTGTCTCTCTCTCTCTCTCTCAGAATGCGTGGTGCAAAAATGTCACCGACAATAAAAGGCAGGAAGCGGCCACCTTTAAATAGCGCTCCCCCAGTCTCTTCCTGACTGCAAAACGTTCCCCTCTACCTGTCATTGCTAGCGGCAGGTGGAAAGGCAGGGGGCGCCACTCAATATCCGGTCCAGGGCGTTGCACGCTCGACTGACGTCACGATCTGCAGGTGCAGGAGATCGTGGCGGTAGTGTTTAGCGCTGCCGCAAAATTTCTGGTCAATTTCGTGAGCGGCGCAAACATCGCCACGCCCGGGCGCTAGTTGCTTTGCGCCCCATTAGCGCCCTAACAGGAGGCGCTAATCAACCGAATTTTTCCCCCTAGAAGTCTCGTGCTGCCTGTGGAACTGTACCACGGTAACAAGTCCGCACCTTCAGAAAGACAATTGTAAAAATAAAATTACAGTGAATGAAAGCTTTTAGTATGAGCAGACAAATGGCAGGAAATCCCTGTTGATGATTTATATTTTGCTTTTCTCAGCCATGCATCCCTGACAGAATTGCAAGTTTTTTGGGCTTCTTGATCCTGTTGTCTACTGAGTCCACATACTCCAATTTTTCAGCAGTGGGATACTGGATACCAGTTGGGATTGGGAATTATAGCTTTTAAAAAAAAAAAAAAAAAAAAAAAAAAATCCTCTCTAGTCTAGGATCACAACAATCCAATGTAGCGCCCTGACTGAAAACAACTACCCCAGCAAAGGCTGGAGATCAAACATGGGACCTTCTGATCTGTACTGATCAGTGTTGTGCTGGGCAATGACTGGTATTTGTAAGTGTTTCTTTGAACCTATTAGCAAATACTTTCTTTGATTTCAGTCTACAATAAGTCAAAAGCTTGACATTAAATAAATGTTTTTTTCCCCAAAGTGTTGTCTTTCCCTCCCCTCCTAAAGGTGGTGGTGACTGGTTGGGTACAATTTCTGAGTGGCCATTCTTTGTAGTTTTTTTTGGGGGTGGGGGGGCGGTGGTTGGAGGGGCATTATGGAGGACCTACAGTTTACCTTCACCCAAAGTCCATATGTGCACTTCACATCGGGACAAGAAGCAGGAACCCTGACTCATTTTTCCCTCCATCCCGTGTCCCCCAGTGACAATGAGGGTAATCAATTTGCCTCTACTGCCGCTCTGGTGAGATCAATAAACCAAACCAAACCAAATCTTGGGACCATTTTGGCCTACACGGTTCGATAATGAAATTTTCCACTGAGCCACCGGAGCAGGACTGGTGAGTTTTAATTATACATATGTGTGAATTACCTGATTTTTTTTCTCTTGTACTAGCAGCAGTCCTAAAACATGCCAGCAAAATAAATTCAAATCTCAGTTTAAACTTAATTTGTCAAACTAGTCCAGCAATTGGGTCAAAAGAAGGTAACAAAATCAATAACTTAGAGGTTTAATTTCTTTGGTCAAAACAACTGTGTCTAGAATCTAATGCCATAAATGGTGATTGTCTTGGCGTTGGATTTTTTGTGTGTGTATATAAAGAAATTTATATGTGAAGTGGGACACAGCACTTTTCAAGGGCAAGTTGCCATATGTAGAAAATTCCTTAGCTGAAAATAATCCTTTACTAAAACAAGCTGTTCTTCTAGTAGAGACTTGCACCTATGTTGCTTCCAGACTATAGTGTCTGCATTTTCTAAAACCCAATGCATAAAAGTGGTAAAATGAAGGCCTTTCCACTAATGGAGAGTGCAGTTATTGAGTCCTAGTTTTTTTTTCCTATCCAGCATTTTGGAGATAAAAGTTACTTCAGAATTCAACTGCATTGTTTTTGTTTGCACATGCAGTAATGTGCCAGTTTTGTTGAAATGCTTAAATGGTTCCAAAAAATTGTGATCAATAATTTAAAATGTCTGTTTGTTCAACTTGTATGCACAAGATTGCTGTAAATTGAGCTCGAGTATGGTTCCAGGGTTCTCCGAAATCTGTTGGTCCAGCTTGCACTTTAGTTTCTCTCATTTCTGCTATAGTTTTTTTTGACATTTTGTAACCCTCTGCAGAAAGTATTTGGGGCAACTTTGCTTAAAATGGATTGAATGCTGTTTTCACAGTCACTGATCGACTACAGATGGGACGGAGCTTGAACTCCAAGTGAAAGTGTCTGGCTCCAGTGTGGCGATCTTGCACAGCAGTATTAGTAATTGGAGGATTTTGTAGTTTAAAGCCTTTGCCAGCTCAGTACATGTTACGACTGCAGCAGAACAGATCTGCTCGTGTCTGTAGCTGTCTGGTAGGTCCCTTTGCAAACAGGCTTCAAATAATTTTTTTTCGCAATGTTTCAGTTTAAGTTCTCTGGTATGATTGTAGTTCAAAAACTACTGATCACTAGACTCCAGCTTGGTTCATGACTAGGTTGTGCAAAGCCACTGATTATAAAAAGGTTATTCTAGTTGAAATTAACTAGAATAGCCTTTTTTATAATGTGTTGTCTTAACTAAATATTAAGTCAGAAACCTAATTCTTTCCTGTGAACAGCATAAGTTTAAGTAAAATCTTTCAGCCCTTGACTCTTTTGTATACTGTACAGTATTGGAAATTTGTTGAATCAGTATCCTTATGGTTCAGTGATGCACATCCAGATTTTCACTTATAATTATATGTTTGCGAAGTTTCAGAGTTGTGAAAAGGAAAATTTGTGTTTGTTTTTGTTCTCCATTTGTGCTCTCTTCTCTCTCCACCATGTGTCTAATGCTTAAAGGTATATCGATCAATCCTTCAGATCAAGCATGGTGCAGTATTATACACTCTTGATTCATTGTTCAGATCCTGTCCTAAAGCATGGTAACAGTTTGAACACTTGTCCCTTATTAACTGAAAAATACAATTTAAATGTTTGGAAAGATTCAGCACAGTGTAAACATCTTGCACAGCATATTGTATTAAGCAACAGTGTTATGTTTAAAAAAAAATAAAAATAAATAAATAAATATTTGGCTCCCATGTCCTTCTGAAGGCAGTGTTCCATACATACTGGGGCACCGTTTTTTTGGCACCAGCAGCGCTCTGGTATATCGTCTAAATAATCATTCACCAAGTGAGCCTGGACAGTGACTATTTGGTAGACTATTTTACCCCATAGGATGTCACAGCGGATCCTGACTATTTATAAACTGCAAGAAAGTAACTCCCCGATGGCTTATTGGATCAGTGCACCACATGTACGGTTTCCAGTCCAAATCACTGGAAAGCAGAGCGGGAAACCTGGCCGAATTGCCCTCTGTCCAAGCTCAGGGGGCACAGAGTGCCATTGTAGTTCCACCACTGCTGGCCTCGTTCAGCACAAACCAAGAATTGAACCACCTTGGTTTGTATATCTCCGAATTCGTACATTTGCCCCACTGTTATCGGGGAGCTACCTTTTGTAGTTTATTTACCAATTCAACTAGTTTGAAGACTAGTTTGCAGGAGATGTGGGTGTAAGTTTACCCCTAATTTCCCCATGACCCCAATACTGTAGATTGTGCAGGTGGTTTTATCAGATTATTCTATCGTTCTGTTGTAAATTATATATGCATTGAAATGGAATTGCACATTAATACGTAATATGTGTCATATTTTACAGGGATTTGAGCCACAATCGAATTACTTCCATCAATGGCAGCTTATTTAACCATCTTCACAGCCTACGGGAAGTGTAAGTCACACTTTTTTTGTTAGCGATAAATATGATTCAAGTTGTATGAGATTCTGATGATAAATTCGCTACCCATTTATGACTGTTCTACCTTTTATGACTTTCAGAAAAATAACCCACAATGAATTAACTGCAGTACCGAGCTTCGGAGTTGTAGCTACAAACATTACCCTTCTTTCACTGTAAGTGCTAAATTTTTATCTCTCTTTAATATTGGGATTTCTGGCTATGTTTGAAATTCAGAATACCATCAGGCAAGTATGTATGTATTACGTCATGCATCGTATTCATGCTTTGTAATGGTGCCCTGAATTTCCATGGAAGCTGGACAATTCGGACAAACCAGATCAGCATACTTGTGCGTTACCTATAATTCCAGGAGTGTGTCTGCTTGGCACCGTTGCTGGCATTGTAGCCTCTGGGTCAGTAGATTGTGGAAACGAGAGCTATACCACAATTAAACTCATAATCTAAGCCGACAGTCTAGTGTACTCCTGAGCGGTGCTGTTGTTTGAGGTGCTACCCTTTGGATGAGATGTTTTCGGTTGTTCAGGTGACAAAAAGATCCTGTGCATTATTTGAAGAAGAGCAATTCTCTGGTATCCTGACTCCTACAACCAAAAACAGATTAACTGGCCAATCACCACACTAGTGTCTGAAGGAAGTTGCCGGTACAGAATGGTTGCCGCATTTGCCTACGTAACAGCCACTGCACTTCAAAAGTAATACATTGTGTGAAGTGCTATATAAATGCAAGTATTATGAGTTGGACTTGTGTTGTTGGAAAATTTTGGTAGCTTTTACACCGGCTCTTGTTTTAAGTCTGACTCTGGGAGATCGGCATCCATGAACTTGCTCTGGGTGTATGACTGCCACCAGGATAAGGAAAATATAAATACTAGGATTTTGTTTGAGCTGGAGTCACAAGCTCAAACCTAAATATGTCCATATAGTGGCTTTTAAATTACAGCATTTAAGTGTACCATGTGCATTAGCTGATGGTGTTTGACACTGAAGCTGATAAAGTGATGCTGCACTGCTTCATTACTACTGTGGATAGTTTTGCCGGAAGTGATGTGGGCAGAATAGTTTGATTTCCGTAACTCCATACTGGAGTTTTCACACTGCATTTACAATAGTAGCAGAATGAATATATGACCAGTCAAATGTGACAAGGGAATTGCTGTTTGTGAGACAGTCAAATAGTGTTCTTTGTGGTCAGAATCAGAGGTATTGGGGGGGGGGGATGGAAGGAGAGGTGTGCAAATCCTTTGGAGCTCTGATTCTCCAAAGTAATGGTAAGTACATGGGAAAGTCTGAGCATCGCTGCGCAGAATCCATCTGTCTGCTCATTTATCCATCCAATACCTGCAGGGACCAATTTCTGTAGTTCCCAACAAACTCGAATGGTAGAAGCAACAACATTGAAAGGTAAGGAGTCCCATGGTATTATAAGCTGAGCTCCAGAGATGCATTTTAAACCTTTAGAAGCAGCCAGAAAGTTTAGTGTTTACTGTGCGTAATCTTGCTGATACTGCTAAATTGAATCTTTTGCATTGTGAATGTTAGTTATCGAGGAAGCTTCACCCCAATTTCTGAAATTGCTTTCAATATCAATGTTTACAAAACCTGTATTTTGTTACAAAATAAAGAGCCCTGTTAATGCTGCTGTTGAAAGCAATACAGTCTTAATAAAAACATCCCTAACTATCATCCAAGTGTCTTTTCAATTTTTATGTTGCACATACAGGGGGAAAAATTCAGTTGTTTGTGCCTCCCGTTAGCGCCTTAAGAGGGCGCTAATGGGGCGCAAAGCAACTAGCGCCGCACGCGAAATTAACTAGACATTTTGCGGCGGCACTAAACACTACCACCACGATCTCCTGCGCCAGCAGATCGTGACGTCAGTGGAGTGCGCAACGCCCCGGTAGCGCTCTGGACAGGATATTGAGTGGCGCCCCCTGCCTTACCGCCTGTCGCTAGCAACGACAGGTTGAGGGGAGCGTTATGCTGTCAGAAAGGGACTGGGGGAGTGCTATTTAAAGGTGACCACTTCCTGCCTTTTTTTGTTGGTGACATTTTTGCACCACGCATTCTGAGAGAGAGAGAGAGAGAGAGACTTCTGGAGAGATTCAACGCTGTGTGAAGGAGTTTTGAGTACTGAGCAGCACTTTGCAGGTTTATTTTGATTTGCCCTTCCTTGCTTCACCAGCACTCTGAGGTAGCGCCTCGCTCCTCGGCCTTTGCATCTTAAGACAGGTGTGAAGCGCCTGATTTAGCGCTCCAATCACCTCCAGGGGCGATAAAAGCCAAGTTTGCTGTCGGAGGCGATAATTAGCGCCAGGCGCTAAACTTTGCGCACGGCCGATAACGGCGCCCCAAACGGGGCGATACTGAATTTTCCCCCACAAAGTCCCTTGAATCATACACAACTGTGCCAAGAGCATAGGTGTGACATGTGGGCCCATGCCTCCAATTGTGCTATTATTAGCTCTGCTGTTAATTTCCCCCAAAATGTTTACTCTCCCCCCCGCCCCGCAGGCACTTGTCTAGTCTTCGTCTATCTCTCCTATTGTCCTGAATAAATCGGCATTTATAGGGTCCTGTTCCTTGGGTGTCAACAGCCTACTGATGTTCTGCATAAGTGGTCATTCTACATGTGAGCCTAGACAGCAAGCGGAAACAAGTTGTTTAACCATGAAGGGTAGCATATCTTGGCCAAATCCTGTGCACACACATATACTTTCAACAATGCATACTGATTAGTAGTGGGAAACCTAAACTCTCTTTTGCCCACCCTGAGTCATGGGCTATTGAGGTCAAATGTTACATCCCAACTGCCACTTCCAAGACCGAGGTCAAAACTGGGGCCTTCCTGGTCTGTATGGGCCAGTGTCACACTAAACGGTGCTTATTTTGTTGTTGCCAGTTTTCACCTCTTTGCTGTCGTGAGAGTTGCTATCTCGGCATAGCCTGGAAATTGAACCTGGGTCCTTCTGGTCTCTCTGGCTTAGTTACTGACTGCCTTTACCAACTAAGTCATTGGGAAGCTGGGCAGTGCATTCCTCCCACTAAGCCATTGCAGGGGTGTTAATAGTTTAATATTCAGATTGGTAGCGCCATTTGCATTCCTTTTGAATGCTGTAACTTCTTTATTTGAAGTTTTTTAGGAAGCTGCAGAAATTGGTCTTTGCAGAAATTGTATACATATAGAAGCAGCGAAATGGATTCTGGAATGATACTGCTGAGACTTCTCTAGAACCGAACAGCACAGCTGAACCCAGCTTGAGCTGAAGAGTGGTACCATTATAACCACGATTGATGGTACTATATGGGTCACATGGATATAAAGACAAGAAAGACTTGCATTTATATAGCGCCTTTCACAACCTCAGGACATCCCAAAGCACTTTCCAACCAATGAAGTACTTTTGAAGTTTAGTCAATACTGTATTGTAGGAAATGCGGCAACCAATTTGCGCACAGCAAAGTCCCTCAAACAGCAGCAATGAGATAACGACCTGCTCTTCTCTGAAATAGTGCCATGGGATCTTTTACGTCCACCTGAGAGGGCAGATACGGCTCCATTTCATCTGAAAGACGACACCTCTGACAGTGCCGCACTCCCTCAGTACTGCACTGGAGTGTCAGCCTAGAGTTTGTGCTCGGGTCTCTGGAGCGGGGCTTCAACCCACAACTCGGAGGCGAGAGTGCTACCCACTGAGCCACAGCTGACACATACCATGTAATCATATCTTCCACTATTGAATTAGATGACCGTGTGGTTTTTTAAAAAAAAAACGTTCCTTTCACCCGCTTATGAAAGCATCATTTTATGTTTGGAATATAGTTCCACCAAATGCAGCGCATCCTTCAGCACCATGGTGAAGTAGCCATTCTTCATTTGTGAGCATAGACAGTGTATGTTGCTAGGCTAGGGCTGGGCATCAGAGTCAATCTCAATCCTTTCCTTTTACCCCCCCCCCCCCCCCCCCCCCCCCCCCACCCGCACCCCAGATTTGTAAATGAGTACTTTCCAGCAGGGACACAGCCAAATCTGTGTGTCCCTGGAGCTCTGAGACCAGATAATGAATCTGTACAGCTCCGCTGCACAGCGTCTTTGCTACCGCTGGAGAGCTTGCTTCCGCTTTTATTAAAAAAAAATATCTTCAGTTAAGATTATGAACGTTAAATACCGCTTCATGTTGAAAAAGTTGACCAGACGAGAAGCAAAGTGATGTCAGAGGTGAGTATGCAAGAAGACCACACTGCACACAATACTTGAATTAAATCAGCGATGGGCAAAGATTGTTTCACCTCATAAATGTGCAACAGACCATGAAACCAGTGGTTTTGGGCTTCAACTGACTCTTTTTCAGTCACGTACATAGTAAATCAAGCCTTTGTAAATGGGAAAAACGAAACTAGGACGATCTGAATTATGTTTGAACCCATCTGTTATGTCCGTACTTTGCACCACCCCTATATGTGGCTCTTTGCACAGGTTTTGACATAAATATATAAAATTAATGTTGGCTGTAAGAAAAAAAAAAATCCTGGTGTTCTCTCCTCCTTTCCTGAAGTTGGTGAATTCACTGGGTTGCAGTTTCAGTGGTGCCAACAGTACTTTGATTACCTCAGCCAAGTAGCCATTGTTCATGTATGATTTCTAAACAGTTGAGAGTTGACAGCCTTGGCAGGCCATTCAACTGTTTGGGAAGGGGAGAAAGGGACAGCTTTTATTTGTTTGTGCAAATGTGCTGAGCTATGTGTGTCCCTGTTGGAGGGTTTTAAAGTTGTATTCCGCAGAATCGTATCTTTATTTGCAACTTTGGCACAACCTATGCTGCATGTGTGGCATTTCCTATTGGAGAAGGAACACACATTTGTAAGCCATAATATGAAATGTTTTATTCCGTGGTGCCTTTAATCAAAAACAGAATCATTCTACACTTTGAAGGAGTTTGACTCATAAGATGAAATGAAACTTGGGAATTAGTACTGAATGTTACCAGATAAACATGGGGCACTGGCTAATCAGACTTTCTTCAGGCAAGAACTATACCACCACCATATGTTCAATTTTAGCAAGATTCTCAATTTCAGCTAATCAAACTCTCATTCACATAGAAAGTAACGTACCACAGTTTCTAGCCTGCAATTAACATCTAGGATAATTACTTCAAAATGAGCTGTGAGTTTTGAGGGTTACGTAACACAATAAATTCCCAGGAAACTGTTCAATTAATTAATCTGATCACAGCTCAATTACTTACATCTGGTGATTTATTGGGGTTTGTTTTTACTAGGCCCGGGTCAGCTGGTGCAGTCAGCATGTCTGTAGTGCTGCTTGAATAAGAGCTTCGTGACACATGATATGAATGTGGGTTTCCCAGGAGTGAAGGGGGAAAAGCAGATGGTGCTCAAGAAATGTGCCACTAAGCTTAAAATGCAAACTTTTTTTATGTACTCATTTTTAAGGCTAGGAGGTGAAACCTTAAGAATTTTTCTTGAAAAAGTTGTCAGGTGGAGCATAAATGCTCATGTTAATCTGATTTTGGTCCACAGTGGAATTCTGACAGCAAAACAAAGTCTGATTTTTCAAAGTTAATTTGACATCAAACATTCATGCATGTTACATATCAAAGGCTGCTTTTCTATTGCACAAGGCCTCTGTTGATGCAGCCAGCTCGTGATGTGCGAGTTTCGCGCGGAGAGTGGCAGCACCAAAACTTGCCAGTTTCTCACTTAACAAATCTGGCCACTTTACTTTGTTGTTGCTGGTTATGTGGGACCAGTGGGTCATGAGCCGAGCTAGTGTGGGGCTCCCTATAAAAGCAGCTAAAGACTGTTGGTTTAGCAAAGGGTAGAATTAACAGACTGCTGTATGAGTTTTTAATCCCTTCTTCTATCTGCCACATAAGGCTACAAGTAGATGTAAGATGGCCTTTTGTAAAAAGCAAGTCGATTTGTGCTTTAAAATGTAAATGTTAAAATTACAAACAAATGGCAAAGTTAACAAAAGATGAACTGTATACAGCTTTGTAGCTTGGGCTGGACATAGCATTGAAGTGATTAAACTCATGCTGGGCCGTAATAAAATGAGGTGATTTTAGATTGTAGAAATGTGAGAAAGGAAGAGAATGTTGTGTTCAAGCTAAATGTGTCAGTAGATTGATGGCTGTTTATTGATCTGAGGTTTGCAAATTGAGGCTGACAAATGGTTTAAAGATACCAGAGTAATGCTATCTGGTCTTGAGCAGTGACCCAGAATGAAGCTTGTATAAAGAGATGGGAAGCTTGTTTTTAAAGTTTTATATAACCTTTCTTGAAAAATCTTCTCGAAGGACTTTTACACCAGCATGGGGTTGCCCAATGCTAAAAACTGCAACTTTGTTGTAATGGCACACTCGTGTTTTTGTGATGTATGCATCAGAACTGAAATTCTAGTTCATACTGTTCTATATAAATTCTTTTATAAATGACTATAAGTAGTATTTGGTATTCTTAATGTCTCTGCCATGGTTTAAGAAGTCTTAACAATAACAAATGAAAAATAGTTTAAGCTTTGAGTGTGGGTAGGAGTAGGGAATAACAGTGTCAATCTTCATTATTATATAGCCTGAGGTATAAAGAGGTATAGTAATTGTAGCACATTAAAATATCAGCTGTCTATAATGTATTGGATTAAAGATGATTTACTAAAAGTTCAATTTAGTAGATTCTGCCCTGTAAATTGAGGACAAAAATTAAAATAACCACTTCACGTGATAATGTTGCTTTTCACTTCGGAAAGATTAAATTCAACATAAAATATGGAGCAATTTTGAACTTTGTGGTAGTCGGAGATTGTGTATCAGAAAATGCAGAAAGGCTGCCTTTAGTTAAATTTAGCTTTAAAGCTGTTCCAGTGGCAAGAGCCTCCACTTTGACTGCAGCTTTGGAAGGTAAATGAGCTAGCACTCGAGTCTAGATGGTACCATGTCCTATTTGAAGTGGTTTTTCTCTTGCGCCTCTAGAGGCGGCAGCACTAGAGCAGCGCTGTTTTTTGGCCATTTGTTTTCTTTCTGTTTGATGTGGGCCGAGTGCTTCGTCTGTCCCTAATAGGTCTGCATTGTGGTTTATCTCTCGCTGGCATGTATTGACTGTTGCTAGACATGGAGGCAGGTTCAGTGGCCAAAAATGAAAAATGTAATTTGCTACTTTCAAATAGTTTCCAATACCAGTTGTTGGTGCTGTGGAATCTGCCCAGCAGTGTAATTGGAGCAGCTATCAGGCACTGGCGGTTCTAACATATTACAGAAATAAATGCACTATTTTTCTCTCTCTTCCTCTCCTCCCTTTTGTCCCAAATCAATGCATCAAGATACATGACATTATGGAGCGGGTGTTATCCGTATTAGTCCAAGTTTGAGTTTGACTCTTCAAGGTACACTTGGAATGTGTGAAACTCTCTATCTGATGGTGTATATTTGCAGTGTTTAAATCCAAAGCACTTGGAATGCCTTTCAAATGGTGTTAAGTAGATCTTGCACAAGATAAATCTGAGCTGTGCTCAGTCCTCACTGTGTTTTCCCCAAAGGTAGGCAAACTATACTGTTCACGTCAATCTGTGACCTCCAACTGATTGTTAAGAAGATTATTTGAGCTTATTTGTACAGTACTAACCACTTTGGATTCTGAGGATTATAGGTCAGAGAAAGCTGATGAGAAAACAGCTGCATTTGTCTCAGTCAGGTGATAACTTCATGAATAGGTGATTGTAATGTCTCTACCTTCCCCATCGTTCTCTTGTTATCTATCTTATGAAACATCAATAGTACAAAAAATTAAATTGTTGTATTAAATGCATACTTTTAAGAGTTTTTTTTAACCATCTGCAGTGTTTCCAATCTCCAGAAAACAAATCGTGAGAAAGGAATTTAAAAAAAATTTAAACCCTGCATGCTGGGGGTCTGGAGTGTCTTAATTCAACTTTGTTCCTCTATTTGTAGATGAAACGTGAGATTCTAAAGAAATTATGTGCCTGAAATAATATTTCATATTCATTGCACCACTGTGCTGTGCCAAAGAGTGCCAGTTTATGGCTGTGATTCAACCCAATGAGTCCCCTTAACCTCTGCCAGGCAGTTCCGTCGTGAGGTGGAGAAGTTGGCTATGTCAGCTGTAGCAGGCTGTGAAGTGGTATCGTCAGAGGCTTCAGTACAGGTGGCTTGCCCTGGGGAACCGAAACAAAAATACCCAACATGGTAATACTGGAAAAAAGTAAACTATCAAAAGTGGAACCAGTTTTAATGTGTCTACAATTTCACAATTTAACCTGGTTTAGGAAGAAAATTTGAAACTGCTTTAAAAAGTATCTCCAATTTTCTCCTCTTCCCTTCTAAAGACACTGGTTCCCTTACTGGAGCATGAGTAGCAGCCATACTCCAGTGCCTCATCCAAATTTTCAAGTGGGAATCTTGACGTAGATGTCCATAGACTATCCAAACATGAAGGGCATCACAGCTGAGCCTGTCCTAGCCTAGCGTGCGTGCGCACACACACACTTACAATCAAGATTGTTGTATAGCAGTCTAGAGCAGGAGAAGGGCAGGTAAGGAAAAAAAATACTTCACGCACACATTGGTTAGGATCTCCTTATTAGCATAAAATGCTGTTGAAATTCTTTTAAATTGGAATTAAATAGATACACGGATAAAAGAGGAATGTGAAAGTATGAGAAGTGAGCAGGAGAATGGGATTAGAGAAAAACACCAGTGCAGACTTGATTGGCTGAATGACTGACTTGTTTCTGTATCATAACACCTTGGGAATCCCCCTTTACCCAATCTTGCCTCTTCCTCCCGTTATCCCACAGGTGCTACAGTTAGTTACGTCACCCATACTACTGCCCACGCTGAGGTCACCAATGCAGCATAACCTAGTGATTTGAATTTGGGACCTTCCTAATCCGTGTGAATCAGAAACTGTTCTTGCATTGCTTTTCTGCCCCGTTAGTGCTGCTGGCTCCTGATATGCAGGTCTTACGCAGGAGGTGGCAGCACCAAAGTAAACTTGGTGGATTTAATGCAGCTGGGAAGACCCCGTAAAATTTGGTCTTTCCAGCTGCTGGCCTTAACAAATCTGGCAAGTTTCTTTTGGTGACATTTATTGAAGCTATTGATTCCTTGCTAATGCAGAGGTGCAGCGTGGCAGTGATCCTCCACTGTTGGCAGGCTTTTCGACCATAGGACACATCAAAGTAGAATCCAGTACTGCCTTCAACCAACATCTACAAATACGCACTTCCAGCAGGTCTGTAACACTCTAACACATAAATACAACAATATAAAAGCAGGTAGAAATACCAACTTTCCTTCTTAAAATGCATTTTGAGCTCCTCTGATGGTTCAGGAGTGAAGTCTTTGATGGCTAATTTCAGGAGTGAAGTCTTTGATGGCTAATCTGAAAATCCTACGGCAAAATTGTGTGTGAAGTTGTTTGAACGTGCTGACAGTTTCGTACAAGCAGGCCAAAGCTTGAATTGTTGGGTTCGCATCCAAATTCAAACTGGATATTCAGGTTTTATTCTTTGCAAATGCTCCGTTTTGAGTATCTGCTCAGGTTTCAGTTTACAATGTGCATTTCTATTGTTTAAGAAAGATTAACTAATCACCATTTCAAGACTATTTGGAACACCAAGTACAAAAGGTACCTTATGAGGAGTTGGTTATATATGGTGGTTTGTGTTAAGCACCCAGGTGAAACTTTGTTCTAGTTATCTTGCTAGTTCAAACGGGCAAGTAACTAACAATTGTATTGGTATCCATGTATTACAGTCTAATTGTTGTAAAGTCCTTTATCTACTCCTTTTTCCTTTGCAGCTCATGCAGCAAATTGACTCTTTATCATTTTTATATTAAATTTGTAATGTCATTGGAGTGTTTTCAAGGAATAAAATTACTTGCAGTGAAATTAGTCTGGATATGTGGCTCTTAAAATGCTGATCAGACTTGCCTTTTATACTGGCAGAGGATATAATGAGGCCAAACAACAACTTGCATTTATACAACTCCAAGTAAAAGAACATCTCCAGGGGGATAGCGAGCAGGAAGTGACGGGGTTTAAGAGTGGAGACCCTTATAAATGAATTTTCTGGAAGGCTTTTGGAGGATTGGTGTGGTAGTAAGGCAGAATTGGTTTGGAAGAGAATTTGCAGAGAACAGAAATGTAATGGTTGAAAGATTGGCCTTGAGTGGTGGAGTGGAAGGCCTGGGTCATAGTGTAGAATTGGAAGGAAGCAGAAAGACTTGCGTTTATGTAACACCTTTCACGACCTCAGGACGTCCCAAAGTGCTTTACAGCCAATGAAGTACTTTTGAAGTGTACAAATGTAAGAAGTCGCACAACACCAGGTTATAGTCCAACAGTTTTATTTGCAATCACAAGCTTTCGGCGCGCTGCTCCTTCGTCAGGTGAAGTGGAGAAATGCATAAAGACACAGCTTATATAGTCAGAGAAAACTGTTGGACTATAACCTGGTGTTGTGTGACTTCTTACATTTGTCCAACACCGGCATCTCCACATTTTGAAGTGTAGTCACTGTTGTAACGTAGGATAAAGAGTGAAGGGTATGGGCTGAGATGTATGATTGGGAAAACATTTCTGAAATAATGTAATTGTGGGGGATTTAAAAATGAGGAATGCAGTCTTAAAATTAATTTCTGGGACATAGTAGCTTGTAGCGCTGGGCAAGAATGAGGGTGATGGCTGTGAATAAAATGTGGGAGGGAAAAGAAAATAATCTAGACGAGGGAACTAGATGTAATATCTCCAAGTTTGCAGACGACACAAGGCTGGGTGGGCGTGTGTGCTGTGAGGAGGATGCCGAGAAACTCCAGTATGATTTGGACAGGTTGGGTGATTGGGCAGAAGCATGGCAGCTGCAGTATAATGTGGATAAATGTGAGGTTATCCACTTTGGTGGCAAAAACAGGAAGGCAGATTATTATCTGAATGGCAATAGATTGGGAGAAGGGGAAGTGCAACGAGACCTGGGTGTCCTTGTGCAGCAGGCGGTTAAGAAGGCAAATGGTATGTTGGCCTTCGTAGCGAGAGTGTTCGAGTACTTGAACAAGGATGTCTTGCTGCAGTTGTACAGGGCCTTGGTGAGGCCACATCTTGAGTATTGTGTGCAGTTTTGGTCGCTTTATCTGAGAAAGGATGTTCTTGCCATGGAGGGAGTGCAGCGAAGATTCACTAGGCTGATACCTGGGATGGTAGGAATGACGTATGAGGAGAGATTGGGTCGATTGGGCTTATACTGGCTGGAGTTTAGAAGAATGAGAGGGGATCTCATTGAAACTTATAAAATCCTAACAGGACTAGACAGACTAGATGCAGGAAGGATGTTCCCGATGGCCGGGGAGTCCAGAACCAGGGGTCACAGTCTAAGGATAAGGGGTAAGCCATTTAGGACAGAGATGAGGAGGAATTTCTTCACCCAGAGAGTGGTGAACCTGTGGAATTCTCTACCACAGAAGGCAGTAGAGGCCAATTCATTAAATATATTCAAGAAGGAGTTAGATATATTTCTTAAGGCTAAAGGGATCAAGGGATATGGGGAGAAAGCAGGGACAGGGTAGTGAATTTGGATGATCAGCCATGATCTCATTGAATGGCGGAGCAGGCTCGAGGGGCCGAATGGCCTACTCCTATTTTTTTTTTAAAAGCACTCCTCTTTCTCTCGGTGCCTGCACATTATTTATTTTTGATTTAACTGAAGTTATTACATCATTGCCTGTGCTTTATGTATTCTACTTCTGTAACTTTACTGAAGTTTTGGGCATTTGGGACTATAACTGATGTGCAACTGTTGGCCCAATCAGCGTAACTTAAAGGATTCCAAGATCAAAATGCAAATGAATAATTTGCTGATTATTATAGGCAACTGCACGTTATGGCTTCACACTGAATCATGCAGATAAGAAATAAATTTAAAACGGAGATAAACAGTTTCCTAGCTGATAAGGGAATTAGGGGTTACGGGGAGCGGGCAGGGAAGTGGACGTGAGTCTAGGTTCGGATCAGCCATGATCCTATTGAATGGCGGAGCAGGCCCGAGGGGCCGAATGGCCTACTCCTGCTCCTACTTCGTATGAAAGGTCTGATGAGCTAGCCAGCTCCACACAGACTCGCAGTCGGGACATTGCAGTCGGCCTCCGCATCACTAGACAAGGGAGGGGAAAAACTGGGCGAGGTATTGGTAGACTCGCTGCTTGCAGAACAACAATACACCATAAGTCAGTGACTTCAAGAGAGGTGGAGTAAGGAAAGGAAAATTGGAGAGGAAAAAGGGGCTCAATTACACAACAGCATTTCTTTTATAAATAGTGTTGGCATTCTCTGTTTAGCAGAAAATGCAAGAAATACACAGCGGGTTTCTCAACATCTCTGCATGGACACCTTTGTTACTGGAAACTTTTTCAAAGTTAATTAAAAGGTAGGAACTTGTATCCAAACTGCTAAATTGCATTTTTAAGTAAACTGAGGGAAGGGGAACTTCCACAATAGCTTCAGAGAGTAGTTGAGACATTGAGCCCTGGAAAGTCCTGGGCTTGATCTGTGATCTGTGAAGGACTCCTGATTTGCTTCATCCAACAACCAATGCAAGAGCACTGAAAAAATAAGTTGAGCTCACTGCAGTTTTGATGAGGCAGTTCATGAAATTGTTTCCAACTATAGCAAATCTTCAAGCTTGAAATTATCATTAACGTATAGCTTCAATAGTGAGTTATCAGATTTTTTTGTAATTTAGATAAATATAAAGTTTAGGAGCCAGAAAAAGCCATTAGGCGTAACAAGTCTATCATTTTTTGATCAATTGTATCTCATCTCAGCTACCCGTCTTCTCAACACATCGCTTGATCATTCCTCTTTTCAGACACTCATCTGCAGGAAAAAAAATCCTCTAATCACTAATTGTAGCAAAGTCATAAATGTGTTTATAAACAACCCTGCAAAATTTTGCTACAGCATTTTCCTGACAACTTGTTTCTCAAGCCTAATATCCTTTGTGTGAAAACATTCCACCTGACTTTTCTTATTCCAAAGTACCTAATTTTCATGTGAGCCTAAACATTGACTACTGGCAGGCTACACCTTCGAGAGACTTCACAGCTGAGCCGCGTCCTGCCTTTATCTGCGCCCACACATACACTTTACAGTCAGTGTTACTGGTTGGCTAGTAGCAGAAACCCTCCTTTGGGATGCCAAGGCCAATTGTACTGGCCCTGCTGCCACTCTGTCTAGGATCAGCACCACACTTACTGGGAATAGCCCGTTCCTTGCTCCAGAGCCACTTTTTCAATGCTGCCCTCCAATTCTCAACATTTCCTGAATTCACTGAACTGCCTGTTCGAATTTCACTGCAGTAATTTGAATCCCCCTTATTTCTAGACTTTGAGCTCCATGTTGTCTGGACTAGGTATTTCACCCTTTTTAAAGTTCAATTAACATGTTTATACCCATATCTTCTGAAAATATTGTTTAGGTTTAATTACTTTACACACAGGGTGGTGAATGTATGGAATGGACTAATGAAGGGAGGCAGTGAGGGCAGATTGTATCTGTAAGCTGGCAAAGTAGCTGGAGAAAGTTTTGATAGAGGGGTATGAAGGGTATCATTGGATATGTAACTTGATAGTGTGACTGGCCAGATGGACCACAATAGTCTGTTCCAGTCCTATGTTCCCAGTTGTGTACTGTCTGACTCCCAGGTGATCTGATTTGTCCACTCCCCACCCCTCCTTTCCTCATTATTGATGGATATAAAATAACTATTTGATAATTATCAGTTTTTGTCCCCCAGTATCAGTATTGTGGAGCAATACTTTCTACCGCCTTTTATTGAATGATTAGTACAAAACCATCAGGTGGTTCAGCATCAAAGTAAAGTTATGTTCTGGCGCAGACAAAAGAAACAGCATAGCATATAGGACAGATGATTATGAAACATGGAAAATAGTCTATGGATGAATTGTTCACAGAGCCCATACTAAATTCAGAAATGGATTATGTTAAGTTGGGTAGGTACCTTATTGAATTTTCTGTACTACAGAATATATGTTGTAAGACTAATGGAAAACGAACCCCCTCCCTTTAGGGTCTGTTTATAATTAAGTTTATTGGTATTGTTATATAGAACGAGTAGTATTACAAAGTATTTACTGCATAGAAACCGGCCATTCGGCCCAACAGGTGTTTATATTCCACACGAGCCTCCTCGCACCCCTCTTCATCCAACCCCATTCAACATATCCTTCTATTCCTTTCTCCCTCGTGTGCTTATTTAGCTTCCACTTAAATGCATCTATGCTAGTCGCCTCAACTACTCCCTGTGGTAGCGAGTTCCACATTCTAACCACTCTGAGTTTCTCCTGAATTCCCTATTGGATTTATTAGTGACCATCTGATATTTATGGCCCCTGGTTCTGGTCTTGCCCGCAAGTGGAAACATCTTCTCTACGTCTACCCGATCGAACCCTTTCATAATCTTGAAGACCTCCATCAGGTCACCCCCCAGTCTTCTAGAGAAAAGGGACCCAGCCTGTTCAATCTTTCCTGATGGGTGTAACCTCTCCGTTCTGGTATCATTCTAGTGAATCTTTCTGCACCTTCTCCAGAGCCTCTATATCCTTTTTTATAACATGGAGACCAGAATTGTTCACCGTACTCCTAGTGTGGTCTAACCAAGGTTCTATACAAGTTTAACATGACTTCCCTGCTTTTCAATTCTATCCCTCTAGAAATGAACCCCAGTGCTTGGTTTGATTTTTTTTTATGACCTTATTAACCTGCATCGCTACTTTTGGTGATCTGTGTATCATTACCAGCACATACCTGTATGCAGTGAAAATTGTGTTTTTGCCAGCACACTGCTTTTACTGGACACATTTAAGACTGGGTGGAGGGTGAACGCATTTTCCTGCCCACCAGTCTAAACAAATATGACAGTTTTGCTTTCATCTCACTGCAGCACACTTGGGCTATGAGAGCCGGTGGCCAAAGAACAGGTTTAGTTCTTGAGAACGCACTGAGTTAGGGAAAAAGAGATGTGATTAAAATTGTAAAATATGCAAGTGCTGGCCCCTTGTGCTATTTTAGTGTAAAATTTATCCTGTGGAATAGGTCCCTGTGCATATCTTTAAAAATTGAACAACATTATGCAAAACCATTTTTCTGCAATGTAGTTAAAGGGCCACTGTCAAAACCACAGCATGTTTGTTATGTTGAGTATCTATCAATTTCCAATCGTCTCTCGGAACTGAGCTATGTACTGGTCACTCATAATGACCAGTGTTGACGCCTATGCTTTCATGGTTATGTTTTGTTGTACCAAAGATATCTAATCTCTAGATGGGATGCATCCTAGGTTGCTGAGGGAAGCTAGGATGGAGATAGCAGAAGCTCTGATCACAATCTTTCAATCCTCCTTGGATATGGGAGAGGTGCCAGAGGATTCGAGGATTGCAAATGTTACACCCCTTTTCAAAAAGGGGAGAGGAATAAACCTGGTAACTACAGACCAATCAGTCTAAACTCAGTGGTGGGAAAACTACTGGAGGCCATTGAGGACAAAATTAATTCTCACTTGGAGAAGCATGAGTTAATAAGAAACAGCCAGCACGGATTTGTTAATGGCAAATCATGCCTGACTAACCTGCTGAGTTATTTAATGATGTTTAACAACAGACTTATTCCAGAAATACAAGCACATGGTTTAAAGAGCTGGTAGTAACTTGGGTACGTGATTGGGATAGGAGGCAGAGAGTAGTGGTGAGCGGATGTTTTTCTGACTGGAGAGAAGCATGCAGTGGGGTCCCCCAGGGGTCAGTATTAGGATTATTGCTTTTCTTGTTATATATAAATGACCCGGACTTCGGTACAGAGAGTACAATTTTGAAGTTTGCAGATGATCCAAAACTTGGCATTATAGTAAATAGTGAGCATGACAGTAGCAGACTTCAGGAAGACATAGACAGACTGGTGAAATGGGCAGACACATGGCAGATGCAATTTAATGTGGATAAGTGTGAAGTGATGCACTTTGGAGAAACAACAGGGCGAGGCAGTATAATCTAAATGGTACTACTTTGAGGGGGCAGGTGGAAGAACAGAGGGACCTGGGGTTGTAAATTCACAAATCTTTGAAGGTGGCATGGCAGGTTGTTAAGGCAGAAAGCGCATGGAAAACTTGGCTTTGTAAGTGGGTGCATTGAACACAAAAATAAGGAAGTCATGCTAAACCTTTCCAAGTCTCTGGTTAGGCCTCCGCTGGAGTATTGTTAAATTCTGGGCACTACATTTAGGAAGGATGTCAAGGCCCTGGAGAGGGGACAGAGGAGGTTTACCAGGATGATACCAGGGATGAGGGACTTCAGTTATGTGGAGAGATTGGAGAAGCTGGGATTGTTCTCTTTCAAGCAGAGAAAGGTAAGGGTAACAGGTGTTCCAAATTATATGGGGTTTTAATAGAGCAAGTAGGAAGAAACAATTTCACCTGGCAAGTGGGTCGGTAACCAGAGGTCATGGATTTAAAATAATTGGCGAAAGAACTACAGGAGAAATGTCTTCACTCACAGGGTTAGGATCTGGAACGCACTACCTGAAAGGGTGGTGAAATCAGATTCCATAGACATTTTTAAAGGGCAATTGGACATGTACTTGAAGAGGATTAATTTGCAGGGTTCTAGGGAAAAGGCTGGGGTGTGCGACTAAATTGGACAGCTCTTTCAAAGAGCTGGCGCAGGGATGAATGGCCTCCTGCACTGTAATAAGATTCTATAATGAAGCCAACTAAAGTAGAAAAATGTTCATTGTGTTCCTCTCCCTTTAGTATTTGCAGCTTTCCCCCGCAATCCACGCTTGCCTTTCCCTGTGATTTTGTTGCCCTCCTCTCAAAGGTTGTAACTTGTGTGGGAATGCAGTTCCATGGGTGATGGTGACGGCTCTTCACAAGAGACTGGACAGTAAATATTGGCTATCTATTCAGCCATAGAAGCCATAAGAGCCAAAGTGACCCTGTCCTCACTCAATAGCCGCACACGCATTTGTAGCAGAACCGCTGGCTGGTGACCAACAAAATGCTGCTCATCTTTTTTCCCTCTTCCTAGCCCAAGAACACTAAAGCAATCCCCACTGCTACATAGGCTTAGATGACTTACTGAGTAGACCAGAGATTGAACCTGGAAATGTTTTGAGTTCGCGTTCGATCAGCGCTGCACCATATGATGCAGTAGTTCCTGAAGAGCGAGAGGTCCCTGGTGTTTGGATTTTGTGTTCTTGCTTGAGCGGTTATCTCACCCCTGTGTATTGTTAGCTTGCTGATTGTGTCATTTGTATTGCAGTAGTGTAAAAGTTAGTGTCTCGTGATTCACTTCAACAGTAATGCAAAATAAACAACCAACCAATCCCACTCAGCAGGTTGGAGGAGAGAGGAAGACGTTTGTGTTCTGTTTAGGGCTGGGGAAGCAGATATTCATAAGCTTGAATGCTGGTATTAAATCAAAACATTTACAGTATTTTGAAAGGTGTAATTTTAGCACATTAGCATGTCAGAATCTCAAGATTAATATATTAATGGAAACTATGTACATATTTAATGTACAATGTAATTTCATAAAAATGACAACTTAATCTGAAGCTAATGCTTGCCAGTAGAACTGAATAAAAGTGGAAGTAAATTCCAACTATAACCCATAGAGTATACTGAATATATTGAGTCAGTGTTGCACTTTGCTTATATTAGTATAAATAGACTCCCTTTATAAATAAATCACAGATTTACAAGTAAACATCCATAAACTGTTCATGCAAGGTTCAGAAGTATTTAGTTATGTAAATTTGAAGTAGTGGAAAACAGTACAGTTTTCTAGTTGATGTCCTTTAGTGATCATCTATGATATAATTTGGGCATTTAGTAAAACCTGCAATAAAAATTATTTGAATGTACTTTTAAAATAATTCCAATAACTAGTTAGGGGTAAGTTTCAATAGTGAAGCTGCACAGTCAGCATTTGAGGTTGGCTTTCACGCTCGCCCAGAGACGCTCGAGTTAGTAAAAGGTAGTTCTAGTCCAAAGTGCAGCTGGTGCTTCCTTTTCCTGGTTTATACAACTTCAGGTTGGTAACTGGACTCCGCTGATAGCAGTGGATTGAAGCCTCACTCCAGGCACACAATCTAGGCCATCATTGCAATGCAATAATGAATGACTGCTGAACAGCGAGAGATGCTGTTCTTCAGATGAGATGTTTTAAGATCTCATGACAGCATTCAAAGAAGAGCAAGGGGCATGCTGGCTAATGTTCTTCTCTCAAACAATGTCATCAAATAGCTGATTAACCTGGTCATCTAAATTTGCTGTTGGGATTTTTCTGTACACAAAATGGCTCCAATTAGTGTCTACATAACAGTGACTACAGTTCAAAGTTGTTCATCATTGCTGTGGAACGTGTTTGAGATACGGTAAGGCTATGTATAAATGCAAGTTATTCATACAGTTTTGAATTATCGGGGGCGATTTTTAACCCTACTCGCTCAGCAGAAACTGGGCGGGTGGGAAGTTAAAATGGCCTTGGCTCTTGCCTGTTTGAAAGCCGTCATAATCGCAATGTCTGCAATTTTAACCTGCTTCCCTGAGCAGGCAGCAAGGACACGCGCCCCGAGCCAACAGGGTCCTTCTTTACATAGGCATGTTGCGGCCCGATGACATCATTGAGACCCGACTGTAATTTGAAAGTCCAGCCTGAGCAGGGAATCCACCTGGAGTTAGTTTTACAGCATAGAAGGAGGCTATTTGGACCACGTGCCTGTGCCAGCTTTCTCAAAGATCCATCCACTTCGTCTCAATACCTTACCATGCTCCCATAACATGTTTTAAATATTTCTTGTTTTCAAATAATAACCACTTCTCTTTTAAAAGCTATTATGGCTTCTGTTTCCACCACTGCTTCTGATGGAGCATGCCATGTCTTAACAACCCTGTGCTTTATAAAAAAAAAAAAAAAATAAAAAAATAAAAAAATTAAAAATTCTCCTAACCTCTCCTTTCGTTCTTTTGGTAATGATATTGAAGTTATGCCCTCTAGTTATTGACTCATTGACCAATTGAAATAGTTTTTCCTGATTTTACTTTATCAAAACCCCTCATTTTTGGATACCTATCAGATTTCCTCTTCATCTCTGTTCCAAGGGCCAATTTTAACTTGGCCCACCTAGTGGAAATGCGGCAGGAGCAGAGTTAAAATTGCTGTGCATCACTTCCCGCCCCATTCCTGCTCCATCGCCATGTTTACTGGGGCCTTCGGCTGGGTGGTCCATGCGCTGCCTGAATCAAGCGGGACCTTCATAACTATGCAAATTGGAGTCCTATGATATACAAAAGCCCCTGGAGTATTTGAGGGACACTGTACAGGCTCCACCAGGTCCAATCAGGCAGTGAAGAGGTGGAGTTCCCAAAAATCATATTGTCAGCCCAGAATTGGCTCACTACAGTGGGACACCCGTTTGAGGAACGCAGCTCCACAGTGGCATGGTAATGAAGCCCAGCCCTCGAAATGGCCTAGGCCTGTTGCCTGCCCGTTCCATGCCTGAATATAAAATATACCCCTAGTTTTCTCCAGTCTCCACATAACTAAAATCACTCATCCCTGGTATCACTTCAGCAGATCTTTCCTACATCCTCTCCAGGATCTTGATATCTTTCCTAAAGTAAGGCCCCCAAAACTGGACACCGTATTCTAACTGCAACATAAGTAATGATTTTTATAGGTACCTCTTTGTTTTTGCAATTTAAAACCCTGTTTATAAAACCCATTTGACTTTTTATATACAGCTTTATCCACTTGTTCTTTGAGGTAAATTTCGCTCCCTCCCCCCCAGAGTGGACTATGGGCGGCTGGTTGGCCGTCCGGTAGTCCCGGCGGGAGGCCTGGTCCATTTTGCAGGACAGCGGGCTGGGGCTGGAGATCTAGTGTCCATGGGCAACCCGGCAGTTCCAGGCCACCGTAAGTAAGTAAGTTATCAAACATTTTCAATACTCTGCACTTTTTATGGCCTTATCCCCGGGAGTTATGCCCGGTGTTCTGGCCAATATTTATCTCTCAATCAACATCACGAAAACAGACGATCTGGTCATTATCACAGTGCTGTTTGTGGGAGCTTGCTGTGCGCAGATTGGCTGCCGCGTTTCCCACATTACAACAGTGACTACACTTCAAAAAGTACTTAATTGGCTGTAAAACGCTTTAGGAAGGCACTATATAAATGCAAGTCTTTTTTCTTTGTTCTTACGCTGCTACGTTTAGTGATTCATGTCGTGCGAAGATATTTTGTTTTCTCAGCACAGTGTAAATCTGGATTGGTTTTTGTTTTTAATTTCTTGGCTACACCTACAATATACAGTATGCTATTTTGTTACACCACCCTTCTGCCAGGAAAAAGTTATTCGTACGCAACTTTTTTTATACATAAATGTAAATGAATTACAAGAATGGTACTTTGCTTTATTTCCAGAGGTTGCATCTCTGTAAAAGTAGTTTGTGTTCAACTGATTTTATTTTCTCTGCAGGTCTAATAACAAAATTGTTGAGGTACTATCGGAACAACTGACACCATTTCAGTCCATGGAAACACTGGATCTCAGTAACAATCACATGTTTGAACTGAAAACATTCCCTCCTCTACAACTTCGATATCTGTGAGTATATTGGGGTAGTTTGTAAGGTGTTTTCTGATGGTCATGCTGAAGGAATTAGCAGACAGGTAGCATTTCAAGTTAAACAGAGAAAACTTTCAAATAGCCTTTCTGCCTGACATTGTTCAAAATGTAGGACCCTATTTACTTTACAGGGTTACCTTTGACTGTGCAAATCCTGTTGAATGCACCACATCTCCCTTGGAAGAATGCTTCCTGAGATTCCTCCAGCACCGTGCCAGTAATGGCAAATATAAACCATAGCCAAAACAACAACTTGAATTTATTTTGTGCATTTAACGTAGAATAATGTCCCAAGTCTTTTCAGAGGTGTAATCAGAAAACATGGATGTCAAGCCAACAGAGGAAATATTAGGAGGGGTGGATTTTAAGGAGGGTCATGATGGCAGAGAGGCCACAGGAGATGGCATGGTCAGAAGGGTGGCCGTGAATATGGATGGGAGAATTCATCTGAAGGAAGAAGTTTAGGCAGGACAGGAGGGCAGTAAAATTAGAGGGAAGAGGGCAATGGGGAGCTGAGTTATGGCACATTATGACCTTCCCTTTACATTGGGGAACTTCCCAGACATTCCTGCACAGTTATCCATGATCTCAAGCAGTTCTATAAGGATTATAACCTGTTTATATCACAGAGTTGGTTGACCATTATGAAGCTTTCAGCCACAGGACCTGCTGAAGTTTGCATTATAAGCAAATTTAAATAGTAAATTATGGTTTGCTAGTGAAGGAATTAGCAACATTGAGAATTAATGCAGTATTCTATTTGTTGAATCATTAAAAATGTCATACCTGCGATCTTTCTACCATCTAGATGTTAGTCTCTCTCACTTCCCTAGTTTATAGTTCACAAATGTCTTTATGAAAATGAGACCTGTAAACTGTGTTGTAGTGAAGTATGATTTTCTAGATCATGCACAATTATGGAGTTGCTAACATGCAAGTTCTGATTTTTGTACAGTAGCATTGTTAACCAAGTTATGGTACAGTCTACTCATAATTTGAAATTCAAGTTTTCTTTGACTAAAAATTGTCTTTAAATCAACAAGAATAGATTGTATCTTGATGGTTTACAATATCACTGTGGGCACTTCATGTATTAATGTAAAAAAAAAAATATTTGTTCGTGGGATATAGGTGTTGCTGGCAAGGCCAGCATTTATTGCCCATCCCTAGTTGCCCTTGAGAAGGTGGTGGTGAGCCGCTGCCTTGAACTGCTGCAGTCCGTGTGGTGAAGCTACTCCCACAATGCTAATAGGGAGGGAGTTCCAGGATTTTGACCTGGAATGCTTGTGAATGAAGGGAAGAGACATTTTACTGTGATGGTATTGCTGTATATATATCCATTTTCCCCATTGAGTAGAATGCAGTGATAAAACAGACCTTATCGATGAGTTGAGTTTAATATGCTCACTTATCCAGTAAACAGGATATGTGATTTTTGTTTTTCCCCTCCGCTTTCGAGGGTGCTGGGGTGTATTCTGGGTGCAGGTTGCCTTTCTCCACCTTGCCTAAATGGCCATTCTTAATTTCTGAGCCTAAATGGTGAGTGTTGGCAAGCAGTTAGACTGGTGGTGGGGGTGGGGGGCTGCGGTGGCTGTGAGCTCAATCTCCTCCTCGTTTTCTAGCAGGGGTCGCTTGATGGAGATACTCTGGAGTGGGAATGCTGGCTGATTTCCTTCACTCGAACCCAAAGGCTCCTGGGCCAATTGTAGTGACCTTGTTGTCACCCGGGCAGGGATTGGCTAATTCAGCACCGACTGGGGATTGAACCGAAGATTTTGGATGTGTATCTTATGAATGGAATGACGTCTGCTCTTTTTTTTTTACTTTTTTGGGTGGGGCTGGGGGGGGAGAACCAATGACTCGCCTGAGAAATCAAATGAGATTTGTTCACTGAACACTTCTACAAATGTCTTTGGAATAGTTTTATAGATATCTAACCGTAGGTGTGTTGTTGTTTAGGTATATCAACAATAACAAAATAACTTCTCTGGATCCTGGTTGCTTTGACAATCTTTCCAACACACTTCAAGTCCTAAAATTAAACCGGAACAAAATTTCAGCTATTCCTTCCAAGATGTTTAAGCTGTCACATCTTCAGCACTTGTAAGTTCATTTTGTATCAGAATCACAAAAAAGTTTCACATTTCAGTTACATTTATACATACAGATTTCTGAATTAAATACTCAATCTGCTTTCCCCCCCCCCTTTTTCAATTTTGTTCAACGTAGAAATTTTTTTTACACTGCAAAACCAGTCTTTTATTTTTGTTTTGTTGCAGGGAACTCAGCCGCAACAAGATTAAAAAAGTGGATGGCCTTACGTTTCAAGGACTTAGTGCTTTGAAATCTCTTAGATTACAAAGAAATGGCATTAGTAAACTCATGGATGGAGCTTTCTGGGGTCTGAGCAACATCGAGATCTTGTGAGAACTGTTTTTAATTATTTAAGTTTAGTAAAGTTTTTGTATGAACTATTAGTAAGTTCAAAATAGAATTGATTTGTGAATCTTGGATGCAGTAAAAGATTGTGTTCAGATTGTTCTAGTTATAGAACTGCTTCATTCGAGTTTTAACCAAAAAGTTGTTTTAAAAAAAAATAAAAGTAGTACTTGATTCAGCAAAATATGTAAAAACTTGTTTGTAAAATGAGCTGCTTTCTACCTTTTTGGCCTCGCAGCTTTGCCAATTGACTCTCATTCCAGAGAATCCAGCCACATGGCCTCGATTTTTTTTAAATTGCCATTGCCGAGCTTTTTAACTGTGTAACGAACAGGTAAAAGTACGAACGAAACCCTATTCTTCAGGATAATGCAAGCTAACGTTTTGATTTTTAATTTTTTTTCCCCAGACAACTAGATTTTAACAATTTGACAGAAGTAACTAAAGGATGGTTGTATGGCTTGCTGTTGTTGCAGCAACTTAACCTCAGCCAGAATGCCATAAACAGGATCAACCCAGATGCCTGGGAGTTCTGCCAGAAACTCAGTGAGCTGTGAGTAGCTTTTATTCCATTCCAGTTTCAATGTAGACATCATGCCAAAACGTTAGCTTTGTGTTTGAGAGTTTTTTCATAACATCGTTTTTTTATGAAGGTGAGCAAAGCAGTGTTTCTTATGAGAGGTAAGATGCGAGATTTCCTTTAAAACCACAAGTGCCTTGTTTGTTGTGCTGTGGGTGAGGTTTGTTGGGTTTTTTCTTTTTAATTTTACAGCTGTCAACTCAGATAAGATTTGTAGTAACTTAATACCCTGTAATACATAAAACATGATAAACAACTAGGCATCTAGCTGAAAAACTTAGACCAATCATGCATTGGTTTATATCTTGCACTTAACGAGGCTCCGCCTGCCTGCTCACATGGATATAAACTACCCCAATGGAACTGTTCGAAGAAAAACAGGGAGTTTTCCTGATTTTTGTGGCCGACATTCCTCCTTCAACCAACATCATCAAAAACAAATTAACTGGCCATTCATCTCATTTGCTTTTTGTGGAACTTTGCTTTGTGCAATTGGTTGCTGCGTTTGTCTAATTAACAACAGTGACTGCACTTCAAAAGTAATCCATTGGTGGTAAAGCACTTTGGGGCATCCCAATGATGAGGTGTATAAAGTCAAGGTTTTTTTTAGGGAAGTTACATAATTTATATTGGCCTTTGGTAAGAAGTGCCTAGAAATTAGTTACTTGGATAATGGATACCTTTAGACAATAATCTCCATATTCCAGCATGGAAGCTGTGCCCAAAGGAAGCACAGGTTGGAGAATCGGGGCTACTGTTGATTGTTGAATGGTGACTGGCAAGTGGCTTGGACCACTAAAGGATTTTTTTTTTTTAACTTCCTGGATTAGCCCCTTTTCAGGGACATTTGGAACAGGGGAAAGGGTCCTGGGAAATCCTCACCCCCTTAGGCAGGGGCCAGGCAGAGTCTCTGCTGGCATGAGGGAAGTAGATGTCAGAGAAGCCCACCAGCCCCATGTAAATGAGGTGCCCTCCAGTGACCCAAACCCCTATGGGGATGTCGGTGTTGGAGGGTACTGGTGGGCAGAAGGACTCTCCACCCGTGGAATTTCAGAGCTGTTCACTTTAAGCAATCATTCTAATGAGAGCTCTACTCATTAACCAGTATATATTGTGGTACTTGTCCGACAGTAACCTAGTGTGTGGAGTAAGTGTACAATTACATTACTCTTTATACAGGCACTATGTTTCACACAACTTGAATAACGTGCCTTCACTTAAATAGAGAGTAGTCTGTTGCTAGTGCGAAGATCAGAGTAATAGTTCCAGGCAGGAAAAGACCTCTGGTTCAACTAGCCCACCTATACACTGTATTCCCTTGGTGCCTTTTTAATATTCCTGAATCCCATGTTAATACTTGGGCTCGCTCTTTTTACCTCTGCCTGAAAATGACCTGTCATCTTAAGATGCGTATCTATTTTAGTTTGGATTCCAGGAGCTGGTAAAATCGGGTCTACAAGTTTGCTGCCGTGCTATGGAAAATTGATTTAACAATATAATACCGGGAGCTGGATCCGAATTAGAAGAGCAATATCAACGCAGCCTTCCAATTCCACCGAGCAGGAATGAATCACGCTCTCTGGTCTCTCGTGGGGCAATTTAGAATATATTGCAGCAGTGAGCCATGAAGCAAAAGCCTCCCATTAGCTTTCTGGCTTGCTGCTGCAGCAATACAGTACAAAACAGACCCAAGTGTATAGCTGACTGCCTAAACTTGAGTAGTTGTAGTTGTGCTGAGATTTAAAGAAATCAGTTGTACTTCATTTTGTCAATTATACACTGCTGGATAGCTGCGGGGATATCTAAACTTTGAGGGGGTTTTTTTTCTCTCTCTCTCCAATTTTCGCCAAATTGTGTTCTCCTGAAAGCATTCCACAGTTTGCCATTATCTTGTGTGACCCTAGACAGTAAATATCTGCAGGCTATCTGACTGTTGGGGTGGGGTGGAGAGGAGGGAAGCCTCCACAGCTAACCTCAATGTCCTCACCTGGTGTCCAGTCACGTCCTCCAGCAGGGGCCACTAGATATCAATCAGCAGTAACTCTGCCCATGCCCCCTCTCCCCCCCCCCCCCCCCCCCCCACACAACCCCAGGGATGCTGAAGCCAATTGTAAGACCCTGCTGCCACACTGGGTGAGTTTGCATAATTCGCGATCAGACCAGGGATCAAACCTGATACGTTCCTGGTTTGTATGGTCCAGTTGGTCACTAGGTAAACTGGCTGAACCATAGGGGGAGATACTGAATTTGAGATTACTTAAATACAACAGGTATGAATCTTTTTGTAGTTTTATTTTCTGTTTGCAATGCTAAATTTATTTTTCCCATTGACAGAGATGTTTCATTCAATGAACTAACGCGTCTAGAAGATTTCAGCTTTGTTGGTCTGAGCCTCCTTGGACAGCTTTATATAGGAAACAACCAAGTGAGCTACATTGCTGATGGTGCCTTTGGAGGACTCTCCAGCTTGTACAGTCTGTAAGTTTTATATTATATATCTGTGCACTATTTTTGTTTTAATGGGAAAATTATCTGTGATGTATGGGTTAAACACAAGTGTTTATTTCAACCTATATTTGCCAGTCTGTTTTCTTCTACTTGTGATTGATACAAGTCTGGTACAGGAAACTCTCTTAACTGGCACCTAAATAACTGGAAATCTCTGTTAACCGGCAAAATTCCGGAGTAGGTTCAGGTAAGTTTTACTTCATATTAGTGGCAGTTCCTGGATCTGTGGCTGTGTAACTGGGGTTCGTGCACTTGTTGCTAAGCAACAGGGACGCTTGGTCTGTGGCTGGAATTCCTGCACATGTTGCTAAGCAACAGGGAAGCCTGGATTTGTTGATGTGTACGGAGCTCTCGTACCTTTTAACTATACTTCTCTGTAATCCGGACTTTTTGATAAACTGGCACCACGCCGGTCCTGTCGGTGCCGGATAATAGAGTTTCCTGTACTTTTACAGTTTTTTTTGGCTAATAGCAACTGTTTTCAAGCAGAAAAACCCCTCAGTGCCAAGAAATAGACTTTTTCTGTTCGTAAACTTTGTGTGTGTGTTGTGGGGCTGTGTATTCTTGTGTTTGCTGCCAGTCCAACATTTCATATTCTGTGCCAATCCTACATTGTCTTCTGATGCACTGTTTACTTTACAGGGTTTCCTCTGGCAGCATTTTTGCCACTGTAGGCAACTCTTGTAAAATACACAACCCAGTGCCGGGGTAGCCAGGATTCAAGGGGTGGGGGGGGCTAAAATATTTCTTGGGAAGTAATGTTGCTGGCTGCTTGCAACTGCTGGGTAGTGGAAAAATATAATCCAGCCAGCACCTAGGTCAGGTCCACTGTACAGTGTTACTGCACAAAGGTGAATGGTGGGATGTTTCTCAAATCCACCCGGCAGTTGAAATGGAGCAAAGAAATTGAGTTATATAACGAGGCACTTTTAGAATTGCATTTTTTACACGAGGTTCAGCCCGTGGTTGCAGGAAAATATCTTTGTTCCGGATAGTTTTGCACAGCTAGTTTTATCTCATCAGATTTCCTGTCTGTTCTACTTGTGCAGTAGTTGGAAGCCTTTATTTCACACTTGTTGCCCACAAGTCTGTACCTTGTGAGCAGGTTTTAAAAGAGCCAAGAGAAACTTAAATGAAGTGGTATTGTTCTGAGAGCTTGATGCATCTTTTAGTAGGTGTTATATCCAAAGAAGCCCATAGATAATTCTCGTAGGGCCATTGAAGGGCAGGTGATGGTTACTTGGGCCCCAGGTCATTCAGCTAGCCAGCATGCAGAACAGTATACAGGAAACTTTTTTTATCCGGCACGGACGGGACCGATGTGGTGCCGGTTCATCAAAAATTCCGGACAACCGAAAGCTATAGTAAAAGATACGGAGTTGAGAGCTCCGTATAAAGCAACAAACCCTGTTGCTTAGCAATAGCTTCAGAACAATGGCCACAAGTTGCAAGCGTCTCTGTAGCTTAGCAACAGCGGCAGCCACACCCTTGCACAGCAACAAATGGAGGAAGGCAAGTAATAAAAGTTACCTGAACCTACTCCTGAATTTTGCCGGTTAACCGAGATTTCCGGTTATTTAGGTGCCGGTAAAGCGAAAGTTTCCCTTAGTTGAGCCCGCTGTCGATTGAAATTCAAGTCAATGCAAGTCCATGTGAGCCTTTTACTTGTTTTTGTATCATAAGAATTAATAAGAAGCTATTCAATCAAGCTGTTTTTTAATTTAAAAAATGTTTATGCAGCTTTAACCACTGGCTATGGACTATTATTGACTTTCAAAATGCCTCCTAGCCAATAAAACCTTTTATGCAGTTTATTTTTTAAATTTAGACAAAAATTCTGTTCTGGTCAGTGATTTAATTGGTCTTTAATAGCTCGGTGATGATGAAGGCTTATAGGTGAACAGACTAAGGGTCTTGAATATAACATTTTTAAGCACGTGACATGAATTTAGCTGTATACTAATATCAAAGGCGGCTTACCGTTTAGTTGAAGCAAATATGAGTTCACCGACTCCAGTGTTTTTGTTTGTTTATAATATTGAGTCAAGACCCACAGATTGAAATTAAAAATCCATATTTTACAAATTGTTTGCTTATTTATTCTCCATTCCTTTTTCTTCCTCCACCCCAACAGAGACCTGAAAAACAATGAAATATCATGGACTATTGAGGATATGAATGGGGCTTTCTCTGAATTGAGCAAACTTAGGAAATTGTAAGTGCTCTTAGTTTTTTTGTGATGGAATGAACAGTGAAAACATCCCAGTAATTCATTGTAATGGTTTTGTGCATGAGAGCTGAACTTGGGTGCAAAGATAGATCAGAAGTGACTTCAAAAGGTTAAAGCAAACCATTTCAGGCTCATGAGCCTTATGGTGTGGAAAGTAATGAGGGTCCTATACTCTGTTTAGGATGAGGAAAGTAAGGGCTGGATTTTGTCAATGGAGGCGGGACCCCCACTTTTTGGGTTGTAGTCCTGCCTCCATCGACTTGTGGTCAACCCACGCTATTTTCCATTGATTGACCTTGTTAAGCCCGCCCAGCGGGCTCAGCAGGCCAATTAAGGGACACCTGGTTACTGGTGATGTCAGTGATTGACATTTCATGTGTCAAGAGTCATAGAGTTATACAGCACAGAAAGAGGCCCTTCGGCCCATCGTGTCCACGCTGGCCATCAAGCCCTGTCTAATCTAATCCCATTTTCCAGCATTTGGTCCGTAGCCTTGTATGCTATGGCATTTCAAGTGCTCATCCAAATGCTTCTTGAATGTTGTGAGGGTTCCTGCCTCTACCACCCTTTCAGGCAGTGAGTTCCAGATTCCAACCACCCTCTGGGTGAAAAAGTTTTTCCTCAAATCCCCTCTAAACCTCCTGCCCCTTACCTTGAATCTATGCCCCCTTGTTATTGACCCCTCTACTAAGGGGAAAAGTTCCTATCTATGCCCCATATAATTTTGTATACCTCAATACGGTCCCCCCTCAGCCTTCTCTGCTCCAAGGAAAACAACCCCAGCCTGTCCAGTCTTTCTTCATAGCTGAAGCATTCCAGCCTAGGTAACATCCTGGTAAATCTCCTCTGCACCCTCTCCAAAGCAATCACATCCTTCCTATAGTGTGGCGACCAGAACTGCACACAGTACTCCAGCTGTGGCCTTACCAGCGTTTTGTACAGCTCCATCATAACTTCCCTGCTCTTGCCTTCATTAGCCGAGGCATAGAATATAAGTATCCCATATGCCTTTTTAACCACCTTCTCCACCTGTTCTGCTGCCTTCAGGGATCTATGTACATGCACACCAAGGTCCCTCTGATCCTTAGAGCTTTTGACAGATGAAAAATCAGCGTTTGACAGCTCTGTGAAGCTGTCAAACACTGACAATCTGTCTTCTAACTTGAGTCCTTCTACTCAGACTCAGTTAGAGATCTCTCCAGACCAGAAAGCAGAATGCTGCAGCTTTTGACATTTCAGCGGCCATTCTGCTTTCTGTGCCGGTGAACTGAGGGACTCCCGAGAACTGAAGGAAGGAAGCCTGCAGGAGAAAGTAAAGGCAAGTCAAACTTATTAAAACACTTTACACTTACCTCACACACTTACCTCTGCACACATGCACCCATCACTCACCTGCACAACGGACATCTCGACCCCTCCAACCCCTGCAGACCGATGGTCCACCTCGCTAACTTGGCGTCGGGAAGCCCACACTTCAGGGCTAAAAATAGGGATTAGGCAAAAACTGCCTGTTAACTACCTGTTAACAGGCAGTTAATTGGCACTAAACCCCTTCCCGCCTCGGGGAGGCGGCTCCCAGTACAGGTCGGATACCCGCCTCCTGGGACATTGGCACGGAGGTGGGTTGGTTTCCTGCCCCCACCCCGATGCTGCAATTTTCCCGCCTCCACGGGGCTTGGAAATTCGAGCCCTAAGTGTGCCTGAGGATATGCTTTGATCGGGGCAGCCCGATACATCCATGCAACTGGAGATGCTATTGGAACTGAAGGGGGTTTTTAGGCCCTGGGCACCATTTTAAAAACCTAAAACTGAAGGTCAGGATTGTACTTGTGAATAATAAAAATCAGGCCAAAATTACCAATTCTATCTCATAGCAGAGAAAACAAGACTAAAGTGCAGCAACAAAATTGGATTTCTTGTTAAATACAGTGGGTTTGTGAGAGACTGCGGATTTTAGTTTCAACATTAAAAATCTTCAACTAAGAGTTAGCAAAATGATGCTGCAGTGGTTATTTTGCGAGAGATTCGTGTGATGTGATCTTGCGAAAATGAGTGTCTCGTTGTTAGTATATAGAAAGATTTTTTACACGAAGCGGAAGCTTGTTTCATCGATATTTTACAAACACTTCTGACCCCATTAATACTCCTGATTTTATTCAAATATGCACATTTCTGTTTTTCTATAATCAAAATTAAATGCTTGTTCTCTAGGGGACTGCAGGGAAACCGAATTAGATCAATCACAAGAAAAGCATTTTCTGGCCTGGATGCACTTGAACATCTGTAAGTATTCTATAATTCCAGCACAGATGGTGCTGAGTGCTTCAGCCAGTTAAATCATTAATATGTACTTGCTGATAAAGTGGTAAATGATCATTTTCCTATTGATTGTTGTGTAGAGATGAACACACAATGCTGAGCCAAAGACCTTTTGGCTTTTAATTGTTTTTGTTTATCACATAAGTTGGTGATTAGTGGTCTTTAAGCAATCAAAGTTTACTGGTCCAATTGATGCTTTTAATCCAATGTTTTAAATTCGGCAAAGCTGTAACTATAATACAGGAAACTCGTTTAACCGGAGGTTAAAAGTCCGGAAAGCTCTATCTACCGGCAAAATTCAGGAGCTGTTTTCTGTAGGTTTTTTTACTTCTCGTTGCTTTTCTTTTCCCAGTCAGGCTCTGCAAGGTCTGTAGCTAAGCAACAGCTTCAGCTGGAGACGCTTGCAGCTGCAACCGACTGTTTTGAAGCTGTTGCTAAGCAACAGGGTTTGTTGATTCACATGGAGCTGAAAAGCTCTGTATGTTTCAACATTAGGGCTGGATTATACGGCAGTTTTGATCTAACGGCACCAGCTCGGTCCCGTCAGTGCCGGATACCAGAAAGTTTCCTGTAGTTAAAAGTTACTGATGTACAAAAAATGTTAAGTGTGAAAACTTGTGACGGGTCTTGTATTTCATTAGTATACCATTTTGTTCTATTTATTTTTTGCAGTGATCTGAGCAATAATGCAATTATGTCTGTCCAAAGCAATACCTTTTCTCAAATGAAGAAACTTCACGAATTGTAAGTGTGACATGATTGTGAATGTTATATAACATAAAGGGCTGCAACTAAATTTTTGATTTCTCTTAAATTGAGTACTAAAGCAATTATGCCATTACAGTTTAATATCTAAAGTCCTGTTTGTGCAGTTCAGTTACAAACCTTAACTGCCCTTATGATATTTTTCTTTTGTGACTTATTTCACTTGCATGATACTGAGCATTTGTTTCTCTCAGACACTTGAACACGACGAGCCTTCTTTGTGATTGCCAGCTAAAATGGCTGCACCAGTGGGTGACAGACAATGGGTTTCAGCCATTCATTAATGCGAGTTGTGCCCATCCCCAGTGGCTGAAAGGAAGAAGTCTATTTGCCACCAAACCGGAAGACTTTGTGTGTGGTAAGTTGTGATTTTTTTTTAATGCAAATTAAAATTTTCTAAATCATTTGGGAGTAAAATTGGGTAAATATATGGCCAAAGTGAATAATATTTCAGTGTTTTGTTAGTTCAAATTTTGCATAAAGCTTCCCTTTATTTATGAATTATTGCAATTACAGGAAACTTTCGTTTAACCGGAGGTTAAAAGTCCGGAAAGCTCTATCTACCGGCAAAATTCGGGAGTCGTTTTCTATAAAGTTTTTTTTACTTCTCGTTGCTTTTTTTTCCCCCAGTCAGGCTCTGCAAGGTCTGTAGCTAAGCAACAGCTTCAGCTGGAGACGCTTGCAGCTGCAGCCGACTGTTTTGAAGCTGTTGCTAAGCAACAGGGTTTGTTGATTCTCACGGAGCTGAAAAGCTCTGTATGTTTCAACATTAGGGCTGGATTATACGGCAGTTTTGATCTAACGGCACCAGCTCGGTCCCGTCAGTGCCGGATACCAGAAAGTTTCCTGTACTTCTGTACACCTAGATAGCCAACAGTTTTCATTGAGTTTTTTTTTTGCTGAGTTTAAACGTATTGAAAAATGATTGCTCACAGATGACTTCCCCAAGCCCGAGATCATTGAACAGCCTGAAACCCAAGCAGCCGTAAAGGATTCCAACGTGAGTTTCATCTGCTCAGCAGCAAGCAGCAGTGACTCGCCAATGACATTTGCCTGGAAGAAGGATAATGAAGTGCTTCACGATGGCGAGATTGAGAACTATGCACATCTTCGGTCTCAAGGTGGCGAAGTAATGGAATATACCACCATCTTGCGCCTTCGACATGTGAATTTCAGCAGTGAAGGAAAATACCAGTGTGTCATTTCCAACCACTTCGGTTCATCCTACTCCAACAAAGCCAAGCTGACTGTGAACAGTATGTATCGACAGTTATTCAGTGATTGAACAGCTGCAAGTTACTCTTGGTATATTTGTTTTAAATGTATTTAATCAAGGATGATACCAGAAATGCGAGGGTATACCTATCGGGGAAAGGATGAACAGGCTGGGTCTCTTTCCTCTTGAAAAGAGAAGGCTTGAGGGGTGACTTAATTGAGGTCTTTAAAATTATGAAAGGTTTTGACAAAGAGAGAATGTTTCCACTTGTGGGGAAAAGCAAAACTAGAGGCCATCAATATAAGATAGTTACCAAGAAATCAAAATAGGGAATTCAGAAGGAACTACTTTACCCAGAGAGTGGCGAGAATGTGGAAGTCGCTACCACAGGGAGTGGTTGAGGTGAATAGCATAGATGCATTTAAGGAGAGGCTAGACAAGCATACGAGGGAGAAGGGAATAGAGGTTATACTGATCGAGTTAGATGAGGAAGGCTGGAAGGAGGCTTGAGTGGAGCATAAATGCCGGCATGGACTGGTTGGGCCGAATGGCCTGTTGCTGTGCCGTATATTCTATGTAATTCTAATTTACAACTTTCCACTTGGACACTTCATAGTACACAAAGGCCAGTGTAGAAATGTTCCTTCACGCTTCACATGCATGAATTACTTTGAAATATGATAACTTTTATGTAGACAAACAAGGCAGTCATTTTGTGCACAAGATCCCTCAGACAGCATGTTAGATGAATGACCAGTTAATCTGTTTGGTGATGGTTGATGGAGGAATGATAGCCAAGGAACCTGCTCTTTGAATAGTACCATGGCACCTTCATTTTTAATGTCTGATCGGAAGAGCCAACGTCTCCAACCATGCAGCGTTCCCCTCAGTATTGCACTGGAGTGTCAGCCGGGATTGTGTGCTAAAGTCTTGGAGTGAGGCTTCAATCCACAACTTTCTAACTGAGGTGAGAGTGCTACCAACTGAGCCAAGCTGACACTTGAAGCAACAATGAAATTCTTGCCAACAAGCAATGATTATCTCTAAACCTTTATTCCCTTTTTCAGTATGTTTTTGAAATTCCTACGTGTTCTCGTGTATCACAATGGCAGCAGTGCATTTGGTTTATGTCTTTTTTCCCGCTGATATTCTTGAGTCAGTTGTCCTTGGTGCACTGTGTGCTTTTTTTAAGGGTGATTTATGGTGTCCCCAAATGTAATTGTGTTTATATTGATTTGACAAGTTGTTCTCCGATCACAATTAGTTTTTTTACTCTCTTTTGTCTGTTACTCCTGCAAATCTTTCACTCTGTTACTGTGTGATTATACACCCAAACATGAAGACAAGGGAAAGTACGGAAACAGCAGTATTAATATGGAAACACAACGTGCTAAACAAAAATACCATGACCATTACAGTGTCAGCTGTGGCTCAGTGGGTACCACGCTTGCCTCTGAGTTGGAAGGTTGTGGGTTCAAGTCCCACTCCAGAGACTTGAGCACAAAAATCTAGGCTGACACTCCAGTGCTGAGGGAGTGCTGCACTGTCTGAAATGCTGTCTTGTGGATGAGACGTTAAACTGAGGCCCTATCAGGTGGACGTAAAAGATCCCATGACACTTTCAAAGAAGAGCGGGGGAGTTCTCCCCGGTGTCCTGGCCAATATTTATCCCTCAATCAACATCTAAAACAGATTATCTGGTCGTTATCACATTGCTGCTTGTGGGAGCTTGTGCGCGTTTCCTGCATTACAACCGTGACTGCACTCCAATTAAAAAGTACTCATTAGCCGTAAAGCACTTTGGTACGTCCGGTGGTCATGAAAGGCGATATATAAATGCAAGCCTTTTTATGACTTCACAGATGGCAATCATTGTATAACCAATGTCCTGGTTTGTGCTGGTGTAATTTCCTTATGTTTGATTTTTATCTATTTCAGCTAAAATTAAATTCTTTATACAGTAGTCTTGCATTATATTGCCATTCTCTTCATGTCATAAAATTGTCTGGATGGTATTTGCTGCTTTATTGACTCCATTTTAGCAGCACATGCTGTGTTCTGCCCACTGATTAATCTGAAAAATAAACTGGCATTGCTCCATGTTTATTCCTTATTATCCTAATACCTGTATGCCACATACTGCAATCAGTGGGATAAGTGGCAGAAGTGGATGAGTCACTGGAGTGAAGAGGTGGCGAGATTGAGAGAACATCTCACTAGCTCACGGATAAAAGCAAATGCTGGAAATCGGTGATACTCGCATCTTAACTCCAAGTGGACTAATGAAATGGTAAATGCAGAAAATACACCGCATCCATAAGGAGAAAATACAGGTAAATGACATTTCAGCTGTATACCTGTCAACAGAACAGATGAAACATCACTACCTGTCTGTCTTCTCACAGATGCTGACTGACCTGCTCTGTATTTCCAACAGGTCACTCAGCATCTGTAAGGAGAAAAGATGGGTAGTGACACTTCATCTGTTCTGTTGAAAGGTATACAGCCGAAACATCATTACCTGTCTCTTCCCCTTCTGGATGCTGTGTATTTCCAGTATTTTCCATTTCATTAGTCCACTTGTAGTAAAGATGTGAGTAGAGTCATGGTTGTGTATCGAATTAAGATGTCCATTAGACATGCAAACAATAGCTTCTTTAATTTTGATTTTTTGTGCTTTTGCAGTGTTACCATCATTTACAAAATCGCCAACAGACCTTACTATTCGAGCAGGAGCTATGGCCCGTTTAGAATGTGCCGCGGTTGGTCATCCAATACCACAGATAGCCTGGCAAAAAGACGGCGGCACCGATTTCCCTGCTGCACGAGAGAGAAGGATGCACGTCATGCCAGAGGACGATGTATTTTTTATTGTAGATGTGAAAATAGAGGACATTGGAATCTATAGTTGCACAGCTCAAAATAGCGCTGGAGCCATTTCAGCCAATGCAACACTAACTGTACTAGGTGAGTCCCAACAAAGTGTTAACATTTAACTGACGTAAACAGAAACTTTAGAAATAAATGTGCAGCTTTCATTATGTGGAATAAAAACAGAAAATCTTTTGTTTTCTTTATCTTAAAAAAAACATTGCGCTCAATATAATTGACATGACTGGGGTGGACAAATGTAAGAAGTCACACAACACCAGGTTATAGTCCCAACAGTTTTATTTGAAATCACAAGCTTTCGAAGCAGTGCTTCAAATCGATTTCAAATAAAACTAGCACTGTTGCCTCACAGCGCCAGGGACCCGGGTTCAAATGCGGCCTCGGGTGACTGTGTGGAGTTTGCACATTCTCCCCGTGTTTGCGTGGGTTTTCTCCGGGTGCTCCGGTTTCCTCCCACAGTCCAAAGATGTGCGGGTTAGGTTGATTGGCCATGATAAAAAAAATTGGCCCTTAGTGTTAGGGGGGATTAAATACATGGGGTTACGGGGATAGGGCTTGGGTGGGATGGCTGTCGGTGTAGGGACCGGGTGCTAGGGTTTGGATGATCAGCCATGATCTCGTTGAATGGCGGAGCAGGCTCGAAGGGCCGAATGGCCTACTCCTGCTCCTATCTTCTATGTATGTTTCTATAACCTGGTGTTGTGTGACTTCTTACAATATAATTGAGAGATTATCTTTTGCACCTTGTGTGATCTTAATTACCAATTTAGCCAATACATTCTTAATTAGTTGATTTTTAAATGACATTAACTGTATAAAAAATGTGCAATTGCTGCTATGTAAAACTTACAGATTCTCAACTTCTTTTAACCCAGAAACACCTTCATTTGTGCGTCCTTTAGTCGATAAAACAGTAGCAAAAGGTGAAACGGCAGTTCTGCAATGCATAGCTGCTGGGAGTCCCCCTCCGCGGTTGAACTGGACCAAGGATGATAGCCCTTTAACAGTGACGGAAAGACACTTTTTTGCTGCTGGAAACCAGCTGCTGATTATTGTGGACACCAGCCTCGAGGATGCTGGGAAGTACACTTGTGAAATGTCAAATACCCTTGGAACTGAGCGGGGCCACGTTCGTCTGAATGTCATTCCTACACCCAACTGCGACTCTGCACAGAGTGCGGCCCCATTTGAAGAGGATGGCTGGTCTACCATTGGAATTGTAATCATAGCGGTGGTCTGCTGTGTGGTTGGCACTTCTTTAGTCTGGGTGGTTATTATTTACCATACGAGAAGGAAGAGTGAGGACTGCAGTGTAACGAACACAGGTGTGAACATACTTTGTGGTTGTAAGCTCACAATTACTTATTACTAAAAACACACACAGATGTCGTTCTGTCTTTATTTTCTCCTTCCTCCTTATTTTGAGGGGGAGAAGTAGAAATAAGAATTAATACAATATATACATTTTTTAATTAGAATTCTCCCGTTTTCTCCCCTCCCCACCTCCACTTTCCTTTCCCAATTGCATTGACTGCTGTTGGGATACAAATCCATGAATGCAGATCACCCGAGCCAAAGTGGTTGTCATTCGTGACCTATAAGTATTGGCAGGCTATTCAACTACAGGGAGGATCACAACCTAGTTTAATTCTGTCCTCATTTCATGTCATTTGACAGTTCCTTTTAGGACAGATGTATCAAATATTTTGGTTTAATATATTTGTCAAATGCAGCCAATTTTTGAAGACCGCAACAGTGATGGATTAGTACTTTGGAAGTCACGAATATCATTTCTAAACAACACTCTGGTGTGTTGTACATAATTATAATCTCTTCTATTGTCCTACTCTGGTACTAACCATAAAATAACAACTTTGAAAAAGCCATGTTTTTGTAATATAGTACGTTAAATTGAGATTCACATCAGTAAGACAATACAAAAATCAAATAAGTATGTGACAGGTCACTGGGTAACAATCGGGAGAATCATGGCTGATTTGTTTTCTTCCCCTCTCACTCGAGCATCCTGGGACCAGTTGTAGTACTCCCTGCTGCTCCCATTGAGATCATTTAAGTCAGCACAGGTCGGGGATTGAACCGGAGATCTTACCAACATGTATGGCTCAGCTATTCACTTGATTAAATTACAGAGCCACCCTGGGAGCTGCTAAACTTTTCCTGTAAAACCATTTTTTTAACCTGTTTTCCCTCCCCCCACTCTTATAAAAACAAATAAAAACAAATAATGAGTAGTCCCTGGGTAATTAATTCATCACTTGCACCTGTATTCTCATTTTTTGTGTTATGACACACGGCAGCATTTTGAAAACATTGGAGACAAAATGTTCAACATTTATTCCCAAACGTAAAGCATATTCTTTCTCTTCTAATAGATCCTTAAGCAGAACTGTTTAGCTTTCTTCCACTGTCTTCTGAACTTTTATTGTAAAAGGTGAATTTGGTAGAAAAATGGGAAAAAAATGTACTTTGGAATTTTAAGAAGTTGAGATTGCAATATTTATGAACATTTTTGATTTTAAAAAAAGAATTAGTTCTTTCAGTTTGACTGCCAGTCATAGATGACTTATCTATATAATACCGTAGCATCACTGGATATCATCTCTGATCAGTATAAAGAGCCAGCAGCTTTGCTTTTTTTCCTCATTTCTCTCTTCTATTCTTTCTCTTCATCTGAAGGCTGTGACTCATGCTGTTGTACCCGTTCAGTGTTTATTTGACTGTGGGGAGAGTCACAGCCATCGTGATCCTGCCTTCCATTAACATCCTCCAGCAGGAGTCACTGAGTAGTGATCAGGAACAACAATGATCCCCCCCGCCCCCAACCCTCCTTAGCCAATGGAGCTATGAGGCTAATTGTTTTGTACCCATCATTGCCCTTAAAGAGTTTGACTAACCTAACACAGGTGCCCAGGTGTCATGCCCAGGGCTGCCTTGGTCTGCAGAGCTCAGTGCTGCATCACATGGAGCATTTATGCATTGAATCTTCAAACTTTTTAACTTGCTGCTACTTCACTTTCCTTGGCTGAAGAATTATTTGATTTTGTATTGTCTTACTGATGTGAATCTCCATTTAATGTACTATATTACAAAAAATGGCTTTTTCGAAGTTATTTTATGGTTGGTACCAGAGTAGGACTATAGAAGAGGGTATAATTATGTACAACACACCAGAGTGTTGTTTAGAAATGATATTTGTGACTTCCAAAGTACTAATCCATCACTGTTGCTGTCTTCAAAAATTGGCTGCATTTGACATAAATATATTAAACCAAAATATTTGATACATCTGTCCTAAAAGGAACTAAAGAAACTTTCAGAAATGTTTTAAATTCTGAGTTAATGATTAAAACAGTTGACAAAACTGTTCTCATGATCATTTATGTTGTTTCACAGATGAGACTAACTTACCCGCAGATATCCCAAGCTACTTATCATCCCAGGGAACACTATCAGATCACCAGGAAGGGTATGGGCGATCGGAAGCTGGAAGTCACCATCAGCTTATGACTGCTTCTATGAATGGATATTTACTTCAGCACAGAGGAAGTGATGGTAAGCATTCAAAAGTAATTTGCACAGGGAAAAATCCTCTACGTACCACAGTAATCTGACTAACTTCATTTGCACTATGAGCATGTTCTGGTTAGTGTTGACAACTTGTATGTACACCAGTCCAGATTGTTAACCAAGCTGCTAACCTAAAATTATATTCTGTATATATTGACCTTCATGTACAAGCATCTCCGAGGGAGTTAGTTGGCTGTCTGATCGAGGGAAAATGAGGAAACACTTCCCATATTCTGCGACGTCTCCTAACCATTTGATAACGAGCAGCAGAAGAGGATTTGAGATATTCCCGAGAACTGTGATAGGCGCTTCTATAAATTTAACTTTCTTGAGATTTTTGTTAAAGGTGGTGATGCACAGAAAAAGAAAGGCGATTTTTAGAAAGGTGAAGCAAGTTTGTCTGGATCAGATTGATTAGAAAATGTGTGTTCTGTTTTGTTTAAGATCTTTGTCACATTGACAATGGAAGTGACACCGATCTAGAAGGTATGGCTGACCCACTCGTTTTTCATGACCCAGACCGAGCAGGCTCCGTGTACATGGGAGGAATTGTGTACGATACTGAAACGCTGCAAGGAATCCATCATCCAGGTAAATGCAAGTTGGGTACTTAGTATTTGTTTGTTCTATGGATGTTTGCTGAGCTCACGCATTATTAATCAGCTGTATAAAAGTGAGAGTTCTGTAGAGTGCTCGCTGCATGTGCAGTGAATTCATGTTGGGCTTGACATTGTGACCGTAGCGGCCTCTGTGGTACTGGCACGAGTTAAGCAATGCCAAGCAACCAAACTGTTGTAATGTTGATGGTTAAAATTGCCATATTTACTCTTATTTTCCACTCTCCATTCCTAACATTTCTTTTGGTTTGGGAAATTGAATGTGGTTTTCTTTTTTCTTTTGAGTTTATTATGTGGATTCATATAACATTACAACAGATTTCATTGCTGCAAGTGGGATTTTGGCAGGTTTCTTCAGTGATTACAGGCAAATGGAGACTAACGGCTCTTTATTGAAGTAGTGAGGGCATTGTACAGTCGCTACTAAACTGGTTGTGAAAACAATATAATGGCCCAGAAATTCGGGTCTCCACGGGTGAGTATGCACGGGGTACTCGCCCGTAGGCCCAATGGAAGTGCCAGTTTCCTGCATACACTGCGCATGCGCGGGAAACCGGCACTTCCGTTCCCCTGAACGAAGGGGTTCAGAGGTCGAATCCGTGCGCAGGAGAGGCAGCGCGTGCGCATCGAACTTAGGTTTTTTTTGCAGGTTTTCCCGGGAGGGTAAGTCTGCAGAATTTACACATATAAAAAGCAGGCGTATGATCTGCTTTTAAGTGGTGAATTAATTAAAGTTAAAACATTTTTTCCACAGGTTTATTATTTTTAAATACTTTAAAGAAAGGTAAATTTATTTTTAGCCCCGTTAGAAAATAAAATTATTTTTTTCAAAAATTTAAATTATTGTTTAAAATAGTTATTTCATGTAATTTATAGTTTATTTAAAACACGTGATGGTTTTTTAAAATTTATTTGAAGATTTAGTGATGTTTTGGGGCCCGTAGTATTTGTAAGTTTTGACAGCTCTTCCTGTCAATCTTATGAATGGAGTATTCCCTGCTCCGATTGACTCCCCATGGCCCACGTGATCCCAGGGGCCGCATCGAACTAACTGCGCCCCTGGGATACGCAAGCACTGCGTGCCGGCAGCTGGAGCAGGCCCAGGATCGTAATTCCACGGGGGCCCACAGCACAACGGCCGGCGCGCAAAGTAAGTGCAGGTCGGGGGCTTACACCCGCGGGAAGCCCCCCGACCCAAATTTCTGGGCCATTGTAGGGAGTATGTAGGATATGTGCTCAGAAGTAACACAAAACCCAAATAATTAAAATAGAGTTAAGTATGCATACTTTATAGAGATCTGAAATGTTTTCTAAACCAACATCCATTGTTGCGATTTATTAAGTAATTTTGTTCTGTTAGCAAATATCAGTGGTCAATGCATATTCCCAGATCAATACTGTAGTGTATTTTTGAGTTTAAGCATTTTTGTTTCTCCCTCTTTTTTTGCTCATCAATATTGCTCATCCTGGGGGTCACCATTGACCAGAAACTTAACTGGACCAGCCACATAAATACTGTGGCAACAAGAGCAGGTCAGAAGCTATGTATTCTGCGGCACGTGTCTCACCTCCTGACTCCCCAAAGCCTTTCCACCATCTACAAGGCACAAGTAAGGAGTGTGATGGAATACTCTCCACTTCCCTGGATGAGTGCAGCTGCAACAACACTCAAGAAGCTCGACACCACCCAGGACAAAGCAGCCCGCTTGATTGGCACCCCTGCTACCATGTTAAACATTCACTTCGTCCACCACCGGCATACCGTGGCTACAGTGTGTACCATCTACAAGATGCACTGCAGCAACTCGCCAAGGCTTCTTCGGCAGCAATTCCCAAACCTGTGACCTCTTCCACCTAGAAGGACAAGGGCAGCAGGCACATGGGAACACCACCACCTCCAAGTTCACCTCCCAAGTTCCCCTCCAAGTCACACACCATCCTGACTTAGAAGTATATCGCCGTTCCTTCATCGTCGCTGGGTCAAAATCCTGGAACTCCCTCCCTAACAGCACTGTGGGAGTACCTTCACCACACGGACTGCAGCAGTTCAAAGCGGCGGCTCACCGCCACCTTCTCGAGGGCAATTAGGGATGGGCAGTAAATGCTGGCCATTGCCAGCGACGCCCACATCCCATAAAAACTAATTAAAAAAAATTATAGGCAACCAAACTCTTTCAGGCTTCCACTGTTGACATTAGCACTCCTTGGTCAGGCACAGCACAGCCAGACTTGCATTTATATAGTGACCACCGGACGTCCCAAAGTGCTTTACAGCCAATGAAGTACTTTTTGAACTGTAGTCACTGTTGTAATATAGGAAAGCCAATTTGCGCACAGCAAGCTCCCACAAACAGCACTATGATAGCGATCAGATAATCTTTTTTTTCCAGTGATGTTGATTGAGGGATAAATATTGGCCAGAAGCAGAGTAAAGCTCTTTGTTTTGCCCCAACAATGTGCCTCAGCGCCAACCTCCAAAGAGACGCCACTACAGCACAAGTGTGACTCTTTTTTTCCAACCTGTGGCTCTCTGAATGAGATTGCCAATTGGCGCTCAATTAGGGACAGTTTTGTACCACTAAGAATTGGATTAAAACTGCCCAAACTCGTTTCATATAGAACCAAGTTAAAGCATTTCTAAATTTGCTTGGTGAAAGAGAATACCAAATTTTGAAAGTACCCAGCTTTGCTTTACACATGTCTAATAGACATCTTGCCTATTTTAGAAAGTGTTTCGTGGTTATTCCACTAATCACCTATAATGCCTGGGAATAGTCAAAACCCCTTTCAACAGCAAACACTTCTGATTACGTAAACGAACACAAGTGAAGTATTCCAAAGAATTGTTGACCATGCAAAATGTCTCTCAGTTTCTCACTGTAATGTTTGTTATTGAAACCAGATGGAAGCTCTGATCAGGTGACGGTTTGTGCAGGTGCCTACGATGATTCCAGCATATATTTGAAGAAAAAAGACTCTTGTCAATACACCCAAGTGCCCCCAGAAGACCCCTTTGACCAAGCTATCGCAAAGATAATGATGCAGCTCCCGAATTCGAACTTGTTCAATTCTATTCAAACTCTGCACAAAGGGACTGCTGTTGACATTCCAGTTTCAAGCAGGCATCCAGAAAAATTCCCAGCAACCCTCCACATGTATGGTGGTAGGTATTTTTCCCCCCTCACTCGTGCAGTGGAAGGATTATGAAAAGGTTAGATGCACACATTGGTTGACCAAATTTTAACTTTTTTTTAACCATTGCGATGTTCCATTTTTAACTTGTCAATTTTGCCATAAGAAGAATAGCTAGTTCCAGGTGACGATAATTAAATAGTTATGTATCACTGAGTTCATTTTTTAAAATATTTTCATTTGCCTTGATAATTCAAGCACGAGCAGCATGTTTTTTAGTTATCTCACTGCAGTATTTTGCCCAACTTTGTCTTCATTCACTGTCCAAAATACACGCGTGTGCGCGCGCGCACAACACAACCAGGAACTCCGGCCAATTTGTTTTTAATTTCCTTTCATAACCAAGAGACTTTGGAGTAAAATGTAGCGCTCTTGCCAATCTGACTACAATCAGTTACCTCATCACAGACTGGTGATGTAACGTGGGATCTTTGCAGCCTGTGTGGTTCAGCTGCTCACTGAATAAGCTGGCATCAGAGGAGCTGTCAGTAACACGTTCAGAATCTTTTTTGAGAACTATGGTCACGTTTCTACGGTAAAGCATATATACCTAAAATTGCACTCTTTTTTATTCTTTTGCATTTTCGATTACATTTTTAATTGGATCCTTTTAGTTGCAGCATCAATTTTTTGGGGGGAGGGGTTGAGTTGGAAATGGGACAAAGATTTGTGTAAATAAAACGAAACTGGAAACTTGAGTAATGTTCAAAGAACGCTATGATTTTTGTGGTTCAGTGAATCTTCCTAATTCTACTTTTGTTCAGGATTAAAAATTTACAAATCCTTTCTGCTTCACTGGACATGAAGGGGAAGGAATTTATCTTATGGCTCCATCTTTCACTGGACACTAACATGTCGCCAACTTAAAATCCCTCGGTAGATTTAAAAGTAACTTCATGGGTGACTTTTATTTTACTTTTGAAAACCAGCATACTTGGAACTACTGTGACCCATTCACACTTCTGTAAGCTATGTCACCACAAAAACTGAACGTTTCATTATTTTTCAGATTACACTAAGTATTCTGACCTTCACAGGCCTCTGTTACAATATTCCAGTTGGCCACAAAAACTTTTTGCTGTAATATTTTTAATAGTTATTAAATTTGTACAAGGCAAATAATAAATAGTATGCAAGCATCTAGTGCTTGAGTTGGACCCTTTTAAATTTGCAGTCAGTTTGAATTTCTGTGTGTACAGCAATGTTCTGGCTGCGCAGCAGTGGGGAAAGTCCCGTGCAGGGTGCTCGCCAGCTTTCCCATTGTAAATACCATGCATGCATGGAAATTTAAAGGGACCGCGCAGAACAAAACGCAGCTTACAAGGAACATTGATGTACAGTATTTCATTCTTGATATTTTGTACTATGCTTTTGATTTGTTCACAATACCCTGTCGGCTTATTGTGTAGATTAGCAGTTTGAAAATTTGTGCAACTAACTTGACAAATCTCATGCTCTTTTGAACAATTTTTCCTTCTTTGACATTTGTATCTCTTTGTTTCCAGGGACATTTGGAAAGCCTTTGTGGAGAACACTCCAAGATCCCTATTCTGATTATACCCAACCAGCTGCATCTCAGTCGTTAACTCTTCATCATAATCCTCAAGCCTCGTTGGACACTGACTCTGAGGCTGAAGAAGAATCAGAGAGTCCCTCAGTTTCTGTCACTGGGCAACACAGTAGTACTTATGAACACACCATTGATAAATGTAGGACTGCAACATCTCAACCTTACAGAGTCAATACGTAGTCACGAACAACATGAACTACCACACTGAAATTTATTGTACCAAAGAGAGACTTGAACAAACTACCTCATAAAGCCGTGTTGCTTCAGTTCTCCAGACAAGCGATTCTTTCATTTAGGAAATACTTGTATCTTGAAAAGATTGTGGATCGGTGTAAACTGACCAAGAGGAAGCGATGCCAATGTATGCTTTTATTTTGAGAGCACTATCCTTTCTGAAGTATGATGGATTTGCTATATTTTTTATTATTTTATACTTTTTTTTACTGAATATTATAAATTTTTCACCTGTAAATTAACTATGTAAATAATTACCAAGTATTTTACCTATGTTTGTATAATAGGGGATACTTTTTGTTGGTATGCTAGAATTTATCATTGGCGGTACAGCATGTTAGTTATGTGGTGCTAAGTCTGACTATAGGTCAGAACTTTAGTGCCTTGTTTGCACATTTACGTTGACAATAAAATGGCATTTTGCTTTGAACTATATTTTTAAAGGAGCCCTTTTTTGTGTTCTGACTTGAATTTGTTCACTATGTAATCTTTATAACTTGCATTCTGCTCTAAAGGACCCAGCACAGCCGCTTCAAAAGGTGATCGAGTTACTGTGATCACATGCAGAAGATCAAAATTTGCACTTACTGATGTATCACATGGTGTTGAGCCTGAAAAGATGAAGATTGCCATTAGACTGCGGTGTATGTGCCTTGCGGCAGAGCTGCAGCGGTATTGAAAGTTCCTAATTTCTCAAAGTTTGCTGTGTTTTATCTCCATTAGAATAAGTTTTGGGGTCTGAACATTAGGCACCAGATTTTTTTAAAATTTGTATATGGGTTGCGGGCGTTGCTGGCAAGGCCAGAATTTATTGCTCATCCCTAATTGCCCTTGAGAAGGTGGTGGTGAGCCGCTGTCTTGAACCGCTGCAGTCCGTGTGGTGAAGGTACTCCCACAGTGCTGTTAGGGAGGGAGTTCCAGGATTTTGACCCAGTGACGGTGAAGGATCGGCGATATATTTCTAAGTCAGGGTGGTGTGTGACTTGGAGGGGAACTTGGAGGTGGTGGTGTTCCCATGCGCCTGCTGCCCTTGTCCTAGGTTGGAAGAGGTCACGGGTTTGGGAGGTGCTGCTGAAGGAGCGTTGGCGAGTTGTTGCAGTGCATCTTGTAGATGGTACATGCTGCAGCCACGGTACGCCGGTGGTGGAGGGAGTGAATGTTTAAAGTGGTGGATGGGGTGCCAATCGAGTGGGCTGTTTTGTTCTGGATGGAGTCGAGCTTCTTGAGTGTTGGAGCTGCACTCATCCAGGCAAGTGGAGAGTATTCCATCACACTCCTGACTTGTGCCTTGTAGAAAGGCTTTGGGGAGTCGAGAGGTGAGACACTTGCCGCAGAATACCTAGCCTCTGACCTCTTGTTGCCACAGTATTTATGTGGCTGGTCCAGTTAAGTTTCTGCTCAATGGTGACCCCCAGGATGTTGACAGTGGGGGATTCGGTGATGGTAATACTGTTGAATGTCATGGGGAGGTGGTTGGACTCGCTTGTTGGAGATAGTCATTGCCTGGCACTTCTGTGGTTTGTATTGCGTAGCTTTAATATATACTGCAGTGCACCATAATGATCGATATAAAAAGTATGTATTTTTAAAGATCAAATCCTATTTTACTTTAGGAAGCCATAATTGCTCAGGTCCTACATCTTGCACTGTAACTTATGGATCTTACCAGCTAAGACTCTGTACTGAGCACTATGGTAAGTGGCTTTTAAAGGACATTTTTGTGCTGCTATTTAATCCCTCAAGTTGTATGCAGAGGAAAATACCACTAAAGGTAATTTGCTATTTTCTGTCCCTAATTGTTCTGTCCAGAAAATAAACTTTTATTCTTCCCCGTACCCCTTACACTTCCAGGTGCCTGATGGTGCCATGCTACCCAGTCAGTAGGATGTGCATACAGATTGGAGTAAGTTGCACTTTTATTTATTATTTCCACTACGAAAATGCCTTTCCTGCTCCACCATAACATTCTGACAGCCTGGCTTAGATCAGAAATATTCTAAATGGCTAATTGCAGATGCAAATTCTTATCCTGTATTCAGAGTATATAAAGCAGCATATCTAGCTGTTGGAGTAAATCTATGTGCATTCAAAACAATCCCCCAGAGGCTAGTGTGTAAGATTTATAGAGTTGGACAATGTAGTTGCAATTAATTTTGTTAACTGTTAACTCTTGTGGCTGTTCTGACTGAGACAGATTTAACCTACATTTGTAATGTAAAATCTATTGAATGGCACTGCTAAAGAACTCCAACTGATTATCATGTTGTACTTTGCACATTACATGAAAAGAAAGCAATGACTCATTTCCCCCAACCCCCCCACTTTTTTTTTTAAGTAGGAATTACAAGTTGGATTTCTCGACCTTGTGTGATTCAGAGGACTTGAAGCACTGTGATTGAGAGCAAGATACTGAAATTCAACATTTAAAGATCTCTTTTTTTTCTCATCAACCCAACTGTCAAACCCAGGAAATGGAATACAATATAATTTTGAGTATCCATGGTTCATAAGTCAGACATCTGACTCGATACAGAGTAAAGCGCACTCTACTTCAACACTGCTATCCAGTCTCCGAGGAGCACCCTCTATTGCGTCATTGCGACAATTCCTACATCAATCATCCCTGTGCCATCTGAATGAGCGTGCCAATTTATACTGAATTAACTTTGTGCTGTGGGCCCACTTTCACTGGGAATGGGATTGAAACTGGCCAAACTCATTCTGTTTAGGACCCTTGTAGCTGTCATAGAAAAGAGATTTTGATTTCACAGCACCTTACTTCTTTCAGAAAGGTGGGTGGGGGGAGGGAGCTTTAATCTCAGTTGATCTGGATTCAAAACCAGATCCCACAGTTGGAAAGCCCTAGTTAGATTAAGGGTGCACTTTTTAAATGTCCTCATTGACCTCGCCTATGCCTTTCATAAGCTCTAATTAATCCAAACATTTGCAGCCCTCATGCTTTTGTTTACCATAGTGTGTATTCCCATTACCCCTCCCCTTGCTAAGCTCCACTGACTCCCTATCTGCCAGCACACTGATTTCAAGATTCTAGGCGTCCACTCCATGCCTGTCTCCAACTGATCTGTCCCAACTGCATGCCTGGTATGTACCCTCCACTCCTCTGACTCGGGCTTGCTGCCTATCCTTCACTATATTTATTGGTGACGAATCCTTCAGTAACTGCATCCCTGCCCGCTGGGACTGTCTCCCTAAACCATTGCACCTCACTACTTTCGAAAACCTACTATAAACTTCTCTGACTGCTTGTAGCCCCTCTCGCTTAATTCTTCCCATCCCTTCTCTGTGCTCTCATTCTTATACAGGAAACTCTTTGGTATCCGGCACCAACGGGACCAGCGTATTGCCCGTTGATCAAAAATTCCGGAGGACGGGAGAGGGTTATCTACCAAGGCTATTTTTAACCAAGAAAAGTTTAAAAAATCAAGAAATGTGCAGTATACAATAATTGGGTACTCGCCTACAGAATGTTGTGTTAAATGGATGGTGGAAGATGCTTGATTAAGTACAGTACTGCCAGTTGAGGGTAATGCAATGCAATGACTACCAGCAGCGTGGGAGACACACAGTCCCCCTGTAAAATGGCAGATCAGAAGAGACTACCGGCAGCGCGGGAGAGTCACTCCTGTTACAGGGGGATTGAGGTATTCCGGCTTCCGACAGTGCCAAGAAGCCGAGTAGTGGGAGAACTGCCACCGCGGAGACTCGGACGCAGACTCGGCAACATTGCCGGTTATTGAGGTGTTGTTTGCGGAGTGAGAATTTTGCCGGTTAATAGAGAATTCCGGATATTTAGGTGCCGTTTAAATGAGAGTTTCCTGTAGTTGAGCACCCTGAGCTCTCATAGTATGCAAGGGGCGCTGTACAAATATAAGCTGTTGTCCAAAGTGGAGGAGAAGCATCTGGGAAGGTGCCGAACACCTCGAGTCTCTTCGCCGGGAGCAAGCGGAAGCCAAGCGCAGGCAGCGCAAGGAGCGCACATCAACCCAAGCACCCCACCCACCCGCCCCTTCAACCACCGTCTGCCCCACCTGTAACAGAGACTGTAGGTCCCGCATTGGACTCATCAATCACCTGAGAACTCATTTTTAATGTGGAAGCAAGTCATCCTCGGTTCCGAGGGACTGCCTAAGAAGAACAACAAATATAAGCTGCTGTTGACAGTCTCCTAATCCACTGCACGAGCCAGTTGTTGCCTACACCCTGCCCCCCACCACCTCAATCTTCCCTCTTCTCCTGAAGTCATGTTGAGATGTGATTACACCAGCAATGGCGATGCTCCAATGCCTCATGCAATAAAGGCATTCTCTAAGTGCAAGCCTAAACATTGAGTGCTGGACATTCAACTATAGATACCATCACAGCTGAGCACTCATTCAGTTCTCCTCTGATTGATATGTCTGCTTTCCAGCAATGGTCACTGAATAGCTATCCGAAATTCTGCTGAGTATTTTTCTTTGACATCTTCTCCCCCATGCGCCCCCCCCCCCCCTCTCAGCCTGGGGACATTGAAGCTTAACCATAGATTTTTGCAGCCACCTGGACTGGGAGCAGCTAACTCGGCACAGACTGCGATTTAATTCCGAATTTTCAATTGACTCGGCATCCAGTCTTTTGGGGCAGAGTTCCAGATTTCCATTGCCCTTTGTGTGTAAAGGTCTCTCCTGATTTCACTCCTAAATGGCCTAGCTCTCACTTTAAGATATGCCCCCTTAATCTGGAATATCTACCCTATCGAGCCATTGTATCCTTTTAAACACCTCTATTAAATTATCACTCAAACTGCTAAGATTAAAGGAATACAAACCAAATTTATGCAACCTGTCGTCATAATTTAACCCTTTCACCCCTGGTAAGCAGTAGGTTTAATGTCTGTATTTGCTGAGCCATTGCAGAACCCACTTAAATGTTCAATAAATAAAGGACAGGTTGGTATTTTTTGATTACTTGGTGATTCATTTAATAACTACATACCTGACTGCCCTCTGGAGCTTTCTTCCTGAGCCACTCCAGCTCACTACTTCTTTTCCCCCATTACTTTACATTTATACCACCAATTTATATTTTCAGTTGGAGGTAGAATTCTGCAAACGGTGAAGGCTGTCAACTGTATTTGTTTTCTCATTCAGTGCAGTTCAGATTCACTGCAAGTACTTAAGCCAGAAGGTATTCCTGGGATTAAAAAGTGACCGACAATAAATCAGAAAACGTTCCATTTGTGGCCCGTGGTCATAGTTGAGGTGAGTGTCGTACATAAGACAAATTGCAGCCTTTTTTTTCTTTGCAGTGCCATTACCTCAATTGCTTTAGCTGCAGGAGTGGCCTGAGACTGCGGAGTAATGCAGCATAAATTATGCCATAAATGTAACATTTCACACACAAGTTGTGCAGCAAATGCAGATGGGCCCTTCAACCGTTATGTAGATGGGACTAAGATTATCCTTAAACAGTTTCAAGTTCTGCACTTTCTTGTCAAATTGAGGAGAATTTGGGCACTGGAAGAATGAGGTCAAAAGTTGTCGTCATTTCCGAAATATAGTAAGATGGTGATTAAGTATATCCTGGTTACTCATTTATATTATACCGGCTTAGAGCTGTTGGTCTGAAAGGCCTGTTTCCATGCTGTAAATACTTTGTAATAGATTTCTTTTTAACATTCAGTAAAATTATTTTCCTCTGTTTATCCCATCAGCTCCTACATGTCTCTGTCCTTAACTCTCAATAACCTCCCCAATAATTACTTCAGGTTAAGTCTGGTGGTGTGAAACCTAGGGGGTGCTTCTTGATCCTGAGCTGTGTTTCTTTCCCCACATCTGCTTCACCACCAAGATCATCTTATTCCGTCTTCCATTTCAAGAAAGGAGGGAGAGAGAAAACTGGGAACTACAGGCCAGTTAGCCTGACATCAGTCATCGGGAAAATGCTGGAATCCATTATTAAGGAAATGGGAACAGGATAGTTGGAAAATCATAACATGATTAGGCAGAGTCAGCATGATTTTATGAAAGGTAATTCATGTTTGACAAATTTATTAGAGTTTTTTGAGGATGTAACTAGCAGGGTAGATAAAGGGGAACCAGTGGATGTAGTATATTGGGATTTCCAAAAGGCATTCAATAAGGTGCCACAGAAAAGGTTGTTCAGCAAGATAAGGGTACATGGGGTTGGGGGTAAGGTATTAGCATGGATAAAGGATTGGTTAACGGACAGAAAACAGAGAGTAGGGATAAATGGGTAATTTTCAGATTGGCAGGCTGTAATTAGTGGGGTGCCGCAAGGATCAGTGCTTGGGCCTCAGCTATTTACAATCTATATTAATGACTTAGATGAAGGGACCGAGTGCAATGTATCCGAGTTTGCTTATGATACAAAGCTAGGTGGGAAAGTAAAATGTGAGGAGAACACAAAGTGTTTGTAAAGGGATATAGACAGGTTAAGTGAGTGGGCAATAAGGTGGCAGATGAGGTATAATGTGGGGAAATGTGAGGTTATTCACTTTGGTAAGAAGAATAGAAAAACAGAATATGTTTTAAATGGTGAGAAACTATTAAATGTTGGTGTTCAGAGAGATTTGGGTGTCCTCGTACAGGAAACACAGACAGTTAGCATCTAGGTACAGCAAGCAATTAGGAAGGCAAATGGCATGTTGGCCTTTATTGGAGTACAAGAGTAAGGAAGTCTTGCTATAATTGTACAGGGTTCTGGTGAGACCACACCTGGAGTAATGTGCACACTTTTGGTCTCCTTATTTAAGAAAGGATATACTTGCCTTAGAGGCGGTGCAACAAAGGTTCACTAGATTGATTCCTGTGATGAGAGGACTGTCCTGTCAGGAGAGATTGAGTAGATTGGGCCTATACCCTCTGGAGTTTAGAAGAATGAGAAGTGATCTCATTGAAACATACAAGATTCTGAGGGGGATTGACAGGGTAATGTTGAGAGGTTGTTTCCCCTGGCTGGAGAGTCTAGAACTAGGGGGCATAGTCTCAGGATAAGGGGCCAGCCTTTTAAGACTGAGATGAGGAGGAATTTTTTCACTCAGAGAGTTGTGAATCTTTGAAATCTCTGCCCCAAAGTGCTGTGGATGCTCAGCCGTTGAGTATATTCAAAGTTGAGATAGATAGATTTTTGGACTCCAAAGGAATTAAGGGATATGGCGATAGGGCAGGAAAGTGGAGTTGAGGTCGAAGATCAGCCATGATCTTATTGAATGGCGGAGCAGGCTCGAGGAGCCATATGGCCTACTCCTGTTCCTAATTCTTATGGTCTTATCTGTGCAATACTGCCTGCCTCCACCCTACTTCCAGCCAAGACTAATGCTTTTATTACCTCAAGGCTTGACCTCTGTAATGCTCTCCTAGTCAGCCCCATGCTTCCACCTTCTATGAACCAATTTATTTAGCATGCCACTGCCCATATCCTTATCCGACTTAAAGCCCCTCGCTTCCATTAACCCATTCCTTGCTACATCCCAGTAGCATCCTTACGAACCAACTTCGAGACTCCTGCTCAACTTTAAATGCCTCTATAGTCTTGCCACATCTTAGTGACTTCCTTACCTACACACCTGCTTGCATGTTTTGTTCCTCTAACACTAGTCTAGTCCATGGTCCTCATCCTCTTTGCACCACCATGGGTGGCCATTCTTGCAGAGCCTGGCCTCTGGAACTCTTCCCTAAATTCCTCTCCCCTTACCTGGTTTCAAAAGCCTAATAAAGGCCTTGCTTTGTCAGCCTTGCTCCTTTACTTTGTTCTACCTAACCTTTTGTCGCCTGCTTAAAATCCATTACATTCTCCAGTCTTTCCAATGTGAGGAGTACTGCAGATGCAAGTTGTGGTTATCTCTCTCTCTCAATTGCTCTGTCTTTCCTTTTTTTCTCTGTCTCTCCTTTCTCTTTCACTCCCCCACTTGAATCAAATCTCACACTAGGAACACAGTTAATGCTCTTTCAGAGAGACAGCACAGGCATGATGGGCCAAATGGCCTCTCTGTGCTGTAAGTTTCTATGACGGTATGATGAAACAAGCTTTACAAGAAGATATCTTTTAGCTGATCCAGTTTTTCTATTGATACTGAATTTTCGCCATAAGAAAGAAAGACTTGCATTTATATAGCACCTTTCATGACCACCGGATGTCCCAAAGCGCTTTACAGCCAATGAAGTACTTTTGAAGTGTAATCACTATTATAATGTAGGAAACGCAGCAGACAATTTGCACACAGCAAGCTCCCACAAACAGCAATGTGATAATGACAGATAATGTGTTTTTGTTATGTTGATTGAGGGATAACTATTGGCCCCAGGACACTGGGGGGGAACTCCCCTGCTCTTCTTCAAAACAGTGCCATGGGATCTTTTACATCCACCTGAGAGGGCAGACGGGGCCTCGGTTTAACGTCTCATCCGAAAGACGGCGCCTCCGACAGTGCGGCACTCCCTCAGTACTGCACTGGAGTGTCAGCCTAGATTTTGTGCTCAAGTCTCTGGAGTGGGGATTTGAAGTTGTCACACATGTGTATAGTATAATTAATTAGCATTTCTATATTACAATATACTACAAAATCTTGTGTGTGAACTGATTAACTCCTGTAAACTGCGAGCAATGAAGGGTTTCACCGGCGTAAACAATCCGCACAGTGAATTGCCTGGTCTTTTGAAGCAACTGGGACTGAATACGAAATGAAACTTGGGAAACTGGCAAGGGGAATTTGACCAGAAATTCCAATACTTACTCAGAAATAAAGGGAGAAAGAAAGTAACATAACAAGTTGAAGGTTTACAGTTCTTGCATGACAATTGCAAAACATCTTGGCCTTCATGCTGAGCAAGCCAGTAAAATGAACTAGAACGATTAATTTTCTTTTGTATCTGGGTTTACTGTACCAGCACCTTGAACATTCAATTGTCTGAAAGTTACTTTGATCAAAAACATTTTCCTGTGCAACTGTTTTAAGCACCACTTCCAGAATATAGCTTCGCGTGCAGAAATCGGAGAGGGTTTCTTTTTTAAGTAAGCAAGGAATCTGTTACAAATGATTGATAAAAGTTAAATCCTGTACCATCATACCTAATAGTTCCAGTGGAGCAAACAATGATTGATATACAGAGGAATGGAACACGCATTTCATTCTGCTCCTTTTCTTACTAAGTTATTGACCTTACACTGGATCCATTAACAACCTTGTTTAACGCTGCTCTCACATGTGAGATCAATGATTGACAGGAGAAGAGAAAGTGTATTGGGTGAACCATTGATTGATTTCTCTCTGATATTCATAGCATCAGCATGAAACAATAGAACAGTGTAAGGAAGTCAAGGTCTTGCAGGGTAATATAGGCAAGGACGAACGCATGAAAAGTACATGCAAACCACACAAAGCAGCGGTACTGCACGCTGCGATGAATGGAATTAATCATTGTACATCAAAGAAGCTGCCTTGTATATAAAATAAAGTAAATAAGGCTGCCAGTTGAGTTCTCATTGTGTTTTTTTTAAATCAAGGCAAAAATGCTAGGATTTGTTTTCCAATGAGAAGAAGGATGCAAATATGCAAGTTTAAATTCATAAACAGTTACGTACCAAAAATCTGTTCAAATTTACAGTAGGTTGTAAGTTTAATAGCATGTGGATTAATTGCTATTACAAAAGCTAGTTACTGGTAAGTTCTTAAACTACCATCTTCATCAAGAACACGTTAAATACATAGGGAAAACCAATTGTGCATATTGAAATATTTCAAGTAGTGCTCTCAAATATATAAGAAAAATACACACAGTTTAAAAAAAATTCTAACAAGAAATGCTAAGCACTTAATTGGCATGGCACAATGCTGTTATTTGAAATGCTGCATTCTGTGGTCAATGGGACCGTCTCTTCATCCAGCTGTTTTTATTACGGGGCAATGTCACACAGTATTAAGAGTTTCAGCAGGCTTAATTCTTGGGACAGGTAAGAAATGTAACATTTGCATATTGAATTATCATTGGCCCGCAGGCATCTGTAAGGAATACCTATTATATTCACATGTGATCACATGCTGAGTTGTCATTGGGCTGCAGGCATCTGTAGGGGTGGTTCTAACTCCATCTTGTCCCCACTGTGCTGTATGATTGAGATCACAGACCTGATGCTTCATAAAAGAGTTTAAACTGTAATACTCTGTTGTCCTGCAATTTATTATTTTTGTACAAAGTGTGCAAAACAAGACATGGTGTCAGAACAGGGATTTGAAATGGACATCATTGGAGCTCCCTTACCTCAAATGAATTGGGAATCTTTGAACTTACATAGAGAATGGAGCAAGTTCAAGCAACACGTGGAGTTGATATTCTCGGGTCCGTTGAAAAGCAAAGGGGAGGAAGAAAGATGCAGCTACCTACTCTTGTGGATCGGAGAAAAAGGGAGAGACATTTTTAACACATGGTCTCTCACCGCAGATGAAGCAAAGGTACTGAAAAGTTATTTTGACCGTTTTGAATCATATGTGATGCCCAAGACAAATACGATATTCGCTAGGTACAAGTTTCAGGAAAAAGTACAAGGAGCTAGTGAGTCGTTTGAACAGTTCGTGACTGAGTTAAAACTACTGGTAAAAGACTGTGAATATGCCGATAAAGATGAGATGGTCAAGAGACCGCATCGTGTTTGGAATACATTCAGCTAAAGTGAGAGAGGAACTTTTGAATGTTGGGTCCGGGCTAACGCTGGACAAAGCTATTGACATAGTTAGATCGCACAAGATAGCCCAAGCACAGTTGAAAACCATAACCGGCGCCACGAGCAGCTCACGTGAACAGACAGTGCACGCAGTTAATAGACACACACCAAAGAACACCACCCAGAGAGCGTGTTTCAGAACAGAAAGAACAGAGAGTTCTAAAAATGGGCGACACAGACATAAAACGCTTCAAAAACTGTGGATATTGTGGAAACAACTGGCATGGAGAAAAGGTGCAATGCTCTGCCAAAGGAAGGCAATGTGCTAAATGTGGTAAACGGAACCACTTTGCTAAAGTTTGCAGGACTGTTTTCGGAAAAACAGTACACACAGTGAGTGACAACCAAATGCCAGATAGAGAGCCAAGTGCAGAGGAACTGTTTATTGATTCTGTGTCATAGAAAAAACAGATTTCAGAGACTGAGCAAGCCTATGCCGATATTGAGATAGGAAAACAGGGCACAGAATTTAGGTTTAAACTAGACACTGCAGCTCAGGTTAATGTAATTCCTCTGAGTGAGTATCACAGCTTGAAGGATGAGTGTGAGCTACAGCCCACCTCACGCAGACTGACCGGCTATGGGGGTGAGCAGCTTAGGCACATGCGTGATGAAATGCAAGTACAAAGAAAGCGACATGATGTTGGACTTTTACATTGTTGACACTCGAGCACCTCCAGTGCTAGGTCTAAAGGCATGTTTAGACATGGACCTCATCAAGCTAGTGCTATCATTGACAGCACCAGTTGAGCAGACAGTCATGGAGGAGTTTGCTGACGTTTTCAAAGGAATCAGACTATTCCCAGGTGAATGCACTATTCACCTTGACCCAGCAGCAACCCCTGTGGTTTGCCCACCGAGAAGAATACCCCTTGCTCTACATAGTCACCTGAAGGAGGAGCTGCAGAGCATGGAGAATACAGAAATCATCATCCGGGAAACAGAACCGACAGAGTGGGTCAATGCGTTAGTAGTGGTTGAGAAACCACATACAGGCAAGCTCAGAGTCTGTCTCGACCCCAGAGATTTGAACAAGGCTATCAAATGCCCTCACTACCCTCTACCAATGCTAGATGACATCACACCCAAGCTAGTGGGAGCACGTTACTTCAGTGTAATGGATGCACGATCAGGATACTGGACTATCAAGCTCACGGAAGAGTCATCTAAGCTAACAACATTCAACACACCATTTGGACGCTACCGATTTCTGCGTTTACCATTTGGTCTTAGCTCAGGATGAATTCCAGCGGAAGATCGACGAAACCTATGAAGGCCTCGACGGAGTAGTCGCAATCGTAGACGACATCCTCATCTATGGCAGGAATAGAGAGGAACATGACATGAACCTCCGTGCGATGCTACAAAGATCACGGGAGAAAGGTATTCGGCTCAACCCCGAGAAAAGCATAATCAGATCTACCGAGATCAGTTATTTTGGGCATTGCCTCTCAACTGATGGCATTAAGCCGGATCCAGAGAAAATCTCCGCCATCAAGAAGATGGAGCCGCCGAAGAACCGCGTGGAGCTAGAGACAGTACTAGGCATGGTTAACTACTTAGCCAAGTTTGCCCCGAGCCTCTCCGAATTCAATGCACCCATGCGTCAGTTGCTCAAGCAATCCAATGAGTTCCTGTGGGACAAACAACATGACACAGCATTTCAGAAAATGAAAGACCTAATCACCAGAGAACCAGGACCAGTTCTTGCCTACTTCGACCCCAACAAAGAGCTCAGACTACAAGTGGACGCGTCAAAGTACGGACTAGGTGCAGTATTACTGCAAGAAGGAAAGCCCATCGGCTACGCTTCCAGATCTCTCAGACAGTGAAATCAACTATGCTCAAATCGAGAAAGAGCTATATGTAATTCTGTTTGGATGTAAGCGTTTCCACCAGTCATTGTGGAATCTGACCACAAGCCCCTCGAGTCAATCATGAGGAAACCACTAGCCGCAGCCCCACCAAGGCTACAGAGAATGATCCTTCAGCTACAGAAGTACGACTTCACAATCATTCACCGTCCAGGCAAAGACATTCCTGTCGCAGACACGCTCTCCAGAAAGTCTGTTAGCTACCAGGACAGCAGCCTCAGTGAAGGCATGGATGTGCAGGTGCACATGGTGTACAACAGCTTACCTGTGAGTGACTCAAAACTGAAGGAGATCCGAGCAGGAACAGAGAAAGATGCACAACTCACACTGCTGAGCAAAGTCATACATGAAGGATGGCCTGAGGAAAGGAGGAAATGCCCTCAGAGCATATCTGAATTCTGGAACCACAGAGACGAACTGTCACAAATCAACAGAATCGTCTTCAAAGGGGAGAAAATCATCATTCCTACCAGTCTCAGAGAAGAGATGTTGACAAAAATTCATGCTTGACATATGGGCATGGAAAAATGCAAACAAAGAGCACGTGACATTATGTTTTGGCCCGGAATGTGCAAACACATTGAGGACATTGTCGGAAAATGTTCCATTTGTCTAGAACGCCGCCCATCAAATGTCAAAGAGCCCATGATACCTCACCGTATCCCAGACAGGCCCTGGCAGATCGCGGCAACGGATCTATTCACATGGAACAACGAGGACTACATAGTGACTGTTGATCACTACAGCAGATTTTTTGAACTGGACAAGCTTCACAGCACCACATCTGCAGCTGTGATCCACAGCTAAAGGCAGCCTTTGCCAGGCATGGCATTGTAGAGACTTTAGTCTCAGACAATGGCCCCCAATACAAATCAAAAGAGTTCGAGTCGTTTGCCAAGGCATTGGATTTCACACATGTCACATCAAGCCCACATTACCCTCAAAGTAATGGCCTTGCTGAAAAAACTGTCCAGATTGCAAAAACACTCATGGACAAAGCCAAAGCGGACAAAAGAGACCCCTACATCAGTCTCCTTGAGTACCACAACACTCCGGTTGACAACTTCAAGTCACCAGCACAGCTGTTGATGAGCCGCAGACTTCGCTCAATCCTTCCAAGCACCAACCAGCAGCTGCAGCCAGAGGTCGTCAGCTGCAAGCAAGTGCATGCAAAACGTGTACAGAGACAGCAACACCAAAAGAGATATTATGACAGGTCAGCTAGACTACTGCCGCCACTGTGCAATGGAGAATCCGTCAGAATCCAGGAGCACGACTACTGGAAGCCAGCAGTCGTCATACAGCCAGCTGACACTGAGTGATTGTATCACGTTCGCACCCCAGAAGGACAGGTGTACCGCTGCAATCGCAGGCACCTCCTGAACACCAAGGAACAACACCGTCATTCCGACGAGAGGATCAGTTCAACAGAGTGTGATGAACAGAGCAATACACAAAACACATCATACTTACCTGAACCTAAACCTGAAACTGAATTGTTGACCGATTCAGGAGCATGCTCAGTTCCATACCACACAAGGTCGGGACGAGAGGTCAAGCCTAGAGTTATCCTTGACTTGTGAACTGTCAAAGGGTGTAGGCGGATCGCTGCCCTAAAAAAACTGTACATCATTATTGAAATGTTGAGATGTTTTCAGTGCTAGTTAAATGCTGAGTTTACTTATATATTTATGCTACTGAGAACATTATGTAGAAGAAAGGTTTAAAAGTAATGCATAACATTTTTCTTTTAAAAGAAAGGGGATGTAACATTTGCATATTGAATTATCATTGGCCCGCAGGCATCTGTAAGGAATACCTATTATATTCACATGTGATCACATGCTGAGTTGTCATTGGCCTGCAGGCATCTGTAGGGGGTCCTAACTCCATCTTGTCCCCACTGTGCTATATGATTGAGATCACAGACCTGATGCTTCATAAAAGAGTTTAAACTGTAATACTCCGTTGTCCTGCAATTTATTATTTTTGTACAAATTGTGCAAAACAAGACAAGAAAAACCATCTCGGAATACAATGCTGGCCGTTGTAAAAAGTTGAAAAGCAATCCCGGCCACCACTGCCCCCCTGGCATCCTTGTCTGTTGCCCTTCATCTGCTTGCTGGAAAATCAATGGGCAGCCAGCTGGCTGTTAGCACCTGGTTTTAGGCCTGATGCTCTTGGCTTGTCACAAGCAACAGGTCTTGAACATTAGTAAATAATGCAAATGAGGTGACCTGCTGCTACCACGCATTTTGGGTGCACGGTGCAGTATCAGTCCCCACTTGTTATTTGTATGGTTATAACAGGGCTAGAGTTTCTGCTTTGGATGCACTTGCCTATTCCGACGCAAATTGCGCCCAAATTTGCACCGGTTTTAAAAAGTGCCCCCCCCCCCCCAGTTTCTGCTCAAACTTATTTGCATATCGCCAAATGTGAAATCTGCCATGAGCCAGCGCAATCAGGCAGCGTTTAAAACGTAATTTTTAACAAAAAATTTGCTTTAAAAAAATGTCCTTCTTCTACTTAAAAGTGGTAACTTGGTGGAGTTTGATGAAAACAGCTGAAAATGGGTTAATCACAAAAAAATAAGCATTTTTAATCCTAGCGTCAGTCCAGCACCTGTGAGTAACCCAATTTTAAATTACTGAAATTCACTTGTAAAAAAAAAGAAACTATTTTCCAGTTATATTGGGGTACATTAGTCAGTTTCGTAGTAAATTAAAACAAAAATCACATTTAAAAGCTTTTAAAACCTACCTTTTAATGTCCTTGCGCCCAAAAAGCTCTAGCTTAATTTTTGGAGCCTCCTCGCAGGTCCGCAAACGAGCGCAATTAGCGGAAACTCCCAATGGTGACTAATGTCTACATTGTTTAGCTCGACCCTACCTTCGGCAGCCTTCTTGCAGTCTCTGCTCCTCCAACGCTGGTCTGTGGCCATCTTGCCCCCACTCTCTGGAACTCCTTACCTCTCTCTACCTTGCTACCTCCTTAAAACTTGCCTTTTCAATCTTGTGTCATCCTCTTTTCCTAATTTCACTCCTGCTCCTTAAATCCGACCTGAACCAAGAAGTGTTTTGGGATGCTTTTTGCCAGCTGACAGGCTATATATACGTACATTGCTTCTGAAGCACCTAATTAAAATCATAGGGGGAAAAATTCGGTAGGTTGGTGCCTCCCGTTAGCGCCTGCAGAGGGTGGCAACAGGGCACTGATGTAGTAGCGTCGGGGCGAGGCGAATCCGGCACCGCATGACAAATCTGGACCCCCCCCACCGTTGCACCGCTGGTATGTGGTACCGCCGGGGACTTAAACGCTAGGCACATCCTTCCTAAAGTGTGGTGCCCAGAATTCGACACAATACTCCAGTTGAGGCTGAACCAGTGTTTTATACAGATTCATCATAATTTCCAAGCTTTTGTACTCTATACCTCTATTCATGAAGCCCAGGATCCCATAAGCTTTTTTAACTGCTTTCTCAACCTGCCCTGCTACCTTCAATGATTTGTGCACACATACCCCCAGGTCTCTCTGTTCATTCACCCATAGGATTGTACCCTTTAGTTTATATTTCCTCTCCTCATTCTTTCTACCAAAATGTATCACTTCAGACTTTTCTGCATTAAATTTCATCTGCCATGTGTCCACCCATTCCACCAACCTGCCTATGTCCTCTTGAAGTCTATCACTATCCTCCTCACTGTTCACTATACTTCCAAGTTTTGTGCCATCTGCAAATTTTGAAATTGTGCCCTGTACACCCAAGTCTAAGTCATTAATATATATCAGGAAAAGCAGTGGTCCTAGTACCGACCCCTGGGGAACACCACTGTGTACCTTCCTCCAGACCGAAAAACAACCGTTCACCACTACTCTCTGTTTCCTGTCACTTAGCCAATTTTGTATCCATGCTGCCACTGTCCCTTTTATTCCATGGGCTTCAACTTTGCTGGCAAACCTATTACGTGGCACTTTGTTGAACGCTTTTTGGAAATCCATGTACACCACGTCAACTGCATTGCCCTCATCAACCCTCTCTGTTACCTCATCAAAAAACTCGATCAAGTTGGTTAAACACGATTTGCCTTTAACAAATCCATGCTGGCTTTCCTTAATTAATCCACACTTGTCCAAGTGACTGTTTTTGTCCAAGTGACTGTTAATTTTGTCCCTGATTGTTTCTAAAAGCTTCCCCACTACCGAGGTTAAACTATTGCTGGGTTTATCTTTACACACTTTTTTTGAACAAGAGTTTAACTTTTGTAATTCTCCAGTCCTCTGGCACCACCCCCGTTCCTAAGGAGGATTGGACCTCTGCGATTTCTTCCTTCACTTCCCTCAGCATCTGTAGGATTCGCAAAATTGAACTTTATATTATAAAGGGTCGAATGGCAGAAGAGGCCATGATTTTAAAGACTGTTTTAAAAGAAGCCCAGGAAAAAGTGGCATTCAAAATGGCCACCAGACCCCATGACCAACTTATTGGGACACTTTAAAATGGTTCCTGCAGTCCTCAGACAGCTTTGTGGTTTCAGCCCGCAGTAAGTTCTGGAAGCCGTTTCTGAGAGAACGAAACCAGACACCCACATATACATATAGATTGGATGCAGATCCAGTCAAGATCGGCCTGTAGATAAAGGCCATCTAAATGTTTACCAAGACAAAAGGGAACAGTTTCATATTCATGAGAAGAGCATCAAGGACCCGTTAAGGACATCACCAGGACATTAAAAACAATGAAGGTCATTCCAGACCAGAGATGGCCCGTTACCGGCCATCCAAGAAAAGTTTAAAATATAATAACTACCCGGTTGTGCTCCCAGCCCGCCAAAATTAAAACAAAAGACTAACCTGATTTGGCGCGAGATAAGGGCTTCTGATGAGAAGTATATCTGGGAACCCAGGGGTAGAAAGAAAAAGCGGCCATCGTGGTGCTACCATCGTATCGGTGGCATCATCGCTAGAAGAAGGAGAAGAAGACGGTTCGAGCCGGCGTCCTGCCCCGGGGTAAAACATCGGGAGATCATCGACCAACCCCGGGCCGTTGACGAAACGGGAGGTCATCGACCCATTCCGGCTCGGGAGAAGAGACAATAAGAAACTGAAGAAACGATGGGGGCCAGCCCGAGGCTCCTCTGACCGGGGTCGAGCAGACGATCCCCGACCCCGCCGACATCCAGACCAGCCGGTGTCCAGCCGTCTCCGACCCCCACCTCAGGAGATAGGTGTGGTGCAGCTCGCTGGGGCTCCACCAACCATGTGGAGACGGGGCGCCTGAAAGGATCAAACGCAGACCTGTTTCAAAACCTTACACTTCCTAGTTGGATTGGTGAGCATGTTTCTGGCCCTTCATAATCAGATCTAAATAGGTTTAAGGGGGTGGACATTTAAGGGTATAATTAACATGAGTTGTTGTCCCTCGATGTTCCGTGTGTTTTCCCCATTTCATGATGATCTTTGTAGAGTATAATATGCCTGTATTTGCCTTAGTTAGTATTGTGTCATTATGATTTGTTTGTGTTTCCCCTCCCATGTACCCTCTTATTTGCTTGCATTTTGATTTGTTTTACATTATGAAATAAAATTCCATTTTGCTTCATCAAACTTGGTCTATAAGAGTTTTCTCTACATTGTAGTTCCTGCCCCAAAGTCCAGAGTACAGAATCTAAGGGGCGAGTGGGTCGAACCACTCACGGTTTTACTGTGCAAGAGAGAGAGGCCTCTAGAGAAAGAAACCTCTGCGATCTAAAACCCCTTACACATCCTAGAATGCATCCCATCCGCTCCTGGTGACTTATCTACTTTAAGTATAGCCAGCCTTTCTAGTATCTCCTCTTTTCTAGTACCTTATCAATTCTTATCCCATCCAGTATCTCCTCTACCTCCTCATTCACTATGTCTATGGCAACATCCTCTTCCTTGGTGAAGACCGATGCAAAGTACTCATTTAGCACCTCAGCCATACCCTCTGCCTCCATGTGTAGGTCTCCTTTTTGGTCCCTAATCTGCCCCACCCCTCCTCTTACTAACTGTTTACTATTTATATACCTATAGAAGACTTTTGGATTACCTTTTATGTTAGCTGCTATTCTGTTCTCATACCCTCTCTTTGCCCCTCTTATTTTCTTTTTCACTTCTCCTCTGAGCTTTCTATATTTAACCTGATTCTCAGATGTATTCTCAACCTGACATCTGTCATACGCGCTCTTTTTCTGCTTCATCTTACTCTCTATCTCTTTCATCATCTAGGGAGCTCTGACTTTAGTTGCCCTACCTTTCCTCCTAGTGGGAACATACCTTGACAGTACCCAAATTATTTCCTCTTTAAAGGCAGCCCATTGTTCCACTACATTTTTGCCTGCCAATCTTACCAATTTACCAATCGGGTCAGATCCGTTCTCATCCCATTGAAATTTGCCTTCCTCCAATTAAGTATTTTTACTGTAGATTGCTCCCTATCCTTTTCCATAGTTAATCTAAACCTTATGATACTATGATCACTGTTCCCTAAATGTTCACCTACTGACACTTGCTCCACTTGACCCACCTCATTCCCCAGAACCAGATCCAGCAATGCCTCCTTTCTCGTTGGGCTGGAAACATACTGATCAACAAAGTTCTCCTGAATACACTTCAGAAATTCATCCCCCTTCCTACCCTTTACATTATTACTATCCCAGTTTATATTAGGATAGTTGAAGTCCCCCCATGATGACTACTCTATAGTTCTTGCATCTCTCTGTAATTTCCCTGCAAATTTGCTCCTCCATATTTTTTGCAGTAGTTGGTGGCCTACAGAATACACCTAGTAGTGTAATGGCACCTCTATTATTTCTTAACTCTAGCCATATAGATTCTGTCCTTGACCTCTCCAGCAGTGTAACATTCTCCTTAACCAGTACTGCCATACCACCTCCTATCTTTCCTTCCCTATCTTCCCTGAATATCCTATATCCAGGAATATTTAATACCCAACCCTGCCCTTTTTTGAGCCAGGTCTCAGTTATTGCCACAACATCATATTCCCATGTGACTATTTGCACCTGCAACTCACCAACCTTGTTTACTATGCTTCGTGCGTTCACATACATACACTGTAAACCTATCTTAGACCATCCTGTGTTCTCTCTTAGTCTGACCTCACCTAATACCTTACTATTTCTTGCTTTAGTGCTATCCGTCTCTGCCAATCCTTTGTGCCCTTTGTTTCTCCTTTCTAATGCTACATCCTGGTGCCCACTCCCCTGCCAATTTAGTTTACACCTTCCCAAACAACACTAGCAAACCTCCCCGCGAGGATATTGGTACCGGCTCTGTTGAGGTGCAACCCATCTGGCCTGTATAGGTCCCACCTCCCCCAGAACCGGCCCCAATGCCCTAGTAATCTGAAGCCCTCTCTCCTGCACCATCTCTCCAGCCACGCATTCATCTGCTCTATCCTCCTATTTCTATACTCACTCGCGCGTGGCACCAGGAGTAATCCAGAGATTACTACCTTTGAGGTCCTGCTTTTTAATCTCTTTCCTAGCTCCCTGAAATCAGCCTGCAGGACCTCACCCCTCTTTCTAGCTATGTCGTTGGTACCAATATGGACCACGACCTCTGGCTGTTCACCCTCCCCCCTCAGAATGTTCTGCAGCCGCTCAGTGACATCCTTAACTCTGGCACCTGCGGGCAACATATCATCCTGGAGTCACGTCTGCAGGCGCAGAAACGCCTGTCTGCTCCCCTAACTATCGAACCCCTTACACTATTGCTTTCTCTGTCTTCCTCCTTCCCGCCCCCCCCCGCCCCTGAGACACCCGTGGTGCCATGGACTTGGCTCTGGTTGTACTCCCCAGAGGAACCATTGTCCTCATCATTACTCAGAACAGAATACTGGTTGGAGAGTGAGATGCACTCAGGGATCTCCTGGAATACCTGCCAGGTCCTTCTCATCTGTCTGGCAGTCACCCATTCCCTCTCTGCCTGCACACTCCTTAGTTGTGGGGTGACCACCTCCTGAAATGTGCTATCCACGAAGCTCTCAGCCTCGCGGATGCACCGCAGTGGCGCCAGCTGCTGCTCAAGCTCCAAAACCCGGAGGCTCGAGCTCCTCCAGCTGACGACACCTCTTGCACACGTGGTTGTCCAGGACATGGGTAGCGTCCGTGAGTTCCCACATGGCACAGGATGTGCATTCCGCTGGACCGAGCTGTGCTGCCATGCCTTTATTCATTCGGCTATTAATTAACTTATTTTTTTTAAGTAACTTAACAGAAATAAACTTAAGACTTAAAAAAAAAAATCACCAACTACTCACCAATCAGCTCCTTCCCTTGCACTGACGTCACTTACCTCGCTCCCTGACACTCCCGCTCCCTCTGGGCTTTTGGGCCTACCTTTGTCTATGGCTGTTCCTCTCGCTGTCCCGTAGGTCCGCTCTCATGTCTATTAACTTAGAGTTCTTTGTTTCTATGGCTCCACTCCTCCTTTTCAGTCAGACATCTCCACCGCCTTCCTCCTCTCCACTGATTCCTGCGCTCACAAAATTCCTCACTCTGCTTGCGAATCACTCCATTTGCGAATCTTCCAGCTCTTTCTCCAAGCAAAATATTGCAAACTTCATTAATAAATTTATGTATAACCATATCACACATATCACATTCATTCTAATAACTAATGACCCTTGTGCCTGCCATAGTTGAATAGCTGTCATTGTGTGCAAGGTATGAGATGTGGGTTTGAGTGTTGGTAGGTAGAGATTGTTGGTGTATGAGTGTTGGGGGTCTGGTGCTTTGGGCAGTGTGTGAAGCTTGTGGTACAGATGGTAGTATGTAGCATTTGGTGAAGCATTCAATCACCCTGACCACCTGACTGAGGCGGATCTGCCATGAGCACACCTGCTCTAGTCCTCCGGCTCCTTCTCCTTGTTCTACTTCTCCTTGCTGAGGCAGCTGCACAGCCAGCAATGCTGAGAATGAGGTGCTGCAGTATCAGTGAACCTCCCCTTTAAGTACTGGGAAAAGCCTGTGGCGATGATGACTTGCGATTAGATTGCACCCGATATTGGTCCACCCTTTGAGTTTAACACCAATGAGCTAGGCCATTAAGACTTGAATTAGCGCTCCAATCATTTCTCTGAGCAGTGAGAATGAATTTTGCGTGCAGTCTAAAGCATTAGCGCCTGGTGCTAATTCTCAAACTTTTCTAAAGATACTGCCCATTCCTGGGCTGCAATGAATTTCTAGCCCATAGAATGTTATTAACTATATGGCCAAAAAGCATTACTTTTATTAAAAATACTTACATCTGCTAATCCAATAACAAATGAGTTACAGCACTGGCTAGGAATCGGGTCTATAAAACAGCAACTGATGCCTAAACTATTCCCATCAACTGGCAAATTTTCCTATTGGAATATATGGGAAGTAAGTTGGTGCCTGAATAAATGTTCCCTTTAAGCAAACATTCTAAGGTTGCAAAAACCAGAACACTGGACTCTTAACTATGAAATCACAGTTTGCATTCCAGTCTTCCCATTCCCAATTTATCCCCTCTAATGCTGAAGGTGGTGACTCGTATTGGGTACAGTTCTACGGTTGCTGGCACCACTCTGGTTCTTTACATAAATGGACATTCTGCAAGTGTTGGCTATCCAATCAATTGAGCTAACTTCTGCTTTCAACCAATGCCCACTGTCCAATCAAGTGTCAGTGGAGAGAACTCTCCCAAGCTGATTTTCCTTGGGACCTTCCCAGTCTGTGTAGCCAAGCACCACACCAAATAGTACATTTATCCATTAAACCATTGGTGGAGTCCTTCATCCCAGTCCTGACTGACACTTTCTCTCAGGCTTTCTCGCTTGAGGGGAGCCGTTCTCTTTCTACAGCTATTGAATACACCTTCAGGTAGTTCGACACTTAGTGGAGGTGGTCATGGGTAGGATGTTGCCGAAACAAGGAGGATATCATGGATAGAGGGGCCAATAGGTATGGTAGTGTGGCGGCTTTCGTACTGGACTAATAACCCAGAGGTCATGGGTTTGCACCTCACCATGTCAAGTAATGAAAGTGAATTCAGTAAAGATGGTAATTTGTGGGCTCGCAGCAAAAATGTCCATGAAAGCTGCTGGGCTGTTGTAAAAATGAAGAAAATGTGGCTCCAGTTCTATTATATTCCTAAGTATCTAATCAAACCTTGTGAATGAAATTGTTACAATGAGAAGGCTATAATAAAGTTTCAAAGCTGCCAAAATCATTCAGATTGTTCCTGATTAGTAGAATGCACCCACAATAAATCTTTGATCGGGTAAGTATCAGTTAATTAAGTACTCACTATCTCACAGCAACAACATTTGGTCAAAGCATAAAAAAAGTTCTGAATTACCTTACATTTTATCCCTGATAGCAAAACCAATGACAGCACTTCACATTGCTAAATCTGCACGGACATAATCCTGTCATATGCATTTTTTGCAGTTTCCAATAAATTATTTTAATTGAGAAATTGTCTCCATTTTCGTTGTGCAGAAGCTGCTAAAACGGCATAAATAACTGTTCTGTTTCGGTTTGCAGCAATTTGTCATGGGTGATACTTGCATTTCCATTATTCTATTATCCAAAGCTATAGTAACAGCAGTTCACTCTATTCCACTATTAAAGCAAATCAGTTGAAGCTGTGAAGAGATTTAGGTAGATCAAAATGTTAAAATGCTGAATCAATAGATTTAAGTGTTCTCTTTATATACGATTCCTCTGAGGCTTCTGAAGTTTTCAATCTGCTTGTAATTCCTTTTAAAGACCAAAATATGTCCTTTGGAAACCAATGGTCCGATACAATGGACACCATCGCGCGAAAATCTGGCTATACAATGATGTGTATGGTAACATTTCTTTAATTCCTGCACTGTTGTCAGTTTTAAACAAGCAAAAGATTTGTGGGGCGGTTTTGCCCGGTCACAGTCAGCAGTAATTGCATGTATCTGCTCTGAACAATATTGCATTGAAAGGTATATATGGTATTCACAGAATACTTTAATCAGAATCAGCAAAGGTATCATAATACAGCACAGTAGCAGACAATTCGGCCTATCGTGCCTGTGCCGGCTCTTTCCCCATAGCCCTGCAAATGTTTCCTTTTCAAGTATTTATCCACTTCCCTTTTGAAAGTTACTATTGAATCTGCTTCCACCGCCCTTTCGGGCAGTGCATTCCCGATCATAACAACTCGCTGCGTAAAAAACATTCAAAACATTCTCCTCATCTCCCCCCTGGCATTTTTGCCAATTATCTTAAATCTGCGTCCAATGGTTACCCATGTTCCCTATAAGGTGCACGGCCACCTCTCTGCCGGTCTGGAAAATATCGTCTGAATCCCAACACAACAAACGCTAGATGCTATAATCATAGTTTATACACTTTATTGAATTAATTCTACAGTGAAATGATGCAAATTTTGAAAAATAAAGTGCACGCGCTATAATATTTGAACACAATGAATAAAATGCTACATAATTTAAGATTTAAAAAAAAAATTGGTGCGATAATGGAAATATAGTAGCCCAGTGCAGCCCAGGACCAGCTTTTTCAATGTAAAGTTTCGAAACTGTGAATGGGCCACGCAGCCCCTTAAAGGGGCCGCGCACCCAAAAAAAAATAAGAGGGAACATTGCTGGTTACCGACACTCCTGCTAGTGGATACAGTTTCACTTTATTTGCTCTATCAAATCCCTTCATCATTTTGAAATTTATATTTTCAAAATTTGAGAAAAACATTTCAGTACGGTTATTGGAGAATATCATCTGAATCCCAACACATCAAACGCTAGATGCTATAATCATCATTTATACACTTTATTGAATTAATTCTACAGTGAAATGATGCACATTTTGAAAAATAAAGTGCACGCTCTATAATATTTGAACACAACGAACAAAATGGTACATAATTTAAGATTTTTTTAAAATTGGTGTGATTTGGAAAATATACTCCAGTGTAGTAAGACTCAAATATCTGCCATGTATTGTTTTACCTGGAAACAGATTCATTCTCTTCCAGCTTCTCCTCCAAGCAGCAACTAGACATGAATGACGTACTCTTTAACACAGTCCAGGTAACCAAGTATCATGTATAAACAGAGGGGACTTGCTAAATGATGTTTATTCAGTGGATGGACCCAGCTGAACAGCACACAAGCAGCAAATTCATAAGTTTGTTATGAAATTGAGTCTAGCCTTTGAATAAATGTCACGTGTGAAGAAGTTAAGTGGGAGGGAAGGCAACAATGGAAGCAGTTGGTCAGGTTCGTCAGCTTATACATAGAATCCATAAGTGATCTCAGGAGGGCGTATTGCACTAAAGCCATGGTATTTCGCAAGTTACTTTTTTATTAACGTTTAGAAGGTTAAACAAATGACTTATGAGTAACCTCAATAGTAATGTGATCCAGTCTGGCAGAAACATCAAGTGGCAGAAATTGTACCATATTGCGCCTGCTTTCTAGATGGAAAATAGGGGCAAAAAGGACCAGTTTCACGGAACTGCGTCATGCACCCCAAAGTTGCCTGAAAGATGGGTCAGGTGCTTTTTCAGGCATCCCTGGTGGCCATCTAAAACAGGTATGAGATGCCTTGCATATGTTAATGAGGGGCTAACACCCGTTTTAAGCCAATTTCAGAAATTCGTCGCGCAAAGCGGAACAGGTGCTGATTAGTTGGTCTTCATGGAGCCTAAACATTGGTCCTTAAAGTTACTGCTGGAGGTCACTACCGAAAAGGTAAGTTTTTTTTAATATACCTACCTTAATGTGGAGCTGGAAGGAGCATGAGTACTGCAACAATACAAAAGCAAAATACTGCAGATGCTGGAAATCTGAAATAAAAACAGAAAATGCTGGAAATACTGTAAGATTCGAAATTTTCAGCAATAATCACGCAAGAAAACAGGATAAAATAAGGCAGTTTATTGACCAAAGTAAGCTTGCACAGAAATACCTTTGATAAAAGGGCATAAAAAATGGCCGCCGGGCCTCGTGATCAGTTTTCTGGACCATTTGATTTCTGTTACTGCAAGCCAGACAGGCTTGTGGATTGAAGACAGTAAGCCCGCGAAAGCCAGTATCGGGGAACCGAAACTCAGGGAAACAGCATACATATTCAATGGATTCTAAGTACAGGATGGGGCCCATCAAGATATGGGCGGACAATGCACGAACACTTATACCCATTTACTGTACAAAGGAGAAACCGTTTAACAGCCATCAAGGGAAATCTCCAGACCGATCAATATGCGAACCAAGTCACGGTGACAATGTAAAAGACATTAAAAGACATTATCGGCCAGGAAGGCCAGTTAAGTTATCACCGGCTCCCGTTACAAGACAAAGCGCCCCTGCAGAGATTTCTGCCCGCCAAAATTAATACAAAGACAGGACTATGATTTGGCGGGAGATAAGACTGTCCCAAAAGGGTATAACTATGGATTGAAAGTCCATCAAAGTTACGGACGGTGACGGTTACACAGATCCAGGATCAAGCGCGCCTCTTCTACCTCGGTAGCTTCGGAATCGATCAAGACGCTTCGTTTTTTTAAAGACGCTTCGGACGGACAATTTCGGTGAAAAGACAACGTGGTCGGTGTTCAGCCAGACAAGGCCCGGTGACGACGGGAAGACGACGAGGTTGGCCCGGGTGCTGTTGTCGGGAGATCATCGACGACCCAGGCCGAAGAAGAAGACACCCTCAGGAAAACCGACGATCCAGGCCGGAGAGAAAGGACATTCCGGGCCTGACACTTCCGTGCCTCAACATCCCATCGGGTTGTTGTTCTGTTCCATGAACCCAAATCGACAACAGACCTAGTGGATCTCAACCTTGACGAGCGCTCATCGAGGCTGTGTCTACCCCGCCGCCTCGAGAGAGAGAGAATATCGACTGCGACAGAAGTTTCCAAATCCACGTGACGACGGAAAGCTGTGCCAAAAGGCTGCGAACCCCTTTTTTGCGATTTTGAGAGTGGTGAGCATGATCCCGAGTTCCTCAGGTCAAAACTTAGTTTAGGTATAGGGGAGGGAGTTAAGGGTAATCGTAATGTGTTTTCCCTTTTACGATGTGCCCTGTGTTCCCCATTTCCATAGAGTCAAGTTCATAAATTTGTGCATGATTGTAGTTACTTTAATCTGTGCCTATGACATGTATTTTGTAATGCTTCAAACTGTTTAAAAATAAAAGCATCCATTTCGTGCTATTCAACCTGGTCTATTGAGTCCTTTCTCTGCACTACAGTTCTCTGCATCTAAGTCCAAGGTCTAGAACCGTAGGGGAGAGTGGGTCAAACCACTCAAGGGTAATTATTGCACAAAGCCTGGCAGGAGACCAGAACGAGCAAGAGAAACCCCCTACAATACTCAGCGGGTCAGGCAGCATCCGTGGAGAGAGTGAAACAGAGCTAACGTTTCAGGTCGATGACCCTTCGTCAGAACTGGAAAAAGTTGGAGATGGAACAGGTTTTTAAGCAAGTGTAGGGGCAGGGAAAGGGAGGGAGGGGAAAGAACAAAAGGGAAGGTCTGGGATAGGATGGAAGGCAGGAGAGATTAAAAGACAAAAGGGATGATGGTGCAAGGCAAAAAGCGATGATAATGGGACAAGTTAAGAAACAAAAGATGACTCTAGATGAAGTGTAAATGGCAATGGCAGAATGATCGACAGCTGTCATGTGAGAGAGAAAACAAATGAACAAAAGATTGGGGCAGAGGTTATGGTCTGAAATTGTTGAACTCGATGAGTACTACTGGCTCCTTAGAACTAAGGGAGGCCATTGTCGGCCTGCATTTTACCTCCCCTCCTGTTCTCCTCCATCACCCCCCTCTCTCCAAGGACTGACCTCAGGGTGGCTGCTGGTAAAGGTAGCTGGCCCAAATACAAGGGCACCGAAATGGCATATTGCTTTTGGAGGTTTGACAGGAACTTGCAGGAATTGTTAAGGTGATGCCCGAGGACCAATTTTCAGTGGTGCTCGGGCCGGTCTCTTCTGGCGCAAGCAAAGTGCGCACCTCCCCATTCACGCTCGGAAAAAGGCCAGAATTAATTTATCCCCCATATTTGTGGCTGAGATTGAGACCATTTACTTTTGGGGGAGAAATTCATTCTAGCCCTGTTTGGGGCGCTAAATTTTAAAAGTTGAGAAAGTTAGCGCCAGGCGCTAATGTGTCTAAACTTTTAAAAAATTCGGTTTTGCACTCCAGGAAGGCAGTGAGGCGCTAAACCAAGCTCTCCACTTCTTCCTCGGAGCGCAATCAGCAGCAGGCGGGGCGGGGACATCAGCAGCGTGGCATACTGGGCCATGCAGCGCCGCTGCGTTCAAAGGCTCCTTCCCACCCTTAAAGGGAAAGGCCATCGCTGCAGGCTCTGCAATATAAAAGTACCTACCTGGACCACCAAGGCAGCCGCGATCCCGCGCGATCAGCCCGGCACTCAAGCAGAGTGATCGATTGTGGGCAGGAATCCGTGAAACACACTAGAACAAGAAAGTTAAGCTTTTTTTTACTTACCTCGGCCACCTCGCCTTTAATCATCGCCCCTGAAGCGGCCGGCCGCCCGATGCACGCCTCCTGCAGATGTCAGTGTTTTCGACTGGCGCTGCTGCAGGGGGCGGAAGTCAATTTCGGGTCCGGGCCGCTACCGGGACGATGCGCACGCCGATGACGTCACGATCTCCGGGCGAAGGAGATCGGGGCGCAATGCCGTAGCGCCACCGCAAAACTCCCGCCTAATATGGCGGGAGTCGATGTCAGTGTCGCACCTGGTCACAAAGCCAATTGCGCCCCGTTAGCACCCCTCCGGGCATTAATGAGAGGCACAAAGACACCCAATTTCGTCCCCAATATGTTTGATGGTCAACTAATATTTATTTCTGTTTTGTGCTGCCTCACCAATCACAGAACACAAAAAGAAAGAAAGAACTTGTATTTCTATAGCACCTTCACAATCTCAATACATCCCAAAGCACTTCACAGCCAATGAAATATTTTTGAAGTGTAGTCACTGTTGTAATGTAGGGAATCAGAGCAGCCAATTTGCGCACAGCAAGGTCCCACAAACAGCAATCAGATAAAGGAGCAGATAATGTTTTTTAGTGGTTTCGGTTGAGGGACAAATGTTGGCCAGGAGAATTCCTCTGCTATAATAAAACAGAAAATTCTGGAAATACTCAACAGGTCAGGCAGCATCTGTGGAGAGAGAAACAGAGTTAACGTTTCAGGTCAATGACCTTTCGTCAGAACTGGAAAAAGTTAGAGATGTAACAGGTATTCAGCACGTGCGGGGGCAGGGAAAGTGGGGAGGGGAGGAAAGAACAAAAGGGAAGGTCTGTGATAGGGTGGAAGGCAGGAGAAATTAAATTACAAAAGGTATGATGGTGAAAGGCAAAAGGAGATGGTAATGGGACAAGTTAAGAAGCAAAAGATGGGTCTAGAAGAGGTGTAAATGGGAATGGCAGAATCATCAACAGCTGCCATCTGAGAAAATAGGGGCAGAGGCTATGGTCCAAAATTGTTGAACTCAGTGTTGAGTCCAGAAGGCTGTAAAATGTATAATCGAAAGATGAGGTACTGTTCCTTGAGCTTACATTGAGCTTCATTGGAACAGTGTAAGAGGTCAAGGACGGTGAGGTCAGAGTGGGAGTGGAGCGGAGAATTAAAGTGACAGGTGACCAGAACCTCGTGGTCACGCTTGTGGACTGAACGGAGGTGTTCTGCGAAATGATCACCCAATCTGCGTTTGGTCTCCTCAATGTAGAAGAGACCGCACCGTGAGCAGCGAATACAGTATACTAAATTGCAAGAAATACAAGTAAATTGCTGTTTTATCTGGAAGAAGCGTTTGGGGCCCTGGACAGTGGGAAGGGAGGAGGTAAAAGGGCAGGTGTTGCATCTCCTGCGCTTGCACGGAAAGGTGCTGTGGGGTGGGGAGGGGGTGTTGGGGGTGATTGAGGAGTGGACCAGGGTGTCGCGGAGGGAGCGGTCCCTTCAGAATGTCGAAAGGGGAGGGGAGGGGATGATGTGTTTGATGGTGGGATCACACTGGAGGTGGCGGAAATAGCGGAGGATGATCCGTTGAATGTGGAGGCTGGTGGGGTGAAAGGTGGGGACCTGTGCTGTTCTTCAAATAGCGTCAAAGGATCTTTTGCAGCCACCCAAGGGAGTAGACAGGGCTTCAGTTTAACGCCTCACCTGTAAGACAACAGCGCTTCTGACACTGCAGCACTCCTTACTTACTGTACGGCAGGGTCAACCTAATGATGTGCTTAATGCTATAGTGGGGTTTAGAACCCACATCTTTTGACCCAGAGGTAAAAGAAAGAAAGAAAGACTTGCATTTCTATAGCGCCATTCATGACTACTGGATGTCGCAAAGCCAATGAACTACTTTTGAAGTGTAGTCACTGTTGTAATGTAGGAAACGTGGCAGCCAATTTGCTCACAGCAAGGTCCCACCAACATCAATGTGATAATAACCAGATAATCTGTTTTTGTTATGTTGGTTGAGGGATAAATATTGGCCAGGACACTGGGGTTAACTCCACTGCTACTCTTCAAAATAGTGCCATGGGATCTTTTATGTCTACCCGAGAGGGCAGGCGGGGCCTCGGTTTAACATCTCATCCAAAAGACGGCATCTCCGACAGTGCAGCACTCCCTCAGCACTGCACTGGCGTGTCAGCCTAGCTTTATGTGCTCAAGTTCCATGGAGTGGGACTGTGAACCCACAACCTTCTGACTCAGAGGCGAGTGTGCTATCAACTGAGCCACAGCTGACACTGAGTTATAACTAAGGTTCCTAGTTCTCAGGTTAACAGATGAAACACCACCAGACAGTTCTTATGTTCATTAATAAATAGACATTCTTATTATGAACACAGCTAGCTTTTGCTAGACACTTTTATTGAGCACATGTGGACTAGGTACAGTGTCTGTAGAGGCGTCCATCTTGACTGCTGCCTTGTGGGTAGCCTAGTGCCTCATGGGTAATGTAGTCTTAACATACATACAGCTGGGTAGTGTAGTCTTATACATACAGCTATATACAGCTCTACACAGCTCTACGGCTCCACCTAGTGTCCACTATAGAATGACATGTTATTGATCATTACAACAGTAATATTTGGATTCAGCTTTTAATTCAGTATACAAAACAACAAACTGAAAATTAGAAACCTTACCTTTAGCAAGTTGACCTGCTGAGAAGGTGCTGCAGTGCGTCTCATAGGATGTTTTTTTTTCAATGGCAATGACACCTTCTTCCATTTGGATCCTTCCCTTAGTTGAACTAATTGGGGTGCCCTCGTTTCCAGTGACAAAAAATTGAATCGAGAGGAGCAGGAGGGGATCGAGTCACCTGCATGTCGACTATATATTAAGGGACCACTTCAATCAGACGTAAAGGGTGAGGTTTATGAACAGCACAGTATCTGAGGAGCAAACCTAGATCTAACCAGCTGGAGTGGACTCAGGTAAGAGACAATTATTTAAGCATAAAATAGTACGATCAATCCAGATTTACTGCAAGGCAACCAAAAACACCAGCAAAACACCACATTTGTACAAATAATTAAAAAAATCAGTAAAAATAACAACACCAAAACTCCCCTCATGTAAACCAGGAACCCTAGCCATTACCAGTAGAAAGTAGCCACTATTCATATATGTGTCTTGATTGTAAGTGCTGGCTGGTGTTTTGGTTGTGAGGGCATCAAAGCCAAACCTTCTAAAACAGTTAGGGTTTAATTTCCACTGGGGTTAATAACATAAGAACGTAAGAAGTAAGAGCAGGAGTAGGCCATATGGCCCCTCAAGCCTGCTCCGTCATACGGCCTCTCGAGCCTGCTCCGTCTTACGGCCTCTCGAGCCTGCTCCGTCATACGGCCTCTCGAGCCTGCTCCGTCATACGGCCTCTCGAGCCTGCTCCGTCTTACGGCCTCTCGAGCCTGCTCCGTCATACGGCCTCTCGAGCCTGCTCCGTCATACGGCCTCTCGAGCCTGCTCCGTCATACGGCCTCTCGAGCCTGCTCCGTCATACGGCCTCTCGCGCCTGCTCCGTCATACGGCCTCTCGAGCCTGCTCCGTCATACGACCTCTCGAGCCTGCTCCGTCATACGGCCTCTCGAGCCTGCTGCGTCATACGGCCTCTCGCGCCTGCTCCGTCATACGGCCTCTCGAGCCTGCTCCGTCATACGGCCTCTCGAGCCTGCTCCGTCATACGGCCTCTCGAGCCTGCTCCGTCATACGGCCTCTCGCGCCTGCTCCGTCATACGGCCTCTCGAGCCTGCTCCGTCATACGGCCTCTCGAGCCTGCTCCGTCATACGGCCTCTCGCGCCTGCTCCGTCATACGGCCTCTCGCGCCTGCTCCACCATTCAATAAGATCATGGCTGATCATCGACCTCAACTCCACTTCTCCCGATTGTCTGCCATAACTCCAGCGGAAAACCCCACCCCCCCAGATAAAACTGTATGTTTATGCCGTTTCTGTGGCTCTTCCGCCAAAGTTACAGTGGAGATTCGGGAGAAGCCCTGTGGAAATTCAACCCTCTAGGTGTTTTTAGTTGCCTTGCTGTGAAGCTTTCACTAGGTCCTGTCGTCATTGGTGTCTGCGCTCATGCAGTTTCTTCAGGGTTCACTGGAGAATGAAGTGGAGAATGAACACGAGTGGAAATTTTGGCCTGATTCCCTTTCCCTAACCCAGCAACACTCTGGCCAAATGTAGCAGTGTTGGCCCTGCTGTGGCTGCGATCAGCTAACTCTGGGCAAACTCCTCTCTGCCAGACTAAAAAAAAACCTGCATTTTATGAAACTGTCTACTATGTAATTGGGAACGAGCATGACAAATAAATCACCTGTGTTTTCTATTAGCAATTTGAAAGTTGCTTAATCTTCACTAATAAGGGAGTGGGCGACTCCGTCACTTCAACCCCAAGTGTGATTAACCAGGAATTTCACCTCTTGTACAAAGGTTTCATCCCATACTCATACCTAGTTCAGAGATTTTGGCTGGAATTTTCCCGGTGCCGAGCGTGCGGGTTTGGGGGCGGGTTGCCAGTTAAATTTGCGGAAATTGACAGCGCATCCGGAACCTGCCGTCATCCCGCCGACTTCCGCATTTAACCCGGGCGCGTTTCGAGGCACACCACGGGCCCGCTCGGGAGAGGCGGGTGACCTCATTCAGGTACTGAAATGCTTGTTGAGAGACCCTTAAGAGGGTGTTTAACAGCAGCTTTTGGCACGGGATTCACGCACCTCAGGAACCTCGCCTGTGAAGGGGAGGCGGAAGCTCAGTGGCCATTGTGCGAGTCCATTCATTGACAGCTGGGAAAAACACATAAATACTCCCACATTACACCTGATTACTGGGCTAAAGGAAAGGCTCTTGCTGACTCCATTTTGTGCAGCGATTTAGCTGTCAGCAGTTTGCTGGTCATCTTTGAAACTTCAAACCCACTCTCACCACATTGCTACTCACTATCACAACATTGAGGGATTTGGCATCTGATCTCCACTTTACCTGCCGTCTATTACATCAGTATGGGTGCCGCTGATGATTCCCAGCACCAACAACACTAGCCACACCAGCAGCAGCAGCCACACCAGCCTTCTCCTCAATGACCTGATGCTTCACAGTAGAGAAGGGGGCACCACAGGGCTGCACCGCGCCGGAGGTGATACCCCCAAAACAGGGTATACAGGCAGAGGATGAGCTTCCTCAAAATGACTGAGCAGCAGTACTTCAGGAGGCTCAGACTATCGCGTCAGGCTGTCGCAGACATTTGTAGCTGGCTGGAACAAGACCTGCTGCCCAGAGTACCTGGTGGACACTCCTTACCAGTGGCTATCAAAGTCACCACTGCCCTCAACTTCTTCACCTCAGGCTCCTTCCAGGGATCTGCAGCAGACATTTGCAGGATCGCGCAGTTGGTCGCCCACAGATGCATCACCCAGGTGACCGATGCCATGTTTCTCCAAGTTTGCAGATGACTCAAAGCTGGGTGGGCGTGTGTGCTGTGAGGAGGATGCCGGGAAACTCCAGGATGATTTGGACAGGTTGGGTGTGTGATAATAATAATAACTTCCGGGAAGTTATGTCATCACTTCCTGTGAATTGTGAACTATGAACTATGAACTGTGTACAGACCTCACTTCCTGTCATATGTCACTTCCTGTTGGACTGGTATAAATACTGGACTGTTCAGTATTGTAAGAGGCTTCTACCAGAGGCATGGTAAAGACCTCTCTTGTATATAGTGTGTTTATAATTTACTTAAAGCTTACTTTAAAGTTACTTGATGGTAAGACTCCTTTTTCTTACATCAATTTAAGTAACTTAAATTTACACTCACAAATACTAGACCTTCGGACAAACTCGGAGTTAAGGATCCAGGGAACCACCCATCATGGAGAGAATCCTTAGACCTATTCGTCTGGACTTGGACCCGAATACACCAGCAGCTGGCAGGGTATGGAAGCATTGGTACCGTACTTTTGAGAATTTTCTGGATGAATGTAAAGCGGATGCTCCTACTAGATTGAGGATACTTATCAATTATGTGACCCCAAAAGTGTTCGAATATGTTGATGAATGGGATAATTATGATGAGGTGATTCGGGCACTTAAGAAACTGTATGCCAAGACCCCAAATGAGGTCTATGCTAGACATCTACTGGCCACAGCCCAACAAGGGCCAGGGGAATCAATTAATGAATTCCTGCAAGAACTTCGCAGGCTCAGCATAGATTGTAACTTTCAGGCAGCCTCAGCTGAGCTGTACCGCGAAGAAATGATTCGTGATGCTTTCATCTGCGGGATTGCCTCTCCATTTATACGCCAGCGTCTACTAGAAAGTAAAACACTTGAGCTACAAAAAGCTTTTGACCTAGCTTGTTCTCTGGATTTGGCAAAGAGAAATGCAGACCTCTATCAGCTGCCCAGATCTCGATCTTCTGCTGTAACTGCAACCAGACAATTCAAGCGGTCTCAGGTGAACCCTATCATGGGGGAATCTAATTCTGATAATTCTGATGAAGAAGAGGAGGATGACCCCACTTTGGCAGCCTCTTGGCAATCTAGGAAGGAATGCTTCTTTTGTGGAGATGCTTTTCACCCTAGGAAGACCTGCCCTGCTCGCAATGCAATCTGCAGTTATTGCAAAAAAAAAGGACACTTTGCTAAAGTTTGCCTATCAAGGGCCTCTACGAGGGCCAATCCAGCTAAGGCCTACCGAACTGCCCCAATTAGGGCCTATCAAGATGCTCCAGCTAGGACCTATCAAGCTTCCTCTCGAGCTCTCTCCCGAAGAAGCACACCGAGAGTTTTAGCCACTCTCTGTGCAACGACACCAATTACAGCTGCTTGCCCACAGAACCTGTCTCATGCAGCCACAAAAATTTCAATTAAAGGGCATACCTTAGATGCCTTAATTGACTCAGGAAGTACTGATAGTTTCATTAAGGAACAGATTGTTGCGAAATTGAAACTACATGTCTTCCCATCGGACCAGGCAATTGCGATGGCTCAGTCATCACTTAATACCAGAATCTCCGGCTTTTGTGTTGTTGATATGACACTTCATGGTCGTATGTATCCCTCCACCCGACCTTCGGTGCTCAAGGACTTATGTAGTGATCTCCTCTTAGGGCTGGACTTCCAAAAACAGCATAAGAAACTCACCATTGAGTTCGGTGGATCCAAACCCGGACTTACTATTTCTAATATACCATCTAAATTACCGTTTTGTGCATTGTCAGCAGCTTCACTGGATGAACCCTCATTATTTGCCAGTATTCCGCCTCGATGCAAACCAATAATAATGAAATCGTGGCGCTTTAATCAGGAAGACCAATCTTTTATTGCAGCTGAAATCTCTCGACTTCTAGCAGAGGATATCATCGAACCATGTTCGTCGCCCTGGCGGGCTCAAGTCGTCATTGTCAAGAACCCTCTAAAACCTCACAAACAGCGACTATGCATTGATTATTCGCAAACCATCAATCAATATACCGACTTGGACGCCTACCCATTGCCACGCATTGATGATATGGTTAATAAACTGGCCGAATACAAAGTGTTCTCAACTTACGATTTAAAAAGTGCCTATCATCAGGTACCCTTGAAGGTCTCAGATAAGCAGTACACGGCCTTTGAGGCTAATGGACGGCTGTACCAATTTCGTCGCCTCCCATTCAGGGTTACTAATGGAGTGGCTGTCTTCCAACGGGCAATGGGTGGCCTGGTTAAGCTGGAAAACCTAAGGGACACTTTTCCCTATCTTGATAACATTACCATTGCGGGTCACGATCAACAGGAACACGACGCCAACCTCCAAAAATTTCGGGATGCCCTCCATCACCGTAATTTGACCCTGAATGAATCCAAATCTGTTGAGTCGCAACCGACCATCAACATCCTTGTCTACTGCGTAGGCAATGGTATCATTAAGCCAGACCCAGAAAGACTTCGCCCGCTCCAAGAGCTCCCGTCACCTAAGAATCCGGCTTCTTTACGTCGGGCTCTCGGTCTGTTTGCATACTACGCTAAATGGATTCCTCATTTTTCGGACAAAATCCAACCCTTGCTGCATGCTAGATCATTTCCACTGGGAACAGCGGCTGTTGCAGCCTTTAACCTTCTCAAAAAACAGTTGGAGAAAGCGGCTCTTCACTCCATCGATGAGAATCTCCCTTTCGTGGTTGAATGTGATGCCTTGGAGGTGGCGATCTCGGCTACTCTGAATCAGGAAGGTCGTCCTGTAGCATTTATGTCCAGGACCTTACAAGGTGCCGAGCTACATTATCCTCCGGTTGAGAAAGAAGCCACAGCCATCATAGAGGCAGTACGGAAGTGGAACCATTTTCTAGCTCGCCAGCACTTTACATTGATCACGGACCAACGATCAGTCGCCTTCATGCTCGATAATCGAAAACGAACCAAAATTAAGAATAATTAAATACAACTTTGGAGGATGGAACTGGCCTCTTTTGGTTATACCATTCTCTATCGGCCTGGCAAGGAGAATGTGGCCCCGGACACCCTCACACGGGCATTCTGCTCCACTATGTCATCCTCCACTCTCATGGATGTCCACAATGGTTTGTGTCATCCTGGCGTTACGCGCATGCTACATTTCGTACGATCACGGAATCTCCCTTTTTCCACTGGAGATGTAAAGAAAATATGCTCAGAATGCCGGCTTTGTGCGGAATTAAAACCTCAGTTCTTCCTCCCCTCAGATGGTATACTCATACATGCAACCCAACCGATGCAACGACTTAGCATCGATTTTAAGGGCCCAGTGCCCTCTTCAACTCGGAACACATATTTGCTCACCATGATCGACGAATATTCACGTTTTCCGTTTGCCTTCCCCTGCTCCAATATGCTGGCGTCCACAGTGATCTGCTGCCTTGAGCAGGTATTTTCTCTCTGTGGCATGCCGGCTTATATTCACTCAGATCGGGGTCCATCCTTTATGTCAAGGGAACTCAAGGACTACCTCTCAGAACGGGGAATTGCTACAAGCAAAACAACACCATACCATCCCATCGGAAATGGGCAGGTAGAGAGGTATAACGGTATCATCTGGAATTCCGTACGTCTCGCTTTAAGATCTCGGGGCCTACCAGACCCACAATGGGAAACAGTGCTTCCGGGTGCATTGCACTCTATACGGTCCCTGCTTTCTACAGCCACAAATACAACACCTCATGAGCGGTTCTTTGGATTCCAGCGTCGCTCATCTCATGGGACATCACTCCCATCATGGCTAACTACTCCTGGACCTGTATTACACCGAAGATACGTTCGGACATCTAAAAATGACTCTCTCGTAGATGAGGTCGAACTAACCGATGCCAACCCCACCTATGCAAACATACGATATTCCGACGGCCGAGAATCTACCGTATCATTACGGGATCTGGCTCCCTGCCCACCAGGACCTAGTGGGACATCGGGTGATGGCACTTCACCAGGAAACTCTTGGGACCTATCGGGTACCCCTCTCCAGGATCCTGATCGGACACCAACTAGCTTGGTGCCGATAGAACCCCGTACTCAAAGTTGCGACCCTCCCAGTACCGCGCATGAAAGTACTGATCCGCCACAGACCAGCTCTGCACCTCCCTCTGAACAGAGGCAGTCCGACTTTGAACCTATTGGGGCTCGTACACGAAGCCATGATCTCCCCGACCCTTCACAGGGCAATCCAGGCCACACAGACTCTGACCAATGGCCAACCGCATGTAAGCGGACCAGCGACCCTCTACGACGGGAATCCAAACGGGTGCGACTCTTCCTCGTTCGGCGGCTGCGGAACAAAAGGTAGACCACAGCCTCCTAATCCTGCAGGAGGGAAGAATGTGATAACAATAATAACTTCCGGGAAGTTATGTCATCACTTCCTGTGAACTGTGAACTATGAACTATGAACTGTGTACAGACCTCACTTCCTGTCATATGTCACTTCCTGTTGGACTGGTATAAATACTGGACTGTTCAGTATTGTAAGAGGCTTCTACCAGAGGCATGGTAAAGACCTCTATTGTATATAGTGTGTTTATAATTTACTTAAAGCTTACTTTAAAGTTACTTGATGGTAAGACTCCTTTTTCTTACATCAGGGTGATTGGGCAGAAGCATGGCAGATGCAATATAACGTGGATAAATGCGAGGTTATCCACTTTGGTGTCAAAAACAGGAAGGCAGATTATTATCTGAATGGCATTAGATTGGGAGAAGGGGAAGTGCAATGAGACCTGGGTGTCCTTGTGCACCAGTCGCTGAAGGTAAGCATGCAGGTGCAGCAGGCGGTTAAGAAGGCAAATGGTATGTTGGCCTTCGTAGCGAGAGGGTTTGAGTACAGGAACAAGGGTGTCTTGCTGCAGTTGTACAGGGCCTTGGTGAGACCACATCTTGAGTATTGTGTGCAGTTTTGGTCGCCTTATCTGAGGAAGGATGTTCTTGCCATGGAAGGAGTTCAGCAAAGATTCACCAGGCTGATACCTGGGATGGCAGGAATGACGTATGAGGAGAGATTGGGTCGATTCGGCTTATACTCGCTGGAGTTTAGAAGAATGAGAGGGGATTTCATTGAAACTTATAAAATTCTGACAGGACTGGATAGACTAGACGCAGGAAGGATGTTCCCAATGGTCAGGGAGTCCAGAACCAGGGGTCACAGTCTAAGGATAAGGGGTAAGCCATTTAGGACAGAAATGAGGAGGAATTTCTTCACCCAGAGAGTGGTGAGCCTGTGGAATTCTCTACCACAGAAGGCAGTAGAGGCCAATTCATTAAATATATTCAAGAAGGAGTCAGATATATTTCTTAAGGCTAAAGGGATCAAGGGATATGGGGAGAAAGCAGGGACAGGGTACTGAATTTGGATGATCAGCCATGATCGCATTGAATGGCGGCGCAGGCTCGAGGGGCCGAATGGCCTACTCCTGCTCCTATCTTCTATGTTTCTATGTTTCTATATTTCACAAGTCAGCCAATTATGCCAACTTTGCCACTGATGAAGCCAGTGTTACTGAGCGGACGCTCAGCTCTGGCTGGCTGCCCACAGGCGCAGGGCGTCATCAACTGCACACATGTGACCATCAAGGCACCCCATATCACCCAGGAGTGTTTGTGAACCGCAAGGACTTCCACTCCCTCAATGTGCAGCTCATCTGCAACCATAAAAAGATCATCATGCATGTGTGTGCCAGATTCCCTGGCAGTTGTCATGACTCTTTCATCCTGCGCCAGTCCACCCTCCCTCAGCTCTTCGCTCCTCCAAACAGACTTTCCAGCTGGCTGCTTGGAGAAAAGGGCTATCCACTGAAGACGTGGCTCATGACACCCTTGAGGAGGCCAAGTACTGAGGCCCAGGAGCGTTACAATGAGAGCCACATGTCTACCAGATGTGTCACAGAGCAAGCAATAGGCATGCTGAAGATGCGCTTCAGATGCCTTGACAGGTCTGGAGGAGCCCTTCACTACGCACCAGCCAGGGTCTCCAGAATCATCGCCATTTGCTGCTTGCTGCACAATATAGCGCAGCAGCGAAGATTGGAGCTACAGGAGGAGCAAGGCGCAGAGCGCACAGCCGCTTCAGAGTTGGAGGAGGAGAAACAGGTGGAAGATGAACAGGAGGAGGAGGAGGAACCTGACATGGAGATGGCACCAGCAGTGGCACACATTTCTGCCCGGGTGGCCCGGGATGGCCTCATAATGGCCAGATTTACTTAACTTGCTCCAATACACCCATATGGCTGCCACATGCTGTACTAAGACCCCCCTCCCCCCCGCCCACCCCAACAGCACCACAAAGCATCCCTACAATGACCAAGCCATTCCTCTCAACTAAACCCCCAGTGCTCGGGCTTAAGTAATGTTGTAGAATTCGCAAAATTGAACATTGTCCTATAAGGGTCTATTGGCAGAAAAGGCCTTAACTTTTAAAGACTGTTTTAAAAGAAGCCCAGAAAAAGGGACACACAAAATGGCCACTGTTGTGTATGTACCTCTAAGAGAATAACTGGTCTCAGACTGCAGTACCGGCAGTGACCACCCCTGTATAGAAGGCGCTAGGGAGCCTCTGTTGTGTTAGTTTCACTATTGACTTCCACCAGTAAAGACGTGTTTTGTTTAACTCTGCTGTCCGTGTCTCAATCATTCACGGACATAATACTGGCGATGAGCAGATACGAACCTACCTACAGTCTGCACCACCTCCTGGGATCCATTCCTACAGCGAAGTGAGCAGAGGTCGAGGCCAGAAAGAAAAGAAAGTAAGAGGCAGTAGAAACGGGCGGCGACCGTGGGCATCCGCATTGTGTTGCAGAGTTGAAGATTGCTGGAGAAGCTGTCGGATGCGGGGCCTGGTTCCTGTCGACGGTGCTTCAGCTAATCGGGCTGGTGGGAGGTAGTGCACTGATCCTTCCTGGGCTGCGGCGGTCACGAACTCGAGCGGGTGGTTTGCAACGGGGCCGAGCAGCGTTGTCGGGAAGAAGAGAGAGAGAGGGTGGAGCACACAGGGCGCGGCCGGTGCTACGAAGCCGGGCTGCGTATAGACCCGCGAAGAGGGAGGCAAGAGTCCCACAGGGTTGTTCCACGACGGGAAAATAATTTTTAAAAAAAATATTAAACGCGCAAGAAACCGTGGAAAGCAGCGCTAACAACAGCGGGGAAGAAGGCAAAGCGCGGGAGGCACCATTGTAATCAGCGGGGAAGAAGGCAAAGCGCGGGAGGCGCCATTTTGTTAAATCGGGGAAGAAGGCGCCATTTTAGATTTGCAAGATGCCGAAGACTGGCTGTATCACTGCTTTTGATAATACAATAGAGGACTGGACCACGTATGTGGAAAGAGTCGAGGTATATTTCGAGGCAAACGAAATAGCGGAGGAGAAAAAGGCATCGATATTGTTAAACTTAATGGGCGCTAGAACGTACGGCCTATTGCGGGACCTGATTACTCCAGCCAAACCGAAGGCGAAGAGTTTTAATGAAATTGTTGCTGTCCTACAGGAACACCTAAACCCTGCACCGCTGTTGATAGCAGAAAGATTTAAATTCCACAGGAGAACTCAGCACAAAGATGAGAGCAATGCTGAGTATCTTACGGAACTACGCAAGCTATCAAAGCACTGCCAGTTCGGAGCAGGACTGGCAGATAACGTACGGGACAAATTTGTCTGTGGACTCCTGAGTGAAGGAACAAAGAAGAAGTTACTCTCAGAGAAAGAGCTGACGCTAGATAAGGCTTTCAGCGTGGCAGTATCGTATGAAGCAGCAGCCAGGGGAGCTGTAGAAATTCAACAAAAACCACAGGAATACGGCACCCACGAAATGACACGGGGATTTACAAAATGTTATCGCTGCAGCAGAACTAACCATGACCAGAAGGACTGCTGGTCCAAAGACAAAATATGCAGGCAATGCGGGAAGATGGGACACATTGCACGAGTTTGCAGGTCTGGGAAGAAGACCAGCGACAACAAAAAGGCTACTAAGGAACCGTACAAGAAAGTACAAAAGATGACGGACAGTAGTTCCGAAGACCAGATGAGCGATAGTGAATCCGGGAACAGGAGACTAAGCTGTCTCAAACTTCACAATGTAATCGCAAAAGAGGATCACCGAACCATTTGGGTCACCCTCACGATAGCAGGGTCCCAAGTTAAAATGTAATTGGATACAGGATCAGCGCTAACCGTCATGAATCGACGAGACTATGAGCGGCTATTTTCACACATACCCTTGAGAGAGACATCCATCATCTTGACGACGTATACGGGGCAAAAAGTATACCCCAGAGGAAAAATAAGGGTGCCTGTCGAATACAACGGCAAGAAAATACGGAAATTGTATCTCTACATACTGCCAAATGGTGGACCACCGTTATTGGGACGGGAATGGATCAGGAAGATAAACTTGGATTGGCACTCCATTCATGCAATGACGGTGGATGGTAAAAAAGATGAAGACGTCACTCCTGGACGATTGTCACCAATCTTAACTAACGCCAAAGAGGTATTTCAACAAGAACTGGGCACGCTTAAAGGCGTAACCGCCTCGATAAAAATAGAAGAGAATGCAGTTCCCAAGTTTTTCAAAGCAAGACCGGTACCATTTGCAATTCGCCCAGCCGTCGAGGCAGAGCTGGAGAATCTGGAGAAGGCGGGCGTGTTGTCTAAGGTCGACTGGAGCGAGTGGGCGACACCCATCATTCCTGTCATGAAGAAAACATTAAGCAATAAGTCCGGGGAGCCAAGGAAGATTCACATCTGTGGGGATTTCAAGGTGACGGTGAACCCAGTCCTTCACACAGTACAATATCCTCTTCCAAGGATAGAAGACATCTTCGCCTCACTGTCTGGAGGGAAGCGTTTTACAAAAATTGACCTAGCACATATTTGCAGATGGAGGTTGAAGAGTCCTCTAGGAAGTATCTCACGATAAACACTCACAAAGGTCTTTACCAGTATCATCGATTGGTATTCGGAGTAGCATCGGCTCCGGCGATATGGCAAAGAGCGATGGAACAAGTCCTGCAAGGGATTCCGGGGACTCAGTGTTACTTGGACAACATCCTTGTGACGGGTGAAGATGACAGAGAACACCTTAACAACCTAGAACAGGTGCTCACTAGACTACGGGAACATGGGCTGCGAGCCAACCGCCCCAAGTGCAAATTTTTTAAGAAACAGATATCGTATTGTGGCCACGTGATTGATGAAGAGGGGTTACATAAGTCCCCTGACAAAATTGAAGCGGTTGTTAAGGCCCCAGCGCCTGAAAATGTGTCGCAACTGTGGTCATTCCTCGGATTGGTGAATTACTATCATAAGTTTTTGCCGAATTAGTCGACAATTCTGCACCCACTGAACGCCCTGCTACGAACGGGGGTAGCATGGAAATGGAGCGATGATTGTAAGCGTGCTTTTCAGAAGAGTAAGGACTTAATCACTTCAAGGGAAGTATTGGCTCACTAGAACCCAGCACTGCCGATCAGACTGGCGTGTGATGCGTCTCCCTACGGCATTGGGGCGGTACTGTCACATAAATTCCTTGATGGTTTAGAGAGGCCGATAACTTTTGCGTCACGCTCGTTAACTTCTGCCGAGCGTAACTACGCCCAGATTGACAGAGATGCCCTCAGCCTAGTGTGGGGGGTGAAGAAGTTCAATCACTACCAGCACGGTCAAAAATTTACTCTACTAATCGATCATCAACCTCTTGTCTCCATTTTCAACCCTCAGAAGGGCGTACCGATAATGACAGCACAACGGCTGCAGAGATGGTCCCTTTTCCTAGGGGCACACCAATATGACATCGAGTACAAAGAAACTAAACAGCATGGAAATGCTGATGGATTGTCACGCCTACCGTTGCCGACGGTGGAAGAAGAAGACCTTGCAGTGTATCCAATGGAGTTATTCCACTCGACCATAGTCGAATGTCTCCCTGTGACGAATGCAAACATAGAAAAGGAAACACGGAATGACCCGACACTATCACGGGTCTATGATTTAACGGTGAAGGGATGGCCAGCACATGGCGAACCACTGCTGCCAGCATTCTCGCCGAGAACAGCTGTCAGTGTGCAGAGGTACCTTGATGTGTGGATCCAGAGTAGTAATTCCACCTAAGTTGACGGATAGAGTGCTCAATGAGCTTCATGAGGGTCATCTGGGTGGGGTAAAAATGAAGAACTTAGCCAGAGCGTTTGTGTGGTGGCCGGGAATCGATAGAGAAATCGAAGAGATGACCAAGAGCTGTGCAGGATGCCAGAAGGTCCAAAACGCCCCACCACAAGCTCCTCTGCATCCATGGAAGTGGCCCTCATCTCCATGGCAAAGGGTGCACATTGATTTTGCTGGTCCCTTCATGGACTCGATGTTGTTAATTGCGGTGGATGCACATTCAAAGTGGCCAGAGGTAATAAAAATGTCCTCAACCACCACGGAAAGAACTATCACAGTTTTACGAACCATATTCGCCAGAAATGGGCTGCCTGAACAGATTTGCTCTGACAATGGACCACAGTTTGTGTCTGAAGAGTTCCGGAGGTTCTTAAAGAACAATGGTGTTAAGCATTACACATCCGCCCCATATCATCCAGCCACTAATGGATTGGCCGAGAGGTTTGTCCAAACATTCAAGAAGGCTATCAAGGCAATGTGTAATGAAGACATACCCCTACAACACAAGGTGGATAACTTCTTGTTTGCCTACCGGAATGCGACGCATGCGGTTACCAACCAAACTCCAGCCATGATGTTCTTCAATCGAAGACTACGATGCCACTTGGATTTGGTTAAGCCAAACGTCCGAAGAGATGTGGAGAACAGGCAGTTTCAGAATATGAATGAAAGGCCGACCAGGAGTTTTAAGATAGGTCAACCAGTTTTGGCCCGGGTCTGCCGCACTGAGAAATGGCAGCCAGGAACGATTTGTACACGACAAGGACCTCTCATGTATACCGTGGACGTTGGGGAGAGCATTGTAAGACGCCATGTTGACCAGATTCTAGAGTCACTGGAAAACGTCAACTCCACACCACGATCTGATACACCTGGTAATGAAATCAACATTCCAATTGCAACTACCGCAGAACCGGTAATGTTGGAAGCAGATGAACCAAACAACGACATTGATCCCGACTCAACATTGCCAGAAGAACCTGATACCCCAAAGAGGCGTTATCCAGACAGAATCAGGAAGCCTCCTCAAAGACTGAACTTATAATTGCTTAAACTTAACCAATGTATCTTGCAACAGTAATTGTGATTGTAATTAGTTATCATTTAGTTGTTAAATGAATGTTATGTACTGTTTATCTAAAAGGGGAGGAATTGTTGTGTATGTACCTTTAAGAGAATAACTGATCTCAGACTGCAGAACTGGCAGTGACCACCCCTGTATAAAAGGCGCTAGGGAGCCTCTGTTGTGTTAGTTTCACTATTGACTTCCACCAGTAAAGACGTGTTTTGTTTAACTCTGCTGTCCGTGTCTCAATCATTCACGGACATAATAGCCACCAGACCCCGTGACCAGCATTTGGGACACTTTAAAATGGTTCCTGCAATCCCCAGACAGCTTTTGTGGATTCAGCCCACAGTAGGTTCTGGAAGGCAGTTTCAGGGAAAACGAAACCAGACAGAGCCCCCATACATATAGATTGGATGCAGATCCGATCAGATCGGCCTGTAGATAAAGGCCATCAAAATGTTTACCCAGACAAAGGGAAACAGTTTCATATTCATAGGGGGAACATCAAGCACCATTTTAAGACATCAGAAGGACATTAAAGACAATACAGGGTCGTCCCAGACCAGAGATGGCAGTTACCAGCCATCCCGAAGATACTTTAAAAACAAAGACTACCCCGCTGTGCTACAAGCCTGCCAAAAGTTAAACAAAGACTAACCTTGATTTGGCGGGAGATATGGGCTTCTTTGAGAAGTATAACTGGAGTCCCGGGGTAGCCATTGAGAGCTTTTCGAGCTAGCTTGCTTTTTCGAGAGCCGTGGAGGAACTTCGATCCGGAGACCAGCCAAGAAGGTGATTCGAGTCTGCGTCCCGCCCCGGGGTAACCATCGGGAGATCATCGACAAACCCCGGGTCGTTGACGAGACAAAGGACAAAGAAACCTATCTGAAAATGGTAATCCAGCTGGGCTCTGCGAAGAAACCTATCTAACCATGGTCAAATAGGTGGTCTCCGTCCACGCCGACGTCCAGGCCTTCCAGCATCCAGCCTGTCCGTGACCTTCACCTCGAGGAAGAAGAGAGAGTGTTGCAGCCCACAGCATTGACCACGTGGAGACAGGACGCCTGAGAGGATCAAAACGCAGACCTTTCAAAACCTTATACTTTCTCATTGGATTAGTGAGCATGTTTCTGGCCCCTCATAATCTGATCTAGCTAGGCTTAGGGGGTGGGCATTTTGGGTATAATTAATTATGAGTTGTTGTCCCTCGATGTTCCGTGTGTTTCCCCATTTCGAGATGACTATTGTAAAGTATAACATGCCTGTATATATGTTGGTTAGTACTGTATTATGATTTGTTTTTCCCTCCCATGTACCTTAGTGGCTTACATTCAATTTGTTCCTTTGTGCAATAAAATTTCATTTCGTTTTCATTAAACCTGATCTATAGAGTATTCTCTACATTGTAGTTCCTGCCTCAAAGTCCAGTGTATAGAACCTAACATTTGTTGATACATTCATGTCATTACCCTTGTGCATCTAGGATTGTCTTTTTTCTTTTCTGCGTGCTTCTACGAAGTGCAGCCCCTGTGGCTTCAGTAGAGGTAGAGGCAGGCTTCTCACTTCCCTGCTGCAACTGCTTAGACACTTTTGGTGGACGTCCTCTGGGTTTTGGAGCCTGTGAGGGCCCCGCCAAAGACTGCTCCTCCTGTGACTGTGCAGGAACAGACTTGGTCATTGCTGTCCGAGGAGGCATCTGGGGCTCTGACTAAGGGGGAGGCAATGGGGGAGAAGCGTGAACGATTTGAGAAGAACCCCCACTTCCATGTCCCCTCTCACCATCATCCCTCTCATGGGTCACCCGCACTTCCCTGCTGGCAAGGAGCTGGAGAGCACCTTGCTGCACAGCAGTAGGGCAATCTATGTTTATATCCCTCCTTGAGATGAGGTCTATGAATGTCTGCCATCTGTTGTCCACAGCAAGCTTGTTCTTGTGTGACTGGCGCATTTGCTGCTCCATGCAGGTGGCCATCCTTTCCATGGAAGAGCACATCGTCGCCATCGCCTGTGACACGGTGCTTCTCATGTTGGAGATGGACTCCTCCATTCTCTGTACATTTGCAGACATCATGACTGCAAAAGCTGCCAGAGCCTCCTGCAATTGTTGCTGCACCTCCAAGATCACCCTCTTTCTCGATGGTCCCCAAGGCTCAGCATCTGCATGTAGCTCAGCAGAGCTTGGAGCGTCCTGCACCCTCCGGCGAGGCGTCTCCACTGGTATCCCTGCCAACACCATCTGCTCTGGTTCACTTGTGATGTGAGAGACACCAGGTGACAACACTACTCTATCTTGCACAGGACCTCCCGAGGTGTACGTATCTGCGCTAGTGTTGGCTGCGCTTGGGTCTGCTGATGGTGCGCGCTCAGAGGCTGGAGCTTCCTCTAAGGAGTCATCTTCCTCCTCCGGCTGGACAGTGGGGGGGGGGGGGCGCTTGATGGACCTGTTGGGGAGTAAAGAGATGAATTAAAAGTGTTATATTAAGAATGGGTAATGTTACCATAATGTGCACAATGACATTTTACTGGCTGCTGACATCAGTCACCATATGAGATTTAATGCTGTCACCAGGTTGCTGTGAGGTCCCCCTCACTCCATCTCCCACCACCAACAGCTCTGCAACTCCAGAGATCTCCAGGGCCTCCTCCTCTGCTGGAGTCAATTGAGTGAAGACTGGAGGGCCACCTCCAGTTCTCTGCCTCTCCCTATTGTTGTGGGCTGGCTTCTCCTGCAAGGAGGGAAAAAAGAGAACTTTGAATGAGAGTGATGGAATCACTGTAAGGAATGGATGGGCTACATCTTTAGAGGGTGACTATGCGGGTGTGGCGTGACATTGCCAAATGGTCTCCTTCTGCGGTGTTACTAGCTATGTTTGTATTAGAATGAGGGTGAGTGTCAGTGTTCATAAGTCAGATGGGGATATGAGTATGTACATAGACAGAGAGGGATGGATGGGCCTGAAAGGTAGGTTGGTGTGAAGAATGACGTGCAGGACTGGGCTTGTCAAGGCAGAGTGATGGGGTTGTGGTAACAGGCACATCAGGATGTAGGTGAGTGTGGCATTGCACTCACCTTTCCTGACCTCATGAGATCATTGAATCTTTTCCTGCACTGGATCCACATCCTCCTGACCACATCCCTGCTGCTGACCTCCTCTGCGATCTCCAACCATGCCCTTTTTGTGTCTTTGGGTGGTCTTTTGCATCTATCGCCAGGGAAGGGGACCTTCCTGCATGCTCTTACTGCCTGCACCAGGACATCGAGGGAGGCATCATCGGATCTTGATGCAGCTTTCTGCCTTTGTGTCTCCACGACCCACACTTTTATCAGTTTTCTGATGCTACTCAGACCTCTGGATACCAACTTAATCACTCCTACATCAACCCTCAAATGAGATGTGTGCATCGATGATGTCATCAGACCCACTCCATTTAATTGGGCCTGGAAATATGTGATGTGCCATCAATAACTCAAGGACAAGAAGTTAAAGGATTCAACTGAAGGCTTTTAATCGCTAAGAACATTGCACGTCATTCCACATCGGATTCGTCTGGCAGAATGACTCATACAGCTCTTGAGACCTTTATATGACAAAAGACAGGGGCGGAGCCAATACACACAATAGGGGAAAAGGGGGCGGTACACACAATACAATGCAGGTAAAACACAGGGGCTGATGAAGACATATATTTCATCACATTCACCCCTTCTACAGATTTAGTCTGTCCGGGGGTGTGATAGTCCTTCCTGAACGTCGCAACAGTACCTCGGGTTCCGACCGGGAGTCCGTGGTGCCCTCCTGGGCATACCCATGTGCTGGGGGTGTTGCAGGTACTTCTGGGGGTGGTGAGGATACCTCTGGGGATGGTGGAGGTTCTTCTGGGGGTGCTGAGGATGGGTCGTTGTCGCTTCCTGCCGAGGCGAGGTCCTTTATGGACACGGTGTCCTCACGCCCGTCGGCGTGCTTGACGTACGCGTACTGTGGGTTTGCATGGAGTAGGTGTACTGCCTCCACGAGGGGATCCGTTTTGTGGCCCCTCACATGTTTCCGTAATAGGACTGTCCCTGGGGTGGAGAGCCATGAAGGTAGGGACACTCCCGAGGTTGATTTTTGGGGAAAAACAAACATCTTCTCGTGAGGAGTGGCGTTAGTAGCAGTACACAGTAGCGACCTTATCGAGTGGAGTACGTCTGGGAGGACCTCTTGCCAGCGGGAGGTAGGGAGGCCTTTAGACCTTAGTGCTAAGGTGACCGCCTTCCACACCGTCGCGTTCTCCCTCTCCACTTGCCCATTACCCCGGGGGTTATAACTAGTGGTCCGACTCGTGGCTATCCCCTTCGACAGCAGGTATTGGCGCAGTTCGTCGCTCTTGAACGACGCCCCCCTGTCAGTGTGGATGTAGTTCGGCATGCCGAACGTGCAAAACAGGCTGCCGAGGCACTTGATGACTGTGGCACTGGTCATGTCTGGGCAGGGGTAGGCGAATGGGAAGCGGGAGTACTCGTCCACAATGTTGAGAAAGTACACATTGCGGTCGGTGGAGGGGAGTGGTCCCTTGAAATCTAAGCTCAGGCGCTCGAATGGCCGTGTAGCTTTGATCAGGTGGGCTCGGTCGGGTCTGTAAAAACGGGGCTTGCATTCCGCACAGGTGCGGCAGTCCCTGGTCATAGACCGGACCTCCTCGATGGAATAGGGCAGGTTACGGGATTTTATAAAGTGAAATAGCCGGGTGACCCCCGGGTGGCAGAGGCCATTGTGGAGGCCCTGTAGCCTGTCCCCCTGGATGCTGGCACACATCCCTCGTGATAGGGCGTCGGGGGATTCGTTGAGGGCCCCCGGCCTATATATTATGTCGTACTCAAACGTGGAGAGTTCGATCCGCCACCTGAGAATTTTGTCGTTCTTGATCTTCCCCCTCTGTTTGTTGTTAAACATGAAGGCTACCGACCGCTGGTCGGTAAGCAGGGTGAAGCGTTTGCCGGCTAGGTAGTGCCTCCATTGCCGCACTGCCTCCACTATGGCCTGGGCCTCCTTCTCTACCGAGGAGTGCCTGATCTCGGGCCCTTGGAGGGTTCTTGAGAAAAAGGCTACGGGCCGCCCATCCTGGTTGAGGGTGGCTGCTAAAGCGAAGTCGGACGCATCGCTTTCGACCTGGAAAGGGATGTTTTCGTCCACTGCCCACAGCGCGGCCTTCTCAATGTCGTGTTTAATGCTGTTGAAGGCGGCGTGGGCCTCGGCCGTGAGCGGGAAGGACGTTGATTTCAGGAGGGGACGGGCCTTGTCGGAATAATTGGGGACCCATTGGGTGTAATAGGAGAAAAACCCCAGGCACCTTTTCAGGGCCTTGGGAGTGTTTGGTAGGGGTAGCTCCCGTAGGGGGCGCAATCGGTCGGGGTCCGGACCGATTTCCCCGTTTTCCACCACGCAGCCCAGGATGCAGAGGCGCGTGGTGCTAAAGACACACTTATCCTCGTTGTAGGTGAGATTGAGTCTGAGGGCGGTTTTCAGAAATCTCGCGAGGTTCGAGTCGTGGTCTTGCTGGTCGTGGCCGCAGATGGTGACGTTGTCTAGGTATGGATAGGTGGCTGTTAACTGGTTCTCATCGACCATGCGGTCCATCTCCCGCTGGAAGACCGAGACCCCATTCGTTACCCCAAAGGGGACTCTGAGGAAGTGGTAGAGGCGTCCGTTTGCCTCGAAGGCGGTGTATGGACGGTCCTCCGGCCTAATGGGGAGCTGGTGGTATGCCGATTTTAGGTCGATGGTGGAAAACACCCGGTATTGCGCAATTTGGTTAACCATATCCGCTATGCGGGGCAGAGGGTAGGTGTTTAGCTGGGTGTATAGATTAACCGTCTGGCTATAATCTATCACCATCCGCTTCTTTTCGCTACCCTTAACTACTACTACCTGGGCGCGCCACGGGCTGGTACTGCATTCGATGATAACCAGTTAACAGCCACCTATCCATACTTATATTAAGAATGGGTAATGTTACCATAATGTGCACAATGACATTTTACTGGCTGCTGACATCAGTCACCATATGAGATTTAATGCTGTCACCAGGTTGCTGTGAGGTCCCCCTCACTCCATCTCCCACCACCAACAGCTCTGCAACTCCAGAGATCTCCAGGGCCTCCTCCTCTGCTGGAGTCAATTGAGTGAAGACTGGAGGGCCACCTCCAGTTCTCTGCCTCTCCCTATTGTTGTGGGTTGGCTTCTCCTGCAAGGAGGGAAAAAAGAGAACTTTGAATGAGAGTGATGGAATCACTGTAAGGAATGGATGGGCTACATCTTTTGAGGGTGACTATGCGGGTGTGGTGTGACATTGCCAAATGGTCTCCTTCTGCGGTGTTACTAGCTATGTTTGTATTAGAATGAGGGTGAGTGTCAGTGTTCATAAGTCAGATGGGGATATGAGTATGTACATAGACAGAGAGGGATGGATGGGCCTGAAAGGTAGGTTGGTGTGAAGAATGACGTGCAGGACTGGGCTTGTCAAGGCAGAGTGATGGGGTTGTGGTAACAGGCACATCAGGATGTAGGTGAATGTGGCATTGCACTCACCTTTCCTGACCTCATGAGATCATTGAATCTTTTCCTGCACTGGATCCACATCCTCCTGACCACATCCCTGCTGCTGACCTCCTCTGCGATCTCCAACCATGCCCTTTTTGTGTCTTTGGGTGGTCTTTTGCATCTATCGCCAGGGAAGGGGACCTCCCTGCATGCTCTTACTGCCTGCACCAGGACATCGAGGGAGGCATCATCGGATCTTGATGCAGCTTTCTGCCTTTGTGTCTCCATGACCCACACTTTTATCAGTTTTCTGATGCTACTCAGACCTCTGGACACCAACTTAATCACTCCTACATCAACCCTCAAATGAGATGTGTGCATCGATGATGTCATCAGACCCACTCCATTTAATTGGGCCGGGAAATGTGCATGACTCGTTTAACTGGGGCCATTAAATAAAAGTCGCACAGAAGAACGCGCTGTTCACATCCTCGGGTTCTCGACCCACTATGCGGCTCTCGCACGTGCAACCCAACTCCAAGGTAAAGATTCCGGCCCGTTACTCAGGATTCCAAACAAGGTATTTCTCCAATGAACACATGGATCTCCAACTTTCTGCGGAATGGAAGCCTATTTATTATATCTTTCTAAATGTTTCCTTCTGATTTGGTCCACTTGCCCCTCTTTTCCAAAAGGCATTGACTCATGCTGAATTAATGTTTCCACAGATTGGCAGCAGTCCTCCAGTACCCTATCTAAGTGGTGATTCTTCAGGCGTGAACCTGGACAGCCAATGCAGGTAGACCATGTCATCATGGAAGTAATCAAAGCTGTGCCCAATTCTGTCTTTGCTTTGAGTCCTCACATGCAGACCGCTAGCAGAGGCCACTCAATAGCAATCTGAAGTGATTCTTCCTGTTCCTGGTTGATTTTTCATTTTCCCTGGCTAGGGTACAAGGAACAGAGTTGCAGTGTCCTGGTGAAGATGACCTAACTTGGATCTGCCAGCTTGTACCACTTTGTGCCACACTATGCCGTGCATTTATCCACTAAACTACTGGGACAAGGTTTATTTTCAATACCTCCAGTTAAAGGTAGATGAGGAATCATTTTCTTGTTAACAATTTATTACTATTGCGCTATCCAGCTGAAAACCATAGCAAGTGAGAACATTGCTTCTCCAGATGTTGCTCGGTAGGATATGGAGAACATGATGTGATGGCATGTATTTATACCCATTGGACAAGTGCCATACATGGAGATTGCTGAGTTCCCAAAGACTGCCAAGTTCACCCGTGCTACCCATTGTTGGTAAAAAAAAAATGCTTTCATTGCATTTCTTCCTTTGGCAACACTCAGATCTGCTTATTCAATTTTAATGGAATAGATTTTAAACTTGGCACCAGAAGATTGTTAAGGAATTTGCAGAGGAGTTACAGAAGTTACCTTAAAAAAAAATTCACTGGTTTATGGGCTATCGTCTTTGGGGAAAAGAAAAGAATTCTTTGAATAACTCCTGATTCAACACTTCATCCAAAGCAAAGGAATGTACTTCAGTCTATGGACAGCAAAGTGGAAACCACACAGGAAGCCAGTATTATTACTGAACATCATTTTTATTTTATTTCTATTTTAGTAGACATGACTTCTATCAAGTAGGCTTAGGAAAAGGACAAACGATGGGCTTATTTTATGATAAAGAGTGGGAGGCATCGTAGAGGACTAGTCATACCACCTCCACTATAGAATTAAAGGCCAACTTAACATGTTGTGTAGAGTGCTGTATCAATGTAAACTGTTAATGCCAATATTCCTGGAGTTGTTGGAAAGAATGCAGTGAAACTGACATCTTAGAACAGAGCTTCTAATCTTGATTTTTCCTTTTCCCTGGCTAGGGTGCAAGGAACAAAGTTGCAGTGTCCGCAATGATGCCCTGGCGAAGAGGACCTAACTTGGAAGCCCCTTTGGAACTTCTCAGCAGATTTAGAATTCCCACAAAGAATGGCATATTGACCTGCAATGCTGCATTTTGGCAACATTGATTTTTCACCTGGACTTAGTTATTTTAAGAAATAGGAGAAATTCAAGGAAAGTCAAGAAACATATTCAATAAAAGTGTTAAAAAATGTTAGCTTTTCAGTATGTCTTTTTACCAAGTTTATCTAACATTGCAATAATGATAAAAGCCTATATTCCACAACATTAAGGATGGATTTGTTACGGGCTCCAGCACAATTTCAGGAACCTGCCATTTGTGATGTTATCCCAGTAAAACCCTAGCACCTGATCTTATTCCATTCCTAATCAAGCTAATGAGTAAATCCGTTTTGTTTTTGGAAAATGTTTTCTCAAATATACTGTTATTATTTTAAAATACTTAAGCGTGGAATTTTGTGGAGGATTCATGTGGCTTAGCCTTGATCCGGAACTAAGGGTCTGGTTCCAAGCAGCATGCATGCATGCCTACTTTGGAGACTGCCAGAGTATGTCTCCCAGACTTCCTAACTTCACAGTTAGAAAAACTAAGGCAGAGGTCACAGCAGAAAAGTTTAAGGAGAGCATGTTTTACTCCTTTGAATAACATAAAATGTTTTTAATAGTCTGAGCAGCTGCCTCTTATACACATGCTCAGCACAAAGGGGTAGAAATCAATGGAATGAAAATCAGGCGGGTTCTCCAAAGGACAGGCAATCCGCTCCGCCAGATTACTGCCCAGGTGGTGAAGATGAAAATCTATCCCAAAATGTATTGGACCGATTACTCACTGCAGTCTACTCCTGTTAATTCAAAGCCACTTTTACATAAAATGTACAGCACAGAAACAGGCCATTCGGCCCAGCTAGCCTGTGCTGGGGTTTATGCTCCACACGAGTCTCCTCCCACTCCATCTACCTCATCTCAGCCTTTCAGCATATCTTTCTATTCTCTTTACTCTCATGTACCCGTCTAATTTCCTTTTGAAAGCACCTAAGCTATTTGCCTCAGCCACCTCCTGTGGTAGTGAGTTCCACATTCTAACCACATTTTGAGTAAAGACATTTCTCCTTATTTCCCTATTGGGTTTATTAGTAACTATCTTGTATTTATGGCCGCTAATTTTGGATTCACCTACAAGTGGAAACATTCTCTCCACATCTACCCCGTCCAATCCATTCATAATTTGAAAGACCTCTATCTGGTCTCCTCTAAGCCTTCTCTTTTCTAAAGAAAAAAGCTCCAACCTGTTCAATCTTTCCCGATAGACGTAATCTCCATTACTGAATAATTTGAATGTAAAATTGGCAGAATGGTATGGTGTAAACTGTAGGCTTATACAGATAAAGAACTCATTTTGCATGAGCTGCACTGAAAATATGCTGATTAGATCTATTACTAAATATTTCTTAAGCATTGACAAGGATCTTTTAACATGTATGGGGCCTATTTTTGGATTCAGGTATTGCAATGTGGGTAAGGTCCTGTGTACGGCCCCCTAGGACAAAGCAGTGTTTATACTAAGAGGAGGTATGAAACCATTGAATTGAGTCAGGTCTGACATCCACAGAGAAGGAAGCATAGCTCATAATGGAATATTTATACAGCCACTTGAAGTTGAAGGTATTTTCCTCAACATTTTCTGATGGCAATAAAGTCGGCACCTTTGAGTCTAATGGCTAATAGCCGTTCTCGTGGGCATGATCGTCTGTGTAACAAAAATCAGGACAGGCATCCTACATGATTCCTTTGGGAGAAATTTGTTCAGATTCCTGAGGTGAAATAGGGGCCTGAAACACCCTGTCTACTTGGGGGACTATGAAGAATGGAAATACAACTTATGCATCTTCTGATTTTGACCTCGATACTACACATCAGTTATTATCTCTTCCAGTTGCATGAGTCTTCTCTGAATTCAGCTTTCAGGCATGAGCGCAGGTGAAGCCAAGGCATCGCTACACAGGGACATCAGTGTTGGATGCTCTTGAACCTTTTCTGAGACATTCTTGGACACTTGGGTTAGAACAGTGACTACACTTCAAATGTACTTCATTGCTGTAAGGCACTTTGGGATGTCCTGAGGTCGTGAAAGGCGCTATATAAATGCAAGTTCTTTCTTCTTTCTTTCTTTAGGAGCACTTGTTTTGAGAATGCTTCTTTCTGGAAAATATATGCTGGCTGATCAGAAGGTTTGGGGGAGGAGAGTTCGCATTGTTGCAGAATGTCCTTGCTATTATCTCTAAACTTACTCAATTTTCTTCCACTCCATTTTCAAACAAATCTCTGGATATTATCTGACAATGAGTCCTGCATTTGCCTTTGGGAAACTGCTCCGAGAGCAAGCCAACTCCCTGGTTAGTGACCACAATTAATGCTTGTAATTGGGGACTGTTAATGCTTGTCTTCTTGGTATCAGTAACAGAATGGAAATGTAGCATTGGTATCTCCTGTTAATGACAACCTGTGATGATATTATGTGTGCGAGGAATGGTGGTTCATAATTCAGGGCGGGTGCTATTTGCAGGGAACATGGTATCTAATGTATTTGATGGTATACAGATAGGATTTGTCCTTGCCCTCTGCTTGCACTGTGAATGTTAGAGATTTTCCCCTTCTCTTGCCCAGGAGCTCTGAGGTCTATATTAGCACCACTATACTACCCTGGCTGCTATCAGTTAGCTCAGCACAGATCAGGAATCGAACCAGGGATTGTATGGCTCCGTTATGAAATTATTTTTAAGTCAATCAACATCAAGCAGCCATATACATGTGCTTCTATTTTTTAATTCATTCTCGGGGTGTGGGCGTCTCTGGCAAGACCGGTATTTATTGTCCACCCCTAGTTGCCTAGTGGTGGTGGGCCCCTCTTCTTGAACCGCTGCAGTGTAGCAGTTTGATACAACTGAGTGGCCTTTTAGGCCACTTCAGAGGTCAGTTCAGAGTCAACCACAGCGTGGGATTGGAGTCACATAGAGGCCAGACCGCGTAAGAAATTCAGGTTTCCTTCCCTACAGGACATTAGTGAACCAATTGGGTTTTTATGACAAACCGACAGCTTCATGATCACCCGTATTGATTTTCAGCTTTTTATTTCCAGAAATTTCCAACTGAATTCAACTTCTCAAACTACCATAGTTACGGTGACCAACTCTGGCTGGACGTATTCCTGGAGGTTCCATCACATGACCTCCTGCCTCCAACCGTCCAGCCGGTAAAACAACAGCCAGTTTCCCCATCTCTGATATTTTTCTAACTAATAAATGAAAGTGTTCAAAGAAATTGGAAAAAACATACAGGAAACTTTGGTTTATCCGGAGGTTGTATGTCCGGAATACTCGATCTAACGGCAAAAATCAGGAGCCGTTTTCTGTAAGTTTTTTTAGTTCTCGTTCTTTTTTTTTCCCAGTCAGGCACTGCAAGGTCTGTAGCTATAGCAACAGCTTCAGCTAGAGACGCTTGCAGCTGCAGCCGACTCTTTAGAAGCTGTTGCTAAGCAACAGTGTTTGTTGTCAGATACGGAGATAAAAACCTCCGTATGCTTCAACATTAACTTTGTATGTCCGGCAGTTTTGATAGATCGGCAACACGCCGGTCCCGTCGGTGCCGGATATCACAAAGTTTCCTGTAGTTTGTTTTATGCCCCTGTTTGCCCACAGCAGTGTCCAGGAGATTAATTGTCAATTCCTGGAGACTCTAGGGCAATCTCGGAGGGTTGGGAATGCTAGCCATTGCGGGACTTGAACTCACGTTTTTTGGAATATTAGTCCAGGCCTCTGGAAAGAAAAAAGAAAGTCTTGCATTTATATAGAACCACTCACAACCTCAGCACATGCCAAAGCACTTTACAGCCAATGAAGTACAGTCACTTTTGTAATGTAGAAACATGGTAGTTAATTTGCACACAGCAAGCTCCCACAAACAGCAATGTGATAATAACCAGATAATCTGTTTTAGTTTGTGATGTTGGTTGAGGGATAAACATTGGCCAGGACACCAGGGAGAACGCCCCTGCTCTTCTTCAAAATAGTGCCATGGGATGTTTTACATCCAACCTGAGAGAGCAGGCAGGGCTTCAGTTTTAACGTCTCATCCGAAAGACGGCACCTTCCGACAGTGCAGCACTCCCTCAGTACTGCACTGGGATTGTCAGGCCTAGAATTTTTGTGCTCAAGTCCCATGGAGTGGGACTTGAACCCACAACCTTCTGACTCAGAGGCGAGAGAGTGCTACCACACTGAGCCACGGCTAACACTACTAATCCTGCCATACTGGTCCAGTAGCATAACCACATTTCTGTAACATTTGAAAATATCTGGATTCAAATAAATGTAACCCTTATAGTAGTGTGCAAATGTATATTGCCATAAATATTTTTTTTTCTATCTGCAGACACAAAGAAAATAAAACACCAGCTGTTTTTTCTTCCACAGGCCTGGAAAACCTGTTCGCAGGGCCTGCCCGGAAAACCTGTTTGCAGGTCCTGCCCGGAAAACTTTGTGGCTCCCGGTCAATTTTACTGCATTGCAAAACCCATTTAGGGTGATTTCTATTGAGAATAGAGCAGCATCCTCGCTGAAATGCTTCGGTAATTTTTTCCATGTACAGCTCAGGAAACCATGCCAACAGCTGCTTTCACCGTTAGAAGTAGTTTCAAAAGCTGAAAAAAGTCAAAACCAGATGAGGCAGAGTTGGACTGTGGAGACTTTGGAGAGCATATGCCTGACATGAAACCAAGTAAGACAGTCTGGAGACATGTCTATACAGAAATTCAAACACTTGCCAGTATTGAATTTATAGCAATGTGGTAAAGTAATTTCCCAAGTGACTTCTATGACTTGGCTCCATATCCCTAATGTTTTGTATTTCATCAGAAAGCTTTATTCTGCCAGTTGAGCGCACATGAGGAAAACATTTGTTTCTCTCAGACAAAAAGATCTAGCGGGAGAAACCCCCCCTCCCCCCACAAACTTGGACAGCGACCAGACGCAGCCATGTGATTATATAAAGATGAGACTCGTGAGGATGTGAAGTCGGCGTGCACTATCTCAGCGGTAGCCTGAGCGCCTCAGTCGTGTAAAAGTTCACTTTGCTAATTGAAATGGGGAGGGAGGGAGGGAGGGGCAGCTTAGAACAGCCTAAAAAGCCCATTCATAATATTACACTTCCAATGATTCACATTATTTTAGCCCAGGATTTCATTATTATGAAAAATAAATTAGCAGTTTAAGCAAAAATGACTAAGATGTATGAGTAAGGTTTCGGGCTCAAGTCCCACTCCAGAGACTTGAGCACATAATTTAGGCTGACTCTCCAGTACAGCACTGAGGGAGCGTCGCAATGTCAGATGTGCTGTATTTTGGATGAGACATTTAAACCAAAACCCTGTTCTCCCCCTCAGGTGGACGTAAAGATCCCCTGACATGTCCTAAACAAGAGCAGGGGAGTTCGCCTGCTGTCCTGGCCAACATTTATCCCTCAACCAACATCATTACAAACAGATTATCTGGTTGTTTATTTTCTTACTGTTTGTGGGATGTTGCTGTGCACAATTTGGCTGCTGCGTTTGCCTACATTATAACAGTGACTGCACTTCACAAACACTTCATTGGTTGAGAAGCACTTTGGGACATCCTGGGATCATAGAAACATAGAAACATAGAAGATAGGAGCAGGAGTAGGCCATTCGGCCCCTCGAGCCTGCTCCACCATTCAATGCGATCATGGCTGATCATCCAATTTCAGTACCTGGTCCCTGTTTTCTCCCCATACCCTTTGATCCCTTTAGCCTTGAGAAATATATCCAACTCCTTCTTGAATATATTTAATGAATTGGCCTCTACTGCCTTCTGTGGTAGAGAATTCCACAGGTTCACCACTCTCTGGGTGAAGAAATTCCTCCTCATTTCTGTCCTAAATGGCTTACCCCTTATCCTTAGACTGCGACCCCTGGTTCTGGATTCCCCGCCATCGTCTAGTCTGTCCAGTCCTGTCAGAATTTTCTAAGTTTCAATAAGATCCCCTCTCATTCTTCTAAACTCCAGCAAGTACAAGCCCAATCGTCCCAATCTCTCCTCATACGTCATTCCTGCCATCCCAGGTATCAGCCTGGTGAATCTTCGCTGAACTCCATCCATGGCAAGAACATCCTTCCTCAGATAAGGCGACCAAAACTGCACACAATACTCAAGATGTGGTCTCACCAAGGCCCTGTACAACTGCAGCTTGACATCCTTGTTCCTGTACTCAAACCCTCTCGCTACGAAGGCCAACATACCATTTGCCTTCTTAACCGCCTGCTGCACCTGCATGCTTACCTTCAGATCATAAAAGGTTCTATATAAATGTACATTCTTTCTTTCTTTAGTTAATACATCTTACAGAGCTAAGTGTGTACTTGAAATAACAGCAACAACTGGCATTTATGTGGCACCTTTCACATAATAAGTGAGCCAAAGGAGAAAAAAATGAACACTGAGTGGTAAAGGTGACCAAAGGCATGTTTAAAGAGATAGAATCTAGGAAGGCTTTGGAAAGTGGGGAGGGAGGTAACAAGACAGAAGGGGTTTGGAGAGCTCCAGCATATAGGGTCAAGATACAGGAAACTTTGGTTTATCCGGAGGTTAACTGTCCGGAATGCTCGAGCCACCGGCAAAAATCAGGAGCCGTTTGGTTAGGTTTTTTTTCTTTTCGTTGCTTTTTTTTCACCAGTCAGGCTCTGCAAGGTCTCGCTGAAGCTATTGCTAAGCTACAGAGACGCTTGCAAGGTACGGCCGACTGTTTAGAAGCACAGGATTTGTTGCCAGATACGGAGCTCAAAATCTCCGTATGTTTCAACATTAGCGCTGGTTTGTCTGGCTGTTTTGATGGGACGGCAACAGCTCGGTGCCGGATAGCACAAAGTTTCCTGTAGCTGAGGGCATTGCCACTGAAAGGGGAGTGGAGGGTGGGGGATACATAGGATGCCAGACTTGGAAGAGTGGAAAGTTTGCACTGGCATGCAGGACTGGAGCAGATTGCAAAGATAGGGAAAGGTGAGGGATTTGTAAATGAGGATCAGGATTTTGAATTTAACGTGTTATAGGTCAGTGGGTGGACAGGTGAGCTGGACTTAGTGTGAGCTAGGATGCAGTTAGCTTAGTTTTGGATAAGTTGGAGTATGTGTAGGGTGGAGCTTGGAAGGCCAGCAAGGAGAACATTAGAGAAGATGAACCTGGAAATGACAAAGGCTAAAGAGAAGACAGTGGAGGGGGTAAGAGTGGCGGTGGAAATTGGCCATCTTGGTGATGCATGGGATATGGGCTTTGAAGCTCGGCTTAGGGTCAGATAAGGCACAGAGATTACATTCCATAGGGTCTAATCTATGTATTTCCTACATTACAACAGTGACTACACTTCAAAAAGTACTTCCTTGGCTGTAAAGCGCTTTGGGATGTCTGTTGGTCATGAAAGGCACTATATAAATGCAAGTCTTTCTTTCTTTCTTTCAAGCAGTCAGGGAGATGCATAGATTTGGTGGATAGGATGCGGGCCTTGTGATGGGAGATGAACAGGATTGCTTCAGCCTTGCCAACATCAAGTTGAACAAAATGTTGTCGCTTGGTAAGTTTATTGCCCTGTGAATAAGACTGAAACTGTTATTGTACAAATGGCAGTTGTGGTTGATATTATTTGCCAACGTGCAGATCACACAATATAATTAGGCAAAGCTAAGTAATGTTGGAGAGACTATGGGGGAAAATTCAGTTGGCAGTGCCACCCGTTAGCGCCTTAAGAGGGCGCTAAGTGGGGCGCAAACCAACTAGCGCCCGGGCGCGGCGATATCTGCGCCTCTCACAAAATTGACCGGACATTTTGCGGCGGCGCTAAACAATACCGCCCGATCTCCTGCACATGCAGATCTTGACGTCATTCAAGAGTGCAACGCCCTTGGCACGCCCCGGACCAGAAATTCAGTGGCGCCCTCCTCCTTTCCGCCTGGCGCTACCAATGACAGGTTGACTGGAATGCTTCCCAGTCGCTGTGGGGCTGGGGGGGCGCTATTTAAAGGGGGACTCTTCCTGGCTTTTGTCTGGTAGCCATTTTTGCACCACTCGTTCTGAGGGAGAGAGAGAGATTTGGAGAGAGACAAAGAGAGAAAGAGAGACTTCTGTATTGAGTCAATGCTGTCTGAGGTAGTTTTGGCTTCTGACCATAACTTTGCAGGTACTTTGCTTTTTGACCTTCATAACTTTGATTGCCCAGATACTATGGGGGCTGCAATGGATGGGAATGTCGCCCTTCTCCATCACATTCAGAGGGCACAGAGACGCAGAGAGAGAGTGGCAATCATGGCCAGATGGAGGAGGGCCAACAGGCCTCGGTACAGGAGACCTTACCCTCCCAGGGTTTTTTGCCAACAGTTCTCCTACATTAATATGTCTGAGGAGCAGTGTTTGCGAAGGCTGCGATTCAGCAAGCAGGTGGTCACTGAGCTCTGCCACCTGCTTCAGCCAGATCTGCAGCCTCAACTGAGGAGCAGGACGTCTCTGTCTGTGACAGTGAAGATAACAGTGGCTCTCAACTTTTATGCCACCGGCTCATTTCAATCAGCTACTGGGGACATCGCCAAAATCTCCCAGTTCGCGGTGCATTGCTGCATCCGTCAGGTAACAAATGCCCTCTTTAAAAGGAGACGAGAGTACATCTCTTTCCCCATGACCCCGGACAAGCAGCAAGAACATGCAATGGGCTTTGCGATGATAGCGGGCTTCCCCATAGTGCAAGGCGCCATTGACTGCACGCATGTGGCTTTGCGGGCACCGCATGAGAATGCCGAGGATTTCCGCAACTGAAAGGGCTTCCATTGCTTAAACGTCCAGTTGGTCTGTGACCATAGACAGCTGATACTCGCTGTCAATGCCCACTTTCCAGGCAGCAACCACGATGCATACATCCTGCGCCAGACCTCTGTGGCAGACCTTTTCCAGGCACCGCATCACCCAGGAGGTTGGCTTCTCAGGGACAAGGGATATCCGCTGTGCACCTGGCTGATGACACTGCTCCATTCACCCAGCACCCCTGCTGAGCTACGATACAACGAGAGCCATCAAGCTACCAGGAACATCGTTGAGCACACAATCGGTGTGCTCAAGCAACGGTTCCGCTGTCTGGACCATTCTGGAGGAGCCCTGCAGTACTCGCCTGAGTGAGTCTCCCACTTCGTTGTTGTGTGCTGCATGCTGCATAACCTTGCTATCCTCAGGACCCAGCCAATGCCACCAGACATTGGAGCACCAGCAGAGGAGGAGGAGGAGGAGGAGGAAGATGAGGAGGATGATCATCAGCAGCACCAAGGCGGGAGGGAGGCACAAAGTGGAAGGGCCGTCCGTCAAAGGCTCATAGCAAGTCGCTTCTAGGCCCCCTCCGAGGGAATGGCTTCTGCCATTCCAACAACCTGAATGAAACCATCCCGCAACCCCTAAGCCGGTCAAGGCAACAATGAGTGCAAAGACCAAACATGTACATTTTGAATACAGATACTTCTTTATTTCACAAACTCTGCGTGTCTCATTTCCACATGACAAAGTAATAGAAAGAAACACAAAAAAAAGCAGTCATTCACATAACTGGCTCTCACAACCTGGAGACATGTCCAAAACAGTAACAAAAATTTGACCACGAGCCTCGGCCTTCAATAAAACAATGAAAGACATTTTGCCACACCTCCTACTTTGAGGGTGATCTGCTTCCCTTGCGAAATTCCCCCCTTCCCACCATGCAGCTCCTCCATAATGGGACCCCAGTGGCTGGAGCAAGGCTGGGGGAAGGCTGCTGAGTGTCAGAAACTGAGACTGCAGATGCCCTTGAGGGACAGCCTGGACCAGCTCTGGGCCTGGAGGGTCCGGCTGCTGACTGCTCCAACTCTGCATGGGCGGTAGCAGTCTGTCCTACAGGTGGTGACAACTGCAGTGGAGAAGTGCCAGTGGTGGCAGCAGGAATGCTGTCATCTTGAGAGAGGACAGCAACTCCCTGCTCGACTGACACACTGGCACTCCCACGGGGCAGCACTTCAGCATCCGGAGCAATCTGATGGAGCACAGATTGCTGGCCTGCTGCGGTGCGGTGAGAGCCCCGGGGAAATCTGCCCGATCCAGCGAGGGTGGCAGCAGTCAGTGCTTCCGTGGCCTCAATCTGCGTCTACATGAGACCAGCTACTGACTGCATTGCAGCACTTAGCATTTGCGTGGCAGCCGCCTGTGCTACAGCGAAGTGCTCCACACTCCTTGCCAGTGATTCAATGGATTCGGGCATCCTTGCCACTGCAGCCATGAGCTCAGTGTGCCTTTGCTCCACCTGGGTGCTCATTTCAGCGAGGACCCACTCCTCGTCTGCGTCCAGTGCAGCAGGACTCGAGGCCATACTCTCCCTCCGGGGAGAAGGCCCCCGAGCTTCCCCACCCCCATCGCGTTGCTGCAGCCTGCTGAGTCCTGGAGCTTCACCCTCATCAGACCATTCCCTCCTGCTCCCCTCCAGGGAAGGTGTGTCCCCAGTATGGGCATGGGCTGCCTCGGTAGAGGGTGGCACTGATGGTCCGGCTTCCTCTTCCTCCTCGCCTTCAGCTTCACTCTCACTGGCAGCTTGAGTGCCCGTCTCCTCACCTGGTGAATCACCATCTGAAAGCAGGGAGGTACAAGAGTGGCTTTAGCGTGAGGACAGGGTGGCAGCAAGGGAGGCATGAGTGCAGCGATTTAGTGATTTGGATTGAAAGTGTCAAAGGCTGCTGTTGTGAGGAACAAGTGGAAGGAGAGAGGACAAAAAGGTGATGACCTTACCATTGCTGTCCAGAACGGGGTCGGCGTCTCCAGTGGCGACGGGACCAATCACCCGGCTTGCCACAATCCTGTGGACGCACGCCTCAAGATCGCTGAGGGCTTGTAGGTGAGGCCGCCCTCCACCGGTCCATTGCTGCTGTCTCCTATTATGAGACAACTTGGCCTGCAAGAAAAAGGACGGTGTCTGAGTAAATATACAGCCATGATCTTGCCTGAAATGCCTCCCATGGTTGAATAGCCCTTACTGTATGCAGCCATGATCTTGCCTGAAATGCTTCCCATGGTTGAATAGTCCTTACTGTGTGCAGCCATGATCTTGCCTGAAATGCCTCCCATGGTTGAATAGCCCTTACTGTATGCAAAGTGTGGAATGTGCATGTGTGTTTGATGAAAGGGCCATAGGTGTTGGATGAGTGTTGGGCATTGGGGCTTTCAAGACCCTCTGGCCATAAAGTGAGGCTGAGATGGAGGGATGAAGAGGTTTTGAAAAAAAGGCACTCACCCTGACGACCCAAGTGAGGTCATTGAACTTTTTCCTACATTGCACATGGGTCCTAGGCACCATGCTGCTTGAGGACACTCTCTGAGCCACCTCCCTCCACACTCTTCTGTACTCACATGGCAAAGGCCTCCTGCCACTCTCTGGGTACAGAATGGATCTTCTGCGCTCCACCGCGCCAACCAGAGCCTCCAAGGCCTGCTCGCAGAAGCGCTGAGCTCGCTCCCTGGCCCTCTCCATAGTGTTTGGCTGCTAGATTTAGCCACAGGTCTGCCCAGGCCGAGATTCAAGGCTCCAGTGAGCAGGGTGTGGCTGCAGAGCAAGATCGACCCTCCCCTTTAAGAAATGACCGGCACCAGTGTGTCTGTGTTCAATTGCTAACTGACAGCACCTGCGCTGCACCCGCCCTCTGAGGTAGCGCCTCGCTCCTCGGCCTTAGCGCCTTAAGAGAGGTGTGTAGCGCCTGATTTAGCGCTCCAATCACCTCCAGGGGCGATAAAAGCCAAGTTTGCTGTCGGAGGCGATAATTAGCGCCAGGCGCTAAACTTTGCGCACGGCCGATAATGGCGCCCCAAACGGGGCGATACCGAATTTTTCCCCCTATATGTGTTGTACGAAGGCTCTTCAATGTGACTTATCCAATAAAGTTTATTTTCTATTAAGTAGGAATAAATGAAAGGAGAATGTGTGAGTAGAGGAGGAAAGAGTGACAGAAAGAAAGGAATGGAACAAGAATAGAAATAGAGAGAAAATAAAATAATGGAAATCTCAAAAGAAACTATGTACCAGAAATAAAAGAAAATCAGAGACTGTGAAGAGAAACAATAATAACAAAATGTCTAAGGAAAGAAACACAGTAACAGGAATGGAAAGAAGAATTAAAGCATAGAGAAATAGTATGTTATACATTTTAAAGTATACTTTTTGAAGAAGAGCAGGAAGCTGTTGCATTATCCTGGCCAACATTTATCCCACAACCAATATAATCAAAACAGATGATCTGGTCATTTATCTAACTTATGTTTATGTGACCTTGGTGTCCACAAATTGGCTGCTGCATTTACTTTTTTAAAATTCATTCATGGGATGTGGGCCTCGCTGGCAAGGCCAGCATTTATTGCTCATCCCTAATTGCCTTTGAGAAGGTGGTGGTGAGCCGCATTCTTGAACCGCTGCAGTCCGTGTGGTGAAGGTACTCCCACAGTGCTGTTAGGGAGGGAGTTCCAGGATTTTGACCCAGTGACAATGAAGAATCGGCGATATACTTCTAAGTCAGGATGGTGTGTGACTTGGAGGGGAACTTGGAGGTGGTGATGTTCCCATGCGCCTGCTGCCCTTGTCCTTCTAGGTGGTAGAGGTCGCGGGTTTGGGTGGTGCTGTTGAAGAAGCCTTGGCGAGTTGCTGCAGTGCATCTTGTCGATGGTACACACTGCAGCCACGGTACGCCGGTGGTGGAGGGAGTGAATGTTTAAGGTGGTGGATGGGGTGCCGATCAAGCGGGCTGCTTTGTCCTGGATAGTGTTGAGTCTCTTGACTGTTGTTGGAGCTGCACTCATCCAGGCAAGTGGAGAGTATTCCATCACACTCCTGACTTGTGCCTTGTAGATGGGAGAAAGGCTTTGGGGAGTTACTTACTTACAATAAGTGACTAAAAAAGTACTTCATTGGCTGTGAAGTGCTTTGGGACAACTTGAGTTTGTGAAAGGCGCTACAAAAATGCAAGATCATCTATTCTATAGTATAACCTGGGCAAACATAGGAACAAGAATAGGCTATTCACCCAAAGCAGCTTTGTAATCCCAATTCCTTCTACTTCACTGGCTGTGAAACATTCTGGGACATATGAAAGGTACTATATAAATGGTCTTTCTTTCTTTCTTCCACATCCCTTAAAGCCCTTATTTCCTAAATAAATATATCCTAAACACCCTCCTCTCACATGAATGAGAATACACTGAGGTGGAGTTTGGACTTGTGTATATACAGCAAATGCAGATGAAAGCTACATATATATTTCAGTCTTCTTTTAATTTTGTTAAAATAAGCTATGTAATTGTAATGACAAAAACACACAGCTTAATGTGCAGTGATTCACAGCTCTTGTCTAGAAGGAATTTACTATGAATGTCTTAATTAATCAAATAGAATATTGTAACATTGCAGATTCTATTCAGGAAGAAGCAGGTCTGTGCTACAGGGCAAAATGACATTATCGTATGGCTGTCGGGTCAGATTCACAATGATTTCAACCTCAAGTCTCCCCAACAAGTCTGTTGGTTCTGTAACCTAGACCAGTTTCTCTCGGCCAAGAGTTCTCAAAGCACGAGAGGTGCCTCCCTTGTGGAGTGCAGGGAGGTAACAGCAGAGACATTAGAAAATTGTGCTTTCCCACTGATGCGTGAGACGATTACATGCTTGGATGTAAGCAGTGGGCACCAGGAGAACAAAACAAAAGTCGGAAACCTGAGTGCGGCCCCAAGCTGCAAGTCATCAATCATCTGGCACGCAGATCCAGACCCTGAGTGGGCCTGTGTGCCAAGCTGCTTCAAATTGTACTAGCTGATCTCTTGTGGCATTGCTCATAGGTAGGCTGGGGCCTGGAGTACAGATGTTTAGCTACCAAGCTGGAGCTGTGGCTAATCCTGCCTATCACTTTAAGACCACTACGCAGCAACTCCCTGTGGGGGCAGAGGTAACATAATGACGCCAATTAGAGGTTAACTGTCAAAGGAAGTTTCTGCAGATTGGCAGTTGCTTGTAAATCTCTGAGTTCTTCCCATTCAAGGTCAGAAAAAAAACTGCAAGCATTAACTGCCTTCAATGTTTCTTGCAATTTTTTTTCGGGCCGCGCGGCCCCTTTAAGGGGCTAGGCGGTCCATTCAAAATAACACGCAGGCGCATCTTTTCTATTGAAAACAGGCAAGCCGGCTGCGCGGGGCCCATGGAGCGTTGCATGGCTGAGCAGCTTACAGGGAACATTGACTGCCTTCTCTCCTTTTTATTTCTATTTTTGACACTGAAGTGTGACATCTGAAGTATGATGAGTGCACACCAGATGCAAGAGTTTTAATTACATAGATTTTAGGATCTGACCTAAAGGATCCTCAGGCTTCTCCTGATGAAACTTGAAGACCTATTAGGTCACTACTTAACCATTTCTGTTCCAAGGAGAACATTCCAACTTTTCTAACCCCTCCTCATAACTGAAGTCCCTCATCCCTGGTAACGTCCCTGGTAACATCCTCTGTACCCTTTCTAAGGTCTTTATATCTTTCCTGAAGTGTGGCGCCCAGAATTGTCCACAATACTCCAGCTGAGGCCTAACCAGTTGTAATGATCAATAACATGTCATTCTATAGTGGACACTAGGTGGAGCCGTAGAGCTGTGTAGAGCTGTATATAGCTGTATGTTTAAGACTACACTACCCAGCTGTATGTATATTAAGACTACATTACGCATGAGGCACTAGGCTACCCACAAGGCAGCAGTCAAGATGGAAGCCTCTACAGATACTGTACCTAGTCCACATGTGCTCAATAAAAGTGTCTAGCAAAAGCTAGCTGTGTTCATAATAAGAATGTCTATTTATTAATGAACACAAGATGGTACCAGGATGGTGAAGATCTGCTGAAAATTGTGAAAAACGAAATGGAGAATTTGAAGCCACCAGAGCATTTGAAACTCACAGGAAACATCGACTACAATTGGCAGACTCTTAAACAACAATTCGAACTCTACATTGCAGCCATCGGATTTGGTACAAAGCCAGACGCAAGGAAGATAGCATTGCTGCTTACGGATGCAGGCCCACAGGCGATAGAGGTATTTAATACATTCGTATTTAATCCAGAGGAGAACAGAGAAAAATTAGAAGATGTGCTAAAAAAATTTGATGCACATTGCTCTCCCAAAAAGAATGAGACCTATGAAAGATACATGTTCTGTTCTCGGACACAGCAGCAAAATGAGACTTTTGATAGCTTTATAACTGATCTGAAACTGAAAGCACAGACATGTAATTTCTCTGAGCTCAAAGCATCCATGATTCGTGACCAGATTGTGTTTGGTATTCATGATAAAAAAGTCAGGGAACGTCTGTTGAGAGAAACCAAACTAAATTTGGAAAATGCGGTGAAAATATGCCAAGCCAGCGAGCTAGCTCGAAAGCACGTGAAGACTTTCAGTGAAATCAATAATGATGCGATTGTAATGAGTGATAATGCTGCTGTCGGTGCTGTGTCCTACAAGGGGAAGAAACATGGGCAGAACAGAAATGAAAAGCAATCGGAGGATGAAATTTTTAATTGTAAACGCTGTGGTTACAAACACCAGTTAAGACATTGCCCAGCGTTTGGAAAAATGTGCACAAAGTGTAATGGAAAGAATCACTTTGCCAAACAATGCTTTTCAAAAGTAAAAACAACGAAAGGGCAACAAGTTAATGTGATTGAGGACACTGATTTAAGTGAGACATTTTTTGTAGGAATGGTGTCATGTGACAATATCAAAAAAGATACAGAAAATGTGCAGCCTTCAGAAATGGACAATGCTGAACATAAAGTCAATGCAGTAAAAGTGGACAAATGGATGATCCCACTGTAGATAAATGGAGCATTAGTTACATTGAAACTGGACACTGGGGCAAAAGCAAACTTAATCAGTATGAGTGACATAAAAAATATGAAAGAAAAGCCCAAAATACAGAAAAAGTCAGTACTACTGAAGAGCTATAATGGACATAAAATAGATAGCTTAGGTGTATGCAGACTTAAAGTGACAGTCAAAGACAAAGTGCATCATCTCATGTTTTCTGTTGTGGCTGAAAGACTTGATTCGATACTAGGTGACAAAGCTTGTGAAGACTTAGAACTGGTCAAGAGAGTCTACCGTATAAACTGTGCCATAAGCAGACCAGATGACTCAGGTGATGAAGCAGAGAGCCCATCAAGGATGAAAAGGCCAAAGGGTATCCATGTCTTCAAAAAGCCTAGTTTCTCCAAGAAGAAAGAAAAAGACTTTAAGGTCAAAGAGAAGCCAAAGGAAGAAAAGCACAAAGAGGAAAAACACAAGGAGAAAAAGTCCAAAGATATAACCGCAGCAGATGTTGTTAAGCAGTGGAAAGAGAAAAAGAAAAAGAAGAAGCCTGCACCAGAGCAGGAAGCAGTTCCGGTGGATACTCCTTCTTCCCTTCGGCCAATCTTTGGTGTTCCATTAGCCGAGGCTGCTGAGAGGACTATGCTGTATGATGGGATCCAGCTGCCAGCAGTTTTTCGAGAGTGCATTGACTACATTGAGAGTTATGGCATGAAGAGTGAAGGAAACACTGAAACCCTCTCCAAGCAAAGATCGCAAGGAGACCTCGATCTATACAAGAGCAGATCGATGACAATGCCACAACTGCATCTTGTCATTCACCGCCAGAACAATCTCATGAAGACACATCAGACTTACCCGTGTTAAGAAGATCCACACGTGAAGTAAAAAAGCCTGATAGACTTAATCTTTGAGTACAATGTAAAGCTTTGAAAATGTGTTGACTGTTTTGAAAAAGTTTATGTTTATAGAGCACTAACAAAAGTGTTACTGATATTATCTTTATTGTTTTCTTGAAAGTTGATTGATATTGATTTTGTTAAACCTCAAAGAAAGGGGGATGTAATGATCAATAACATGTCATTCTATAGTGGACACTAGGTGGAGCCGTAGAGCTGTGTAGAGCTGTATATAGCTGTATGTATAAGACTACACTACCCAGCTGTATGTATATTAAGACTACATTACCCATGATGCACTAGGCTACCCACAAGGCAGCAGTCAAGATGGAAGCCTCTACAGATACTGTACCTAGTCCACATGTGCTCAATAAAAGTGTCTAGCAAAAGCTAGCTGTGTTCATAATAAGAATGTCTATTTATTAATGAACATAAGACCAGTGATTTATAAAGTTCTAGCTTCCTCCTCCTCCTCCTCCTCCTCCTCCTCCTGCTCTGTATGTTTCTATATTCTGCACCTCTACTTATAAACCCAAGTAACCCATATGCTTTTTTAACCACCATATCAACTTGCCCTGCTACCTTTAAGGATCTGTGTATATGGACACGAAGGTCTCTCTGCTCATCTACACTTCGTACAAATTGTGTAATTTATAATATACTGTATTTCCATATTAGTCCTCCCAAAGTGCATCATTTCACACTTCTGCACATTGAACTCCATTTACCATGCTTCTGCCCATTTAACCATCCTGTCTATGTCCTCCTGAAGTCTACAAATATCCTCATCACTATCTACTACCTTGCCAAGTTTCATATCATCTGCAAACTTGATAATGCTGCTCCCTACACCCAAATCTAGATTGTTTATAAAAATTGGAAAGAATAATGGACCCAAAACTGACCCTTGGGGAACACCACTGCAAACCAGCACTCAGTCTAAAAAGCATCCATCCACCACCACACTCTGCTTTCTGTCATTGAGCCAATTTTTTACCCATACTGTCATGTTCCCCTTAATTCCATGAGCTTTTATCTTCTTATCAAGCCTCATGTGTGGCACTTTGTCCATGCTAGCTCTCCTTGATTAACCCATGCCTTTCCAAATGAATGTTTATTTTGTCCCTGATAATGGTTTCCAATAACTTCCCTACCACCGATGTTCAGTTGACTCGCCTGTAGTTTCCTGGCTTATTCCTCTCCCCTTTCTTGACTAGTGATATAACATTAGCAACCCTCCTGTCCTCCGGCACTACTCGTGTATCCAATGCAAATTGAAAGAGTGTGACTAATGTCTCTGCTATTTCTAACTTTGCTTCTTTCAGGATACATTCCAGGTGACTTACGAACTTCCAGTATTGCTATTCCTTTTAGTCTGTCTTCTCTATCTTTTACTATCCTGTCCATAACTTCCCTCTCCTCTTTTAGTGTAACCTTCACATCATCCGTTTCCTTTGTGAAGACAGGTGCAAAGTAATCATGTAATTCTTTAGCCATGTCCTCTGTCTCTACATTTAGTCCCCTCGTCCAAATCTATATCAATGATTTGGTTGAGGGGACTAAATGTAACATTTCCAAATTTGCTGATGATACAAAGCTAGGTAGCAGTGTCAGTTGTGAAGAGGATGTGACGAGGCTTCAAGGGGATCTCGAGTGAGTGGGCGAGAACATGGCAGATAGAATATAATGTGGATAAATGTGAAGTTATCCACTTTGGTAGAAAAAACAGAAAGGCAGAGTATTTCCTAAATGGTGAAAGGTTGGGGAATGCAGGTGCTCAAAGGGACCTGGGTGTCCTTGTACATGAGTCATTGAAAGTGAATGTGCAGGTGCAGCAAGCCATTAGGAAGGCAAATGGTATGCTGGCCTTCGTTACAAGAGGATTTGAGAACAGGAGTAAAGAAGTCTTACTCCAATTATATAGGGCCTTGGTGAGACCACACCTGGAGTACTGTGTACAATTTTGGTCTCCTTACCTAAGGAAGGATATACTTGCCATAGAGGGAGTGCAGCGAAGGTTTATGAGATTGAATCCTGGGATGGCGGGGCTGTTGTATGAGAAGAGATTGAGTAAACTTGGCCTGTATTCTCTTGAATTCAGAAGAATGAGAGGGGATCTCTTTCATAAATCGTAACTTCTACGAGAAGTAACTCAGGAAGTACTACTGAACTGCCAGCTGAGGGCGCCGCCCGAGGAGTATAAATACTAGGGCGTGGGCCCAGCTTGGCCAGAGACAGTCTGGAAACAGGAAGCTAGTGGCTACTAACTAGACCTCCATGTTTTGTTACAAGTCGATTAAAGCCTTGCTTTATGTACAACCAAGTGCGTAGTGAGTCTTTATTACATCAATCTCATTGAAGCATACAAAATTATTACAGGGCTTGATAGGGTGGATGCTGGGAGAATGTTTCCCTTGGCTGTGGAGTCTAGAACCAGGGGCCACAGCCTCAGGATAAAGGGTAGGCCATTCAGGACTGAGATGAGAAGAAATTTCTTCACACAGAGGGTGGTGAACCTTTGGAATTCTCTACCCCAGAGGGCTGTGGAGGCTCAGTCGTTGGGTATATTCAAAACAGAAGTCGATAGATTTCTGACTAGTAAAGGCATCAAGGAATATGACAATAGGGCCGGTGAATGGAGTTGAGGCAGAAGATCAGCCATGATCTCATTGAATGGTGGAGCAGGGCTGAATGGCCTACTCCTGCTCCTATTTCTTATATTCTTATGTTCTTATGAAGATTTCCCTTTCGGTCCTTCATAAGCCCAACCTTTTCCCCTAGCTAACCCCTTACACACATACATATATATATGTTTAAAAAATGTTTTTGGGTTCAATTTAATGTTGCCTACTAATCTTTTCTCGTAACCTCTCTTTGCCTCCTGTATTAAGCCCGTTTATAAATACAAGTTGTTGTTGTATTAACTTGTTCAATTCCCTCCTGTACTTTCAATAATCTTCCTGGTTGTTAATTGAATCTTGCTCCTGGCATTTGTCATAAGCCTCCTTTTTATGCCTTATTTTAACTTTTGTTTCCTTTGTCATTCAGGGCACATTAGCGCTTAGTGTCAGCTGTGGCTCAGTTAGTAGCACCCTCGCCTCTGAGTCAGAAGGTTGTGGGTTCAAGTCCCACTCCAGAGACTTGAGCACATAAAGCTAGGCTGACACTCCAGTACAGTGCTGAGGGAGTGCTGCACTGTCGGAGGTGCCGTCTTTCGGATGAGGTGTTAAACTGAGGCACCGTCTGCTCCCTCAGGTGGATGTAAAAGATCCCATGGCACTATTTCGAAGAAGAGTAGGGGAGTTATCCCTGAGGTCCTGGCCAATATATCTCTCTCAACCAACATAACAAAAACTGATTATCTGGGCATTTTCACATTGCTGTTTGTGGGAGCTTGCTGTGCGGAAATTGGCTGCTGCGTTTCCCACATTACAACAGTGATTCCACTTCATTGGTTGCAAAGCGCTTTGAGATGTCCGGTGGTCGTGAAAGGTGCTATATAAATGCAAGTCTTCTTCTTACCTTTTCCAGTCAAAGGAATATGCCGAGTTTGTACCTGAACTATCTCTTCCCTGAGTACCTTCCATTGCTCCATTCCTGCTTTACCCTGCAATCACCTTTTCCAATCTACCTGTGCTAGGTCCCTTCCTAAATCACTGAAATTAGCTCTTCTAGCCAGCTGAGCATTTTTATCTTCAAAAGATCAAAAGTAATTTTGGAACCCAGCTTGGAATTCTGCTTAAATGTTACCTTAATGTGATTAAGCAATAAACAAACCAAGTGCTTAATTTTTGTGTATAAATTAATAATGTCAGTGATGTTTGAAAATCGAAATGAACAGCAGGGACCTTTTCAAAATAGTGACGAACTTGCATTAATGAACAGCTTTTCCGGCCCGTTCCCATTTGCGAGTCATGTAGGTCCAGTTTGGTTAAAATTCAGATCAAGTTTTGTTTTGGTAATTGCTCTTGTTATTTCAGTTTTCAATTTATATGCATTCCTTAGTGAGCAGAGCACTTTAGATTGACATACTGTATATGTCCACATTAACAAAGGCTTCAATCAGAACAAACCTAGGCTTAACAACAGCTTACCTCTGTACATGTGTGTGTGTATCTATCTCCGTAACCTCCTCTAGCCCTACATCTCTCCGAGAACTCTGCGCTCCTTCAATTCTGACCTCTTGTGTATCCTCGATTTTCTTCGCCCCTCCATTGGTGGCCGTGTCTTCAGCTGTCTAGGCCCTAAGTTCTGGAATTCTCTCCGTAAACCTCTCTTCCTCACTCTTCCCTTTTAAGGTGCTCCTTAAAACCTACCTCTTTGACCAAGCTTTTGGTCACCTCTTCTAATATCTCCTTATGTGGCTCGGTGTCAGATTTTGTTTGCTAATCGTTTCTGTGAAGCGCCTTGGGACGTTTTACTATGTTAAAGGCGCTATATAAATGCAAGTTGTTATTGCTGTGTGAGAGAGAGAGATAGACACATAAGGGCTCAAATTCCTATCTCCCGCTGTAACCCTGGGAAAATTTGCGGTTAAGCCACAATCGTATCATGTGTTAGGGAGCCAATCTACCTTCTTTAAAAATAAAAAAATCTGGGGGCTTTAATCAAGGGTCTGGGCAACTTCCCTGGCCTGGACCATTACTGGGGCGCATATCTCCCCATGTGGAGGTCAGTACACCTGACCTCTCTGGGTATACTGTCCTCCATTGATACACTGGATCCTGACTGAACCGAAGAAGCCTTCTCACCATTATTTGCCTTGTATCGGATGATCGGAGGTTCTCCGGGAAACAATGGATACCCGGCACAACCTCTAGTGAGCTATGGCTGACTCCTCTTTTCCCACTCCCAGTTCCTCCTGCTCTTTAATGTCACCCTATAATATAGAAACATAGAAGATAGGAGCAGGAGTAGGCCATTCGGCCCCTCGAGCCTGCTCCGCCATTCAATGCGATCATGGCTGATCATCCAAATTCAGTACCCTGTCCCTGCTTTCTCCCCATACCCCTTGATCCCTTTAGCCTTAAGAAATATATCATAATCATAATCAACTTTATTGTCATTGTTAGTGCACAAGTGCAGTACAACGAAATGTAGGCTTGCGGCTCCCGAGAGTGTACATTTAGATTAAGACATTTAAACATTCAACATACATTTGGCTTGTAATACATTAACATAAACATAACCATAATAAAGTGCATTGGCAGATGTGCAGGCTTTAGAGTTTATTTGTGGAGTTCAGTAGGATGACAGCCCTGGGAAAGAAGCTGTTCCTAAATCTGGTCGTACGGGTGCGAATGCATCTGTAGCGTCTCCCAGATGGCAGGAGGGCGAACAGACTGTGGCTGGGGTGGGTAGGGTCTTTGATGATGGACCGTGACCTCTGTAAACAGCGTTTCTGGGATATGTGCTCTATGGTCGGTAGCCGGGTGCCGGTAATGCGTTGGGCAGTTTTGACTACCCGCTGCAGGGCTTTCCGGTCATAGTAGCTACAGCTGCCATACCATACTGTGATACAGTTCGTGAGGATGCTCTCTATTGTGCATCGGTAAAAGTTAGAGAGGATCAGGGGTGACAGGTTACATCTCTTCAGCCTCCTTAGGAAATATAGGTGCTGCTGGGCCTTCTTCACCAGAGAGGAGGTATTGAGGGACCAGGAGAGGTCTTCCGTGATGTGGACTCCGAGGAACTTAAAGCTGTCCACCCTTTCCACCACAGCCCCATTGATGTGGATGGGGGTGTGACTTCCGCCTTTAGACTTCCTGAAGTCCACAATGATTTCTTTGGTTTTCTTGATGTTAAGGGCCAGGTTGTTATCGGCGCACCACTTCACGAGATGCTGGACCTCCTCCCTGTAGGTTGACTCATCGTTGTTGGTGATCTGGCCTACTACCGTGGTATCATCTGCAAACTTGATGATGGTGTTGGAATCATGAACAGCCACACAGTTGTGGGTGAAGAGGGAGTAGAGGAGGGGGCTCAGCACACATCCTTGTGCGGCCCCCGTGTTCAGGGTCAGCGGGGGGGAGGTGTGGTTACCTAATTTGACAGACTGGGGTCTGTTTGTTAGGAAGTCCAGGGTCCAGTTGCAGAGGGAAGTGTTCAGGCCAAGAGTGTGGAGTTTGGTGGCCAGCTTGTTGGGGACGATAGTGTTGAATGCTGAGCTGTAGTCTATGAACAGCATTCTGATGTAGGTCTCTTTACCATCTAAGTGATTCAGTGCAGAGTGTAGAGCAGTTGTGATTGCATCCTCCGTTGATCTGTTTGCACGATAGGCAAACTGGTGTTGGTCAAGAGAGGCGGGAACACTGGCTTTGATGTGAGCCAGGACCAGTCTCTCGAAACACTTCATTATGATGGGTGTGAGTGTGACAGGTCGATAGTCGTTCAGGCACGTCACAGCCGTCCAACTCCTTCTTGAATATATTTAATGAATTGGCCTCCACTGCCTTCTGTGGTAGAGAATTCCACAGGCTCACCACTCTCTGGGTGAAGAAATTCCTCCTCATCTCAATCCTAAATGGCTTACCCCTTATCCTTAGACTGTGACCCCTGGTTCTGGACTCCCCGACCATCGGGAACATCCTTCCTGCATCTAGTCTATCCAGTCCTGTCAGAATTTTATAAGTTTCAATGAGATCCCCTCTCATTCTTCTAAACTCCAGCGAATATAAGCCCAATCGACCTCTCCTCATACGTCATTCCTGCCATCCCAGGTATCAGCCTGGTGAATCTTCACTGAACTCCTTCCATGGCAAGAACATTCTTCCTCAGATAAGGCAACCAAAACTGCACACAATGTTCCTGTACTCAAAACCTCTCGCTACGAAGGCCAACATACCATTTGCCTTCTTAACCGCCTGCTGCACCTGCATGCTTACCTTCAGCGACGGGTGCACAAGGACACCCAGGTCTCGTTGCACTTCCCCTTCTCCCAATCTACTGCCATTCAGATAATAATCTGCCTTCCTGTTTTTGCCACCAAAGTGGATAACCTCACATTTATCCACATTATATTGCATCTGCCATGCTTCTGCCGAATCACCCAACCTGTCCAAATCATCCTGAAGTTTCTCGGCATCCTCCTCACAGCACACACGCCCACCCAGCTTTGTGTCGTCTGCAAACTTGGAGATATTACATCTAGTTCCCTTGTCTTCCCTCTGACTCTAATTAAATGCTCTTGAGTGGGTATATCTTGGCTGGTATCTGAGTAAGTAAGTTGCCATGACAGAACAGGTGAGGCTGGTAAAAGACTTGTGAAGCTGCCAGGCTGCCTTTGAAAATGCTCATTTTCTGGCTGAGCCGATGTTAGGTTTTAAAGTGAATAATGTCTTAATAGTGGAATCTCACATTTGATGTTAAAGATGCAATCGAGCAATAATTGGAGACCTTGCATTACAGGTGAACGTCTGGAGACTGCAACTACTCACGGTAATGCAGAAGATTCCGGCCATTGCCAACCTGTTCCTGGCAGCTCACCTCCACATTTCCAATCCCCAACTGTCCTTCCTGGGGAGTGAAGGTGATTCCTCCTCAAGCGCCTGAGAAACCTAAAAAATGGACCCTACGAATTTAGCAGTGGGACCAACACCTGAGCAGATTGGACGCAGGTCATCCCACTACTAAATTGGTATGCTTTTTATGCCCTAAAAATGGGTGCAATGTGCACCAATTTCTACCCATGGGGCAGGATTTTCATTGGGCCGTGGAGGCGGGATTGGAGGCGTGTGGGGGGTTAAAATCCCAAAATCGGGGGGCACAAACCCATCCCGCCACCCAACCTGCCTCCATGCCAGTTTCAAAGGAGGCGGGTACCTGACCCGCACTGGGACTCACCTCCCCGAGGCGGGAAGGGGATTAGTGCCAATTAACTGCCTGTTAACAGGTAGTTTACAGGCAGTTTTTAGCCTAATCCCTATTTTCATTCTTGAAGTGTGGGATTCCCGACAGCTCCAAACCACGCCAAGTTAGCGAGGCGGGCCGTCGGGATGAAGGGCTTGGAGGGGTCGAGATGTCCGGTGTTCAGGTGAGTGATGGGTGCATGAGTGCAAAGGTAAGTGTGTTTGGTGTGTGTAAAGTGTTTAAAGAAGTTTTACTTACATGTACTTACCTTTACAGCCTTCCTTCCTTCAGGTCTCGGGAGTCCCTCATCTCACCGGCACAGCAAGCAGAATGGCCACGATCTGTCAAAATCTGCAACATTCAGCTTTCTGTTCCGGGGAGATCTCTAAATCATCCTGAGAGGAAGGAATTAACTTGGAGTACAGATTGTCAGTGTTTGACAGCTTCAAACAGCTGTGAAACGCTGATATTTCATCTGTCAAAAAATCTGTGATGTTGCCGGGTGGCCCCTAATTGGCCTGCTGAGCCTGCTGGGCGGGCTCAACCAGGTCAATCAAGTCAAAATCGCGTGGGTTGGCTACAACTCGATGGAGGCGGGACTACAACCCTGAAAGTTGTAGTCCCGCCTCCTCAATGAAAACCCAGCCCATGGTCGCTAAATACTGGGTTGACATCCAGTGAGGTGCTCGTATCTGGACGGAGTGACCACTGGTTGAGGGGTAGTCTTCCCATCTCTGCATCAGCAGGGTTAGGTTCAGGACCCACTCCAGACAGCACCGGCAAGCCGAGGCATTTAACACCATCGCGCAAAGTCAAAATTACCCCCAGTGCTTTTGAGGAGGAGGGGGGAAAACCTGGGATGGTGTGTGGTAGGGGGTTGTGATGCCGTTACTGTTACATGACGGGTGCACGGAATACAGCAGAGGAGATATGGCATAGGAACATAGGAACAGGAGGAGGCCATTCAGCCCCTCGAGCCTGTTCCGCCATTCAATGAGATCATGGCTGATCTGTAGCCTAACTCCATCTACCCACCTTGGCTCCATATTCCTTAATACCCTTGGCTAGCAAAAATCTGTCAATCTCAGATTTAAAATTATTAACTGAGCTAGCATCTACTGCTTTTTGTGCGAGAGAGTTCCACACTTCTACCAGCCTTGGCGTAAGTGAAAGCATGATTAAATAAAGATTGTAACGACATACAACCTGAAGGCACTGCTGGCACATGACTTGTATTGTAAAATGTAATATAAATAGCAGCACATTTCCAGGAAATAAACTGTATTGTGATGTTATTGTGAAATTATCATATCTTTCATGGAAATAAGTAAATCTGAAATGGAAAGAAATACAACATAGAGGAAAAAGAGGAATTAATTAAATAAAAACAAGGATTATCTATATTTATGTCAGCTGTAGCTCAGTGGGTAGCACACTCGCCTCTGAGTCAGAAGGTTGTGGGTTCAAGTCCCACTCCAGAGACTTGAGCACAAATGCCTAGGCTGACACTCCAGTGCAGTGCTGAGGGAGTGCTGCACTGTCAGAGGTGCCATCTTTCGGTTGAGATGTTAAACCGAGGCCCCATCTGCTCTCTCAGGTGGACGTAAAAGATCCCAAGGCACTATTTCGAAGAAGGGCAGGGGAGTTATCCCTGGTGTCCTGGCCAATGTTTATCCCTCAACCAACAGATTATCCGGTCATTATCACACTGCTGTTTGTGGGAGCTTGCTATGCGCAAATTGGCTGCTGCGTTTCCCACATTACAACAGAGACTCCACTTCAAATAATACTTCATTGGCTGTAAAGCACTTTGAGACGTCCGGTGGTCGTGAAAGGCGCTATATAAATGCAAGTCTTTCTTTATAGTTATGAGTAACACAGCAACTTAGTTAGGACTGGTAATGATTACTGAGCCTATCTTTACAGCAGGAAATTTCCCATTTGTTTGAACAAACTAATTTTGGGTGTGTACGCTTAGAATTAGAGCGGGATTGTAAAACAGTAATGAACTAACACTATATTGTCTACTATAATGCTCTTTTAGGGCCAGTCATTAATACTGAGCCATCTCTATCACACATGCACAGAAGGAAGCCATTTGGCCCATCGTGCCTGTGCCGGCTTTTGAAAGAGCTCTCCAATTCTACGTCAGTTGCTTTTTAATGATTCAGAAATCCCTCAGAATTCAACGTTTCAGGCATTTTCCTTCTCTTTGTGTTCTGTTTTCATTTCAGAATCCATGTGTTCCTCATAAAAAAAATATTATTTATAATTGATGACAATCTCTAGATCAACCATTTGCTTTTTTCCTAAAATGCTAAACGTGTATTATTTTTGGACTGAAGTATCTCAAGGAGCTAACTGAGCAAAAACACTACAATACAGCCTTGTTATACTCCAGGCAACTGATTTATAGTTTTCATGCAAAAATGGATGGCATTATGAAATTCGACCCGGCAAAATTCTCAGAATCCCATGTAATAAATGTAGAATCTGTCTTGTTCAGTCACCGTTTGTCAATGTCCCTGGTCATAACATGTCTTGGTATAATGCGATTCTACTTATAAGGCGACATATTCATGTGTGCCTGAGTTCCCAGTGCTTTCAATGCAAGAGTGATGGTTTGCTTACTTAAGAGTCTGCAATGATGAGGTGTTAAGCACTGTTAATTGGACAGCTAGTTGAACGAAGAGTGTTAATATTGCAAGTGTGGTGATAAAAAGGTGCTAATTTTTCTGTTACGCTGATGTTATTTGGGCACTGGATATCGTTTCAGTGCAGTTCTACATTCTGTGAGCTGATCCACAATGCTTGAGCTTTTAGGTGCTTTTATTTTGCTGTTCCAATTTTGGGACAGCCTTTTAGAGATGCTCTCTCCTGTTTACATTCCCAACTGGTGTTCTCAGTTGGAACCCAAGCTTGAATTGGAGCCAGTATCAAATTTAAATACTTCATAATTGCAATTTCAATTTTCTGTGCCAAACTCATAACCCCTACCTTATCCTGTCTCTTAGAAATAATTTTCCCTTCCCCGTAAAGGGCCCCCCTACCCACATTATCCATAAGCAAGATTTTATTTCTTTCTCTACTGTGGCAAAAATTCTGTTATTTCTTCAAGAGGAAGCATTGATGACTGCGAGCAATCCTGAAAAAAATCACCCTTGCTCCCTTTACCTTAAATGTATGCATCCCAACCTCAATATTATTTCCTTAGGATGACGGACTTCTGGTCCATAATATCATCAGCATCCACATGCAACACAACTACAGTTACCTTGATGTCCCCTTCATTCTATTATTAATATCCTTAACTCTAGCCCCAAGCAAACACATAACTGCCTTGCCGAATTTCTCACCTCTACTCTGCCCTTTATCTGCACTCTGACCAATGGAATCCCCAATCAGCAAACCTCTGTTATCTTCCGATTAGGCACTTTACAGCCTTCCGGACTCAATATCGAGTTCAACAATTTCAGATCATAACCTCGGCCCCCATCATATTTTTATATATTTTTTATCCACACTTTTGGTTTGTGCCTTTTCCTTTTTTTTTCTCCCCCACATGGCAGCTGTCTCTCACTCTGCCAGCGCATTTCACACTTCATCTAGAGCCATCCTTTGTCTCTTTACCTGTCCTATTACCATCTTGTCTCGCCTTGAATATCTCTTAATGTCTCTTCACCTATCACAGACCTGCCCTTTTGTTCTTTCATCCCCTCCCCCATTTCCCAGCCCCCAAACTTGCTTTTTAATCTGTTTCATTTCCTGCTTTTTTCTCAGTTCTGACGAAGGGTCTTCGACCTGAAACGTTAACTCTGTTTCTCTCTCCACGGATGTTGCCTGGCCTGCTGAGTTTTCCCAGTGTTTTCTGTTGTAACCTCTGTTATTTCCCTTGCAGTTTACATTTAGTGTTGTCGCTTGCTGATTAGAGAGTTTGGTTTTTGAACATACGGTAGGTAAGTTTATGCTGGCATGAGGAACCTTGTCTACGGGGATCGCATATCAGAAAATTCCGGTGGGCACTGCCCACAATTTTCCAGCCAAACTGGTTGGACAATTGTGGGCAGTGCCCAATGTTCCCTCTAAATTTTCATTGTTGCGCGCAGCCTGTTTATTTCAATGTGCGGTACCTATGCGGCCGCACACGCACAGTTTCTTAGAGGGAACAACTTGCGAGCAGCCTGCACAGTGCTTCCAGATTGTTGCATGGCCACACACACGTGCAACTCAGAGGGAACACTGGCAGTGCCCCCTCCTCCCCTTTAATTTCCGATATACCCTCCCGGCAGAAATAAAAACAATAGAAATAAGAGCAGGAGTGGGCCATCCGGCCCCTCGAGCCTGCTCCGCCACTCAACAAGATCATGGCTGATCTTCTACCTCAACTCCACTTTCCCGCCCGATCCCCATATCCCTTGATTCCCTGAGAGTCAAAAAATCTATCGATCCCAGTCTTCGATATACTCATCGACTGAGCATCCACAGCCCTCCGGGGAGCTCGCTGTCGAGAATGTGGGCTCATTAAATGACCCCTATGGCCCCATCCTCCTGGCTAGTTTCCTTTATTATCATTTATTTAACACCGTCATCAATAGAGGCCATCTTTAATTCGCTGTCCATCTACGTCAACATCAACAACAACTTGCATTTATATAGCGCCTTTAACATGGTAAAACATCCCAAGGTGCTTCACAGGAGCGTTATGCCTCGCGAAGCCCCTCAGAAACCTGTGAAGCATCAGTTCAGCTCCAGCTCCGAAATCTATTACTATCTACAATTGTTTTTGGCCATAACTGTAAGAGGAAGTACAGGAGGGGGGGCCTCACAAATTCTGTGGAGGACGCAAAGAATCTCCAAAGGGATATAGACGGGCTAATTGAGTGGGCAAAAATCTGGCAGATGGAGTTTAATGTGGGAAAATGCGAGGTTATCCACTTTGGTAGGAAAAATAAAAAAGCAAATTATTATTTAAATGGGGAGAGATTACAAAATGCTGAGGTACAGAGGGATCTGAGGATCCTTGTCCATGAATCACAAAAGGTTAGCATGCAGGTACAGCAAGTAATTAGGAAGGCAAACGGAATGTTGGCCTTTATTGCAAAGGGAAGGAGTATAAAAGTAGGGAAGTCCTGTTACAACTGTACAGGGCGTTGGTGAGACCACACCTGGAGTACTGCGTACAGTTTTGGTCTCCTTATTTAAGGAAGGATATACTTGCATTGGAGGCAGTTCAGAGAAGGTTCACGAGGTTGATTCCAGAGATGAAGAGGTTGTCTTATGAAGAAAGGTTGAGCAGGTTGGGCCTATACTCATTGGAGTTTAGAAGAATGAGAGGGGATCTTATTGAAACATATAAGATTCTGAAGGGGCTCAACAGGGTAGATGCAGAGAGGATGTTTCCCCTCGTGGGAGAATCTAGAATCTAGAACTAGGGGGCATAATTTCAGAATAAGGGGGCACCCTTTTAAATTGGAAATGAGGAGGAATTTCTTCTCTCAGATGGTCGTGAATCTTTGGAATTCTCTTCCCCAGGGAGCTGAGGAGGCTGGGTCATTGAATATATTTAAGGTGGAGATAGACAGATTTTTGAAAGGTAAGGGAGTCAAGGGTTATGGGGAGCGGGCAGGGAAGTGGGGTTGAGGCCAAGATCAGATCAGCCATGATCTTATTGAATGGCGGAGCAGGCTCGAGAGGCCAAATGACCTACTCCTGCTCCTACGTCTTATGTTCTCATGGGATAGATCTGCCTCGCAAAGTGTCCTAATCAACTAAAACCCTCGGTCCCGATTTTCATCCCCAGTGTAAGTTGGCCAGTGCACTTTACGCAAGCACCCGACTTGACCTCAGCTGAGCTGGCTGTGCTCCCGGGCTTCTTCGCATTTAAATGACCTGATGCAGCACAAAGTCCCAGTGGGTTGTTTTTTACTCTTGGCCTGCTGGCCCGCTGTCGGAATCAGTGGTCAGGTGGTCTCCGCCAGTGTCGTCCTGCCGCACTGAAGAGTTTATTTTATTTCCAGCCCTGAAAGGACCTTCTGGCCAAGTTGTGACAGGTCATCGCAGAAAGCGGTGGTTCAGAGGGACAAACCTGCAACTGCCATGGAGTGAACTATTCTCGAAGTCTCTGCTGAACGAAAAGCCTGACTGCACAGAAGGACATAGACGCTGAAGGCTGCGAGCAAAAACGAGGACAGATTGAGATCGTGTTCCTGTAGTAATGTTAATAGCTCACACGAAATTCATCCCTTTCTCACTGAGAGATCAAAGCGGGCTCACGGTTTTCGCCAAGTCAACAATGACACTCCACCAGTGCGGTATAAACAGTAAGACCACATACGTCACCTGTAACATTTTTTAGTAATGGTTTGGCCGCATATTTGCCTAAGAGGTACAACAGGTCTAGCAAAGGAACAGAATGAATGCTGTGTTGCTGCTGAGTCACTGCTGCTGGTGATGTGCCCACCAAAAGAGACACCACGTTGTTCAACTAGTCAACAGAGCAGGGTGTATAGCCTCGCAAAGCAGAATTCCAGATGAGATTGTTGCCAGTCTAGTGGCTAAGAATACCACATTCAGTATGCAGAATCTGAACAAAAAGGAAATGGTCTACAAGACTGGGATCCACTGGGAGAGGGTCGGACTTGCTTCAATGGGTAATTACTGGATCAAGGTCAAGGACTGCCACATGGAGTTGTGGACTGTACATCTGGTGCTGAACTAGGGACTGGTGTTATTGCTTAGGGTTGCTGCCCTATTAGACTGTCTCACAGAAGGGTGTGCGTGCCCCTGATACATTCTGATGACAATTGTTTGATCTACAAAATGACGGCAGATAACGAAATTGCGGCCTCTGGTTCAAAGTGGTCCTGACACCACTGATGATGTACCAGAGGAAACTGAAATTGAGCCTGAGAAGGAGAAGCCAACAACAAACAAAGTTGCCTGGCACTGGAGAAAGCATTCCTCTGGCTAGAATCCCAACCAGTTGAGCCTGTATGACTGCTCCAGCTCAGAAACATTTTGCCGTGCACCAGAACTGCAAAGCGAGATGAGTTACACCGAGTATTGACAGAGCTGTTCATAGTACAGTGAGATAGTCAGACAATATATTGTGCTGCACTGAATTCTGGTGAAAGATGTGATGATTTCCAGTACTGTGACTGTATCTTTTACTGAACACTAAAAATTTGCATATATATGTGCCTTTAATGCAATATAGGTGCTTCACGTAGGAGACAATGGCCTAGAAATTCGATCTCCCTGGCACACCTTCCTGGCAGTGACTGGGGGAAACTGCCTCTGCAGGCTATAGGTCATGAGGGAGACTGTGCCATCTGCTGCACAGAGACCTGCAGCCAACCTCCGCCATAGAGATGAGAAGGCCACCAACTCCCTCAACCTTTCTCTCTTTGCCTCCTTCCAAGCTAAGATAGAGTTAATTTGCAATAGCAACTAATTTGCTGCTCACTGATATATCAGAGAAATGACCATTGCATGATTGAGGAGAGCAAGCATTTCCAGCCTCATCCCTCCACTGGATAGCGACAGCGGTGGGACACGGCTGCTGAATTTCACGACACTGTTTACATTTTACAAAGTATGGAAGTCATTGTTGGCACCCACATGGCCATGCAGACAGCAGGCCTCTCCTCCTCCGCTGGGTACCGTCACGTGTTGCTCCTCACCTGTAGGTTGTGACTCATCCAGTTCCACCTCATCAAGCTCACTAATTGTATCCTCCAGGGTGTGTGGATCTGTGCTGGGGCTTGCAAACATTAGCGAGAGGGTTACAAGGTGCTATGAAGTCCTGTCTTGTCTCTGATCGATGCCAGTGCTGAAAGTCTTCTGTTCCAGGACTATAATGACAGAAGAGGAATGTATATTAAAATACTGGCGACAAGAGAGATATTGAAATTCCAATTTTAATTGGAAAATGGTATGATGTTTTTGTGGTTGCGTGTATTCCTGTGTGGGAGTAAGTGAGAAGGGAGACAGGACATAACAAGAACAGTTTTGGTACTAGCCCTGAGCTTGGGAGAGGCCTCTGACTTCACCATCCCCTACTCCCTCCGTGCTATTATAAGCAAGGAGGTCCAGGATGGCCTCCTCTAAAGGAGTTTCAGCTTTCACAATTTTGGGAACATCTCGCGTTTAGTACAGTATGTTCTATTTTATTAAGTGCAATTTTGGTCTTGCAGTCTTAGAATGTTACAGCACAGAAATAGGCCATTGGACCCATCAAGTCTATGCTGGTGGTTTTCTCCACATGAACTTCCAAGTCTAAAACCACTCTCCTTCTTGTTCCTCCTTTAGCATCCCTCTTTCTTAAGCAACTATTTCATTCTCTTTAAAAGAAATAATAGATTCTGCTTCAGCGACTTCTGGCAGGGAAACTGCGATCTCACCACCTTTTGTGTAAATAATTTTACTTTCTTATCAAGTCTCTCTTTGTAGTGTATGTACCTTTAAGGGGAGAACTACTTTTTACAGCTCCTGTATACTGTAGTACCGGCAGTGACCACACCTTTATATAAACCCTGAGTAGGGATCTGTACGTTTAGTTTTAGAGTAACCCTCATCCAGTAAATACCTGTTGATTGTTCCTGCAGTCTCGTGTCTAGTTATTGAAGGACACACTACATCAAAAATACACGGATCTAACAGTGGCGACGAGGCAGATTCGAACCTACCTGCAACTCTGCATTACCTCCCAGGGATTCGCTCCTGGAGAACAGTGGAAGAAAGTTGAGGCCAGAAGCACGGGCGTCGACCACGAGCAATCGCCCAGTCATCTAGCAGAGATTGAGCATCGCAGGGGAGGCTGTTGAGAGCTGGGCTTGGTTCTCCAGTCGTGGTGGTCCAGCAAAATGGGCTGGCAACAGGTACGGCGCAGACCCTTCTGGACAGCGGCGGCTAGAGCCGACCGACGGCACAGAAAAGGCCGAGCAGCGTCGATGGGAGAAGAGAGAGGGTAGAGCGCACAGGGCGCAGCCGGTGTTCAGGACCGAGCGGCGTCGACGGGAGAAGAGAGAGGGTAGAGCGCACAGGGCGCAGCTGGTGTTCAGGACTGAACGGCGTCGACAGGAGAAGAGAGAGGGTAGAGCGCACAGGGCGCAGCCAGTGTTCAGGACCGAACGGCGTCGACGGGAGAAGAGAGAGAGGCGTGAAAGAAAACGCGCAGAGCGCAGCCGGTGTTCAAGAGATGAGCAGCGTCAGCGGGGAAGAAAGGGAAACGCGCAGAGCGCAGCCGGTGTTCAAGGGCTGAGCAGCCGCAGCGGAGAAGAAGGGAGAGCGCGGGAAACGCCATTTTGAGCCGCAGCGGAGAAGAAGGGAGAGTGTGGGAAAACGCCATTTTGAGCCGCAGCGGAGAAGAAGGGAGAGCGCGGGAAAACGCCATTTTGAGCCGCAGTGGAGAAGAAGGGAAGCGCGGGAAAACGCCATTTTGAGCCAGTCTAACCACACCCAGGGATGCCGAAGAGTGGCAGTATCACAGCGTTCGACAATGAAGTCGAAGATTGGACGACATATGTCGAACGCATAGAAGTGTACTGCAAGGCGAATGAAGTGCCAGATGAGAGGAAAGCGCTGGTATTGTTGAATTCCATGGGTGCAAAAATGTATGGCTTACTGCGAAACCTAGTAACCCCAGAGAAGCCAGTGGACAAGGATTTTGGAAACATAGTGTCAACCCTACAGAATCACTTAAACCCCACACCGCTGCTGATAGCAGAAAGATTTAAGTTTCACAAAAGGAACCAGCATAAAGATGAAAGTAATGCTGAGTATTTAACGGAACTGCGTAAGCTATCGAAACACTGCCAGTTTGGAGCGGGACTGGCAGATACCTTAAGGGACAAGTTTGTGTGTGGGCTTCAAAGTGAAGGAACCCAGAAACGGCTTTTATCTGAAAAGGACCTTACGCTGGAAAAGGCTTTCAGCATGGCAGTATCACACGAAGCAGCCGCACAGGGCGCTGCAGAGATACAACGGAGACCGCAAGAATATGGCACAAATGAAATGTCATACGGAACAGTGAAGTGTTATTGCTGCGGCAGAACAACACACGACCATAATGATTGCTGGTTTAAGGACAAAGTGTGCAGACAGTATGGAAAAGTAGGACACATAGCAAGAGTCTGCAGGTCGGGAAAGAAAACCAGCAGCAAGAAATCTCCACAGGAGAAGTACAAGAAGGTACATAAGGTGACGGAGAGTAGTTCAGACGAACAGAAAAGTGATACAGACTCCGGAAGCAAGGAGCTGGGTTGTCTGAAACTACATAATGTGATCCAAACGGAGGATCATCAAACTATCTGGGTCACGCTCAAGATAGCTGGAGTCCAAGTGAAAATGGAATTGGACACAGGATCAGCCCTATCAGTCATAAACCGAAGGGACTACAAGCGGCTATTCTCACATATACCCTTGAGAGATACAGAGATTGTCTTGAAGACATACACGGGGCAAAAAGTCTACCCCAAAGGAAAAATAAGGGTGAACGTTGTATATAACGATAAGGAAACACCAAAAATGGACCTATATGTATTGCCAGATGGAGGACCACCACTACTAGGACGTGAATGGATCCGGAAGATACAGCTAGATTGGCATTCCATACAAGCACTGACTGTAAATGCCAAAAAGGATGACGACGCCACACCTGGACGACTGTCAAAAATGCTAACTGACGCACAAGAAGTGTTCCAGGAGGGACTTGGAACACTAAAAGGCATAACAGCGACGATCAAAATAGAGGAAAATGCAAGCCCAAAGTTTTTTAAGGCCAGACCGGTGCCGTATGCGATCCGCCCAGCCGTCGAAGCAGGGCTGGAAGGTTTGGAACGTTCAGGAGTACTGTCCAAAGTGGACTGGAGCGAGTGGGCCACACCCATCGTTCCTGTAATGAAGAGGTCGTTGAGTAATACGCCTGGGGAACCAAAGAAAGTTTGCATCTGTGGGGACTTTAAGGTGACAGTGAACCCAGTCCTTCACACGGTGCAATATCCGCTTCCGCGGATTGAAGATATTTTCGCCTCGCTATCTGGAGGGAAACGCTTCACTAAGATTGATCTGGCCCAGGCGTACCTGCAAATGGAGGTAGAAGAAGCCTCGAAACGGTACCTCACGATCAACACTCATAAAGGTCTCTACCAATACAACCGGCTGGTGTTCGGGGTAGCATCAGCTCCGGCTATTTGGCAAAGGGCAATGGATCAAGTCCTGCAAGGGATTCCAGGGACCCAGTGTTATTTGGACGACATCTTGGTCACGGGCGAAAATGACAGTGCTCACCTTGCCAACCTGGAGCAGGTGCTCACTAGATTGAAGGAATATGGGCTCCGAGCAAATCGCCACAAATGCGAGTTTTTCCAGAAGCAGATCTTGTATTGTGGCCACGTTATTGATGAAGAGGGGTTACATAAGTCCCCAGAAAAGATTGAGGCAGTAGTCAAGGCTCCAGCACCGGAAAATGTGTTACAACTGAGGTCGTTCGTCGGGCTGGTGAACTACTACCATAAGTTCTTGCCGAATTTGTCTACAGTACTACACCCACTGAACACCCTACTGCAAACGGGGGTACCATGGAAGTGGAGTGACAAATGTAAACGAGCTTTCCAGAAGTGCAAAGAATTGATCACATCAAAAGAGGTGTTGGCTCATTTCAACCCAGCACTACCAATTCGGTTGGCGTGTGATGCGTCACCCTACGGCATTGGAGCGGTGCTGTCGCACAAGTTCCCGGACGGCTCGGAGAGGCCGGTAGCCTTTGCGTCTCGGTCACTAACCTCAGCCGAGCGTAACTACGCCCAGATTGACAGGGAGGCCCTCAGCCTAGTATGGGGAGTGAAAAAGTTGAACCACTATCTGCACGGGCAGAAGTTCACCTTGCTGACTGACCACCAACCACTTGTCTCCATCTTTAATCCAAAGAAGGGCGTTCCGGTGATGACTGCGCAACAGCTACAAAGATGGTCGCTTTTTCTAGGGGCGCACCAATATGAAATCGAGTATAAGGGCACGAAACAGCATGGAAACGCTGATGGGCTATCACGCCTGCCACTGCCTACTGCGGAGGAAGCACCAGCAGTGGACCCTGTCGAAATATTTCATTCGACTATAATTGAACGCTTGCCAGTAACTAACGCTGATATAGAGAAGGAGACCCGAAATGACCCGACACTGTCTCGGGTATATGACTTGACGGTGAAGGGATGGCCAACACATGGCGACTCACTGTTGCCAGCATTCTCATCCAGAAGAGAACAGCTGTCAGTATGCCAGGGGACCTTGATGTGTGGATCCCGAGTGGTAATTCCACCCAAGTTAAGGGAGAGAGTGCTCAATGAGCTTCATGAAGGCCATCTGGGAGGGGTAAAAATGAAAAGCCTTGCTAGGGCTTATGTGTGGTGGCCGGGGATCGATCAGCAAATCGAGGACCTGACAAAGAGCTGCTCAGGATGCCAGAAGGTCCAAAATGCACCACCACATGCCCCTCTACACCCATGGGAGTGGCCCTCATCTCCATGGCAACGGGTGCATATTGATTTTGCTGGTCCATTCATGGACTCAATGTTTCTAATAGCCGTGAATGCGCACTTGAAATGGCCTGAGGTAATCAAAATGTCCTCCACCACCACGGAGAAAACTATTGCAGTCCTACGGACCATATTTGTCAGGAACGGCTTGCCAGAGCAGATTTGCTCTGATAACGGACCACAGTTTGTGTCCGAAGAGTTTCTAAGATTCATGAAAAGGAATGGGGTAAGACATTACACATCCGCCCCGTATCATCCAGCCACAAATGGATTGGCTGAGAGGTTCGTACAAACCTTTAAGAAAGCAGTAAGGGCCATGTGCGATGACGACATTCCACTGCAGCATAAGGTGGACAATTTCCTGTTAGCCTACAGAAATGCGACACATGCAGTCACCAACCAGACCCCGGCCATGATGTTCTTTAACCGAAGGTTGAGATCTCATCTGGATTTGCTCAGACCCAATGTACGAAGAGATGTTGAGAATAAGCAATTCCAGCACATCAATGAGAAGCCGACAAGGAGCTTCAATGTAGGGCAACCAGTCTTGGCCCACGACTACCGAACAGAGAAATGGCAACCAGGAATGATATGCACACAGCAGGGGCCACTAATGTACACAGTGGATGTTGGGGAGAACATTGTGAGACGCCATGTCGACCAGATCTTAGAGTCACAGGAACGAGTCAACCCCATGTCTTGCGCACCTGGTGATGAACCCGACATACAGGTAGCATCTACCCCAGAAACAGTAGCATCGGAAGCTGATGAACCAACTGATGACAGGGGGCCTCCGCACCAAGAACAAGACACTCAGGAAAGGCGCTATCCAGAAAGGATCAGGAAGCCGCCCCAAAGACTGAATTTATAAATGGACTATTTTCAGTTAATGTGCATGTTAAAAGTGTTAATTGTTAAATGAATGTTATGGTACTGCCAATCTAAAAGGAGAGGAATTGTAGTGTATGTACCTTTAAGGGGAGAACTACATTTTACAGCTCCTGTATACTGTAGTACCGGCAGTGACCACACCTGTATATAAACCCTGAGTAGGGATCTGTACGTTTAGTTTTAGAGTAATCCTCATCCAGTAAATACCTGTTGATTGTTCCTGCAGTCTCGTGTCTAGTTATTGAAGGACACACTACATCAAAAATACACGGATCTAACACTCTTCATAACTGCAATCTCTCATCCCTGCAAGCAGAGATATAGGGCTGGATTTTGTCATTGGGGGCGGGTTGGGGGCGGATCAGGTAGTTAGCGGGTCCCGCCCCTGCCTCCGATGTGAGGCGGGACAATTGAGAGATTTTGCCCTAATTGGGCACTTGATTTCCAGCGTGTGGGAACCCCTGGCCCAATGAGTCTTTTGGTCCTGAAACTCGCCTCTGAGGACGTCATCTATGCAGCTGTATTTAAGGCCTGCAAGCAGCCTTGGTTCATTTTCTACCTTATAACTTTGTTGCTGAGACTTCTGGGACAAGTGGCTCAGCGCATAGCCTCCTCAGATGAGGATGAGGAGGAGGAGGAGGAGAGCGGCAATGTTCTCGCGTGCTGCTGCCGTTGGTTGTTGCGCCTTCGCAAGCTGTTCAGTGTCACTCTCCTCCTCCTCCTCCTCATCTGAGGAGGCTATTCCCTGAGCCACTTGTCCCTCAGGCAGCTGCAAGCCATGATGCTGTGCCATGTTGTGAAGTGCACAGCAGACCACGACAATTCTGGAGACCCTGGCTGCTGAGTACTGCAGGACTCCACCGGATCTATCAAGGCATCTGAATCACATCTTCAGCAAGCTGATGGTTTGCTAAATAATCCTTTTTTTGATGATGTAACTGGTAAAATAGATAAGGGAGAACCAGTGGATGTGGTGTATTTGGACTTTCAGAAGGCTTTTGATAAGGTCCTGCATAAGAGGTTAGCGTGTAAAGTTAAGGCATATGGGATTGGGGGCAAGGTATTGACTTGGACAGAGAACTGGTTGGCAGACAGAAAGCAAAGAGTTGGAATAAACTGGTCTTTTTCTGAGTGGCAGGCAGTGACTAGTGGGGTACCGCAGGGATCAGTCCTTGGACCCCAGCTATTCACAATATATATTAATGATCTAGACAAGGGAACAAGATGTAATATCTCCAAATTTGCAGACGACACAAAGCTGGGTGGGCGTGTGTGCTGTGAGGAGGATGCCGAGAAACTCCAGGATGATTTGGACGGGTTGGGTGATTGGGCAAAAGCATGGCAGATGCAGTATAATGTGGATAAATGCGAGGTTATCCACTTTGGTGGCAAAAGCAGGAAGGCAGATTATTATCTGAATGGCAATACATTGGGAGAAGGAGAAGTGCAACGAGACCTGGGTGTCCTTGTGCACCAGTCGCTGAAGGTAAGCATGCAGGTGCAGCAGGCAGTTAAGAAGGCAAATGGTATGTTGGCCTTCGTAGTGAGAGGGTTTGAGTACAGGAACAAGGATGTCTTGCTGCAGTTGTACAGGGCCTTGGTGAGACCACATCTTGAGTATTGTGTGCAGTTTTGGACGCCTTATCTGAGGAAGGATGTTCTTGCCATGGAAGGAGTTCAGCGAAGATTCACCAGGCTGATACCTGGGATGGCAGGAATGACATACGAGGAGAGATTGGGTCGATTGGGCTTGTATTCGCTGGAGTTTAGAAGAATGAGAGGGGATCTCATTGAAACTTATAAAATTCTGACAGGACTGGACAGACTAGATGCAGGAATGATGTTCCCGATGGTCGGGGAGTCAAGAACCAGGGGTCACAGTCTAAGGATAAGGGGTAGGCCATTTAGGACAGAAATGAGGAGGAATTTCTTCACCCAGAGAGTGGTGAACCTGTGGAATTCTCTACCACAGAAGGCAGTAGAAGCCAATTCAGTAAATATATTCAAGAAGGAGTTGGATATATTTCTTAAGACTAAAGGGATCCAGGGGTATGGGGAGAAAGCAGGGACCGGGTACTGAATTTGGATGATCAGCCATGATCACGTTGAATGGCGGAGCAGGCTCGAGGGGTCGAATGGCCTACTCCTGCTCCTATCTTCTATGTTTCTATTTTTCTGGAATGGATCTGGTGGAAATGTGGCTGGAGTTGTAGCGCTCCTCAGCTTCGTTGGCTGCGCTCCTCAACAGCGTCATTAGCCATGTCTTCAGGGGATAGCCCTTGTCTCCAAGTAGCCATCCGCAAAGTTGGTCTGGTGGACTGAAGAGTGGAGGCACAGTAGACTGGCGCAGGATGAAGGAGTCATGGCAACTGCCAGGGTACTTGGCGCAAACATGCAAAATTTCCTTATTGTGGTCACACACCAGCTGCACGTTGAGGGAGTGGAAGCCCTTGCAGTTGACAAAAATACCTGGATTGTGATGGGGTGCCTTAAGGGCCACATATGTGCAGTCTACGACGCCCTGCACCCTTGGAATGCCTGCCAGATTAGCAAAGCCAACCACACGCACGGTTACATTTGCTTGATCCTTGGAGAAGTTGATGTAATTGTGCACGTTGGCAAAGAGGGCATCGGTTACCTGCGTGATGCAAGTGTGTGCGGCCATCTGGGAGATGCCGCTGATGTCTGCTGTTGATCCCTGGAATGAGCCTGAAGCAAAAAAGTTGAGTGCGGTGGTGATTTTGATGGCCACTGGTAAGGAGTGTCCACCTGGTCCTCTGGGCTCCAGGTCTTGCTGCAGCATTGCGCAGATGTCAACCACTACCTCTTGCGAAAGTCTGAGCCTCCTTTGGCACTGCTGCTCAGTCATGTTGAGGTAACTCATCCTCTGTCTGTAAACCCTGTTTTGGGGGTATCTCCTGCGGCGACGTGCTTCCATGCGCTGGCGCCTTCTGGCCTGTGCAGCTTCAGGTGGGCGAGCAGCAGGTTCGTGCTCCTGTTGTTGCTGTTGCCATTGGTGCTGCTGTTGTTCTGGGTTCTGTTGCTGCCGTGGCTGGTCTTCGTCTGAATCTGAGGTCCAGGAGGAAAATAAATAAATGGTTCCCATGCTGCAGGTATATACCTCAGTTGAGGAAGCGCTCAGTCAAGGTGAGGGGCGGGGTTTCCCAGGAGGTCCCAGTGGAGATGGATCTCAGCCTCAAAACTTCCAAAATGAGTAGACCTGCAAAAAGTTCTCCCAGACCTGAAAAAACAAAGTGCTGCCACCTGCAAATGATCATTGTTGATGTAGTGTATGTACCTTTAAGAGGAACTATGTTTTTGAAGCCCCTGTATACTGTAGTACCAGTAGTAACCACTCGGGTATATAAGCCTGTATAGTGTCTTGTGTAGTTAGTTCACCTCCAGACTTTGTTCAGTAAACACTTGTTAAATCAACTCCTGCATTCCGTGTCTCCATTAACACACGGATCTAACAGTGGCGACGAGTTAGAAACGAACTTACCTGCAATTCGGCAGCACCTCAAGGAGATCGATTCCTCAGACGAAGGTCGAAGCCAGAGGCAAGAAAAAAGAAAGGGAAGCTGTGGTTTCACCAGCTAAACGGGCTGGTGGCAGGTAGTGCACTGATCCTTCCTGGGCTGCGGCGGGCTAGAGCTCGATCGGGTGGCTCTGCAACGGGGCCGGGCAGCGAGTCGGGAAGCAGAAGCAAGGAGAGAGAGAGGGTGGAGCACTCAGGGGGCGGCCGGTGCTGCAAAGTAGGTCGGCGTTCAGACCGAGCAGAGGGACGGGAAAGTCCCAGACGGTCCGTTCCATGACGGGAACGGTTCTCCAAGTAACGGAGAAACTATTGAAGCGGTATATTAAAAAAATTAAAATAGAAATACCGTGAAAAGCTGCAGGTCGCAACGGGAACCGCGGAGAACAGCGTTGGCAGCAGTGGCAGCGGCGGGGAAAGCACGGGAGGCGCCATCTTAATTCGGCGGGGAAGAAAGAAAAGCACGGGACGCGCCATTTTGATCCATCAGGGACGGAGGAAAAGCACGGGAAGCGCCATTTTAGATTTTCAAGATGCCGAAGACTGGCAATATTACTGCTTTCGATAGTGATATAGAAGATTGGACCACATATGTGGAAAGAGTGGAGGTATATTGCAAGGCGAATGAAGTAGCGGATGATAAAAAGGCATCGGTACTTCTAAATCTGATGGGCGCAAGGACATACGGGCTGTTACGAAACTTGATCACTCCAGCCAAACCGATGGACAAGAATTTTAAGGAGATTGTTGATACCTTACAGGAGCACTTAAACCCAACACCGCTGCTGATAGTGGAACGATTCAAATTCTTCAGGAGGAATCAGCACAAGAATGAAAGTAACGCTGATTACCTCACCGAATTACGAAAGCTGTCAAAGCACTGCCAATTCGGGGCAGGACTGACAGATTCTCTCCGAGACAAATTCGTCTGCAGTCTCCTAAGCGAAGGAACACAGAAAAGACTACTTTCTGAGAAAGATTTGACACTGGACAAGGCTTTCAGTGTGGCTGTATCATACGAAGCAGCAGCAAGAGGAGCTGCAGAGATACAGCAAAAGCCACAAGACTTCGGCACCCATGAAATGACACAGGGTTTCGAGAGATGTTATCGCTGCGGCAGATCCACCCATGACCAGAAGGACTGCTGGTTCAAGGACAAAGCATGCAGGCAATGCGGAAAGATGGGACACATTGCACGTGTATGCAGATCTGGAAAGAAATCCGCTGACAGTAAAAAGGTCAATAAGGAAAAGTACAGAAAGATACAAATGATGACGGACAGTAGCTCCGAAGACCAGAAGAGCGATAGCGACTCCGGAAACAAGAGACTAAGCTGTCTCAAATTACATAATGTAATTGCCAAAGAAGATTACCAGACCATTTGGGTTACCCTCACGATAGCGGGGTCCACAGTCAAAATGGAGCCAGATACAGGATCAGCTCTGACCATCATGAGTCGACGGGATTACGAGCGGCTATTTCCGCATATACCTTTGAAAGACACATCCATTATCTTGAAGACATATACGGGGCAGAAAGTATACCCCAGAGGGAAAATAAGGGTGCCTGTTGTATACAACGGCAAGGAAATACAGAAGTTGTATTTATACATTCTACAAGATGGTGGCCCACCATTGTTGGGACGTGAATGGATCAGAAAGATACGTTTAGACTGGCACTCCATTCAGGCACTGACGGTGACCAGTAAGAAAAAAAACGATGATGACGTCATACCTGGACGATTAAAAGAAATCTTGGCTAACGCCAAAGAAGTGTTTCAACAGGAACTAGGAACCCTGAAAGGTGCCACCGCCTCAATAAAAGTGGAAGATGCGGCAATTCCCAAGTTTTTATAGGCAAGGCCGGTGCCATATGCAATTCGTCCAGCCGTCGAGGCAGAGCTGGAGAATTTGGAAAAAGCAGGCGTGTTATCCAAGGTAGATTGGAGCGAGTGGGCAACACCCATCGTCCCGGTCATGAAGAAAACGTTGAATAATGATAAATCTGAAGAACAGAGAAAAATTTGCATCTGTGGGGACTTCAAGGTGACTGTAAACCCGGTTCTTCACATGGTACAGTATCCTCTTCCAAGGATAGAAGATATTTTCGCCTCACTATCCGGAGGGAAACGTTTCACCAAAATTGACTTAGCACAGGCATATCTACAGATGGAGGTTGAGGAGGCCTCTAAAAAGTATCTCACGATAAACACACACAAAGGCCTGTACCAGTACAATCGACTGGTTTTCGGAGTGGCATCAGCTCCGGCTATCTGGCAAAGAGCTATGGAGCAAGTCCTACAAGGGATTCCGGGGACTCAATGCTACTTAGACGACATCCTTGTAACAGGAGAAAACGACAACGAGCACCTTGCCAACTTGGAGCAGGTGCTCACAAGGCTGAGAGAACGGGACCTACGAGCAAATCGCCCCAAGTGCGAATTTTTCCAGAAACAAATATCATATTGTGGCCATGTCATTAACGAAGAAGGGTTGCATAAGTCACCTGAAAAAATTGAAGCGGTCGTAAAGGCCCCAGCGCCTGAAAATGTCTCACAATTAAGGTCGTTCCTGGGATTAGTAAATTACTATCATAAATTTTTACCGAACTTGTCGACGGTTCTGCACCCTCTTAATGCACTGCTACAAACGGGAGCAGTTTGGAAATGGAGCAAAGACTGTAAACGTGCCTTCCATAAATGCAAAGGCTTGATCACGTCCAGGGAAGTGTTGGCTCATTACAACCCATCACTGCCAATCAGACTGGCGTGCGATGCATCCCCTTACGGCGTGGGAGCGGTATTATCGCATAGATTCCCTGATGGCTCGGAGCGGCCGATAGCTTTTGCGCCACGCTCATTGAACTCAGCTGAGCGTAACTATGCCCAGATCGACAGGGAGGCACTCAGCCTGGTGTGGGGGGTGAAGAAATTCAACCATTACCTACACGGACAAAAATTTACCTTGTTGACTGACCATCAACCCCTCGTCTCCATATTCAACCCTAAAAAGGGCGTTTCCATTATGACAGCGCAAAGGCTACAGAGGTGGTCCCTTTTCCTAGGGGCACACCAATATGACATAGAATACAAAGGAACAAAACAACATGGGAATGCTGACGGGTTATCGCGCCTACCGTTGTCAACGGTGGAAGAGGCGCCTACAGTGGACCCAGTGGAGATGTTCCACTCGACCATAGTGGAATGTCTACCAGTGACAAATTCTACCATTGAAAAGGAAACGCAAAATGACCCGACTCTCTCACGAGTCTACGATTTAACGGTGAAGGGATGGCCAGCACATGGCGAACCACTGTTGCCAGCATTCTCGCAAAGAAGAGAACAGCTGTCAGTGTGCCGAGGAACCTTGATGTGTGGATCCAGAGTGGTGATTCCACCCAAACTCAAGGATAGAGTGCTAAAGGAGCTTCACGAGGGGCATCTGGGTGGAGTGAAAATGAAGAACTTAGCCAGAGCGTTTGTGTGGTGGCCAGGTATCGATGGAGACATTGAAAAAATGACCAAGAGCTGTCTAGGATGCCAGAAGGTCCAAAACGCCCCACCACAAGCCCCTCTACATCCATGGGAGTGGCCCTCATCTCCATGGCAAAGGGTACATATCGACTTTGCTGGTCCATTTATGGACTCAATGTTCTTAATCGCGGTGGATGCACACTCCAAGTGGCCGGAGGTAATAAAGATGTCCTCCACCACCACGGAAAAAACCATCACAGTATTAAGGACCATATTCGCCAGGAATGGGCTGCCTGAACAGATCTGTTCTGATAATGGACCGCAATTTGTATCTGAAGAATTCAGGAAGTTCTTAAAAAACAATGGGGTTAAGCACTACACGTCCGCCCCATACCAACCCGCCACCAATGGATTGGCTGAAAGATTTGTCTAGACCTTCAAGAAGGCCATAAAGGCCATGGGTAATGAAGACATAAATCTACAACATAAGGTAGATAACTTCTTGTTTGCATACAGGAATGCAACACATGTGGTTACAAACCAAACCCCCGCCATGATGTTTTTCAATAGAAGCCTAAGATGCCGGCTGGATTTGGTCAAGCCAAACGTCAGAAGGGACGTAGAGAACCGGCAATTTCAAAGCATGAATGAAAGGCCAACTAGAACCTTCTAGATAGGTCAACCAGTTTTGGCCCGGGACTACCATACCGAGAAATGGCAGCCTGGAACTATTTGCACACGACTAGGACCGCTGATGTATACCGTGGACATTGGTGAAAGCATAATAAGGCGCCATGCTGACCAGATCATAGAGTCATCCGAAAAAGGACAACCTACACCACAACTCTATACGCCTAGTGATGAAGCAGAGATACCCATAGTATCTACCTCTGATCCGGTGATACTGGAACCAGATGAACCCGACACTGGCATTGAAGCCGAATCGACCTTGCCAAAAGAACCTACTACACCACCAAGGCGTTATCCGGACCGAGTCAGGAAGCCTCCAGAGAGACTGAATTTGTAATTGATTAACTTCAGCAAATGTGTATATTATTGTTCTTGTAAAAATGTTATTTAATGATTACTTAAAATGTTATGTACTATTTATCTAAAAGGGGAGGAATTGTAGTGTATGTACCTTTAAGAGGAACTATGTTTTTGAAGCCCCTGTATACTGTAGTACCAGTAGTAACCACTCGGGTATATAAGCCTGTATAGCGTCTTGTGTAGTTAGTTCACCTCCAGACTTTGTTCAGTAAACACTTGTTAAATCAACCCCTGCATTCCGTGTCTCCATTAACACACGGATCTAACAGTTGAAAACTCCTTTTTAATGGTGGAGCTGCAGCTGTTAGTAAGCAATCCACTTGCGAGCCCGCCAGGATTACCTGGTGTGCTCCAGGGGAGGCGTGCAGCACACGGGAAATGTGTTAAACTCAGAAAGGCCTCTCAAAATGTCATTATAGAGGCACTTAAGTGGTAGTTAAGGGCCTTAAGGGCCTATCCCGCCTCTTGGAGGCGGGACCGAAATGGGGTCTGAAAGCCCGCATTTGGAAAAGTTGCTCAGAGGCGGGTTGGAGGCGGGATCGGAGCCCGCCGCCATTTTTGGCATAAAAGCTAGGCTGACACTCCCAGTGCAGTGCTGAGGGAGTGCTGCACTGTCGGAGCTGCCGTCTTTCAGATGAGATGCTAAACCGAGGCCCCGTCTGCTCTCTCAGGTGGACGTAAAAGATCCCACGGCACAAGAAGAGCAGGGGAGTTCTCCCCGGTGTCCTGGCCAATCTTCTTCCTTCTTCTTAGGCAGTCCCTCGGAACCGAAGATGACTTGCTTCCACATTAAAAATGAGTTCTCAGGTGACTAATGTGTCCAATGCGGGACCTACAGTCTCTGTCACTGGTGGGGCAGACGGTGGTTGAAGGGGCGGGTGGGTGGGGTACTTGGGTTGACGTGCGCTGCTTGCGCTGCCTGTGCTTGGCTTCTGCTTGCTCCCGGCGAAGAGACTCGAGGTGTTCGGCACCTTCTCGGATGCTTCTCCTCCACTTTGTGCGGTCTTGGGCCAGGGATTCCCAGGTGTCAGTGGGGACGTTGCACTTTTTCAAGGAGGCTTTGAGGGTGTCCTTGAAGCATTTCCTCTGCCCACCTGGGGCTCTCTTGCCGTGCCAGAGCTCCGAGTAGAGCGCTTGTTTTGGGAGTCTCGTATCGGGCATGCGGACAATGTGACCTGTCCATCAGAGTTGATTGAGCGTGGTCAAAGCTTCGATGTTGGGGATGTTGGCCTGAGCAAGAACACTGATGTTGGTGCGCCTATCCTGCCAATGGATTTGCAGGATCTTGCGGGAGGCAGCGTTGGTGGAACCTCTCCAGTGCTTTGAGGTGCCTGCTGTACATGGTCCTTGTTTCTGAGGCATACAGCAGGGCGGGTATCACTGCTGCTCTGTAGACCATGAGCTTAGAGCCAGGTTTGAGGTCCTGGTCTTCAAACACTCTCTTCCTCAGGCGACCGAAGGCTGCACTGGCACACTGAAGGAGGTGTTGGACTTCGTCGTCGACATCTGCCCTTGTTGACAGTAGGCTCCTGAGGTATGGAAAGTGGTTCATGTTGTCCAAGACCTTGTCGTGGATTTTGATAATCGGGGGGCAGTACTGTGTGGTGGTATTCATATTCATCAATCAACCAGCACCACTAAAGAATAGATGATCTGGCCATTGTGGGAGCTTGCTGTGCGAAATTTGGCTGCTGTGTTTCCTACATTACAACAGTGACTACACTCCTAAAGTACTTCATCGGCTGTAAAGCGCTTTGGGACATTCAGAAGCTGTGAAAGGTTCTATATAAATGCAAGTATTTCTTTCTTTCTTCATCTGACACATGTTCCTATGCTTTTCTGTCCATTTAAATCATGGATGCCTAATCATGGGTGGCAAGTGTTCCTGTTATATGTTCATGGTTTGTGAAGCTCGGTGTGGGAGTATTGAAGACACCTCTTATTCCATACTTCATTTCTTGGTGGAAGGAACTGTAATTTAAGAAGCAGGAGAGAGAAAAGAGAGAAATTTACTCACAATTTGGACTCTTCGAAAATACTTTATGTGAACATTTATGACGTAAGAAAACTACTAGGCACTTGGTCTAAGCATTAAACAAAGCTTTAATCAACTGTTTTACAACATGGAGGTCTAGTTGTGCCCTTCACTAGTTCCTGTTAAGAACGTCCTGCGCAAGCTGGGCCCGTGCCCGAGTGTTTATACTCTCCCTGGATAGCGCCACCCGCAGGCCGCTCAGTTGATTCATGTCAATTTATATAGTTATTGAGATTTTGTTTAGTGAAGCTTGTGGAAAATCTCATTTTAGATCTGATTCCATAGATCATGCTTTATAACCACATGCAATTTGTAATTCTGCATTGCAAAATCACCTATATTTAGGAGGCTGCCTTTTGGGATTGTGCAGTACGCGCACCTCAACCACCCTCGCCCTCTATTACACTTCGAGCGGAGACCCTGAGGTCCTATTTTCTTCCTAATTCACATCTTGTGTTCTATTCCTTTTCTGGACCTTATAAGCCACTATTCACAGTCGCAGAACAAATGAAACCCATTAATTTGATGTAGAGAAAGTCCCACTAATAACTTTCCCATGAAGTGCATGCTAAGCTATGCTGAGTAGTGAGTCACAATCATTGTGTTGGTTGTGCTCCAGAGACATGTAATCTCACTTTCAGAGCAGCGCAGGGTATTATTTACAAAGCAAGCATCTGCTGATGTGTAAAATATACTTTTGAATCTCAGACATGCTCTCACAGGTGTTGGAACCCTTCCAGATTTAGACATACCACCTGATGATTTGGAAGCCAGAGGCTAGTCTTTAACAGAGAGCTGCCAACATTGACACAATAAAACCAGGTTGGGCCATCTGATACAAATGGATTTACAATTGCCCTGCTAAGGAGATCGCCACTCTAGATCCATCAATGTCACAACAGATGCCAAATAGCTGCTGTTTCTCCTTATATCAGCCCCACCCCTCGTACCATAAAAGCTTTTATGATAGTCACTTCCATATGTCATTCTCCTTATGCTGCAGATTGCCCCAAGCAATTTTCTGGACGCATTTGTTGATGAGCTGCTTGTAAATGTTGCCATTTTGTATTCCTTTTATTCTATATAATGAGCCTGTTAAAAACAGAACTGTATAAAAGAGAGCTGAGTAGGTAAGCATATAGATAAATACAGAGATGAGCAATAGATTGATAGTTAGATACAAATGCTTGCATTTATACAGTGTATTGTCGCATCAAAGCATCTTAAAGTGCTGCACACCATAAATTACTTTTGAAGTAGTCACTGTCATGATGCAAAGATAGATAGAGTGATAGAGAGATAGAAATAGATAGATCGAGAGATAGATAGAGAGATAGATAGATAGAGAGAGAGAGATAGATAGAGAGATAGAGTGATAGATAGAGAGATAGAGTGATAGATAGAGAGATAGAGTGATAGATAGAGAGATAGATAGATAGATAGAGAGATAGATAGATAGAGATAGAAATAGATAGATAGAGAGATAGAGAGAGAGATAGATATATAGATAGATAGATGGATAGATAGTTAGAAATAGATAGAGAGATAGAGAAATAGATAGATAGAGAAATAGAGAGATAGATAAATAGATAGAGAGATAGATAGATAGATAGAGAGATAGAGAAATAGAAATAGAGAGATAGATAAATAGATAGAGAGATAGAAACAGATAGATAGAGAGATAGATAGAGAGGTAGATAGATAGAGATAGAGAGATAGATAGAGAGAGAGATAGATAGAGAGATAGACAGAGAGATAGATAGAGAGATAGATAGATAGAGAGAGAAAGATAGATAGAGATAGAGAGATAGATAGATAGATAGATGAATACATGCATCCATATACACATTGATACCTCGAAGATCAATAGCCACACAATTCTTGTAGCAGTGTTTAATAAGAATTGAAATATATGAGAAATATTTTGAGTGCTTTCATGTGGAAACAGAAGTAAAATGATCAGAAGATGTGTCTTAATTAGAACACACTTGTGACAGAGAAAAAATGTCCTTACTTTAAATGTTCCCATTAGGCAAACCATGTGGAATATGTGCAGGCCAGAGTAAATGTTCACTTTAAGCTAATGTCCTCATTTACCAGGTGCACATTAACTACCATGGTGAGGAGGGCTCAGGTGGAAAGGGTAGCATAAATAATCATTCTAAAATAACTGAAAAGGAAAAGAGTAGAATAAGTCAGAAATTGTGCATTAGGCACTTCGGGTGAAGGGAAAACTAAAAGATGTAAAGTAATTAAATAAGGAGAAAGAAATAAGAAACGTGTAAGAAAAACAACATTAGAGCAGAAGGACAGGTTTAGGGTATGTGGCACAAATATGTGTTCTTTATACAAACGCTTGGAGTATAAGGAACAAATTTGTAAGATTCGAAATTTTCAGCAAAAATCACGCAAGAAAACCGGATAAATTAAGAAGTCACACAACACCAGGTTATAGTCCAACAGCTTTATTTGAAATCACAGGCTTTCGGAGCGCTGCTCCTTCTTCAGGTGAAGTGGAGAAATGCATAAAGACACAGCTTATATAGTCAGAGAATCATGTCAGATGTTTACAGGTAACCTTTCCAACTGCCATTTATCACACCTCGGCAGAGAGATAATCACAGCAGTCAAAGGTGTGAATGGTGTCCAAACAGGTCAGTCAGGGAAACATTACACCAAAGAACAATGAGGTGGGGTCACAAGGGGTCAAATATTGCAGATGCTGGGGTCTGTATGAAAAACAAAAAAACAGACAAAAAACATTTTTTTTGGCTGGAAATCACAGCAGGTCCGGCCGCATCTGTGTAGCGAGAACAAGCCAATGTCGACTCGAGTCTGGATGACCCTGCATCAGGTGGGGTTACATGTAGCGTGACATGAACCCAAGATCTCTGTTGAGGCCGTCCTCATGGGTGCGGAACTTGGCTATCAGTTTCTGCTCGATGATTTTGCGTTGTCGTGTGTCTCGAAGGCCGCCTTGGAGAATGCTTACCCGAAGATCGGAGGCTGAATGCCCTTGACTGCTGAAGTGTTCCCCGACTGGGAGGGAACACTCCTGCCTGGTGATTGTTTAATTAAGACTGTTTATTGACCAAAGTAAGCTTGCACAGAAAAACCTTTGATAAAAGGGCATACAAAATGGCCGCCGGGCCCCGTGATCAGTTTCTGAACCATTTTATTTCTGTTATTGCAAGCCAGACAGGCTTGTGGATTGAAGACAGTAAGCCCGTGAAAACCAGTATCTGGGAACCGAAACTCAGGAAAACAGCATACATATTCAATGGATTCTAAGTACAGGATGGGGGCCCATCAAGATATGGGCGGACAATGCAAAAACACTTATACCCATTTATTGTACAAAGGAGAAACCGTTTAACAGCCATCAAGGAAAATCTCCGGACCGATCAATATGCGAACCGAGTCGCGATGACAATGTAAAAGACATTAAAAGACATTATTGGCCAGGAAGGCCAGTTAAGTTATCACCGGCTCCCGTTACAAGACAAAGCGCCCCTGCAGAGATTTCTGCCCGCCAAAATTAATACAAAGACAGGACTTTGATTTGGCGGGAGATAAGACTGTCCCAAAAGAGTATAACTATGGATTGAAAGTCCATCTAAGTTACTTGGACAACTTCGAACTTCACTTCACTGCTGCTTCTTGCTGGGCGACTTCAGACTTCTACTTCTTCAAGAACTTCTTCTACAAGGAACGAACGAAGGACGGATGGTGCCAGGATCGGCGCCTCTTCCACTTCGGTAGATACGGAATCGATGAAGACGTTTTCGTCTTTTTAAAGATGGACGACTTTGGTGAAAAGACAATGTGGTCGGTGTTCAGCCGAACAAGGCTCGGCCACGACGAGAAGACGACGAGGGTGGCCCGGGTACTGGGGTCGGGAGATCATCGACGACCCAGGCCGACGGAGAAGAAACCCTCTGGAGAACCGGCGATCCAGGCCGGAAAGATTCTTCCATGTGCATGCACTTCTTCAACAGCCTGCAGCTGAAGTCTGCTCCATGAACCCAAATCCACGATAGTGGATCTCAACCTTGACGAGCGCTCATCGAGGCTGTGTCTACCCCACCGCCTCGAGGGAGAGAGAATATCGACTGCGCCAGAAGTTTCCAAATCCACGTGATGACGGAAAGCGGTGCCAAAAGACTGCGAACCCCCTTTTTCGCGATTTCGAGAGTGGTGAGCATGATCCCAAGTTCCCCAGGTCGAAACTTAGTTTAGGTATAGGGGAGGGAGTTAAGGGTAATCGTAATGTGTTTCCCCTTTTACGATGTGCCGTGTGTTCCCCATTTCCATAGAGTCAAGTTCATAAATTTGTGCATGATTGTAGTAATTTTAATCCGTGCCTATGACATGTATTTTGTAATGCTTCAAACTGTTTAAAAATAAAAGCATCCATTTCGTGTTATTCAACCTGGTCTATTGAGTTATTTCTCTGCACTACTGTTCTCTGCACCTAAGTCCAAGGTCTAGAACCGTAGGGGGAGTGGGTCGAACCACTCAAGGGTAATTATTGCACGAAGCCTGGCAGGAGACCAGAACGAGCAAGAGAAACCCCCTGCAAATTGAATGAATTGTAGGTGCAAATTCAACTTAGAGAGTGTGACATGGTAACCATTACTGAGACATGGCTGCAAGACGGTCAGGACTGGGAACTGAATATACCAGGTTATAAGGCCTACAGGAAGGATAGGGAATCTGATAGTGGGGGAGGAGTAGCCTTAGTGATTAAGCATGAAATGACTTCTATGATAAGAGATGATATAACGAGAGGTAAGCAGACAATGGAGACTTTATGGGTAGAATTAAGAAATAGAAAAGGAGTTAAGACTGTAGTGGGAGTTGTGTATAGGCCCCCTGGTAGCAGCTGTGAAGTGGCAGAATGTATTAATGAAGAGATTAGACAAGCATGTAGTAAAGGCAGAGTGGTTTTAATGGGGGATTTTAACTTCCACATAGATTGGGATCAGTAGACGAGATCATGTCAGAAAGGTAGCAAATTTCTTGGGTGTGTTCAGGATAGTTTTCTGCAACAATTTGTCCTAGAACCAACAAGGGGGCATGCCATATTAGATTTAATAATGAGTAATGAGTCAGATTTAGTTAACAGCCTAACAGTGCGTGAACATTTATCTAATAGCGACCATAATATGATTGAGTTCAATGTTGTGTTTGAAAGGGAGAAACGCGAAACAGCTACTAAGATTCTAGATTTAAGTAAGGCCGACTTCAATGGGATGAGGCAGAGACTGTCCACAGTAAACTGGGCAAATCTGTTAATGGGTAAAATGACAGAAGATCAGTGGGAGATGTTTAAAAAAGAATTTAAGGTGATACAGAACCAGTTTATACCCCTACTTGCCAAAAAAAAAACAGCCATGGACATCTAAAAAGGTAAGGGACAGCATAAAACTAAAAGAAAAAGCATACAAGAATGCAAAAACTAGCACAGACCCTGGTGAATGGGAAAGATATAAAGAACAGCAAAGGGTGACAAAACAGATAGTAAGAGCATAAGAACATAAGAAATAAGAGCAGGAATAGGCCACTTGGCCCCTTGAGCCTGCTCCACCATTCAATAAGATCATGGCTGATCTTGGGCTCAAAGCCACTTCCCCGCCCACTCCCCATAACCCTTCACTCCCTTATCTTGCAAAAATTTGTCTATTTCCACTTAAATGTATTTAATGACCCAGCCTCCACAGCTCTCTGGGGCAGAGAATTCCATAGGTTTACGACCCTCTGAGAGAAGAAATTCCTCCTCATCTCAGTTCTAAAAGGCCGACCCTTTATTCTGAGACTGTGCCCCCGCATTCTAGATTTCCCCACGAGGGGAAACATCCTCTCTGCATCTACCTTGTCGAGCCCCCTCAGTATCTTATATGTTTCAATAAGATCCCCTCTCATTCTTCTAAATTCCAATGAGTATAGGCCCAACCTGCTCAACCTTTCCTCATAAGTCAACCCCCTCATCTCTGGAATTAATCTAGTGAATCGTCTCTGAACTGCCTCCAATGCAAGTATATCCTTCCTTAAATAAGGAGACCAAAACTGTACGCAGTACTCAAGGTGTGGTCTCACCAATACCCTGTACAGTTGTAGCAGGACTTCCCTGCTTTTATACTCCAACCCCTTGAAATAAAGGCCAACATTCTATTTCCCTTTTTGATTACTTGCTGTACCTGCATGCTAACTTTTTGTGTTTCATGCACAAGGACCCCCAGGTCCCTCTGAACTGTAGCATTTTGTAATCTCTCTCCATTTAAATCATAATTTGCTTTTTTATTTTTCCTGCCAAAGTGTATAACCTCGCACTTTCCCACATTATATTCCATCTGCCAAATGTTTGCCCACTCACTTAACCTGTCTATATCCCTTTGCAGGTTTTTTGAATCCTCTGCTATAAAAAGGCAGCATGAAAAAAAACTTGCAAGGGATATCAAAATCAACACAAAAATATTTGACAATTATATTAGGAAAAAGAGGGTGGTTAAGAGCAATGTGTGCCACTTAAAAATTGATAACGGTGATATTATAAATGAAACGGGTAGATAGAGAGAAACTATTTCCGTTGGTTGGGGAGTCTAGGACTAGGGGGCAGAGTCTAAAAATTAGAGCCAGACCTTTCAGGAATAAAGTTAGGAAACATTTCTACACACAAAGGGTGGTCGAAGTTTTAGATCTCTCTTCTCAAATGGCAATTGATGCTGGGTCAATAGTCAATTTTAAATCTGTGATTGATAGATTTCTGTTAACCAGAGGTATTGAGGATATGGGGCAAAGGTGAATATATGGAGTTAGGGCACAGATCAGCCATGATCGCATTGAATGGCGGAACTTCAGCTGCTTCATCAATGACCTTCCCTCCATCATAAGGTCAGAAGTGGGGACGTTTGCTGATGATTGCAGTGTTCAGTTCAATTCACAACTCCTTAGATAGTAAAGCAGTCTGTGCCTGCATGAAGCAAGACCTGGAGAACATTTAGGCTTGGGCTGATAAATGACAAGTAACATTTGTGCCACACAAGTGCCAGGCAATGACTATCTCCAACAAGAGAGAGTCAAACCACTTCCCCTTGACATTCAACGGCATTACCATTGCCGAATCACCCACCATCAACATCCTGGGGGTCACCATTGACCAGAAACTTAACTGGAGTTGCCACATAAATACTGTGGCTACAAGAGCACGTCAGAGACTAGGTATTCTGCGGAGAGTGACTCACCGAGTCCTGACTCCTCAAAGCCTTTCCACCATCTACAAGGCACAAGTCAGGAGTGTGATGGAATACTCTCCACTTGCCTGGATGATTGCAGCTCCAACAACACTCACGAAGCTCGACACCATCCAGGAGAAAGAAGCCCGCTTGATTGGCACCCCATCCACCAACTTAAACATTCACTCCCTCCACCACCAGCGTACCGTGGCTGCAGTGTGTACCATCTACAAGATGCACGCAGCAACTCGCCAAGGCTTCTTCGACAGCACCTCCAAAACCTCTACCACCTAGAAGGACAAGGGCAGCAGGCGCATGGGAACACCATCACCTGCAAGTTCCCCCTCCAAGTCACACACCATCTTGACTTGAAAATATATCGCCGATCCTTCATCATCGCTGGGTCAAAATCCTGGTACTCCCTCCCTAACAGCACTGTGGGAGTACCATCACCACACAGACTGCAGCGGTTCAAGAAGGCAGCTCACCACCACCTTCGTAAGGGAAATTATGGATGGGCAATAAATGCTGGCCTTGCCAATGACACTCATGTCCCATGAAAGAATTTTTTAAAAACAGGCTCGAAAGGCTAAATAGCCTAGTCCTGTTCCTATGATTCTATGTTCCTGGACCCCGCTGATGAAGAGTTGTGCAATACTGGGCTGCTGCTAATGTCACAGCAGTACTCAGGTAAGTGGGTCCGGAGCTCTGGTCTGGGATCAGTAGCTCAGTACCACACCAGATGGGTGCATTTACTCACTAAGCCAATGTAGGAGCTACGCCCATTTAAGGTGGAGATGAGGAGGAATTTCTTCTCTCAGAGGGTGGTGAATCTTTGGAATTCTCTACCCAGGGAGCTGTGGAGGCGGAGTCATTGAATATATTCAAGGCTGGGATTGACAGACATTTGAACTACAGGGGAGTCAAGGGTTATGGGGAGCGAGCAGGGAAGTGGAGTTGAGGCCAAGATCAGATCAGCCAGGATCTTATTGAGTGGCGGAGCAGGCACGAGGGGCCGAATGGCCGACTCCTGCTCCTAGTTCTTATGTTCTTATGTTCTTAGGCCTTGTATTTTGTAAATTGGTTTTGATATTCTGGGTGGTAATGTGAGGCAGATTGCTTCTGGGGAAGGGGCTATGAGTTGTAATGTCTGAGCTTGCCTAAAGTTTGAACTATATTTGGGAAGCATCTGTCTATCTATATATTTCAAGAATGCCTAAACCTTTGGGTCCTTATGGGGCTGATACTTGCATACCATGAAGCTTTTTGAGTCACGTATTATAAAGTTTAAACACTTATTCCCATTATTTTGCATATAACTCAAGCTGCTGATATGAGCAGATTGGAGATAGACAAATTTTTGCAAGATAAGGGAGTGAAGGGTTATGGGGAGCGGGCTGGAAAGTGGCTTTGAGCCAAGGATCAGCCAGGATCTTATTGAATGGTGGGGCAGGCTCAAGGGGCCAAGTGGCCTATTCCTGCTCCTATTTCTTATGTTCTTATGTTATGTTCTTATGGTGTTCTAATTCTAGGTTTAATCATCAAGGAGGCAACAACTCTAAGAACAGCCCTTCACAATCCTCTTCAAATTCAAGCAGAGCAAATCAGTGAGTAAGACGTATTGATAAATTTAATATTGGTATGTTTCTGTTATATCCGAGTGGTAAGGTCCAATAACTGCTATAAGCCAGACTTCAGGAACCCAAAACTTAACTTTTTAATTACACAGTTTAGGAGAGAACAGAGCTCTTACAGCTACAGGCATGCACTTCTATTTCTTACTGCACGATGCAAACCAACATGGAGGACGAACCTCTGAGTTATCATACCCATAATGCAATGTTACCTTAATACTAGTAAATATAATCCCTTAGCATTTGTCCCCCTCTGGTGGATAACTTAAGCATTACATCCGAGATTACTATAGTTTCCAACAGGGAGCAGCGCTCAAAGGGAGTGCAGGTGGGTATAGACACTGTGGCACTGATTCTCTGATCTGCATTTTCTTCATGCACCGCTGCCCACAGGGAGCGTGGCACATATCCTTAAGTAAATGGAACTGAATTGCAAGGGCTTTGTGAATTGGGCTATGATCCATGGGCATAGTTGATGACACCCCTCATCTCCGTATTTTATTTGTTTTCAGATAGTGTTGCAAGCCCCTTGATATTCTCTTTTATCTATTGACCCCTTGTGTCCCTTTCCTTCTCTCCTCTAGCCGCTGATTCTTGCAGCCGCATGTTTCCGCAGATGGTGCTCATCTCCGCTAACTGGACCAAGTGGTCATTCTTCATATGTTTGTCCAGACACTACAGGTAGATTTTATGAAGGGGTAGAAATGGGTAGAGTTTTGCTCAGCCAAAGTGAATATTGAGAATTGGGCATACAGCCTGTGGACCGCGCAGGAATTTCCATCTGAATTTGTGAAATCTACCCGCTAAGAGTCACTGGCTATTCAACCATGGGGAGCATCACAGCTGAACTCAATCCGCTCCTCATCCAATGCCCATACATGTGTCCTTTCGAGAAGGGATGATCAGGAGCGGGATTCCCTGGCTGATTTTCCTTCCCCACCCCAAGGCGCCAAGATCAATTGTAGCAGCCCAACTGTTATGCTTGCTGGGATCAGTGAACGCAGAATAGAGGAGGAATTGCACCTGAAGCCTCTGGGGAACCACCTGAAGCTTCAGGGAAACATAAGAACATAAGAAATAAGAGCAGGAATCGGCCATACGGCCCCTCGAGCCTGCTCCACCATTCAATAAGATCATGGCTAATCATCGACCTGAACTCTACGTTCCCGCACGATCTCCATATCCCTTGATTCCCCTAGAGTCCAAAAATCTATCTATCTCCGCCTTGAATATACTCAATGGCTCAGCATTCACAGCCCTCTGAGGCAGAGAATTCCAAAGATTCACAACCCTCTGAGTGAAGAAATTCCTCCTCATCTCAGTCTAAAATGACCTACCCCTTATCCTGAGACTATGCCCCCTAGTTCTAGACACTCCAGCCAGGGGATACAACCTCTCAGCATCTACCCTGTCAATCCCCTTCAGAATCTTGTATGTTTCAATGAGATCACCTCTCATTCTTCTAAACTCCAGAGAGTATAGGCCCAATCTACACAATCTCTCATCATAGGACAACCCTCTCATCCCAGGAATCAATCTAGTGAACCTTCGTTGCACCGCCTCCAAGGCAAGTATATCCTTCCTTAGATAAGGAGACCAAAACTGTGCACTGTACTCCAGCTGTGGTCTCACCAAGGCTCTGTACAATTGTAGCAAGACTTCCTTCCTCTTATATTCCAACCCCCTTGCAATAAAGGCCAACATGCCATTTGCCTTCCTTAGGGGAGCTATAGGATATCCTCTATCATAAGAAGTATCCTGCAAGTACGTCCCGCAGGTGTCAGCAATAACCCCCTACTTCCTGGTTTAATCCCTGTCTAACTGTAATTAACAAACTATATTAGATACTCTTTGCCATTTGAAAGAAAGATCATCAATGGGCATTTTCTTTAGCGGAGGACAGCTATGCTAAGTTCAAAAAATGCTGTGATATTGCAATAGAAAAATGCCGTTTTTGGTTAATATTTAATAAAGACGAAAGGTTATTTGCATCTTCATTCACACTTTCTGCTAAATCTAAATCTGGATCTATCATGGAAGAATTATCGAATCGTATTAGATATTTCTCTTATAAATTGGATGGATTGAGAAGCAAAATTGACAGAATTGTATGAAAAGCAGTCTTTATTTGTAAGACTGTGAGAGATCTTCCAAAGCCTGAGAAAGAAAGAACTTGCATTTATTTATCACTTCATCGTGTCCTCACAATGTCCCAAAACGCCGTGAAATGTAGTCTTTATTGTTATAATGAAAACTTCTTCAAATACTCACAATTAAATGATACAGCTCCGAATAGAAACATAGAAACAAAGAAACATAGAAGATAGGAGCAGGAGTCGGCCATTCGGCCCTTCGAGCCTGCTCCGCCATTCAATGAGATCATGGCTGATCATCCAAATTCAGTACCCTGTCCCTGCCTTCTCCCCATATCCCTGGGTCCCTTTAGCCTTAAGAAATATATCCAACTCTTTTTTGAATATATTTAATGAACTGGCCTCCACCGCCCTCTGTGGCAGAGAATTCCACAGGTTCACCACTTTCTGGGTGAAGAAATTCCTCCTCATTTCAGTCCTAAATGGCTTACCCCTTATCCTTAGACTATGACCCCTGGCTCTGGACTCCCCGGCCATCAGAAACATCCTTCCTGCATCTAGTCTGTCCAGGCCTGACAGAATTTTATAAGTTTCGATGAGATCCCCTCTCAATCTTCTAAACTCCAGTGAGTATAAGCACAATCGACACAATCTCTCCTCGTATGTCATTCCTGCCATCCCAGGTATCAGCCTGGTGAATCTTCGCTGCACTCCTTCCATGGCAAGAACGTCCTTCCTCAGGTAAGGCGACCAAAACTGCACACAATACTCAAGGTGTGGTCTCACCAAGGCCCTGTACAACTGCAGCAAGACATCCTTGTTCCTGTACTCAAACCCTTTTTCTACGAAGGCCAACATACCATTTGCCTTCTTAACCGCTTGCTGCACCTGCATGCTTACCTTCAGCGACTGGTGCACAAGAACACCCAGGTCTCTTTGCACTTCCCCTTCTCCCAATCTATGCCATTCAAATAATAATCTGCCTTCCTGTTTTTGCCACCAAAGTGGATAACCTCACATTTATCCACATTATAGTGCATTTGCCATGTTTCTGCCCAATCACCCAATCTGTCCAAATTGTACTGGAGTTTCACAACATCCTCCTCACAGCTTACCCTCCCATCCAGCTTTGTGTCGTCTGCAAATTTGGAGATATTACATCCAATTCCCTCGTCCAGATCATTAATATATATTGTGACCAGCTGGGGTCCTAGGACCGATCCTTGCGGTACCCCACTAGTCACTGCCTGCCACTCGGAAAACGACCCGTTTATTCCAACTCTTTGCTTTCTGTCCGCCAACCAGTTCTCTATCCAAGTCAATACCTTGCCCCCAATCCCATGTGCCTTAATTTTGCACGTTAACCTCTTATGTGGGACCTTATTGAAAGCCTTCTGAAAGTCCAAATACACCACATCCACTGGTTCTCCCTTATCTATTTTACCAGTTACATCCTCAAAAAATTCCAGTAGATTAGTCAAGCATGATTTACCTTTTGTAAATCCATGTTGACTTTGTCCGATCCTGTCACTGCTTACCAAGTGCTCTGCTATTACATCTTTTATAATAGATTCTAGCATTTTCCCCACTACCGATGTCAGGCTTACCGGTCTATAATTCCCCGCTTTTTCTCGACCACCTTTTTTGAATAGTGGGGTAACATTAGCTACCCTCCAATCCATGGGTACTGTTCCAGAGTCTATCGAGTTCTGGAAGATGACCAGCAATGCATCTACTATTTCTAGGGCCACTTCCTTAAGTACCCTGGGATGTAGATTATCAGGCCCTGGGGATTTATCGGCCTTTAGTCCCATCAATTTTCCTAACACCGCAGGAAGCTCACAATCCAAACAACTATCCCACCTGGAAGATATACACTAAATGATAACAGGGAAAATTAATTTCTTGTGAATTTTTTAAACAAACTCTTGCTTTTTCCATTAATATGGCAAACCACGACAAGAATAAGACCACAGTTTCTGTGTGCAGTTTTAAGCTTCATACCATATGAAGGATATTGAGGCTTTAGAGAGGGTAGAGCACAGATTTGCTAGGATGCTGCCTGGCAGGAGGAAATACAAATACGAAGAAAGACATGAAAAATTGGGGCTGTTTTTATCAGAACAAACCAGAATACAAGGCGATATGGTAGAAGTTTTTAAAATTATGAGGTGGATAGAAGCAGATTGTTTTCAGCAGTGGAGGGATCAAGAATGAAATGCCAAGATTAAATGTAAGAGATTTAGAACAGAGAGCAAGAGTGGGAAAATTCAGTCGGGTTCTGACTCAATGGGCTGGATTTTGTCAGCCCCATGGAGGGGGGGCTGCCGGTAAAGTTGCAGAATTTGGGGGCGGGTGGCAAACCCGCCTCCGTGCCCTCTTGCCAGGAGGCAGGAAGCCGTCCTGCCCCGGGTCCCGTTTCCTCAAGGCTGGAAAGGGATTAAAGCCCATTAACTGCCTGTAAACAGGTCGTTAACAGGCAGAAAATAGAATTATCCCCATTTTTCATTCCGAAGTGCAGGCTTCCCGACCTCGGGGAACCCCGCCAGCGTGTAGGAGGTGAGTAGGAGGTCTGGGGGGTTGGAGGGGTCTGAAAGTGCGATGTAGAGGTGAGTGATGGGTGCAAGTGTGGAGTGGTAAGTATGTAAGGTGAGTGTAAAGTGTTAGAAAATGTTCACTTACCTTTATTTCTGCCTACAGCCTTCAGTCGCTGTGGAACCGGAGTCCCGACATCTCCATTGTAGATATCACAGACTGGCTGTTGGATCCTAAGAACCAACAGCCAGGTGATTTCTGCAAAGTAGAAAGGTTTGATGAGTCCTGAACACAAGGTCTCATCAAACTACACAGAATGTCAGTGTTTGACAGCTTCACAGAGCTGTCAAACTATGACATTTCTTCTTTCAAAAGCTCTTGACAGATGGCACGTCATACGTTGGCGCGCTCTGTCACTGACTTCCCCCTAATTGGCCTGCTGAGCCCGCTGGGCGGGCTTAACAAGGTCAATCAGAGGAAAATCCCACTAATTGGCCAGAAGCTGATGGAGGCGGGATTGAAAACCGGCAAGCAGCAGTCCCGCCTCCAAAAGCTTCCCATTGAGAAAGTCCAGCCCAATCACTGCCCAGTGGAAATGGAGGTGTGTGGCCCTCAGGTGTGGACAGGTCCAGGCTCAGCTGTCATGCCCCTCATGATCAAACAGCCTGCTTATAGTCACTAGAGTAGACCTTCCTCTGTACCACCTGGGGGTAAAGCACCACTTGAGAGGAGCACAGAGGAAAATCGGCCGGGGAGGATTGTACACCATAAAATCCATTCATTTAAACGGAAAGCAAATTGGGCAGGCTGCGATACTCAGTGCAGTGCCCCTCGCCTGCCCTTCCTCTCTGCATTCCACCCAGGGGATACTTTATATTCAGATGCTACAGCAGAAAAATCTACCCCACCCTCCAGGATCACACGTAATAAAATTGTGTTGGACTCTTTCTCCTCAAGGTGGGTCTGTCCCTTTAAAATAAAATTAAATGTATCAATGAACAAAATACCTTTTGTCAAATGCACACTGCCATTTCCCTTGCCTCACTAGTTTATCAATGGCTACACATACCCTGCATGACAGCTTCCACAAATTTCATCAAAGGCTGGCCTGATAAATAGAAACCCGCACCTCTTGGCTCAGCATGACAGCGTTCAAATAGTTACATGAAGCCTGGGCTTGCAAAGAAAAACATTTATAGCAACTCTGCCGTCCCTCTCCACACGTCCTGCGGCTCGCGCTCTCTCTGTCAGGAGGGTGGGGCTAGGGGGTTGATGTCTTGACAACTCACACTGGTCTAGTCGTCGACTGGTACAAGTGGTGGACTGAAAGATTTGGTGAGGTAACTGAGCTGCCTTCCTCTGGTTCAGGGCAATGCATGTCCAAGAATTGTTTGAACAGGCCAAATTTTAGGCATTTGTGAATGAGTTTTAAATGGCAAAAATTGGGCCACTTTGGCTTGTGAGCTTGGATAGTCTATTGTCTGTATCTCACAGTACTTTAAGCAATGCAAACAGCACTATCTAGATGTAAAATGACAACACAAACACAGTTTTACATAAATACAGATGACAAAGGAGATACATTTGACCATAAATTATTGTATGGAGTTTTGAGCCCTTGGGCAGATAGTGGCAGAACCTCAATACACTCCTAATACTTGTTAGGTAAGCATTAGGAGGTAATTTACTGAGGTTCAGTCACTATCTGCCCAAGGGCTCAAAACTCCATACAATAATTAATGGTCGAATGTATCTCCTTTGTCATCACACACCATATTTAGGTACCAATAAAACGCCTCAGGGAGGCTTAAAAGTATAATTTGGCTGGCATTGCAAGCTTCGTCATTTTGCAATTTCATCTGTGTGTCATTTTGCGAATGAAATGGATATAAAAATGGACGAACTTCAGGAAGGATTTTATTATAAAAAATAATGTAAAGTAGCAAATTAAAGTGAAAGTCAAGCATTGCTTTATAATTGCAAGAGTGCACTGAACACGAAGCACATTGTGACAGTAAAGGGTTAAATGTAATATTCTGCATGTAGACTTTATTAAAGTAGAGTACTAGTATGCCGCAGTCGGGATGAGTGTTAATGTCATTTCCTGTCCTGGAACTGCAAGTATTAGGAGTGAGTGTACTGAAGTTCTGTCACTATCTGCTCAAGGGTTCAAAACTGCATACAATCATTTATGGTCTAATAGATACCTGGGGGTGAGTTATGAAGTTATAACCTAATCTAGGGGTTCTGAAAATATTATGGAACTGAAAACTTGAAACCAGAGTGACTTATAACTTCACGTAAGCATTATCCCATTTTCTCTTGGAATTAATCATTGTTCATAGCCAAAAATTGGAGCTGAGTTATCAAACAACCATTTGTGACTCGAAACGGTGAAATTGGTTGAATGAATAAAGTTCACCTTCTTGGCGAGTTCAGTGTATGGACACAGTGAGGAGCTTCCACCAGTATATAGACTGGTGGTCCCAACTACAGGAAACTTTTTTTTATCCGGCACGGACGGGACCAACGTGGTGCCGGTTCATCAAAAATTCCGGATAACCGAAAGCTATAGTAAAAGATACGGAGCTGAGAGATCCGTATAAAGCAACAAACCCTGTTGCTTAGCAACAAGTTCAGAACAATGGCCACAAGTTCCAAGCGTTTCTGTAGCTCAGCAACAGCTGCAGCTACACCCTTGCACAGCAACAGATGGAGGAAGGCAAGTAATAAAAGTTACCTGAACCAAAACATTTTGCCGGTTAACCGAGATTTCCGGTTATTTAGGTGCCGGTAAATCGAAAGTTTCCTGTACCAAGCTTGCAGCGGCCAAATAAATCGCGGCCATTGCCAGCCCTGGTGCCACTGCCCTGTTCACCCACCTCGTGCATTCGATTGCTCCTACTTTAGTTTCCCCGCTAGCTCGATTCGAACTGAGCTGCACAGACCAGAAGTTGCTGTGGTTCAATCCCTTGGACCGCGATGAGTTAGCTGATCTCAGGGTAGTGGTGGAGCTGCTACCATTAGGTTCAGTGCCTATTGGTTTAAGGAGGGGTTAGAGAGAATGACCATGGCAAATTGCTGTACGGTGTACCCCTGCGAGGTATGTGGACATCAGGTGGAAACAGGTTGGGGTCAGTTGTGACGCCTGAACAGTTGATTAGGCCACCGACACTGACTGTCTAAGCTCACAGGTGATAAGTGGGAGGGTAAAATTCAACTTTGGTGGGAACGCCAAATGGATGGTAGTGCATTGGCCGCCAGTTATATACCCTGCTCAATTTTCCTTTCCATTGGTAAGGTACCGGCAGAGAAGGGGAAAGAAAGACTTGCATTTCTATAGCACCTTTCACGACTTCAGGACGTCCCAAAGTGCTTTACAGCCAATGAAGTACTTTTTGAAGTGTAGTCACTGTTGTAATGTAGGAAACGTGGCAGCCAATTTGCGCACAGCAAGCTCCAACAAACAGCAATGTGACAGCAGAGGATGGGAACTAATTGACAAACAAAGGACTCCCACTTTATATTGGTATTGGGTCGGTGCTTGCATAGATTTTTATTTTAAAATGGCCAGGTAAAAAGGAGAAATTGAGGTAGAAATGTTTTAAAGCTGCTAAGTGGAAAGGGAGACAGACAAGTCAATGACCGGCATATTTCCCCCTCCTGTTGGTAGAACCAGTCTGCACTATAAACAGGGCACTTTCAAGGGGAAGTGAACAGCACAGTTGGTTAATACACTGGCCGTTTTCCTCTGGGACTTGGGTTTTGAATTCAGTCCAGACTGATGATATGAATGCATCAATGGTGGATTTAAAGGTCCCACATGAAACGAGTTGGTACAATCTCACCACCACCCCCGCCCCCCCACTGCCCCACCATCCCACCATCTCCATTCCTTGTGGGTACTAGTTCACAGCATAATATTTCACCCATATAATAGCCAGTGTGGGAAATAGGAATATAATGTCACACTGGTGCAGTAGAGTGTGCTGTTCTGAGGTTTGTGTCTGAGGCACATTATTTGACAATGTAGATGGAGCTTTCCTCTGCATCTAGCTGTGTTTTATCTTGAGCTTGATGTTAACACTGGAAGCTTAAAATGAAAAATATTCAATTTCTCAGCGTTAAAATCCCTCAAATATGACCACAAATATTTACCCAGAATGCCTTATAGAAAGCAAAGTGGTTTCGCCAGTTAGACTTAGTGGTTCCAATGCTCAAAAGTCACATTCCAGTTGCGAACCTGAGTTTAAGCAAGGCATATAAATCTACCCTTGTAATTCTCAATGTATGCAACCTTAGCTACCTAGAGTGTTAGCTGTGGCTCAGTGGGTAGCACCCTTGCTCTCTGACAGCAGAAGGTTGTGGGTTCACAGTCCCACTCCAGAGTCTTGAGTGCAAAAAAAAACTAGGCTGACACTCCAGTGTAGTGCTGAGGGAGTGCTGCACTGTCGAAGGTGCCGTCTTTTGGATGAGACGTTAAACCGAGGCCCCGTCTGCTCTCTCAGGTAGACATGAAAGATTCCATGGTACTATTTCGAAGAAGAGTAGGGGAGTTCTCTCCGGTGTCCTGGCCAAAACTTATCCCTCAATCAACATCACTAAAACAGATTATCTGGTCATTATCACATTGCTGTTTGTGGGAGCTTGCTGTGCACAAATTGGCTGCCGTGTTTCCTACATTACAACAGTGACTACACTTCAAAAGTACTTCATTGGCTGTAAAGCGCTTTGGGACATCCAGTGGTCGTGAAAGGCGCTATAGAAATGCAAGTCTTTTTTTCACCACCCGGCTGTTCTGGTGATTTGAAAGGGCCTTTCTTTCTACTAGGCGTGGTGAAGATTGGCCTTGCCTTGCCCTCTAACTGCTGAGCAAACTAATCGTAATCAGAACCATAGTACCTATAAGGTAATTGAGACTGGGATGCTGCAATATCAGCCATTAAGGTAGCTTCTCTGTAGCTTGGATGTGTGTGCTTCAGCATTGAATGTGTGTCGTTCGGCTTCATCAAATGAGTAAAACATGTTAAAACTCATAAAAATGTTAAGCGCAATGATTAATTTGTAAATAGGGAAAAACTGAACCTAGCAGTGATTAAATAGCAAACTCTGACTATGAGGTCTGGAGAAGTATGGTTTCAAATCTGTCAGGTGAGCTCTGAGATGAAGTTACAACCTTGAAAGTTAACTGTTTATCCAGTTTCTCACGAGGTTTATTAAGAGTATTTGTACCAACATGATGCCGAAAAAGTTGCACTGATACGCTTTAGCATTGTGCAATACACATCTAGCTTGACATTGTTAATTAATCATCTCAAATTGCTCCCACCACTACGCCCACCAGTGGCAGACCTGTAATTACCAGTACTTTCTGCTAGTATTAAATAGGCGGGTAATGCTTTCTCCAGACATAATCCATGGTTGGAAGGACAATATAATTGTCTTGTCAGGTATTTATTGTAATCCAACAACAACAAATAATTGCATTTATATCGCGCCTTTAACACAGTAAAATGTCCAAGAGTGGCTCCACAGGAGCATTATCGGACAACAAGTGATACCGAGCCACAAAAGGGGATATTAGGGCAGGAGACTAAAAGCTTGGTCAAAGACGTAGGTTTTCAGGAGTGTCTTAAAGGAGGGAGAAGAAGAGAGTCAGCGAGGTTTAGGGAGGGAATTCCAGAGCTTAGGGCCTAGACTGCTGAAGGCACGGCCACCAGTGATGGGGAGAAGGAAATTAAGGTTGCACAAGAGGACAGAATTGGAGGAACGCAGAGATCTCGGAGGGTTGTAGGGCTGGAGGAGGTTACAGGGGTAGGGAGGGACGAGGCCCTGGAGAGATTTGAACACAAGGGGGGAGAATTATAAATTTGAGGCGTAAACATAGCAGGGTAACTTCACGGATTCGCACATCCAGCAGAGAGCTACTCTCGTACAGAGCCGGGGTCAGAGAATCAGTCCTGCATTGTTATAGCCAATCTCGGACTCACACGTCATTTCCGCGTGGCTCACTAATGGAATGTGGGATCGCTGAATTTACATAGAAACATAGAAGATAGGAGCAGGAGTAGGCCATTCGGCCCCTCGAGCCTGCTCCGCCATTCAATGAGATCATGGCTGATCATCCAAATTCAGTACCCTGTCCCTGCCTTTTCCCCATATCCCTTGATCCCTTTAGCCTTAAGAAATATATCCAACTCCCTTTTGAATATATTTAATGAACTGGCCTCCACCGCCCTCTGTGGCAGAGAATTCCACAGGTTCACCACTCTCTGGGTGAAGAAATTCCTCCTCATCTCTGTCCTAAATGGCTTACCCCTTATCCTTAGACTATGACCCCTGGTTCTGGACTCCCCGACCATCGGGAACATCCTTCCTGCATCTAGTCTGTCCAGGCCTGACAGAATTTTATAGGTTTCGATGAGATCCCCTCTCACTCTTCTAAATTCCAGTAAGTATAAGCGCAATCGACACAATCTCTCCTCGTACGTCATTCCTGCCATCCCAGGTATCAGCCTGGTGAATCTCCACTGCACTCCTTCCATGGCAAGAACATCCTTCCTCAGATAAGGCGACCAAAACTGCACACAATACTCAAGATGTGGTCTCACCAAGGCCCTGTACAACTGCAGCAAGACATCCTTGTTCCTGTACTCGAATCCTCTCGCTACGAAGGCCAACATACCATTTGCCTTCTTAACTGCCTGCTGCACCTGCATGCTTACCTTCAGCGACTGGTGCACAAGAACACCCAGGTCTCTTTGCACTTCCCCTTCTCCCAATCTATTGCCATTCAAATAATAATCTGCCTTCCTGTTTTTGCCACCAAAGTGGATAACCTCACATTTATCCACATTATAGTGCATTTGCCATGTTTCTGCCCAATCACCCAACCTGTCCAAATCGTACTGGAGTTTCACAACATCCTCCTCACAGCATACCCTCCCACCCAGCTTTGTGTCGTCTGCAAATTTGGAGATATTACATCCAATTCCCTCGTCCAGATCATTAATATATATTGTGAACCGCTGGGGTCCTAGGACCGATCCTTGCGGTACCCCACTAGTCACTGCCTGCCACTCGGAAAACGACCCGTTTATTCCAAGTCTTTGCTTTCTGTCTGCCAACCAGTTCTCTATCCAAGTCAATACCTTGCCCCCAATCCCATGTGCCTTAATTTTGCACGCTAATCTCTTATGCGGGACCTTATCGAAAGCCTTCTGAAAGTCCAAATACACCACATCCACTGGTTCTCCCTTATCTATTTTACCAGTTACATCCAGAACTTAGGGCCTAGGCAGCTGAAGGCACGGCTGCCAATGGTGGGGGCGATGATAATTAGGGATGCACAAGAGGCCAGAATTGGAGAACGCCGAGTTTTCTGAGGGTTGTAGGGCTGGTGGAGGTTACAGGGACAGGGATTCATTCTGCTGTAGTCAGGGTTGCCCTTTACTGTACTCTCCGTATCATTAATGTAAATTGTTAATCATGCTCAATGATTAATTTCCTCTGGTAGTGTTTACATAAAACTCCTTTATGGGCTATTTTAACAGTGTTAGTAACCTATGTAAACCAAATGTACCAAAAACATGAACTGGTCATCCTCTCATTGCTGTGTGTCTATGTAAAAAGAAAAGAAAGTCTTGCATTTATATAGCGCCACCAGATATTCCAAAGTGCTTTACAGCCAATGAAGTACTTCTTGAAGTTTAGTCACTGTTGTAATGTAGGGAACGTGGCAGCCAATTTGCGCACAGCAAGCTCCCATAAACAACAATGTGATAATGACCAGATAATCTGTTTTAGTGATGTTGGTTGAGGGATAAATATTAGCCCAGGACACCTGGGATAACTCCCCTGCTCTTCTTCCAAATAGAGCCATGGGATCTTTTACGTCCACCTGAGAGAGCAGATGGGGTCTCGGTTTAACATCTCATCCGAAAGACCACACCTCCGACAGTGCAGCGCCCCCTCGGTACTGCACTAGAGTGTAAAATAATTGCCACACTTCAACTTAATATATTGAGAGACATGATCAAGTGTTACTTAAATGCAAGTGTAAAAATGTGTCTATTTGTTAACTCCCTACTTATACATGAGAACTACAAACTAAATGTTCCGAGCACGTACTGGCAACAAAGAACTTTGCCCATATAGAGCGTATGTCGGTAAATCACAGGTGTGCTACCTCCTATAAGCAGTTCTTCAGGCAAGTTGTTCTTGAATCTACTAGTTCAAAGCAAGAAAATTTTGTACAGACTGTTGTGTCGGTACCTTTCTACCTAGACACAATTTAGGACTCAGAACTCAGAGATTCAAACATGAAGTGCTTTATTGGAAGGAAAGGAAGTTCTGGAAAGTTCCGAACAAAGAGAGCTAAACTTAACCGAGAACACCCAACCATTTATCTCCTGTGACAGCGCCACCACAGGTGGGAGGAGAACACACAATACATAACACAGACCAAGCAGCAAAAGCAGTAGGTCAGACAAGAGGCCGTGACTATAAAATGAACAAGCCTTAAGCAAGACTTAAACTCGAAGGAATTATTTTTCCCATTGGCTTGTAGATGTTTGGTAACTACTGGGTCAATTAAAAGAAAGAGACAGATGGAAATCAGGCCATGAGCTGAATTGATGATAGGCACAGATAGAGATGATAGGATGGTGTGGGAATGTTTCCTGAATAACTGGGACCTTGGGAATGTCATGCCAAAGAAGGTCACTGATCTAGACTGTAAATTATACAATCTAAGATCTGGCGTTTCTCTGGATTCACTTTTAGAGGGCAAGGGAACAATGTTGAAGAACCTCTCCTCAGAATATTCAATGTGTTCGGTGGATAGGATTGTAAATGTGTTCGGAGAGGGGCCAGATTGATAGGTCCTGTGACCTATGTTCTTCCATATCTTCTTTTCTCCTCTGCCAATTTTCAACTCTCTCTCCTCCTGTTCTGGGAGGATTTCTACCCGGGGCCCAGTTTCTTAGGCAACAGTTGTCCTCCTGTACCTGGCCTCACGTGTGAGCCTAGGCAGTGAGTGTTGGCAGGTGATTCAACTATCAAGGGCATCATAGAGGCTGATCCAGTTGTAACAGAAGCACTGTCACAACTCAGCAAAGAAATAAACTTGCCACCCACACATCAACCGCTCATGTCTAGTAGCAAAATCATTGGCGGTTGAACAGTTAAGTTCCTCAGCCTGAAACCATCTCCAAGGAATCACCATTTCAGTTTAAAACAGCGAGTGAGTGTGGAGCCAGGATCAGAGGGTGGTCTGTGGCAATATCCCGCAGACCATACCAGAACAGAATGGCTGTGTTTCCCAATCGTCTATAAAAATGTGTACCTCCGCCTTGCGCATGATTGAGTTAGCTGGACTTTTATGTAATGAAGTGAAAGCCTTGGATAATAGAAAAAATATATAAATGAGTCTCTGTGAACAGACAACATATTGTTTGGGGTGTGCTGCTGTAAAGGTTAATGTACTTGCGCATAAATCATAAAAGAACTTTTCCCTCAGATGAAATGGTGGCAAGGACCTTGCATGTTTTTTTTATTTGAAAGCAATAGGAGTGTACGTGCACACTTTATTCTGGGGAACGAAACGTGACACCACGCAGCCACTTCCGGTTTCTGAGCCCTCAGATGATGTCGCTTCCGGGTCAGGACCTCTGATGAAGTCACTGCCAACATTGTTGCCAGCAAACAGGGCCTTTATTCCGACAGTTTGCGAGGCCCCTCGCACTCTGGCTGTTTGTCAATGAGAGGATGTGCATGGATGCGTCACATAAAGAATCAGGCTGTAATCTACTCAAGATGTCTGGCTGACGCAATCCAAATGCCAATATTCTCTTTCAACTTGAGACACACTGCTGACTATTAGCTGTCAGCCGTGGCTCAGTGGGTAGCACACTCTGAGTCAGAACGTTGTGCGTTCACGTGCCACTCCAGGGACTTGAGCACATAAATCTAGGCTGACACTCCAGTGCAGTGCTGAGGGAGTGCTGCACTGTCGGAGGTGCCGTCTTTCAGGTGAGACGTTAAACTGAGGCCCTGTCTGCTCTCTCGGTGGGCGTAAAAGATCCCATGGCACTATTTCAAAGAAGAACAGGGAGTCCTCCCCAGTGTCCTGGCCAATATTTATCCCTCAATCAACATCCCAAAAACAGATTATCTGGTCATTATCACATTGCTGTTTGTGGGAGCTTGCTGTGCGCAAATTGGCTGCCGTGTTTCCCACATTACAACAGTGACTACACTCCAAAAAAGTACTTCATTGGCTGTAAAGCGCTTTGAGACGCCCAGTGGCCGTGAAAGGCGCTATAGAAATGCAAGTCTTTCTTTCTATGAATTTTAAAATTATTTATAATATGTAGACAAATGCTGGAAAGTGGTTGCCTCTCACAGTTGTGCAGGTTAATGAGGAAAGATCCTTTGGAAAGGCCCTTGCATTGGTTCCTTTTGGTTGCAGGAAGAAATCTTCTTTGATGTTGCACATAGTGGAAGTTGGATTGAAGTTGGGGCACTTTTATCACCAAGTAAGTGGAAGGGAGCTCCATGACACAGTTCAGGATTTTAATATTGATGCCCAAAAGGTCAAGAACTTCTTACTGAAAATAATACACTGTTTAAGCAGGATACAAAAGTCTGTATACATTATTCTCATACTTAATTAAATAGTGTGATGAATTATTAAATAATTTATGGTGTCAGCTGTGGTTCAGTTGGTAGCACACTCGCCTCTGAGTCAGAAGGTTGTGGATTCAAAGTCCCACTCCAGAGACTTGAGCACATAAATCTAAGCTGACACTCCAGTGCAGTGCTGAGGCAGTGCTGCACTGTTGGAGGTGCTATTTTTATGCTCTCTCAGGTGGACGTCAAAGATTCTATGGCGCTATTCAAAGAAGAGCAGGGGAGTTCTCCCCGGTGTCCTGGCCAATGTTTATCCTTCAACCAACATCACTACAAAACAGATTGTCGGGTTATTATCACATTATTTGAAGGACCTTGCTGTGCACAAATTGGCTGCCATTACAACAGCGACTACACTACAAAAGTACTTAATTGGCTGTAAAGCGCTTTGGGATATCCTGAGGTTGTGAAACGCGCTATAGAAACGCAAAACTTTTTTTACTTGATATATTTCACTTCACTTAATGGTGCATTTATGAAAGCAACTTAATTTTTTTCTGTTAGGGATTTTTGTGGTACAGTACTTTCTTTTCCCCGCTGAGAAACAGGAGAAGCCACAGTGTGCATGTAAAAGTCATCCTGCCTCAGGCAAGATCGGGTTTTGTATCACATCTCTATATGCAGGATCATTGACAAGCAATCAGAGAGTGAAAGGGCACACATTTACATTTTGCCCCAGGCAGGATGAATTTTGCATGCCCACTTACAACTGCCATTGTTTTCAACAAGGGAAAATTAAGTCTATATGCAAAGGCCCCATCTACAGCCATTTCATCAGGCTAACAATAAACTTCTGTTTAGTTTTTACACAGAATATGTTAATTTGCTAGGAAACTACCAATGCCTACGCCGAAATGACCAGAATGCAAAATAAAAGTGTCTGTTTGGCTCAGTGTTAGCAGTCTTGCTGCTAAAGAGCAAAGGTTAGAAAGAAAGAGCGTGGTCAGAGCTTCGATGCTGGGGATGTTGGCCTGAGCAAGAACACTGATGTTGGTGCGTCTATCCTGCCAATGGATTTGCAGGATCTTGTGGAGGCAGCGTTGGTGGTACCTCTCCAGTGCTTTGAGGTGCCTGCTGTACATGGTCCATGTCTCTGAGGCATACAGCAGGGCGGGTATCACTGCCCTGCTGTATGACCCGATGGACGGGTCACATTGTCCGCATGCCCGATATGAGACTCCAAAAACAAGCGCTCTACTCGGAGCTCCGGCACGGCAAGAGAGCCCCAGGTGGGCAGAGGAAATGCTTCAAGGACACCCTCAAAGCCTCCTTGAAAAAGTGCAACATCCCCACCGACACCTGGGAATCCCTGGCCCAAGACCGCACAAAGTGGAGGAGAAGCATCCGGGAAGGCGCCGAACACCTCGAGTCTCTTCGCCGGGAGCAAGCGGAAGCCAAGCGCAAGCAGCGCAAGGAGCGCACATCAACCCAAGCACCCCACCCACCCGCCCCTTCAACCACTGTCTGCCCCACCTGTGACAGAGACTGTAGGTCCCGCATTGGACTCATCAGTCACCTGCGAACTCATTTTTAATGTGGAAGCAAGTCATCCTCGGTCCCGAGGGACTGCCTAAGAAGAAGAAGAAAGACCTGCATTTCCATAGCACCTTTCATGACCTAAGGATGGCCCAAAATGCTTTACAGCCAATGAAATACTTTTTGAAGTGTAGTCACAGTTATAATGCAGGAAACGTGGCAGCCAATTTGCACACAGGAAGGTCCCACAAACAGATATGTAATAATGACCAGATAATCTGTTTTTAGTGAGGCTGGATAAGGGATAACTCCCCTGCTCTTCTTCGAAATAGTGCCATGGGATCTTATACGTCCCCCTGAGAGAGCAGACTGGGCCTCGGTTTAATGCCTCATCCGAACGACGGCACCTCCGACAGTGCAGAAGGTTGTGGATTCAAGGCCGACATCAGGTTGAGAGCAACAACAGAAAACAATGCTGGAAACTCTCAGCAGATCAGGCAGCATCGTGGAGAGAGAAACAGAGTTAATGTTTCAGGTCGATGACCCTTCGTCAGAAGGTTGGGAGCACATCATCTATGCTGATATTGACATTAAACCAAGGTTCTGTCGGCCTGCTTAGGTGGACATAAAAGAACCCATGACACTATTTGAAAGAAGAGCAGAGCGTTCTTCTGGTGTCTTGGCCAACATTCTACCCTCAACCAACAGTACCAAAAAATGATTAACAGGTCCTTCATATCTGTCAGAACACCCCAAAGCTTTTTGCGTACAATGAATTGCATTGATGTGCAGTCATCATTACTATGTAGATGAGTGCAGCGCCATTCTGTGCAAATCAAGGGCATGCAAACAGCCATGAGATAAATGAGCAGTTAATCTGTTTTTCCTGGTGGTTGAGGGAAGAATGTTAGCCACGACATTTGGACACCTTTTCAAATAATGCCATGGGCTGCCCCATTGAAGGGGTTAAACTAACTTTTGCAGGTAGGTTCAGTACTTATTGCTATGTGTGAGGCGTGGGCAGCTGATTAAACCGTCCCATTGAGGATGAAAAATGAAAGCCTATTTTTTCAGCAGTACTCAGACTGAAGACTGGCAATCGCCTGAGAGAGGGCTATTGACAAATATCTTGGTGGATAATTGCCTCTGTTTATCAGGTGTCAAGATGTCCATGATGTACAACTCACCAGATACCAGCCTAACTCCCCTATTGGCTCGCTGGAGATCTCAGAGCTGGGTTAAAGGGGATGAAATGGAGCCAGCGCCCACTTACACATTCTACGAACTAATATAACTCCTTTTCTGTTCCTTAACTCTAACCAAATAGATTCAGTCTTTCAACCCTCTAGTATATAGTCCCTCTGTAGAACTGTAATATTATCCTTGAGCAACACTGCCAACCCCCTGCTGTCTTTATTCCTTCCCTATCCCTCCTGAATACAATGTAGCCAGGAATGTTTAGTTCCCATTCCTGCCCCTGTTTAAGCCTGGTCTCCGTTATAGCCACTATCTCATCAACCCATGTGGCAACTTGGCCTGTAGCTCATTAACCTTATTTGTAACACACCTCGCATTAACACACAAGCATTCCAACACCATGCTGGTCGGCCTTGCTTTACTCCTCCATATAATTCCTGCTCTTTCCACACTATTCTTTGTTCTGTAGCTGTTTGTCCCTCCAAGGGAAATGCAGGGAACAGCACCAACCGCTGTACATGGCCTTCTTTGATCTCACAAAGGCCTTCGACACTGTCAACCATGAGGGATTATGGAGTGTCCTCCTCAAATTCGGCTGCCCCCAAAAGTTTATCACCATCCTCCGCCTGATTCACGACGACATGCAAGCCGTGATACTGACCAACGGATCCACCACAGACCCAATTCACGTGCGGACCGGGGTCAAGCAAGGCTGTGTCATCGCACCAATGCTCTTCTCAATCTTCCTTGCTGCAATGCGCTATCTCACCCTCAGTAAGCTCCCCGCTGGAGTGGAGCTAATCTACAGAACAAACGGGAAACTGTTCAACCTCCGTCGCCTCCAGTCCAGATCCAAGGTAATCCTATCCTCTGTCATTGAATTACAGTATGCAGACGACGCTTGCAAACTCCAAACCATTGTCAACACCTTCACTGAAGCGTACAAGAGCATGGGCCTTACACTAAACATCCATAACACAAAGGTCCTCTACCAACCTGCCCCCACCACACAGTACTGCTCCCCGATTATCAAAATCCATGACGAGGCCTTAAACAACATGGACCACTTTCCATACCTCGGGAGCCTACTGTCAACAAGGGCAGACGTCGATGACGAAGTCCAACACCGCCTTCAGTGTGCCAGTGCAGCCTTCGGTCACCTGAGAAAGAGAGTGTTTGAAGACCAGGACCTCAAACCCAGCACCAAGCTCATGGTTTACAGAGCAGTAGTGATACCCGCCCTCCTGTATGCTTCAGAGACATGGAACATGTACAGCAGGCACCTCAAAGCACTGGAGAGATACCACCAACGCTGCCTCCGCAAGATCCTGCAAATCCATTGGCAGGATAGGCGCACCAACGTCAGTGTTCTCGCTCAGGCCAACATCCCCAGCATCGAAGCTTTGACCATGCTCGATCAGCTCCGATGGACAGGCCACATCATCCACATGCCTGATACGAGACTCCCAAAACAAGCGCTCTACTTGGAGCTCCGACATGGCAAGAGAGCCCCAGGTGGGCAGAGGAAACGCTTCAAGGACACCCTCAAAACCTCCTTGAAAAAGTGCAACATCCCCACCACCTGGGAATCCCTGGCCCAAGACCACACAAAGTGGAGGAGAAGCATCCGGGAAGGCGCCGAACACCTCGAGTCTCTTCGCCGGGAGCAATTGGAAGCCAAGTGCAGGCAGCACAAGGAACGCATGTCAACCCAAGCACCCCACCCACCCGCCCCCTCAACCACCGTCTGCCCCACCTGTGACAGAGACTGTAGGTCCCGCATTGGACTCATCAGTCACCTGAGAACTCATTTTTAGTGTGGAAGCAAGTCATCCTCGGTTCCGAGGGACTGCCTAAGAAGAAGAAGATTCCTCCATATAATTCCTGCTCTTCCTACACTATCCTTTGTTCTGTAGCTGTTTGTCCCTCCTAGTTTTCTATGCACCTTGTATCTCCTCTCTGCAGCTGCATCCTGGTGCCCCTCCCCCAGCCAAATTAGTTTAAACCCTCCCCCACAGCACTTGTTACCTCACCGGAGCTGTCTGTTCAAGTCCTCCTGGACACCAGCATGGGCCATTTCATTGACCTTTGTTGGAGCAGATCTCTGTTTCACAACAATACTCTCCTTCCTGATTTACCTGAACAGGGATGTTTTGGGAAATAGCCGTTTCTGAGAAAATCATGTATTCTCTTAAGCTATCTCTGGATTTATAAATCTTTGGTTCCCATTTTTTAAATTGTTGTGCTCGTGGCTCTGTCAGTGCTTTGTAACTACAATGCATTCAGATGGCACTATAGTTTAGCTGTGTTTGAATGGACCATAAAAGATTATGCCTGACTCCCCTTGAGTAGACCTGAAGGCCAAGCACAACTGTTCCCTTCTCTCATTCTCTTACAGTCACTGAACCTGGTCTCTGTTTAATCACTGGAGTGCGCGGCCTGGAGATTCTGCTGGGGCGCAATCAGGAAAATGCGCTCAGAATGCGCTGGACATTGCGTCGGTTTTACCGAGGTGAAGTTACTCTCAAGTTTCATTGGCAAACTCATTGACATAAGCCTGAAAGTAAAATCTTATTTTTCTTCCATGAACTAGACTTTTTCTTCATTCTTATTTCTGTCTTACACTCACGTTTTATTCTATAATTTATAGGTAAGATAGGTTTTCTCCATGATATAGGCCGGATATCTAATACCTACATGACCTAGTACTCAAGGGTCCGCACAGCCACTAGCCATGCTCCTGCGATGAAACTCTTCTCTGTTTTATGACTTTGCTAGACCGGGAGGATGCTGATGTAACCTTAGTCTGTAAATCATACCGTGCGTTTACCCTTTTAACATTTGCTTGTTAACCAGACATTCGTGGTCGATCTTTTTGCTCTTCTTTCTGTACGTAAATCATTGAAAAAGCCAGAAACCGTTTAAAATAAAAGGGGCTGCATTTTGCTGTGTAATGTTCCGGTGCCCAATAAGGCCAAGGAAAGGAGCAGAGGCCCACGATGTCCCCTGGCCTCCTGAACTAGATTCAGTACAGCTCTTTACCACTCTTTTGTAATCGCTCCACATAACTGAAGTCCCTCATCCCTGGTACCATTCTAGTAAATGTCCTCTGCACCCTCTCCAAGGCCTTGACATCCTTCCTAAAGTGTGGTGCCCAGAATTATACACAATGCTTTAGCTGAGGCCTAACCAGTGATTTATAAAGGTTTAGTATAACTTCCTTTCATTTGTACTCTATGCCTGTATTAATAAAGCCAAGGAACACGTATGCTTTTTCAACCAGCTTATCAACGTGTCCTGTCACCTTCAAAGATTTGTGTACGTACACCCCCAGGTCTCTCTGTTTCTGTACCCCCTTTAAAATTGTACCATTTAGGTGACATGCGTTGCCCAGATCTATATGTAAAGAACCTTCCAGGAATCAGACATTTAGGGCTGGATTTTGATTCTGGAGGCGGGTAGGAGGCGGGACTACAACTTTCGGGGTTGTAGTCCTGCCTCCATCGAGTTGTGGCCAATCCACGTGATCTTCACTTGATTGACCTTGTTGAGCCCACCCAGCGGGCTCAGCAGGCCAATGAAGGGCCACCCGGCAACAGGTGACGTCACAGATTGAAATTTCATCTGTCAAGACCTTTTGACAGATGAAATATCAGCATTTCACAGCTGTTTGAAGCTGTCAAACACTGACAACCTGTACTCCAGGTTAATTCCTTCCTGTCAGGATGATTTAGAGATCTCCCCGGAACAGAAAGCTGAATGCTGCAATTTTGCTTTCTGTGCCGGTGAGATGAGGGACTCCCGAGACCTGAGGAAAGAAGGCTGTAAAGGTATGTAAAGGTATGTAAAACTTCTTTAAACACTTTACACACACCAAACACACTTACCTTTGCACTCATGCACCCATCACTCACCTGAACACCGGACATCTCGACCCCTCCAAGCCCTTCATCCCGACGGTCCGCCTCCTTTAACTTGGCGTGGTTTGGAGCCGTCGGGAATCCCACACTTCAACCTTAAAAATAGGGATTAGGCTAAAAACTGCCTGTTAACTACCTGTTAACAGGCAGTTAATTGGCACTAATCCCCTTTCCGCCTCGGGGAGGCGGGTCCCAGTGCGGGTCGGCTATCTGCCTCCTTTGAAACTGGCATGGAGGTGGGTTGGGTGCGGGATGGGTTCGTGCCCCCCCCGATTTCAGGATTTCAACCCCCCACACGCCTCCAATCCCGCCTCCACGGCCCAATGAAAATCCTGCCCTTTGCCTCTGTCATCACAGGATACTCCTTGTTGTAGAAACTGATATTCCTCACCCAATGGAGACATTTGAACAATATGATAAGTTTGGACATAACCATGATGACATGAGATATGTAACTTGTGTCAAGTTACCCTTACTGCTGATATTCAGTAAATGATTTTACACTGCGGTGCAGTAAGTGAAAAAAAATCTCATTGTAAATATGACCTGTTCACGTATAGACAGTGAAACTTTAGTGATTCCTGGGGTGCGAAGGCCAGCCCAGATCCTGTGGGTTCTCTCCCTGCCCAGCCCAGTCTTGTGCTTCTCTCTCCACCTGCACGGATCTTGTGCGCCGCCGCCCCCCCCCCCCCCCCCATGCTGCAGCTTTTGTTTCTTGGCCAAGAACACCCAACCCTTTTAGGGGGGTGAAATATTATATAACTTTATTCCTTCTCACTTAGCTGGCACGGGGCCCAGTTTAGAAGTTACTGCCGTGCTTTCAGCAAGCAGAATTCTGTCTGCGGTTTAGAAAGCCTCTTCTTTCTTTTCGGCGAGTTGTTTGGCAGGCTCAAGCTGTATTCCAGTCTGCGCAAGAAAAAAGCAGTTACTGTAAGTAGATGTGTCTGTAGGAAAAATGTTTATAGATTAACAGCAACCTGAGTTAGGTAACTCGCAAAGAATGTTGGGACTGATAACTCGAAGCACCATATACAGAATACAACCTGTTAACTAACCAGAGCTTCAGTCCTTACTGAAGGGGGCTAATAGGTGAATTTTTATTTTGTTCGGGAAAAGAGCAAGGGTAATTTAAGAGAGGGCAAGATCTGAAGAAGAAAAGTGGACAAAATGATCGCGAGTTAAGAACATAAGAAATAGGAGCAGGAGTAGGCCATTCGGCCCCTCGAGCCTGCTCCGCCATTTAATAAGATCATGATCTACCACCTCAACTCCACTTTCCCGCCCTATCCCCATATGCCTTGATTCCCTTACTGCCCAAAAATTTATCGATCCCAGTCTTGAATATACTCAACGACTGAACCCTCTGGGGTAGAGAATCCCAAAGATTCACAACACTCTGAGTGAAGGCATTTCTCCTCATCTAAGTCCTAAATGGCCGAGCCCTTATCCTGAGTTAATTCCCTGTCAATCCCCTTACCCTGATCTAAAGTTTCTGTCAATACTTTGACAGGGTAACAAGTGCCAACAGTCGAGTGCTCCCTCTTAACAGATTCCACTTTAATCACTGTTGTGTTCTAACATCATTTCCTGCCTGGGCTGCTCACACCACATTTATTTTTACAGTTCTCACTCATCCACTTCTGCCAGCTTTGTTACTACCTCTTGGCTCAATCATGTGGGCTGCTATGCTGTTGCTCGCGAAAAACAAACCTTCTGCCTCTCACACCTGGCGTCTTGCTCAGTCGGAAGAGTCCTGAGCCAGCTTTTCTTCTGCCCATAATGTCTCTAAATTCACTATCAGAGCTGCTACACGCAACCTCGTTGAAAAGAATCAACAGCTACCTACCTGGCCCTTCAACAGCCGCACCTTCTGGTCCCTTGCCAAAGCTCTCTCTTGCGGCTTTTTGTGAATTCTCCTTTCCACTCCTCTTCCGCCCTGATGCTTTTCATTATCATGATATTCGCATTTATATAGCACTGTCAAAATATCTCAAAGAGTTTCATAGAATTAATTACTTTCTGGAGCGCCATAACTGTTGCTACGTAAGATCTGACCACCTTTCCTAATCTGGTGATCTTGATAAAGAACCTCTCTCCAACATTCCATTCTATTTAAGTGTTACGATCAACATCACATTTTATCGCTGCCACAACAGTTGAACAGAATGGAGTAATAGAGGGAGGTTCCCTTTATCAAGCTACCAGATCAGGAAATGTAGCAAGTCTTTGAATCACAACAGTCAAATCCTCTGCAATCTAAACTCCAGTATAACTCTGGTCCTGCTGGTCCGTTGTCCACAAGATGTGCAACCTAACCAGATTCCTCTTCAATCTTTCATATTTCCAGTCCATCTTCCCTTCTTCTTGCAAATTTACTTGAGCTTACAGTAAGAAAAATGATCCTTCTTACTCTTTGTTGCCTTTATATTGGTATTTTCTAAGATTGTGTGGGCGCCTAGGAGATTATAGCTGTCCGGAGAAGCCAGAAGCCATCTGCACACCCTCTCCCCACTTGAGGAGGACTTGTTGGACATCACGGGCAGGGGGCGAGTCATGGCTGTGAGATGTCAAGCAGGGTTTCTTCATGCCTTACCCTTTCTTTCCCTTCTCATTTCTATCTCACCCCACACACTCTGCACGACAAACTGTAGTGACTTTCACCAATCGCTCATCTCTCTCTGCTCTCCCTTCCTTGTCCCTCGCTTTCATTTCAGGTGCTGAAAATATGGATGCCCCTGTGCCAGGAGGGCAGCCTTCCTGAAGATGCAGGATCACTCGACCTGACCTTAGCAAGCACCACATGAGTGCAGCGGTTCAAGAAAGCGGCTCACCGCCATCTTCTCAAGGGCAATTAGGGATGGGCAATAAATGCTGGCCTTGCCAGCGATGCCCACATCCGTGAATGAATTAAAAAAAACTCAGAGATTGGCACCATGTGTACTTTTGAGGATAGATGAGAGGAGGGGTCTGCACATGGTGAATCACTGAGCACACACATGCAGGAACTAAGGCAGGAGGATGGAACGCCACAGGTGCCAGTGAGTTCACATACTATCCCTGCTTCAGAGGACTCAGCTGCTGACCTCAAGGTCCCAGACTGCCGAAGAAGGCTGATGGGCATAGAAACATCGAAACATCGAAACATCGAAACATAGAAACATCGAAACATCGAAACATCGAAACATAGAAACATCGAAACATCGAAACATAGAAGATAGGAGCAGGCCATTCGGCCCCTCGAGCCTGCTCCGCCATTCAATGCGATCATGGCTGATCATCCAAATTCAGTCCCTGTCCCTGCCTTCTCCCCATATCCCTTGATCACTTTAGCCTTAAGAAATATATCCAACTCCTTCTTGAATATATTTAATGAATTGGCCTCTACTGCCTTATGTGGTAGAGAATTCCACAGGTTCACCACTCTCTGGGTGAAGAAATTCCTCCTCATCTCTGTCCGAAATGGCTTATCCCTTATCCTTAGACTTTGACCCCTGGTTCTGGATTCCCCGACCATCAGGAACATCCTTCCTGCATCTAGTCTGTCTAGTCCTGTTAGAATTTTATAAGTTTCAATGAGATCCCCTCTCATTCTTCTAAACTCCAGCGAGTACAAGCCCAATCGACCCAATCTCTCCTCATACGTCATTCCTGCCATACATCAGGAAAGGCTAGCTGCATTGGGCAGCCTGCCGGCGAGCTTGCACACAAAGACTGAGAGCATGGAGGAGCCCAGCTGAAGACCACTCTGCCAAGCATGGAGCAAGCAGTCATCTTTCAATTCTCCTGGTCTACCCTCTCCACATATTTGTCGGACTTGTGCAGTCAACACTCACATTCCAAATCAAGTCATCGGGCAAATACATTGTCAGAATCTGCTTCCACGATAAAGGCATCGACTTGCAGCAAATTGTACACCTCAGTAATTAAAGTAATGTAATATTATTGCTGTACATGCCTGAACTGAGGCCTTGCCACTCATTCATTTTGTGGAAGCTGTTCCCTTCATTTCATTCATAACGATTTGAACAAAGCTGTGCCAGATATGTCTATGCCATCTTAATGAAAATGGGCTAGCTTGAAATTATAGCAAATATTCAGACACTTGGGATTCATTCATCTAAAGGTATGTGTCTTCAATTGATAATTAACAAATGAGCCTATTATAAGTTTAAATCAGCCTCCCTTCATTTGGACTGGGTAGACGTATTTGACTCAATGTACGGCTTTGTTTAATTCTTATCACTTGTCATGTTCATGCTTCGTTTACACACACGCATATATATATATATTTACAAAACAGAAGGCAAATGAGAAGGTGGCGCGGCTGCTGGGAGCCAGAAAGTGTTGGTTTCCAAGGCGCCTCCAGCGGCAGTGACACTCCCACTGAAAGCAGCAGCAGAAACGGACTGTGGGTGGCCGGCAGGGGTTGGGACCGATCTGCCTGTACAGCCTTGCAAAGTGTTTTTTGTGCTCACTGGCTTGGAGGAGGCTGGCAACCTGCTCCTGCATTGCTACCAATTTTCTCCCTTGAGCTGATCACGGAGAGGTGCGTGTGAACGATCCCGGGCGATTTGTCTGCTAATTTTCCTCTCCTCTCCTGCCTCGTTGTACCAAAAGGACCTGGAACCTGCAAATCCATTGGCAGGATAGGCGCACCAACATCAGTGTTCTCGCTCAGGCCAACATCCCCAGCATCGAAGCTTTGACCACGCTCGATCAGCTCCGATGGACGGGCCACATTGTCCGCATGCCCGATACGAGACTCCCAAAACAAGCGCTCTACTCGGAGCTCCGGCACGGCAAGAGAGCCCCAGGTGGGCAGAGGAAATGCTTCAAGGACACCCTCAAAGCCTCCTTGAAAAAGTGTAACATCCCCACCGACACCTGGGAATCCCTGGCCCAAGACCGCACAAAGTGGAGGAGAAGCATCTGGGAAGGCGCCGAACACCTCGAGTCTCTTCGCCGGGAGCAAGCGGAAGCCAAGCGCAGGCAGTGGAAGGAGCGCATGTCAACCCAAGCACCCCACCCACCCGCCCCTTCAACCACCGTCTGCCCCACCTGTGACAGAGACTGTAGGTCCCGCATTGGACTCATCAGTCACCTGAGAACTCATTTTTAATGTGGAAGCAAGTCATCCTCGGTCCCGAGGGACTGCCTAAGAAGAAGAAGAACTTCGAAGGTGCTGTGCCCATTTTTCACGCACAAAGCAGGCGCCTAAGCATCCAAAATGGTGAGCAGAGCGCGCACACCCGTTACACTCCGCCCGCCATATTGATAAAGGCAGAGAAAGGGGCATCTAGAGCCTGTATCTGAAACAGATGTTAGGCAGATAGGGAGGCGTAACGCCTGCTTGAAGTCCCCTTTTTAAAATTGTGCTGCATTCAGGAAAATGTGGTCTACATGCGGCCTAATCAGCGGTCCTTAAAGGGGTGGCTGGTGGCTGTCCTCAAAATGGTAAGTTTTTAAAAGAATACTGGCTCCTCCCTCTACCAATCCCTGTCCCCCTCCCTCTGCCCCACTCGGCCGCCACCCTCCCTCTCCCGATCATTTCCCTCTGTCTCCTGGTCGCACCCTCCTCCCTCCCTCCCAATCACTATCCACCCCACCCACCCCACCCCACCCCACCCCAGGACTTACCTCAGGGTCGCTGCCGGTGAATCAGCAACCCAAAATTGAAATTCCCTTCGCCAGCGAGCTGCCTGCGGAGTCCCAGCAGGCATCTGCGGATCACCGGTCTCAAGTAACTGAGGCCTGAGGGCCGACATGGAGTGGGCCTCGGGCCTACCCCATTCCGGCGCAGGGAACGATCCCTGGGCCCAGTTTGTGCCAGAAGGCCGGAGTGAACCAAGTTATAGGATCACATGCCCCACCATTCCTTGCCATCACAAATTGGCACACCAATATGATGCATTGCAGAAAGGACATTGTAAGTGAGTTATGAACCTTCCTGCTCTGCTGCTATTAAGAGTATTTGATATAAACAAATTATGATCGTTCCTTTTCACGGCTGCATAGTGTTTGTAGTATGGGTTGTAAACTTAATAGCACCGTGGAATAGACAGAGGATTCTGCAGGTTGAAGAGTTGGTGCAGTTTTTGTTGCTTGATTGAGTTATATTTGTCTAATGAAAATGTTATTGCACCACTGACATTTTGATTCAAGAATCCGCAAAGGAAGAATTATATTTGTACCTTGGAATTAAAAAAGAGCAACTTTTTTTCAAAAGCGCTACTTCAGAGACATGGGCCTAGGAATTGGATTGCACCTGAATTGCGCCCGATTCCAGTGCCGCGCATGCCCCACGTGCCTAATGAGGCTGACGGCAGGGCCGCAGCCAATCGGCCTGCCAGCCTCGTTAGGATAGTATAAGCGAGCTGCAGGCGCCATTTGCAGCTCCTGAGGCAGTTTGTGCCAGAAGGCCAGAGTGAACCAAGTTATAGGACCACACGCCCCACCATTCCTTGCTATCACACATTGGCACACCAATATGAGGGGCAGCAGTATGGGCCTGCTCGGTGGGCAGCCGATGTCCTTAGGAGCGTTGGGAGGTTGCAGCCTCCGCCGATCCCTTTGAGGACCATCGGTTTGGCTGTTGAGCGCCTGAAGAAACTGCATGGTGCATGCTGTGGTCATTCGCAGTCCAGTTTGGGAAAGGGGCAATGGGCCTAACGTCAGCTTCAGGAACGTGCCCTGGATGACTCCTGAGTAGCCCTAACCAACATGGCGGGTGATACCATCCCTGAGCTGAGTGAGCGTGCCCACGTCCCCCGTCATATTGGAACCTTTAGGCGCTCGTTTTACGTCTTTAAAAAGGGCTCAACATGATCCAATTTCTAGGCCACAATAACTATTGTCTCAAAATCTTCAGCAACTCCCTCTGTTAGCTGGCTGTGCTGAACACACGACTCATGGTCTAGGCTCACACATGATGAATGACCACTTAAGGCCCCCGGATGACCTAGTGAGTAAAGGCAGTCGCTGGTATAAGGCTTAAAAGGTTAAGGGAAGATTTAATAAGGTGTTCAAAATTATGAAGGGCTTAGATAAAGTAAATAAGGAGAAACTGTTTCCACTGGCAGGAGGGTCGGTAACCAGAGGACACAGATTTAAGACCCGGGGAGAGATGAGGAAATTTTTTTTTTTTACGCGGCGAGTTGGAATGCACTGCCTGAAAGGGCGGTGGAAGCAGATTCAATAGTAACTTTAAAAAGGGAATTGGATAAATACTTGAAAAGGAACAATTTGCAGGGCTATGGGGAAAGAACAGGGGACTAATTGGATAGCTCTTTCAAAGAGCCAGTACAGGCACGATGGGCTGAACAGCCTCCTCCTGTTCTGTATGGTTCTATGATACTGAACCATACAGACTAGATTCCCCAGGTTTGATTTTACCTCTTAGTTGGCTGATCTCAGTTGGGGCAGTAGCTGAGAAACTACAATTGGCCTCAGTAGGCCAAGGAGGGGAAAACCAGCCAGCGTTCTTGCCACTGATCATTATCCACTGATCCCTGTTGGGTGTCAGATAGAACTAGCTGAATCTCATTTACCTGTAAAAAATGGCCATATGAGGTCCCCTAATTGCCTCGTGTGTGAAGGCACCCTCTGTATACATCTCAGCCGTGACAACTCAAAGGTCCCAGTTCGATTTTGTGCTGAGTTAGATTATAAAAACCAGGCAAAGGTTGAGACTTTACCATGAGCCTCAGTGTATTTGGGCCAAGAGAGGCCAACCAGTATGGTTTTCACTCCTGATCGTTGTCGATTAGCATCTGCCAGATAAGGACAGAATCAGGCTCAGCTGTGATCTTCGCCACGGTCACAGAATAAGCCAGCACTCACTGTACAGGCTCACGCATGCACAGCTCCCAGTTGGCGACATACCAGAGCGGCGGCTAGAAGGGAAATAGGGCAGCTTGCCAGGCCCTGCCTGCCCACCGTTATTTGCATGTGGTGGCCGATGGAGAGGCAGCTAGTGGAACTGTTGCAACAGTTGTGGGGTGAGTAGGAAACGTGAGGTCAGGGCAGAGATACAACAGTAAGCCTTTCTGCACAATTGTCCTGTGTTTTCACCCATCTCCTGCTCCTTTGAGGTGGGATTGCAGAAGCCTATGACTCTTAAAGGACATACGTAAAGGGCACTGTCTTTCTGAAAAGGTGTTTGACAAGCCATTGTTTGATTGGTGAAAGAGAACAGACTGAGCAGATGGGCATGACTGGCAAGTGAAACAATGAGCTCTTTTTCAACACATTTCCTACATTACAACAGTGACTACACTGCAAAAGTACTTGATTGGCTGTAAAGCGCTTTGGGACGTCCTGAGGTCGTGAAAGGCGCTATAGAAATGCGAGTCTTTCTTTCGTCTTTCTTTTCAAGACTGTTCCCTCTAATAGTGTTGTGCCTCAAAGTACTATTCCAAATCTGTAGCAAAAAGAGGCAGAGCATTTCATGGGCAGTGGAGTGCCTTTTGTGACAGAGCAGTTTGTTGGATTTTAAGATAGAGTCATGTCTTAGGCTGCGATTTTCCCATTGGTGGCGAGGTGGGTGCGGGTCAGGTGGTTGGCGGGTCCTGGTCCCGCCTCAGCTTTCAGCCAGTAAAAATTTGCGATCTTGCCCTAATTGGGCAATTGAGTCCCTGCGTGTGCGCTCCCCTGGCCAATTACTGTATTGGGTCTGGAACTCGCCTCTGCTGACGTCTGTGAGCCAGCTGTTTTTAAGGGGCCCGTGCAGCCTTGGTTCATTCGCTCATTTTTTGTTTCCCTCTCTCTCTATGATGGCTAACAAAAGAAATTAAAGCTAGTATTAAGTCAAAGGAGGAAGCTTATAAAATTGCCAGAAAAAGCGGTCAGCCTGAGGAATGGGATCTTTTTAGAAATCAGCAAAGGGGGACCAAGAAGTTGATAAAGAAAGGGAAAATGGAATATGAGCACAAACTAGCGAAAAATATAAATACGGATTGTAAAAGCTTCTATAGGTATGTGAAAAGGAAAAGACTGGCTAAGGTAAATGTAGGTCCTTTACTGTCAGAGACGGGAGAATTTATAATGGGGAATGAGGAAATGGCAGAGAAATTAAATAAGTACTTTGTTTCTGTCTTCACGGAGGAAGACACAAAAAACCTCCCAGAAATACAAGAAAACCAAGGGTGTGGTGAGAATGAGGGACTTAAAGAAATTATTATTAGTAAAAAAACAGTACTAGCAAAATTAATGGGACTAAAAGTCGATAAATCCCAAGGACTGGATGACCTACATCCTAGGGTTTTGAAAGAGGTGGCTGTAAGGGGGTGGCATTGGGCGTCCAGTCAGCTTCGCCTCTGACTGTCCCTTGAGCAGTTCGAATCGCTCCCACACCCCTGGGTTCTTGACACCGGACTTAGGTACAGGCGGGAATACAGAAAATCGAGTAGACAAGTGGTTTGGTATAAGAAAACCAAGATTTTATTAAAAGCAGAATACAACAATCTTATGAAAAATTACTGGTATGAAATACAGGCAAAAACAATAATTATACTTATATGGGAAAGGGGAACACACGGCACATCGAGGGAAAAACAACTACATTAACAATCCCCTTATCCTTATCCCACCCCCTATACCTAACTAGATTAAGCTATGAGGGGCCAGGAATTCATGCTCACCAATCCAAAACCTATTGCTTTAACGGTTGTGAGTTTTGAGGTTTGGTCTTGCTGTCCTTTGGGGTACCCCATCGCCACGTGGTCTCAGGACGCAGCGCTGAAGTTGTTGATGCGAAGCACCCTCCTTTCCTCAGCTACCGTCGTTGTCTCATCGCGATGGGTTCTCTTCTTCTTCTCCCTCGGGCGGTCGTCGGTGGTAATGTTGTGGTTGGGGGTCGGTTGGCGGTTTTCACTGCTTAGTTGATTTTACTACCCAAGCTTCGAACGCCGGTTTATTCGTCGCGGCCGTGGACACCCACGTCTAACGCCAGCTTATTCGCAGTGTTCAAACGCCAACTTATTCTCACTGTTCATACATACACTGCCACTTTCTTCACCAAACGCCAGCTTATAACTAGGCGTTTGGTTTTTACCAATGCGTCTTTTGCTGCCCTTCTCTGCTGTTATTGGTTTATCTTCTTCTCGTCTCGTCTCGTCCCTTTGTGGCCTGTGTGTCCTGTGTGGTATTGAACTCGGGCCTCGTTCTCCTCCCGCGTTTGGCCCCGGTGTAATGGGCGTCCTTGGTTGTTGAGCGGTGCGGGGAGCGAGAAGAGAACCCACCATGAGGCCAGGGCGTGAGTACGAGAGGCAGCAGACCAAGGCCACCGGCAAGAGGTCAGAGTCAAGAGTCAAGGGCAAGAGCAAGAGAGCGATTGCTACTGATGGGCCTGCTATTATACCCGTTTCTTCAACTCCTTATCTGCGCGCCAAATCAGGTCAGTCCATTGTTTGACTTTTGGCAGGCTTGTTTAAATGATTACAACCATTTATTTTAACGACTTTTGGAGTAGTTATCTCCGGGTCTAATGGCCCCGATGTCCTGGTTGTTTGTCATGGATAAGACCTAATTGTCCCCATCCTGACTTGATGGCTACTGTGAGCTGTTACCCATTAAACATGCAGAAACCTAATGGCCACGATTATAGGCCCATTCTAGCTTGATTTGATTCAAGTCGAATAAATGCGTATTCTGTGTTTACTTTGTCTGGCTGGCTCCAAAGAGTTCCTGTTCACAGATTCCTGCATTTTAATGTTTCGTCTCTGGGCCTGCTTGTTGGCAGAGCCCTGGTTTTAAAAATCCTGTCAGTACTGGTCACTAGGTTTACAGAAACCATTTTGGGTACCCTGTTTTCAATAACTTGTCCAAAACAGGGTCCCTTGATCCATAACTTGGGGAGTGCGGGAATTTTGAGAACCCTGCAAATTACATGGCCATTGGGATAGTGGGTGCATTGGTTGTCGTCTTCCAAAATTCTATAGATTCTGGAACAGTTCCTGCAGATTGGAGGATAACAAATGTAACCCCACTATTTAAGAAAGGAAGGAGAGAGAAAACGGGGAACCACAGACCTGTTAGTCTCACATCAGCAGTTGGGAAAATGTTGGACTCTATTATAAAGGATGCAATAACTGGGCACTTTGAAACTAATAGTAAGATTGGGCAGAGTCAACATGGATTTATGAAAGGGAAATCCTGTTTGACAAACCTATTGGAGTTCTTTGAGGATGTAACTAGTGGAGTAGACAAAGGGGAACCAGTAGACGTGGTGTATTTGGATTTTGAGAAGGCCTTCGATAAGGTCCCACACAAGAGGTTGGTGAACAAAATTAGGGCACATGGAATTGGGGGTAATATAGTAACATGGATTGAGAATTGGTTAACAGACAGAAAGCAAAGAGTAGGGATAAACGGATCTTTTTCAGGGTGGCAGGCTGTGTCTAGTGGGGTACCGCAAGGATCGGTGCTTGAGCCCCAGCGATGCACTTCACAATCTATATCAATGATTTGGATGAGTGGACTAAATGTAACATTTCCAAATTTGCTGATGACACAAAGCTAGGTGGCAGTGGCAGTTGTGAAGAGGATGTGAAGAGGCTTCAGGGGGATCTTGACAGGCTCAGTGACTGGGCGAGAACATGGCAGATGGAATATAATGTGGATAAATGTGAAGTTATCCACTTTGGTAGAAAAAACAGAAAGTCAGAGTATTTCCTGAATGGTGAAAGATTGGGGAATGCAGATGCTCAAAGGGACCTGGGTGTCCTTGTACATGAGTCATTGAAAGTGAATGTGCAGGTGCAGCAAGCCATTAGGAAGGCAAATGATATGCTGGCCTTCATTACAAGAGGATTTGAGTACAGGAGTAAAGAAGTCTTACTCCAATTATATAGGGGCTTGGTGAGACCACACCTGGAGTACCATGTACAATTTTGGTCTCCTTACCTAAGGAAGGATATATTTGCCATAGAGGAAGTGCAACGAAGGTTCACGAGATTGATTCCTGTGATGGCGGGACTGTCGTATGAGAAGAGATTGAGTAAACTAGGCCTGTATTCTCTTGAATTCAGAAGAATGAGAGGGGATCTCATTGAAGCATACAAAATTATTACAGGGCTTGATAGGGTGGATGCTGGGAGAATGTTTCCCTTGGCTGGGGAGTCTAGAACCAGGGGCCACAGCCTCAGGATAAAGGGTAGGCCATTCAGGACTGAGATGAGGAGAAATTTCTTCACAGAGGGTGGTGAATCTTTGGAATTCTCTACCCCAGAGGGCTGTGGAGGCTCAGTCATTGGGTAGATTCAAAACAGAAGTCAATAGATTTCTGACTAGTAAGGGCATCGAGGGATATAGCGATCGGGCCGGTGAATGGAGTTGAGGCCGAAGATCAGCCATGATCTCATTGAATGGCGGAGCAGGCTCGAAGGGCCGAATGGCCTACTACCTCGCTGGAAAGGGTGGCTACGGTAGAGGAGAGGGTGGCTATGGTCATGGAGGACCTAAGTCGCCATAGTCTGGAAAACATGGTGAATGTTCAGAAGAGACTGACAACTCTGGAGGAGCAATGGTCAGCTATTGACCAGAGAAACCAGAGCTTCATGGAAGTTCTCTAGAGTAGGGCTGCCAGTGCAGATATGGGTCCTCATGGCCCCACTGAAGTGCAGCAAGGTGCTGTCAAGCCACTTGCTAGCACTGAAGTGGGGCTGACCCATGAGAGGGATGTTGGTGGCAGGCAACAAGGAAGTGGGGGCTTCTCTCCAAGCACTTACACCCCCATGCCAGTGAGGAGCCCTCGGTCAGAGGCCCACCAGAGTCCACACCCAACTGAGATGGGCGTGTCAGCCCCTGCACAGCCGCAGGAGGAGCAGACTGTTGCCGAGCCCACACAAGTTTTCAAACCCAGAGGATGCCCACCAAAGGTGTCGAAGCAGGAGCAGCATGAAAGTGAGCAAGGTGCCTCCACATCTGCTGAAGCCACAGGGGAAGCACCACGTAGAAGCACGGGTAAGAGGAAGATAAAGCACAATTAGTCACAAGGGTAGTCACTTGGGTGTTCTGTTCTGTTGTCTTTTGTTGTGTATAATTTTTAACATTGTCATCCTTTTGTGAATGGATTAAACAGAAGTGATGGCAAACAGTTGAAGTTCTGGCCTATGTTATCTGGGAAATGGAAGTTCCACATTGAGGGCTCAGGGTGACTTGCATTTGTAATGATGGTGGTGAGAGTGATAGGAACCCACAGGTTCTTGTCCATTGTGTACGGTATGATAAGAAGGTGCCAGCCACATGTGTTTGATTGGGCAACCTAAGTGAATCTGGCAAAGATGAGTGCCTTGCATCACGGGCAGCAATGTGCTCGCCTGCTGCTGCAGCTGGCTCATGCGCCTTTGCACGGTCCTCCTACCCCTCCTACTCCTCCTCATCCTCATCTGAGGAGGTTATGTGCTGAGACACTTGTTCCTCAGGCAGCTGCAAGCCACGATGCTGTGCGATGTTGTGCAGTGCACTGCAGACCACGGCGATTCTGGAGACCCTGGCTGCTGAATACTGTAGGGCTCCACCTGATCTATCAAGGCATCTGAATCGCATTTTGAGCAAGCCGATGGTTTGCTTGATGATGACTCTGGTGGAAATGTGGCTGACGCTCCTCAGCTTCATGGCCTCCTCAACGGCGTCATTAGCCATGTCTTCAGGGGATAGCCCTTGACTCTAAGGAGCCATCCGGAAAGTTGTATTGGTGGATTGAAGAGCGGAGGCATACTAGACTGCCACAGGATGAACAAGTCATGGCAACTGCCAGGGTACTTCGCGCAAACATGCAAAATGTTCTTCCTGTGGTTACACACCAGCTGCACGTTGAGGGAGTGGAAGCCCTTGCGGTTGGCAAAAACAGCTGGGCTGTGACGGGGTGCTCTAAGGGCCACATGTGTGCAGTCTATGACGCCCTGCACCCTTGGCAAGCCTGCCATATTTGCAAAGCCAACCTCACGCGCAGTTACACTTGCTTGATCCATCAAGAAGTGTATGTAATTGTGCGCCTTTGCAAAGAGGGCATTGGTAACCTGTGTGATGCAAGTGTGTGCGGCCGACTGGGAGATGCCATTGATGTCTGCTGATGAGCCCTGGAAGAACACTGAAGCAAAACAATTGAGGGCGGTGGTGACTTTGACAGCCACTGGTAAGGAGTGTCCACCCACTCCTCTGGGCTCCAGGTGTTGGTGCAGCATTGCATAGGTGTCACCGACTACCTCTCGCGAAAGTCTCAGCCTCCTTTGGCACTGCTGCTCAGCCATATTGAGGAAGGTCATCCTCGGCCAATATACCTTGTGTTGGGGGTATCTCATGTGGCGAGGTGCAGCCCTGCGCTGACGCCTTCTGCCCTGTGCAGCATCAGGTGGGTGAGCAGGAGGTTGGCGCTCCTGCTGTTGGTGCTGCTGTTGTGCCTGGTTCTGCTGCTGCCGTGGCTGTTCTTCCTCTGAATCTGAGGACCAGGATGAGAGGGTATAAATGGTTCCCATATCTCCATTGAAGAAGCACTCAGTCAATGTGGGGAGAGGGTTTTCCCAGGAGGTCACAGTGGAGATGGATCTCAGCTTCACCACTTCCAAGATCAGTAGACCTGCAAAAAGTTTTCCAAGACCTGAAAAAGCAAAGTTCTGCCACCTACAACTGATCCTTGTTGAGAGCTCCGTTTTTATGCTGGAGTGGCAGCTGTCAAGAAGGCAGCCACTTGTGAACCCGACACAATCAGCTGGCGTGGTTTGGGAACGGCGTGGAACATGCAGAAAAAGTGGCAAAATGTAAAACGGCTGTCAAAATGGCATTATCCAGACAGTTAACAAGCAGTTAACTGCCTTAAGTACTTATCTCATCGCTTGGTGGCGGGAACGAATGGGAGTCTGGGAGCCCGCCTTTGGCAAAGGAACATGGAGGCGGGTTGTCAGCGGGATCGGAACCCACCGTCATTTTTTGAAATGTTACCACCTGACCTGCTTCCAAACCCGCCCCCGAAACGCTGGCAAAATCGCGGCCATAGAGTCATAACGGATTAGAAGGAGGCCAATTGGCCCATCGAGTCCGTGCTGGCTCTCTGTAGAGCATTCCACTCAGTTCCATTACCCCGCTCTATCCCCGTAGCCCTGCAAGTTTATTTCCCTCAAGTGCCTATCCAGTCTCCCCTTGAAAACATTGAGGCCTAGAAATTCGGTATAGCCGCGTTTGGGGCGCTAGTCCTGGCGATGCGCAAAGTTTAGTGCCAGGCGCAATTTAGCGCCACCTAGCGCGATATTGGGTTGCAGCACCCCTAAAGGTGATTGCGGCGCTAAATCAGGCGCTGCACGCTACTCTTAAGGCGCTAACCCGGCGGCGCAACCCAATTTCGCGGCGGCGGGGCGCAGCGACGGTGCTGTCAATAATCACTTTCCCTGAGACACACTGGCGCCGGTCAGCTCTTAAAGGGGCAGGTCAATTGGCATCACCAGACACACTCACTGCCTTGTAGGCCTTCAAAGCGGTGGGAGCCTACCTGTGGCGCACCAGCCTAGCAAGACATGGAAAGGGTGAGGCAGAGGGCGGAATGCCTCACTGATGGGGCATTGGATGCTTTGGTTGGCACAGTGGAATCAAGGCCAAGGAAGATGGTCGGAATGTGATTTATGTTTTGGACAGTCTCCCGGGTGTGAGAAGCAGTTATGTGTCAGTGCATTAGTTTTGCTTTCTGTTGCCATAGCTTTCTCATGTTTGAAGGAACCACATTTTGTGTAATGAAACACTTTCTTCATTTATAATGGCCATGCCTGCTATTTACATGCATCTTGCCCTTCACAGGCTTGGGGGTATCAGACTGGTTCCATTCCTGTTCTTGGAATGGCAGCAAGCATTCCGTGAGAGGGGCCTAGAAGCTACTTCTGATCAGCCTCTGACGCGCAGCCTGAGAAGAGCCGCTCGCGTAGAAGTTCAGGCCAGCAGGCATCTTCTCAGCCACCGACAGAGATGTCCTGCACCTTATCTGAGGCTGCAGATCTGGCTGAAGCAGCTGGCACAGCTCAGTCACCACCTCCTTTCTAAATCGCAGCCTTCTGACACACTGCTCCTCCGGCATGTTCATGTCGGAAAACTGCTGTCGGAAAACCCTGCCAGTGTAAGGTCTGCTGTGGCGACGTCTGTTGGCCCTCCTCCATCTGGCCATGCCCGCCCCCCTCTCCCAGCGTCTCAGTGCCCTTTCCAGATGATTTAGCAGCAGGACGTTCCCCTCCAATGCAGCCCCCATAATAAGTGCCCACAGGAAGGTTCCCCGTTGTCAAGGCTCACCAACAGCAAGGTGATGGTCAGAAGGCTGAAGATCATCTGCCTGCACTGGCTCAGTGGTCAAATGGCTTTCAGTGTGCAGCTCAGCAACTCTTTGTAGCTCTCGAGGAAGTTGTGCTCCAAAAATGGCTGCCGCTTTTAAACCACACCAGTCCCCTTTAAATAACGGCCATCCAGCCCGACAGTGAGTTGGTAAGGTTCGAGGTAAGCTGTCACTATTAGCGCCAGGTGCTACGGAGGGGGGCGCCACTGAATTTCCGGTCTGGGGCGCCCAAAAGGTGTTGCACACTCAAATGACGTCATAATCAGCCTGCGCCCATGAGTGGGCGCTAAGATTTAGTGCCTGCGCTAAATGCATGCTCAATATGGGGCGAGGCGCTAGGTGCCCTGCGCCCGCCTGGAAATTGGCTAGTGCCCCACTTCTCGGCCTCTTTAGGCGTTAATCGGTGGCGCTAACAACCGAATTTCTCCCTGAGTGTCTCCACTTCCAACACTTCTGTCGGCAGCGAATTCCAGGTCATCACCACTCGCTGCGCAAAAAAACTTTTCCTCACATCCCCCCTGTATCTCTTGCCCAAAACCTTAAATCTGTGCCCCCTAGTCCTTGTACCATCAACTAGTGGGAACAGCCTTTCCCCGTCTAGCCTATCCAAACCCGTCATAATCTTGTACACCTCTATCAAATCACCCCTCAACCTCCTTTGCTCTAATGAAAACAAATCCAGCTTCTCCAACCTGTCCTTGTAGCTAAGATCCCCCATCCCTGGAACCATTCTGGTAAATCTCCTCTGCACCCTCTCAAGGGCCTTCACATCCTAAAGTGTGGTGACCAGAACTGGACGCAATACTCCAGTTGTGGCCTAACCAGCACTTTATAAAGGTTCAGCATACTTTTGTACTCAATACCTCCAGTCTGAAAAACAGCCATTTACCACAACTTGCTATTTTCTGTCCTTAAGCCAATTCCTTATCCAAGCTGCCTCTGACCCACCTATTCCATGGGCCTCAATTTTGTTAACCAGCCTTCTATGTGGTACTTTGTGAAACGCCTTCCGAAAATCAATGTAGACAACATCCATTGCATTCCCTTCATCAATCCTCTCTGTCACTTCATCAAAAAATTCAATTATAGTCAAACACGATCTGCCTTTTACAAATCCGTGTTGGCTCTCCTTAATTAGCTAAAACCTCTCCAAGTGCCCGTTAATTTTTTCTTTGATTATTGTTTCTAAAACTTTACCCACCACTGATGTTAAACTGATTGACTTGTAGTTATTAGGATTGTCCTTACACCCTTTCCTGAACAATGGTGTCACATTTGCCACTTTCCAATCCTGAGGCACCTCCCCGCATCTAGGGAAGATTGGAAAATTATGGTAAGCCCTTCCGCTATCTCCTCCCCCAATTCCCTTAGCAACTTGGGATGCAAGCCATATGGACCAGGTGACGTATCCACTCTAAGCATACCCAGCCTTTCTAGTACATCCTGTCTATCAATTTTCACCCCTTCCATTGCTTCTACCTTTTCCACTTCTACCGATGTTTTGTCAGCATCCACCTCCTTAGTAAACACTGAAACAAAATACTCATTGAGTATTCTAGCCTTGCCCTGTGCCTCTAAGCATATATCACCTTCTTTGTCCCTAATAGGCCCCACCCCGCCTCTTACTACCCGCTTACTGTTTACATGCCGGTAGAAGATTTTTGTTACCCCTTTTATGTTAACCGCCATTCTACACTCATATTCTCTCTTTGCCAATCTTATTTTCATCTTCACTTCCCCTCTCAACTCTCAACTTATTGCAAGAGTGAGTGTAAAATGAAGAACCCATTGAATCAGGAATGCTGATGACCAACTTTTCCCCACGCTCAATATTTCTGGAAGTAACTGGTGGAAATATGTGTCAGAGGTGAAATGGAGGGTTGCCAACACTCCAGGATTGTCTCCAGGAATTGAAGATTAATCTCCTGGAGACTGCTGTGAACAACCCGGGAGAAAAAGCAAAGAGGTATTAAAAATATTGTGTTTTTTTTTCATTTTCTTTGAAACATCTTTGTATATTAGTTATGGAGATGGGAGAAGAAAGACTGTTTGACTGGAATATGTCCAACCATAGTTGGTAATCCTAGTGAAAAGGCAGGAATGGGATCAATCATCATAGAATCATAGAAATTTACAGCACGGAAGGAGGCCATTCGACCCTTCTTGTCCGTGCTGGCCACAAAGAGCTAGTCACCCTAATCCCACTTTCCAGCTCTTGGTCCGTAGCCTTGTAGGTTATGGCACTTCAAGTGCACATCCAAGTACTTTTTAAATGGCGAGGGGAGGGGTGGGGTAAGCAAACTAAAGCCTCAAAATGCCCCTAGAAGATAGCTACCATAATCTAGAACCTTGGAAAATGAAAGTAGCTGTGTGAGGCGTAACCTCTCAGAAGGATGCGTAACGTTACAGATCGATTTTTTCTTCCTGCAAATTAAAGCTTGATTTTTCATGGCATGCTCTGAATCCTTATCTGTTTGTACTGGTGCCACACACATCCATAATCGCCAAGAATGTTGGTGAAACGGCAGAACAGTGGGTCTGAGGTCTCACAATCCACAGGGTTTTCCGAAAGTCAGACGAACAAATGAAATATGATGGAAAATAAAAACCCGTTGTTCGTTTTTAAATGCTTCGGTATACTTGAATTGAGAAACGCCACCAATTCTGAAAGAGAAAGACTTAGCTGTGACTGGTAGAATATGTGACAGCACTTTAGCACCACCTACAGACCGCTATTATTACGCTATTTGCTGTTACATAATTACAGCACTTGGACCTCCTGAATCCAACCTGAATCCAATTTTCTTTCCCATCATAAGAGTCAAGGTGCAATTTGTGAAGGATCTTCGAAAGCTGAGAATGAGTATGTGTTGTAATTTTCAGTACGTTCTCAACAGCAATATTAATGTTCTTATTTACACAAGTATTATTTCAGGCTTGCAGTTCTGAAAATCAGGAAACAAATTTTCCAAAATTAAAAGCGTTAGCATAGACACTTCATTGGCCTGGAAATTGCGGACGGAGGCTTGCTGCCTGCCTACGCCTCCGAAACCCCAAGAAAAGCACCTACTTACCTGATGCCTCCGGGAGCTTCAGACTCTCGCAGTCCTGGGCCCGCAGGCGTACGCCTGCGCAAAGTCCCACGCATCCCAGGGCCGCACGTGGTGCACATGCGTCCGTGGGATCACGTGGGCCAGGCCAACCAATGACAAAGGGGGATTCCTATTGCGCTTACGGGGATTCCATTTACGTTCAGAATCCCCATAAGCATAATAGAAACCACCTAATAAATCAAATTTCACAACACGGAAATAAAAATAAATAAAGGATATTCTTGCCATGGAGGGAGTGCAGCAAAGATTCACCAGACTGATACCTGGGATGGCAGGAATGAAGTATGAGGAGAGATTGGGTCGATTGGGCTTATATTCGCTAGAGTTTGGAAGAATGAGAGGGGATCTCATTGAAACTTATAAAATTCTAACAGGACTAGACAGACTAGATGCAGGAAGACTGTTCCCGATGGCGGGGGAATCCATAGAAACATAGAAGATAGGAGCAGGAGTAGGCCATTTGGCCCCTCGAGCCTGCTCCGCCATTCAATGCGATCATGGCTGATCATCCAAATTCATTACCCTGTCCCTGCTTTCTCCCCATAACCCTTGATCCCTTTAGCCTTAAGAAATATATCCAACTCCTTCTTGAATATATTTAATGAATTGGCCTCTACTGCCTTCTGTATAGAATCCAGAACCAGGGGTCACAGTCTTAAGGATAAGGGGTAAGCCACTTAGGACTGAGATGAGGAGGAATTTCTTCACCCAGAGAGTGGTGAACCTGTGGAATTCTCTACCACAGAAGACAGTTGAGGCCAATTCATTAAATATATTCAAGAAGGAGTTAGATATATTTCTTAAGGCTAAGGGGATCAAGGGATATGGGGAGAAGGCAGGGACAAGGTACTGAGTTTGGATGATCAGCCATGATCGCATTGAATGGCGGAGTAGGCTCGAGGGGCCGAATGGCCTACTCCTGCTCCTATCTTCTATGCTTCTATGTCCATGTTTCTATAATCACAGGTTCAAAATTAATTAAAATGCCCTTTAATTAAACATTTAAAATAAAAATTAAATTTTTTGAAAAATAAATTTAAACATGTTTAACTGGGACAAAATTGACCTAAAATAATTTTAAATGTAAGTGAATGTTTAAATCATTAACAAAAATATATATTTTAATATTTATTTAAACCCTTACGCTGACAAAAGAAAGCCTTGCGCCTGCTTTTACCAGGTGTAAGGGTTTGGCGGGTATTCGCTGGGCAGTAGGTGGGCAAATAGCCCAACTCTGCGGCAGCGAAAGTGAATTTACGGCAGATGCAGACGATCTGTCAAGGTGAACCTTGACAGACCGCAAGTTCTGGGTTATCGCACATGCGCATCGCACGCGGAAACCCGGAACTTGCCAGGCACTTACGACAGCGTACACTGTGTGTACCCCATCATAGGCCCCGTAAAATCCGAGCCATTCATTTAGAACTCCTGTCTTAAAGTAAGTCTTTTTTTTTAAGCTTATTTCAAGAAAAGTAACTAATACTGTGTTTGGGTTTTTAACCTTTTGCTGAATAGCCTTTATAACTCTCAAAAATGTATGTTTTTAAATCTGCAAAGAACGTCAATATTTTCAGATTTCTTACACTAAATTTTATAAACCAGAGAAAATCTGCAAAGTCTGGCATTTTTCTTAAATTACGAATAAATGTTCTTAGAAGGGGGTGGAGGGAGAATTGGAGTGACTTAGGAACTGCCCTCCCAAATGAAAGGTATCAGCTTGGCTCAGTAGATAGCACTCTCACCTCTGAGCTGTGAGTTCATAGACCCACTCCAGAGACTTGAGCGGATAATCCAGGCTGACACTCTAGTGCAGTGCTGAGGGAGTGCTGCGCTGTCGGAGATGCCGTCTTTCAGATGAGACGTTAAACCCAGGCCTTGTCTGCCCTCTCAGGTGGACGTAAAGGATCCCACGGCACTATTTCGAAGAAGAGCAGGGGAGTTCTCCCCGGTGTCCTGGGTGCCAATATTTAACCCTCGACCAGCATCAATAGAAACAGATTATCTGGTCACTATCAGCTACCTGAGCATGGCAAATGGGCAATGAATGTCACCAGGTAAGTTATAATTCAGTTGTAAGTTGTTACACCTTTTTCTGGAAAGGCAAACCTGAAGAATGCCGCCTCCATGGGGTAGGCTTCGCCATAAAAAATTAACTGGTCAGGCATCTCAGAGACTCCCCTAGTGGTATAAACGAGCGCCTCATGACTCTTCGACTCAGCCTAGTCCGAAACCAGTGCGCTACGGTCATCAGTGCGTACGCCCCAACACTGGAAGCCACAGACGAGACCAAAGAGGAATTCTACTCCAGCCTTGAACAATCCCTGTCCCGAGTCCCAACGGGCGACAAGCTGATCCTCCTTGGTGACTTCAACGCCAGAGTTGGAAAGGACACAGACCTCTGGAGAGGTGTGATCGGCAGAGGAGGGGTAGAGAAAGCCAACTCCAACGGTACCCCCCTCCTGTCGAAATGCTTAGAACATGGCCTCGTCATAACCAACACTTTGTTCCGTCAGAGTTGGACTCATCAGTCACCTGCAAACTCATTTTTAATGTGGAAGCAAGTCATCCTCGGTTCCGAGGGACTGCCTAAGAAGAAGAAGTGTAATTCAGGAGTGCCACCTGGTCCATGAAGATCTAAAGAACAGTCAGCTATCTGCAGTGGACTGCCAGCGACAGTGATGGTTACCACTACGGTCAACCTTTAGGCTACAGGTCTCTTTGAGATACCCACAGCAATATCTGAGGAGCCAGACACTTTGCTTGCCTTTTGGACGAATTATGCTTTTGTTTTTCCAACAGTAAAAGTAGACATAGTGCAAAAAGACAAGCGATTCCTCAAAACAGTCTTACTTCATTGCCAGTCTCCATTTCAAAGCAGGCCCATTGAGGTCTGTATACAATAGCGGGCAGAGGAACATCACATGGACATTAAAAGTTCTTTCCTGTGTTTTGGTGTTATCTTTCTCTCCCTCTCTCTGTTTTTCTCAGTGATTATTTTCTCTTAGCTTGTCTTTCTCTCTCTCTCTCTCTCTCCTTTGCATGGTTGTCCACTTTGGCTGCACCTGGAAATGAACAAGTGGGATATTAAATTTTTACAAAGGACCAATTTCAGAAACCTTAAGGGGGTGGGGGTTGTTAAATCCATGAATTTTGATGTATGGTGTTCTTCAATAAATCGACAGAGACTGCAGAGGAACAATCAACAGGTGTTTACTGGATGAGGGTTACTCTAAAACTAAAGTACAGATCCCTACTCAGGGTTATATACAGGTGTGGTCACTGCCGGTACTACAGTATACAGGAGCTGTAAAAAGTAGTTCTCCCCTTAAAGGTACATACACTACAGGGGTAATTGTAACTTAAGAGGCCTGGCAGGGAACTGACGGGACCGGGTGGAACGCCGGGATTACACCCTGAACAATATCACTCTCCATTGACTTCAGTAAGGAGTAAAATCAGACAGGTTGTAAAAACCAGCGTAGCATCCGATCCCGTCAGTTTCCCGACAGGCAGGTTAGATTAAAATTGCTCCTAAGATATCAGGATGTGCAGTACAAATAGACGATGCACCACAATCCTGCTTCATTACAGGAAGTAGATCACTCGGGAAACGGCCACAATCTGCACTCTTGTCCGCAGCGCTCATGATTGATATGCCAGTGTCACTTCATGGATTCTATTTTGTAACTCACTCCTTCCTCTGTTTATTTGGTGAGATGGCCAATCAGTGTAACACACTTTGTAATCAAGGAATGTCCTGCAGTATTAAATGCTGTCGTTTTCTCTTCTTCCTCCATTCTATTTCATTGAACATTCTGTACTCCTGATGGCCGTCTGAAGATATTATCCAAAATAAAAAGCCTGTGGCGTTTATCGGTGTCTTTAGCTGCCCGCCTTCTTCTGTTGTCTGTCGCAGAGTTTTGACTGGTGTTTGTGTTCCACTGATCTCCAGTTAGATGCAGCTGCCTGTTTGTGCGTGTTTACTCAATTAGATCTACAGTCTTCATATTTTCGAAAGGAAAATACAAGGAATAGCGGGGAGGAGGGTGTCTTTTTGACTTTGTGCGTTAGTGTAAAGCGGGTGATATTGGCAGTGAATCGGCAGCCCGTTTTGCATCTCTCCCTATCTTTTATATCCATTTAAGCCCAGAGATGTAAAGCGGGTTGCCGATTCGCTATCGCCCATTTTACACCATCGCGCAAAGGCGAAGTTGTCCCCCATCTGGTGCAAAAAATAAGCAAGTTCCTCGGCTACTTAAAGCTGTATGGAATCTCATCCAATGACATTTCCCTTTAGCTTGAGTGTGCCAGCGGTGTTGCCCACTTTGGTTTCACGTGGACGCACCCGAATGTGAACACGTGGGATCTTAACATTTTTAACACCAAGCTATGCAGGTGGCAGCTTCTGGATCACATCTTCCCCGCCGCCAGCTTAGCAAAGGTGGAAGCAACGTGAAAATGTCATTCGCACTTTGAATCAAACCGAAGCCTTTTGCCACGCACACTGGGAGAAAACATACGCAGCACATTTTGAACTGGAGACATTGGTGATGCTGTCTCTCTGATCAGCACTGAAGCAGTTTTTGATTTGATGACAGATTCTCGGCAAGCATTCCGAGGCAGTGTCTTACATGAATGCACATGTTACAAGCACAAGTTAGCTGATGTAGTTCTTCCTTCCGCTCAAGACTGATGCTCATTAGATCTATCATTTACTTGTAATGGGCAGGCTTCATACCGAGTTAAAATTAAAATGCATCAAAACTCATGTCAGCTGGTTAATGACTGTCTGCCATTCAGTTGCTTGTTAAATCATTCATTTGGTATTGGGATAAGTCTAAAGAGGAGAAATCTGCTACTTCACACAGCAACAAAATCCTCCATCACAGTGCTCTAAACCATGCCTCTCAGAACTATGGAAAAATCTGACTTGTGGCTTTGAAATATTGTTTCCCCTCCAGGAAGCAAGAACCGAAGACCTACAGGAACAAAGAAAGGCCATTCGGCTAATCTAGCCTGTCTTGTCACACAGGTGCATGTGCAGACCCTGCACAGAAGCTTTCTACATCTGCTTTCTAACTTGCTGCTGAGGTCCTTTCATAGAAGTACAGAATCATAGAAAGTTACAGCACGGAAGGAGGCCATTTCGGCCCATCGTGTCCGCGCCGGCCAACAAAGAGCTATCCAGCCTAATCCCACTTCCCAGCTCTTGGTCCGTAGCCCTGCAGGTTAGAGCATCCCAAGTGCACATCCAAGTACTTTTTAAATGTGGTTAGGGTTCCTGCCTCTACCACCCTTTCAGGTAGTGAGTTCCAGACCCCCACAACCTTCTGGGTGAAGAAATTTCCCCTCAAATCCCCTCTAAACCTTCCTCCAATTACTTTAAATCTGTGCCCCCTGGTTTTTGACCCCTCTGCTAAGGGAAATAGGTCCTTTCTATCCACTTTATCTATGCCCCTCATAATTTTATACACCTCAATAAGGTCTCCCCTCAGCCTCCTCTGTTCCAAAGAAAACAGACCCAGCCCATCCAGTCTTTCCTCATAGCTAAGATTCTCTACTCCCGGCAACATCCTTGTAAATCTCCTCTGTACCCTCTCTAGTGCAATCACATCTTTCCTGTAATGTGGTGACCAGAACTGCATGCTGTACTCTAGCTGAGGCCTAACTAGTGTTTTATACAGTTGAAGCATAACCCTCCTGTGAAGGGTTAATTACAGTCCTAGCCCTTCCCGGGCCATCCCAGATCAGGCGTATTCCCCAGACATTCACTCTCAACGTAAGTTAGAGATAGCCAAATTCCATAAGACGCTTAAATGGGTCTAAAGGTTCAGGCTATCTCTTCCTAAAGGAATGGAACGACTAAAGATGTTACCGTCCTCCAGATAGTACTTTTAATAAGTTGAACTAGACTGTAACCTTCTGGATATTATAAGGGTCCAGAATATCCCCCAGATTTCTGCAACTCCTTACAAAAGAGTGTACAGAATTTGTGGGTTCGCGAGTCTATACAGATTCACTCTTTAAGACAATTTTTAAAATATATATTTTTATTTAAGAGCCGGCATTCAGTTAACATCTGTTGAATCAGTTGTAACATTAACAATTCAAAGTACAATTAGCTTACATTTCTTATTTCTCAGAGATCCTTATTCTCAAATCTTTACTTTGTTATATTTCTTATTTCTTACTTATTTCTAAATCCAGAATATTTCTTATTTCTTATTTCTAAATCCAGAACCTCCACCAAAATCAATCACTTTGATATACCCGAGACTCATAGTTAAAAACTTACAGAGATGTCTCTGGAACGTTGAGAAACACCCTGCCCATTCAGCGTGTTCTGATTTTCTGTTAAAAAGGTCTTATTTTTATGCCCTTTTGGCTTTGGTTTCTTCTTTGATGTTCTCTGCTGATGTCAGCTAATTGTCTCTATTGATACCTCTGTTTGAATGGTTTCTATGTTACTATCAATTCAACTATTGCATGCATAATTATTTCTCTACTTTTAGGTGTTCCAAAAACCATCATAAAAACAATGACAGCTATGGCTTCTGTTTGATGCCTTTCTTATCGAAGATTCTTAATATTACCTTAACTGCTTTTTAGCAGACATTTTGACTCCGTTCTGCTTCAAGTTTAATACAAACACAATGCAATTGCTTGGTGTCATCTATTGAAGTTATATCTTCAAAGTCTTGTTGGTATGGTTTTTACTACATGTAAATCAAAACCACTTTAACTGTGTGTTTACTTGTTTTCTAGCTATCTCAATTGGTTGCATATTTAATTGTGTTTCCTGTCATCCAAGTTTAACATAAAACTATTTGACCAGCAGGTTTCTTTACTTGATGTCATGTTTTCAAAGGCACATGCCTCTTTTAATGTTTGTATTTCTGTTTCAATGTGTTAGTTTTTAATACCTAAATTGGGTCTTCCCATTGTGTTGGTTGCAAACCGTAGACCTTTCGGAACCACCAATGGTTTGCTTCAATCTTTCATTGTTTTAGAATATTTAACTAATTCTCATTTCAAAGCTTGTTTACAACTTTGTTATCAGCTGATCTTTTCTCAGAAGCCTGTATTTCTGTTCACAGCCTGTGTCTGCTGAGACTTGTGTCTTTTAAACCCAGTATGTCCTTTATTAATAATATTAGAAATCTGTTCATGGTATCGTGTATTTCTCTGAATCATGGCGATTCCTTCAAACCCCCGCCTTGACCAAAAGATGAGCTAATAACTTCAGGGCAGAGTTTGGTCAATATTGCTCATGAGGTTACAATAGCATATTAATTTTACAAGATGTACAATCATGTGCTACATGAAAATTCCTTTGAAATCATCCTAGGACAATGTTTTGTCTGATAAGTACATAGTCATGCTATGAGTGAAACAACAATGTCTTCGGAATGTCCAATCGGCAGATGTACGTTCCGTAGAGATGAGTTATTCATACGAGTCAAGGAGACGTCAGTTGAAATTAGTTGAAGCTTTATACGCTGTTCCTTCGATCTGGCGTGTATACCGATGCATGTTGTGGTAAAGGCCTTGCCAGGCACTTAGTTGATTCCTTCCTTATCCACGGTGTCTTCCTCCTTCGCTGAAGTAACTCGTTGATCTTTCCTTGTTTCGGTTGTTGCTTTTCACAAATCCAATTCCTGTTGTGTTGCCAAGCAATGTGTAGAAATGTCGGCGACACCTTCTGACTTCCTTCTGACTCCCCTTCATCAGTATTTCGATCGCATCCATTTCCTGTGTCGTACTCCAAGCTGGGTCTTTAAAGACAAGTGTACGACTACACCTTGTATTGTTCCTCCTTTTCGGTATCCTTCAGGACATCTTTTGATATTGTCTATGGAGACATTTAAAAAAATATGCTTGCCATTCGGCTGGTTAATATGTATTTGAACTGTTCTTTCATTAATAACAGACTGTATTTGAACAGGATTTTTCCACCTTGATTTTAAACCAGGTTTCTGCTCGAACTTCTTTTCCTGTACCCATTCTCCTACTATGGGTTGCCATACTTTATTTGTCAATTTTTTCTGCCTATTTGCTTCCCTTTTCCTCTGATCAATTCAATGATTCTCCTCTGTTACTTTTTTTTCTAACTGTCGCTGTCGGGTCAAGGACGTGTGTAGAGGCAATAAAAGAACTATGGGTAAGCAGTGTATGCATCTCAACCCCATAGATCAGATAATATAGAGTTTCTTATGGGACAGTCCCTGATGCAGATGTGGGCACATGATTGAGTGATAGCTGTACTTCCGGAATGCTGGTGGTCCACTTATTTCCCTGATTCTCAACAGTTTGACCAATAACTTTATTACTTCCCGATTTTTTTTACGTTCCACCAGCCCCGCTGATTGCGGATGACGTGTCGTGCAGTGCTCTAACCCAATCCCCCTTTGTTTACAATAGTCTTTGAAGGCCTTAGAGACAAAGGCTCCGCATTTAACGGAGTGCATGATTTTGGGTGCACCAGCTACAGTAATTATATCAGAAATAGCCCTGGCGAGTGCATTTTCCGAAACAGTTTGCGGGACCAGCCAGCAAAAGGAAGTCATCCATCCACACAAACGAGAACATGTCCATATCCCAAAAATGGGGGAAGTGGTCAAATAAAGTCAATAAAGAATTTTCCCATTTGCTCATCAGCTTTCACAGGAGCCAATGGTGGTGGCTTAATTTAGTGATGATTTATTGGTCGAATAGCATGGCTCACAATTTACCACCTATGTTTTACAGGCTTTAAGCATGCCTGGCCACCAATATAAGAGGGTCAATTTGCAGAATGTTATTCTGGCACTACAATATGATTGACTTATGCCCTTGTGAGCTTTTTTTTACATGTTGTTCTCATTTGTGGCTCGGGGATACTCCTCGGTTTCCTTTGGGTAACTTATCTAGTACAATACCCGTAGGGGTTTCCGAGTAAAAGTACCTTGGTGGATATTCTGGTGGATTCTCTGTTATTGGGTCTAATAGCTGAATCAGTTCCTCATCCTGATTAGCTGCCCATTCTGCCCTAGTGATTACACTAACATTGGCAGGCCCTTCTCGAGGGGGTATCATGCAGACCGAACGTTTCACTTGTTCGTCTGTAAGGCTGTTTCCTTTTGAGTGTACTGTTCCAGTGGTATGCCTGTTTATATGAATCACCTGACACTTTTTTTTTCTCCATTCTCGAATGGAGAATTTTTTTCCACAATGTGGGTTTAATAAAGTCTGCTTCCTTTAAAATATACCGTAATGCTGTGGCTTCAGCATATTGCGCTGTCTTATGGCCAAAGGGTTTAAACAGTAATTCTTTTGGATTTAACGAATAGGAATCTCAATGTCCCTATTACTATCCCCATCCTAGCTGAGGATTGTTGGGGTGTCTCTTTTTTAATCATCATTGACGTTCCATCACAATAAATAACTTGATGGTATTCTGTAAGCGGTTTCATAAGTATTTATCTGATTCTCTCTTCCATATTATCATCCTCCATGATGAAGAGATATTCTATCTTTCCACATTAATTTTGGATGGCTTTGTAGTTAAAAATAGTATTTATGAATTAGTTTCTCGAGGAGGTCTTTGCCTCCCCCTTCTGGACAAGTTTAATCAAGCTGTGTTCGTTTGTGGGCAAGGTTGCCAAGGTATAGGGGAATTCAAAAGGTCCTGGCTGGGTGCCAGGCCTTCAATGCTGGGATTGATCATCTTCAAGATGCTGAGGTTCATTTGCTGTTTTATCTTTAATTATTTTAACTGATTTTTGTTCCTCCCTCTTGGGGATTTCATGTTTTCCAGATCTCTGATGGGGTTTAGCGGACGTTTACTTTCTTGACGTTCCTCCTGTTTGATGTTGGTTCTGCCGGGAATATTTTTGATCCCAATTTCGGTTTTCTCGGTACCCTCCCATGGCTCTTTGATAATTTTGGCCAGTGTAAACGCTGTCCCCATAGGGAGTCCACTGTCCTTCGCTTTCCTTTCGAGGTCTGGCCCCTCGTCTATCCCATCTTTCTGGGGAGAAAGCTGTCTCATTTTGTGGGCGGGTTGGGGTTGTAAACCTTTTGGAATACCCTCTTGGGGGTCCCGAGCCATGAGTTTGTGACTGGGCAGGGTGGACTTGAGACTTGGGTCTATACAGTCCTTCTTTCTGAGTACCTTCTCCATTTTTTTTATCCCTAGTTTCTGATCTCATTATAGGTTTCGTTTGGGGTAGACCTAAGAGGTCATGATTTAATTGGATAATGCGATTGACATTATCCCATCTTTGTTGGTTATCTCGATAATCATTTAGTGCACCCTCACAGGCAAGTTTGAGGGCTGTATTTTGATATTGATTGGCCAGGCAACCATGAACAATGTCCCAATTATCCTGTGTAAGTACTTTGCTTAATATGTAGGCAGCTACCAGCCCTTTAGTTGTGGCTGTTTTTGTGAGTATTTCCTTGATTGAACCCATTACATGCCCGCCCTGAGTTGCCGTGAGAACATAAGCGTATATTTGAACCCAGTTGTTGCACTGGTTTAATGGGGGAATTAAGTCTGAACTTAATATCATTTGTAGTAGTTGCCTCAGGTGTTGAGCATTCCGATTTTGTCAACAGGTTTCCAATTTATCAAGGTTAGTTAGAATCCAGCAGGTTTTTTCCTGGCTGGTGTTTCCTGGTTTACCACACATTGTGTAGATAAAGCTCAGGTTTACTTGACCTAGGGGCACAATTTGTGGTTGCTGGGGTTGGTTTCCTAGACCATTAATCATTACACCTCCAGCATTTAGATAAGAGTGAGCTAGTGCCTGTCGGCATTGATTATAATGGATTCTAAGCTGTCTATAGTTTTCTCGAAGATTGTTGTCATTTATTTCATCATCAGTTTGCCACCTTAACCGGAATCCATGGCCCACCAGGAGCATAGGTTGCTCCGGGTCCTGCTATTCGGCCATGGTTGCCACCACCTTGTTGGGCACCGTTCATTAGGCCTCCCAATTGTGCAGGTGTGCATCTTATCATTAAGGAATTTATTGGATTTGGAGTATTCGTTTGATTATCCCACAGGATATTCTGTATCCCCTGGTTCTGGTGATCAACATTAATCGTGCCATGAGTTCTAACAGCTCCTTCGGCATCAACGCCTTCTATTTCAAAAATTATCACTTGGTTTTGTGGAGGTACAGGGATAGAATTACTTCCCCTAATAAAGCAATCGTTTAAATTTTCTAATAAAAAAACTTGGCCAATTCCGACAGGATTTGCCATTTCTTCAAGACCTAACCTCGGTTAGGGTTTAATATTTCGGCTCTACCTAACCTCGGTTAGGATTTAATATTTCGTCAGGACCTAACCTCGGTTAGGATTTAAAATGAACTTTATAAGAAGCTTCTAAACCTCAAATAGTATTTTGAGGACGTTCGGATTTAAGCTCTACAAAGCCTGATCAGGGTCTTTGTCATCTCTAGAGACTTAAATCTGGGTCTTAGAACCACTGTCAGTAAACACTCCTTCTATACTTAACAATCTACAGCATGGATATAGATATTAATATAAGTATAGGTTCTGTATCAACTTGTTAACACACTCGTTGGGTGCCAACTGAAGGGTTAATTACAGTCCTAGCCCTTTTGGGCTACCCCAGATCAGGCGTATTCCCCAGACATTCACTCTCAACTTAAGTTAGAGATAGCCGAATTCCATAAGATGTTTAAATGGGTCTAAAGGTTCGGGCTATCTCTCCCTAAAGGAACGGAACAACTAAAGATGTTATCGTCCTCCGGATAGTACTTTTAATAAGTTGAACTAGACTGTAACCTTCCGGATATTATAAGGGTCCTCAATATCCCCCAGATTTCTGCAACTCCTTACAAAAGAGTGTACAGAATTTGTGGGTTCATGAGTCTATACAGATTCACTCTTTAAGACAATTTAAAAAATATAGTTTTATTTAAGAGCCAGCATTCAGTGAACATCTGTTGAATCAGTCGTAACATTAACAATTCAAAGTACAATTAGCTTACATTTCTTATTTCTCAGAGATCCTTATTCTCAAATCTTTACTTCATTATATTTCTTATTTCTTACTTATTTCTAAATCCAGAACCTCCACCAAAAATCAATCACTTTGATATACCCGAGACTCATAGTTAAAAACTTACAGAGATGCCTCTGGAAAGTTGAGAAACACCCTGCCCGTTAAGCATGTTCTGATTTTCTGTTAAAAAGGTCTTATTTTTATGCCCTTTTGGCTTTGGTTTCTTCTTTGATGTTCTCTGCTGATGTCAGCTAATTGTCTTTATTGATACCTCTGTTTGAATGGTTTCTATGTTACTATCAATTCAACTATTGCATGCATAATTATTTCTCTACTTTTAGGTGTTCCAAAAACCATCATAAAAACAATGACAGCTATGGTTTCTGTTTGATGCCTTTCTTATCGAAGATTCTTAATATTAGCTTAACTGCTTTTTAGCAGACATTTTGACTCCATTCTGCTTCAAGTTTAATACAAACACAATGCAATTGCTTGGTGTCATCTATTGAAGTTATATCTTCAAAGTCTTGTTGGTATGGTTTTTACTACATGTAAATCAAAACCACTTTAACTGTGTGTTTACTTGTTTTCTAGCTATCTCAATTGGTTGCATATTTAATCGTGTTTCCTGTCATCCAAGTTTAACATAAAACTATTTGACCAGCAGGTTTCTTTACTTGATGTCATGTTTTCAAAGGCACATGCCTCTTTTAATGTTTGTATTTCTGTTTTATCGTGTCAGCTTGTAACACCTAAATTGGGTCTTCCCATTGTGTTGGTTGCAAACCTTAGACCGTTCGGAACCACCAATGGTTTGCTTTAATCTTTCATTGTTTTAGAATATTTAACTAATTCTCATTTCAAAGCTTGTTTGCAACTTTGTTATCAACTGATCTTTTCTCAGAAGCCTGTATTTCTGTTTACAGCCTGTGTCTGCTGAGACTTGTCTCTTTTAAACCCAGTATGTCCTTTATTAATAATATTAGAAATCTGTTCATGGTATCGTGTATTTCTCTGAATCATGGCTATTCCTTTACACCTGCTCTTATATTCTGTGCCGCGGCTAATAAAGGCAAGCATTCCGTATGCCTTCTTAGCCACCTTATCTACTTGGCCTGCTACCTTCAGGGATCTGTGGACATGCACTCCAAGGTCCCTTTGTTCCTCTACACTACTCAGTGTCCTACCATTTAATGTGTTTTCCCTTTCGTTGTTAGCCCTCCCCAAATGCATTACCTCACACTTCTCTGGATTGAATTCCATTTGCCACTTTTCTGCCCACCTGACCAATTTATTGATATCTTCCTGAAGTCTACAGCTTTCTTCTTCGGTATCAACCACACAGCCGATTTTAGTATCATCTGCAAACTTCTTAATCATACCCCCTATATTCAAGTCTAGATCATTGATAGATACCACAAAAAGCAAGGGACCTAGTACTGAGCCCTGCGGAACCCCACTGGAAACAGCCTTGCAGTCACAAAAACACCCATCAACCATTGCCCTCTGCTTCCTGTCTCCGAGCCAGTTTTGAATCCAACTTGACACTTTGCCCTGGATCCCATGGGCTTTTAACTTTGTGACCAGTCTGCCATGTGGAACCTTATCAAAAGCCTTGCTAAAGTCTATATACACTACATCAAATGCACTACCCTCATCTACCCTCCTTATTAACTCCTTAAAAAATTCAATCAAGTTTGTCAGACACGACCTTCCCATAACAAATCCGTGTTGACTATCCTTGATTAATCCGTGCCTTTCTAAATGAAGATTTATCCTGTCCTTCAGAATTCTTTCCAATAATTTTCCCACCATTGAGGTTAGGCTGACTGGCCTGTAATTACTCGGTCTATCCTTTTCTCCCTTTTTAAACAAGAGTACCACATTAGCAGTCCTCCAGTCCTCCGGCACCACACCTGAAGCCAGAGAGGATTGAAAAATGATGGTCAGGGTCTCTGCTATTTCCTCTTTTGCTTCGCTTAACAGCCTGGGATACATTTCATCCGGGCCTGGGGATTTATCCACTTTTAAAGCTGCTAAACCCCTTAATATTTCCTCTCTCACTATGTTTATTTCATCTAATATTTCACACTCCTCCTCCCTGATAGCAATGTCTGCTTCGCCCCTCTCCTTTGTGAAAACAGATGTAAAGTATTCATTAAGAAACCTACCGACGCCTCCCGCCTCCACTCCACCCTCATGATCTCTAATAGGCCCTACCCTTTCCTTAGTTATCCTCTTACTCTTAATCTATGCTATATAATAAATATATGTCCGTCTGTCTGTCCGTCTGTCTGTCCGCTATACACTCAAAAGTTATAGAGTGTACCTACACATATGTTATATCAAAAGAAAGCTGATGATCAGTGGAGTGTCATAGGCATATTTACTTTTTGGTCAGACAAAAATTGTTTGGACAGTATACAAAAAACGTTCAAAAATCCGCTCATTAGCGGTTGACCAATCCTACCGCTCATTAGCTTTGAGTGTTGTGATGGTTGACCAATCCTACAGTTCAGTGACCTGATGGTTGACCAATCGGTGCATCACGGGCGGCACCTAATCCTGCAGCCTCCTGAAACTTCGCCGCCATTTTTCCCCCTGCTTTTCCTCCACAGCGAGCAGGCAGCTGCGTCGGCCCGCCAGAGCGGCAGGTGAGTTGGGGTCACTCAGGCATGGCCTGACAACCGCTCGGCCCGAGACACACAGCGGGGGACCGGCAGCGGCCGGCCGTCAACCCCGTGGCCCGACACACAAAGCGGGGGAGCGACAACGGCCGGCCGTCAACCACGCGGTCCGAGACTGCGTCGGCCTGCCAGAGTGGGAGGTGAGTTGGGGTCACTCAGGCCGGGCCTCACAACCGCTCGGCCCGAGACACAGAGCGGGGGAGCAGCAGCGGGAGGCTGTCAACCGCGCAGCCCGACACACAGAGCGGGGGAGCGGCAGCGGCCGGCCATCAACCGCGCGGCCCTCTAAACTGCCCTGGCAACGCCGGCACCCCCCTGCTAGTATATTTATAAATCATCTTTGGGTTTTCCTTGATTTTACTTGCCAAGAATTTTTCATGCTCTCTCTTTGCTTTCCTAATATCCTTTTTAACTGCACCCCTGCACTTTCTGTACTCCTCTAAAGATTCTGGAGTATTTAGCCCTCGGTATCTGTCATACGCCTCCCGTTTTTTCTTTATCCTACCCTGTATGTCCCTAGACATCCAGGGGGCTCTAGATTTGTTCATACCACCTTTTTTCTTTAAAGGTACATGTTTGGTCTGAACCCTCCGGATCTCCTCCTTGAATGCCTCCCACTGCTCTGACACTGATTTACCTTCAAGTAGCTGTTTCCAGTCCACTATGGCTAAATCCCCTCTAAGCTTAGCAAAATTTGCTTTTCCTCAATTTAGAATTTTTATTCCTGGTCTATCCTTGTCCTTTTCCATAACTATCTTAAATCTATCAGAATTATGGTCACTATCACCAAAATGCTCCCCCACTGATGGGCGTTCTACCTGCCCAGCTTCATTCCATAAAACTAAGTCCAGAACCGCCCCATCCTTGTTGGGCTTGCTACATGCTGGCTAAAAAAGTTCTCCTGGATGCATTTTAGGAATTCCACACCTTCTATACCCTTCACACTAATTTTATCCCAGTTAATATTGGGGTAGTTGAAATCCCCTACTATTACTGCCCTTTAGTTTTTGCACTTCTCAGAAATTTGTCTACATATTTGTTCTTCTATCTCCCTCTCACTGTTTGGGGGTGATCGCCCCTTTTTTGTTTTTCAATTCGACCCATTTGGCTTTGTTTGATGATCCCTCCAACATATCATCCCTCCTTACAGCTGTAATAGTTTCTTTAATCAATACCGCGACCCCCCCTCCCTTTTTACCTCCCTCTCTATCCTGTCTGAAAATCCTGTAACCAGGAATGTTGAGCTGCCATACCTGCCCCTCTTTCAGCCACGTCTCTGTAATAGCTATAATATCATAGTCCCAAGTATCTACCTGTGCCCTCAGCTCATCTGCATGGTTCGCTATACTCCTTGCATTGAAGTATATATCATTTATATACCTTTCCCTCTTATTGAATGAGGGAATCTGCCCATTCGCTTTAGCCAAGCCTGTATTCATTGTGTCAATGGCAGCAATGCTCATACATTCAAGAGGGCAAGCGCTCATGAAGAAGCATTTAGCAAACTGTTTTTTTGTTCAGAAACAGACTACGGCATGGCACGTTGGCCTGCGATGCTTCTGTTATAGAAATAAGCACTTTTACGTTTTGCACTTCTGAATCTCAGAGTGCAGCAAAGCGATGCCCAGCTGCTGATGTGTGCCCTGCTAAAGAAAGAAAGACTTGCATTTCTATAGCGCCTTTCACGACCACCGGACACCTCAAAGCACTTTACAGCCAATGAAGTACTTTTGGAGTGTAGTCACTGTTGTAATGTGGGAAACGCGGCAGCCAATCTGCGCACAGCAAGCTCCCACAACCAGCAATGTGATAATGACCAGATAATCTGTTTTTTTGTTATCTCGATTGAGGGATAAATATTGGCCAGGACACTGGGGATAGCTCCCCTGCTCTTCAAAATATTGCCGCAGGTTCTTTTATGACCACTAGAGAGAGCAGGCGAGGTCTTTGTTTAACCTCTCATCCGAAAGACGGCACCTCCGACAGTGCAGCACTCCCTCAGCACTGCACTGGAGTGTCAGCCTAGATTTATGTGCTCAAGTCCCTGGGGTGGGACTGTGAACCCACAACTTTCATGACTCAGGAGCAAGTGGGCTACCTGCTGATCCGCAACTGACACGGCTACAATCTGCAGCCTTATCCCATCACCAATCCCCAGGATCGTAGAAACATGAATGTTTGCTATATCCACCATTGGCGGCCGTGCCTTCAGCTGCCTAGGCCGAAGCTCTGTAATTCCCTGCCTAAACTTCGCTCGCCTCCTTTAAGACGCTCCTGAAAGCCTACCTCTTTGACCAAGCTTTTAGTCACCTGTCCTAATATCTCCTTATGTGGCTCGGTGTCAAATTTTGTTTGATAACGCTCCTGTGAAGCATCTTGGGACGGTTACTACGTTATAGGTGCTATATAAATGCAAGTTGTTGTTCTTGTTGTTGTACATCTGCATTAGGGAGCTGGTTTTCGTGATATAAATACAGGGGAACTGGTTCACATTGCTCTCCAGTCGTCCAAATTACAGAAGCCCCAAATGTAAAAGTGTCTAACATAATGTAAAGGTGTGTAATAACATGGGGTTCGTTTCGTGTCTTGAACAAAGAAAGTTTGCCAAGCACCTTTTCATGGAGAGTGCACCTTTAACTGGCTGACTGATGGTGGACAAGTGTGTGTGTGAGCTGGTGGGAACGGGTGCCTAATCGTGATGTTCCAGGCATCACCGTTTTAGGGGGCAGGCTCGATGGACCAGCTGGTCTTTTCCTGTCCATTAATTTTGTATGATCGTAGGCTTGACTTTCGGATGAGATGTTAAACCTAGCCTTGAATATCTCTTAATGTCTCTTCACCTCTCCCAGACCTCCCCTTTTGCTCTTTCATCCCCTCCCCCATTTCCCGGCCCCCAAACTTGCTTTTTAATCTGTTTCATTTCCTGCTTTTTTCTCCGTTCTGACGAAAGGGTCTTCGATCTGAAACGTTAACTCTGTTTTTCTCTCCACGGATGTTGCCTGGCCTGCTGAGTTTTTCCAGCATTTTCTGTTGTTAAACCTAGATCCTGTCTGCCCTCTCAGGTAGATGTAAAAGATCTCACAGCACTATTTCGAAGAAGAGCAGGGGAGTTCACCCTGGTGTCCTGACCAATATTTATCCCTCAACCAACATCACTTAATAAAACAGATTATCTGGTCATTTATCTCATTGCTGTTTGTGGGATCTTTTAAAAAAATTATTAATTGATGGGATGTGGGCGTCGCTGGCTAGGCCTGCATTTAGTGCCAAATTGGTTGCCGTGTTTCCTACAAAAGTGCTGTTCTTTCCATTTTCTTTCAATGAAGGTGAAATTGGTAAGAGATCTGGGAGGTGAAATTCCAGATTTGGGAGGGGGGGGGTGCGGTGTCTCCCGTTCATCTGCTGTAACGCTGTTTTGCTGGGGTTTCCATGGTTACGCCACAGTTCTGGTGGACAAGCAGGAGAACCACTGCAGAAATTAAACCCAGGGTTTTAAAATCTGTTTTGTATTGATTATTTTTATGCATGATCGGTAATTGTATGCAGCCACGACTCAATGGCAGTACCCTGGCCTTTGAGTCAGAATGGCTTAAGTGCATAACCTAAGCTTCACTGCAATACTAAGGGGGTGCTGCATTGTCGGAGGTGCCATCTTTCGAATGAGGTGTTAAACCGTGGCCCCATCTGAGCTCTCGGGTGGACATAAAAGATCCCGAGGCATTATTTGATGAAAAGTGGGGAGTTGTCCCAATGTTCTGACCAACATTTATCCTTCAACCAATATTACCAAAAACAGTCATTCATTTCATTGCTATTCATGGGAGCTTGCTATGTACAAATTGGCTGCCATGTTCTCCTACATTGCAATAGTGACTATACTTCAAAAGCAGTTCACTGGATGTGAAGTGCTATGAGGCATCCTTTGGCTGTAAAAGGCACCAGACAAATACAAGTACTTTCTGTTGGACCCAATGGGGGTTAAATTCGGTTGCATTGCGCCTCCTGTTAGCGCCCTAAGAGGGCGCTAATGGGTCGCAAAGCAACTAGCGCCCGGGCGCGGCGATGGTTGCGCCGCTCGTGAAATTGATCAGACATTTTGCGGCAGCGCTAAACACTACCGCCATGATCTCCTGCGCCCACAGATCGTGATGTCAGTCGAGTGTGCAACACCCCGGTAGTGCCCCGGACCAGATATTGAGTGGCGCCCCCTGCCTTACTGCCTGCCGCTAGCAACGACAGGTTGAGGGGAACGTTTTGCAGTCCGGAAGGGACTGGGGGAGCGCTATTTAAAGGCGACCGCTTCCTGACTTTTTTTGTCGGCGACATTTTTGCACCATGCATTCTGAGAGAGAGAGAGACTTCTGGAGAGATTCAACGCTGTGTGAAGGAGTTTGGGGTACTGAGCAGCACTTTGCAGGTTCATTTTGATTTGATCTTCCTTGCATCGATTTAGAAGAGACTATGGGGGCTGCACTCTGAGCTCTTTCCCTGGGCCTCTCCATTGTTCTTTCCAGCAGATTTGATGTACAAGTCTGTCCAGGCTGAGATTCAAGGCTGCAATGAGCAGGGTGTGGATGGAGAGCAAGATTGACCCTCCCCTTTAAGAACTGGCAGTGTGTCTGTGTTCTATTGCTGACGGACATCACATGAGCTTCACCAGCGCGCTGAAGTAGCGCCTCGCTCCTCGGCGTTAGCACCTTAAGAGAGGTGTGTAGCGCCTGATTTAGCGCTCCAATCACCTCCAGGAGCGATAGAAGCCAAGTTTGCAGTTGGAGGCGATAATTAGCGCCAGGCGCTAAACTTTGCGCCCGGCCGATAATTGCGCCCCAAACGAGATACCGAATTTCTCCCCCAATATATCTTCCTCAATATTTTCTTTTCTGGTCCTCTGAAGGTGCTGGTGCTTGCTGGGATATTATTTGTCTGCTACAAATGGCCATTCTTTATGTGATCCTGGACAGTGAGTGTTGGTTAGTTACTCAATCATGAGATGGAGTTCTGCGATCACATGGAGTTTGCTTCCATCTTCACACAATGTCCAGGCACATATACTTTACAGCAGAAAGAAGGTCTTGCATTTCTATAGCGCCTTTCATGACCACCGGACGCCCCAAGGCGCTTTACAGCCAATGAAGTATTTATTGAAGTGTAGTCACTGTTGTAATGTAGGAAACATAGCAGCCAATTTGCACACAGCAAGCTCCCTCCAAAATGTGATAATGAACAGTTGGCCAGGACACCGGGGTTAATTCCTCTGTTCTTCGAAATAGTGCCATGGGATCTTTTATGTTCACCTCAGAGAGCAGGCGGGGCCTCGGTTTAACGTCTCATCCAAAAGACAGCACCTCCGACAGTGCAGCGCTCCCTCAATGCTGCAATGGGAGTGTCAGCCTAGATTTTTGTGCTCAAGTCTCTGGAGTGGAAGTTGAACCCACACCCTTCTGACCCAGTAGGTGAGAGTGCTACCCACTGAGCCACAGCTGACACAGATTCTAATTAAAGGCCGGGAGATGATCTTTACCCCCTTTGCCAGCCCACTGACGCTAAGGCCAATATAGCATCTCAAACAGCTAAAAAAAGTGAATCGCATCATACCGGCTAATTTCTTTAATATCAAGTAATTACGATAAACTTCAACATCCTTTCATTCTCTCCATATTGGCTGATGTTTTGATCATTTTTGTTTAAACAATGTCTGCTGATGATATCCACAGGAAGCTGGTTTGGATGTGTTACTGAGTTCAACAATGTGAGGGAGGGGAGCATATTGCGCGAGGGAGGGGAACATATTGCGCGAGGGAGGGGAACATATTGCGCGAGGGAGGGGAACATATTGCGCGAGGGAGGGGAACATATTGCGTGAGGGAGGTGAACATATTGCGTGAGGGAGGGGAACATATTGCGCGAGGGAGGGGAACATATTGCATGAGGGAGGTGAACATATTGCGCGAGGGAGGGGAACATATTGCGCGAGGGAGGGGAACATATTGCGTGAGGGAGGGGAACATATTGCGCGAGGGAGGGGAACATATTGCGCGAGGGAGGTGAACATATTGCGCGAGGGAGGGGAACATATTGCGCGAGGGAGGTGAACATATTGCGCGAGGGAGGGGAACATATTGCGCGAGGGAGGGGAACATATTGTGTGAGGGAGGGGAACATACTGCACGAGGGAGGTGAACATATTGCACGAGGGAGGGGAACATATTGTGTGAGGGAGGGGAACATATTGCGCGAGGGAGGGGAACATATTGTGTGAGGGAGGGGAACATATTGCGTGAGGGAGGGGAACATATTGCGTGAGGGAGGTGAACATATTGCGCGAGGGAGGTGAACATATTGTGTGAGGGAGGGGAACATATTGCGCGAGGGAGGGGAACATATTGCGCAAGGGAGGGGAACATATTGTGTGAGGGAGGGGAACATATTGGGCGAGGGAGGTGAACATATTGCGCGAGGGAGGGGAACATATTGCGCGAGGGAGGTGAACATATTGTGTGAGGGAGGGGAACATATTGCGCGAGGGAGGGGAACATATTGCGTGAGGGAGGGGAACATATTGCGTGAGGGAGGGGAACATATTGTGTGAGGGAGGGGAACATATTGTGTGAGGGAGGTGAACATATTGCGTGAGGGAGGTGAACATATTGTGTGAGGGAGGGGAACATATTGCGCGAGGGAGGGGAACATATTGTGTGAGGGAGGTGAACATATTGTGTGAGGGAGGGGAACATATTGCGCGAGGGAGGGGAACATATTGCGTGAGGGAGGTGAACATATTGTGTGAGGGAGGGGAACATATTGCGCGAGGGAGGGGAACATATTGTGTGAGGGAGGTGAACATATTGCGCGAGGGAGGGGAACATATTGCGCGAGGGAGGGGAACATATTGCGTGAGGGAGGGGAACATATTGTGTGAGGGAGGGGAACATACTGCGTGAGGGAGGGGAACATATTGCGTGAGGGAGGGGAACATATTGCGTGAGGGAGGGGAACATATTGCGTGAGGGAGGGGAACATATTGCGTGAGGGAGGGGAACATATTGCGCGAGGGAGCGGAACATATTGCGCGAGGGAGGGGAACATATTGCGTGAGGGAGGGGAACATATTGCGCGAGGGAGGGGAACATATTGCGTGAGGGAGGGGAACATATTGCACGAGGGAGGTGAACATATTGTGTGAGGGAGGTGAACATATTGTGTGAGGGAGGGGAACATATTGTGTGAGGGAGGGGAACATATTGCGCGAGGGAGGTGAACATATTGTGTGAGGGAGGGGAACATATTGTGTGAGGGAGGGGAACATATTGCGCGAGGGAGGGGAACATATTGCGTGAGGGAGGGGAACATATTGTGTGAGGGAGGGGAACATATTGCGTGAGGGAGGTGAACATATTGTGTGAGGGAGGGGAACATATTGTGTGAGGGAGGGGAACATATTGCGCGAGGGAGGGGAACATATTGCGTGAGGGAGGGGAACATATTGCGTGAGGGAGGTGAACATATTGCGCGAGGGAGGTGAACATATTGCGTGAGGGAGAGGAACATATTGCGCGAGGGAGGGGAACATATTGTGTGAGGGAGGGGAACATATTGCGTGAGGGAGGTGAACATATTGCGCGAGGGAGGTGAACATATTGTGTGAGGGAGGGGAACATATTGCGCGAGGGAGGGGAACATATTGCGTGAGGGAGGGGAACATATTGCACGAGGGAGGTGAACATATTGTGTGAGGGAGGTGAACATATTGTGTGAGGGAGGTGAACATATTGTGTGAGGGAGGGGAACATATTGTGTGAGGGAGGGGAACATATTGCGTGAGGGAGGGGAACATATTGCGCGAGGGAGGGGAACATATTGCGTGAGGGAGGGGAACATATTGTGTGAGGGAGGTGAACATATTGTGTGAGGGAGGTGAACATATTGTGTGAGGGAGGGGAACATATTGTGTGAGGGAGGGGAACATATTGCGTGAGGGAGGGGAACATATTGCGCGAGGGAGGGGAACATATTGTGCGAGGGAGGGGAACATATTGCGCGAGGGAGGGGAACATATTGCGTGAGGGAGGTGAACATATTGCGCGAGGGAGGTGAACATATTGCGTGAGGGAGAGGAACATATTGCGCGAGGGAGGGGAACATATTGCGCGAGGGAGGGGAACATATTGCGTGAGGGAGGGGAACATATTGCGCGAGGGAGGGGAACATATTGCGCGAGGGAGGGGAGCATATTGTGCGAGGGAGGGGAACATATTGCGTGAGGGAGGGGAACATATTGCGCGAGGGAGAGGAACATATTGCGCGAGGGAGGGGAACATATTGCGCGAGGGAGGGGAACATATTGCGCGAGGGAGGTGAACATATTGTGTGAGGGAGGGGAACATATTGCGCGAGGGAGGGGAACATATTGCGCGAGGGAGGTGAACATATTGTGTGAGGGAGAGGAACATATTGCGCGAGGGAGGGGAACATATTGCGCGAGGGAGGGGAACATATTGCGCGAGGGAGGGGAACATATTGTGTGAGGGAGGGGAACATATTGCGCGAGGGAGGTGAACATATTGTGTGAGGGAGGGGAACATATTGCGTGAGGGAGGGGAACATATTGCGCGAGGGAGGGGAACATATTGCGTGAGGGAGGGGAACATATTGCGCGAGGGAGGGGAACATATTGCGTGAGGGAGGGGAACATATTGTGTGAGGGAGGGGAACATATTGTGTGAGGGAGGGGAACATATTGTGTGAGGGAGGGGAACATATTGTGTGAGGGAGGGGAACATATTGCGCGAGGGAGGGGAACATATTGCGCGAGGGAGGGGAACATATTGCGTGAGGGAGGGGAACATATTGTGTGAGGGAGGGGAACATATTGTGTGAGGGAGGGGAACATATTGCGCGAGGGAGGGGAACATATTGCGCGAGGGAGGGGAACATATTGCGCGAGGGAGGTGAACATATTGTGTGAGGGAGGGGAACATATTGTGTGAGGGAGGGGAACATATTGCGCGAGGGAGGGGAACATATTGTGTGAGGGAGGGGAACATATTGTGTGAGGGAGGGGAACATATTGCGCGAGGGAGGGGAACATATTGCGTGAGGGAGGGGAACATATTGCGCGAGGGAGGGGAACATATTGCGTGAGGGAGGGGAACATATTGCGCGAGGGAGGGGAACATATTGCGCGAGGGAGGGTAACATATTGCGCGAGGGAGGGGAACATATTGTGTGAGGGAGGTGAACATATTGTGTGAGGGAGGGGAACATATTGTGTGAGGGAGGGGAACATATTGTGTGAGGGAGGGGAACATATTGCACGAGGGAGGTGAACATATTGTGTGAGGGAGGGGAACATATTGCGCGAGGGAGGGGAACATATTGCGTGAGGGAGGTGAACATATTGTGTGAGGGAGGGGAACATATTGCGCGAGGGAGGGGAACATATTGTGCGAGGGAGGGGAACATATTGTGTGAGGGAGGGGAACATATTGTGTGAGGGAGGGGAACATATTGCGCGAGGGAGGGGAACATATTGTGTGAGGGAGGGGAACATATTGCGTGAGGGAGGGGAACATATTGCGCGAGGGAGGTGAACATATTGCGCGAGGGAGGGGAACATATTGCGTGAGGGAGGTGAACATATTGCGCGAGGGAGGGGAACATATTGCGTGAGGGAGGGGAACATATTGCGCGAGGGAGGGGAACATATTGCGTGAGGGAGGGGAACATATTGCGCGAGGGAGGGGAACATATTGCGCGAGGGAGGGGAACATATTGTGTGAGGGAGGGGAACATATTGCGTGAGGGAGGTGAACATATTGCGTGAGGGAGGGGAACATATTGCGCGAGGGAGGGGAACATATTGCGCGAGGGAGGGGAACATATTGTGTGAGGGAGGGGAACATATTGCGTGAGGGAGGTGAACATATTGCGTGAGGGAGGGGAACATATTGCGCGAGGGAGGGGAACATATTGCGTGAGGGAGGGGAACATATTGCGCGAGGGAGGGGAACATATTGTGTGAGGGAGGGGAACATATTGCGTGAGGGAGGTGAACATATTGCGCGAGGGAGGGGAACATATTGCGTGAGGGAGGGGAACATATTGCGTGAGGGAGGGGAACATATTGCGTGAGGGAGGGGAACATATTGCGTGAGGGAGGGGAACATATTGCGTGAGGGAGGGGAACATATTGCGCGAGGGAGGTGAACATATTGTGTGAGGGAGGGGAACATATTGCGTGAGGGAGGTGAACATATTGCGCGAGGGAGGGGAACATATTGCGTGAGGGAGGGGAACATATTGCGTGAGGGAGGGGAACATATTGTGTGAGGGAGGGGAACATATTGCGCGAGGGAGGTGAACATATTGCGTGAGGGAGGGGAACATATTGTGTGAGGGAGGGGAACATATTGCGTGAGGGAGGTGAACATATTGCGTGAGGGAGGGGAACATATTGCGTGAGGGAGGTGAACATATTGCGCGAGGGAGGGGAACATATTGCGTGAGGGAGGGGAACATATTGCGTGAGGGAGGGGAACATATTGCGCGAGGGAGGGGAACATATTGCGCGAGGGAGGGGAACATATTGTGTGAGGGAGGGGAACATATTGCGTGAGGGAGGTGAACATATTGCGTGAGGGAGGGGAACATATTGCGTGAGGGAGGTGGACATATTGCGCGAGGGAGGGGAACATATTGCGTGAGGGAGGTGAACATATTGCGTGAGGGAGGGGAACATATTGCGTGAGGGAGGGGAACATATTGTGTGAGGGAGGTGAACATATTGTGTGAGGGAGGGGAACATATTGCGCGAGGGAGGTGAACATATTGCGCGAGGGAGGGGAACATATTGCGCGAGGGAGGTGAACATATTGTGTGAGGGAGGGGAACATATTGCGTGAGGGAGGGGAACATATTGCGTGAGGGAGGGGAACATATTGCGTGAGGGAGGTGAACATATTGCGCGAGGGAGGGGAACATATTGCGTGAGGGAGGGGAACATATTGCGTGAGGGAGGTGAACATATTGTGTGAGGGAGGGGAACATATTGCGTGAGGGAGGTGAACATATTGTGTGAGGGAGGGGAACATATTGCGTGAGGGAGGGGAACATATTGTGTGAGGGAGGGGAACATATTGCGCGAGGGAGGGGAACATATTGTGTGAGGGAGGGGAACATATTGTGTGAGGGAGGGGAACATATTGCGTGAGGGAGGGGAACATATTGTGTGAGGGAGGGGAACATATTGCGTGAGGGAGGGGAACATATTGTGTGAGGGAGGGGAACATATTGTGTGAGGGAGGGGAACATATTGCGTGAGGGAGGTGAACATATTGTGTGAGGGAGGGGAACATATTGTGTGAGGGAGGGGAACATATTGCGTGAGGGAGGTGAACATATTGTGTGAGGGAGGGGAACATATTGCGTGAGGGAGGGGAACATATTGTGTGAGGGAGGGGAACATATTGCGTGAGGGAGGGGAACATATTGTGTGAGGGAGGGGAACATATTGCGCGAGGGAGGGGAACATATTGCGTGAGGGAGGTGAACATATTGTGTGAGGGAGGGGAACATATTGTGTGAGGGAGGGGAACATATTGCGTGAGGGAGGTGAACATATTGTGTGAGGGAGGGGAACATATTGTGTGAGGGAGGGGAACATATTGCGTGAGGGAGGTGAACATATTGTGTGAGGGAGGTGAACATATTGCGTGAGGGAGGTGAACATATTGTGTGAGGGAGGGGAACATATTGTGTGAGGGAGGGGAACATATTGCGTGAGGGAGGTGAACATATTGTGTGAGGGAGGGGAACATATTGTGTGAGGGAGGAGAACATATTGCGCGAGGGAGGTGAACATATTGTGTGAGGGAGGGGAACATATTGTGTGAGGGAGGGGAACATATTGTGCGAGGGAGGGGAACATATTGTGTGAGGGAGGGGAACATATTGTGTGAGGGAGGGGAACATATTGCGCGAGGGAGGGGAACATATTGTGTGAGGGAGGGGAACATATTGTGTGAGGGAGGGGAACATATTGTGTGAGGGAGGGGAACATATTGCGTGAGGGAGGTGAACATATTGTGTGAGGGAGGGGAACATATTGTGTGAGGGAGGGGAACATATTGCGTGAGGGAGGGGAACATATTGCGTGAGGGAGGGGAACATATTGTGTGAGGGAGGGGAACATATTGTGTGAGGGAGGGGAACATATTGTGTGAGGGAGGGGAACATATTGCGTGAGGGAGGGGAACATATTGCGTGAGGGAGGGGAACATATTGCGTGAGGGAGGGGAACATATTGTGTGAGGGAGGGGAACATATTGCGCGAGGGAGGGGAACATATTGCGTGAGGGAGGGGAACATATTGCGCGAGGGAGGGGAACATATTGCGCGAGGGAGGTGAACATATTGTGTGAGGGAGAGGAACATATTGTGTGAGGGAGGGGAACATATTGCGTGAGGGAGGGGAACATATTGTGTGAGGGAGGGGAACATATTGTGTGAGGGAGGGGAACATATTGTGTGAGGGAGAGGAACATATTGTGTGAGGGAGGGGAACATATTGTGTGAGGGAGGGGAACATATTGTGTGAGGGAGGGGAACATATTGTGTGAGGGAGAGGAACATATTGTGTGAGGGAGGGGAACATATTGCGTGAGGGAGGGGAACATATTGTGTGAGGGAGGGGAACATATTGTGTGAGGGAGAGGAACATATTGTGTGAGGGAGGGGAACATATTGCGTGAGGGAGGGGAACATATTGCGTGAGGGAGGTGAACATATTGTGTGAGGGAGAGGAACATATTGTGTGAGGGAGAGGAACATATTGTGTGAGGGAGGGGAACATATTGCGTGAGGGAGGGGAACATATTGCGTGAGGGAGGGGAACATATTGTGTGAGGGAGGGGAACATATTGCGTGAGGGAGGGGAACATATTGTGTGAGGGAGGGGAACATATTGTGTGAGGGAGAGGAACATATTGTGTGAGGGAGGGGAACATATTGTGTGAGGGAGGGGAACATATTGCGCGAGGGAGGGGAACATATTGTGTGAGGGAGGGGAACATATTGCGTGAGGGAGGGGAACATATTGTGTGAGGGAGGGGAACATATTGCGCGAGGGAGGGGAACATATTGCGCGAGGGAGGGGAACATATTGTGTGAGGGAGGGGAACATATTGTGTGAGGGAGGGGAACATATTGTGTGAGGGAGGGGAACATATTGTGTGAGGGAGGGGAACATATTGCGTGAGGGAGGGGAACATATTGCGCGAGGGAGGGGAACATATTGCGCGAGGGAGGGGAACATATTGTGTGAGGGAGGGGAACATATTGCGCGAGGGAGGGGAACATATTGCGCGAGGGAGGGGAACATATTGCGTGAGGGAGGGGAACATATTGTGTGAGGGAGGGGAACATATTGCGTGAGGGAGGGGAACATATTGTGTGAGGGAGGGGAACATATTGTGTGAGGGAGGGGAACATATTGTGTGAGGGAGGGGAACATATTGCGTGAGGGAGGGGAACATATTGCGCGAGGGAGGGGAACATATTGCGCGAGGGAGGGGAACATATTGTGTGAGGGAGGGGAACATATTGCGCGAGGGAGGGGAACATATTGCGCGAGGGAGGGGAACATATTGCGTGAGGGAGGGGAACATATTGTGTGAGGGAGGGGAACATATTGCGTGAGGGAGGGGAACATATTGTGCGAGGGAGGGGAACATATTGCGCGAGGGAGGGGAACATATTGCGCGAGGGAGGGGAACATATTGCGCGAGGGAGGGGAACATATTGTGTGAGGGAGGGGAACATATTGTGTGAGGGAGGGGAACATATTGTGTGAGGGAGGGGAACATATTGCGTGAGGGAGGGGAACATATTGCGCGAGGGAGGGGAACATATTGCGCGAGGGAGGGGAACATATTGTGTGAGGGAGGGGAACATATTGCGCGAGGGAGGGGAACATATTGCGCGAGGGAGGGGAACATATTGCGTGAGGGAGGGGAACATATTGTGTGAGGGAGGGGAACATATTGCGTGAGGGAGGGGAACATATTGTGCGAGGGAGGGGAACATATTGCGCGAGGGAGGGGAACATATTGTGCGAGGGAGGTGAACATATTGCGCGAGGGAGGGGAACATATTGCGTGAGGGAGGGGAACATATTGTGTGAGGGAGGGGAACATATTGTGTGAGGGAGGGGAACATATTGTGTGAGGGAGGGGAACATATTGCGTGAGGGAGGGGAACATATTGTGCGAGGGAGGTGAACATATTGCGCGAGGGAGGGGAACATATTGTGTGAGGGAGGGGAACATATTGCGTGAGGGAGGTGAACATATTGCGCGAGGGAGGGGAACATATTGTGTGAGGGAGGGGAACATATTGCGCGAGGGAGGGGAACATATTGCGCGAGGGAGGGGAACATATTGCGTGAGGGAGGGGAACATATTGTGTGAGGGAGGGGAACATATTGCGTGAGGGAGGGGAACATATTGTGCGAGGGAGGTGAACATATTGCGCGAGGGAGGGGAACATATTGCGTGAGGGAGGGGAACATATTGCGCGAGGGAGGGGAACATATTGTGTGAGGGAGGGGAACATATTGCGCGAGGGAGGGGAACATATTGCGTGAGGGAGGGGAACATATTGTGCGAGGGAGGGGAACATATTGCGTGAGGGAGGGGAACATATTGCGTGAGGGAGGTGAACATATTGCGCGAGGGAGGGGAACATATTGTGTGAGGGAGGGGAACATATTGTGCGAGGGAGGGGAACATATTGCGTGAGGGAGGGGAACATATTGCGTGAGGGAGGTGAACATATTGCGCGAGGGAGGGGAACATATTGTGTGAGGGAGGGGAACATATTGCGCGAGGGAGGGGAACATATTGCGTGAGGGAGGGGAACATATTGCGTGAGGGAGGTGAACATATTGCGCGAGGGAGGGGAACATATTGTGTGAGGGAGGGGAACATATTGCGCGAGGGAGGGGAACATATTGCGCGAGGGAGGGGAACATATTGCGTGAGGGAGGGGAACATATTGTGTGAGGGAGGGGAACATATTGCGTGAGGGAGGGGAACATATTGTGCGAGGGAGGTGAACATATTGCGCGAGGGAGGGGAACATATTGCGTGAGGGAGGGGAACATATTGCGTGAGGGAGGGGAACATATTGTGTGAGGGAGGTGAACATATTGCGCGAGGGAGGTGAACATATTGCGCGAGGGAGGGGAACATATTGCGTGAGGGAGGGGAACATATTGTGTGAGGGAGGGGAACATATTGCGCGAGGGAGGGGAACATATTGTGTGAGGGAGGTGAACATATTGCGCGAGGGAGGGGAACATATTGCGTGAGGGAGGGGAACATATTGTGTGAGGGAGGGGAACATATTGCGTGAGGGAGGGGAACATATTGCGTGAGGGAGGGGAACATATTGCGCGAGGGAGGGGAACATATTGCGTGAGGGAGGGGAACATATTGCGCGAGGGAGGGGAACATATTGTGTGAGGGAGGGGAACATATTGCGCGAGGGAGGGGAACATATTGCGCGAGGGAGGGGAACATATTGTGTGAGGGAGGGGAACATATTGTGTGAGGGAGGGGAACATATTGCGCGAGGGAGGGGAACATATTGCGCGAGGGAGGGGAACATATTGCGTGAGGGAGGGGAACATATTGCACGAGGGAGGGTAACATATTGCGCGAGGGAGGTGAACATATTGTGTGAGGGAGGGGAACATATTGCGCGAGGGAGGGGAACATATTGCACGAGGGAGGGGAACATATTGCGCGAGGGAGGTGAACATATTGTGTGAGGGAGGGGAACATATTGTGTGAGGGAGGGGAACATATTGTGTGAGGGAGGGGAACATATTGCGCGAGGGAGGTGAACATATTGTGTGAGGGAGGGGAACATATTGCGCGAGGGAGGGGAACATATTGCACGAGGGAGGGGAACATATTGCGCGAGGGAGGTGAACATATTGTGTGAGGGAGGGGAACATATTGCGTGAGGGAGGGGAACATATTGCGCGAGGGAGGTGAACATATTGTGTGAGGGAGGGGAACATATTGTGTGAGGGAGGGGAACATATTGCGCGAGGGAGGTGAACATATTGTGTGAGGGAGGGGAACATATTGCGCGAGGGAGGTGAACATATTGTGTGAGGGAGGTGAACATATTGTGTGAGGGAGGGGAACATATTGTGTGAGGGAGGGGAACATATTGCGCGAGGGAGGGGAACATATTGCGTGAGGGAGGGGAACATATTGCGCGAGGGAGGGGAACATATTGTGTGAGGGAGGGGAACATATTGCGCGAGGGAGGTGAACATATTGTGTGAGGGAGGTGAACATATTGTGTGAGGGAGGGGAACATATTGTGTGAGGGAGGGGAACATATTGTGTGAGGGAGGTGAACATATTGTGTGAGGGAGGGGAACATATTGTGTGAGGGAGGGGAACATATTGTGCGAGGGAGGGGAACATATTGCGTGAGGGAGGGGAACATATTGCGCGAGGGAGGGGAACATATTGTGTGAGGGAGGGGAACATATTGCGCGAGGGAGGGGAACATATTGTGTGAGGGAGGGGAACATATTGCGCGAGGGAGGGGAACATATTGTGTGAGGGAGGGGAACATATTGCGTGAGGGAGGGGAACATATTGCGCGAGGGAGGGGAACATATTGTGTGAGGGAGGGGAACATATTGCGCGAGGGAGGTGAACATATTGTGTGAGGGAGGTGAACATATTGTGTGAGGGAGGGGAACATATTGTGTGAGGGAGGGGAACATATTGCGTGAGGGAGGGGAACATATTGTGTGAGGGAGGGGAACATATTGTGTGAGGGAGGTGAACATATTGTGTGAGGGAGGTGAACATATTGTGTGAGGGAGGGGAACATATTGTGTGAGGGAGGGGAACATATTGCGTGAGGGAGGGGAACATATTGTGTGAGGGAGGGGAACATATTGCGCGAGGGAGGTGAACATATTGTGTGAGGGAGATGAACATATTGTGTGAGGGAGGGGAACATATTGTGTGAGGGAGGGGAACATATTGTGTGAGGGAGGGGAACATATTGTGTGAGGGAGGTGAACATATTGTGTGAGGGAGGGGAACATATTGCGTGAGGGAGGGGAACATATTGCGTGAGGGAGGGGAACATATTGTGTGAGGGAGGGGAACATATTGTGTGAGGGAGGTGAACATATTGTGTGAGGGAGGTGAACATATTGTGTGAGGGAGGTGAACATATTGTGTGAGGGAGGTGAACATATTGTGTGAGGGAGGTGAACATATTGTGTGAGGGAGGGGAACATATTGTGTGAGGGAGGTGAACATATTGTGTGAGGGAGGTGAACATATTGTGTGAGGGAGGGGAACATATTGTGTGAGGGAGGTGAACATATTGTGTGAGGGAGGGGAACATATTGCGCGAGGGAGGTGAACATATTGTGTGAGGGAGGTGAACATATTGTGTGAGGGAGGGGAACATATTGTGTGAGGGAGGTGAACATATTGTGTGAGGGAGGGGAACATATTGTGCGAGGGAGGTGAACATATTGCGTGAGGGAGGGGAACATATTGTGCGAGGGAGGTGAACATATTGTGTGAGGGAGGGGAACATATTGTGTGAGGGAGGGGAACATATTGCACGAGGGAGGGGAACATATTGTGCGAGGGAGGTGAACATATTGTGTGAGGGAGGTGAACATATTGTGTGAGGGAGGGGAACATATTGTGTGAGGGAGGGGAACATATTGTGTGAGGGAGGTGAACATATTGTGTGAGGGAGGGGAACATATTGCGTGAGGGAGGTGAACATATTGTGTGAGGGAGGTGAACATATTGTGTGAGGGAGGGGAACATATTGTGTGAGGGAGGGGAACATATTGTGTGAGGGAGGTGAACATATTGTGTGAGGGAGGGGAACATATTGTGTGAGGGAGGGGAACATATTGTGTGAGGGAGGGGAACATATTGCGTGAGGGAGGGGAACATATTGTGCGAGGGAGGTGAACATATTGTGTGAGGGAGGGGAACATATTGTGTGAGGGAGGTGAACATATTGCGTGAGGGAGGGGAACATATTGCGCGAGGGAGGGGAACATATTGCGCGAGGGAGGGGAACATATTTCGCGAGGGAGGGGAACATATTTCGCGAGGGAGGGGAACATATTGTGCGAGGGAGGGGAACATATTGCGTGAGGGAGGGGAACATATTGTGTGAGGGAGGTGAACATATTGCGTGAGGGAGGGGAACATATTGCGCGAGGGAGGGGAACATATTGCGCGAGGGAGGGGAACATATTTCGCGAGGGAGGGGAACATATTGTGCGAGGGAGGTGAACATATTGCGTGAGGGAGGGGAACATATTGTGCGAGGGAGGTGAACATATTGTGTGAGGGAGGTGAACATATTGCGTGAGGGAGGGGAACATATTGTGTGAGGGAGGTGAACATATTGCGCGAGGGAGGGGAACATATTGCGTGAGGGAGGTGAACATATTGCGCGAGGGAGGGGAACATATTGTGCGAGGGAGGGGAACATATTGTGTGAGGGAGGGGAACATATTGTGCGAGGGAGGGGAACATATTGCGCGAGGGAGGGGAACATATTGTGCGAGGGAGGGGAACATATTGTGTGAGGGAGGGGAACATATTGTGCGAGGGAGGGGAACATATTGCGCGAGGGAGGGGAACATATTGCGTGAGGGAGGGGAACATATTGCGCGAGGGAGGGGAACATATTGTGCGAGGGAGGGGAACATATTGTGTGAGGGAGGGGAACATATTGTGCGAGGGAGGGGAACATATTGCGCGAGGGAGGGGAACATATTGTGCGAGGGAGGGGAACATATTGCGCGAGGGAGGGGAACATATTGCGCGAGGGAGGGGAACATATTGCGCGAGGGAGGTGAACATATTGCGTGAGGGAGGGGAACATATTGCGTGAGGGAGGGGAACATATTGCGCGAGGGAGGGGAACATATTGCACGAGGGAGGGGAACATATTGCACGAGGGAGGGGAACATATTGTGCGAGGGAGGGGAACATATTGCGCGAGGGAGGGGAACATATTGCGCGAGGGAGGTGAACATATTGCGTGAGGGAGGGGAACATATTGCGCGAGGGAGGGGAACATATTGTGCGAGGGAGGGGAACATATTGCGTGAGGGAGGGGAACATATTGCGTGAGGGAGGGGAACATATTGCGCGAGGGAGGGGAACATATTGCACGAGGGAGAGGAACATATTGTGCGAGGGAGGGGAACATATTGCGTGAGGGAGGGGAACATATTGTGCGAGGGAGGGGAACATATTGTGCGAGGGAGGGGAACATATTGTGGGAGGGAGGGGAACATATTGTGGGAGGGAGGGGAACATATTGTGCGAGGGAGGGGAACATATTGTGCGAGGGAGGGGAACATATTGTGTGAGGGAGGGGAACATATTGTGCGAGGGAGGGGAACATATTGCGTGAGGGAGGGGAACATATTGCGCGAGGGAGGGGAACATATTGCGCGAGGGAGGGGAACATATTGCGCGAGGGAGGGGAACATATTGCGCGAGGGAGGGGAGCATATTGCGCGAGGGAGGAGAACATATTGCGCGAGGGAGGGGAACATATTGCGCGAGGGAGGGGAACATATTGCGCGAGGGAGGGGAACATATTGCGCGAGGGAGGGGAACATATTGCGCGAGGGAGGGGAACATATTGCGCGAGGGAGGGGAACATATTGCGCGAGGGAGGGGAACATATTGCACGAGGGAGGTGAACATATTGCTCGAGGGAGGGGAACATATTGCGCGAGGGAGGGGAACATATTGCGCGAGGGAGGGGAACATATTGCGCGAGGGAGGGGAACATATTGCGTGAGGGAGGGGAACATATTGCGCGAGGGAGGGGAACATATTGCGTGAGGGAGGGGAACATATTGTGCGAGGGAGGGGAACATATTGCGCGAGGGAGGTGAACATATTGCGTGAGGGAGGGGAACATATTGTGCGAGGGAGGTGAACATATTGTGTGAGGGAAGGGAACATATTGTGCGAGGGAGGTGAACATATTGTGTGAGGGAAGGGAACATATTGTGTGAGGGAAGGGAACATATTGTGCGAGGGAGTTGAACATATTGCGCGAGGGAGGGGAACATATTGTGCGAGGGAAGGGAACATATTGCGTGAGGGAAGGGAACATATTGCGTGAGGGAAGGGAACATATTGTGCGAGGGAGGTGAACATATTGCGCGAGGGAGGGGAACATATTGTGCGAGGGAGGTGAACATATTGCGCGAGGGAGGGGAACATATTGTGTGAGGGAGGTGAACATATTGCGTGAGGGAGGGGAACATATTGCGCGAGGGAGGGGAACATATTGCGCGAGGGAGGGGAACATATTGTGCGAGGGAGGTGAACATATTGCGTGAGGGAGGGGAACATATTGCGCGAGGGAGGTGAACATATTGCGCGAGGGAGGGGAACATATTGCGTGAGGGAGGGGAACATATTGCGCGAGGGAGGGGAACATATTGCGTGAGGGAGGGGAACATATTGCGCGAGGGAGGGGAACATATTGCGCGAGGGAGGGGAACATATTGCGCGAGGGAGAGGAACATATTGCGTGAGGGAGGGGAACATATTGCGTGAGGGAGGGGAACATATTGCGTGAGGGAGGGGAACATATTGCGCGAGGGAGGGGAACATATTGCGCGAGGGAGGGGAACATATTGCGCGAGGGAGAGGAACATATTGCGTGAGGGAGGGGAACATATTGCGTGAGGGAGGGGAACATATTGCGTGAGGGAGGGGAACATATTGCGTGAGGGAGAGGAACATATTGCGTGAGGGAGGGGAACATATTGCGTGAGGGAGGGGAACATATTGCGCGAGGGAGGGGAACATATTGCGCGAGGGAGGGGAACATATTGCGCGAGGGAGGGGAACATATTGCGCGAGGGAGGGGAACATATTGCGTGAGGGAGGGGAACATATTGCGTGAGGGAGGGGAACATATTGCGTGAGGGAGGGGAACATATTGCACGAGGGAGGGGAACATATTGCGCGAGGGAGGGGAACATATTGTGTGAGGGAGGGGAACATATTGCGTGAGGGAGGGGAACATATTGCGCGAGGGAGGGGAACATATTGCGCGAGGGAGGGGAACATATTGCGCGAGGGAGGGGAACATATTGCGTGAGGGAGGGGAACATATTGCGCGAGGGAGGGGAACATATTGCGCGAGGGAGGGGAACATATTGCGCGAGGGAGGGGAACATATTGCGTGAGGGAGGGGAACATATTGCGTGAGGGAGGGGAACATATTGCACGAGGGAGGGGAACATATTGCGCGAGGGAGGGGAACATATTGCGCGAGGGAGGGGAACATATTGCGTGAGGGAGGGGAACATATTGCGTGAGGGAGGGGAACATATTGCGCGAGGGAGGGGAACATATTGCGTGAGGGAGGGGAACATATTGTGTGAGGGAGGTGAACATATTGCGCGAGGGAGGTGAACATATTGCGTGAGGGAGGGGAACATATTGCGTGAGGGAGGGGAACATATTGTGTGAGGGAGGTGAACATATTGCGTGAGGGAGGGGAACATATTGTGTGAGGGAGGGGAACATATTGCGCGAGGGAGGGGAACATATTGCGTGAGGGAGGGGAACATATTGCGTGAGGGAGGGGAACATATTGCGTGAGGGAGGGGAACATATTGTGTGAGGGAGGGGAACATATTGTGTGAGGGAGGGGAACATATTGTGTGAGGGAGGGGAACATATTGCGTGAGGGAGGGGAACATATTGCGTGAGGGAGGGGAACATATTGCACGAGGGAGGGGAACATATTGTGTGAGGGAGGGGAACATATTGTGTGAGGGAGGGGAACATATTGCGTGAGGGAGGGGAACATATTGCGTGAGGGAGGTGAACATATTGCGTGAGGGAGGGGAACATATTGCGTGAGGGAGGTGAACATATTGCGCGAGGGAGGGGAACATATTGCGCGAGGGAGGGGAACATATTGCGTGAGGGAGGTGAACATATTGCGTGAGGGAGGGGAACATATTGCACGAGGGAGGGGAACATATTGTGTGAGGGAGGGGAACATATTGTGTGAGGGAGGGGAACATATTGCACGAGGGAGGGGAACATATTGTGTGAGGGAGGGGAACATATTGCGTGAGGGAGGGGAACATATTGCGTGAGGGAGGGGAACATATTGCACGAGGGAGGGGAACATATTGTGTGAGGGAGGGGAACATATTGCGTGAGGGAGGGGAACATATTGCGTGAGGGAGGGGAACATATTGCACGAGGGAGGGGAACATATTGTGTGAGGGAGGGGAACATATTGTGTGAGGGAGGGGAACATATTGCGTGAGGGAGGGGAACATATTGCGTGAGGGAGGGGAACATATTGCGTGAGGGAGGGGAACATATTGCGTGAGGGAGGGGAACATATTGCGTGAGGGAGGGGAACATATTGCACGAGGGAGGGGAACATATTGTGTGAGGGAGGGGAACATATTGCACGAGGGAGGGGAACATATTGTGTGAGGGAGGGGAACATATTGTGTGAGGGAGGGGAACATATTGTGTGAGGGAGGGGAACATATTGCACGAGGGAGGGGAACATATTGTGTGAGGGAGGGGAACATATTGTGTGAGGGAGGGGAACATATTGCGTGAGGGAGGGGAACATATTGCGTGAGGGAGGGGAACATATTGCACGAGGGAGGGGAACATATTGTGTGAGGGAGGGGAACATATTGTGTGAGGGAGGGGAACATATTGCGTGAGGGAGGGGAACATATTGCGTGAGGGAGGGGAACATATTGCACGAGGGAGGGGAACATATTGTGTGAGGGAGGGGAACATATTGCACGAGGGAGGGGAACATATTGTGTGAGGGAGGGGAACATATTGCACGAGGGAGGGGAACATATTGCGTGAGGGAGGGGAACATATTGTGTGAGGGAGGGGAACATATTGCGTGAGGGAGGGGAACATATTGCGTGAGGGAGGGGAACATATTGCGTGAGGGAGGTGAACATATTGCGTGAGGGAGGGGAACATATTGCGTGAGGGAGGGGAACATATTGTGTGAGGGAGGTGAACATATTGTGTGAGGGAGGGGAACATATTGTGTGAGGGAGAGGAACATATTGTGTGAGGGAGGGGAACATATTGCGTGAGGGAGGGGAACATATTGCGCGAGGGAGGGGAACATATTGTGTGAGGGAGGGGAACATATTGTGTGAGGGAGGGGAACATATTGCGTGAGGGAGGGGAACATATTGCGTGAGGGAGGGGAACATATTGTGTGAGGGAGGGGAACATATTGTGTGAGGGAGAGGAACATATTGTGTGAGGGAGGGGAACATATTGTGTGAGGGAGGGGAACATATTGCGTGAGGGAGGGGAACATATTGCGTGAGGGAGGGGAACATATTGCACGAGGGAGGGGAACATATTGTGCGAGGGAGGTGAACATATTGTGCGAGGGAGGGGAACATATTGCGTGAGGGAGGGGAACATATTGCGTGAGGGAGGGGAACATATTGTGTGAGGGAGGGGAACATATTGTGTGAGGGAGGGGAACATATTGTGTGAGGGAGGGGAACATATTGCGTGAGGGAGGGGAACATATTGTGTGAGGGAGGGGAACATATTGTGTGAGGGAGGGGAACATATTGTGTGAGGGAGGGGAACATATTGCGTGAGGGAGGGGAACATATTGCGTGAGGGAGGGGAACATATTGCACGAGGGAGGGGAACATATTGCACGAGGGAGGGGAACATATTGCGTGAGGGAGGGGAACATATTGTGTGAGGGAGGGGAACATATTGTGTGAGGGAGGGGAACATATTGCGTGAGGGAGGGGAACATATTGCGTGAGGGAGGGGAACATATTGCACGAGGGAGGGGAACATATTGTGCGAGGGAGGTGAACATATTGTGCGAGGGAGGGGAACATATTGCGTGAGGGAGGGGAACATATTGCGTGAGGGAGGGGAACATATTGTGTGAGGGAGGGGAACATATTGTGTGAGGGAGGGGAACATATTGTGTGAGGGAGGGGAACATATTGCACGAGGGAGGGGAACATATTGTGCGAGGGAGGGGAACATATTGTGTGAGGGAGGGGAACATATTGTGCGAGGGAGGGGAACATATTGTGCGAGGGAGGGGAACATATTGTGTGAGGGAGGGGAACATATTGCGTGAGGGAGGGGAACATATTGCGCGAGGGAGGGGAACATATTGCGCGAGGGAGGGGAGCATATTGCGCGAGGGAGGAGAACATATTGCGCGAGGGAGGGGAACATATTGCGCGAGGGAGGGGAACATATTGCGCGAGGGAGGGGAACATATTGCGTGAGGGAGGGGAACATATTGCGTGAGGGAGGGGAACATATTGCGCGAGGGAGGGGAACATATTGCGCGAGGGAGGGGAACATATTGTGCGAGGGAGGGGAGCATATTGCGCGAGGGAGGAGAACATATTGCGCGAGGGAGGGGAACATATTGCGCGAGGGAGGGGAACATATTGCGCGAGGGAGGGGAACATATTGCGCGAGGGAGGGGAACATATTGCGCGAGGGAGGGGAACATATTGCGCGAGGGAGGGGAACATATTGCACGAGGGAGGTGAACATATTGCACGAGGGAGGGGAACATATTGCGCGAGGGAGGTGAACATATTGCGCGAGGGAGGGGAACATATTGCGCGAGGGAGGTGAACATATTGCGCGAGGGAGGGGAACATATTGCGCGAGGGAGGGGAACATATTGCACGAGGGAGGGGAACATATTGCGCGAGGGAGGGAACATATTGCGTGAGGGAAGGGAACATATTGCGTGAGGGAGGGGAACATATTGCGCGAGGGAGGGGAACATATTGCGCGAGGGAGGGGAACATATTGCGTGAGGGAGGGGAACATATTGCGCGAGGGAGGGGAACATATTGCGTGAGGGAAGGGAACATATTGCGTGAGGGAGGGGAACATATTGCGCGAGGGAGGGGAACATATTGCGCGAGGGAGGGGAACATATTGCGTGAGGGAAGGGAACATATTGTGCGAGGGAGGTGAACATATTGTGTGAGGGAAGGGAACATATTGTGCGAGGGAGGTGAACATATTGCGTGAGGGAGGGGAACATATTGTGTGAGGGAGGGGAACATATTGCGTGAGGGAGGGGAACATATTGTGCGAGGGAGGTGAACATATTGTGTGAGGGAGGGGAACATATTGTGTGAGGGAGGGGAACATATTGTGTGAGGGAAGGGAACATATTGCGTGAGGGAAGGGAACATATTGTGCGAGGGAGGTGAACATATTGCGTGAGGGAAGGGAACATATTGTGCGAGGGAGGTGAACATATTGTGTGAGGGAAGGGAACATATTGCGTGAGGGAAGGGAACATATTGTGCGAGGGAGGTGAACATATTGCGCGAGGGAGGGGAACATATTGTGCGAGGGAGGTGAACATATTGCGCGAGGGAGGGGAACGTATTGTGCGAGGGAGGGGAACATATTGTGTGAGGGAGGGGAACATATTGCACGAGGGAGGGGAACATATTGTGTGAGGAAAGGGAACATATTGCGCGAGGGAGGGGAACATATTGCGCGAGGGAGGTGAACATATTGCGCGAGGGAGGTGAACATATTGTGTGAGGGAGGGGAACATATTGCGCGAGGGAGGGGAACATATTGTGTGAGGGAGGGGACATATTGCGTGAGGGAAGGGAACATATTGCGCGAGGGAGGTGAACATATTGCGCGAGGGAGGTGAACATATTGCGCGAGGGAGGTGAACATATTGCGCGAGGGAGGTGAACATACTGCGCGAGGGAGGGGAACATATTGCACGAGGGAGGTGAACATATTGCGCGAGGGAGGTGAACATATTGCGCGAGGGAGGGGAACATATTGCGCGAGGGAGGGGAACATATTGCGTGACGGAGGGGAACATATTGTGCGAGGGAGGGGAGCATATTGCACGAGGGAGGGGAACATATTGCGCGAGGGAGGGGAACATATTGCGCGAGGGAGGGGAACATATTGCGCGAGGGAGGGGAACATATTAGTTTATATTGACTCATCCCTGCAGCTGTGCTGATGATAAGTCGGCCTCAGTAATTGCTTTAATACCCTGGTGTTATTTGCAAAAGAAAAACTATTTTAATCAATGAACAGAAATAGATGAAGGGAAAGTTTGTAGATATTAATTTCTAAGGGCTCGAAATTCGGCTGCTTTGAGCCTGCCGTTAGCACTGCCTTGGGGCGCTAATGGGGCGCAAATGGGTTTTCTCCCGGGTGCGACGGTATTAGCGCCCCATGCTAAATTGGATCTGGTTTTGTCGGAGGCGCTAAGAGTTAGCGCCCCGCTCCTGTATGTACGGGCCCATTCGGCAGCGCCCTGTTAGCGCCCCGGATGCAAAATTCGGCCGCGACCCCTCACTTACCGCCTGGCGCTAACAACGGCAGCATCAGCTGTCGAGTTGCAGTCGGGAGTCGGCTCCGCGCGCGCTATTTAAAGGCGCCACCCTGGGGCAACTTTTTTGTCAGCCGTAACTCTGCTGAGACATTGTCAGACAAGCTGCTGAACGTATCCAGTTCCACATCGCTGAAACGAGTAGCCCTCTCCCTCTCCCTTGCAGCAGCCACGACACAAAGCTGTCTCAATAGCTGAGAGGTCGCACTCAAGAGCAGCAATGCTGATAATGAGACGCTGCAGCTTGAAATGACCTCCCCTTTAAGAGCTGGAATAAGCTGGAGCCAAAGGACTGAAGGCTGATAGCTGAACGCAAGTCGGCTGAAATTGGGTAGTGCTCTGACAATAGCGCCCCCTGCAGCGCTCCACTGAGACCATTAGCACCTCATTTACCGCCCCGCTTCACTCCTGGGGCCAAAACGCCCAATTTTGCAACATTTTTCAATGGATTTCGCCGGGCGCTAACTTTTCAAAAAGAACCAGGGGTCACAGTCTAAGGATAAGGGGTAAGCCATTTAGGACTGAGATGAGGAGGAATTTCTTCATCCAGAGAGTGGTGAACCTGTGGAATTCTCTACCACACAAGGCAGTTGAGGCCAATTCATTAAATATATTCAAGAAGGAGTTAAATATATTTCTTAAAGCTAAAGGGATCAAGGGATATGGGGAGAAAGCAGGGACAGGGTACTGAATTTGGATGATCAGCCATGATCTCACTGAATGGCGGAGCAGGCTCGAGGGGCCGAATGGCCTACTCCTGCTCCTATCTTCTATGTTTCTATGTTTTATAGTTTAAAATAAAATGGAATCCTGATGCCAGGGCACAATGGAGTTGTAATTCCCCGTGTTATGTACTTTAGTAATAGAAAGTTGACGTGAAAACAAAATGGGAAATCTCATTGTCCATAAGCCAACATTTTCACCAAAATTATCGTTACGAGGAATTTAAACTTGTCATTTCTTTTTGAGGCCGTGATAAGTCTTTCTTCATATATGTTTTTCATTCAATCTAAAATTGACAAATCTCTTAATCCAAACGAGTGCAATACTTCTAACTCAACCGGGGCGAATTTCCTCCGGGCTTCTCTCAGCCGCCAGCATCCTGACTTTGTCTGTTTATGCGCATCAACGGTCTTTCCGCCAAACTTCCGTCAAAGGTAAACATAGAAACATAGGAGTAGGCCATTCGGCCCCTCGAGCCTGTTCCGCCATTCAATGAGATCATGGCTGATCGTCCAAACTCAGTACCCTGTCCCTGCCTTCTCCCCATATCCCTTGATCCCTTTAGCCTTAAAAAATATCTCCAACTCTTTCTTGAATATATTTAATGAACTGGCCTCCACCGCCCTCTGTGGCAGAGAATTCCACAGGTTCACCACTCTCTGGGTGAAGAAATTCCTCTTCATTTCAGTCCTAAATGGCTTACCCCTTATCCTTAGACTATGACCCCTGGTTCTGGACTCCCCGGCCATCATAAACATCCTTCCTGCATCTAGTCTGTCCAGGCCTGACAGAATTTTATAAGTTTCGATGAGATCCCCTCTCAATCTTCTAAACTCCAGTGAGTATAAGCCCAATCGACACAATCTCTCCTCATACGTCATTCCTGCCATCCCAGGTATCAGCCTGGTGAATCTTCGCTGTACTCCTTCCATGGCAAGAACGTCCTTCCTCAGGTAAGGCGACCAAAACTGCACACAATACTCAAGGTGCGGTCTCACCAAGGCCCTGTACAACTGTAGCAAGACATCCTTGTTCCTGTACTCGAACCCTCTTGCTACGAAGGCCAACATACCATTTGCCTTCTTAACCCCCTGCTGCACCTGCATGCTTACCTTCAGCGACTGGTGCACAAGAACACCCAGGTCTCTTTGCACTTCCCCTTCCCCCAATCTATTGCCATTCAAATAATAATCTGCCTTCCTGTTTTTGCCACCAAAGTGGATAACCTCACATTTATCCACATTATAGTGCATTTGCCATGTTTCTGCCCAATCACCCAATCTGTCCAAATCGTACTGGAGTTTCATGACATCCTCCTCACAGCTTACCCTCCCACCCAGCTTTGTGTCGTCTGCAAATTTGGAGATATTACATCCAATTCCCTGTACAGTGGTGCAGTGCAAGAAGCTCTGAGGGAATTCAGGCCCTGTGTCGCTTATATTTTTAATCAAGGAACGTTGCACCCTATAGAGGGTGCCTGCTCCAAATTACCTTTGTTAAAATTATTCTATTTGAAATCTCACCCCGTCAGCTTCAAGGTATCACAGTGAGCTGATGGGGTTTGTCATTGACCCCCTTGAAAAGCCTGTAAAGTAGGATCGGCCTTGCATGTGGGATATCGTCCGCGATGTCGGCTGCTCAGCTGCCCTGGTGGGGTAGCAGGATTGTTATTCTGCTGGAAGTATTGCCCACCCCATGACTTTCTGCCCTCTTCTCCTGATAATGATGATTCATGCTGAGGTATGGGGTGAGTTGGCAGGTGCTGAGAGGTTGTTTCCCCTGGCTGGAGAGTCTAGAACTAGGGGTCATAGTCTCAGGATAAGGGGTCGGCCATTTCGGACTGAGAGGAAGAGAAACTTCTTCACTCAGGGGGCTGTGAATCTTTGGAATTCTCTACCCCAGAGGGCTGTGGATGCTGAATCGTTGAGTATATTCAAGGCTGAGATAGATAGCTTTTTGGACTCTAAGAGAACTAAGGGTTATGGGGATAGGGCGGGAAAGTGGAGTTGAGGTTGAAGATCAGCCATGATCTTATTGAATGGCAGAGCAGGCTCAAGGGGCCGTATGGCCTACTCCTGCTCCTATTTCTTATGTTCTTATGTGAGCCCTAAAGCTACTACCTCTGCAGGGCAAACAGCCTCATCCAGAATAATGCACTGCCTCCCCTTGACATTCAATGGCATTTCCATCGCTGAATCCCACACTATCAACATCCTGGGGGTCACCATTAACCAGAAACTTAACTGGACCAGCCACATAAATACTGTGGCAACAAGAGCAGGTCAGAGGCTGGATATTCAGCGGCGAGTGTCTCACCTCCTGACTCCCCAAAGCCTTTCCACCATCTACAAGGCACAAGTAAGGAGTGTGATGGAATACTCTCCACTTGCCTGGATGAGTGCAGCTCCAACAACACTCAAGAAGCTCGACACCATCCAGGACAAAGCAGCCCGCTTGATTGGCAACCCATCCACCACCTTAAACATACACTCCCTCCACTGCCGGCATACCGTGGCTGCAGTGTGTACCATCTACAAGATGCACTGCAGCAACTCGCCAAGGCTTCTTCGGCAGCACCTCCCAAACCTGCGACCTCTTCCACCTAGAAGGACAAGGGCAGCAGGCACATGGGAACACCACCACCTCCAAGTTCCCCTTCAAGTCACACACCATCCTGACTTAGAAGTATATCGCCGATCCTTCATCGTCGCTGGATCAAAATCCTGGAACTCTCTACCTAACAGCATTGTGGGAGTACCTTCACCACATAGACTGCAGCGGTTCAAGAATGCGGCTCACCACCACCTTCTCAAGGGCAACTAGGGTTGGGCAATAAATGCTGGGCCTTGCCAGCGACGCCCACATCCCATAAACAAACTAAAAAAAAATGGTGGATTTTACTAGTCCTGATGCCCTGAGGCCAATTGGAGCACTCCTACTGCACACACCAGGGTCAAGCACCAGACCTGTTAGTCTGTACAACCCAGTAATGCCATCAGTAAGCTCAGAAATGTACAGCACAGAATCAAGTACACAGAGACCATTCAAAACATACGTGGTTAGATATGGATAGAAACAGGTCATAAGTGAGTGAAGCATTTGAAGTTGTACGACCATATTACAGTACTTACACTGTTTTCTTTTAGCACTCAAGTTTATTGGGTTTGGTAATATTTTCATTTTTTTTTTAAATGAATGAGTTCATATCCAATTCATTTTATGAAATGTCTCAATAATAGACTCACCGGAGATCATTTTTATTTAGTCTCTTTCTGATACCTGCTCCCCCCACTGTCTTCTCTTCTTAGACAGTCCCTGGGAACTGAGGATGACTCGCTTCCACATTAAAAATGAGTTCGCAGGTGACTGATGAGTCCAATGCGGGACCTACAGTCTCTGTCACAGGTGGGGCAGACGGTGGTTGAAGGGGCGGGTGGGTGGGGTGCTTGGGTTGACGTGTGCTCCTTGCGCTGTCTGCGCTTGACTTCCGCTTGCTCCCAGCGAAGAGACTCGAGGTGTTCAGCGCCTTCCCGGATGCTTCTCCTCCACTTTGTGCGGTCTTGGGCCAGGGATTCCCAGGTTTCGATGGGGATGTTACACTTTTTCAAGGAGGCTTTGAGGGTGTCCTTGAAGCGTTTCCTCTGCCCACCTGGGGCTCTCTTGCCGTGCCGGAGCTCCGAGTAGAGCGCTTGTTTTGGGAGTCTCGTATCGGGCATGCGGACAATGTGTCCCGTCCATTGGAGCTGATCGAGCGTGGTCAAAGCTTTGATGCTGGGGATGTTGGCCTGAGCAAGAACACTGACGTTGGTGCGCCTATCCCCCATTGTACCTGATCAGACGCAACCAGCTATAGGATTGAACACGAGAAGAAAACCCAACAGCTGCTACCTATCAGGCATGTTGTAATTCAGAGAGATGTTTTGAATTCAGCAGCACCAGCTCCCCCCCCACCCAAAAAAAATGCTATTTTTGCTAAATCTATGAAGTGAAAAAAATGGTAAGCCTTTACCCATGCGAGCAGTATGTCGTGTTGCATATATGTATTGTCCACCGCTCTTGCAATGCCTGCCTAAATGGGGGTGGTGGGGTGGGGTGGGGGGGATTGCAATCTTCTGCTAAGTCAGAGGTCTACCTTTGTATGCCGCTCCCCATTCTGTGGCAATTTGCATCTTGTGTTTGTACAACCTTTTTAAAATTCACAGTGAAAATAAAAGTTGCTGTGCTGGGAAGCATTGTAATTGCTTCTAATTTTTATTTCCTAGGGATTGTGTGAAGCATGTAATGAATGCAAAAAAGAACAAAGGTGTAAGTAAATGAATGATGTATCCAACATCCCCGCCTTATTCCCTCTCCACCCACCTCCCCCCAATCTCCCTCAGCCAGGGTAAGTGAAATTATTATGACAGGGTCAGACTTTCTGCCTGGAAAACTACCTTAAATTAATTACCTTCTTGACATTTTAAAGGAATTTTTTAGATTGTAAATTTAACCCAGACAAAGCAGTCTTTTTATCTTGTCAGTATGCAAACTACTTCTCACTGCAGTTGGTGAATTATTCATCAGAGGGAATCCCCAAAAGGCACAGAAAATATTGGCTTATTTGATCTAAAACTGTAAAGACGCCTATAGTTCTAAGTGTGCCTGTTGCATCTCTTTCTGGTTTTTTTCCTCTTAATTTTTTTTGTCTATCCGCATTTGCCTCAAAACGAATATTCCCGAGCTTCATTTTCATGATGTGAAGCTTTTGCACGATCAACATATTTGGAGACGGTAATGCATAATGGTCAAGCTTAATGGGGGAACTACAGAAAGAGCTGCAATTCTTCCATTACATTATTCACTTTCCTCTCATTTTCCTACTTAGTTCCTGTCATTGTTATTTGTTATTCATGGGGTCTAAGGGAGAGCACAATGAATTATCTGGTTTGTGTCGCCACCATTGACTTTTTCTTATTGGTGTACTGATGTCACTGAGCACTAAGGTGGCCCATGTAAAACAGCCCTGAAAGGCATGATTTTCTTTATGGGTTTTAAAATACATGAAAATTGAATAAAAGGCCAACTTCAGCAAACTGGGTCAGGCACCCCTTTCACAATGTCGCTAGCACAGACCTAGCTCTGAGCTGCATTTCAAATGCTTTCAGATGGTTGTCCTTATACTTTGAATAATCAATGAAATTTCACAGGTTAAGTTCATAAGAGAGATGTAATTTGACATTCATGGTACAGAATTGAAAGTACAGTGCTGTACGCCATCAAAGCACAGACAATAAAACCTTGAACAAGTGCCTGTTCAAACCCAGCGTCCTGATGAATTCACTCTTTAGATCCAGTGTGGGGTGAAATTTGCCTACATCAGTAGCACAAAATGGGCCAATAGCGAGTCGGCAGCCGTACCCGATTTTCCATTGACTTCACGTTCAAGAAATTCAGGCACAGTGTAGAACGGGCGTAGACCAATTTCTCCCCCTGACTGGTGAAGTTCTCCCTTCTCCAGCCACACATCATTTTTAAAAGGGTCGGGTGCGTTTAAAACTAAATTGAGGCCAGTGAACAGTTTTTGGATTAAAACCAAATAAGTTCAATTCAAATCGGTACATATTTCACCTTCAAATTTGTTGCTCAAAAAGAAAGGAAGACTTGTATTTATATAGCGCTTTTCACAACCACCGGACGTCTCAAAGCGCTTTACAGCCAATGAAGTACTTTTTTGGAGTGTAGTCACTGTTGTAATGTAGGAAACGCAGCAGCCAATGTGCGCACAACAGCAATGTGATAATGACCAGATAATCTGTTTGTCAACAAGGGCAGACATCAATGACGAAGTCCAACACCGCCTTCAGTGTGCCAGTGGCAGCCTTCGGTCACCTGAGGAAGAGAGTGTTTGAAGACCAGGACCTCAAACCCGACACCAAACTCATGGTCTACAGAACAGTAGTGATACCCGCCCTGCTGTATGCCTCAGAGACATGGACCATGTACAGCAGGCACCTCAAAGCACCAACGCTGCCTCCGCAAGACCCTGCAAATCCATTGGCAGGATAGGTGCACCAACATCAGTGTTCTCGCTCAGGCCAACATCCCCAGCATTGAAGCTTTGACCACGCTCGATCAGCTCCGATGGACAGGCCACATCGTCCACAGGCCCGATACGAGACTCCCAAAACAAGCGCTCTACTCAGAGCTCTGACATGGCAAGAGAGCCGCAGGTGGGCAGAGGAAATGCTTCAAGGACACTCTCAAAGCCTCCTTGAAAAAGTGCAACATCCCCTCCGACACCTGGGAATTCCTGGTCCAAGACCGTACAAAGTGCAGGAGAAGCATCCGGGAAGGCGCCGAACACCTCGAGTCTCTTCGCCGGGAGCAAGTGGAAGCCAAGAGCAAACAGCGGATGGAGCGCACGTCAACCCAAGCACCCCACCCACCCGCCCCTTCAACCACCGTCTGCCCCACCTGTGACAGAGACTGTAGGTCCCGCATTGGACTCATCAGTCTCCTGAGGACTCATCTTTAGTGTGGAAACAAGTCATCCTCGGTTCCGAGGGACTGCCTAAGGAGAAGAATCTGTTTTAGTGATGCGGGTTGAGGGATAAATATTGGCCAGGATACCGGAGATAACTCCCTCGCTCTTCTTCGAAATAGTGCCATGAGATCTTTTACGTCCACCTGAGAGAGTGGACGGGGGCCTCGGTTTAATGTCTCATCCAATAGACGGCACCTCCGACAGTGCAGCACTCCCGCAGTACTGCACTGGAGTGTCAGCTTAGATTTTTTGTGCTCAAGTCTTTGGAGTGGAGCTCTGATCCCACAACCTTCTGACTCAGAGGCGAGAGTGCTACCCAGTGAGCCACAGCTAACAGGGTTCGTCCTGACCACACGCTTAGTGATGTGATGCGTTCATTTTTATTGGGTGCTTATTTATATCACTTAATATATGCTGAATTCTCAATTCAAAAACAGTACTAGTCTGAATAAATATCACATTGCCTGAACAATCCAAAGTATTTTGTGTGGCACTGGAATCAGTTTATAACTGGGTGGAGTCTGTAAACGACGTCTGTCAGTATTATGGGAAAATAGCATTGGCAGAAATTGTAGTTTTCTTCAGAAAACATGATCTGACCTTCATTAAAAAGAACTGGCATTCCACAGGATGCACATTAGGCTTTGAAACATTAAAATTCACGGTTTAAGACTTCAGAATTTGGGACTTGAGGAAGTTCACCCCCTCAGTGTTAACTGGAGCTATTCCACTCCAACGCACTCAGGTGGATTTGCTCTATGAGCCTGCGTTCGGGAGTGGGAGAATCAGTATAAATAAAGCACGGATGGATGACAACGTGAGAAAGAGTAAAAGCATTTTATGCACTATGACACAAATCTTATCCCCCAGTTTCTATTACAGGGATATTGAGTCAATGTTAACAGACGTATTTAAAATTCTGGTCCCCAGGACTGGACAGACTAGATGCAGGAAGGATGTTCCCGATGGTTGGGGAGTCCAGAACCAGGGGCCACAGTCTAAGGATAAGGGGTAGGCCATTTAGGACAGAGTTGAGGAGGAATTTCTTCACCCAGAGAGTGGTGAACCTGTGGAATTCTCTACCCCACAGGGCAGTTGAGGCCAATACATTAAATATATTCAAGAAGGAGTTGGATATATTTCTTAAGGCTAAAGTGATCAAGGGATATGGGGAGAAGGCAGGAACAGGGTAATGATTTTGGATGATCAGCCATGATCGCATTGAATGGCGGAGCAGGCTCGAGGGGCCGAATGGCCTACTCCTGCTCCTATCTTCTATGTTTCTATGTTTCTATGTACGTCCGCACTTTGCTTTGGCCAAAGGTCTATCATGGGTGAGCAAGCAATCATAGGGGGTCTCCATCACGTTAAAAAAATTTCAACATATCTCATAAATAGAATTCTCTGCCATGTGCCCAAACCGCGTGCTGCCATATTGTGGAAAAACCCAGCACATAGCAACATATATCTTCAACACCATTGGATCCCCTTCCTGAATTTCGCAATGAGAGGAATCATATAATTGTAGCCAGCTTGTGTTCTGTTTGCAGCTGTTTTCAAAGTCTACATTAACCCATAAACAAAAACAAAAAACCAAATAGCTTATTATTTTATGTGATGCAAAAATGATGTGGACAGTTTGAGAATACAGCTGTCGGAAGTACGTGGATGGAGCGATTTCAGCCTTTCCCAACCGCTGGTGCCAGTTGCTCCCTGGTCCCCTCGCCCGTCCCGGTTCGTTATGTCAGAGCCTAGGCAAACTATTCCACTGTGGGCTGCACCATATGTGAAACTGATCCTGTCTCCACAAACAAAAACCCACAGCAAATAACAACAGAAAATGCTGGAAAAACTCAGCAGGCCAGGCAACATCCGTGGAAAGAAAATAGAGTCGATGTTTCGGGTCTAACCCTTTTTTAAAACGCGGTTCAAAAATCGGTTAGACCCGAAACGTCGACTCTATTTTCTCTCCACGCTGTTGCCTGGCCTGCTGAGTTTTTCCAGCATTTTCTGTTGTTATTTCGGATGTCCAGCATCTGCAGTATTTTGCTATCACACCCACTGCAAATGTTGGAAATCTGAAATAAAAACAGAAAAATGCTGGAAATACGAAGGTGGTCAGTCAGCATTTGACACCATTCAGCTGTGTGCCCTTCATCGGTGTGGGAAGGTGGAGTTGAGGTAGAAGGTCAGCCCGTGATCTTATTGAATGGTGGAGCAGGCTCGAAGGGCCGGATGATCTACTCCTGTTCTTATATAAACATATTTCTTATGTTCTTACGTTCTCACAAAGGGTAGTGAAAATCTGGAACTCTCTCCCCCAAAAGGCTGTGGATATGGCGTCAATTGGAGCTTCCAAGATTGAGACTGATAGATCTTTGTTAGGCAAGGGTATCAAGGGATATGGAGCAAAGCTGGGTAAATGGGGTTGAGGTACAAATTAGCCATGATCTAATTGAATGGCGGAGTAGACTTGAGGGGCTGAATGGCCTGCTCCTGTTCCTATGCTCCTACTGCCTTCCCAGCACAGACCAGGGATTGGTTCTCCTTCTTACCTGCTCAGTCAGCTGTGGCTCAGTGGGTAGCACACTTCCCTCTGAGTCAAGAAGGTTGTGTTTTCAAAGTCCCACTCCAGGGACTTGTGTACATAAATCTAGGCTGACACTCCAGTGCAGTGCTGAGGGAGTGCTGCACTGTCGGGGGTGCCGTCTTTTGGATGAGATGTTAAACCGAGGCTCTGTCAGGTGGATGTTTTAAAAATCCCATAGCACTATTTTGACGAAGAGCAGGGGTGAGTTATCCCCGGTGTCCGGGCCAATATTTATCTCCCAACCAACATAAGAAAAACAGATTATCTGGTCATTATCACATTGCTGTTTGTGTGAGCTTGCTGTGCGCAAATTGGCTGTTGCGTTTCCCACATTACAACAGTGACCACACTTCAAAATACAGGAAACTTCCTGGTATCCGGCACGGACGGGACTGACGTGGTGCCAGTTCAGCAACAATTCCGGATAACCGAACGCTATAGTGAAAGATACGGACCTTAGAGCTCCGTATGAAGCAACAAACCCTGTTGCTTAGCAACAGCTTCAGAAGAACGTCCACAAGTTGCAAGCGTCTCTGTAGCTTAGCAATAGCTGCAGCCAAACCCTTGCCTTCCTCAATTTGTTGCTGTACAAGTAATAAAAGTTATAAAAGTTAGCTGAAACCGACTCCTGAATTTTGCCGGTTAACCAACTTTTCCGGTTATTTAGGAGCCGGTTAATCAAAAGTTTCCTGTAGTACTTCATTGGCTGTAAAGTGCTTTGAGACGTCCGGTAGTTGTGAAAGGCGCTGTATAAATGCAAGTCTTTCTTTCTTTTGCTCTGTAAGGTTCAGTAATATACTGTATGTGGTGGTGCAGTTATCCAGAGGCTAAAAAATCAAATTTTACAAGCTGGGTTTATCCGGAACACCAGTAGATTCTGTAGAAAACTGAGCAGGATGTTTTGTTTGTGAGTGATCTTTTTAAATACATTTTTTTTGAAGTGTTTATCCGTTTAGATTAGTTTCTATTTGCTGTAAACCTCTCAAAGGCCTACAATTTCTGAGTCTGTGCTGACAACAAAGGACTTTGCGCAGTGCCAGTGCTTATCGGACAATCAGGGGCAACAGACCTTCAATCTTGTGATGTGCGCCGGTGGTGGGGGTGGTTCCTCACCGGTGGGCATGTACTCAAAGCACTTAGAAAGAAAGACTTGCATTTATATAGCACCTTTCACGTTCTCCAGACACCCCAAAACGCTTTACAGCCAATGAAGTACTTTTGAAGTGTAGTCACTGTTGTAATGTGGAAAGTATATCGCCGTTCCTTTATCGTCGCTGGGTCAAAATCCTGGCACTCCCTCCCTAACAGCACTGTGGGAGTACCTTCACCACACGGACTGCAGCGGTTCAAGAAGGCAGCTCACCACCACCTTCTCAAGGGCAATTAGGAATGGGCAATAAATGCTGGCCTTGCCAGTGACGCCCACATCCCATAAAAACAAATTTAAAAAAAGCGGCAGCCAATTTGTGCACAGCAAGCTCCCACAAACAGCAATGTGATAATGACCAGATAATCTGTTTTTTTTTAATGTGATGTTGATTTAGGGATAACTATTTGCCAGGACACCAGGGATAACTGCACTGCTATTCTTCGAAATAGTGCCACGGGATCCTTTATGTTAAAATGAGAAAGGAGACGGGGCCTCGGTTTAACGTCTCACCTGAAAGACGGCACCTCTGACAGTGCAGCACTCACCTGGAGAGCCAGCTTAGAATTATTTGTGCTACAAGTCTCTGGTGTGGGGCTCGAACCCACAATGTTTGTGACTCAGAGGTGAGAGTGCTACTAACTGAGCTATGGCCAAAACTAACCATGAGGGACCTAGATCCACAATGATATCTCTCTGTTTATTTAATTTAAAAAAAAGTGTTATTATCAAAGAATGTCCCTTAACTCATGTCCTTTCAGGTAGCTCGCTGTTACAAGTACTGGCCTATCACTTTCATCACATGATTTCCTTACATTTCATAGTTATCATGATGAAGTAAAGGCATTGGCCGAGCTAGAATATGGCTTCGGGATGGAGCTGCACTGCCCTGTTATGGCTTGCTCCAGGTTGAATTAAGTGCCTGCAGAGGGCTCATCAATAAGGTTGCTCGCAAGTTAGCTTTCTGTCTGCCTCCATGACCACTTGCTTTGCCGCGTATACTGACTACTTTCGATTTTTTAAAAGATCTGCAATAAAATACTTCCACCGATTACGGGGAGATGGGTGAAGTACTAGACTTTCTGCTGGCTCGAAGATGGTGGTCTTATCCGGGTCAGTCTCAGGGTCAAGCGTTTGAAACTCAGGTTTATGCACTGTTACGCTTTATACCTGTGTGATGTTGTATTGAGCTCCTGCTGTACAAAGTTAAAAGTGTGAACCCATGTGTAATGTCATAGCAGTGTGAACATACTAGAAGGAAATCTACCCCAAAAACTTACCATGAGATCAATTTCAGATCAGTATCCCTGTTGCGACAGGTTTAGTGCAGATTGATAGCTATTCCTGTGCCATGAACCATAGACTAAATTACTGCAGTTGGCACGAGTTCTGGCTGATGGCAGTAGAGTAATTCAGCTTTCACACATTTCGGTATTGGGTAATCCATAGGTGCTTTTTAGAATTTAAACCTGATATTTTCGGGACCAAGATGGTTGCAATCCAGATAGCACAGTGCCAAATGATAGGCAGTGCGAGGATTCAAGGGCTTTGCATTAACTGGATGCTTCAGACAGATAGCCAACCCCCCCCGCCCCCCAGGCCTTCTGCGAATACATAAATCTCTGCCCGACAGCCAAGGTCTCAGACCAGCACAGTACATCAAGTACATCAGATGTACATAGCCACAGAGGTCAAATGAAACAAGACCTACCTGTGATTCCCTTCGAGCTGCTGCCTTCACAAGCCAGAAGGAAAGATTGAGGGATACATATATAGTTTAGAGTATCAGTGACATTGTGGCATCGCAGGTGACCAAAACAGAAAAAAAAAACTGTCCTCCTTCTGATCTGCAGCTGCATTTTGACAAGGGATAAGTACATGCAAATCTAGGGTGCCGGAATTGGGCCAAAATTCATATTTTCTTCAATAAATGCCAAATTAGGATCAATTTGAATTTCAAAGCTCAGTGGAGCACTAGTTGATGGCAAAGGCTGTAGATTTGTGCAAATTTATGTTTAAAATATCTTTCAACTTTAGATAGCTTCTCTGTTTTAGACTAAAATGTTCTGGTCAGATTTCAACAAGCTCTCTTATCACTCTTTGTACTTATGTGCTATTGCTGTCAGCTCAAAAACTTTCTCATTTTCTTTCTTGTTCTTGAATTTCATTGTAAGGTCATTTAGTGAAGGTTATATTTGTAGAGGAACATATTTTGTAAATTAATATGTGTCAGGTTATTTGTGATTCATTTGGTAGATGGTTTACTTTTTATTAATGCATAGATTTGATTTTGGCCAGCACTAAATTGCAAACAATTTCTCGCACTTCCAAGATTCCATGGGATTATTCCGAGGACAGCTGGGGATTGTCTCAGGTTGAGGGAAGAATTTCTATTTCACTTAATGTAGTATCTTCTCTATCTTTTTAAGGTTCCCTCTCTTTCACCTCCTTCAAGGCTGAAAGAGTCCAAGGTTTTTTTTTATATCTCCGCCCTTTAACACTAGGAAATCTGGAAATAAAAAGTGATCATGAAGCTCTCAGATTGTCAGAAAAACCCATCTGGTCCACTAATGTCCTTTAGGGAAGGACACCTGTCCTCCTTACCTGGGTCTGGCCTCCAGTACCTCAGCAACATGATTGACTCTTCATTGCCCTCTGAAGTGGCCGAGCAAACCATTCAGTTGTATCAAACCACTGCAAAGAATTTCAGTGGTCCAAGAAGAAGGCTCATCAACACCTTTTCAGGGCAACTAGGGATGGGCATTAAGTGCTGCCCTTGCCAGTGACGCCCACCTCCTGAGAACTAAACAACACACTAGAGTTCAGCCAAGTGGCCCCTCTCTGGGCCACTTCTAGGCTTGGATTTACTCTTGTGCCTCAGTGACCTGAACTGAGCACAGTACTCGGGTGCAGTTTAACAGAGAACCATCTTCTTCTTAGGCAGTCCCTCGGAACCGAGGACGACTTGCTTCCACATTAAAAATGAGTTCTCAGGTGACCGATGAGTCCAACGCAGGACCTGCAGTCTCTGTCGCAGGTGGGGCAGACGGTGGTTGAAGGGCCGGGTGGGTGGGGTGCTTGGGTTGACGTGCGCTCGTTCCGCTGTTTGCGTTTGGCTTCCGCTTGCTCCCGGCGAAGAGACTTGATGTGTTTGGCGCCTTCCCAGATGCTTCTGCTACACTTTGTGCAGTCTTGGGCCAGGGATTCCCAGGTGCCGGTGGGGATGTTGCACTTTTTCAAGGAGGCTTTGAGGGTGCCCTTGAAGCGTTTCCTCTGTCCACCTGGGGCTCTCTTGCCATGTCGGAGCTCCGAGTAGAGCGCTTGTTTTTGGAGTCTCGTATCGGGCATGCGGACGATGTGGCCCATCCATACAGCTTTGGCATAACAGCTTCATAATTATAGCCTACTGATTTGGCAACACAGCTCAGCATTCTGTTTGTCTTGTCTTTGATTGTTGCTCTGTGATGACTGGACGTGGTGAGTGCTGAGGTCTCTTTCAGACTTTCCTCTAGCTAGTTTGAGCCCACTTATTAAATTATTAAATGCTTCCCCCCATTTTTCTTCATAACATTTGCACTTCTGTATATTGAATTCCATCTGCCATAGTTATGGCCATTAGCAAATTTTGTCTTAGATCTTCTGTAGTGTCTTGAGTGCTTCAGCAGACTCAATTTCCACCCCCTCCCGCAATTTAATATTATCTGCATATTTAACCAACTTGCATTGCATTGCTCAATCCAGGTTGCCTAATTAGATTAGAAATGATAGTGGCCCAGCACTGATCCACTCAGTATATCTCCCAGTCTGACAATCACTTCCCTAACTAGTACCGGCTATTTCCCTTCTTTCAGCCAACTCTTTATCTACCTCTAAGTTTTGCTTAGGATACCTATTACCTTAAGCCAGTACAAAAGCCTTTCATGCTTCAGGGCCTTTAGCAAAGGCTTCCTGGTGGTCTAGGTACATTAAATCATAAGATTTCCAGCGTCCGCTTGGGATATCACTTCCACAAAAACATCAAGGAGATTAGTCAGGCAGGATCTCTTCCTTCTGAGCCTGTTGACTTCCATTTGCTAAGTTCTTTACATAATTCTCAAGTTTGTTCCTAGAGAACATAAGAAATAGGAGCAGGAGTAGGCCATTTGGCCCTTTGAGCCATGGCTGATTTTCTACCTCAACTCCACTTTCCCGCACTATCCCCTTAATTCCCTTCATTTCCAAAAATTTATCGACCTCTGTCTTGAATATACTCAACGACTGAGCATCCACAGCTCTCTGGGGTAGAGAATTCCAAAGGTTCATAACCCTTTGAGTGAATACATTTCTCCTCATCTCAGTCCTAAATAGCCGACCCCTTATTCTGAGAATATGACCTTGTGTTCTAGATTCCCAGCCAGGGGAAACATTTCCCAGCATTAACTCTGTCAAGCCCCTTAAGAATTTTATATGTTTCAATTAGATCACCTCTCATTCTTCTAAACTCTAAGGAATATAGGCCTAGTCTACTCAATCTCTCCTCATAGGGCAATCCCCTCATCTCAGGAACCAGTCTAGTGAACCTTCATTGCACTCCCTCTAAGGTAAGTATGACTTTCCTTAGGTAAGGAGGCCAGAACCGTACACAGAACTCCAGGTGTGGCCTCACCAATGCTCTGTATAATTTTAGTAAGACTTCTTTACTCTTATACTCTAATCCCTTTGTAACAAAAGCTAACATACCATTTGCTTTCCTAATTGCTTGCTGTACCTGCATGTTAACTTTCTGTGATTCATGTACAAGGACACACAGGTCCCACTGAGTGCATACATTTCCCAGTCTCTCACCATTCAAAAAATATTCTGCTTTTTTGTTATTCCTACCAAAGTGGATAACTTCACACTTCCCCACATTGTAATCCATTTGCCATGTTCTTGCCCATTCAGTCTCTCTGCAGCCTCTTTGCATCCTCCTCACAGCTTGCTTTTCCACCTAACTTTGTATCATCAGCAAACTTGGCCCAAGCACTGATCCTTGCGGTACTCCGCTAGTTACAGCCTGCCAACCTGAAAAAGTCCCATTTATTCCTACTCTCTGTTTTCTGTCCATTAACCAATCCTCAATCCATGCTAATATATTACCCCCAATACCATGAGTCCTAATTTTGTGTAATAACCTCTTGGTGGCACCTTACCGAATGCTTTTGAAAATCCAAATACACCACATCCACTGGTTCTCCCTTATCCATCCGACTAGTTATATCTTCGAAAAACTCTAACAGATTTGTCAAACACGATTTCCCTTTCATAAAACCATGTTGACTCTGCCTAATTATATTACAATTTTCTAAGTGTCCTGTTACCATATCCCTAATAATAGATTCTAGCATTTTGCCTACTACTGATGTCAGGCTAACTGGCATATAGTTCCCCGTTTTTTGTCTTCCTCCTTTCTTAAATAGTGGGGTTATGTTTGCTACCTTCCAATCCTTGGGGACTGGTCTAGAACCTAGGGAAATCTAGAAGATTAATAACAGTGCATCCACTATCTCTGCAGCTACCTCTTTTAAAACCATAGGATGCAGGTCGTCAGGTCCAGGGGATTAGTCGCCACTTAGTCTCATTAATTTCTCCAGTACTATGGGCCTGATTTTCGGCTTGTGTGGGAAATGGTCGGATTTCCCCGAATGTGGGGTTTCTGACACACATAAAAAAGTGTCAGCCAGCCCCACGCAATTTTCCCTCAATTGGCCAATTAATTCCCAGCATGTGGGAAGCCTTGCTAATTGTCTAAATCGAGTCAGAAATCCCCACACTATGATGTCATCATTCGTGGTGCTTTCAAGGTGTCCAGCAAGCTTCTCCACCTCTGCAGGCTTCTCAACCACTCTTGCACAATGGCAGAGGAGCCTGCACCAGCTGCTGCCAGCGGCAGAGGCCGAGTTGCGGCCAAATTAAACGAGACGTCATTACAGACATTGGTGGATGGGGTAAGGGCCCACAGGGAAGTCCTCTACCCTTGCTCAGGGAGGAAGAGGCCTCCCAAAGAGTCCACAGCTGCCTGGATGGAGGGGGCAGCAGGGGTAAACTCTCTGGATGTCACCCGTCGCACCTGGCTGCAGTGCAGGAAGCGCTTCCATGACCTTCACCGCACAGGGAAAGCAAGTATGAAGTTTCCATCACCCTCAACCTCATCCCCATTGCCTTTCCCCAACAGCACTCAGCTTCAGCAATCTCTTCTTCCACATCCCACTTCACAGTCACATCCATGCACCCTTACCCATTCCGTATCTCTCTATGCTCACATTCACATAATTATTCCACCATCCAGTCTTGTAAGTAGTTTTAATGCCATCATTTTCCTGTACATAAAAAATCTGGTGGCAGCTGCTGCAGTTATGGCGTCTGTCATTTAGCGACTGGGGATGTCACATAGAGGCCTTAGGATAAGTTGCAGATGACTGCAAGCTGGTCAAAGTTGTTGGTAAGTGCAGGCATGGGCCAATGTCCATGGTCAGTTCAGAAGCAGTGAGGCTGCAGTGTTTGATGTATCAGACTACGCAAATCTGGCCAGGATGAGTGCATTCCTTGCATTCCGCCCAGCAATGTCCTCGCGCACTGGTGCCGCTGGTTGGCGGGCCTCTGCAGGATGCTCGATTCTGACCTCCTCCTCCTCCTCCTCCTCCTCAGGATCATCCTCAGCATCATCCTCATCCGAGGCGGCTCTGTGAGGAGCCTTTTGGTCCTGCGAAATCTGCAAGCCACGACGCTGTGCCATGTTGTGAAGCACACAACATACCACAATGATTTTGGAGACCCTGGCTGATGAGTACTGTAGGGCTCCACCTGATCTATCGAGGCATCTGAAGCGCATCTTCAGCAAACCGATGGTTTGCTCGATTATGCATCTGGTGGTCATGTGGCTGGAGTTGTAGCGCTCCTCAGCTTCGCTGACTGGTCTCCTGAATGGCGTCATTACCCAAGTGCGCAGGGCATATCCCTTGTCTCCAAGCAGCCATCCTTGAAGTTCGTTTGGCGGACTGAATAGCGGAGGCACTGTAGATTCGTGCAGTATAAAGGAGTCATGGCAGCTGCCAGGGAACCTGGCACAAACATGCAAAATCACCTTCTTGTGGTCACACACCAGCTGAACGTTAAGGGAGTGGAAGCCCTTGCGGTTGACAAAAACTCCTGGATTGCGGTGGGGTGCCCTAAGGGCCACATGTGTGCAGTCAATGACGCCCTGCACCCTTGGAAAGTCTGCCAGCTGAGCTAATCCACGCGCTCGCGCCCTCACACTTGCACGATCCCTGGTGAAATGGATGTGATTGTGTGCGAGGGCAAAGAGGGCATCGGTTACCTGCGTGATGCAAGTGTGTGCGGCCGCCTGCGAGATGCCGCTGATGTCTGCTGCTGATCCCTGGAAAGAGCCTGAGGCATAAAAGTTGAGTGCGGTGGTGACTTTGATGGCCACTGGCAAGTAGTGTGGACCTGTTGCTTTGGGCTCCAGGTCTTGCTGCAGCATTGCGCAGATGTCAGTCACAACCTCTCGCGAAAGTCGGAGCCGCCTCTGGCACTGTTGCTCCATCATGTTGAGGTAGCTGACCCTGTGTCTGTAGACCCTGTTTGGGGGGTATCTCCTGCGCCGACGGCCTTCCATGTGCTGGCCCCTTCTGGCCTGTGCTGCCCCAGGTGGCTGAGCCGCAACCTGCCGCAACCTGCCGCTCCTGCTGGTGCGGCTGGTGTTGCTGTTGCTGGAGTTGCTCCAGTCTCCTCTGCTGTTGGAGATCCTCTAATGCCAGGAAGGGAAGGTACCAAAGGCCTCCCATGCTTCTGGCAGATGCGTTGGTTGAGGAGGTCCTGAGTTAGGGTGGTGAGAGGGGCTTCCCAGGAGCTCACACTGGAGAAGTGTGTGAGGCTCCAACTTTCTGCAGCTGCTCCTAAGGCTTCAAAAAGTTCCCCCAAGCCTTGATCAACAAGGTCCTGCATCCTGCAAAGGCTGCCTATTTAAATGTCTTCAGCCCTCAGCAAGCCAGCTGGTTTCACGCCAGCTGTCATCGGCAGGGTTCCCCACAGGCGTGTTTCACGTGGGGAAAGCCCCAAAGTCGCAACGGCGCCGGAAAATCGCTCTTAACAAGGTGATCATTGCTGATTAGTGCTCCGACGAGCAGTCCCACCAGCGGCGGGCGGGACTGAAGCGGGGCACGGGGAAACGGCAGTCCGAAAGTCGGACGGGGCGGGGAATCAGGCGGGGGGGGTCCCGACCCGCTTTTTCTGTGATTTTCGGACCACGGCCGCATGAAAAGCCGCCCGGCAGCTGCCCTAAAATCGGGGCCTATGTCTTTACTTATACTAATTTCTTTAAGTTCCTCCTTCTCTCTAGACCCTTGGTTCCCCATTATTTCCGGAATGTTTTTTGTGTCCTCTACTATGAAGACAGATACAAAGGGGTCGATTTTCATTGACCCGTGGAGTCGGGATTGGAGGCGTGCGGGGGGTTAAAGTCCCGAATTCGGGGGTCCCGCCACCATCCCGCCCCAAACCCGCCTCCATGTAAGTTTCAAAGGAGGCGGGTACCCGCCCCGCACTGGGACCCGCCTACCCGAGGCGGGAAGGGATTAGTGCCAATTAACTGCCTGTTAACAGGTAGTTAACAGGCAGTTTTTAGCCTAATCCCTATTTTAAAGCTTGAAGTGTGGGATTCCTGACGGCTCTTAACCACGCCAAGTTAGAGGAGTCGGGCCGTCAGGTTGAAGGACTTGGAGGGGTCGAGATGTCGGTGCTCAGGTGAGTGATGTGTGCATGAGTGCAAAGGTAAGTGTGTTTGGTGTGTCTAAAGTGTGTAAAGAAGTTTAAATTATCTGTACTTACCTTTACAGCCTTCCTTCCTTTAGGTTTCGGGAGTCCATCATCTAATCGGCACAGAAAGCAGAATGGCTGCGATCTGTCAAAAGTGACAGCCTGCAGCTTTCTGTGCTGGTGAGATTTCTAACTGAGTCTGCGTAGAAGGACTCAGGTTAGAAGTAAGACTGTCAGTGTTTGACAGCTTCAAACAGCTGTGAAACGCTGATATTTCATCTGTCAAAACGTCTTGACAGATAAAATTTCAGTCTGTGACGTCACCTGTTGCCGGGTGGCCCTTAATTGGCCTGCTGAGCCTGCTGGGCAGGCTCAACAAGGTCAATCAAGTTAAAATCGCATGGATTGGCCGCATCTCGATGGAGGCGGGACTACAACCCTGAAAGAACATAAGAACATAAGAAGTAGGAGCAGGAGTAGGCCATACGGCCCCTCGGGCCTGCTCCGCCATTCAATAGGATCATGGCTGATCCGAACCTAGACTCATGTCCACTTCCATGCCCGCTCCCCATAACCCTTAATTCCCTTATCAGCTAGGAAACTGTCTATCTCTGTTTTAAATTTATTTAATGTCGCAGCTTCCACAGCTCTCTGAGGCAGCAAATTCCATAGATTTACTACCCTCTGAGTGAAGAAGTTTCTTCTCATCTCAGTTTTGAAATGGCAGCCCCTTTGTAATGTATATACCTTTAAGGGAGGAACTACTTTTTACAGCTCCTGTATACTGTAGTACCGGCAGTGACCACACCTGTATATAGCACTGAGTAGTAATCTGTACAGGCAGTTCCACTGTGAGCCACGTTGAGTAAACACCTGTTGTACTGTTTCTCCTGCAGTCTGTGTCTTATTATACACAGACACTACATTGGTGACAAGGCAAGTTCGAACCTACCTGCAACTCTGCATCACCTCCCGGGGATTCGTTCCTGGAGATCAGTGGATTGGAGGTCAAGGCCAGAGACTCAGGCGTCGACCATGGGCAACCGCCCAGTCATCCAGCAGAGACTCGAGAATTGCGGGGGAGGCTGTCGAGAGCCAGGCTTGGCTTTCCAGTCGAGGTGGTCCAGCGAAACGAGCTGGCAACAGGTAGTGCGCAGACGCTTCCCGGACAGTGGCGGGCTAGAGCCCGACCGAGCGGCACAGCAAAGGGCCGAGCAGCGTCGACGGGGGATAGAGAGAGAGGGCAGAGCGCACAGGGCGCAGCCGGTGTTCAGGGGCCGAGCAGCATCAAAGAGAGGGAGAGAGAGACGCGTAGAAACCCGTGTGGCGCCGCCATTACCACGAGGACCACCGAGAGCGGCGTTGGCAGCAGCGGGGGAGGAAGGAAAACGCGGGAGACGCCATTTTAAGCCATTGGGAGACGCCATTTTAAACCACACCCAAAATGCCGAAGAGTGGCAGTATCACCGCATTTGACAATGAAGTCGAAGATTGGACTACATATGTCGAACGAATAGAGGAGTACTGCAAGGCAAATGAGGTGTCAGATGACAAGAAAGTGTCGGTATTGTTAAATTTAATGGGTGCAAAGACGTATGGTTTATTATGAAATCTAGTAACCCCAACGAAGCCAATGGAAAAGAGTTTTGAAGACATAGTAACGATACTACAGGAACACTTAAACCCCATACCGCTGCTGATAGCAGAAAGATTCAAGTTTCACAAACGGAACCAGCATAAGGATGAAAGCAATGCTGATTATTTAACAGAACTGCGCAAACTATCGAAACACTGCCAGTTTGGAGCGGGACTGGCAGATACCTTAAGGGACAAGTTTGTGTGTGGGCTTCAAAGTGAAGGAACCCAGAAACGGCTTTTATCTGAAAAGGACCTTACACTGGAAAAGGCTTTCAGCATTGCGGTATCATATGAAGCAGCAGCACGGGGCGCTGCAGAGATACAACAGAGACCGCAAGAATATGGCACAAACGAAATGTCATATGGAACAGAGAAGTGCTATCGCTGCGGCAGAACAACACACGACCAGAATGATTGCTGGTTCAAAGACAAAGTGTGCAGACAGTGTGGAAAAGTAGGACACATAGCATGAGTCTGCAGGTCGGGAAAGAAAACCAGCAATAAGAAACCTACCAAAGAAAAGTACAAGAAGGTACATAAGATGACGGAGAATAGTTCAGACGAACAAAAGAGTGATAACAACTCCGAAAGCAGGGAACTGAGTTGTCTGAAACTACATAATGTGATCACAACAGAGGATCACTGAACCATTTGGGTCACTCTCAAGATAGCAGGAGTCCAGGTAAAGATGGAATTGGACACAGGATCAGCCCTAACAGTCATAAACCAACGGGACTACGAGCGGCTATTCTCACACATACCCTTGAGAGACACAAAAATTATTTTGAAGACGTACACGGGGCAAAAAGTCTACCCCAAAGGAAAAATAAGGGTGACCGTTATATATAACGGTGTCGGAAACACCAAAACTAGACCTGTATGTATTGCAAGATGGAGGACCACCATTACTGGGACGTGAATGGATCCGGAAAATACAACTGGATTGGCATTCCATACAGGCACTGATTGTGGCTGACAAAAAGGATGACGACGTCACACCTGGGCGACTGTCAAAGATCCTAACTGATGCGAAAGAAGTGTTCCAGCAAGGACTCGGAACACTAAAAGGCATGACAGCGACGATTAAAATTGAAGAAAACGCAAGCCCAAAACCTTATGCGATCCGCCCAGCCGTCGAAGCAGAGCTGGAGAGTCTGGAACGTTCAGGTGTACTGTCCAAGGTAGACTGGAGCGAGTGGGCTACACCCATCGTCCCTGTGATGAAAAAGCCATTGAGCAGCACGCCTGGGGAACCAAGGAAGGTTCGCATCTGTGGGGACTTTAAGGTAACAGTGAACCCGGTCCTTCACACCGTACAATATCCACTTCCGCGGATTGAAGATATTTTCGCCTCGCTATCTGGAGGGAAATGCTTCACTAAGATTGATCTGGCCCAGGCGTATCTGCAAATGGAGGTAGAAGAAGCATAAAAAAAAAACCTCACAATCAACACCCATAAAGGTCTCTACCAATACAACCGGCTGGTATTCGGTGTAGCATCGGCTCCGGCTATTTGGCAGAGGGCAATGGAACAAGTCCTGCAAGGGATCCCAGGGACCCAGTGTTATTTGGACGATATCCTGGTCACGGGCGAAAATGACAGTGATCACCTTGCTAACCTGGAGCAGGTGCTCACTAGATTGCAGGAATATGGGCTCCGAGCTAACCGCCTCAAATGCGAGTTTTTTAGAAAACAGATCTCGTATTTGTAGTGTATGTACCCGTCTACCTTTAAGAGAACTATTGTATGTAACCGTTCACCTTTAAGAGAACTATTTTAGGTGTGGCACTACTTTGTTTGGCTTCTGTATACGGTAATACCGACGGTGACCACACCAGTATATAAGTGTTGTGCCAGGAGTTATTGGGCAGATTCGCCCTGACCTTCGAATAGTAAAGTCCTGTTTTAAGTTACTCTTGGAGTCTGTGTATTAATTAACTAAACAACCCACAGACTTTACAGTGGCGACGAGTCCGATCGTACCCTGCGGCAACAATAATTCCGAAGCAGTTAACGAGCGTCGAGAAGAGGCAACCGCCCTCGTCATTCTGCTGGGAGAAAACTCGAGTCTGCAGAGCGGGAAAGGAGGAAGAATTCAGAGACAAAGACTTCCATCAGCAACAGGCACTGACTGTCCCTTCTGCCACGGTGAGGAGTGAGCCGATCAGCACGAGAAGCAAGGCGGCCACGGTGACTGTGAGTAAGGGAAAAGTAAAAAGAATAACCGGAGGATAAGGGCGGTGCACTCGACCACGGTCGAGGGGGAAAGGAGCCGGACAGAAGTCGGGCCCAGAGGCGCTGAGACTGGGGCAGCGTGGAGCAAGGAAGCCGCGGTACAGACAGGCTGGGGACGCAACGGCGTCGTGAGACAGCTAGACCGCGACCGGCGAAAAAGGCCGGGCAGCGACCGAAGCCACGAAGCGCTGCGACCGGGAGCGTAGGCGCAGGAAGATATAAAAACTCAGCCGCAGCCGGGGAGGGAAGCACCGGACTGCGAGAGGGCTGGGAGGCGCGATTGGGAGCCGAGCGAGCAGGAGAGACAGAGCCGACCAAGAGAGACTGAGCGAGAGCCAGCCCAGCGGCTGAAACTGTTCGCCGTCAACGGGGTGTACCCAGCGCCGGTTGCCTTGCCGAGAAAAGGGAAAGCACTGAAGCCGACGCGCAGGCTGTGAATCTGAAAGCCAGCGGCCGTCGCCTGTGGGGGAAAGTGTACCCCTCCCGCTAGGGAAGAAATGCGGGAAGCCGCCATTAGGCAGGGAAGAAGACAGAAGCGGGAAACCGCCATTGAAGTGGGCGGGGAGAGAAGATAAGCGTGGGAAACCGCCATTTTCGCGGGAAAACCGCCATCTTAGAAAAAAAAAAATAAGTTAAAGAAATAATTCGGGGTGTTATCAGAAAGAGAGGAAGATGCCTAAGCGTGGTAACATCAACGATTTTAATGCCGAGGTAGAAGACTGGGCCACGTACGTGGAACGCATCGAGATCTATTGTGAGGCCAATAAAATAGAAGAAGATGACAAAGCTATAACCTTGCTAAACTCGATGGGCGCGAAGACATACGGGCTCTTGAAGCATCTATTATCACCAGCTAAACCGGCGGATCAGACTTTCGATGATATTGTGGCTGTTCTGAAGGATCACTTGAACCCCACACCGTTGATGTTGGCGGAACGATTCAAATTCTATGCGAGAACGCAACGGAAAGACGAAAGCAACGCAGAATACTTGGTCGAACTGCGTAGACTAGCGAAATACTGCCAGTTTGGAGGGAATCTGACAGAGGCATTGCGAGACAAGTTCGTGTGCGGGTTGGCAAAGGAAGGAACGCAAAAGCGACTACTCGAAGAGAATGACCTTACACTTGACAGGGCTGTCCTTATTGCAGCATCGCATGAAGCCGCAGTGAAGGGAACTGCGGAAATGCAGCTAAAGACAGCAGCACTAAGTGTGGATCAAATTACCTCGACAACAACAAAATGCTATCGTTGTGGGAAGACAACACACGACCAGAACCAATGCTGGTTTAAGAACCAGGAATGTAGGAAATGTGGCAAACTGGGTCACATAGCTAAGGTATGCCGGTCAGGGAAGAAGACCAACAACCAAAGGACCAACAACCAAAGGAAGCCATCACAGGAAAAGTACAACAAGGTACACAAGGTGGCTGAGAAGAGTTCAGACGAACAGAATTCAGACTCAGACCCAAACGGCCAGGAGCTGGGTAGTCTGAGAATTCACAATGTGAGTAAGGAAGCTGACCTACAAACTATCTGGGTCATGCTAAAAATAGCTGGAATCCAAGTGAAAATGGAGTTGGACACTGGATCAGCTCTATCAGTCATAAATCGAAGGGATTACCACCGGCTATTCTCACATATAACCTTAAGAGATACCAAGTTCGTATTGCAGACATACACGGGGCATAAAGTATACCCCATGGGAAAGATAAGAGTCAAAGTGAGAGATAGGGGTAAAGAACACCCAAGAATGAACTTATACGTACTACATGAGGGAGGACCACCACTTCTAGGACGGGAGTGGATCAAGAAAATAGACATGGAATGGCACTATCTAAAAGCCATAACGAGTGAGGACTCGGTGCAGACAATCAGCTCAGATTCTGAAACGGATGACGATAAGACCAACCCAAATATGAAAGACAAGGCTGAAATGGACTTGCCGACGAAGGTTGGAAAAACGAAGGCATGCATAAAGCCTTATGCTCCAGAGAAGAACAAAGTTTCAGAGCAGAACTCCACCGAATAACGACAACCTAGTTTGACAGAAAATTCTGAGCCTGTTCAAGTTACGGACATATCCATGACGGAAGAACACCGAGCTTGGACTCAAACTTATTTCAAATTACGACAACAATTAGAACAATTGAGTTACCGTCTCGTACAAGAGATGAAAACAATGAAAAAGTTCTATGACACCGAATGGGAGAATCTGGAAAGACAACAGAAGCAGCTAGCTCAAGCAGAGAGCGACCATAGAGCCATCGTGACCAATTACCGATCACATCTCCCTTATGCTGTTCGGGAGTTAGAATATTTGCAGGAAGAAGCAAATGAAGAGGAATCTTCAGGAAGCCAGGATTTTATTCCAGTTCTTCTCTACGACTCCTTACAAGCAGAGTGTGAGAAGTTGAAAGAACAGTATGAACAGGCCCAGGCTACAATTCTGGAAGGGGTTAACTCGGCAACCTCCGAAAAGCTAGTTTCAGTGGAAGCATATGAGCAACTGAAGGTTGAACATGAGCAAGAAGTCCAAAGGCTGCAGGAAATTCTTGATGAGCTCAAGGCCAAGACAGACTCATCGGTAGAAGTTCCATCCATAGATGAGAAATTAGAGGTGAAAGACATGGCAGAACATGAAAGACAAGATGTACAAGAACTCATAAAAATATTAAAGGAAACCCAAGACAAATATGGGGCGGCAATGACCGAGATTCAACAACTTGAAGAACAGATTCAACTGGGAATCCGTTCAGTGGAAGAAAAGGGAACTGTAAGAAACACAGAGACTGTAAGAATGGCCTCTGAACATGAGCTAGAGAGCATCAAGGCGCAACTTCTCCGAGCGCTGGAAGCCAAAGTACAAGAGGAAAAGAAGGTGAAAGCATTGGAGGAAAAGGTGGATGAAATGGAGAAGACTCTGACCCACAGTGTTCCCGTGGAAGAGTTAACGGTCAGCCAACTCCTTCATATGCTGAAGGACAAGACTCTACAATGGGAACAATCTGAACACGAGCTTCAATCTTCAAAGGGAAGGAGTTCGGAGCTCTCAAAAGTTATGGAAATAGCTGAGGTTGCAACACAGATTTTACAGGGATGCCAAAAGTACGCTGAATCACGTCAATGTGAACAGCAGAATGTTGAAACAGCTGCTCCAGTAGAAGGATTGAATAGCCTGATCAATCAATCCCCGAGGGAAGGGGAAGTGTTGAAATCACAAACGAGGTCATTAGTGAAGGATTTGCAGGAAACCCAGGAAGAGCGGGATGAATATGAATGCATGAAGAAGTCTCTTCAGGAAAGATGTCTAGGGAGGGAACAACAGTCGGCTAATGTCCAGTTGGGTACGGAAGAAGTAGCAGGCCCTCTCGCTAGACTAGCTCAGGACGACACCGAATATTACCATGACCTGTTGAGTGACACGGAATATTACGATGACTTGGTCTGCCCAGCTTGTGATGAAAACTCCCAAAGTGCAGAAATCAGGATGAAGCACTTAAAGTCTAAGGAACATAGGGAGATGGTGGCGCTACAGCTGGCAGCGGATAAGGGAGCCCCGAGAGTCTCCAAGAAGCAGAAAAGAAAAAGACGAAGCAGAAGACGATAACCATCTAAATCATTATCACTTCTATCAGATCATGCACGTGGGCCCACGAAGGGGGCCAAATCAGTTGGAAAGTAGGAAAAATTACCAAGGCAGTCCAGCTGTTTGTAAAAGTCAGCACTGCTGGTTCAGCAGGACGGAAGTTCAAGCTGTTAAGCCAAGGGAAAGACTATTGGATGAGTCACGCTAGAAATGTGAACCGGCTACACCACAGAGATGTTGTTCGGACCGAGTCAAGACCAGAGACTGAATCTGTGAACTGTTTCCCGCAGAGACTATATCTGTGAATTGTTTTACATGAAGTTGATTATATGTTATGTTTAATGGGGAATAAGTATGTTGTAAGCTAAAAAGGGAGGATTGTAGTGTATGTACCCGTCTACCTTTAAGAGAACTATTGTATGTAACCGTTCACCTTTAAGAGAACTATTTTAGGTATGGCACTACTTTGTTTGGCTTCTGTATACGGTAATACCGACGGTGACCACACCAGTATATAAGTGTTGTGCCAGGAGTTATTGGGCAGATTCGCCCTGACCTTCGAATAGTAAAGTCCTGTTTTAAGTTACTCTTGGAGTCTGTGTATTAATTAACTAAACAACCCACAGACTTTACAGTATTGTGGCCACGTTATCGATAAAGAGGGGTTACATAAGTCCCCAGAGAAGATTGAGGCAGTAGTCAAGGCTCCAGCACCGGAAAATGTATCACAACTGAGGTCGTTCCTCGGGCTGGTAAGCTACTACCATAAGTTCTTGCCAAATTTGTCTACAATACTACACCCACTGAACACCCTACTGCAAACTGGGGTGCCATGGAAGTGGAGTGATGAATGTAGATGAGCTTTCCAGAAGAGCAAAACACTAATCACATCAAAAGAAGTATTGGCCCATTACAACCCGGCATTACCAATTCGGTTGGCATGTGATGCGTCACCCTACGGCATTGGAGCGGTGCTGTCGCACAAATTCTCGGATGGCTCAGAGAGGCCAATAGCCTTTGCGTCACGATCACTAACCTCAGCCGAGCGTAACTACGCCCAGATTGACAGGGAGGCCCTCAGCCTAGTGTGGGGAGTGAAAAAGTTCAATCACTATCTGCACGGGCAGAAATTCACCTTGCTGAATGATCACCAGCCTCTTGTCTCCATTTTTAAACTGAAGAAGGGCGTTCCGGTGATGACTGCGCAACGACTACAAAGATGGTCACTTTTTCTAGGGGCGCACCACTATGAGATTGAATATAAGGGCACGAAACAGCATGGAAATGCTGATGGGCTATCACGCCTGCCACTGCCTACTGCGGAGGAAGCATCAGCAGTGGATCCTGTCGAAATATTCCATTCGACTATAGTTGAATACCTACTGGTAACTAACGCTTGTATCGAAAAGGAAACCCGAAATGACCCGACACTGTCTCGGGTATATGATTTGACGGTGAAGGGATGGCCAGCACATGGCGACTCACTGTTGCCAGCATTCTCGACATGAGAGAACAGCTGTCAGTGTGCCGGGGGACCTTGATGTGTGGATCCCGAGTGGTAATTCCACCCAAGTTAAGGGATAGAGTGCTCAATGAGCTTCATGAGGGTCATCTGGGAGGGGTAAAAATGAAAAGCCTAACCAGGGCTTATGTGTGGTGGCCGGGAATCGATAAACAAATCGAGGACCTGACCAAGAGCTGCTCAGGATGCCAGAGAGTCCAAAATGCACCACCACAGGCCCCTCTACACCCATGGGAGTGGCCCTCATCTCCATGGCAACAGGTGCATATTGATTTTGATGGTCCATTCATGGACTCAATGTTTTTAATAGCCGTGGATGCGCACTCGAAATGGCCTGAGGTCATCAAAATGTCCTCCACCACCACGGAGAAAACTATTGCAGTCCTACCGACCATTTTTGCCAGGAATGGCTTGCCAGAACAGATTTGCTCCGACAACGGACCACAGTTTGTGTCCGAAGAGTTCCGGAGGTTCTTGAAAAAGAATGGGTAAGGCATTACACATCCGCCCCGTATCATCCAGCCACAAATGGATTGGCTGAGAGGTTCGTACAAACCTTTAAGAAGGCAATAAAGGCTATGTACAATGACAACATTCCGCTGCAGCACAAGGTAGACAATTTCCTGTTCGCCTACCGGAATGCGACACATGCAGTCACCAACCAGGCCCCAGCCATGATGTTCTTTAACCGAAGGTTAAGATCTCGCCTGGATTTGCTCAGACCAAACGTACGAAGAGATGTTGAGAGTAAGCAATTCCAGCACATCCACGAGAAGCCAACAAGGAGCTTCAATGTAGGGCAACCAGTCTTGGCCCGCGACTACCGAACAGAAAAATGGCAGCCAGGAACGATATGCACACGGCAGGGCCCACTAATGTACACAGTGGACATTGGGGAGAGCATTGTGAGAGGCCATGCTGACCAGATCCTAGAGTCACAGGAACAAGTCAACCCCATGCCTCGCCCATACATACCTGGTGATGAACCCAACGTACAGGTCCCATCTACCCCGGAAACAGTAGCATCGGAAGCTGATGAACCAACCGACGACAGGGGGCCAGAATCACCTCCACACCAAGAGCAAGACACTCGGGAAAGGCGCTATCCAGAAAGGATCAGGAAGCCTCCCCAAAGACTGAATATATAAATAGTCTATTTTCAGCTAATGTTGCATGTTAAAAGTGTTAATTGTAATTAGTTTGACATTTAATTGTTAAATGAGTGTTATGGTACTGTTAATCTAAAAGGGGAGGAATTGTATACCTTTAAGGGAGGAACTACTTTTTACAGTTCATGTATACTGTAGTACCGGCAGTGACCACACCTGTATATATCACTGAGTAGTAATCTGTACAGGCAGTTCCACTGTGAGCCACGTTGAGTAAACACCTGTTGTACCGTTTCTCTTGCAGTCTGTGTCTTATTAGACACAGACACTACACCCTTATTCTAAGATTATGCCCCCTAGTTCTAGTCTCACCCATCAGTGGACACATCCTCTCCGCATCCACCCAATCAAGCCCCCTCACAATCTTATATGTTTCGATAGGATCGCCTCTCATTCTTCTGAATTCCAATGAGTAGAGGCCCAACCTACTCAACCTTTCCTAGTAAGTCAACCCCCTCATCTCCGGAATCAACCAAGTGAACTTTCTCTGAACTGCCTCGAGAGCAAGTATATCTTTTCTTAAATATGGAAACCAAAACTGTACGCAGTATTCCAGGTGTGGCCTCACCAGTACCCTGTATAACTGAAGCAAGACTTCCCTGCTTTTATACTCCATCCCCCTTGCAATAAAAGCCAAGATTCCATTGGCCTTCCTGATCACCTGCTGTACCTCATCTTCATTACTTTCAGTTTCCCTTCTCGTGTTTGATAAGAAGGGTCAAACCCGAAACGTCAACTCAAATTTCTCTCCACGGATGTTGCCTGACCTGCTGAGTTTTTCCAGCATTTTCTGTTGTTATTTCGGATTTCCAACATCTGCAGTATTTTGCTATCGTACTAGTGTTTGGTTCACTGCCACACCTCTTCTAGGAATGCCTACCTTGAAGAAGTTCTGCTCTTCTCTGCGACGGGATCTCCGTTTGGCTCTTCAACCTTGTTCATCTTCATTACTTTCAGTTTCCCTTCTCGTGTTTGATAAGAAGGGTCAAACCCGAAACGTCAACTCAAATTTCTCTCCACGGATGTTGCCTGACCTGCTGAGTTTTTCCAGCATTTTCTGTTGTTATTTCGGATTTCCAACATCTGCAGTATTTTGCTATCGTACTAACCTTCTGTGTTTCATGCACCAGGCCCCCCAGTTCCCTTTGCACTGTAGCACTTGTCAGTTTCTTTCCATTTAGATAATAACTTGCTCTTTGATTTTTTCTGCCAAAGTGCATAACCTCACACTTCCCAACATTATATTCCATCTGCCAAATTCCTGCCCACTCACTTAGCCTGTCTATGTCCTTTTGCAGGTTTTTTATGTCCTCCTCACTCACTGCTTTCCCTCCCATCTTTGTATCATCGGCAAACTTGGATACGTTGCACTTGGTCCCCTCCTCCAAATCGTTAATATAGATTGTAAAGAGTTGGGGTCGCAGCACTGACCCCTGCGGCACACCACTAGTTACTGATTGCCAACCCGAGAATGAACCATTTATCCCAACTTTCTGTTTTCTGTTAGATAGCCAATCTTCCACCCATGCCAGTATATTACCCCCAATCCCGTGATTTTTTATCTTGTGCAGTAATCTTTTGTGTGGCACCTTGTCAAATGCCTTTTGGAAGTCCAAATACACCACATCCACTGGTTCCCCTTTATCCACCCTGTTTGTTACGTCCTCAAAGAATTCGAGCAAATTTGTCAAACATGACTTCCCCTTCATAAAACCATGCTGACTCTGTCCTATTAAATTATGCTTATCCAAATGTCCTGTTACTGCTTCCTTAATAATGGACTCCAACATTTTACCAACCACAGATGTGAGACTAACTGGTCTATAGTTTCCAGCCTTTTGTCTACCTCCCTTTTTAAATAAGGGCATTACATTAACAGTTTTCCAATCTGCTGGGACCTTTCCTGAATCCAGGCAGTTTTGGAAAATTACCACCAATGCATCCGCAATCCCCACCGCCACTTCTCTCAAGACCCTAGGATGTAAGCCATCAGGTCCAGGGGATTTATCCGCCTTAAGTCCCATTATCTTACCGAGTACCATCTCCATAGTGATTTTAATCATTTTTAGAAAGTTGTAGTCCCGCCTCCTTCCCGACTTCTGAATGAAAATCACCCCAAAGTATTTGTTTAATGTCTCTGCTATTTCCTTATTGCCCATTATAATTTCTCCTGTCTCTGCCTCTAATGGCCCCACATTTATTTTCACTAATCACCTCCTATTTACATATCTATAGAAACGTTTACAATCTGTTTTTATGTCTCTTGCTAATTTACTCACAGATTCTTTTTTCTCTTTCCGTATCAATTTTTTGGTTCTCCTTTGCTGAATTCTAAAATCCTCCTAATCCTCAGGATTACTACTCTTTTTGGCAACATTATAAGCCTCTTCCTTTGATCTAATACTATCTTTAACTTCTCTTCTTAGCCAGTTTGGACCACTTTTCCTGTGGGGTTTTTGTGCCTTAAAGGAATGTATATTTGTTGTAAATTATGTATTAATTCTTTAAATGCTAGCCTTTGTTTGTCTACCATCATACCTTTTAATGTAGTTTCCCAATCTGCCTTAGCCCACTCGCCCCTCATACCTACGTAGTTTGCTTTGTTTAGATTTAAGGCCCTAGTTTCGGATTTAACTAAATCGCTTTCAAACTCAATATAAAATTGTATCATATTATGGTCACTCGTCCCTTGTTCATGTGCTCCATTTTCCTCCTTTCTCCACCATTTTGCTCCATCAATTCCCCCCACCCCCGCTTTCTGAAGGCCTTAACAGTGAGTGTCAGCAGGCTATTTGGCAGCAGACCCCAATCCTGTCCTCACCAAACATCCCAAGCAATTATGAGCCACTGTCACCCTCACTTAGCCAGAGGAACTGAGGCCAACTTATTGCTCCTACCACGGCTGAGATTAATGATTAGACCTTTGACCTTCCGAGGTTGCATATCTCAGCTTAAAAGAATCTTTTCCTCAGCAGTTAGTTGGCAGCCCTGGTCTTATCTTTATCTGGTCTGCCTGTTACCAGCGTGAATGAATTTTCCTATTACAGGAAACTCTCATTTAAACGGCACCTAAATATCCGGAATTCTCTATTAACAGGCAAAATTCACACTCCGAAAACAACACCTCAATAACCAGAAATGTTGCCGAGTCCAAGTCCGAGTCTCCCGCGGTGGCCGAGTTAGTCAGTGGGGGTAGTTCTCCAAACTGCCATTACTCGGCTTCTTGGCGCTGTACTCCCAAGACATTACTGTTAAGTAATTAAAGAGTTATGGATTACCCTCAGCTGGCAGTACTGTACTTAATCAAGCATCTTCCACCATCCATTTAACACAACATTCTGTAGGTGAGTACCCAATTACTGTATACTGCACATTTCTTGATTTTCTTTATTTTTGTTTGTTAAAAATAGCCTTGGTAGATAACCCTCTCCGTCATCCGGAATTTTTAATCAACCGGCACCATCCCGGTCCCGTCGGTACCGGATACCAAAGAGTTTCCTGTATCTGACAAGAATCACTTTTAAAGTGGCAGCGCATTTGCAAATCTCTGGCACTCTTTGTGAATTCTTTGACCTAATCCACCATAATCCTGTTTTGGAGCTAAATTGTATGGAATTGCGACATACGATTGCCGTCTCTTGTGTCAGAATTAAAGAGAAGTGCCCCTCCCGATGGGGGTTCTGGCTCTCGAACTAATTTTCATGCAGAAATCATTTTGTAACCCACTGCTTGTGATTCTAGACATACCAGGGCACGTCGTGATGCAGGTGTAGTGAGAATCAGAAGTGCCGCGGAGCATGCCTTAGTTTTGATCTTAGCCAATTTCTCCCCTGTGCATGTGCTGCTGTGTTGCTTTTTAAGTACTGCCGAAGGGAAAAGCTGGAGTGAGTTAATTTTTTTTTCTGAAACAAATTCAAATTTAATTTGACTCGCTGGGTGTGAAAATTTCAGATTTTTTCCCCCCGCATCTTCACCTCCTCTAAGAAACATAGAAACATAGAAACATAGAAGATAGGAGCAGGAGTAGGCCATTCGGCCCTTCGAGCCTGCTCCGCCATTCAATGAGATCATGGCTGATCATCCAAATTCAGTACCCTGTCCCTGCCTTCTCCCCATATCCCTTGATCCCTTTAGCCTTAAGAAATATATCCAACTCTTTTTTGAATATATTTAATGAACTGGTCTCCACCACCCTCTGTGGCAGAGAATTCCACAGGTTCACCACTCTCTGGGTGAAGAAATTCCTCCTCATTTCAGTCCTAAATGGCTTACCCCTTATCCTTAGACTATGACCCCTGGTTCTGGACTCCCCGGCCATCAGAAACATCCTTCCTGCATCCAGACTGTCCAGGCCTGACAGAATTTTATAGGTTTCGATGAGATCCCCTCTCAATCTTCTAAACTCCAGTGAGTATAAGCCCAATCGACACAATCTCTCCTCATACGTCATTCCTGCCATCCCAGGTATCAGCCTGGTGAATCTTCGCTGCACTCCTTCCATGGCAAGAACATCCTTCCTCAGGCAAGGCGACCAAAACTGCACACAATACTCAAGGTGTGGTCTCACCAAGGCCCTGTACAACTGCAGCAAGACATCCTTGTTCTTGTACTCGAACCCTCTTGCTACGAAGGCCAACATACCATTTGCCTTCTTAACCGCCTGCTGCACCTGCATGCTTACCTTCAGCGACTGGTGTACAAGAACACCCAGGTCTCTTTGCACTTCCCCTTCTCCTAATCTATTACCATTCAAATAATAATCTGCCTTCCTGTTTTTGCCACCAAAGTGGATAACCTCACATTTATCCACATTATAGTGCATTTGCCATGTTTCTGCCCAATCACCCAACCTGTCCAAATCATGCTGGAGTTTCACGACATCCTCCTCACAGCATACCCTCCCACCCAGCTTTGTGTCGTCTGCAAATTTGGAGATATTACATCCAATTCCCTCGTCCAGATCATTAATATATATTGTGAACAGCTGGGGTCCTAGGACTGATCCTTGCGGTACCCCACTAGTCACTGCCTGCCACTCGGAAAACGACCCGTTTATTCCAACTCTTTGCTTTCTGTCCGCCAACCAGTTCTCTATCCAAGTCAATACCTTGCCCCCAATCCCATGTGCCTTAATTTTGCACGCTAATCTCTTATGCGGGACCTTATCGAAAGCCTTCTGAAAGTCCAAATACACCACATCCACTGGTTCTCCCTTATCTATTTTACCAGTTACATCCTCAAAAAATTCCAGTAGATTAGTCAAGCATGATTTACCTTTTGTAAATCCATGTTGACTTTGTCTGATCCAGTCACTGCTTTCCAAGTGCTCTGCTATTACATCTTTTATAATGGACTCTAGCATTTTCCCCACTACCGATGTCAAGCTTACCGGTCTATAATTCCCCGCCTTTTCTCTACCACCTTTTTTGAATAGTGGGGTAACATTAGCTACCCGCCAATCCATGGGTACCGTTCCAGAGTCTATCGAGTTCTGGAAGATGACCAGCAATGCATCTACTATTTCTAGGGCCACTTCCTTAAGTACCCTGGGATGTAGATTATCAGGCCTTGGGGATTTATCGGCCTTCAGTCCCATCAATTTTCCTAACACCATTTCCCTACAAATACTGATTTCTTTCAGTTCCACACTTTCTTCAGACCCTATGTTCCCCGGCATCTCTGGGAGGTTATTTGTGTCCTCCTTTGTGAAGACAGAACCAAAATATGTATTTAGTTGGTCTGCCATTTCTTTGTTCCCCATTATAAATTCCCCCGATTCTGACTGCAAGGGACCTACACTTGACTTCACCAATCTTTTTCTCTTCACATACCTATAAAAGCTTTTAAAGTCAGTTTTTATGTTCTCTGCAAGCTTACTCTCATATTCTATTTTCCCTTTCTTAATTAATCCCTTTGTCCTCCTTTGTTGAATCCTAAACTGCTCCCAATCCTCAGGATTATTGCTTTTTCTGGCCAATTTATATGCCCTCTCCTTGGACCTTATGCTATCCCTAATTTCCCTTGTTAGCCACGGTTGGGTCACCTTTTTGTTTTATTTTTATGCCAAACTGGGATGAACAAATTCTGTAGTTCATCCATTCGGTCTTTGAATGTTTGCCATTGCCTATCCACCGTCAACCCTTTGAGTGCCATTCCCCAATCAATCCTACCCAACTTGCTCCTCAGACCATCATAGTTTCCTTTATTTAAATTGAGGACCCTAGTCTCTGAGTCAACTACTTCATTCTCCATCTTAATGAAGAATTCAATCATACTATGATTGCTCCGACCCAAGGGGCCTCTTACAACAAGATTGCTAATTAATCCTTTCTCGTTACATAATACCCAGTCTAAGATGGCCTGATCTCTGGTTGGTTCCTCGACATATTGGTCCAGGAAACCATCCCGTAAACACTCCAGGAATTCCTCCTCCACAGTATTGTTACTCATTTGGTTGGCCCAATCTATATGTAGATTAAAGTCACCCATGATGACTGCTGTGCCCTTATTGCACGCTTCTTTAATTTCTCTTTAAATGCCATCCCCAACCTCCGCCTTACTGTTTGGAGGTCTATAAACCACTCCCACTAACGTTTTTTTCCCCTTAGTATTTCTCAATTCTACCCATACAGATTCCACCTCATCAGAGCTAATATCCTTCATTACAATTGTGTTAATCCCTTCTTTAACCAGTAATGCTACCCCACCTCCCTTTCCTTTTTGCCTATCTTTCCTGAATATCGAATACCCCTGGATGTTGAGTTCCCAGTCCTGGCCTTCCTTGAGCCACGTTTCCATAACCCCAACCAAATCGTATTTGTTTACTTCTATTTGTGCAGCCAATTCATCCACCTTATTACAAATGCTCCTCGCATTAAGACACAAAGCCTTCAGGCTTGTTTTTTTAACGCTCTTAGACCTGTTAGAATTATTATTTACTGTGGCCATGTTTGATTTAAACCGTTGATTTCTCTGACTGCCACTTTTGTTTTTCTCCTTCCTATCTTTTGCTTTTATCCTTGTTTCCCTTTCCTCTGTCTCCCTGCTCAGGTTCCCAACCCCCTGACATTTTAGTTTAAACCCTCCCCCACAGCACTAGCAAACACTCCCCCTAGGACATTGGCTCCAGCCCTGCCCAGGTGCAAACTGTTCGGTTTGAACTGGTCCCACCTCCCCCAGAACCGGTTCCAATGTCCCAGGAACTTGAATCCCTCCCCCTGGCACCATTCCTCTAGCCACGTATTCATCTGAAGTATCCTTCTATTTCTACTCTGACTAGCACGTGGCACTGGTAGCAATCCTGAGATTACTACCTTTGAGGTCCTGTTTTTTAATTTATCTCCTAACTCCCTATACTCTGCTTTTAGGACCTCATCCCACTTGTTACCTATATCGTTGGTGCCTATATGCACCACGACAACTGGCTGTTCACCCTCCCCTTCCAAGATGTTCTGGAGTCGCTCGGAGACATCCTTGACCCTTGCACCAGGGAGGCAACACACCATCCTGGAGTCTCGTTTGCGGCCGCAGAAACGCCTATCTATTCCCCTTACAATTGAATCCCCTATTACTATAGCTCTACCCCTCTTTTTCCTCCCATTCTGTGCAGCAGAGCCACCCCTGGTGCCAGGAAGTTGGCTGCTGCTGCCTTCCTCTGATAAGCCATCCCCCCCAACAGTACTCAAAGTGGTGTATCTGTTGGAGAGGGGGATGGCCACAGGGGACCCCTGCACTACCTGCCTGCGCCTAGTACTCTGCCTGTTGGTCACCTGTTCCCTTTCTTCCTGTCCAACCTCTACCTGCGGTGTGTCCAACTCCGTAAATGTGCTATTCACGATGTCCTGAGCATCGTGAACGCTCCAGTATGTGTCCAATTACAGCTCCAGCGCCGCAATGCGGTCTGGCAGTAGCTGCAGCTGGATGCACTTCCTGCACATGTAGTTGTCAGGGACACAGGAAGTGTCCCTGATTTCCCACATATCGCAGGAGGAGCAGATCACAGGGCCCAGCTGTCCTGCCATGACTTACCCTTTAATTAATTGAATTTAAATTAAATCAATCAATCCCACTAATTACACTACAGTTAACTGGTTTACCAACAGTCCCTGCTACACCAGAGAGAAGTATACGGGATATTTATTCACCTAGTGCATCACATTTTCAAGGTAAAACTAGTGATCTTCCACACCATTGCTAGCGTTAAGCCAGAGGTAAATGCTGCTTTATTGCAATATTGTGCCGTGTACTGCACAATGCATTATTATATAACAAGCAGGTCTCGCGTGCCATTGCTCACGCTGAATTGGGAGGATAGCAAAATACTGCGGATGCTGTAAATCCGAAATAACAACAGAAAATGCTGGAAAAACTCAGCAGGCCAGGCAACATCCGTGGAGAGAAAATAGAGTCAACGTTTCGGGTCAAACCCTTTGTCAAGACTGGAAAAGCACAGGAAATGAAATAGATTAAAAGGCCAGGCTGGGAGAGAACAAAGGAGAAGTGAAGAGACATTAAGAGGTATTCAAAACCAGACGAGATGGTGATAGGACCAGTGGAGACAAAAGACGGCTCAGATTAGGTGTGAAATGCGCCGGCAGAATGGGAGACAGCTGCCATGTGGGAGAGAGAAAATAGGGGGGAGAAGGGCCAAAACAAAGGTGTGTATAAAAAAAAAGTAAAAATGTAATGGGGGCCGAGGTTACGATCTGAAATTGTTGAACTCGATATTGAGTCCGGAAGACTGTAAAGTGCCTAATCGGAAGATGAGGTGCTGTTCCTCGAGTTTACGTTGAGCTTCCATGGAACAATGCAAGAGCCCGAGTGCAGTGAGGTCTGAGTGGGAATGGGGTGGTGAATTAAAATGACAGGTGACCAGATGCTCGGGGTCATCCTTACGGACTGAACGGAGGTGTTCCGCAAAGCGGTCACCCAATCTGCGTTTGGTCTCCCCAATGTAGAGGAGACCGCATCGTGAGCAGCGAATACAGTATACCAGATTGCAAGAAGTACAAGTAAATCGCTGTTTCACCTGGAAGGGGTGTTTGGGGCCCTGGACAGTGGGAAGGGGGGAGGTATAAGGGCAGGGAGCGTTGGAACAGGAGTAGGCCCTCAGCCCCTCGAGCCCGCTCCACCATTCAATTAGATTATGGCTGATCTGTACCTCAACTCCACTTACCCGCCTTAGCTCTAGATCCCTCGATACCCTTACCCAACATAAATCTATCGATCTCAGTCTTGAAAGTTCCAATTGTCCCCCCAGCAGCCACAGCCTTTTGGGGGAAGAGAATTCCAGAGTTCTACTACCCTTTGTATGAAAAAGTACTTCCTGAATTCCATCGTCCCCTCATTCTTCACTCTCCCATCAAAGGAAATCATTTCTCTCTATCTACCCTAGCGAATCCTTTTAATATTTTAAACATCTCGATCACTTGGGAAGATTCACTGTTTTATGACAATACGAGTGATATCAAAGTGCGACAGGGGAAGTGTTACAGAAAGTAAGCGTGACATCATGCACAAGTGCACGGTACACACTATTTGTTTGCTATCGATAATTCATCTCCCACAGCATTGCTCAGAGACAATCAAGTTAGAATAATTTAACTGTTTCATTTTAGCTCAATGTAGCTTCTTCAATACTGCATTCATTTTCATATCAAAGTCTGTTAATGTTTCTTACTTGTTTGTTTAATTAGCTCATAGACAATCTATGTTCTTTAGCTCTTAAAATGTCATTGGTTGTTTATATAACTCTATTTGAAAGAATGTTTGATGTTTCCCTGATGATTCATTGAGATCTTCCAGTAACTAGATGAGGCCTGCAGGCCAGGACAATGCAGATTTGATCTTTGGTCAGGGCTGAGTTACTTAATCAAGGGTATATGGAGATCGGATGGAAAGTGAAGTTGAGGTCGAAGATCAGCCATGGCCTTATTGAATGGGGCCTATGGCCTACTGCTGCTCCTAATTCTTATGTTCTTAATCTCAGCTGAAATAGGGGCAATAGAGATACTACAACTGGTCTCAGCAGTTTGGTCTTACAGAGAGGAAAATTGTTCACACTACCTGCTCTAGATTTGCACTCCGCTGGAAGCCTGCATGTGTGGGCACTGAGTGAGCATAGATTGGGCTCGGGTGTGATACTCTCCCATGGCCGAATAGCTTGCCAATGCGCACTGTCAATAATGACCACTTAAGAACATAAGAACATAAGAAATAAGAGCAGGAGTAGGCCATTCGGCCCTTCTAGCCTGCTCCGTCATTCAATAAGATCATGGCTGATCTTCTACCTCAACTCCACCTTCCTGCGCTATCCCTATAACCCTTAGTCCCCTTAGTGCCCAAAAATCTATCGATCTCTGTCCTGAATATACTCAACGAGTGAGCCTCGAAAGCCCTCTGGGGCAGAGAATTCCAAAGATTCACAACCCTCTGAGTGAAGAAATTGCTCCTCATCTCAGTCCTAAATGGCCGACCCCTTATTCTGAGACTATGACTGAGGACCTGAAACTTGCCGCTGACGGAAGTGGTGGAAGCGGAGACACTATGGGAGCGATTTTGCCAGCCCTGGGGAGGTGGGTTTGGAGGCGGGACTGCCGGGAAAATGGCAGAATCTGGGAACGGGTACCCATCCCGCCCCCAACCCGCCTCCGTGCCATCTTCCCAGGAGGCGGGTACAGGTAGTTAACAGGCAGTTAAGAGGATTATCCCCATTTTTCCAGCATAAGTGAGGGCTTCCTGACGTCGGGAAACCCTGTCAGAGTCAGCGAGGCAAGCAGTGGGTCTGCGGGGTGAGAGGGGTCCAAAAGTGCACTGTGGAGGTCAGTGATGGGTGCAAGTGTGGAGAGATAAGTATGTGAGGTGAGTGAAAAGCATTAGAAAAAGTTTCCTTACCTTTGTTTCTTCCTGCAGGCTTCAATCATTGGGGATCCAGGGGCTCTGGCATCTCCACGGCAGAGATGACAGAATGGTTGCTGCATTCTCCGATGCAACAGCCACTGCTTTCTGCTCAGGAAAGAGGTTTGGCGAGCCTTGAGTATAAGAACTCACCAAACAACAGAGAATGTCAGTGTTTGACAGCTTGTCAAAAATCTCCATATTGATTGGACAAATCAAATTGGCTATGGTAGCCTTGAGGAGGAGTTCATAGAGTGCATCTGGGATGGTTTCCTAGAACAGTATGTAATGGAACCAACCAGGGAGCAGGCTATCTTGGATCTTGTACTGTGTAATGAGACAGAATTAATAAATGATCTCATAGTAAAGGATCCTCTAGGAAAGAGTGAACATAACGTGGTTGAATTTCAAATTCAGTTGGAGGGTGAGAAATTTGTATCTCAAATCAGTGTCCTGATCTTAAACAAAGGCAATTACAATGGCATGAGGGCAAAACTGGCTAAAGTGGACTGGAAAAATAAATTAAAGGGTAAGACAGCTGAAATGCAGTGGCGGACATTTAAGGAAAAATTTCATAACTCTCAACAAAAATATATTCCAGTGAGAAAGAAAGATTTCAAGAGAAGGGAGCACCATCCGTGGCTAACTAAGGAAGTAAGGGATGGTATCAAATTGAAAACGAAAGCTTACAATGTTGCCAAGATTGGTGGGAAGCCAGAGGATTGGGAAATTTTTAAAAACCAGCAAAGGATGACTAAAAAAATAATAAAGAGAGAGAAGATGAATTATGAGAGTAAACTGGCAAGAAATATTAAAATAGATAGTAAGAGCTTCTATAGGTATATAAAAAGGAAGAGAGTAGCTAAAGTAAACATTGATTCCTTAGAGGATGAGACTGGGGAATTAATAATGGGGAACGGGGAAATGGCAGAGACTCTGAACAAATATTTTGTATCTGTCTTCACTGTAGAAGACACTAAAAACATCCCAATAATGGATAATCAAGGGGCCACAGGGAGGGGGGGGGGGAACTAAAGACAATCACTATCACTAAGGAAAAAGTACTTGGTAAAATAATGGGACTAAAAGACAACAAATCCCCTGGACCAGATGGCCTGCATCCCAAAGTCTTAAAAGAAGTGGCTGCAGAGATAGTGGATGCATTGGTTACAATATAGCAACATTTCCTGGACTCTGGAGAGGTCCCAGCAGATTGGAAAACCGCAAATGTAACACCCCTATTTAAGAAAGGAGGGAGACAGAAAGCAGGAAATTATAGACCAGTTAGCCTAACATCAGTCGTTGGGAAAATGCTGGAGTCCTTCATTAAGGAAGCAGTAGCAGGGCATTTGGAAAATCATAATGCAGTAAAGCAGAGTCAGCATGGTTTTATTAAAGGGAAATCATGTTTAACAAATTTGCTGGAGTTCTTTGAGGATGTAACGAGCAGGGTGGATAAGGGTGAGCCAGTGGATGTGGTGTATTTGGATTTCCAGAAGACATTCGATAAGGTGCCACATAAAAGGTTACTGCACAAGGTAAGAGCTCATGGAGTTGGGGGTAATATATTAGCATAGATGAGGATTGGCTAACTAACAGAAAGCAGAGAGTTGGGATAAATGGGACATTTTCCGGTTGGCAAACGGCAACTAGTGGGGTGCCACAGGGATCGGTGCTGGGGCCTCAACTATTTACAATCTACATTAATGACTTGGATGAAGGGATCGAGTGTAATGTAGCAAAGTTTGCGGATGAGATAAAGATGGGTGGGAAAGCAAGTTGTGAAGAGGACTCAAAGAATCTGCAAAGAGATATAGACAGGCTAGGTGAGTGGGCAAACATTTGGCAGATGACGTATAATGTGGGAAAGTGCGAGGTTATCCACTTTGGCAGGAAAAATAAAAAAGCAAATTATTATTTAAATGGAGAGAGATTACAAAATGCTACAGTTCAGAGGGACCTGGGGGTCCTTGTGCATGAAACACAAAAAGTTAGCATGCAGGTACAGCAAATAATCAAAAAGGGAAATGGAATGTTGGCCTTTATTGCAAAGGGGTTGGAGTCTAAAAGCAGGGAAGTCCTGCTACAACTGTACAGGGTATTGGTGAGACCACACCTTCAGTACTGCGTACAGCTTTGGTCTCCTTATTTAAGGAAGGATATACTTGCATTGGAGGCAGTTCAGAGACGATTCACACGGTTAATTCCTGAGATGAGGGGGTTGACTTATGAGGAAAGGTTGAACAGGCTGGGCCTGTACTCATTGGAATTTAGAAGAATGAGAGGTGATCTTATTGAAACATATAAGATACTGAGGGGGCTCGAAAGGTAGATGCAGAGAGGATGGGGAAATCTAGAATGCGGGGGCACAGTTTTAGAATAAAGGGTCTCCCTTTTAGAACTGAGATGAGGAGGAATTTCTTCTCTCAGAGGGTCGTAAATCTGTGGAATTCTCTGCCCCAGAGAGCTGTGGAGGCTGGGTCATTAAATACATTTAAGGTGGAGAGAGACAGATTTTTGCATGATAAGGGAGTGAAGGGTTATGGTGATCAGGCGGGGAAGTGGCTTTGAGCCCAAGATCAGCCATGATCTTATTGAATGGCGGAGCAGGCTCAAGGGGCCAAGTGGCCTATTCCTGCTCCTATTTCTTATGTTCTTATGTTCATACGCTGATGTTCTCTGTCACCGGCTTTCCCTGAATTGGCCTGCTGAGCCCGCTGGGCGGGCTTAACAAGGTCAATCAAGGGAAAATAGCGTGGGTTGGCCACAAGTCGATGGAGGCGGGACTAAAACCCGACAAGCAGCAGTGCCGCCTCCAATGCGCCCCAATTGGCAAAATCACCCCCTCAATGTTTTCAAGGCGAGACTGGATAGGCACTTGAGGGAAATAAACTTGCAGGACTACGGGGATAGAGCGGGGGAATGGGACTGACTGGATTGCTCTGCAGAGGGCCAGCATGGACTCGATGGGCCAAATGGCCTCCTTCTGTGCCGTTATGACTCTATGTGCTGGATTTTGTCAATGGGGACGTGATGAAGGCGGGACTCCCACTTTTTGGGTTGTAGTCCCGCCTCCATCGACTTCTGGCCAACCCACGCTATTTTCCCTTGATTGACCTTGTTAAGCCTGCCCAGCGGGCTCAGCAGGCCAATTAAGGGACACCTGGTAACCGGTGACGTCAGTGATTGACATTTCATCTGTCAAGAGCTTTTGACAGATGAAAAATCAGCATTTGACAGCTCTGTGAAGCTGTCAAACACTGACAATCTGTCTTCTAACTTGAGTCCTTCTACTCAGACTCAGTTAGAGATCTCTCCAGACCAGAACGCAGAGGCTGCAGCTTTTGACATTTCAGCGGCCATTCTGCTTTCTGTGCCGATGAGCTGAGGGACTCCCGAGAACTGAAGGAAGGAAGCCTGCAGGAGAAAGTAAAGGTAAGTAAAACTTATTAAAACACTTTACACTTACCTCACACACTTACCTCTGCACACATGCACCCATCACTCACCTGCACAACGGACATCTCGACCCCTCCAACCCCTGCAAACCGACGGTCCACCTCGCTAACTTGGCGTGGTTCGGGGCCGTCGGACAGCCCACACTTCAGGGCTAGAAATAGGGATTAGGCAAAAAACTGCCTGTTAACTACCTGTTAACAGGCAGCTAATTGGCACTAATCCCCTTCCCGCCTCGGAGAGACGGCTCCCAGCACATTTGGATATCCGCCTCCTGGTACATTGGCACGGAGGCGGGTTGGGGGCGGGATGGGTTCGTGCCCCCCGATTCTGCAATTTTCCCACCACTCCCGCCTCCAAACCTGCCTCCACGGGGCTTGAAAAATCGAGGCCTAAGACTCCTGGTTCTAGACGCCCCAGCCAGGGGAAACATCCTCCCTGCATCTACGCTGTCAAGTGAGGCACCAGAAAGTAAGAAGGACCTATGGAACTTTACCTCATCAAAGAATCAGCCCCTTTAGGAGGACCGGAAAGTATAATTAAAAAGAGGATCTGGGAGTCCTTCTTTGATGGGTGTGATCTTTTATAATTAAAACTGAGTTTTAAAGGTTGCAGCTCCTTTCAGCTTCAATCCACAATTTGAACTCTTTGTGGATTTTATGCTTTAAAGATGTTTGTACTTTTGATAAAAATGTAAAGTGAATGAAATAATTTTGTAGCATGGTAGATGAGCAGTAAAGCAATGCTGCCCCCTAGTGGACAGTGTTGTCGACATGGACGGGACATCGTCTGATGGCTGCACCGAATTCCTGTTATATTAACGTTGACCCATTCATTTAAATGGCTGTACCCAAAAGGATCTGTATCCAGGCTTTGGGCATTGAGCCCTCTAATAATATAACGTGGAATGTTTCATAGAATCATAGGTAGTTACAGCACAGAAGGAGGCCATTCGGCCCGTCGTGCCTGTGCCAGCTCTTTGAAAGAACAGTTGTGCTCAGTCCCACATCCCCGGCTTATTGTTGGTAACCCTGTGAGTACCTCGCCCTCCAGTACCCGTCCAAATTCACTGTTAAATTTAATGACGGAATCAGCTTCCACCGCCTTCTCAGGTGGAGCGTTCCAGATCCTGACAACTCTCGGAGTGAAACCATTTCTCCTCATCTCAGCATCGCAGTACAGGAAACTCTTTTTTATCTGGCACCGACGGGACCGGCATGGTGCCGGTTGATCAAAAAGTCCGGATTACAGAGAGGTATACTTACCAAGGTACGAGAGCTCCGTACACGGCCACAGGTGCAGGAGCCCCGGTTACACGGCCACAGGTGCAGGAGTCCCTGTTGCACGGCCACAGGTGCAGGAGTCCCTGTTGAACGGCCACAGGTGCAGGAACCCCAGTTACACGGCCACAGATCCAGGAGTCCCTGTTGCACAGCCACAGATGCAGGAGTCCCTGTTGCACGACCACAGATCCAGGAGTCCCTGTTGCACAGCCACAGGTGCAGGAACTCCGGTTACACGGCCACAGATCCAGGAGCCCTGGTTACACGGTCACAGATCCAGGAGTCCCGGTTACACGGTCACAGATCCAGGAGCCCCGGTTACACGGCCACAGGTGCAGGAGCCCCGGTTATACGGCCACAGATCCAGGAACCCCGGTTACACGACCACAGATCCAGGAACCCCGGTTACACGGTCACAGATCCAGGAGCCCCGGTTACACGGCCACAGGTGCAGGAGCCCCGGTTACACGGCCACAGATCCAGGAACCCCGGTTACACGGCCACAGATCCAGGAACCCCGGTTACACGGCCACTAATATATAGTAAAACTTACCTGAACCTACTCCTAAATTTTGCTGGTTAAGAGAGATTTCCGGATATTTAGGTGCTGGTTAAAAGAGGGTTTCTATTTTGCTATCGTATTAGTGTTTGGTTCACTGTCACCTCTCTTCTGGGAATGCCCACCTTGAAGAAGTTCTACTCTTCTCTCCGACGGGATTTCTGTTTGTCTCTTCAACCTTGTTCCATCGCCAGCTTTTTCCAGTTCTGATGAGGGGCCCCAGACCTGAAACGTTAACTCTGTTTTTCTCTCCACGGATGCTGCCCTGGCCTGCTGAGATTTTCCAGCGTTTTTACCTCTCCTCATCTCCCCTCTAGACCTTCTGGTAATAGCTACAATGTCAGTGCGGCCTTGATGAATGCAGCTTGCTGATATATGCAAATTGCTGCTAAATCCTAATTTGTTGCTAGCATGGGATAAGCTGCTACAACCTGTTTCGTTACAAGCAAGTATTGTTGCAATCAAACTTTCCTGTGCAGCAACCTGTGGCAATAACAGGATTTCTAAACAGGGTTTAATTGTACATTATTAATGATACGATCACTGTGCCTCGCAGCGGTTAATTGCTTCATTAGTTGGACTGATAACTCTATCTGATGGTTCTGCCTCGTTGAGCCCTCCACGCGTTTTAGCTGGGGATGAGAGCTGGTAGCTCGAACTCCAGAAATGTTAATCATTTGAAGGGCGGAGGATGGTAGAGAAGGTAATGCGTCCCGGACAGAGCGCGTCTCCCCAGGGTAATCGCACGAGTCTGTGGTGCTGGCGGGAAGCCTTGCCCGCTAGCCTGTAACCCAAATGGGAAATTTGGATGCACACTCTCTGCTGCCTTCCGACCGTTCTGACCGATCACTACCGCGGACTTGTAAAGCTGCCCCTCTCCTTACAGGTGTGTGTCGGGAGCAGCTCCATAAGGAGACCTGAAAACTATTGGCTACGATATACCCGGATGCCAATTTAGAAGTCATTGGGCTGGATTTTGTCAATGGGGACGTGATGGAGGCAGGACTTCCACTTTTTGGGTTGTAGTCCCGCCTCCATCGACTTGTGGCCAACCCACGCTATTTTCCCTTGATTGACCTTGTTAAGCCCGCCCAGCGGGCTCAGCAGGCCAATTAAGGGACACCTGGTTACTGGTGACGTCAGTGATTGACATTTCATCTGTCAAGAGCTTTTGACAGATGAAACATCAGCATTTGACAGCTCTGTGAAGCTGTCAAACACTGACAATCTGTCTTCTAACTTGAGTCCTTCTACTCAGACTCAGTTAGAGATCTCTCCAGACCAGAAAGCAGAGGCTGCAGCTTTTGACATTTCAGCGGCCATTCTGCTTTCTGTGCCGGTGAGCTGAGGGACTCCCGAGAACTGAAGGAAGGAAGCCTGCAGGAGAAAGTAAAGGTAAGTAAAACTTATTAAAACACTTTACACTCACCTCACACACTTACCTCTGCACACATGCACCCATCACTCACCTGCACAATGGACATCTCGACCCCTCCAACCCCTGCAAACCGACGGTCCACCTCGCTAACTTGGCGTGGTTCAGAGCTGTCGGGAAGCCCACACTTCAGGGCTAAAAATAGGGATTAGGCAAAAAACTGCCTGTTAACTACCTGTTAACAAGCAGTTAATTGGTACTAAATCCCTTCCCACCTCGGGGAGGCGGCTCCCAGCACAGGTTGGATACCCGCCTCCTGGGACATTGGCACGGAGGCAGGTTGGGGGCGGGATGGGTTCCTGCCCCCCGATTCTGTAATTTTCCCACCGCTCCCGCCTCCAAACCCGCCTCCACGGGGTTTGGAAAATCAAGCCCTTTGAGTCAGAAAACATTGCGCAGTCAGTCCCAGACGTTATTGGGTAAGTTTCGTTATGGAGTCGATTCCTGAGGTTTTAGTCCAATGCCTTTGATGGTTATCTTAGATGTCCGGAGCAGTTGTCTGGAATATTGATTTCATGAATGATGTCATGCTGGTAACATCTCTCTTCCAGCAGCCCTGAATGTGTTCTGATTGACTACATGTTACAAATTGCTAGATGTTGTGTAGGCCGCCATCAGCTAAAGATGTTTGTAATCAGGATGTTAAATCTTTGTTGCGCCTCTCTTTGGAAATGTCCTAAATTTGGTGAGACCACATCTGGAGGACTGTGTACAGTATTGGCCTCCTTATTTAAGGAAGGATGTAAATGCATTGGAGGCAGTTCAGAGAAGGTTTACTAGACTAATACCTGGAATGGGCGGGTTGTCTTATGAGGAAAGGTTGGACAGGCTAGGCTTGTATCTGCTGGAGTTTAGAAGAGTAAGAGATGATTTGATTGAAACATATAAGATCCTGCGGGGTCATACATAGATACATAGAGATAGGAACAGGAGTAGGCCATTCGGCCCTTCGAGCCTGCTCCGCCATTCAATGAGATCATGGCTGATCTTCGTCTGAGATCATAGCTGATCTTACCAGTTCAGTACCCCGTCCCCGCCTTTTCTCCGTAACCCTTAATCCCCTTAGCCTTCAGAAATATATCCAATTCTCTCTTGAAAATATTTATTGAATTAGCCTTCACAGCCCTCTGTGGCAGGGAATTCGATAGGCTCACCACTCTTTGAGTGAAGAAATTCTTCCTCATCTCTGTTTTAAATGATTTGCCCGCTATTTTTAGACTGTGGCCCCTGGTTCTGTGCTCCCCGGCCATTGGAAACATTCTCTCTGAATTCAGCCTGTCCAGGCCTGCCATAATTTTATATGTTTCGATGAGATCCCCTCTCAATCTTCTAAACTCCAGTGAGTACAAGCCCAAACTATTTAATCTCTCTTCGTAGGTCATTCCCGCCATTCCAGGTATCAGCCTGGTGAATCGCCGTTGCACTCTTTCCATGGCAAGAACATCCTTCCGCAGATGGGGCGACCAAAACTGTACACAATACTCCAGATGCGGTCTCACCAGCACCTTGTACAGCTGTAGTAAGGTATCCCTATTCCTATACTCGAACCCCCTTGATATGAAGGCCAACATACCATTTGCCTTCTTAATCGCCTGTTGCACCTGCATGCTCTCCTTCAGTGACTGGTGCACAAGAACACCCAGGTCCCTCTGCACTTCCCCATCTCCCAATCTATTGCCATTTAGATAATAATCTACCCTCCTGTTTTTACCCCCAAAGTGGATAACCTCGCATTTATCCACATTATAGTGCATCTGCCACGTATCCGCCCATTCCCCCAACCTGTCCAAATCACACTGTAGCCTCCTGACATCCTCATCAGAGCCCACCCCTCCTCCTAGTTTAGTGTCGTCAGCGAATTTGGAAATATTGCATCCAATTCCCTGATCCAGATCATTTATATATATTGTGAACAGCTGGGGTCCCAGGACAGATCCTTGCGGCACCCCGCTGGTCACTGCCTGCCACTCCGAAAACGAGCCGTTTATTCCAACTCTCTGTTTTCTATCCGCCAGCCAGTTCTCTATCCACGTTAATACTTTGCCCCCAATCCCATGAGCCTTAATTTTGCATGATAATCTTTTGTGTGGAACCTTATCGAAGGCTTTCTGGAAGTCAAGGTACACCACATCCACTGGCTCTCCCCCATCTATTCTACCAGTTACCTCCTCAAAAAATTCCAGCAGATTAGTCAAACACGATTTACCCTTTGTAAATCCATGTTGACTCTGTCCGATCCTTTCCCCATTTGTCAAGTGCTCCGCTATTTTATCCTTAATAATGGACTCTAGCATTTTGCCCACAACCGATGTAAGGCTTACTGGTCTATAATTCCCTGCTTTCTCTCTACCCCCCTTTTTAAATATTGGGGTAACATTAGCTACCCTCCAATCCACGGGTACTGTTCCCGAGTCAATGGAGTTCCGGAAGATGATCCTTAGAGCATCTGCTATCTCCAGGGCCACCTCCTTAAGTACCCTAGGATGTAGTTTATCAGGCCCTGGGGTCCTGACAGGGTGGATGTGGAGAGGATGTTTCCTCTTGTGGGAGAATCTAGAACTAGGGGTCACTGTTTAAAAATAAGAGGTCGCCCATTTAAGACAGAGATGAGGAGAACATTTTTCTCATGGAGGGTCGTGAGTCTTTGGAACTCTCTTCCTCAGAGGGCGGTGGAAGCAGAGTCTTTGAATGTTTTTACGGCGAAGGTAGATAGATTCTTGATAAGCAAGGGGGTGAAAGGTTATCGGGGGTAGGCGGGAATGTGGAGTAATCAGATCAGCCATGATCTTATTGAATGGCGGAGCAGGCTCGAGGGGCCGAGTGGCCTACTGCTCCTAATTTGTATGTTCATATGTAAAATTGAGTTCATAAAATGTGTTGCTAATGCCGAGGCCAAAAGAGGTCAGTTTTGCTTTTCAGGTTCGAGAGTTAGAATCCTGGCCAGGAATGAAGTGGTCCTCAATAAACAGAGTGTGCTGTAGAGAGCCTGAAAAAAAGGCTTCATTTTCCATATTGCTTCAAGAGACTTTGTACCATTTGACCATTTTTCTTCACTTCTTCATTATAAGATTCAAGAGAATAATGAACCCTTGTAGTCATTTTTCAAGACATTTACGGTTTGATTATTGCATTCATCTTATATATATTCTGTTCCTGGCGCTAATTTAAAATGAGAGAATGCTGGCAACACACAACAGGGCAGCCAGGATCTGTGGAGAAGCAAAGACACATTGACGGTTTGGGCAGAGCTTCCCTTCAGAACTGACAGGCAAGCATTTTCATAGAAATAGAAAAAAAGGAGAGGAGAGAAGCTCCATGCCCAAAGAGGAAATTATTGTAACTTGTTCAAAAGAATAGCAGGAGATTGTTAGATGAGGTAAAAGATGATCTCAGTCAGGCAATAGGAAGAAGCGTTAAAGAAATTAAAGAAGCTAAAAGAACGTACAACTAGCTAAGACAGCAAGAGCTCCAGCTAAAACAACAACAACTTGCATTTACATAGCGCCTTTAACATAGTAAAACGTCCCAAGGCGCTTCACAGGAGCGATTATCAAACAAAATTTGACACCGAACCCCATAAGGAGTTATTAGGAGAGGAGATCAAAGAGGAAGGTTTTAAGGAGCGTCTTAAAGGAGGAGAGAGCGAGGTAGAGAGGTGGAAAGTTTTAGGGAGGGAATTCCAGAGCTTAGGGCCCCGGCAGCTGATGGCACGGCCGGCAATGGTGGAGCGATTAGAATTGGGGATGCGCAAGAGGACAGAGTTGGAGGAGCGCCGAGTTCTCGGAAAAAGGTGAGTAAATAGGGGAAATTATAAACAAAAAGTCCTGACAAAATACAGTGGGATACCCAATCCTAAAAAGAGGAGAAAAAAAAGCAGGTCATCACGAAGATCACGGATTCCCTGACAGCCCTGAATCTCTCCACCCCAAATGTCAATCATCCTCGCCTGCCCCAGATACCAACTGACGCTCCCCAACTTACCAGCCCACCCTGTTGTAGCTGAGGTCCACGGTGACTAACGTCAATGCTCAAGCCAGCGTGGTACAGAGTGCTCAGGGGAAATATAAGACACTGTTCCGGAAACTTGCGTTGAGCTTGGTTGGAACAGCGTGGGAGGCCAAAAACAACGAGATAAAAATGGGAATGGAAGGAGGAATAAAGTGGTCAGCCAATCAGCTCACAGTTGCAGACAGTGCAGAGGTGTGCGGGACAGCATTCAGTCTCTCGTGTGTTGGCGAGACCACATTTTGAGCACTGAATACCGAATATTAGTTTAGAGGAAGTACACTTAAATTTACGTCTCTTACAGAAGGAGAGGGAATGGATTTTAAATATAGCCTAGCAACCAGCAGCTAAAAAGTGACAGAGCCAATTTATGTATATTTTCTTTTAATTTCTGAAAATATAAATTTTTTGCGCTGGAGTTTGGCATTTTAACATATATACAGCTCAATATTCAGGAGAGTGTTTAGCTGTTGAGAACCACAAACTCTTGGGGCTAGAAATTCTGTATCGCCCCGTTTGGGACGCTAACTTTTGAAAAGTAGGAGAAGTAGCGCCAGGCGCTAATGATTCTCTCCTGCTGGGAAATTCAGCTTTAGCGCTCCAAGAGGGAAGTGGAGCGTTAAATCAAGAGCTAACCACTTCTCCTAGGGCGCTAAAGTCTGAGAGTGGGGCGGTAGCGGCAGAGCGCTGAACAATTTGGAGCGCATCACTAATGGCATCAGAGGCTGCTTCCCTCGCTTAAAGGGAAGGGCCAGTGATGGTGCACAACCTACTTGTCAGCAGTTCTGCATTGCTAGGCGACCTGCGTGACTGCCATTACAGCCCCAAACACTCTCACAAAGTGGAGGGCTCGGACATCTCGCAGCAATGAAACATCAAAAACTGTGAGCAGGCACCAGACTCGTGGCAATATTAAAGGTTGGCCGACCTGAAAACCATTGCCTTTAATTAGCGCTCTCCAAGTGGCCAGCCGAGTTGACAACGCCTCCTCTCCCTGCCGTTGTTCACGGCCGGCGATACAGCAGGGGGCTGGGTTGGGGGGGGGCGCAGATGGGAGGTCATTTCACATCCGGGGCGGTAACGGGGCGCTGAGCACTTGATGACATCACGATCTACGAGGCGCTCGAGGCCCGGGCCGGTAAGAGTTAGCGCCAGCGTTAAACCGGCACTGAAGATTGCGGGCGTCGCAGCATTCGCCGCGCCCGGTCGCTAACCCCTTAGCGTCCCGTAAGCGCCAACCCTCCCCAGGCGCTAACGGGAGGCACTAACCAACCAAATTTCTCCTCCTATAATCTTTTAAAGTCACTCTGGGCCACAGTCTTAAAACTCAGAAGCGTACATTTGGTAGATAAACAACCGGCAGTTTGTCCACTGTCAGCTTTTCCCACAATAGAATTCAAAGGAATGAAGTTAAACAAAAGACTGCATATCGTTCAAATAAAATTCATTTTCTTTCATATTTTGAGATGGTGGAAAAAAGCATCAGGAAGTCGTCTGAATAGATACTTCTGACAAGTCCATTCGAGTAAATCGAGATGCTTATCCTACCTGTATATAGTTAAGGGTGTCAATCATTTCAAAGTTGGGTCTTTACTGGCTTCTGCCAATTCTTTCGCAATGTGTTCAAGCGCCTCTCAATTCTTTTTTATCTTCAGACTCAACTCGCCTCTCCTCTTCTGCAATAGGCTTCAGATGATCATAGATGACACCGACCAGCAATGCTGCATCGGTAGGCATCTTGATGAGAGGCGACACCGGAGGAACACCATAGTGACCGTCGCCGGGCCGACAGGAAGTTTTGTTTCAACGTTGACAGCAGTGGAGCGAATTCCTTTTCAGCATGTAAATAAGCCTGGGTCAAAAGGTTTGTGTGGCTAGAATTGCAAAATATAAATATTTTGGGACAAAGGAGATTCCCAAGAGTAGCCGACAGCTACAATGGCGGTACAGCAATTTATTTATTTTAAATAAAAGAAAGTCTTGCATTTCTGTAGCGCCTGTCATGATCTCAGGACGTCCCAAAGCGCTTTAAAGCCAATGAAGTACTTTTTGAAGTGCAGTCACTGTTGTAATGTGGCAGTCAAGTAGTGCACAGCAAGCTCCCACAAACAGCAATGAAATAAATGACCATCTGTTTTAGGTGTTGGTTGAGAGATAAATTTTGACCAGGACACTGGGAGAACTCCCTTGCTCTTTTATGTCCACCCGAGAGATCTGACGGGCCCTCGGTTTAACATCTCGTCCAAAGGATGGCACCCCCGACAGTGCAGCACTCCTTCAGGACCACACTGCAAGTATCAGCCTAGATTTATGTGTTCAAGTCTCTGGAGTGGGAAGTGAACCCACAACCTTCTGACTCAGAGGCGAGAGTGTTACCCATTGAGCCACAGCTGACACCTAGGGGGTAATTTTAACCCCCCCCCAACCACGATGGGCAGGAGCGGGTTGGGGTGGGTTAAATCGGCAAATAAGCAAAACCCTAACCCAAGCCGCCGCCAATGCGCCTACTTCCGTTTTAACCGCGGCGGGTTTGGGGGCGTCTGAGTAATGCACTCTGGAGAGATGGGTCCGTTATTATAATATGTTGATGAGGCTCCTTTCCTCAGATTTTGGCAACCATTTGAATTTAACGCTGGCTGGCCAGGTTTTCCAGGACTCGGGAAACCCGGCAGCTGAAGGGAAGTGGGTGCTGTCGCATCCAGCGCTGCTTGTGGGCCAGGAGGAGCAGGAGTGCTTCCCCCACACCGCCCGAACCCTCAAGCAAATCCTCTACCAGGTTCGACCGCTTCCCCTCCCCACCACCCCCAATCCTGCGAGCTCTCCCGGTCCCCCGCACCCTCCTGGTTGCCTGTCCAACTCCTCGGGCTGTCGGGTGGGAAACGGAGTAAAAAAGTTATAATGAAGTGCTACTGTTAATTTCCTCCCAGCAAACGCGCACTCCCCCTCCCCACCTCCCCATAAGTAGCAGGGCCCCAATCTTGGCGGCAGGGGAAATTCATTTTAGTACCGACAGATTTAAAGTGTAAAATATGAATTTTGAATTCATTATAAATAATGTTGAGCATGGAAAATACTATCAATTTGCAACTTCTAGGATTAAGGCTGTAAGAGGCTCAGGACTTTACCTGAAGATAATAGCACTGTAAGATTGGTAGCTGTTGGAAATATGGATAAGCAAGCATTACTTAGAAGCTGGCATGATTTCAGCATTACCAAGTCACAAAGAATGGCAAAAGCACCACACAGAAGCTAAGTGTGACAATAAGAAGTGCCAAGAATATTAATATATTATTAGAGGCTAGGTATTCTGCAGTGAGTGTCTCACCTGCTGACTCCCCAAAGCCTTTCCACCATCTACAAGGCACAAGTAAGGAGTGTGATGGAATACTCTCCACTTGCCTGGATGAATGCAGCTCCAACAACACTCAAGAAGCTCGACACCATCCAGGACAAAGCAGCCCACTTGATTGGCACCCCAACCACCACCTTAAACATTCACTCCCTCCACCAGTGACTGCAGTGTGTACCATCTACAAGATGCACTGCAGCAACTCACCAAGGCTCCTTTGGCAGCACCTCCCAAACCCGTGACCTCTACCACCTAGAAGGACAAGGGCAGCAGGTGCATGGGAACACCACCAGCTTCAAGTTCCTCTCCAAGCCACACACCATCCTGACTTGGAAATATATCGCCGTTCTGTCATCGTTGCTGGGTCAAAGTCCTGTAACTCCCTCCCGAACAACACTGTGGGAGTACCTTCACCACATGGATTGCAGTGGTTCAAGAAGGCAGCTCACCACCATCTTCTCAAGGGTAATTAGGGATGGGCAATAAATGCTGGCCTTGCCAGCGATGCCCACATCCCATGAATGAATAAAGAAAACGTTAAAAAATACATATATTGGGGGAATTCTCCTTCATAATCCCAGCTGACAGTGGGCGAGATCGCAGTAGAAACTGTTGGAAAATTTGGGTGGTGAGGTCTACCACTGCCTCATTGCCTGACTAGAATTTTCCTCCCCCTGTTCCTTCTGGGGGATGATGTGGATGATGATTTGTACCACATTAAACGATGGTATGAAGCATAGCATCCCGGTGGATTTCCTTGCTCCCCACCACACTTACTGTTGCTTCTAAGGGCTGCAATGTGGAAGGTGGTGGAAGACTTTGGAAAGCAGTGATAAATACCCAAATGGAGGGAGAGGGCCTTGTAGTGGCCTTGTAGTCTCCCTCCAAATGACTCCAGAGACTTCACTGTTGAAGACTCTGAGCTTGTTCTGATCTTCAGGGCACTTCTGCTCCTTTAAGTCCCTTGTCAGGTCTTCTGGTGGTAGCATCCCCACTGCAGCACTGCCAGAATTTCCCCACTGGGCACTGGGGCTCCCTCTTGATGGCAGGAGCCCACCTATCGAAGCCCCAACTGAAGAAAATGGATTGGGATTGGGGCAGATGTCAAGTACCACTCTACCAAAACTCTGCCCTAAGGAAAATCCAGGCCAATGTTTGTTACAGCTGTAGGAGTTCGCAAAATCCCCTCAGCCCCTGAAGATCGGGAAAATCGCACACTTAAAGATTGTACATTTTATTAAAGGATGTACTCATGAGTTTAGAACGGTTTAAATTGCCCAGGAATAAAAATATCCGTCCTACCGCATGGCCAAGGACAAAGGAAGGGAGGGGAGTAAAAGAAAAGACAGCCATCCGTGGCTTAGTAAAGTAATAAAGGATAGTATCCGACTGAAAACAAGGACATATAAAGTAGCCAAATCTAGTGGGAGGATAGAAGATTGGGAAGCATTTAAAAGCCAGCAAACAATAACTAAAAGATTAATTAAGAAAGGGAAGATAGATTATGAAAGTAAACTAGCAAAAAATATAAAAACAGATAGCAAGAGTTTCTACAGCTACATAAAAAGCAAAAGGGTGGCTAAAGTGAACGTTGGTCCCTTAGAGGATGAGACCGGAAAACTAGTGGTGGGGAACATGGAGATGGCAAAGTCGCTGAACAAATATTTTGTCTCAGTCTTTACAGTAGAGGACACTAAAAATATCCCAACACTGGACAAACAGGGGGCAATAGGGGGGGGGGAGGAGCTAAACACGATTAAAATCACTAAGGAGATGGTACTCGGTAAAATAATGGGGCTTAAGGCGGATAAATCCCCCGGACCTGATGACTTACATCCTAGGGTCTTGAGAGAAGTGGATGCATTGGTGATTATTTTCCAAAACTCCCTGGACTCAGGAAAGGTCCCGGCAGATTGGAAAACTGCTAATGTAACACCCTTATTTAAGAAGGGAAGTAGACAAAAAGCTGGAAACTATAGACCAGTTAGCCTAACATCTGTGGTTGGCAAAATGTTGGAGTCCATTATTAAGGAAACAATAGCAGAGCATTTGGATAAACATAATTTAATAAGACAGAGTCAGCATGGTTTTATGAAGGGGAAGTCATGTTTGACAAATTTGCTCGAATTCTTTGAGGATGTCACATACAGGGTGGATAAAGGGGAACCAGTGGATGTAGTGTATTTGGACTTCCAAAAGGCATTTGACAAGGTTCCACACAAAAGATTACTGATCAAGATAAAAAATCACGGGATTGGGGGTAATATACTGGCATGGGTGGAAGATTGGCTATCTAACAGAAAACAAAGAGTTGGGATAAATGGTTCGTTCTCGGGCTGGCAATCAGTAACTAGTGGTGTTCTGCAGGGGTCAGTGCTGGGACCCCAACTCTTTACAATCTATATTAACGATTTGGAGGAAGGGACCAAGTGCAACATATCCAAGTTTGCCGACGATACAAAGATGGGAGGGAAAGCAGTGAGTGAGGAGGACATAAAAAAAACCTGTAAAAGGACATAGACAGGCTAAGTGAGTGGGCAGAGATTTGGCAGATGGAATATAATATTGGAAAGTGTGAGGTTATGCACTTTGGCAGAAAAAATCAAAGAGCAAGTTATTATCTAAATGGAGAGAAACTGCAAAGTGCTACAGTACAAAGGGATCTGGGGGTCCTGGTGCATGAAACACAAAAAGTTAGTATGCAGGTGCAGCAGGTGATCAGGAAGGCCAATGGAATCTTGGCTTTTATTGCAAGGGGGATGGAGTATAAAAACAGGGAAGTCTTGCTGCAGTTATACAGGGTATTGGTGAGGCCACACCTGGAATACTGCGTGCAGTTTTGGTTTCCATATTTAAGAAAAGATATACTTGCTCTCGAGGCAGTTCAGAGAAGGTTCACTCGGTTGATTCTGGAGTTGAGGGGGTTGACGTATGAGGAAAGGTTGAGTAGGTTGGGCCTCTACTCATTGGAGTTCAGAAGAATGAGAGGCGATCTTATCGAAACATATAAGATTGTGAGGGGGCTTGATCGGGTGGATGCGGTGAGGATGTTTCCACTGATGGGTGAGACTAGAACTAGGGGGCATAATCTTAGAATAAGGGGCTGCCCTTTCAAAACTGAGATGAGGAGAAACTTCTTCACTCAGAGGGTAGTAAATCTATGGAATTTGCTACCCCAGGGAGCTGTGGAAGCTGCAACATTAAATAAATTTAAAACGGAGATAGACAGTTTCCTAGCAGATAAGGGAATTAGGGGTTACGGGGAGAGGGCAGGGAAGTGGACGTGAGTCTAGATTCGGATCAGCCATGATCCTATTGAATGGCGGAGCAGGCCCGAGGGGCCGTATGGCCTACTCCTGCTCCTACTTCTTATGTTCTTATGTTCTTATATAAAGGACTTGGAAGCAGCTCGTGTGTGTCTGTGAAAAGGGGAGGATCAAAGATGGCTGACTAAACTGCCAATCAAAGGCAGTTTGGGAGTTCCCTCCCTGCAGAGGAAATCGATGTTTGTTTACAGAAACTGCTACTTTGTGTACACAAAGGATTATCCACTTCAGACTGTGGTTTCAGTGACCACAAGACAATGGGTTTCTGTTTACACTCCTCCGAAACTGTCTACATAGTAATACAACTCCATTCAAAACCCATCAGGATGAATGAAGACACATTTAAACTGCAGTTTTACATTCAAGGCTCAGCACAGACATTTGAAAAGAGACACTTAAACTGAGAAAAGGAACAGTTTAAAATTGAATGAGTTTGGATGAATCACCCATTACTGGACAATAGGGCAGTTGGATCCCTTTTGTTTTAGCCCAGAAACCTCCGGATCTGGGCGGGAACATTTCGGCCCCAAAATTGGGGTATAAGAGATAGCTTCCCAGAAGCATCTCTCTCTCTCTGGCCTGCCTCCATGTGCCCTCTACAGCGTGGGAGTCTGTCTGAAGAAGTAAAACACCAGCAGTTTGCTTTTAAAACACTGGGGTGTTTCTTTACTTCAGGGCAGTGAAGATCTCGTAGGGCATGGAGCTGGCATTGCAGTGGTGAGCATATATTTTTCTGGCCTTCCACAAGGCAACTTAGGATAGGCATAAGGGTGGGAGCAAAGTGGGGATTTTGTTAGAAATTGTGATTTTAGTCGTTTTCCCTCATTGTGTCCATTTTTCCTCCCCTATTTAAGCAATTTTAGCGTGATTACTTTGATCGTGTGGTGTAGTTTTTTTTGTTTTAATAAAATTTGACTTTCTTGCATCCAGACCATTTGTCCGTTTTAATATATCATTAATAATTACAAGTTCCTCCAGTCAGAACTGGAAGGAGGGGTTTAGCAATTCGAAACCGCTGATTGGAATTGGTCACAGTGCAGTGGCAAAAAGGCTGCCTGACCAGGTAAATTACTGTAAACCAGGTGAAGGATGCCCCCCTACACAGCTCGACACCATCCAGGGCAAAGCTGCCCACTTGATTGGCACCCCATCCAACACCTTAAACATTCACTTCCTGCACCAACGGTGTACCGTGGTTGCATTGTGTACCATCTACAAGATGCACTGCAGCAACTCGCAAAAGGACTCTTCGGCAGCACCTCCCAAACCCGCGACCTCTTCCACCTAGAAGGACAAGGGCAGCAGGCGCATGGGAACACCACCACCTCCAAGTTCCCCTCCAAGTCACACACCATCCCGACTTGGAGATATATCGACATTCCTTCATCGTCGCTGGGTCAAAATCTTGGAATGAATAAATTAAAAAAACATAGTAGAAGGTTCTTGTTGTTATAAAATAGCATATCAGCAATAGCAATTTTGCATTTATATAGCATCTATAGCATAGAACAATGTCCCATTGCACTTCATTGAGGTTATTCTGCCCTTGCAGCGCGTTCCTATGCAGAGCTAGACAGGTAGCTAACAACTTGATATCTTCCCATAAAAATCACAAGGTTTGACTTTTCTTGTAAACCTTACTGAAAGATTCTTATTGTGAAACTGAAATACAATACAGAAATGGAAGCACACATTAGTATACAAGCACATAACTGATATGCATACACAAATTTAGGTAAGCCTGAGCAACACAGTACATTTGGCATGTAACTTACCAAAACACATGGAAACACAGCTTACTGTGAATATACATTTAGCAAACTGAAAGGCATTCTCTTTAAATTAGCCCTGTACATAGTGCATCAAAATACAGCTACAAGTTAACCAGCTAGACAGAGAGCGAGCACTTCACGGCTAGCGGTGTAAGTTTGCTTACAGAGAAAAGTTACAAACTAAACATTTTCTGCAAAATATAGTGTACACTAATCATCTATAACATTCTCAAGTACTTACAGACAAATAGTGTCCAAGGCTGGAGCGTGGCAAGAATATAACTTCCCAGACCATGTGTGGCTGCAGGCCTGTGATATACAGTAGTTTACTTTACTGCACTTTACTGCGCTTACTGCACTTTACTGCACATTACTGCAGTTGCTAGGTACCAAATATCCACTAGGTGGCGGCACACAATGGAAATCGACCCAAATTACTCAAACCCCTGAATTAACTGGAAAACTAACATAAATTCCTAAAGAAAGGCAGCACAGAGGTACAATCAGACAAAAACAGACCCTATGCCAAAGAAGGAGCTATCAGGAGTGGTGACCAAAAGCTTGTCAAAGAGGTGGATTTTATGGAATGTCTTAAAGGATGAGAAGGAGGTAGAGAAGTGGAGTGGTTTAAGGAGGGGATTCCAAGAGAGTGGAGCCGAGGCAGCTAAAGTTATGGACGCCAACAGTGGGCCGAAGGGAGGGAAGATGCAAAGAGGCCGGAGACAGAGGAATGGAGAATTTGGAGAGGGGTGGGTGCAAGTGGTAGGGCTGTAGGAGGTTACAGAGATAGGAAGGGGTTACACCATGAATGGATTTAAACACCAGGATGATAATTTTAACTTTGAGGTGTTGAGGGGCCAGGAGTCAATGTAGGTCAGCAAGGACAGAGATGATGGCTGGGTGGGACTTGGTGCAAGATAGGGTACAAGCAGCAAATCTTTGGACGAGATGAAGCTTATGGCGGGTGGAGGATGGAAGATCAATCAGCAGAGCATCGAAACATGGAATCATAGAAATTTACGGCACGGAAGGAGGCCATTCGGCCCACCATGTCTGTGCCGGTCGAAAAAGAGCTATCCAGCCTAATCCCACTTTCCAGCTCTTGGTCCATAGCCTTGTAGGTTACAGCGCTTCAAGTGCATATCCAAGTACTTTTTAAATGTGATGAGGGTTTCTGCCTCTACCACCCTTTCAGGCAGCGAGTTCCAGACCCCCACCACCCTCTGGGTGAAAAAAGTTCTCCTCAACTCCCCTCTAATCCTGCTACCAATTACTTTATATCTATGCCCCCTGGTTATTGAACTCTCTGCTAAGGGAATTATTTTTTATTCGTTCCTGGGATGTGGGCATCGCTGGCAAGGCCAGCATTTATTGCCCATCTCTAATTGCCCTTGAGAGGGTGGTGGTGAGCCGCCTTCTTGAACTGCTGCAGTCCGTGTGGTGAAGGTACTCCCACAGTGCTGTTAGGGAAGGAGTTCCAGGATTTTGACCCAGCGACGATGAAGGAACGGCGATATTTTTCCAAGTCAGGATGGTGTGACACTTGGAGGGGAACTTGCAGGTGATGGTGTTCCCATGTGTCTGCTGCCCTTGTCCTTCTAGGTGGAAGAGGTTGCGGGTTTGCGGGGTGCTGCCGAACAAGCCTTAACGAGTTGCTGCAGTGCATCTTGTAGATGGTATACACAGCAGCCACGGTACGCCGGTGGTGGAGGGAGTGAATGTTTAAGGTGGTAGATTGGGTGCCAATCAAGTGGGCTGCTTTGTCCTGGATGGTGTCGAGCTTCTTGAGTGTTGTTGGAGCTGCAATCATCCAGGCAAGTGGAGAGTATTCCATTACACTCCTGACTTGTGCCTTGTAGATGGTGGAAAGGCTTTGTGGAGTCAGGAGGTGAGACACTCGCAGCAGAATACCTAGCCTCTGACCTGCTCTTGCAGTCACAGTATTTATGTGGCTGGTCCAGTTAAGTTTCTGATCAATGGTGACCCCCAAGATATTGATGGTGGGGGATTCGGTGATGGTAATGCCGTTGAATGTCAAGGGGAGGTGGTTAGACTCTCGCTTGTTGGAGATAGTCATTGCTGGCACTTGTGTGGCACGAATGTTACCTGCCACTTATCAGCCCAAGCCTGACTGTCATTCAGGTCTTGCTGCATACGGGCATGGACTGCTTCATTATCTGTCGAGTTGCGAATGGCGCTGAACACTGTGCAATCATCAGCGAACATCCCCACTTCTGACCTTCTGATGGAGGGAAGGTCATTGGTGAAGCAGCTGAAGATGGTTGGGCCTAGGACACCACCCTGAGGAACTCCTGCAGCGATGTCCTGGGGTTGAGATGATAGACCTCCAACAACTACCACCATCTTCCTTTGTGCTAGGTATGACTCCAGCCAGTGGAGAGTTTTCCCCCTGATTCCCATTGACTTCAATTTTACTCGGGCTCCTTGATGCCACACTCAGTCAAATGCTGCCTTGATGTCAAGGGCAGTCACTCTCACCTCACCTCTGGAATTCAGCTCTTTTGTCCATGTTTGGATCAAGGCTGTAATGGGGTCTGGAGCCGAGTGATCCTGGCAGAACCGAAACTGAGCATCGGTGAGCAGGTTATTGGTAAGTAAGTGCACTGTTGATGACAACTTCCATCACTTTGCTGATGATTGAGAGTCGGCTGATGGGGCGGTGATTGTCCGGATTTGATTTGTCCTGCTTTTTGTGGACAGGACATACCTGGGCAGTTTTCCACATTGTCAGGTAAATGCCAGTGTTGTAGCTGTACAGGAACAGCTTGGCTAGAGGCGCAGCTAGTTCTGGAGCACAAGTCTTCAGCACGGCAGCTGAGATTGTAAGATTTGCAAAATTTGTGCATTTCCCCGAAGGTTATTATCGATAAAAGGGAACCTGCGTGGACATTTCTTTTGAAATTAAAAAGGGTACGCAAGATGGCGTCCGTGCCTCGTGGCAGAAAGCCTACGGGTCTCCAAAATGGATTCTGCAGCCCAGGCAGTTTGGGGTAAATCGAAACTAAGGCTGCAGGTTTCCTGTGAAAAGAACTTTGTGTTTTGGGACCCAGACAAACTGTGAATTATGTATTAGGCCGAATTAGAGGCAGATCTAAATTCAATGAGGCCTACAGTTAAAGCCATCAAACAGTCTGCATATATAATCGGAAACAGATTAAACACATCCATCGAGACTGGACCAGCCCATCAAGGACTTTCAGGACAATACGAGTCAATTATTGAGCCGATAGATGCAATTACTGGCCATCTAAAAACCGTCAGTATAGATTGCTACCATTATTTTAACTAGCCCGCCAAAATTAAAACAAAGAACTAACCTGATTTGACGCGCAGATAAGCGTTTTTCAACGAAGGTATAGCTGAAGGCCCCCAGGTAGCAATCGGAAGAAGAAGGAACTCCTGCTTTCTCTCCTGCTGCTCTGCTGCTGTCGGTACTGCCGCTCCCCGGCTCTTCGACCCCTCGCCCTCGTGGCTGCCGCTCTTCCCCCATCCCGCGCTTACCCCCTGGCCTTTGCCCATGCTCTCTCCAACTCCATCGGGACTCGCCCCGACACCGGGTCGGGCGAACACGGGCAATTCAGGCCAGGCGAAGCTGGACGCGACGAAGGGAGGAGGAGGGTAGACCACCCGGGGAAGGCCAACTGAGGGTAGACTTCGAATCATCGGGCCTTCAGCCTCAGCTGGCCTGTGACTATCTTCATGCAAACTCAAGCTGTCGGCGAAGAATCATCCCTGCAAGGTAAAGTACCCAAGCAGAGACTGTAACTTTGGGGTACTCGAACTTGGACAATGCTCTTGCAGCACCCGGAGCCCACGTGACGACGGCAGGCTCCAGAGACCACCAAGAGCGAACCCTGAGCCCAACTGCTGTTTTGAGTCTAACAAACCCTTTTGATTGGTGAGCATGAATTATGACCCCTCATAGATTAACCTAGTTAGGTGTAGGGGGTGGGATAAGGATAAGGGGATTGTTAAGATAGTTGTTTTCCCTCGATGTGCCGTGTGTTCCCCATTCCCTGTATAAATATGGTATTATTATGACCCTCTTGAAAATTTTGCCTGTAGAAGTGTACACTAATAATTTTCCATAAGATTGTATTGAGTTTTCCTCTTCAATAAAATCTTGGTTTTGTTTTCATCCAACCACCTGTCTACTCGCGTCTTCTCTGTATCGCTGCCTGTATCTAAGTCTGGTGTCCAGAACCCAGGGGGCAAGCGATTCGAACAGCTCAAGGAAGGTAGTCAGAGGCAAAGCTGACTGACCCGAACACGCCTGTGCAAAACCCCCTACAGGATGTTGTCGGGGCCCACAGCCTTTGCTGTATCCAGTGCGCTCAGCTGTTTCTTGATATCACGTGGAGTGAATCGAATTGGCTGAAGACTGGCTTCTGTGATGGGGAGACCTCAGGAGTAGGCTGATATGGATCATCCACTCGGCACTTCTGGCTGAAGATGGTTGCAAATGCTTCAGCCATATCTTTTACATAAGAACATAAGAACATAAGAAATAGGAGCAGGAGTAGGCCAATCGGCCCCTCGAGCCTGCTCCGCCATTCAATAAGATCATGGCTGATCTGATCCTAACCGCCAATCCACTATCACAGAACCATCTCCTGAATCTAACAGAATTAGACACACGAAATAGGAGCAGGATCAGGCTACACGGCCCCTGGGCCCGCTCCACTACGCACAGGGCCATGACCGATCCGAACCTAGACTCATGTCCAAATTCCTGCCTGCTCCCCGTAACCCTTAATTCCCTTTACTTCTAGGAAACTGTCTATTTCTGTTTTAAATTTATGTAATGATGTAGCTTCTACAGCTTTTTGGGGCAGCATATTCCATGGACCTACCACCCTCTGAGTGAAGTAGTTCCTCCTCATCTCAGTTTTGAAAGAGCAGGCCCTTATTCTAAGACTATGCCCACTAGTTCTAGTTTCACCCATCATCGGGAACATCTTCCCCGCATCCACCCGATCCAACCCCTTCACAATCTTATATGTTTCAATAAGATCGCCTCTCATTCTTCTGAACTCCAATGAGTAGAGTCCCAATCTACTCAACCTCTCCTCATATGTCCATCCCCTCATCCCCGGGATTAACCGAGTGAACCTTCTTTGTGCTGACTCGAGAGCAAGTATGTCCTTTCTTAAGTATGGACACCAAAACTGTACGCAGTATTCCAGGTGCGGTCTCACCAATACCTTGTACAACTGAAGCAATACCTCCCTATTTTTATATTCTATCCCCCTAGCAATGAAAGCCAACATTCCATTGGCCTTCTTAATCACTTGCTGCACCTGCATACTAACCTTTTGAGTTTCGTGCACCAGGACCCCCAGATCCCTTTGTACTTCAGTACTTTCCAGTTTCTTGCCATTAAGATAATAACTTGCTCTACGATTTTTCCTGCCAAAGTGCATAACCTCACACTTTCCAGTATTGTATTCCATCTGCCAAATCTCTGCCCACTTACTTAGCCTGTCTATGTCCCCTTGCAGGTTTTTTACGTCCTCCTCACTCACTACTTTCCCTCCCATCTTAGTATCATCTGCAAACTTTGATATGTTACACTCGGTCCCCTCCTCCAAATCGTTAATATAGATTGTAAAGAGTTGGGGACCCAGCACTGACCCCTGCGGAACACCACTAGTTACTGATTGCCAGTCTGAGAATGAACCATTTATCCCAACTCTCTGCCTTCTGTTAGATAGCCAATCCTCTATCCACGCCAGAATATTACCCCCAATCCCGTGATTCTTTATCTTAAGCAATAATCTTTTGTGTGGCACCTTGTCAAATGCCTTTTGGAAGTCTAAATACACTACGTCCACTGGTTCCCCTTTATCCACCCTATACGTTACTTCCTCAAAGAACTCCAGCAAATTTGTCAAACATGACTTCCCCTTCATAAAACCATACTGACTTTGTCCTATTAAATTATGATTATCCAAATGTCCTGTTACTGTCTCCTTAATAATGGACTCCAAAAGTTTACCTACCACAGATGTTAGGCTAACCGGTCTATAGTTTCCAGCCTTCTGTCTACTGCCCTTTTTAAATAAGGGTGTTACATTAGCAGTTTTCCAGTCTGCCGGGACCTTTGCCAAGTCCAGGGAGTTTTGGAAAATTATTACCAATGCATCCACAATCCCTACCGCCACTTCCCTCAAGACCCTAGGATGTAAGCCATCAGGTCCAGGTGATTTATCTGCCTTGAGTCCCATTATTTTACCGAGTACCACTTCCTTAGTGATTTTGATCGTGTTTAGCTCCTCCCCCCCTTTAGCCCCCTGTTTGTCCAGTGTTGGGATATTCTTAGTGTCTTCTACTGTAAAGACTGATGTAAAATATTCACTCAGTGTTTTTGCCATCTCCATATTTCCCACCATTAATTTCCCGGTCTCATCCTCTAAGGGACCAACATTTACTTTAGCCACCCTTTTTCTTTTTATATAACTATAAAAACTCTTACTATCTGTTTTTATATTTTTTGCTAATTTACTTTCATAATCTATCTTCCCTTTCTTAATCAATCTTTTTGTTATTTTTTGCTGTCTTTTAAAGTTTTCCCAATCCTCTATCCTCCCACTAGATTTGGCTACCTTATATGCCCTTGTTTTTAGTCGAATACTATCCTTAATTTCTTTACTTAGCCACGGATGGCTGTCTTTTCTTTTACACCCTTTTCTTCTCAGTGGAATGTATATTTTTTGGAAGTTGTAAAATAACTCCTTAAATGTACACCACTGATCATGTATCGTCTTACCCTTTAATCTATTTTCCCAATCCACTCTACTCAATTCCGCTCTCATACCTTCATAGTCTCCTTTATTCAAGCTTAGCACGCTTGTTTGAGATCCAACCTTCTCACCCTCTAATTGAATATGGAATTCAACCATGTTATGGCCACTCATTCCAAGGGGATCCTTTACTAGGACATTTTTAATTAATCCCATCTCGTTACACAGGACCAGATCTAAGGTTGTTTGCCCCCTGGTCGGTTCAGTTACATACTGCTCAAGAAACCCATCCCTAATACACTCAATGAACTCATCCTCAAGGCAGCCCTGCCCAATTTGATTTGTCCAATTAATATGATAGTTGAAATCCCCCATAATTATAGATGTTCCCTTATTACAAGCCTCAACTATTTCCTGATTGATACTCCGTCCAACAGATTTGCCACTGTTCGGAGGCCTATAGACTACGCCCACTAGTGTTTTTTTCCCCTTATTATTCCTTACCTCCACCCAAACTGTTTCATTATCCTGATCTTTTGACCCAATATCATTTCTCTGTATTACAGTGATTCCTTCCTTTATTAACATAGCCACCCCACCTCCCCTTCCTTCCTGCCTGTCCTTGCTGATCGTTAAATAACCTGGTATGTTTAATTCCCAGGCATTGTCACCCTGCAGCCATGTTTCTGTAATGGCCACAAGATCATACCCATATGTAGTTATTTGTGCCATTAACTCATCTATTTTGTTACGAATGCTACGTGCATTCAGATAGAGAACTTTCAAAGATGTTTTGTGACACTTAGTTCCTGCTTTTGCCCTTTTTATTACTTTACCTTTTACTCCATACCTTCTGCCCCTTCCTGACATGCTCTGGTTTTTAATTTCCCCACTGCTACCTAAGTCTATGACCTTCTCTGTTGTCATTTTTATTATTTGCGCTCTAGGAACCTCCCCCCCACTAGTTAGTTTAAAGCCCTCTCTACAGCCCTAGTTATATGATCCGCCAGGACTCTAGTCCCAGCACTGGCCAAGTGAAGCCCGTCCCAACGGAACAGCTCCCTCCTGCCCCAGTACTGGTGCCAGTGTCCCAGGAAGCAAAACCCATTTCTCCCACACCAGTCTTTGAGCCACGCATTTAACTCTCTAATTGTATTTGTCCTAGCCAAATTCGCTCGTGGCTCAGGTAATAATCCAGAGATTATTACCCTTGTGGTTCTGCTTTTTAATTTGGCCCCTAGCTGCTCAAACTCCCTCAGCAGAACCTCCTTCCTTGTCCTATCTATGTCGTTGGTACCAACATGGACCACGACAACTGGATCCTCCCCCTCCCACTCCAAGTTTCTCTCCAGTCCAGAGGAGATGTCCTTAACCCTGGCACCGGGCAGGCAACACAGCCTTCGGGACTCTCGCTCTCGGCTGCAAAGAACTCTGTCTATCCCCCTAATGATACTATCCCCTACCAGTACAACATTTCTTTTAACTCCCCCCACTTGAATGGCCCCCTGCTCCACGGTGCTGTGTCCAGGTTGCTCATCCTCCCTGTGTAATGATATCAGCAAATAGAGATGGTATTTGCCTGTTCGATTATGATGCCTTAATAGCATGATTGCACGTATTGATTGCTTGTGCCTGACCAGCAGAGGGCATGTGACCGAGAGAAGCAAGGCAGTTAGTTTAGTTTCGGTTTCGTTCTAGATGCATCACAGCATCATGTCTCCTGTAAAAGCTGTATAAAAGAGTTGAACAAAGCTTTAAATTAAAAGACATTCTCTTTCATAAATGTCTCCTCATTGAAACCACAAAGAAATCAATACATGGTGTCAGAAGTGATTGAAAGAGATGAAGAGAAAAAATCCGAAGTTAAATCAGCTCTCCACAAATTAGCAAGCCAAAAGAGAACATCGTTGGTTACCATTGGAGAATAGCTAACGAAGTGAAAAATGGAAGGTTTACACCCACCGGCAATGCTTCAGTTGACAGGTAATGTGGCTGAAAATTGGAGAAGATTCAAACAACGTGTGGGGTTGTATTTATCAGCAATCGGAGCTGACGAGAAAAGTAATAAACAGAAATCGTCACTGTTCTTACATGTCGTGGGTGATGAAGCGCTGGAGGTGTATAATAACTTCACATTCGTTGCTAATGGAGACAAAATGAAGCTAGATAAAATAATGGAACAGTTTGAGGCCTACTGCATACCTAAACATAACGTGACGTTTGAGAGGCACAGATTTTTCACATGTGTACAGAAAACGGGTGAGACTATTGATCAGTATGTGACTGAACTGAGAAACAGAAGCAAATCATGTGAATTTGGGGGACTGACAGACTCGCTGATAAAAGACAGACTGGTGTGTGGTATTCCAGATAATGGTCTAAGGGAAAGACTGCTAAGAGAGCAAAATCTAGACCTGGGAAAAGCCATAGCACTGTGTAAGGCTACAGAGACTGTGAAGTTGCAGGCAAAGGAGCTGTTCAGTGACAATAGCTGCAACGTGGATGCAGTGAGAAAGAACGGATACAAACCGTTTAACAAAACGAGCGCCAATGTGAAAAAAGAGGCGTGGCCAGCGAACGAAAATGAAAGGGACAATCGAAAGACATGTAGTCGATGCGGTACACAGCATCCACCAAGAAAGTGTCCAGCATATGGTAAAAAATGCAATAGTTGCAACAAGAACAACCATTATGCCCGTTGCTGCAAGAACCAAGCGCAACAAAGCAAGGTCCATACAGTAGATGAGAGCGAGATAGAGGAGTTCTATGTAGATGTTGTGTCTGAAAACAAAAAAGAAGAAAGAGACTGGATGTTGACACTAAAAGTGAATGACATACACATTCCATTTAAATTGGATACTGGAGCACAAGTTAATGTGATATCAGAGACTGATTTTAAGAAAATTAGACCCAGACCAAAGATACATGGAATAAAAGTGAAAGTGACAGGATACTCAGGTACTGATATACCAGTGAAAGGAAGATGCATTGTCAAAGTAACACACAAGGACAGAGAGCACACGTTAGCATTAATCGTGGTGCCAAAGGATGTGCAAGCCATACTAGGTTTAAAAGCCTGTGAGAGACTGAACCTGGTAAAGAGAGTCCTCGTTGTGGAAAGCGAAGGAGAGACAGTCTATGATGAACTGAATGTTGCGTACACACTGGGTAAGCTGATGTATACAGCAGACACGTTGTCCAGAGCTGTTGGCCCAGGAGAGCCCGCAAACACAGTGAAAAGACTGAGGTACAAGGCAAAAGACAGTGGAACTGACTTCTACCAGAGCATGCTTGTATACCGCACAACGCCGCTCGAGTGTGGTATGTCACCAGCCCAACTCCTTATGGGACGTCGGCTAAGGTCAAACCTACCCATCCCGGAGAACCTCCTGAAAACAAAAGAGGGGGAGAAAGTGAGGAAGTTCAACCAAGATCATACACCATTCAAACAGATGAGGGTGCTGTTCTGAGAAGAAATAGAGATAGGAACAGGAGTAGGCCATTCGGCCCTTCGAGCCTGCTCCGCCATTCAATGAGATCATGGCTGATCTTCGTCCGAGATCTTAGCTGATCTTACCAGTTCAGTACCCCGTCCCCGCCTTTCCTCCGTAACCCTTAATCCCCTTAGCCTTCAGAAATATATCCAATTCTCTCTTGAAAATATTTATTGAATTAGCCTTCACAGCCCTCTGTGGCAGGGAATTCCACAGGCTCACCACTCTTTGAGTGAAGAAATTCTTCCTCATCTCTGTTTTAAATGATTTGCCCGCTATTTTTAGACTGTGGCCCCTGGTTCTGTGCTCCCCTGCCATTGGAAACATTCTCTCTGAATTCAGCCTGTCCAGGCCTGCCATAATTTTATATGTTTCGATGAGATCCCCTCTCAATCTTCTAAACTCCAGTGAGTACAAGCCCAAACTATTCAATCTCTCCTCGTAGGTCATTCCCGCCATTCCAGGTATCAGCCTGGTGAATCGCCGCTGCACTCTTTCCATGGCAAGAACATCCTTCCGCAGATGGGGCGACCAAAACTGTACACAATACTCCAGATGCGGTCTCACCAGCACCTTGTACAGCTGTAGTAAGGTATCCCTATTCCTATACTCGAACCCCCTTGATATGAAGGCCAACATACCATTTGCCTTCTTAATCGCCTGTTGCACCTGCATGCTCTCCTTCAGTGACTGGTGCACAAGAACACCCAGGTCCCTCTGCACTTCCCCATCTCCCAATCTATTGCCATTTAGATAATAATCTACCCTCCTGTTTTTACCCCCAAAGTGGATAACCTCGCATTTATCCACATTATAGTGCATCTGCCACGTATCCGCCCATTCCCCCAACCTGTCCAAATCGCACTGTAGCCTCCTGACATCCTCATCAGAGCCCACCCCTCCTCCTAGTTTAGTGTCGTCAGCGAATTTGGAAATATTGCATCCAATTCCCTGATCCAGATCATTTATATATATTGTGAACAGCTGGGGTCCCAGGACAGATCCTTGCGGCACCCCGCTGGTCACTGCCTGCCACTCCGAAAACGAGCCGTTTATTCCAACTCTCTGTTTTCTATCCGCCAGCCAGTTCTCTATCCACGTTAATACTTTGCCCCCAATCCCATGAGCCTTAATTTTGCATGATAATCTTTTGTGTGGAACCTTATCGAAGGCTTTCTGGAAGTCAAGGTACACCACATCCACTGGCTCTCCCCCATCTATTTTACCAGTTACTTCCTCAAAAAATTCCAGCAGATTAGTCAAACACGATTTACCCTTTGTAAATCCATGTTGACTCTGTCCGATCCTTTCCCCATTTGTCAAGTGCTCCGCTATTTTATCCTTAATAATGGACTCTAGCATTTTGCCCACAACCGATGTAAGGCTTACTGGTCTATAATTCCCTGCTTTCTCTCTACCCCCCTTTTTAAATATTGGGGTAACATTAGCTACCCTCCAATCCACGGGTACTGTTCCCGAGTCAATGGAGTTCCGGAAGATGATCCTTAGAGCATCTGCTATCTCCAGGGCCACCTCCTTAATACCCTAGGATGTAGTTTATCAGGCCCCGGGGATTTGTCGGCCTTCAGTCCCCTCAACTTACCCAACACCATATCCCTAGAGATACTAATTTCTGTCAGCTCCTCCCTCTCATTAGTCCCTATGTTTGCCGATATTCCTGGGAGGTTATTTGTGTCCTCCTTTGTGAATACAGAACCAAAGTATGAGTTTAATTGGTCTGCCATTTCCTTATTCTCCATTATATATTCTCCCGAATCGGACTGCAAGGGACCGACTTGGGATTTTACCAGTCTTTTCCTCCTGATATACCGATAAAAGCTTTTGCAGTCTGTCTTTATGTTTGCTGCAAGTTTACTTTCGTATTCTATTTTCCCCTTCCTGATTAATCCCTTTGTCCTCTTTTGCTGTATCCTGTACTGCCCCCAATCTTCCGGTCTGGTGCTTTTTTTTGCCAGTTGATATGCCCTTTTTTTTGATTTTATGCTGTCCCTAATTTCCCTCGTTATCCACGGTTGAGCCACCTTTTTAGGTTTATTTTTATGCCAAACCGGTATAAACATGTTCTGGAATTCTTCCATTCTATCTTTGAATGCTTGCCATTGTCTATCCACTGTCAATCCCCCCAGAAACACCACCCAATCAATCTTACCCAATTCCCGTCTCATACCCTCGTAATTCCCTTTATTTAAGTTCTGGACCTTAGTCTCTGATTCAATTTCCTCACTCTCCATCTCGACTGAGAGCTCGATCATATTATGATCGCTCTGACCCAAGGGGCCTCGTACAAGAAGATTGTTGATAAGTCCCTTCTCATTGCACAATACCCAGTCTAAAATGGCCTGATCTCGAGTCGGCTCCTCGACATATTGGTCCAGATAACCGTCCCGAAAACATTCCAGGAATTCCTCCTCCTCAGAATTTTTACTAATTTGGGTAGTCCAATCAATATGTAAATTAAAGTCACCCATGATGACAGCTGTGCTCTTATCGCACGCTTCTCTAATTTCCCTTTTTATGCCTTCCCTCACCTCCATATTACTATTTGGAGGCCTATATATCACACCCACTAACGTTTTCCTCCCCTTGCTATTTCTCATTTCTACCCATACAGATTCCGTTTCATCCGAGTTAATATCCTTCCTTTCCATTGCATTAATCCCCTCCTTTACCAGCAATGCTACCCCACCTCCCCTACCTTTTTGCCGATCCTTCCTAAATATTGTATATCCCTGGATGTTAAGTTCCCAGCCTTGCCCACCCTGCAGCCACGTTTCTGTAATCCCAATCAAATCATACTTGTTTACCTCTATTTCCACAACTAATTCATCCACCTTGTTCCTAATGCTTCTAGCATTAAGATACAAAGCCTTCAGGCTTGCTTTTTTCACACTCTCATTATGAATTAGTTTGGCCCTTTGTGTTTCTCTCCTTTGCTTATTGCTTCTCACCTTTCTACCATCTATTTCTGACTTCATATGACTTCCCTCTTTTCCACTATCTAGGTTCCCATCCCCCTGCCAAATTAGTTTAAATCCTCCCGAACCGCCCTAGAAAATATTACCCCGAGGACATCGGCTCCCTCACAGTTCGTCGAGATCTTCTCATGGGACCAGCCACAGCAGGTCAAGAGACTGATACTGTTGAACAACCTGATCACACAGCTGAGAACAATCATCTGAGGCAATAACTCAGATTCAAGGACAATCAATCAGAAAATCCTCAAGACACGTGAAGCCTCCTGAGAGACTCATTGAGCAAATTTAAGGACTATTGTTATAGAAGGAAGTAATGTTATCTTATTCTTTCTTCAAGTTCTAGTGTATTGACATATTTCATGTGAACACACAAAGCAAGGTTAAAAAACCTTGATCATGATAATGATAACGTAAGTTCATTAAATGTTACAGTTAAAATGCAGATTAATACAAAGAAAACATGTTGTTAGTTAAAAGTAAAATACTTTTGTTTTAAGGAAAGGAGATGTAATGATATCAGCAAATAGAGATGGTATTTGCCTGTTCGATTATGATGCCTTAATTGCATGTATTGATTGCTTGTGCCTGACCAGCAGAGGGCATGTGACCGAGAGAAGCAAGGCAGTTAGTTTAGTTTCGGTTTCGTTCTAGATGCATCACAGCATCATGTCTCCTGTAAAAGCTGTATAAAAGAGTTGAACAAAGCTTTAGATTAAAAGACATTGGGCTAGATTTTCAGTTGATAGCGCCAGCAGTTAGCGCCTTAAGAGAAGTGATTTTCGGGCGCTATGCGTGTAGCGCCCGTGCGCAGCGCAGTTTGCGCCCCGCCCCAAATTAAGTTGCCCGTTAGCGCCGGCGCAAAGTTTAGCGCCCGCCCGGATGCGCGCGCAGAAAATGACGTCACATCCTCGTGCAACGCCCTTTGGCCGCCCTGAATCCAAACTTCAGTCGGACCGCCCCATTGTGCGGCTGGCATCCAGAGCGTTTGTAAAATGGAACGCAACACACCCTGGGGAGCGCAAATTAAAGGGCACTCCTCCTGCACTATAAAAGGCACTCGGCATGTGTTGTGAACGGTGTATTTCTGTTTCCGGCCACCACCTCCTCCTCCTCCTCCTCCTCCTCCTCTCCCCTCTCTCTCTCTCTCTCTCTCTCCCCCCCAGACTCTGCCTTTGAAAAAAACACATGCACCCTTCCCCTTTAAGAGCTCACTGGCACCAGAGTGTCTGCCGTGTGCTGCGCCCGAGCTCGGGCGCTGCGCTCTGCACCGCCGGCTTAGCGCCTAAAGATAGTAGTGGAACGCCTCTTTTAGCGCTCCACCAACCTCTTAGGGCGAAGCCACTGAATTTCCGGCAACGGGGCGCTACTTTGGGGCGGGCGCTAACTTTGGGCGGGCGCTAAGGTTAGCGCCCCAAAACTGTCTATACTGAAAATCTAGCCCATTCTCTTTCATAAATGTCTCCTCATTGAACCCACAAAGAAATCAATATACCCTGCAGTCCCTGCTCCTGTCCCCACAGGGAGTAAGAGCCTCGAACCTGTTGGAGAAGTGCAAGGGCTGCGGCTCCTCCAACACTACCTCCTGGATCCCCGTACCTGCCTCACTTCTAGTCACACCATCCTGACCCTGGCCACGGACTACATCTGAATTAATTAATCTAATTGGTGTGACTACCTTGTGATACACAGAGTCCAGGTAACTCTCCCCCTCCCTGATGTGTCTCAGTGTTTGAAGCTCGGACTCCAGCTCTTCAACATGGAGCCGGAGTTCCTCGAGCAGCCAACACTTACTGCAAATGTGATCACCGTGAGCATCAATGGTGTCCACCAGCTCCCACATATTGCAGCAGCAACACATCGCCTGATCTCCCATTCTATGTAATTAATTAAATTTATTAATATTATTCTTAAATATCCTCTGCCCCGATTCTAGATGGTGAATATCACACCTTAGAAACTATAAACCAAAGAGATTTAAGCTTAAAAGGGAGAAATACTTAACAACCAATCACTTACCTGCTTTCTGGTGACGTCACACTTGGATTACTTTTTACCTCTCTCCTTCCCTCCGAGTTCCCAGACTGGAGACTGGTAAACCTACCTGGTCCCTGGGTCTTTTATAGCCCCGCTCTGCCGCTCAGGATTCCTGCTGACGCTGTAAGGCCTTACCTGGTCACGTGCTGGGCTCTACCATCATTGAGGATGGGGATAGTCATAGAGCCTCCTCCTGCCGTTAGTTGCTTAATGGTCCAACACCATTCATGACTGGATGTGGCAGGACTGCAGAGCTTCGATCTGATCCATTGATTGTGGGATCGCTTAGCTCTGTCTATAGCATGCTGCTTCTGCTGTTTAGCATGCATGTAGGTCCTGCCTATCCACTCTATGTAGGCCCCTCATAATTTTATACACCTCAATCAAGTCTCCCCTTAGCATCCTCTGCTCCAAAGAAAACAATCCCAGCCTCTCCAATCTTTCCTCGTAGCTAAAATTCTCCAGTCCTGGCAACATCCTCGTAAATCTCCTCTGCACCCTCTCTAGTGCAATCACATTTTTCCTGTAACGTGGTGACCAGAACTGCACACAGTCCTCTAGCTGTGGCCTAACTAGTGCGTTATATAGTTCAAGCATAACCTCCCTGCTCTTATATTCTATGCCTCGGCTAATAAAGGCAAGTATCCTGTACGCCTTCTTAACCACCTTATCTACCTGTCCTGCTACCTTCAGGGATCTGTGGACATGCACTCCAGGATCCCGCTGTTCCTCTACACTTCTCAGTATCCTATCATTTATTGTCACGTCTGGAGTTGACAAAGGTATGGATGAGGTTTTTTCCCCCCCCAGATTGGTAGAAGGTAAAGTGAATCACAAAGTACAGTTTTATCAACCATATGCAGCACTCAGCTTTTCTTCAACAGAGTAAAAAAAACATTGGCCCAAAATTTGCGGTCGGACCTGTAAAAAATCTACGAATTTACCTGGTGGTTCGGGAGGTACGGAGATTCGCGCTCCTGGGGCTCTCTGGGTACCCGCGGGTAGAGGCCCACGTATCCCACAAGAGAATTCTTGACAGATCACAAGTGCTGGGTTTTAGCGCATGCACTTCGCATGCCTAAACCCAGAACTTGCACGGCCCCTATGGGCGCATACACACCTCGTACGCATCCGTGGGGGTCACAAATTATGGCCCGTTGTAAACCAGTCTAAACCATGTCACTAATAAGCTGCATAACCTTATTCTGATCAATCCCGCCTTCGCAGTGTGTTGCTGCAGAGCAGCCCTCCTGGTTACTTAGCTCAACAATCAGTTTCAATTATTAATATCCCTCAGCATTTCAATCGACATCTGCCGCAGTTAAAAAGACAGCCACAACGCTGCATTGAATCCTTCAGCCAAAAAATTCACTTGCTAAAAATGTTCTTGCAAACAAGTTAATTGATTGAAAATCTCCAGCTGAAAGTGTCTGCCATGTCAACTAGTTCATTAGCAGACTGAACTCCAAAGGCTTGCCTCTCCACATTTTCCCTGCGGTTAACACCCCGATTAATGAGTTAGGACTGAACATCCTCCCCTCTTTGTCGATAAAATGCTGTGTGATTCCCATTATTGCAACCATGGCAATCTTTGCAGTTGCAAGAGTTATTTTTAAATCAGGTTAGGAGAAGATTTCTTCTGCGTCTAAAATAGTAAGCTCCACCTTTATAAATGCATTTATGATTTGGGATTTATCAAGGGATATGGAGCTAATTGGGCTTGAGGTAGGGATCAGCCATGATCTAATTGAATGGCGGAGCAGGCTCGAGGGGCTGAATGGCCTCCTCCTGTTGCTATGGCACACATCAAGCACAGAGGAAATCTTCCGCAGCCCCCAGCCCCCCCGCCACTGTGATGATACATTTTTCAAGTTAGTGGCTCCTGGTATATGGAGTCTTGCTTGACGGGGTGGGACATCGGACAGTCAGCTACAGCAGCCTGCGCACTCTTTTTGCGGCCCCCGCTTATTCATTTTAATGACTGACAAATTGGGAGAACTGCCAATGAGTTTCATGCCCGATTGTCTGATCCAGCTTCCCATTGAGCAAGGCTCGATGCTGGGATCATTACCTCACAAAACGTACACCTATGTCTTTTGAATAGTTCAACACTCTATCACAGCCCTGGGAGATAAATTTTTAAAACATAGGATTACACAGGATATACAGCACAGAAACAGGCCATTCGGCCCAACCAGTCCATGCCGGTGTTTATGCTCCACTCGCGCCTCCTCCCGTCTTTCCTAATCCAACTGTATCAGTATAACCCTCTATTCACTTCTCCCTCATATGCTTGTCTAGCCTCCCCTTAAATGCATCTGTACTATTTGCTTCAACCACTCCCTATGGTAGCAGGTTCCACATTCTCACCACTCTCTGGATAAAGAGGTTTCTTCTGAATTCCCTATTGGATTTCTTGGTGACTATCTTATATTGATGGCCTCTAGTTTTGCTCTTCCCCACAAGTGTAAACACACTCTCTGTATCCACTCTATCAAAACCTTTCATAATTTTAAAGACTTCTAATAGGTCACCCCTCAGTCTTCTCTTTTCAAGAGAAAAGAAACCCAGCTTGTTCTTCCTTTCCTGAAAGGTATACCCTCGCATTCCTTGTAAATCTTTTTTGCACCCTCTCCAGTTCCTATATATCCTTTTTATGATATGGTGACCAGAATTGTGCGCAGTACTCCAAGTGTGGTCTCACCTAGGTTCGATACAGGTTTAGCATAAATTCTCTACTTTTCAATTCAATCCCTCGAGAACTAAACCCTAGTGCCTAGTTTGCTTTTTTTATGGCCTTGTTAACCTGTGTCGCTACTTTCAATGATTTGAAATGTGTCTTCTTTAGATGTGTTCCACTAACAGAAGATTCTTACCATTGACTCCTTAAAGAAATCTGATTGCATTTACTCCCACTAGCAATATGGAATGTGGCAATGTTATATTATGGTTAGGATTCTCAGTCAGAATGTCGAATTTTACTTACCATCACACATCACATGATGCAGTCGGCTATTTGGCCCATCTTAGCTTACCCATTCAGAAAGAACCTCAAGTCTCCCCATCACAGTATCCAACTGTTTCTTAAATGATAAGAACATAAGAACATAAGAAATAGGAGCAGGAGTCGGCCATTCGTCACCTCGAGCCTGCTCCGCCATTCAATAAGATCATGGCTGATCTTCTACCTCAACTCCACTTTCCTGCACTATCCCCATATCACTTGATTCCCTTAATATCCAAAAATCTATTGATCTCTGTCTTGAATATACTCAATGACTGAGCCTCCACAGCCCTCTGGGGTAGAGAATTCCAAAGATTCACCACCCTCTGAGTGAAGAAATTTCTCTTCATCTCAGTCCTAAATGGCTGACCCCTTATTCTGAGACTGTAACCTCTGGTTCTAGACCCCTCAGCCAGGGGAAACATCCTCCCTGCATCTACCCTGTCAAGCTCTGTAAAAATTTTGTATGTTTCAATGAGATCACCTCTCATTCTTCTAAACTCCAGAGAATATAGGCCTAGTCTATTCAATCTGTCCTCATAGGACAATCCCTCCATCCCAGGAATCAGTCTGGTGAACCTTCGTTGCACTCCCTCTAAGGCAAGTATATCCTTCCTTAGATAAGGAGACCAAAACTGTACACAATACTCCAGGTGTAATCTCACTAGGGCCCTATATAATTACAGTAAGGCGTCTTTACTCTTATACTCAAATCCTCTTGTAATAAAGGCCAACATACCATTTGCTTTCTTAATTGCTTGCTGTACCCGCATGTTAACTTTCAGTGATTCATGTACAAGGACACCCAGATCCCTCTGAACACCAACATTTCCCAATCTCTTACCATTTAAAAAATACTATGCTTTTCTATTTTTCCTACCAAAGTGGATAACTTCACATTTCTCCACATTATATTCCATTTGCCATGTTCTTGCCCACTCACTTAGCCTGTCTATATCCTCTTGAAGCCTCTTTGCATCCTCCTCACAACTTACACTCCCACCCAGCTTTGTATCATCAGCAAACTTGGATTTATTACATTTGGTCCCCTCATTGATGTAGATTGTGAATAGCTGAGGCCCAAGCACTGATCTTTGCGGTACCCCACTAGTTACAGCCTGCCAACCTGAAAATGACCCGTTTATTTCTACTTTCTGTTTTCTGTCCGTTAACCAATCCTCAGTCCATGCTAGTATATTGCCCCCAATCCAATGAGCCCTAATTTTGTTTAATAACCTCTTGTGTGGCACCTTATTGAATGCCTTCTGAAAATCCAAATACACCACATCCACTGGTTCCCCCTTATCTATTCTGCAAGTTACAACCTCAAAAAACTCCCAAACAGATTTGTCAAACACAATTTCCCTTTCATAAATCCGTGTTGACACTGCCCAATCCAATTATTATTTTCTAAGTGCCCTGTTACCACGTCCTTAATAATAGATTCTAGCATTTTCCCTGCTACTGATGCCAGGCTAACTGGTCTGTAGTTCCCTGTTTTCTCTCTCCCTCCTTTCTTAAATAGTGGGGTTACATTTGCTACCTTCCAAGCCGCGGGAACCATTCTAGAATCTATGGAATTTTGGAAGATGACAACCGATGCATCCATTATCTCTATAGCCACCTCTTTCAAAACCCTAGGATGTAGGCCATCAGGTCCAGGGGATTTATCGGCTTTCAGTCCCATTAATTTCTCCAGTACTATTTTTTTACTAATACTAATTTCTTTCAGTTCCTCATTCTTGCTGGACCCTTTCTCTACTATTTCTGGGAGGTTTTTTGCATCTTCTTCTGTGAAGACAGACACAAAGGGGTCGATTTTCATTGACCTGTGGAGTCGGGATTGGAGGTGTGCGGGGGGTTAAAGTCCTGAATTCGGGGGTCCCGGCACCATCCTGCCCCCAACCCACCTCCATGTAAGTTTAGAAGAGGCGGGTACCCGCCCCGCACTGGGACCCACCTACCTGAGGCGGGAAGGGATTCGTGCCAATTAACTGCCTGTTAAAAGATAGTTAACAGGCAGTTTTTAGTCTAATCCCTATTTTTAATCTTGAAGTGTGGGAATCCCGACGGCTCCAAACCACACCAAGTTAGAGGAGTCGGGCCATCGGGTTGAAGGACTTGGAGAGTTCGAGATGTCGGTGTTCAGGTGAGTGATGGGTGCATGAGTGCAAAGGTAAGTGTGTTTGGTGTGTCTAAAGTGTGTAAAGAAGTTTAAATTACCTGTACTTACTTTTTCAGCTTTCCTTCCTCTAGGTTTCAGGAGTCCATCATCTAACCGGCACAGAAAGTAGAATGGCTGCGATCTGTCAAAAGTGACAGCCTGCAGCTTTCTGTGCCGGTGAGATTTCTGAGTCTGTGTAGAAGGACTCAGGTTAGAAGTAAGACTGTCAGTGTTTGACAGCTTCAAACAGCTGTGAAACGTTGATATTTCATCTGTCAAAACGTCTTGACAGATGAAATTTCAATCTGTGATGTCACCTGTTGCTGGGTGACCTTAATTGGCCTGCTGAGCCCGCTGGGCAGGCTCAACAAGGTCAATCAAGTTAAAATCGCGTGGATTGGCCGCATCTCGATGGAGGCGGGCTACAACCCCAAAAGTTGTAGTCCCGCCTCCTTCCTGACTTCTGAATGAAAATCACCCCCAAAGTATTTGTTTAATTTCTCTGCCATTTCCTTATTCCCCATTATAATTTCTCCTGTCTCAGCCTGTAAGGGACCCACATTTACTTTCACTAATCTTTTCCTTTTACATACCTATAGAAGCTTTTACAGTCTGTTTTTATGTCTCTTGCTAGTTTACTCTCATATTCCATTTTCCCTTTCTTAATCAATTTCTTGGTCCTCCTTTGCTGAATTCTAAAATCCTTTCCAATCCTCAGGCTTACTGCTCTTTTTGGCAACATTATAAGCCTCTTCCTTTGATCTAATACTATCTTTAACTTCTCTTGTTAACCACGGTTGGACCACTTTTCCTGTGGGTTTTTTGTGCCTTAAAGGAATGTATATTTGTTGTAAATTATGTATTAATTCTTTAAATGCTAGCCATTGTTTGTCTGCCATCATACCTTTTAATGTAGTTTCCCAATTTACTTTAGCCAACTCGTCCTTCATACCTATGTATTTTGCTTTGTTTAGATTTAAAACCCTAGTTTCGGATTCCAGGGTTGTTGCGCTCACTACCCTACCTCGAAGTGCATTCCATGTGTTGGGTGCTGTCTGATATCAGTTGTAATTTTGCCTTTTATTAGGGTGAACCAGTGCTCTCTTGATGCACTGCCATGGTTTAATTTGAAGTAGTACTCCAGATTTACCTTTTCCATATCATGTACTATTGTGTATGCCTCTATAAGGCTACCCCTTACTAGCCTTCTTTCATGGCTGAAAACAACTTGCTTTGATATAATGCCTTTAACATGCAAAAATGCCCCAAGGCGTTTCACAAACAGGTATAAGAAAAACAGCTGCAAACATGGAGACGAAATATTAGGACAGCTCATGGAGAGTTGGATCAAAGAAATCGATCTTCAGGAGGTTTCTAAAGGAGAAGAAAGAAATGAAGAGGCGGGGAGGTTTAGGTAGGGAGTTCTGAAGAGTGAGACTGAGATGGATGAAAGCCCAGCCATCAATGGTGGGACAAAGTGGGTGGGGAGGGTGCAGGGTTGCACAGTCAACCACAATAAGAAGAATGGAGCATTCTGGAGGGGATATGGGGTTGGAATTGATTGAATGGATAAGGCGGGGAAAAGCCATGGAGGAATTTATAGACAAGGACAAGGATGCATTGGTGAACTGGGAGTCAGGGTAGAAGCAAGGACGGGAGTGAAGGGGAAGGAGGAATTAGTGTGGGGCAGGATATGTGCAGCAAAGTTTTGGAAAATGTGGATTCTGTGAGGGATGGAGGATGGGAGACAGAAATGAGAGCACTGGCGCAATTGAATCTGAAAGTGAAAAAGACATGGATAAGGGTTTCACGATGGAGGGGATGAGGTGGGGTGGAGGCAAGTATCATAGCAGAGATGGAAGTAAATGGTTGATGGATAGGATGTGAATTCAGCTCATGATTGAGCAGGACTCTTAAGATTATGGTCACCCCTAGCTTGGGGTGGGAGCCCTTCATCAGAACACCATGCTGGCCAGACAGTCTGCACCTTCAGTGTCAACCAACTTTGTTCTTCTCTCAGGCTCTTGAGCTGCTGGAACCTGCTCGGTATTATGAGTATTTTGTGTTTCCGGATCTACCTGCGTTATTGCCAACCTCCTCAGCTATTCACAATTCTCTGTGTCTCGTAAATGTCTTTCATGTCTTTGATTTCTCTCATCTTGCCTCCTATTGTTTCATGTTAATATCACTTCTGCCATTTAACCATGTCCTGTTTTCCACTTAAGCACTTTGCAGGTCATTATATTTCTTTTCTCATGTGTGTGTGAGTGAGTATGTGCGTGTGTGTGTGTGTGTGTGATGTGTGAATCCACATGCCGGTGTATATTTTCTCCCTCCCTGGCTCTTTGTTCTGCTCCCCCGACAAGGAGTCCACACCGGAAACGTCGATTTCCCCGTTCTCTCCACAGGTACTGACTGACTTGCTGAGCGTTTCCAGCACGTTCTGTTTCTGTTCCTATTACACGCGGAGCTGGCACACGAATCTGACCCAAACAAGTGCCAATGAGAAAGCGCCTTGAGCCAGTAATGTAGAAACACCGCTCCACAGAGGACTCCTCTTGGGACGTTCCCCACATAATAGAGCTTCTTCCCCAGCAAGTGCTCTCTGATTCTTTCCCTTCTGCTGCCAGTCGCCAAACTGGACAGGTTCGAAATTCTATGCAAGTTTATCACAAGAATATTTTTTCCTTTAGCATGTTTGCTTTCAAATTTTTACAAACAGCAGCTCTCAAATATGAGAACAAAACTCAAACTAAGCAGCAGGCAAACAATAATCTGTTTCCCTGTAGGATATGATCCTTCTACAATTGCTAAAAAAGCTTCTTAACTAATGGGAATAAAACATATTTTCTTCCCTCGGTTATTTATAAACAATTTTTTGTTAGGAAAGTGCCATGCTGAAATGTTGACTGTGCTTGCCCCTTGTGTATTCTAATGCTTGAGTCCTGGAGGCACAAAGGACTCGGGCAGAATTCTCTTCCACAAACAATGTGGAGATGAAAGCCATTAAAACAAGATTAGAAGCTATTTCCTCTATCAAGTGACTCTCCCAGCACTACTTTCACAAAGGACGAATTCTGCGCACAACACCCTGTGTCTGCAAGATAAATGAATGCATTAATGCCGTTGACTGTTTCTTGATGGACGACAAATGGACACAATATAGAACAATATTTGAACAGTAATGATTTGTGCTTTCTTCTCCGGGTGCAAGCTGATTTCAAGGACTCCTACATGGCCGGGTAAACAGTCGAGAGAGGGGGGGTGGGGGGCAGGTGTCGTGCATCTTAATAGCTTCGAAATCAGAAGGATCTGCAACTTATAGGCTCTGACTAGAGTGTGAATGGAATGTATAAATATTAATAGCCCCTGCTCGGATTTGGCAGACAAGCTGTCTGAAATCGCACAGTAGGAAGATGGAAGCAGCTTTGGACAGAGCAGACAGGACTCTGCCAACTGGAAATGACCTGACAGCTTGTGTGTAAATACATTTCCCTTGGCTGCATACTTAAGTCTCCGAGCCTTACTCAAGACACTGATTCAAATATTTCGCCCATTTTCAGATGCGTACACAGCTTACCTCACAAAATCAAGTATGTTCTAAGGTCTAATCTAGTTACTCATCAGGATTCTTTGAAAACAATAAAAGTCCTGTGAGCAGTGTTACTGGGGAGAGATGCATGCAGCAATTCCTACCACAGTTGTGGACTAGAAATCATTTGTGGTGGTTTATTTTTCTGTTGCCACCGCTTTTGGAATACTCGCTCCCCCATACTAACTACCACCAGGACCTTGCTTTGTTCATAGCCACTGATAACTTCACATTAAGGACAGACAGCAAGTATAAAGTATAGTTCATTACTTTATCCCTAAAGGTTGCAAATTTAAAGGCCAACACATTTCACGGAACAAACAAACCATCTTCGTGGCTAAATATTCTCTGAATGGTGACCATTTAAAAAAATTCTTTCATGGGATGTGGGCGTCGCTGGCAAGGCCAGCATTTATTGCCCATTCCTAATTGCCCTTGAGAAGGTGGTGGTGAGCCACCTTCTTGAACCGCTGCAGTCCATATGGTGAAGGTACTCCCACAGTGCTGTTAGGGAGGGAATTCCAGGATTTTGACCCAGCGACGATGAAGGAACGGCGATATACTTCCAAGTCAGGATGGTGTGTGACTTGGAGGGGAACTTGGAGGTGGTGCTGTTCCCATGCGCCTGCTGCCCTTGTCCTTCCAGGTGGAAGAGGTCGCGGGTTGGGGAGATGCTGCCGAAGAAGCCTTGGCGAGTTGCTGCAGTGCATCTTGTAGATGGTACACACTGCAGCCATGGTACGCCAGTGGTGGAGGGAGTGAATGTCTGAGGTGGTGGATGGGGTGCCAATCAAGTGGGCTGCTTTGTCCTGGATGGTGTCGAGCTTCTTGAGTGTTGTTGGAGCTGCACTCATCCAGGCAAGTGGAGAGTATTCCATCACGCTCCTGACTTGTGCCTTGTAGATGGTACTACTTCACTTTCACCCTCTACTGCTTCCCAGCTCTACCTATCTATCTCACATCCATCCTTTCCCTCTCACCGCTCTCCTTTAACGCCTATCCACGCTATTAAAGCTACTCTCTCTCCTGACCTTGGTCTCATGGTCACTTGCCAATTTTCACCTCCAAAATATTGTCCATCACCATGCAGCAACCCTCACTCAGATCAAGATCACCTCCAGGCTTGGCTTTTGCAATGTCCTCCTAGCTATGACCCATAAGGATATATTAGGACAGATGATCAAAAGCTTGGTCAAAGAGGTAGTTTTTGAGGAGCATCTTAAAGGAAGAGAGCGAGATAGTGAGGCAAAGAGGTTTAGGGAGGGAATTCCAGAGCTTAGGGCCTTGGCAGCTGAAGGCACGGCCACCAATGGTGGAGCGATTAAATTCGGGGATGCGCAAGAGGCCAGAATTGGAGGAGCACAGAGGCCTCGGAGGGTTGTAGGGCTGGAGGACGTTACAGAGTTAGGGAGGGGCGAGGCCGTGGAGAATTTTACAATGGAGGTGTTGCTGGACCGGGAGTCACTGCAGATCAGTGAACACAGGGGTGATGGGTGAATGGGACTTGGTGCGAGTTAGGTTACGGGCAGCAGAGTTTTGGATGAGCTCAGGTTTATGGAAGGTGCAAGGTTGGAGGCCGGCCAGGAGAGCACTGGAATATTCGAGTCGAGATCAATGTTTCCTTTAAGCTATGTGGCCGCGCAGTGCTCCAGGGAACCTGCGCTGCCAGTTTGCCCGTCTTCAATGCAAAAACAGCACTTGCGTGGTATTTTGAATGGCCCGCGTGGCCCCAAACTAAATGACAGGGAACATTGGTCTAGTGGTAACAAAGGCATGGTTGAGAGCTTCAGCAGCAGATGAGCTGAGGTGGGGTGGAGACAGGCGATGTTACGGAGGAAACCGTTAACAACATCAGCTAACATTGGGGCCAGTAACCTCCATCCTACACAACTCATTAAAAACTCCACTGCCCATATCCTAACCTATACTAATTCCCACTAACCTATTAATCCAGTCCTTGGTGCGCTCCACAGGCTCCCCAATACATTGATTTCAAAACCCTCAACCTCATTTAAAAATCTTTCAATGGTCTTTCTCCTTCCTACCTCTGAAAATCTCCACCAATCCTACATCCAAGTTTAAGTGTCACCATGGCTGTATCAGTATCAGTCTTGCCTCTGATTCAGAAGATTGTGGGTTCAAAGCCATTACGGACTTGGGAACATGATCTAGGCTGACACTTCAGCGCAGTACTGAGAGCGTTGCATTGTCAGAGGTGCTGTCTTTTGGACAAGATGTTAAGTTGACCCTGTGCGCCTGCTCAAATGGACAGAAAAGACACCTTAGCAGTATTTGAAGAAGAGCAGGGAGTTGTGGGAAGCATACCTCTCTCTATCACACCACCAGAAACAGATTACCTGGTCATTGATTTGCTGTTTGTGGAATCTCACATGTAAATTGGCCCGCATTCATTTACTGCTTATGTGATCCTGTGGTGTGCAAATTGGCTGCCATGTTTGCCTACATGATGGCAGTAACTGCACTTCAAGTGTCATCCATTGGTTGTAGAGTGCTTTGGTACATCCTGAGGACATTATAAGACACTAGATCAATGCACGTTCTTTCTTTCTTAAACCCCTCATCCTTGATACATCTTTGCCCACCTTCAAAAGCCTCCCTCTGAGTCACCTTCCATCACCCCCTCTTACCTCTCCCATTCATGTCTGATCTGTTGCCTTTGTGAAACAGTATAGGTTGTTTCACTACATTAGAGGTGCTATATTAGTGTAAGGCGTTGTAATCAAATCTTCTGTAACTTTTGAGAGTTGATGTCTTTGGCAAATGATCTAGTCACCATAATTAATTCAAAGCATTACCCAGCAGCAGTTATTGGTGCAGCTTTTTAATTACAGTTCAAAGTTCTGTGTGAGAATCCAGCTCCGGTAACCATAGAGAAAGACTATGAGGCAGAAAGCATTGAAGCTGAGGTCAAACAAGCTGAAAGTAGCTTCAGTGTCTTTGATTATTGCTGCTCTATCTCAAAACATGTCATTCTCCTTCTGACTCTGGAGGGGAAATTTTAACATGGGCGAGGAGGTGGGATTGGGAGCAGGTGGGGGGCTAAATGGGCAAAAAATTGAAGCATGACGGGAAATAGGCTCCAACCCACTGACCAATGTTCCCGTTAAATTGCGTGGCCGTGCCGTGCTCTGGAGCTCCCATGCAGCCGGCTCACCGGCTTTTAATTGGGGGAAAACCGCACATGTGCAGTATTTTGAATGGGCTGCACAGCCCCTTAAAGGGGTCGCGCCCCCAAAAACAAAATTAAAGGGAACATTGCCACTGACTTCTAGGTTTTACTGAGGTGGGACAAGGGGTAGGCAGCCAACCCGCTCCCAGGAGGCGGGTTGGCAGTTTAAATATGTTAGTGAGACTTGAAGCCTCGGATTTAACCTGCAGTGCAGGTTTAACTGTGGCCAGCTGGGTTTCCCGGGCCTCGGGAAACCCGGCAGCTGCAATGAGGTGAGGAAAACCTCAGGGAGCAACCCTTGTGGGCCAAGGATGAGCAGAACTGCTTCCTCCCAGCTCCCCGAAGTCCCCTACCATCAGACCATCTCCCCCCATAAAAACTCCCTCTGTGATCGGACCCCCCCCCGCCCACCCCCAGGATTGGACCCACCTCTGGGATCAGGGATTGGACATACCTGGTCCGGTGGCTTCCTCCGGAGTGTTCCCTGCCCGACTGGAAGCCAAGCCTGTCAATCAGGCTGACCTCTGGGCAGGGAACCTATGAATAACGTATAACGCACGCTGTGGAGTTAAAATTCCACAGTGTGCGAGCAAATCCGGACTTCCAGGTTTCCTGCGCGCTACCGGTACCCCCACTCCCAGCACATCAGAATGTTAAAATTCCCCCCACATGTCTGCCAGCCATTTTCAACCTTATCGCAGAAGCACACGTAAGAACATAAGAAATAGGAGCAGGAGTAGGTCATTCGGCCCCTCGAGTCTGCTCCGCCATTTAATGAGATCATGGCTGATCTGATTTTGGCCTCAACTCCACTTTCCTGCCCGTTCCCCATAACCCTTGACTCCCCTGTTGCTCAAAAATCTGTCTGTTAGATCCGTGATTCTGAGAGTATGATGTTTTTCAATAACTACACAGATGCTGTAACTTAACAATCAATAGGTGTTTACTGGAGTAGGGTAGTCTCAAGACTGGGGGTACAGAGGCATGCTCAAGGCTTATATACAGGTGTGGTCACTGCCGGTACTACAGTATACAGGAGCTGTAAAAGTAGTTCTCTCTTAAAGGTACATACACTACACTGTCTATCTCAGCCTTGAATATATTCAATGACTCCGCCTCCACAGCTCTCCGGGGTAAAGAATTCCAAAGATTCACGACCATCTGAGAGGAGAAATTCCTCCTCATCTCTGTCTTAACTGGATGACCCCTTATTCTGAGACTATGCCCCCTCATTCTAGATTCCCCCACGAGGGGAAACATCCTCTCAGCATCTTCTTCATGAATTTCCCACAGCCAGTTTCTCATTTTATTTTTGCCAGCTCCCAACTTGACACCCACAACTATTTCGGATTAACTGAGTCCTGGCATCCAGCACGCTGATGGATGACCTGTTGGCAGAACACAATTAATATGCACTCAGCCCTTCCTCTTCAACTTTAATACTGCGGAAAATCAACACTAGTTTAAAATAAAGGCCTAGTAATTCAGTATAGCCACTTTTGGGGCGGTAAAGTCGGGCGGCCGCTAAAGTTTGCGCCCGGCGCAAAGTCAAGGCCACTTCGCCGATATTCAGTAGCTTCGCCCTAAGAGTTTGCTCGAGCGCTAAAACTGACGATGCACGACTATCTTTAGGCGCTAAGCCGGCGGCGCTGAGCGATACCGCCGAGGCCGGGCGCAGCGCAGGTGCGGTCATTTCTTGATTGACAGCAGACACCCTGGCGCCGGCCAGCTCTTAAGGGGGAAGGGTCGAGTTGGTCTGCTGCCACGCCCTGGACACTGCAGCCCTCCAGCTAGGCCTGAACACTGCTGCTGGACCCAAATAGCGCCTGAAAGGATGGAGAAGGCCCGTGAACGAGCGCAGCGCTTCTCAGAGCATGATCTGAGGGTGCTGGTTGGCGCTGTGGAGAAGAGACGCCATATCTTGTTTCCGGACAATGGGAAGAAGCTGGCGGCCCGCGTCTACCGGAAAGCCTGGAGGGATGTCGCCACCAGGGTGACATCCAACAGTGAGGTCCCCAGGAGCTCTGTACAATGCCGCAAAAAGCTAAATGACCTCACCAGGATTGTCAGGGTGAGTACCCTTTCCAGTGTCCTCCTCATCCTTGCATGTGCACCTCACATTATGGGCAAAGGGACCTGAAAGCCCTAATGGCCAGCCCTCATGCAGCAGCTATGGGACAGTCATGAACATCAATTGCACATTCTGCACTTAACACACTGGCCAGGCTATTCGACCATGGGAGGCAGTGCACACAAGATCAGGGCTACACACTGGCCAGGCTATTCCACCATGGGAGGCAGTGCACACAAGATCAGGGCTACACACTGGCCAGGCAATTCCACCATGGGAGGCAGTGCACACAAGATCAGGGCTACACACTGTACTTAGAGGCCGTCCTTTCTCTTGCAGGCCAAGCTGGCCAATAATAAGAGGAGCCGGACTGAGACCGGGGGAGGCGGACCCCAGATCCAGCAGCTCACCGAGCTGCAACAGCGTGTGGAGCGCATCATGGGTGCCCGGGTGATTGGCCCCGTTGCATCTGGAGATGCCGACCCTGTTCTGGGCACCAATGGTAAGGACATCACCTTTTGGACCTCTCTCGTCCCACTTGCGCATCAGATCTACATCCTTTGCCACTGTCCGACCAATGCGCTGAATGCCACCACTCATGCATCCCTCGCTGATGCCCTCTCCTCACTCTAAAGCTACTCTTGTGCCTTCCTGCTTTCAGATGGTGAGGAGGAGGTCCCCGAAGCTGCCAGTGACAGCCCCTCAGAAGAGGAGGAGGAGGAGGAGGAAGAGGAAGGCGGCCCATCAGGGGAACCCTCAGCCGCGGCAAGCCATGCCAATGTAGGGGACACATCTTCCCTGGAGGGGAGCCTGGGGGAAGTGTCGGAGGGGAGTGTAGCTCCTGGGACCAGCGGCCTGCAGCAACGCGGGAGGGGGGTGGAAGCTCAGCGGCCTTCTCCCCAGAGGGGGAAGGGTCGGAGGGGAGTCCAATTGCTGGGCCCAGCGGCGTCCAGCAACGCAGGAAGGGTCGGGCAGCTCGGCGGCCTTCTCCCCAGAGGGAGAGTCCGGCCTCCAGTCCAGAGACGGTCACCGCCGAGAAGCTGCGCCTCCTCGAGGACATGTCCGCGGACTCGGAGCGCCGGCACACGGAGCTCATGGTGGTAGTGGCACGGATGCCTGAGGCCATCGAGTCCCTGTCTCGGAGTGTGACCGAATTCGGGGCCTCACAGGCCACGAGTTTGGTGGAATTCGGGGCAGATCAGGCAGCGAGTCGGGCGGAATTCGGGGCAGCTCAGGCAGCGAGTGGCCAGATGATCAGTGGTGCCGTCCAGTCACTGGCTGCTCTGATGCGGTCACAGAACAGGGCAACACGGGCACTCACTGCTGCCACACTCGCTGCGTCAGCCAGGCATCGCCAGGGCACCCGCCGCGTTGCAGCAGCACAGCGGTCTGTCCCTCGGCAGATTGCTGCGCATGCTGCAGTGCTGGCCCGGGCGAGTGCCAGTGTCTCAGGCGACCAGCGAGCGCCTGCCATCCACCAGCTTGCCCCCATTCCTCCTGCCGCCACTGCCACTCCCCCAGTGGAGCTGCCACGAGCTGCTGCAGCGACTGATGCTGCCCAGCCACAGCTGCAGCATTCACCAGCCGGCCCCTCGAGGGCCAGACCTCGTCTAGGCCGACCCCCAAGGGCATCTGCCGTCATGACATGTGCCCCTCAGGAGCCTTCGCCCAGCCTTGCAGCAGCCACTGGGCTCACTTTGAGGAGGAGCAGCAGGGCGTGCAGGGGCCGCAAAAGTTTGCAGAAGGCATCGCCCTCGCGGGCCACAAAGTAGAGGGTGTACCCAAATGTTTTGTTTTTTGGAATGGGTGTTTTGTGAAGGCCGAGGATGAAGGCCATTTTTGTTTACATCTTTTGTTAATCCTCCCCAGGTTGTGGGAGTGAGTCATGTGTGTGAGTGTTTTTTGGGGGTTTCGTCTGTTTTTGGTTTTCATGTGGGAAGGGCCCTGAGTTTGTACAATAAACCATTTTCTTTATTCAGATTGTCCATGTTTGATCTTTGAAGTGTTTGTTGCCTTAACCGGCTGAGGGCTTGCGGAGCGGCTGCAATCATGTTCTTTCATTGCCACAAGCCATTCCCTGACAGGGGGCCTAGAAGTGACGTTCAATAAGCCGCCGACGGGCGGCCCTTGGACCTTCTGCCTCCCTCCTGGGCTGGTACTCCTCCTCCTCCTCCTCCTCCTCATGCTCCTCCTGCTCCTCCTCCTGAGGTGGTGGTCCAACGTGAGGTGGCAGTGCCTGAGTCCTGCGGATAGCCAGGTTGTGCAGCATGCAGCAAACGACGACGAATTGGGAGACTCGCTCCTGCGAATACTGGAGGGCTCCACCGGAGCGATCCAGACAGCGGAACCGTTGCTTCAGGACGCCGATTGTTTATTCGATGATGTTCCTGGTCGCTTGATGGCTCTCGTTGTATGCCTCTTCAGCAGGGGTCGTGGGCGCGCGGAGCGGGGTCATGAGCCAGGTACACAAAGGATAGCCTTTGTCCCCGATAAGCCATCCTCTTGGGGGAGGCTGTGCCTGGAACATGTCAGCCACAGTTGTCTGTCGCAGGATAAAGGCATCGTGGCTGCTGCCTGGAAAGCGGGCATTGACAGCTAGGATGCGCTGCCTGTGGTCACACACCAGCTGTACGTTGAGGGAATGGTAGCCCTTCCGGTTGCGGTAATCCTCGGCATGCTCCAGAGGTGCCCGCAAAGCCACATGCGTGCAGTCAATGGCGCCCTGCACCATGGGGAAGCCCGCTATTCTTGCAAATCCCACTGCACGCTGCTGCTGCTTGTCCAGGGTCATGGGGAAGAGATGAATTGAAGTCTCCTTCTGAAAAGGGCATTGGTCACCTGGCGGATGCAGCAATGCATGGCGAACTGGGAGATGTTAGCGATGTCCCCAGCAGCGGATTGGAAGGAGCCGGTGGCATAGAAGTTCAGAGCCACCGTCACCTTCACTGCCACCGACAGAGACGTCCTGCGCCTCAGCTGTGGACGCAGATCTCTGTGAAGCAGCTGGCAGATGTCTGCAACCACCTCCCTTCTGAATCGCAGCCTCCTAACACACTGCGCGGCAGACATGTTGAGATAGGAGAACTGCTGGCGGTATTCCCTGAGTGGGTAAGTCCTCCGTTGCCGACGCCTGTTGCCCCCTCTGCGTCTAGCCGGGGCTGCCACTCTCTCACGGCGTCTGTGAGCCCTTCGGACATAATGCTGAAACTCAGCGTTGGCACCCAATGCAGCCCCCATAATATGCTGGCAAACACTGAGATCTCAATGAAGGCAAAGAGAATTGCAAAGCTCTGGCCTGAAGCCAAAAATACCTGTCCTAGTGTTGGGCCAAAGCAGTAAGCTCTCTTCCTTGGTCTCTCTCCAAAAATCCGTTGCACAAGAGTGAGTGCTGCAAAATGGCTGCCCTTTATAGTGCAGGGTAAGTGCCCTTTAATTTGCGCTCCCCGCGGCCCACCTCGGCTGTGAACCGTTCCACTTCACAGTCGTTCGGGCCGCCAGGCGCACAATGGGGCGGCGCGAGTGAAGTTCCGGTTCCGGGCGCACAAAGGGCGTTGCACGACGAAATGACGTCATGATCTGCGCGCGCAGATGAGCGCGCGCAATGACTTTGCGCCGGCGCTAAATGTCTACTGAAGTTGGGGCGAGGCGCAGATCGCGCTGCGCCCGGGCGCTAAGCACCTAGCGCTCGAGATCTATTCCTCCTAAGGCGCTAACGGCTGGCGCAGCCAACTGAATTTCTAGGCCAAAATGTTTTCATTTATTTTTCTAAAAGCTGTCCCGACAATGATGCAAAGTCATTTACACAAAAGCAGCAACACATCGTTTGGGGATTCATCTTTCAGTTAATCACTGATTCCATAAAGGGGCTTAATCCTTTCTGCTTATACACTGGCTAATGCATTTGCGTAAGAGTCCTTTTTTACACAGTTGCTAGCCTATTTTAAGTGAATGGATCAATAACTGTGTTAAAATACCAAACATAGGAATTTTGTGCAAGTGTTTTAACCAGAGAACTAACAGAGGAAATAAACCGTACGGGGGAATTTACACATTCCTGCTTTGGCCGAACACTAACTTCACGTGATTTCCCATGGTTGGCCAAATTAGCATATTTAGATTTATGTAGATGAGAGAAGGGGAGGGGAGAGAAGGGGAGGAGGGAGGGGGGAGAGAAGGGGAGGGGAGAGGGGAGGGGGTGGGGAGGGGGAAAGGGAGGGGGAAGGGGATGGGAGGGGAGGGGAGGGGAGAGGGGAGGGAGAGGGGAGGGGGAAAGGGAGGGGGAAGGGGATGGGAGGGGAGGGGGAGGGGAGAGAAGGGGAGGGGGGAGGGGAGAGAAGGGGAGGGGGAGGGGAGAGAAGGGGAGGGGGAGGGGAGGGGGAAAGGGAGGGGGAAGGGGATGGGAGGGGAGGGGGAGGGGAGAGGGGAGGGAGAGGGGAGGGGGAAAGGGAGGGGGAAGGGGATGGGAGGGGAGGGGGAGGGGAGAGAAGGGGAGGGGGGAGGGGAGCGAAGGGGAAGGGGGAGAAGGGGAGGGGAGAGAAGGGGAGGGGAGGGGGAGGGGAGAGAAGGGGAGGGGAGAGAAGGGGAGGGGAGGGGAGAGGGGAGGGGGAGGGGAGAGGAGGGGAGGGGGAGGGGAGGGAAGGGGAGGGGGAGGGGAGAGAAGGGAGGGGAGAGAAGGGAGGGGAGAGGGGTGGGGGGAGGGGGAAAGGATGGGAAGGGGAGGGGAGAGGAGGGGAGGGGGAGGGGAGAGGAGGGGAGGGGGAGGGGAGGAGGAGAGGGAAGAGAAGGGAGGAGGAGGGGAGGGGGAGGGGAGAGAAGGGGATGGGGAGGGGAGGGGATGGGGAGGAGTGGAGGGGAGAGTGGAGGGGAGGGGAGTGGAGGGGAGGGGAGGGGGCAGGAGGGGAGAGGAGGGGAGGGGGAGGGGGAGGGGAGAGAAGGGGAGGGGAGAGAAGGGGAGGGGGTGGGTATGGGGAGGAGGAGAGGGAAGAGAAGGGAAGGGGATGGGAGCAGGTGGAAAATTGCATGTCACTTAATTGCATTGTGGGAAAATTAAAAGGATTGCGGCTACTTAAAGATAATAAGTGAACGTGAGGACAGAAATTTGCGATGAAGGTAATTTTTTAACTTTCCTGATAAAGGCTGTATAAAATGTCTGAATAATAAAAGCTTATGGGGCAAAGCAGTGGCAGACAAAATACATGTGGAGGCAGGAAATGGAGTCTTTGACCGAGGGAAAGAGCACTTCAGCGCCCGAACCCTTCGCTTGATGGTTGGCGAGGAAGACATGCTGCTGAATGAGGTGGTTATTTGGCATGACAGGGTACTTTCCCCCGAGCACAACACCTCAGCATGGTTGGCGGGCGCTCCAAGGCAGGCTGACCATTGCAAGACTTGGCGAATATAACAAACATTAACAAAGCTGTCAAGGTAGGCCTAGCCAACAGTGCCTTTACCAGCTGTGTGGTCGAGAATGTATGCCACTAAGTACTACCCAGAAACCTGTTGCACATTTACCACACCACCCCTCCCCCCCACCCCCACCCCCCCGCCAATACTTTGGGAAATGCAGCAATGTGGCGACATTGTTGCAGCTGTTTCATGGCCCTAATATTGGTCAGTAGCCTGTTAAAGGTGCTATATAAATGCCAGTTGTTGTTGAAATCAAATAGCTGACTGATACATCAGTCACTTGTTTCATACATCTGTGGTCAACAGATTTGCGGAGAATGTAGGTGACCCCTATTCAAAAGTGGAAAGAAGTGGAGGTAAAAGAAGTTGAGTGTGTTGGTAACCTCTGACAGTGCTTCCCCCGTGAGGTGAGGTGGCTGCAGGTGTCCTTACAGGGGAGATGCGACAAGTCTGCTAGTCGCTGACCAGGAGTTGATCCGCAGCCATTGCCAGGTAGGTGTCCCACAGCCTACAGATATGGCTGGTTGCATAAAAGTGGGTGTGGCCGATTAAGCTCTGGTGCCTGCTGGTCTCTAATGCAGTTCCTTCTATCACGATGGATGTGTTTTCAAAATGACCCCCAGCACTAAGATACCGACGGCAGGCAAAGTGCAGCTTGGTGCAGCTTCCACTTAGAAACTGTGATGCACCTTGAACGTTTGGATTATGGGAGACAATCCCATCTTCTTTAAGGATCATCCAGTTGCACAGAACTCTAGGAAAGAGTTTCTGTAGAGTCAGTTTCCCTGCGATATTGGTAACAGTGATTCTCTCATTTCGTCGACATTTTCTTCTGGGAAATACAGGAAACATTAGGAACACAGCAATTGCTGGAAGGAAAAAGACCAAGGTCCATCTAGTTTGCCTTCTACCATCCTGGTAGTCACGTGATATGATGATAATGGAGTTATTGACTAAACATAGCAATCAATCTCCATCAATTAGTCTACAACAGAGCTTGTTATTTTTCCAAGCAGTTTGACACAACGGAATGACTTGCTAGACCACGTCAGAGGGCAGTGAAGAATTAACCACATTGGTGTGGAACTGGAATCAAATATAGGCCATACCAGGAAAGCACAGCAGGTTTCTTTCCTTAAAGGATGTTAACGAACCTGTTGGGTTTTTGCGACATCCACTTTCTATTTCAACTGAATTCAAATATCTCAAATGACCATGGTGGGATGTGAACTCACATCTCAGAGTTACAAGCCCAGTAACATAACTACTATGCTACTGCACCCGTAACTGTGGCTGCATTCTTGCACCGAAGGTTGTCAGTTTAAGCCCCGCTTCACAGATGTGCACATAGTCTAGGCTGACACTCCAGTGCTACAATGTCAGAGGTGGCGTCATTCGGATCAGACATTAAATGTTATGTTACTGGACTACTCAAGAAGCTCGACACCATCCAGGGAAAAGCAGCCCACTTGATTGACATCCCATCTACCACCTTAAACATTCACTCCCTCCACCACCGGCGTACCGTGGCTGCAGTGTGTACCATCTACAAGATACACAGCAACTACTTCGCCAAGGTTTCTTCGACAGCATCTCCCAAATCAACGACCTTTACCGCCTAGAAGGACGAGGGCAGCAGGTGCATGGGAACACCACCACCTCCAAGTTCCCCTCCAAGTCACACACCGTCCTGACTTGGAAATATACCGCCATTCCTTCATCGTCGCTGGGTCAAAATCCTGGAACTCCCTCCCTAACAGCACGGTGGGAGTACCTTCACAACACGGACTGCAGCGGTTCAAAAAGGCGGCTCACCACCACCTTCTCAAGGGCAACTAGGGATGGGCAATAAATGCTGGCCTTGCCAGCGACGCCCACATCCCAGGAATGAATAAAAAAAAATGAAATCACGGTCCCATCCAATGTTCCCTATAAATCAAGGTCCCATCCAACGCAACCGGGACCAGCTTTTTCATGGAAAAGTTTTGTGCATGCTTGAAACTGTGAATGGGTCACGCAGCCCCTTACAGGGGCCACACACTCAAAAAAGGAGGGAACCTTGCCCCATCCGATCTCCCGGGTGAATGTAAAGGATCCCAGAGCACTATTTGAAGAAGAGCAGGGGAGTTCGTCCAGTGTCCCTTGACCAACATCACCAGAACAGATGATCTCATATTTCATTGCTGTCTGTGGGACCTTGCTGTGTCCAAATTAGCTGCTGCATTTCCTACATTACAACAGTGACTACACTTCAAAGGTACTTCATTGGCTGTGAAGCATTTCGAATGTCTTGAGGTTGTAAAAGGCGCAATATAGGCGCTAGAGTTTAGAAGAATGAGAGGGGATCTCATTTAAACTTATAAAATTCTAACAGGACTAGACAGACTAGATGCAGGAAGGATGTTCCCGATGGCAGGGGAGTCCAGAACCAGGGGTCACAGTCTAAGGATAAGGGGTAAGCCATTTAGGACTGAGATGAGGAGAAATTTCTTCACCCAGAGAGTGGTGAACCTGTGGAATTCTCTGCCACACAAGGCAGTAGAGGCCAATTCATTAAATATATTCAAGAAGGAGTTAGATATATTTCTTAAGGCTAAAGGGATCAAGGGATATGGGGAGAAAGCAGGGACAGGGTACTGAGTTTGGATGATCAGCCATGATCTCATTAAATGGCGGAACAGGCTCGAGGGGCCGAATGGACTGCTCCTATCTTCTATGTGTCTATGTTTCTATAACTGCAAGTATTTTTCTTGTCAGTGTACTCATAGAATCAGAGAAACTTACGGCACAGAAGGAGGCCATTCATTTACCATTCACCACACCACACATGGTGAATGGTACTTTATAAGTAGAGATGCTGGATTGTAAAGTGCATATTTTCTTAAACCTATTTATTAGGATAATAACTAGTCCTATTCAATATGACAGGGAAATGAAACCAAAAAATGATTCTTTTTCCAAGGAAAGAGTCTTTTACACTCCAATACTGTTGCCTTCTCATCTTGGCACTTTAATTTGCAACCTGATAGGATTTCTGTTTAATGTACTCCTGGAAGAAAAGGTTGATGAAAGAACTGACACAGGTAAAGGATAAGTGCAAGATTGCTGTCAGAGACTGCATCGCCTGACACCATTTTTTAAAGGTTTTTAAAGAAATAAATGACTGAACTTTTCAAACAATGTGACAGGAATGTGATAGAAATAAAAGCCAAAAATGTTTAGGCGCAGTACCTGTTGAAGAAGCACAATATATCATCGACAAATATTAACGGAACCTATCTTAGCACTGTATCGCTGCAAAACCTCTTCGATCACAGGTAGTTAATATAATGGCCAAAGGGAAAGGCTACATTCTTTAACAGGGGTTACATAGAGTTAATACCTCAGTAGAGAATAGTCATCACTGTGACGTGCGATGCCAGAGGTCTGTTCTTCGTAATAGCAGGATTGCTCGAGTTTGTTTTTCATCCCCACCAGTGTAAGTGTAGGATATCACACCGTTGATGGGCTCATTTCCTTTATCTTGCCACAATTATGAAAGGTCCATAACTCACCAGCACTATAGGTCTTTCCAGGAAGGAGAGAACAGTCAGAATATACAATCGCATGGCGTGATATATATGTTAGAAAGAAATTGCTATCACAGTCCATAAAGAAGAAACATTTTATTCTCCACAATTGGGATTGAGTGCATGTGCGATTGTTTGGTAACTAGAGCTAGACATAGAGCTTTAGTGAGCGATGAAATGCTGGAATCCGCTGGATGATGTACAATTGAAAGATCTGCTAAAGTTTGTTTAACTCTGTCACAGCCGATGTGTGTTTTTTTTTGTTGATGGAGCAATGTGTAGGATAAAATTTTGATCTAAACTCATATTTTGTTAGCTTGTGATAAAACATTAAATATTCAAGATGCTGTCCCCGTTTGAACTGAATGGTTTTGTTTTTTGATGAGCAATTCTTACTGTCTTGAGTGTGGCTAGGAGCCTTTCCTCTTAACTCTGAAACAAATCATATTGAAGAGCCTGTCCTACTGTCTCTGAGAAACGAGGCCCATGGCCTTTGTGATTAAAATGCTCCTTCCTTCAGTTCAACAAAAATGGTGTCGGGTAGACATTAATAAGGCCATCTGACATGTGGATGTATGGGATTTTCCCTGTAACTAGACATCCCACTAGGAATTTGATGCAATCAAGAAGAAAAATGAGGGAAAAGGCATGTACAAACCTCTAAATGATCCCAAATCCCCTCAAGTGACTCATAAATGCAACACATAAATCTTTGTCAGCCAAAATGCAAGATCTTGTCGTGGTTTGCAATTCTGTTGGCCAGCATGGAATGTGATGGAATACTCACCACTCACCTAGGTGGGTGAAACTGCAACAACACTCAAGAGGCTCAACACCATCCAATAGAGACAGAAAATGCTGGAAATACTCAGCAGGTCAGGCAACATCTGTGGAGAGAGAAACAGAGTTAACATTTCAGATTTCCAGCATCTGCAGTATTTTGCTTTTGTACCATCCAATAGAGACCAGGTTGTTTGATTAGTGCTCCTTCCACTGGACTCAATATCCACCCCCTCCAATACTGTGGCTGCAGTATGTGTGTCATCTTTCGGATGAGATGTTAAACCGAAGCCCCATCTGCCCTCTCAGGTAGACGTAAAAGATCCCATGGCACTATTTCGAAGAAGAGCAGGGGAATTCTCTCCTGGTCAACATTTATCCCCAACCAACATCACTAAAATAGATTATCTGATCATTCATCTCATTGCTGTTTGTGGGGGCTTCCTGTGCACAAATTGGCTGCCGCATTTCCTACATTACAACAGTGACTACATTTCAAAAGTACTTCATTGGCTGTAAAGCGCTCTGGGGCATCCTGAGGTTGTGAAAGATGCTGTAGAAATGCGAGTTCTTTCTTTTTCTACAAGATGCACTTCAGCAGCTCACCATGGTTACTTCGATAGCACCTCCCTCCCCTGTGACTCCACTACCAAGAAGGACAAGCGCAGCAATGTCGTGAGAACGCCATCACTTCCAAATTACTCTCCAAGTGACTTGGACGTATATCTCTATTTCTTCATCGTTGCTGGACCAATATCCTGCAATTTTCTACTAATTTTGGGATCACTAAAACAACAAGTTTCAAGGAGAAGGCCCATCGCCATCTTCTCAGGGCCACTAGGGATGGGCAATAATAACAGCCTTGCCAGCGTTACCCACCATCCGAGAACAAAGAAAAAAGACATTCATTGGATATACGAGCAATTACTCAGTTTAGTAGAGAACAGTGCTTAACTATAATTTATTTCACATGAACTCATGAACATGTGAACATGCATAAGTAAGATATCAGCCTAAAAAACGGAGTAAATTTGTACATTGGCTATAAGGCATGCACTTCAATACTGCAGTTTAGCCATGTCTTTACTCTGTGCTCTCTGTTTGTGTTATCAGAAGGTAAATTCAATGGGAAATTTGAATTGAGGAAAGAGAAATGACAGGAATTTCTATTTTGATTTTTTATTTAGGTATGCCTGAGGGAGTGCCCAGGAAGGTCTAGATGTATCACTCTCCTGGGATGGCGTAAAAGCTGGTAAACATAACCTAAGGGTACCTACCACAGCTCTCCAAGGAGCTGTCTCTCTATACAGCTGACACATTGATGACTTATGTACTGGATTGATGATTTTCTTTTCTCTGTGGTATATGAAGTGTAAGCTGCTTGTGCAGAATTTTAAAAATGTTTTTTCCTTCTCAGAAGCCGTACATGAAGAACACAATAGATCAGTTATTCCCAAGCTGTCCCAAATAAGTTTGATTAATCTCTGTATGATAAAGTATTAAGCTGCAGCGCAGTAACACGAATCACACTGATGCCAGCCTGCTTGTAATCATAAATTTGGAAACGTTGGAATAATTCCTCACGAATCTGTTCCTGGCATAGTGCCACACTGCACCCACAAGAGCTGCCGGCTGAGTTTGCCCCATAAAGCGGATGGCGTTTGTGGTATCTTGAGGTGGCCATCGATGGAGACGGACACAGGTTAACTCCGTAACATGGTTTAATCAACACTTGCACATAAAAGCTTCTGCCATGAGGCAGCAAAAACAAAGAGTACAACCAGTACAGACCAGACTTAACTCATGAGACCAATTGCCACAGCACCACCTGGTGGATCAGGTTACTCATAACCTCCCAGGTTACTACACTCCTCCCCTCTTAAGATTGCCATATGCCATTCTTAAACAATAACCCTTACTAGGTACTACATTTTAATTAAGCAGTATGCTCTAACCATGGTTAACCCCTGACTAATTTAACAGGTTTGTATAAGTCTTTCTGGTTGCTTGCGAATCCTTTGTGAACGCCTTAATTCCACTTGTGGTGGATTCTCAGATTCACTCGCACTTGAGATTGGAGTAGTCTCTGATGTTGGTTTTACTCTGTCCCGCTGTGGCCTGGCAGTACCAGTGTCCACTGGCAACTTATAAGCCGTGCTGAGTCCTGGAACAGCCTCCTCTACTGCCCTTTGTTCCATCTGAGGCAGTTCCCCCTGCTGCCGGCTGAAAAGCTGATCCACATGCTGACAAACCCCTCGACCATCCCCTAGTAACACGGAGTACGACACAGGTCCTGTAATGTCCTGGATTAGTCCTGGTATCCATTTAGGTCCATAGCCGAAGTTCCGGGTGTACACAGAGTCCCCTATGGCGAAATGGTGAGCTTTAGTGTGTTTGTCATGGTATGCTTTTTGGTTTGTTTGTTTTGTCTCAACCTTGCTTTTGAGATCTGGGTGTATCAGGTCTAACGTGCACCGCAACTTTCTCCCCATCATCAACTCAGCCGGAGAAAGCCCTGTGGTAGCTTGGGGTGTTAAACGATAACTAAACAAGGCTCTATTGAGCTTGGTCTCCAGGGTGTCACCTGAGCGCTTCCTCATGAGCTCCTTAAAAGTCTGCATGGCTCGCTCGGCTAACCCATTTGAGGCTGGGTGATATGGAGCCGAGGTGACATGTGTGATTCCATTCCTTACCATGAATTCTTTGCTCTCTTCACTAACAAAACACTGTGCATTGTCGGATACAATCATTTCTGGAATACCATGCGTGCTGAAGCTGTTCCTGAGACAATCCAGTGTGGCATCAGTCGTTGCAGAGCTCACTGGATAAACGTCGATCCACTTTGAGTGAGCATCTACCAGCACCAAAAACATTTTGCCCATAAAAGGTCCCGCATAGTCTATGTGAATTCTCCTCCAGGGTTTGCTGGGCCACTCCCAGGGATGGAGTGGTGCCCCTGCAGGTGCTTTCCTCTGCATGACTTTACCTTTGACTCAATTTCAGCATCCAAGTTAGGCCACCACAGGTAGCTCCTAGCCAATCCTTTCATTCTAGTCATTCCTGGGTGCGATTGATGCAACTGTTCCATCAAAGTAGAGCATCCCCGCTCTGGGACTATGATGCGTGCTCCCCATAGCGCACATCCATCTTGGACACTGAGCTCGTGCTGTCTCTGTCTGTACGGCGCGAACTCCGGTCCCTCACAGTGATCTGGCCAGCCTTTCAACACATACTCACGGACCCTTGACAGAACGGGGTCCTTGGCTGTCCAGCACTGGATTTGCGCTGAAGTCATCAGGGGACTGATCTCCTGATCCAGCATCAGGACGTGCTCCTCAGGGGAAGTACTGCGAGGAGATTTTGAGAGGGGCAGGCGGCTGAGAGCATCAGCGTTCCCGTTTTCCTTGCCGGCTCTGTACGTGATCACATATTCATAGGCTCTTAGTATTACTGCCCATCTCATTATTCTCTGTGATGCCATTTGAGGCACCGCTTTCATCTCATTCAGTAAGCTAATAAGAGGCTTGTGGTCAGTACTGATTACAAACTTCCTCCCATATATGTACTTATGGAATTTCTTTACTCCAAATATAATGGCTAACCCCTCTTTATCAAGCTGTGAATAGTTCTTTTCTGCAGCTGTGAGCGTGCGTGAAACAAACCCGATGGGCCTTTCCGCTCCATCTGGCATGCGGTGGGCCAACACTGCCCCCACTCCATAGGGTGATGCATCGCAGGACATTATCAGCTCCTTCTTCTCGTCGTAATGCACTAACATGCTGCTGGACTGAAGTAGCTCCTTTCACTGCTGAAACGCTTTTGCTTGCTTTGGCCCCCAACGCCATGGCTCCTCCTTTCTCAGCAGTTTGTGCAGGGGTGCCAGCAGCATCGATAAGTTTGGAAGAAACCGGTTATAATAATTCAGGAGCCCTAGATAGGCTTTCAGTTCAGTCACTGAGGTGGGTGCAGGTGCATCCTGCACTGCCCGCACTTTCCCTGTTAATGGATGGAGGCCTGTGGCATCCACCCGATGTCCCAGGAATGTAACTTCCTGCTCCATGAAACTACACTTACTCCATTTCAGGCATAGCCCCGCCTCTTCCAGCCGCTGTAGCACTTTGTCCAGTGTTTTTACGTGATCCTGATCGTCACTTCCCGTTAGCAGAATATCATCTAAGTACACGGCCACCTTTGGAATGCCCTGCAGAATGCCCTCCATAGTCCGTTGGAATATTGCTGGGCTAGAACTGACACCAAATGGTAACCTGGCATACGTGAACAGCCCCTTGTGCGTGTTCATCATGACAAACTTTTTTGATTCTTCATCTAGCAATATCTGCTGATATGCCTGACTCATGTCCAGTTTGCTGAATCTTTCTCCCCCAGCGAGCGATGTTAACATGTCCTCCATTCTCAGAATGGGGTACTGTTCCAGTGATGATACTCTGTTCACTGTTAACTTATAGTCACCACACACCCTTACGTTACCGTCAGGCTTCAATACCGGGACTATTGGTGCCGCCCAGTCTGAAAATTTCACTGGTTCTATTACTTTGTCCTTTAGCAGGCGATCTAGTTCCGCCTCAACCTTGGTTTTCATTGCAAAAGGTACCGACCTTGGTTTAAAGAAATGAGGCGTGGCATCACTGGCTACACGAATCTTGGCTGTGGCTCCCCTTAAGGTGCCCAGTTCATCCTTGAACACGAACTCATGCTTCATCAGCACTTCTTGCAGTGCCTCTGTACTGTCCTCCATTTTATTCATTGCCTGCCAGTCCACACTCAACTCACTGATCCACCCTCGCCCTAACAGGTTTGGCCCTGACCCTGCTACCACTACCACCGTAAGCTCTTTGGTGACTCCTTTGTGTTCCACTTGTACTTCGGCCGCCCCCAAAATGTCCACCTTCTGTCCTGTGTAGGTTTTGAGACTAATGGGGCATGTACCTAGCTCTGGTACTTTTGCTTCCCCCCATAGCTTGGCATACTCAGTCTGCGACATTATGGTTACACTACATCCGGTGTCAATCTCAAACTTTACTTGACCTCCGTTCACTATCAAATACTGAGTGAGAGGGGGTACGTTGGGCCTTGAAGTGTCTATACTGTATATAGTGAAAACCTCCTCACTAGACTCACTAGACTCTTCCTCCTCTTGTATGTAATTTGCCCGCTTTGTGTACTTCTCCCTCCCCCCTTTAGCATGCTTTGCCCCTTTAGCACTGCTTCTCTCACTCACTGCCCTTTTACAGACTTTCTTTAAGTGCCCTATTTTTCCACAATTGTGGCACTTTGCCTTTGCAAACCTGCAGTCCTTTGCATAATGGATCGTCCCGCCACATCGGTAGCAATCCCCAACCCCGACTGGTGGACTTTTCGCGCCAGCTTCCATCTTGAAAACAGCTCCTCCCACTGGTTTACTCCATTTCTCCTTGCTCATACTGTTCAAGTCCTTAATGTCCTTGTTAGCTGTCTCCATGGCTTGTGCTTTTTTAAGTGCCATCTCAAACATTAATCCTTCTTCTGACAGCAACCTTTGCTGTATACTGTCATCGTTAACTCCGCATACTAGTCTGTCCCTTAACATGACTGAGCGTATTTCCAAAATTACAGTCCTGTGCGAGCTTCCGAAGCGCCTCCACATACTTAGTAATGCTTTCTTCCGGCCTCCTAATCCTCGAATTGAATTTCCATCTCTGTACTATTTCACTAGGTTGCGGATTGAAATAATTCTTTAGTAGGCTCACCAACTCGTCAAAAGATTTTTCTCCTGGCCGCTCCGGGCTCAGCAGATTCCTCATCCGTGTATAGGTTTGCGCTCCCACACAACTCAGTAAAATGGCTCTTTTCTTTTCAGCACTGTCCACCTCGTTTGCCATAAAGAAATGGCTCAGTATTTCACAATACTCCTCCCAAGACTGCGACTTGCTGTCAAAAGGTGCCACGGAGCCTACCATTCCTGCCATCCTTGGAGTCCGGTCACTTCAGCCAAAAAATCAAACTCCGTTTCGACTCCCGCGGCCTAGCCTCGTGCTTTTCCGACTAGTTTGCTAACCAACCCGAGCACCTCTTCCAAATACTCCATAGCTATGACTGATCCACCAAAACTTTTCCGTCCTTTATTCTCGTCGCCATATGTGGTATCTTGAGGTGGCCATAGATGGAGACGGACACAGGTTAACTCCGTAACATGGTTTAATCAACACTTGCACATAAAAGCTTCTGCCATGAGGCAGCAAAAACAAAGAGTACAACCAGTACAGACCAGATTTAACTCAGGAGACCAATTGCCACAGCACCACCTGATGGATCAGGTTACTCATAACCTCCCAGGTTACTACAGCGCACCGAGAACAAAACACAGTACGCGCTGAGAGAGCACCAGGGCTGTGGGAGTGGGCTATTGGGCAGCCGCAGCTGTTAAAGGGCTGCTGGCTGCCCCTAAAAAATGTCCCAGTTTGGTTTTGAACAAATAACGGGTCACCCACAAATAAAAAAGGTCCCATTTGCTGTCCAGGCACGAGATGGCCATGGGGCACGACGTCCTGCATTGAAGGGCGGCCTGCCACGGGGTTGGGGAGCCACGGGGCCGTGTAGATACGGGGCCGTGCTCTCCGGGCAAGGTAGGTTCTGGACCCAAGTGCAGAAACCAGGCTAGAGGCAGGTATACAATCTTTAAGGTACTTTACTAGATTCACACATAACTAGATTCATACAAGGAACACAACAATATACATAGAACTCGAGACAAACCATATACATAAGAACTCGAGACAGGTTACAAAATGGCCAGTCAAGATAGGAACTCAGGACAGCTTCCATGAGGCAACCTACTTGTCCATACTGAGCTGGGATAAGCTTACCACAAGTGCAACCAGCTTGCCGAGACGAGACTCGAGACAAGCTATCATGAGGGGCTGCCACAGGGGTAACGGGCTTATCAATACAGAGCTCAAGACAAGTGCCAGCATGGCAACACGCTAGTCCAGCCCAGCACCTTATCAAGACTAAGAACACAGACTTAGATACATCTTAAATACAAAGCTCGAGAGAACCATGGCAGCCAGCTAGTCAAAGCCAGGAGCCACAGAGCGAAGGCTAGTCCCCGGATTCCCCGGTTAGGACTGAGCAAGGAGGGAAGCAACCACAGAACTTATATACCAAGCAAACCAGGTGAAACCCATGAACAGCTAACAGGCCGTTAAGAATTAACACAGGAGGCTAGGAACAATTAACAAAGGGCTAGAACCAAACAAGTGAAGGTGCCATCTAGAGGCTACAGAAGGAACTGACTGGCACCCTCACAGGACCCCCCCCCTAGGAACGGCTCTTGACGTTCCCTACACAGGGCTCGAAAAAACACAGGGCTCGGAAAAACACAGGGCTCGGAAAAACACAGGGCTCGAAAAAACACAGGGCTCAGAAAAACACAGGGCTCGGAAAAACACAGGGCTCGAGAGGCACAGGGCTCGAGAGGCACAGGGCTCGAGAGGCACAGGGCTCGAGAGTCACAGGGCTCGAGAGACACAGGGCTCGAGAGACACAGGGCTCGAGAGACACAGGGCTCGAGAGGCACAGGGCTCGAGAGACACAGGGCTCGAGAGGCACAGGGCTCGAGAGGCACAGGGCTCGAGAGGCACCGGGCTCGAGAGGCACAGGGCTCGAGAGGCACAGGGCTCGAGATGCACAGGGCTCGAGATGCACAGGGCTCGAGATACACTGGGCTCGAAATACACTGGGCTCGAAATACACTGGGCTCGAAATACACTGGGCTCGAAATACACTGGGCTCGAAATACACTGGGCTCGAAATACACTGGGCTCGAAATACACAGGGCGCTAATACACAGGGCGCTAATACACAGGGCGAATCTTCTTAGCTCTTCAAGCAATGATACTCCCCATTCCAACTGTTCACAAACTGCAGATGTTCAGAAATCTCAAGACAGAATCATCCTCTTCATCCACTAGCGGCAGAGACATGTCGTGGCGATCATATGACCAAAATCTTGGTAAGCAACGGCGCCATCGTTTCTCCAGAGTTAGCACGCTCAATGGATTATATTCCGAAGGGATGCAAGAAGGGCGAAGACTCGAGAATTTAACTTGTCCAGGAGAGCTTGAGAATTTAATTGTCCAGGAGAACTCAAGAATGTCTTATCCAGTAGAGCTCGAAAGTTTCATTTGTCCAGAAGAACTTGAGAGTTTATCTTGTCCAGGAGAACTCGAAAGTTTAACTTGTCCAGGGGAACTTGAAAACTTAACTTGCCCAGGAGAACTTGAAAACTTAATTTGCCCAGGAGAACTTGAAAACCTAACTTTTCTAGGAGAACTTGAAAGCTTAATTTGCCCAGGAGACTTGAGAGTTCACTCGAAAATTTCACTCTATGAAGGCCCAGGAAACTTGAAAGTTGACTTGAAAGTTTAACACAATGGGAGGCCCAGGAAATTTGAAAGTTTGCTCGAAATTTTAACACAATGAAGGCCCAGGAGACTTGAGAGTTCACCTGGGGTTCTAACACAATAGAGGCCCAGGAGACTTGAGAGTTCACCTGGGGGTCTAAATACAATAAAGGCCCAGGAGACTCAAAAGTTTTACTTGAAAGTTTAACACTGGAGGCTTGAAAATTCACTTGAAAACTTAACACAGTGGGGGTCTTGGTCCTAGGAGACCAAATATTTGCCCAAGAGAACTCAAAAATTAACTCGAGAGTTTCAAACCTTAGCCGGTTGGTTTCTACTGGGTCCATGTATGGCTCAGTCCTACTGTCACGGGGTTGGGGAGCCACGGGGCCGTGTAGATACGGGGCCGTGCTCTCCTGGCAAGGTAGGTTCTGGACCCAAGTGCAGAAACCAGCTAGAGGCAGGTATACAATCTTTAAGGTACTTTACTAGATTCACACATAACTAGATTCATACAAGGAACACAACAATATACATAGAACTCGAGACAAACCATATACATAAGAACTCGAGACAGGTTACAAAACGGCCAGTCAAGATAGGAACTCAGGACAGCTTCCATGAGGCAACCTACTTGTCCATACTGAGCTGGGATAAGCTTACCACAAGTGCAACCAGCTTGCCGAGACGAGACTCGAGACAAGCTATCACGAGGGGCTGCCACAGGGGTAACGGGCTTATCAATACAGAGCTCAAGACAAGCGCCAGCATGGCAACACGCCAGTCCAGCCCAGCACCTTATCAAGACTAAGAACACAGACTTAGATACATCTTAAATACAAAGCTCGAGAGAACCATGGCAGCCAGCTAGTCAAAGCCAGGAGCCACAGAGCGAAGGCTAGTCCCCGGATTCCCCGGTTAGGACTGAGCAAGGAGGGAAGCAACCACAGAACTTATATACCAAGAAAACCAGGTGAAACCCATGAACAGCTAACAGGCCGTTAAGAATTAACACAGGAGGCTAGGAACAATTAACAAAGGGCTAGAACCAAACAAGTGAAGGTGCCATCTAGAGGCTACAGAAGGAACTGACTGGCACCCTCACAAGCTCATTCTGGACCTTGCTCTCTGAGGAGCAGGTTTTGCTGCTGCTGCTGCTGCTGCTGCTGCTGTGTGGGAGGTGGTGGTCGCCTTGGCCTGGGAGTGGAGGGGAAGGAGTGACCCCAGGCCACCACTACCAGCAACCTACAACCAACTTCAACCATCTACCGAGGTGCCTGGAGAGGGAGGAGTAGAGGACAGAGGAGGAGGCCAGCATTACAACTGGAGAGGCCTTCCATCACTGCCTCCCAATTTGGCCTCCGGTCCAGGAGAGGGAGAGAGGGGAGAGGAATACCACTCAGCTCCAACTTGGAAGCTGAGTTGGTATTCCAGTCCAAAGATGTGCAGGTTAGGTTGATTGGCTATGATAAATTGACCCTTAGTGTTAGGGGGATTAAATACGGGGGGTTACAGGGATCGGGTGGGATATGTGTTGGTGCAGGCTCGATGGGCCAAAATGGCCTCTATCTGCACTGTGGGGTTTCTGTGATTCTGTGATTCTGTGATTCTGTGGAAGGAGGGGAGGAGCTGCATCCTTTAACATCTGCAGGTGGGTGTCTTTTGTGCATTCCCCTAAAGACTTTGCATTCTAGGCGGGGGGAGGAAAGAAGACGGGCCGGAAAGCCTGGCCTGGGTTGGCTGGAGCCTGCCCGGGTGAAGCTTTTTCCCTTGCATTGAGAAGACCTGGTGTGGGGCTGAGCCTGGGCTTTCTCCAGCCTACCCAGGCGAAGACATCTTCTACCCCTGCCCGAAGACCATCTGCCTAAGACTTTGCTTTTCCATCGGGGAGTGCACCCTGCCGACACCCACCCACCGAATACCACCTTGAGTGAGGACCCTGCCTTTGCGGTCCCCCTCCTCCCCACCCCCCCTCTCTCTCTCACTTTGTCCTCTCTTTGCCTCTCTGAAAAGGCACCTCCCCTTTAAATCTACCTATTGCCAATTGAGCAGAGGGAAGAAAGGCCCCTCTCCCATTTAACTCCATCAAGGGGAGAGGCGGGCCATTAGCTTTAAACTCCCTCTGATCAGTGGAAGACCTCAAACCTTTACCAAGGCCATTAACACCGTAGGGCCTGTGACTTGGGGTGTGTGTGGCTCTTTTAAAAACCACCCCATTATGGCTTCCACATCTACGGCGGTGACGGGGCCAGCAATGACTTATGCGGCAGCAACGGCAAAAGCCACGGCTGCTCCCGCTTCTGCTGCTGCCCCGTCGCCGTTCCGACTAATAACAAAGAAGCTTGGGGTGAAGAGCTACACCCACCCCAACATGACCATCGAGGCGTGCGTGAGGGCCATGGCTGGGGTTGTCGGCCCTCCAGCCATACTCGCCGCCTCGAAAATGTATGGGAAGGCTGTGTTCTTCCTGGAGTCGGAGCGGGCGGTGGCCCTGGCCAACACCAAAGGGCTCACCGTGGGCGGGACCTTCCTGCCGGTGGACCCTCTGGAGGCCACCGCGCAGAGGGTCGTGTTATCGAACGTCCCACCCTACATCTCGAGTGAGCTCCTCCTCCCCCACTTGCTCCAACTTGGGGAGGTGAGGTCGGGGATCACGCCGATCCCGCTCGGATTCTGGGAAGCCAGTCTTCGCCATGTCTTCTCCTTCCGGCGCCAGGCCTTTGTTCAGCTGGTGCGGGAGGGGGAGACTGACGGGGCTTTTTCGGTCCTCCATGAGGGGACCCTTCACCGCGTCTTCTGGACGACGGACGGCGTGCGGTGCCACGCCTGCAAGGAGGTGGGGCATGTACGAAAAAACTGCCCCGCCTCCAATGCCGCCAGGTCATCTGGTGTGGCCGAGGCTGGCGCCGCCGCCGCTCCTCCCCCCAGGTCTGGCCGTGCCCCCCCCCAAACAAATACTACAGGGGTGCGGTCGTCGTCGGAGGTCGATGCCATCCAGGCCTCCGGCGAGGGGGAGGAAGTGTGCCCGGTTGGGAAGAGGGCGCGGAAGAATAAACACCGTGAGGTGGGCCCCCCCAGGGAGGGCGTGCCCCTGGATATGGAGCCCCTGACACCCGAGCGCGTTGCTGCGTTAATCAGGGAGGGCGAGAGTGGGAGGGGCCTCGTGCCCGAGCCTGTGGCCGCGACCGCCGAGGCGGAAGCGCCAGAACCTGCGGCCGGGCTTGGGCCCGAGGGACCCGATGAACCTGCTCCACCGGAGGGAGCAGGGGAGGCCCCTGCAGAAATGGAGGTCTCCCCCTATCCCTCCACTTTAAAAAGAAGGCGCGACCCCCAGGATGAGGAGGAGGACCAGGAGGAGGAAGGACCCTCCGGTCAGGGGTAGTCGTCGCCTGCCGCGGGTACTGCGCCCCACCCCACCTCTGTCACCATCGTAAGCAATCGGCAGGGGTCGCCCGTCCCTGGGGAGGCTGAGGCAGAGGTGTCTGCCCAGCTCGTGCCTCCCGGGGATGGGGACGAGACCCTGCCCGTGGGGGGGGTCGCGGAACAACCCGCGGCCGAGATCGATCCCCTTTCGGTGGCGTTACCCCTCGACGAGTCGGGCGGCTTGGAGTCTGGGTCGGGCGAGCTCGCGGAAGATGAGCTCGCCCAAAGCGGCCCGGACTTTTCCCAGGTGCTGCTCGACCTCGTCGAGGATTTTACTAGAAATACCCCTTCTGCTGGGTTGGAGGCCGGTGGCGTGGTAGTGGAAGGCCCTCTGTCTGTGTCTCTGGCGCCGGGCGACTTGGAGGAGATCGGATTTACATATTCTCCGGTCTCTCCGGTCTCTCCGGTCGTTCCGGCGCCTGGGGCGGAGGGGGGCTCCGAACCGCCGCCGTCTTCTGGCCCGGCGCCCCTGCTGGAGCCCAGGGAGGAATCCTCCGCCACCGATCCTGGGGGTGGGATCCGGGCGGAGGCGGGGCTGGCCGTTGCGACCGAGCCGTTCACTGCGCTCTGCGTGACGGATGGGTTGGCCGCCGGTGGCGACCCCCCGGAGGAGGACGGGGACTCGGTGGTGGGGGCGGAGGACGACTGGGATTCCATCGCCGATGAGGCGATGGATGACCTCCCGTCCCTCGCCGGGACCCCCCTCATTCCCATCGAGGAACTCCGGGACTTTGTGGCCACGTGCCAGGGTCGTCACAGGATTCGGGTGGCCCTCGACAGATGGCCGGACCTGGCGCTGCTCCTCGGGTCGGCCCGCACCGCCGTCAAAGCCATGGACGCGGGCGCGGGGGCGGGCCTGCTCGTGCGGCGTCAGCTCCGGTCCTTCCTCACTGGGCTGCTAAGGGAGTGGCGGTTGACTAGCGGCCGCCCTCTCCCTTCCCCCATTAGTCTTAAGTAGAGGGTGGATTATGCTTCTGAAATGAAGATAACCATAGCCAGCCTCAACATCAACGGCAGCAGGGAAGCTAGCCGCAGATTTAATAACTTTTCGGTCCTTCGGGACGGGAAGTACGCGGTGTGCTTCCTGCAAGAAACCCACACCGTTCCAGGAGATGAGGCCACGTGGCTCCTGGAGTGGCAAGGAGGGGTCAGCATGAGTCACCTCTCCAGTGTTTCCAGTGGGGTGGCTATCTTGCTGGCCCCGCATTTTCAGCCGGAGATCTTGGGGGTCAAGGAGCTCGTGCCGGGCCACTTGCTCCAGGTCACTGTTCACCTGGGGGGCGTGCCGCTCCATCTAGTGAACGTGTACGCCCCTGGGGCCGGTGCGCAGCAAGCGCGCTTCTTTGAAGAAGTGTCCACTCTTCTGGGCTCCATCGACGCGGGCGAGTGCGTCATCCTCGGGGGGGATTTTAATTGTACCCTCGAGGCGAGGGACCGCACGGGCACCCTGCCATGCCCGGCGGCGATGGAGAAGTTGAGGGGCCTGGTCGGGTCCCTCGACTTGGTGGACGTCTGGCGAAATCTCCATCCCGACTCCAGCGCCTTCACTTGCGTGAGGTCTGGGAGAGGAGCGTCCAGGATCGACCGCCTCTACATTTCCCGGGCATATGTCTCCTGCGTTCCGTCGGCTTCCATGCGGCCGGTGCCGTGCGCGGACCACCACCTGGTGTCGGCGGAGCTCGTTCCGCTGCGCGCACGGGGGGGGTCCGCGTATTGACACTTTAAAAACCTGCTGCTGGAGGACGCACGGTCCCGGGGTTCGTTTAGTCGGTTCTGGGCCGGCTGGAGAAGGAAGCAGGGGGGCTTCCCCTCCTTGAGGCTATGGTGGGATGTGGGCAAGGCTCACATCCGTCTCTTCTGTCAGGAGTACGCGAAGGGGTCGACCAAGAAGCGGGAGGCCCGGGTCGGGCAGTTGGAGAAGGAGGTGCTCGACCTGGAGTCCCGTCTCGGTCAAGTCTTCGAGGACCCGGCCCTGCGGATGGTGTACGAAGAGAAGAAGGGCGCGCTGAAGGACCTGCAGCTTGTCGGGTCCCGAGGCGCGTACGTGAGGTCACGGATCCAGTTCCTGCGGGACCTGGACCGCGGCTCCCCCTTCTACTACTCGCTGGAAAAAAGATGGGGGGTCCGTAAGCAGCTCTTGGAGCTGCTGGCCAACGACGGATCTCTGGTCTCGGATCCGGAGGGAATCCGCGCGGAGACCCGCGCCTATTACGGGGCTCTGTTCTCTCCGGATCCGTCCAGCGAGGATGCGCGCGGAGTTCTGTGGGAGGACCTGCCGAAGGTCGGCCTGGAGGATGCCGAAAAATTGGACGCTCCTCTGAGTCTGGAGGAGCTGACCGGCGCCCTCCGCCAGCTCTCTAGGGGAAAGTCCCCGGGGCTGGACGGGCTGACCGTGGAGTTCCACAGGGCGTTCTGGGACGTCTTGGGGGGCGACTACGCGCGGGTCCTGGGGGAAAGTCTGGCGACCGGGGAGATGCCCCTCTCTTGGCGCAGGGCGGTTATTGTCCTGCTGCCTAAGAGGGGTGATCTCCGCCTCCTTAAAAACTGGCGCCCGGTCTCCCTCCTCAGCATGGACTATAAAATCTTTGCCAGGGCTATGTCTGCTCGCCTAGGCGCCATGCTGGCCCACATGATCCACCCCGACCAGTCCTACATGGTCCCGGGCTGGACCATCCATGATAACATCCATCTGGTCCGGGACCTGGTCCACCATTCCCAGAGGGCTGGTCTGTCGGTCGCCTTCCTTTCCCTGGATCAGGAGAAGGCGTTCGACAGGGTGGATCACGAGTATCTCTTCGGGACTCTGCGCGCATTCGGGTTCGGGACGCATTTTGTCGCCCGGATCCGACTTCTGTACGCTGCCGCGGAGTGTCTGATTAAAGTTAACGGGTCCTTGACGGCGCCCCTTCGCTTCGGGACGGGGGTGCGCCAGGGATGCCCCATGTCCGGCCAGTTATATGCCGTTTGCGTAGAGCCTTTCCTGCGCCTCTTGCGGAAGAGGTTGACGGGACTGGCTCTGCAAGGGCCGGGCGTGGAGATGGTCCTCTCGGCTTACGCCGATGACGTGCTCCTCACGGTCACGGATCCCGCTGACTTGCGGAGGATGCGGGAATGCCAGCAGATTTACTCGGACGCATCCTCCGCCATGATCAACTGGGAGAAATGTTCTGGACTCCTGGTGGGTCAGTGGCGGGTGGTCTCCCTGCCGGAGGAGTTCAGGCCCTTCGCCTGGAGCACCACGCACCTCCTCTACTTGGGAGTCTACCTCAGCCCTGCCGAGGACGCCTGGCCGGCGAACTGGCAAGAGTTGGATGCCAAAATCACCACTCGCTTAGGACGCTGGACAGGATTGCTCCGAGTGTTGTCCTACAGGGGTCGAGCGATGGTCATAAACCAACTGGTGGCCGCCATGTTGTGGTACCGGTTTGTCACTTTGATCCCTCCCCCTGCGTTTGTCGCCAAGATACAGAAGAAGCTCGTCGACTTCTTCTGGGACAAAAGGAAGCACTGGGTCTCTGCCGCGGTTCTGAGTCTCCCGCTTAGGGAGGGCGGTCAGGCGTTGGTGTGCCTCCACACCCAGGCTGCGACTTTCCGTCTTCAGACGCTGCAGAGATACCTGTACGTCGAGAATCCTCCGAGATGGTGTGCGCTGGCGACGTATTTTTTCCGCCAGCTGCACGGCCTCAATTACGACATGCAGCTCCTGTTTTTGGAAGTGGGCGGCAGGCATGTCAGCGTGCGGGAGCTGCCTGTCTTCTACCAGGAACTGCTATGGGTTTGGAACTACGTCGCCTCCAGGTGGAGCTCTCCCCCGTCAGGAATGGCGGCTGTCCTCCGGGAGCCGCTGTTCAGGAATCCGCACCTCCACGTCCGCGAGTTCGGGTGGCTGGCGGAACGCAGGGCTGTGCCTGGTAGGGTGACTAGAGTCGGGGACCTACTCGATGGTGGAGGAGCGGGCTGGATGGCGCCGGAGGAGTTGGCGCGGTGCATGTCTTGGGACAACGTCCGGCTCGCGGTCGATGTCATCGAGGCGGCTCAAACGACGCTGCACCCCAGCGCCACGAGGTGTATCGAGGCGGCTCAAGCGCGTGGGGCGATCCCGTCCGAGCTTTCCCCCGTTCGGACGGAATTCCTTATCGGCGCCCTGCCCCGAAACTTCCCTCAGGGATCGGCGCCTCACAACTTGAGCCGTCTCGAGGAGATGCCCTCCATGCCTTTTCATTCCGCATGGAGGGGTTTCCTGTACGGGCTGCTCCTGCACACCTTCCACTTTGTCATCTTCGCCTGCCGTCCGGACACGTTTTGCCTTCCGGCGGAGGCGGAGGTCCCCAATGGAGGGCTCGCTATGCGGGAGTCCTCCCTTGTTCTATTGGGGACTTGGCCTGGAGGGTGTTGCACGGAGCAGTCCCGTGCAATATATTGTTAAATAGATTCACGGACACCCAGACCGCCTGTTTGTTCTGCGGTCTGGAGGAGTCCGTTTTTCATGTTTATGTTCAATGTGTGAGGTTGCAGCCCCTCTTCCATTATTTAAAGGGGCTGCTCCTCGATTTTTGGTTGCACTTCAGTCCCACGCTCTTGATCTACGGTCACCCGGTGCGGAGGGGAGCGGGCAGGTTGGAGGACCTCCTCGTGGGTCTGCTCCTGGGCCTGGCGAAAAAAGCCATCAATTGGTCCAGGCAGCGGGCGGTCGAGGGGGTCATCCGGCCAGATTTCCTCCCTCTCTTCCATGGCCATGTTCGCGCCCGGGTGGCCCTGGAGATGGAGCACGCGGTGTCCGCCGGCGCGCTCGAGCACTTTCGGGACCAGTGGGTGCCGCGGGGACTGGAGTGCATAATTGGTTTAAACAACCAAATTTTAATTTGATTTGTTAAGCTTTATTTAAAGATTTATTAGAGTTTTAGTTACAGTTTATTTGTTTAATTTATTTTGGTCCTACAAAAAGAGGACCAAACAAGTGAAGGTGCCATCTAGAGGCTACAGAAGGAACTGACTGGCACCCTCACATGGCCCTATGTGAAGGAGCGAGACACCCAGCAATACCGGGCCATCCATTGTTTTGCAGGACCCCCATGAATTCAATGGAAATTATAATCGGGAGAGATGTATAATGGGGTGACTGATCCGATATCGCTTGATTTTGCACTGTCGCCCAAAGTCCAAAATGACTCTCTTAGAAACATTTTACTGCACGTGAGGAGTGTGCTAGAAACATAAGTTGTTGTTGAGGCTGAACAGTCTGGGGGTCGTTTCTCTAGAAAAGACTGAGGGGTGACCTTTAAGATTATGAAGGGGTTTCATTGGGTAGATGTAGAGAAGACGTTTCCACTTGTGGGGAGAACTGAAACCAAAACCATAAACATTAGATAGTCACTATAGAAGGATATGTTGACGGGGTTAGATGAAGAAGGGTGGGAGGAGGCTCCTGTGGAGCATTAACACCGGCATGGACCAGTTGGGCCGAATGGCCTGTTTCTGTGCTGTACATTCTGTGTAATGTAATGTAATGCAACCCAGCTGCTGGGAGTTGTGAGTGGCAGTGGCTCTTTATTCTCAGAGGCCACCCATTGTACTCATCTGGATTTGGCAATGCAGCATCTGGGGATTGCAGGCACTACCCCCGCACACCATCGCTCTGCGGCCCCGCCTTTTGGTGCTCCGATACGCAGCGTCCGCACACCGTTGAGGGCGTGTTTTATCTTTATAATAATGAGCTCAATCCCTTTACCATATGCCTCTTTGCAGGCAGGAATTGCGAAGCCTTCACTCTTTGAAGTTATATATGGAGACGTCAGCAATGTGAACAAACATGCAGCATGCTGGGCTTTTCACTTGACAGCTGCAAATGAAGTTTCAGGAAAGTTCATTATTTTCCTTTTTGCGGGGGGGAGTTTCCATTCGCACCAGTCTTCTGATGTGAGCTCCGCATAATGCAATCCGCTGTTATTAATCTGACCTGCCAATTTCAGGTTTTGGTGACTGCAATGCTATCTTCCTAGAAATTACACCAGAGAATGTGGCCATTTGGCCCATCCAGCCTGTGCAGTTCTAGCTCTTCCACTGGAGCTATCAACTCGAATCCCATTTCCCCGTCCTTTCCCCATATCCTTTTATACTCTTCCTTTTCAATTACGTATCCAATTTAGAAGAATGAGAGGGGATCTCATTGAAACTTATAAAATTCTAACAGGACTAGACAGACTAGATGCAGGAAGGATGTTCCCAATGGCGGGGGAGTCTAGAACCAGGGGTCACAGTCTAAGGATAAGGGGTAAGCCATTTAGGACTGAGATGAGGAGGAATTTCTTCACCCAGAGAGTGGTGAACCTGTGGAATTCTCTACCACAGAAAGCAGTTGAGGCCAATTCATTAAATATATTCAAGAAGGAGTTAGATATATTTCTTAAGGCTAAAGGGATCAAGGGATGTGGGGAGAAGGCAGGGACAGGGTACTGAGTTTGGATGATCAGCCATGATCTCATTGAATGGCGGAGCAGGCTCGAGGAGCTGAATGGCCTACTCCTGCTCCTATCTTCTATGTTTCTATGTTTCCCTGTTAAATGACTGACAGCTGATTGTACTAAATTTGTCCTCTAATTATCCTCTGTTTGAGAAAGATATTTTGTTCTCACCTCCCTCTTCATTCTTCTTGTGTTAATTCGGTGTCCATGTCCCCTTGTTACTGTTTATCAATCAGGAGAAACATTTGCTCATTTGTTTAAAACCTTTTAAAATTTGGCATACTTTAATAAATCAGTTACAGTACTTGTCACTGTATAATAAGCTTTGACGAGCCTAGGATCTCAGACCCTAGAAACAAAGGAGAAGGAACGGCAATCTATTCCACTTAATGAGTGCGAGAAACGGAACTAGCTCATGGGTGACTTCATCGTTCGCAGGTTGCGATGGTTTTCCCTGTGCATGGTAAAACTGAGAATTCTTTCCATGCAACATAATTTGAAGTTTAAACACATTAGGGGTGAAATTCGACTTGGGCAAGGGTCCAAAAACGGGCACTATCGCATCTGCCACCCGTTATATGCCCCGTCCGATATTCAGTTCCATTAACTTCAATGGAACAGGATATTGGGAGTGAGGGGAGACGCTATACCGTCCGTTGTGCGCTCCCTGTCTCAGTCGAATTTCCCCCTCATTGATTGTGGAACCACATAGTACAAGAATCCTCTCATCCAAAAGGCTGTGGACGCTGGAACAATTGGAGCTTTCGAGACAGAGATTGATAGATTTTTGTTGGGTAAGGGCATCGAGGGATATGGAGCGAAGGCGGCTAAAAGGAGTTGAGCTGTAGATCATCCATGATCTTATTGAATGACAGAGCAGGCCAGAGGGGCTGAATGGCCCATTCCTGTGCCTAATATACTATGTTACTAAGATGCAAACTTTTTAAAAGCTGGATGTTCCTGCCATGCACACTTTAAACATGTTTCAGCAGTTTTAGTGCAAATTATCCTAAACATTTAGATACTCCACCATGGTGACTGCCTCTCACCTGTTTCTCCAGATGTGACTTCACATCTTATTCAAAATCCTCTTTGTGGAGGTGAACTATAAAATTCATGAGACAATTTCAGCCCCAAACATAAGTAAGCCATGACTATCTTGCTGCATAACTCAATAGAAAGATTATAATAGACAACGATGAAAGGATTCTTCTGGCTGCTATGTGTGCTGACATCATAAATGGTATGTTCACAACTTTAATGGAAGTAGCAATCAGAGGAAGGCGTCATGCCTGTATTTACAATATCACAACACATAGCAACTAGAGAAATTCTTCCCTTTGGATACCACATGGAACGAGACTGTTGCTGTTATTTCAGATTGGTTGCGATTGGGTTTAATCACCTCAAAAGTACCCGGATACAACAGAAACAGTCAGACAGGGAGAAGTAATGTCAGTCGCAGTATTATTGCGCCACGTCATAAACTTTATAACACACAGGAGAGTGGCAACATCAGTTTATCTTGACACCAACTGTTACAAATCATTGCTTTTGATTATTATCCTGAAGCCACTTGTTGGAAGGAATTGGTCCTTTATATGCTATAATAATAGTGGGGAGGACTCCCAGGTGCAGACAGTGAATCTTCCTACGTAGCAATTGTTTGCATTGTGCCATTGCCAACAAAAGACTATGGGCTAGATTTTCAGTTGCTTGCGCCAGCAGTTAGCGCCTTAAGAGAAGTGAATTTCGGGCGCTATGCGTGTAGCGCCCGGGCACAGCGCAGTTTGCGCCTCACCCCAAATTAAGTTGGCCGTTAGCGCCGGCGCAAAGTTTAGCGCCCGCCCGGATGCGCGCGCAGAAAATGACGTCACATCCTCGTGCAACGCCCTTTGGCCGCCCCGATTCCAAACTTCAGTCGGACCGCCCCATTGTGCGGCTGGCGTCCAGAGCGTTTGTAAAATGGAACGCAACACACCCCGGGGAGCGCAAATTAAAGGGCACTCCTCCTGCACTATAAAAGGCACTCTGCATGTGTTGTGTGGAAGGGTCCAGTGTGTTGTTGTGAATGGTGTATTTCTGTTTCCGGCCACCACCACCACCTCCTCCTCCTCCTCCTCCTCCTCCTCCACCACCACCTCCTCCTCCTCCTCCTCCTCCTCCTCCTCCTCCTCTTTTCCCCCCCAGACTCGGTCTTTGAAAAAAACACATGCACCCTTCCCCTTTAAGAGCTCACTGGCACCAGAGTGTCTGCTGTGCGCTGCGCCCGAGCTCGGGTGTTGCGCTCTGCACCGCCGGCTTAGCGCCTAAAGATAGTAGTGGAACGCCTCTTTTAGCACTCCAGCAACCTCTTAGGGCGAAGCCACTGAATTTCCGGCAAGGGGGCGCAACTTTGGGGCGGGCGCTAACTTCGGGCGGGCGCTAACATTAGCGCCCCAAAACTGGCTATACTGAAATTCTAGGCCATGGTGCTTTATCAAACATATCACCTTTATCACTTCTGCATTTTATTTATGATTAACGCAGTGTACTCAGACAATTTTGCTGTGCCGCACTGTGAATTGCATATATATATATTGCACCACAGTGCACCAGCGTCTGACACACCTATCCTCTTCATTGGAACATTTGTTTAAAGGGACTATTTGCCACTTGCCACTGATTTATCTCTCATACATTTTAATGCAAAAACCACTGATACAATGAAGCAATATGGGCCATGGGATGTTGCTCCATTCGTAGCCAGAACAGCAACAGATCCATCACTATATTAGCACATTTCAGTATTTTAAACAGAGTTTGATTTACATGCAGTTAAAGAAGGAAGAGGCTTCAGGGAGAATAAATTTACTCCCATATATATCCAATAGCATTTTGTCTCAAACCGAGTCCTAGCTTTTAACAGTAATCCGTGTGTAAAGAGAAGCTCCCGAGAATAGAGATGAACTGCACTTCATAGAATTGGATTAGCTTTGCTGATTTTACACTAGGGAAGCCCCATAGAGTACATCTATTGAGAGCCATTCAGTTCTGTATCATTACAAAGCAATTGAAAACAGCACTTTTATTTTTAAAGTGGTCCTTGTCAAGATTTGTTCCTTCCCTCCTAAATAGTGTGCTCCTTTACAATATTTACTAATTGTGTTTTTCACAAATAAACTGTAACGAGCGCCGTTAAATAGATATTGCATAACCCTGGCTATTGTTATTATACAATAAACTCAGCCCTGCACATGTCATTAGATTAATTTGATAGCTTAGAAATGGGCCAGCGATTTTAATTCTTGCAGACTTGCCGAAGATATAAGGAATCAGGGTCGGTCATGAAGCTTGATTATTCGCACCAGTTTTTGTTCCAAGTAAGGAATTCTTACTATCTTTTGGTAAAATGGTTCTGCTGAAGGATGCGATTGCCTGTATGTACATCTATAATGTAAGAAAGAACTTTATGTAGCATGCATTTCTTGACCATCACACTTCACATGCCACACACCATCCAATGCAAATTTCTTAAAAAAAAACGACAATGCAATGTACGACAAACAAAACTTACTACAAACAGAAAATACTGGCGATTAATTGACCTTCCCACAAACAATGCCAGGGTTTGGATCGCCAAACTGAATAGCCAATAACCTCTGGATGAACTCAGCCAGCGTTTGCTTAACATTAATTGGACGATGTGGCCTTAAAGTGATACGCACACCTAACATTTAACAGCCGAATTCTGCACATTCTGTTTTTATATGGGAAAATGTTGCTGTCCTTATAAAACAGCGCCATGAGAGGTTTGCTAAGAACACTATAAAAACATTGCATCTAACATGCAATTATGGTGATGGAGCAGGATCATTGATTTTTTAAATTAATTCCTGGGATGTGGGCATCGCTAGCAAGGCCAGCAGTTATTGCCCATCCCTAGTTGCCCTTGAGAAGGTGGTGGTGAGCTGCCTTCTTGAACCGCTGCAGTCCGTGTGGTGAAGGTACTCCCACAGTGCTGTTAGGGAGGGAGTCCCAGGATTTTGACCCAGTGACGAAGGAACGGTGATATATTTCCAAGTCAGGATGGTGTGTGACTTGGAGGGGAACTTGGAGGTGGTGGTGTTCCCATGCACCTGCTGCCCTTGTCCTTCTAGGTGGTAGAGGTCATGGGTTTGGGAGGTGCTGCTGAAGAATCCTTGACGAGTTGCTGCAGTGCATCTTGTAGATGGTCTGTGTTTTTAAGGAGTTCGTATAACAGAATAATATATGGTAGTTTATATGGTCCTTACAAAAATATGCTTGGACTTACTGTGAGCTAATCCATGGGATAATTACATATTAAAATAGGTGTGTCAACATAAGCAGACATCACAATCAGCACCTGGAATTTCCACAGGGGTTCTTCCAATGTCCTGCCTTAACTTCGGCAGAAGTTTGGCATAAAACCTGGGGAAAAGGCACAAATGGCTGTTTATGCCGTTTCTCTGGAGGTTTCCACTGATCTTCCTCTGAAATAATGGTAGGGAAATTGGGCAACTCCCGCGGAAATTCAATGTCCAACTTCAGATAGTACGCTTTGCTATAGGTTCAAAGCAATCTTAAACAGCTGCTTGTTCCAGTCTGAATCTAACAAGCACATTCCAATCTCCAAAGTTCCCTGGTTTAACCATAGGGGCCCAGAAATTTGGGTCAGGGGCTTCCCGCGGGTGCAAGCCTCCAACCTGCACTTACCTAGTGCGCCGGCCGTTGAGCTGTGGGCCCGCGTGGGATTCCGATCCTGGGCCTGCTCCAACTGCCAGCACGCAGTGCTTGTGTATCCCAGGGGCGCAGTTAGTTCGAAGCATCCCCTGGGATCACGTGGGTCATGGAGAGCCAATGGTAGCAGGGAATCTGTATTCATAGATTTGACAGGAAGACCTGTCAAATCTATGAATACAATTCAGCCCCAAAACATAACTAAAACTTCAAATAAATTAAAAAGAAAACATCACATTTTTAAAAATAACTAAATATTACATAAAATAACTATTTTCAACAATAATTTAAATTTTTGAAAAAATTAATTACAGTTTCTAACGGGGCAAAAAATAAACTTACCTTTCTTTAAAGTATTTAAACATAATAAACCTGTGGGAAAAATGTTTTAATTTTACTTAATTCACCACTTACCTTGTTAAAAGCAGGCCTTGCGACTGCTTTTTAAAGGCGTAGCTGCTGGAGACTTACCCTCCCGGAAAAAACCTGCAAAAAAAACGGAAGTTCCAGGCGCACGCGCTGCATCTCCGGCACACGCATTCGACCTGTGAACCCCTTCCTTTAAGGGAACGGAAGTTCCGGTTTCCCGCGCATGGGCAGTGCATGCACGAAACCGGCACTTTCGTTGGGCCTACGCTGAGTACCCAGCGCGTACTCACCCGTGGGGACCCGAAGTTAATATTTAAACTCAGAAGGACCTTAGGTTCTCTATACTTACCAATTAGATTTTATGGTTTTAAAGGGGCACAGATCCACCTTACCAGTAGAATGATACATTGTGCATTGCATGGCGTAACACTCCTGTCCTTATAAAACAGCAGATCATCCAACTTAAGTGTCGGCTGTGGCTCAGCTGGTAGCATTCATGCCTCTGAGTCTAGAAGGTTGTGGGTTCAGATCCCACTGCAGAGATTTGAGCGCAAAAATCTAGGATGATACTCTAGGAATATTGCACTGTCGGAGGTGCTGTCTTCTGCATGAGATGTTAAACCAAGGCCCTGTCTGCCCTCTCAGGTGGACGTTAAAGGTCCCATAGTGCTTTTTTAAAGAAGAGCAGGGGAGTAATCCCTGTTGTCCTCCCCAATATTTATCCCTCAATCAAAAACAGATGATCTGGTCACTATCACATTGCTGTTTGTGGGAGCTTGCTGTGTGCAGATTGGCTGCCACACTTCCTACGTCACAACAGCGACTACACTTCAAAAGTACTTCATTGGCTGTAAATCACTTTGGGATGTCCTGAGGTTGTGAAAGGCGCTATTGAAATGCAAGTCTTTCTTTTTCTTTTAACTTCCCATGAGAAACAGTGGGCTAGATTTTCAGTTGCTTGCGCCAGCAGTTAGCGCCTTAAGAGAAGTGATTTTCGGGCGCTATGCGTGTAGCGCCTGGGCGCAGCGCAGTTTGCGCCCCGCCCCAAATTAAGTTGCCCGTTAGCGCCGGCGCAAAGTTTAGCGGCCGCCCGGATGCGCGCGCAGAAAATGACGTCACATCCTCGTGCAACGCCCTTTGGCCGCCCCGAATCCAAACTTCAGTCGGACCGCCCCATTGTGCGGCTGGCGTCCAGAGCGTTTGTAAAATGGAACGCAACACACCCTGGGGAGCGCAAAGTTTCCGGCCACCACATCATTCCTCCTCCTCCTCCTCCTCCTCCTCCTCCTCCTCCTCCTCCTCCTCCTCCTCCTCCTCCTCCTCCCCCCCCCCTCCTCCTCCTCCTCCTCCTCCTCCTCCTCCTCCTCCTCCTCCTCCTCCTCCTCCTCCTCCTCCTCCTCCTCTTCATCATCATCATCATCATCATCATCCCAGACTTTGCATTTGAAAAAAACACATGCACCCTTCCCCTTTAAGAGCTCACTGGCACCAGAGTGTCTGCCGTGCGCTGCGCCCGAGCTCGGGTGTTGCGCTCTCCACCGCCGGCTTAGCGCCTAAAGATACTAGTGGAACGCCTCTTTTAGCGCTCCACCAACCTCTTAGGGCGAAGCCACTGAATTTCCGGCAACGGGGCGCTACTTTGGGGCGGGCGATAACTTCGGGCGGGCGCTAAGCTTAGCGCCCCAAAACTGTCTATACTGAAAATCTAGCCCAGTACGTTTATAAGTTATTGTGAGTGGTTCAGTAGTGAACTAGTTAATCCTTATTCTCATCTCTATAGTCAATGAATGGATACAGACATTCATATTTCACAGTAAAAAAGAAAGATTTGCATTTATATAGCATCTTATCATAGCTGTGGAAAAACATCCCAAAGCATTTCACAGACTATTGAATTAATTCGAAGTGCAGATTGTTCTTATGTAAACAAATGCAACAGCCATTTTGCACGCAGCAATGTCCCGCAAACGGAAATAACATGAATGACTGGTTATTTTCAATATTTTTTTGGTGTAGTGGGCTCAATAGGCTCCTTGTGGCTTACTTGCATTCCATTAGAAAAGAGTACTGGTACAATTGTAGAATGCTATAGTACGCAAACAGGCCACTCAGCCCATCCAATCTGCACTGATATCTTTCTCCACATGGGCTACCTCTCCAAATCCACACTGCTGCTCACTCTTCAAACCCTCTGATAGTCCTTTTTTTTCTAGGAACTATCTAATTGCCTTTTAGAAAAATGTAGGAACTCTGGCCTAGAAATTCATTGTAGCCACTTTTGGGGCGGTAAAGTTGGGCGGCCGCTAAAGTTTGCGCCCGCCGCCAAATCAAGGCCACTTCTCCGATATTCATTAGCTTCGCCCTAAGAGTTTGCTCGAGCGCTAAAACTGGCGCTGGACGCCTCTCTTTAGGCTCTAAGCCGGAGGTGCTGAGCGAGAGCGCCCAGGCCGGGCGCAGCGCAGGTGCAGCCATCTCGTGATTGACAGCAGACACCCTGGCGCCGGACAGCTCTTAAGGGGGAAGGGTCGACTTTGTCTGCTGCCACGCCCTGGATAGTGGAGCCCTCCAGCTAGGCCTGAACACTGCTGCTGGACCCAAATAGCGCCTGAAGCCATGCAGAGGGCCCGTGAACGAGCGCAGCGCTTCTCAGAGCGTGATCTGAGTGTGCTGGTTGGTGGTGTGGAGAAGAGGCGCCATATTTTGTACCTGGACAATGGCAGGAAGTCGCCAGTCCGCGTCTACCGGAGAGCCTGGAGGCATGTCGTCAGCAAGCTGTCAGCCAACAGCGAGGTCCCCAGGACCGGTGTCCAATGCCGCAAAAAGTTTAATGACCTCACGCGGATTGTCAGGGTGAGTACCCTTTCCAGTGACCTCCTCATCCTTGCATGTGCACCTCACATTATGGGCAAAGGGACCTGAAAGCCCTAATGGCCAGCCCTCATCCAGCAGCTATGGGACAGGCATGAACATCAATTGCACATTCTGCACTTAACACACTGGCCAAGCTATTCCACCATGGGAGGCAGTGCACACAAGATCAGGGCGACACACTGGCCAGGCTATTCCACCATGGGAGGCAGTGCACACAAGATCAGGGCGACACACTGGCCAGGCTATTCCACCATGGGAGGCAGTGCACACAAGATCAGGGCGACACACTGGCCAGGCTATTCCACCATGGGAGGCAGTGCACACAAGATCAGGGCGACACACTGGCCAGGCTATTCCACCATGGGAGGCAGTGCACACAAGATCAGGGCTACACACTGTACTTAGAGGCCGTCCTTTCTCTTGCAGGCCAAGCTGTCCAATAACAAGAAGAGCCGGACTGCGACCGGGGGAGGCCGACCCCAGATCCAGCCGCTCACCGAGCTGCAACATCGCGTGGAGCGCATCATGGGTGGCCGGGTGATTGGCCCCGTTGCATGTGGAGATGCCGACCCTGTTCTGGGCACCAAAGGTAAAGAAATCAACGTTTGGACCTCTCTCGTCCCACTTGCGCATCAGATCTACATCCTTTGCCACTGTCCGACCAATGCGCTGAATGCCACCACTCATGCATCCCTCGCTGATGCCCTCTCCTCACTCTAAAGCTACTCTTGTGCCTTCCTGCTTTCAGATGGTGAGGAGGAGGTCCCTGAACTTGCCAGTGACAGCCCCTCAGAGGAGGAGGAGGAGGAGGAGCAAGAGGAAGGCGGCCCATCAGGGGAACCCTCAGCCGTGGCAACCCATGCCAATGTAGGGGACACGTCTTCCCTGGAGGGGAGCGTCGCGGAAGTGTTGGAGGGGAGGGGAGCTCATGGGACCTGCGGCCTGCAGAAACGCGGGAGGGGGGTGCCAGCTCGGCGGCCTTCTCCCCAGAGGGGGGAAGGGTCGGAGGGGAGTCCAATTGCTGGGCCCAGCGGTGTCCAGCAACGCAGGAAGGGTCGGCCAGCTCGGCGGCCTTCTCCCCAGAGGGAGAGCCCGGCCTCCAGTCCGGAGATGGTCTTCGCCGAGGAGATGGAACGCCTCGAGGACTTGTCCGCGGACTCGGAGCGCCGGCACACGGAGCTCATGGGGGTAGTGGCACGGTTGCCTGAGGCCATCGAGTCCCTCTCTCGGAGTGTCACCGACGTCGGGGCCTCACAGGCCATCAGTTTGGCGGAATTCGGGGCAGAGCAGGCAGCGAGTCGGGCGACATTCGGGGCAGATCAGGCAGCGAGTCGGGCGGCATTCGGGGCAGCTCAGGCAGCGAGTGGGCAGCTGATCAGTGGTGCCGTGCAGTCACTGGGTACTCTGATGAGGTCACTGAACAGGTCAACACGGGCACTCACTGCTGCCACACTCGCTGTGTCAGCCAGGCATCGCCAGGGCACCCGGCGCGCTGCAGCAGCACAGCGGTCTGTCCCTCGGCAGATTGGTGCGCATGCTGCAGTGCTGGCCCGGGCGAGTGCCAGTGTCTCAGGCGACCAGCGAGCGCCTGCCATCCACCAGCTTGCCCCCATTCCTCCAGCTGCCACTGCCACTCCCCCAGTGGAGCTGCCAGGAGCTGCTGCAGCGACTGATGCTGGCCAGCCACAGCTGCAGCATTCAACAGCCGCCCGCTCGACGGCCAGACCTCGACTAGGCCAACCCCCAAGGGCATCTGCCGTCACGACATGTGCCCCTCTGGAGCCTGCCCCCAGCCTTGCAGCAGCCAATGGCCTTACTTTGAGGAGGAGCAGCAGGGCGGGCAGGGGCCACACAAAGATGGCCAAGGCATCGCCCTAGCGGGCCAAAAAGTCGAATGTGTGGCCAGTTGTGTTTGTTTTTTGAGGCCGAGAATTGGATGTTTGTTTTTAGAGGCCGAGAATTGGATGTTTGTTTTTTGAAGGCCGAGGATGTGATGTTTGTATTTTACGAAGTCCGAGGATGACGGCCATTTTAGTTGCACTGTTTTGTTAATCCTCTCCAGGTTGTGGGAGCGAGTAATGTGTTTGAGTGTTTTTTGGGGGTTTCGTCTGTTTTTGGTTTTCATGTGGGAAGGGCCCTGAGTTTGTACAATAAACCATTTTATTTATTCACATTGTCCATGTTTGATCTTTGAAGTGTTTGTTGCCTTAACCGGCTGAGGGCTTGCGGAGCGGCTGCAATCATGTTCTTTCATTGGCACAAGCCATTCCCTGACAGGGGGCCTAGAAGTGACGTTCAATAAGCCGCCGACGGGCGGCCCTTGGACCTTCTGCCTCCCTCCTGGGCTGGTACTCCTCGTCCTCCTCCTCCTCATGCTCCTCCTGCTCCTCCTCCTGAGGTGGGGGTCCAACGTGCGGTGGCAGTGCCTGAGTCCTGCGGATAGCCAGGTTGTGCAGCATGCAGCAAACGACGACGAATTGGGAGACTCGCTCCTGCGAATACTGGAGGGCTCCCCCGGAGCGATCGAGACAGCGGAACCGTTGCTTGAGGACGTCGATTGTTTGTTCTATGATGTTCCTAGTCGCTTGATGGCTCTCGTTGTATGCCTCTTCAGCAGGGGTCGTGGGCGCGCGGAGCGGGGTCATGAGCCAGGTACACAAAGGATAGCCTTTGTCCCCGATAAGCCATCCTCTTGGGGGAGGCTGTGCCTGGAACATGTCAGCCACAGTTGTCTGTCGCAGGATAAAGGCATCGTGGCTGCTGCCTGGAAAGCGGGCATTGACAGCTAGGATGCGCTGCCTGTGGTCACACACCAGCTGTACGTTGAGGGAATGGTAGCCCTTCCGGTTGCGGTTATCCTCGGCATGCTCCAGAGGTGCCCGCAAAGCCACATGCATGCAGTCAATGGCGCCCTGCACCATGGGGAAGCCCGCTATTCTTGCAAATCCCACTGCACGCTGCTGCTGCTTGTCCAGGGTCATGGGGAAGGAGATGAATTGATGTCTCCTTCTGAAAAGGGCATTGGTCACCTGGCGGATGCAGCAATGCACGACGAACTGGGAGATGTTAGTGATGTCCCCAGCAGCGGATTGGAAGGAGCCGGTGGCATAGAAGTTGAGAGCCACCGTCACCTTCACTGCCACCGACAGAGACGTCCTGCGCATCAGCTGTGGCTGCAGATCTCTCTGAAGCAGCTGGCAGATGTCTGCAACCACCTCCCTTCTGAATCGCAGCCTCCTTACACACATCGCGGCAGACATGGTCAGATAGGAGGACTGCTGGCGGTATACCCTGGGTGGGTAAGGCCTCAGTTGGCGATGCCTGTTGCCCCCTCTGCGTCTAGCCAGGGCTGCCACTCTCTCACGGCGTCTGTAAGCCCTTCTGGCATAAGGCTGAAAGTCAGCGTTGGCACCCAATGCAGCCCCCATTATATGCTGGCAAACAATGAGCTCTCAATGAAGGCAAAGATAATTGCTAAGCTCTGGCCTGAGCCAAAAATACCTGTCCTAGTGTTGGTCCAAACCAGTAAGCTCTCCTCCTTGGTCTCTCTCCAAAAAACCGTTGCACAAGAGTGAATGCTGCAAAATGGCTGCCCTTTATAGTGCAGGGTAAGTGCCCTTTAATTAGCGCTCCCTGCGGCCCGCCTCGGCTGTGTACCGTTCCACTTCACAGTCGTTAGGGCCGCCCGGCGCACAATGGCCCGGCGCGAGTGAAGTTCCGGTTCGGGGCGCACAAAGGGCGTTGCACTAGTAAATTACGTCATGATCTGCGCGCGCAGCAGGGCGCGCGCTAAGACTTTGCGCCGGCGCTAAATGTGTACTGAAGTTGGGGCGAGGCGCAGATCGCGCTGCGCCCGGGCGCTAAGCGCCTAGCGCTCGAGATCTACTCCTCCTAAGGCGCTAACGGCTGGCGCGCCCAACTGAATTTCTAGGCCTCTATGTCTCTAAATCTGTGGCAGAGAATTCCACATGCTAATAATTCTCAGTGTAACAAAATTCATTCCTAACCTCCTCCTTAATTCTTTTTTGTGATCATTTTAAATTTGCGCCTTCATGTTACTGTCTCATTGACCAATGGAAACAATCTATTACTGTTTACCTTGTGTTAACCATTCATAATCCTGAATATCTCTATCAGATCGCCCCTTAACCTTTCAGTTCCAGGAACACAAGGCCTAACTTCTCAAGTATCTCTTCAAAACAGTAAGCGCTCATCCCCAATAACATCCAGGTGCTAAATCTATAAAAGAGCTCTGCTGATACATTGTTCATCTGGAATCTCGTGCTTCCTCCTGATGGGGGAAGGCCTCCTTTGTTGATGATTTTGCCTTGGAACAGAAGAGATCTTCCCCATGTATCTACAGATGTATATCAAGGATTTTCAGTAAAAGGGAAAGATGTGCGACCTTCAAAAGCTCATCTGTCCCAGATTGATCTAAAATCACCTTTCTCCTTTCTCACCGTGTCCCTCTAGTTGCCTCTTAAACAACTTAAAGATGTTCACTTCTCTATTAATTTATTCCACAAGGCAATTACCCTTTGGGTAAAAAAAAACTGGCTTCCCTTCTTCCTCCCGACCCCCTCGAGTCCCCAGGTGGTTAGACCTAGAAATTCGTCTCGGGCGGTGGTGCAAAACGGACGGTATCGGATCATCTGCCCCTTATGCGCAGCGCCTGGTCTTCAGTTCAACCGCTACCGCTTGATTTGCGCCCGAGACGAATTTCTAGGCCTTAGACTCTCCACCGTAATTAGTAATTTGCCCAGATTGGCTTTGTCAGTCCGTTCAAAATTTTGAAAACTTCAATGAAGTCACCTCGGGGTCTGATCTTCTCCAAAAGGCCAACATATACAATTGACTTTCATTATAGCTCTCTCATGTGTATCACAATCTCAGTTATACTTTCTTTATGGCTGCCCGTTTTCCCTATGAGGATCGGAAGCAATAAGTTATGTGCATTATAACCGAGACTGTGCTGTGCACCTGTCTTCAGTTTAGCAATCTCTTCTCACCTCAGGCAGTCTCTCTCTAATGTGGCACCTGCAGTTCTACTGAAATGATCCATTTCAGTATAAACTGTGCGATGATTCAGTGCCAAATGCCTGTTGTTATTGCTACAGTAACAAAAGGTAGAAAATATTGTACAACTGAAAATGGGTTTAACTAGCAACAGCCAAAATAAGCAGTCTGACACTACTTAAAGCAAAATATCATCAGTGATAGAGATGGAAAGGAGAGTCCCTTATCCTTTCATATTGCACAGCTTTAAGCTTTTCTATGATGCCGCGGCAAGAGAAATCCAGTCGAAAGAGCAATCAAGTCAGTCAGTGCTACAGTGTTATGGATCTGAAATGTTGTGAGCAGTTAAGAATGCTGCTGTTGTAATTCTCTGACCAGCACAATTGAGGTGCATTGAAGAAATGCTGGCTTACTTGTGTAGAAGCATAGAAGCATGCAGCACAGAAGGAGGCCATTCGGCCCATCCTGCCTCTTTGAAAGAACTATCCAATTAGACCCGCTCGCCCTGCTCGTTCCCCCAAAGCTGCATTCGCTGCACACGCTGCACCTCTTCTGATCCTCTGTGCACACATCAACACATGCACACCAGCCGGAGTGTTTTTGAGCGCAGCAAAATCGGGCCTGTGCTTGCCTGTGGAACGGACGTAGCCCCGCCAGCAGTCAGGAGAGCCGGCATCTCCGAAATGTTGTCAGACAAGCCCATGCCTTTCACTTCCATATGCTCCTGGGCACAAGGAGAAAGCGTGTAGGGGGACAGTTTGTTTGGCTGGGTGTGGCAAATACTGAGGGAGGGAGCTGCTTTTATCATAGAAGTTCACGTAGAATCGTAGACGTTTACGGCACAGAAGAAGGCCATTCGGCCCATCATGTCTGTGGTTGTTTCTCTCCATTACAGAGGGCTCTGTTTGGGATCACCGTGATGAAGTGTGGTAGGCGGGAGGAGAATCCACCGTTGTTTTTCAGACAGAATGTGTGAGTTGATGGCAATTCTGAAGACTCCCACGTTTAGTGCAGACTGCTTGGAGGTGCTGCTACAGAAAACGCAGTGAATAAAGGTGGTACTCTTTGGTGCCAATGTCCTTTTAATGTGTAGGTGCAAACTTCACAGATAGAGGGAGCAGAGCAAGTGAATGGAGTCTCTCAGGTCTGCCGTATCCGAGAGAAAGTGCGTAAGAAGCTCAGTGTCATATGGAGAAGTGCCAACATCCACCTTTGTATCTCTGCTCGTTCTTCGTTGCTAGAAGGCAAGGTCCTAATGTAAATCTTGATCTCTTAAACCCTCAGGGAGATGGCGTGCAAAAAACATTTACCCTGTTTCACAACGCTTCTTCATAAAATGCAATGTGAAGGGCACAATTACAGTGCGGCATGGTGCCACCTTACACATAGCAGTTCAAAGTTCAACCACTGGGATCGTGACCCAAGGAATTTCAGGACCAGGATATTTTTTCTCTCTTTAGTTGTTTTACATAAGAACATAAGAAATAGGAGCAGGTGTAGGCCAATCGGCCCCTCGAGCCTGCTCCGCCATTCAATAAGATCATGGCTGATCTGATCCTAACCGCCAATCCACTATCACAGAACCATCTCCTGAATCTAACAGAATTAGACACATGAAATAGGAGCAGGATCAGGCTACACGGCCCCTGGGCCCGCTCCGCTACCCACAGGGCCATGACCGATCCGAACCTAGACTCATGTCCAAATTCCTGCCCGCTCCCCGTAACCCTTAATTCCCTTTACTTCTAGGAAACTGTCTATTTCTGTTTTAAATTTATGTAATGATGTAGCTTCTACAGCTTTTTGGGGCAGCATATTCCATGGACCTACCACCCTCTGAGTGAAGTAGTTCCTCCTCATCTCAGTTTTGAAAGAGCAGCCCCTTATTCTAAGATCGCCTCTCATTCTTCTGAACTCCAATGAGTAGAGTCCCAATCTACTCAACCTCTCCTCATATGTCCATCCCCTCATCCCCGGGATTAACCGAGTGAACCTTCTTTGTACTGACTCGAGAGCAAGTATGTCCTTTCTTAAGTATCGACACCAAAACTGTACGCAGTATTCCAGGTGCGGTCTCACCAATACCTTGTACAACTGAAGCAATACCTCCCTATTTTTATATTCTATCCCCCTAGCAATGAAAGCCAACATTCCATTGGCCTTCTTAATCACTTGCTGCACCTGCATACTAACCTTTTGAGTTTTGTGCACCAGGACCCCCAGATCCCTTTGTACTTCAGTACTTTCCAGTTTCTTGCCATTAAGATAATAACTTGCTCTACGATTTTTCCTGCCAAAGTGCATAACCTCACACTTTCCAGTATTGTATTCCATCTGCCAAATCTCTGCCCACTTACTTAGCCTGTCTATGTCCCCTTGAAGGTTTTTTATGTCCTCCTCACTCACTACTTTCCCCCCCATCTTAGTATCATTTGCTACATCGAAACTATATTTTCCATCTGGGAAGGCAAAGCAGAGCAGCCCACGGCCATGCCCAATAAAGATCATTGCTCGAATACAACAGGTATTTTGAAGTTAACCATTTGGGACTTATTCATTATTATTCATTTTCACCAGAGGTCCTGGCAGTCTGGCAATGGAACGATGTTGGCTTCAAATGGAGATTTTGCAACGACCTGAATTTTATGGGGGAAAAATTCAGTACCTTAGTGTCTCCCATTAGCACCTGCAGATGGCGGTCAGAGGGCACTGATGCAGTAGTGCCAGGCTGAGGCAAATCCAGTGCCACATGGTAAATCTGGCCCTCCCCCTCCCCATTGTGCCGCCGGTATGAGGTACCACTGGGGACTTCAACGTCAGACAGATCGTGACATCAGTGAGTGTGAAATGCTCACTGGCCGCCCGATCTGTGAAATTGATTGTCGCCACCTACCTTAGTGCCTCGACCAAACAATGACAGGGAAAAATGGCGTGAAGCAGCCGGAAGCCAGCTCCAGGGACATTATTTAAAGGGATCATGAGTAATGAGTCGCAGCTGTAGGTCAGTGGAGTTTCAGAGTTTTCTTATCAGTTTCACATTGTGCAACAGTTTAATCCAATTATTTAAAGGGTATTTTGTATCAGGAGTGTTGTGTGAACTAAAAGGTAGCTACATTTATTCTTAAAAAAATCAAACTGCTACACTTGGCTTACATTAATGGGGGCTGTACTGGCAGTTCACCTCGCCCTCCAGGATTTACAGCAGAGGGAGCCGAGGCAGTGAGAAAGATTGGAACATGTGGCCAGAGTGAGGAGGAGGGCCATCAGGGTTCTCAACAGGAGGCCTTACTCTCCGAGAGTCTTCCGAGAGCATTTCGCCTACCTCCAATTAAGTAAGGAGCAGTGTATTAGAAGGCTCTGCTTCACCAAGGAGGTGGTCACAGAACTCTGCCACCTCCTGCAACCAGACCTCCAGCTTCAGATCAGGGCGACCATGGTTCTTTCAGTGGCAGTCAAGGTCACCATCGCCATCAATTTCTTCAGCAGCGGATCCTTCCAGTCTGCAACAGGAGATATAGTGACCATCTCGCTGTTTGCCATCCATCGCTACAGTAGGAGAAGGGACTACATTTCCTTTCCCATCACCAGAGAGAAGGCATATGGAGCAGAAAAGTGCTATCGCTGCGGCAGAACAACCCATGATCAGAAGGACTGCTGGTTTAAGGACAAAGTATGCAGGCAATGTGGGAAAATGGGACACATAGCAAGAGTCTGCAGATCGGGAAAGAAAACCAACACTAAAAGAACTACTAAGGAAAAGTACAAGAAAGTAAAAAAAATGACAGACAGTAGTTCAGAAGATCAGGAGAGTGATAATGACTCCGGGAGCAGGAGACTAAGTTGTCTAAAGTTACACAACGTGATCGCAAAGGAGGATCACTGAACCATTTGGGTCACCCTCATGATAGCAGGGTCCCAAGTAAAGATGGAATTGGACACAGGATCAGCCCTAACTGTCATGAATCGACGAGACTATGAGCGGCTATTCTCACACATACCCTTGAAGGACACGTCCATTTTATTGAAGACATACACGGGGCAAAAAGTCTACCCCAGAGGAAAAATAAGGGTGCCAGTTGAATACAACGGCAAGGAAACACAGAAACTGTATCTATATATACTACAAGATGGAGGACCACCATTATTGGGACGTGAATGGATCCGAAAAATACAATTGGATTGGCATTCCATTCAGGCGCTAACTGTGACTGACAAAAAGGATGACGACGTCACACCTGGACGACTGTCAAAAAATTCTAACTGACGCGAAAGAGGTGTTCCAACAAGGACTTGGGACTCTAAAAGAAGTAACGGCAATGATAAAAATCGAAGATAACGCAAACCCCAAATTTTTTAAGGCCAGACCGGCACCGTACGTGATCCGCCCAGCCGTTGAAGCAGAGCTGGAGAGTCTGGAGCGTTCGGGTGTGCTGTCCAAGGTGGACTGGAGCGAGTGGGCCACACCCATCGTTCCTGTAATGAAGAAATCATTGAGCAGCATGCCTGGGGAGCCGAAGAAGGTTCGCATCTGTGGGCACTTCAAGGTAACTGTGAACCCAGTCCTGCACACAATACAATATCCACTTCCACGGATATAAGATATTTTTGCCTCACTATCTGGAGGGAAATGCTTTATGAAGATTGATCTGGCCCAAGCGTATCTACAAATGGAGGTGGAAGAAGCATCTAGGAAATACCTCATCATAAACACTCACAAAGGTCTTTACCAGTACAACCGACTGGTATTTGGGGTAGCATCAGCCCCGGCTATTTGGCAGAGGGCGATGGAACAAGTCCTGCAAGGGATCCCGGGGACCCAGTGTTATTTGGACGACATCCTGGTTACGGGCGAAAATGACAGTGAACACCTTGCCAACCTGGAGCAGGTGCTCACTAGATTACAAGAATATGGGCTACGAGCCAACCGCCCCAAATGCGAGTTCTTCAGGAGACAAATCTCGTATTGTGGCCACATGATTGATGAGGAAGGGTTGCATAAGTCTCCAGACAAGATTGAGGCAGTAGTCAAGGCTCCAGCACCGGAAAATGTGTCGCAACTGAGGTCGTTCCTCGGGTTGGTGAACTACTACCATAAGTTCTTGCTGAATTTATCTACAATTCTGCACCCACTGAATGCCCTGCTGCAAACTGGAGTAACATGGAAATGGAGTGATGAGTGTAAGCGTGCCTTTCAGAAATGTAAATGCCTAATCACTTCAAAAGAAGTATTGGCCCACTACAATCCAACACTACCGATTCGGTTGGCATGTGATGTGTCTCCCTACGGCATTGGAGCGGTGCTGTCACACAAATTCCTTGACGGTTCAGAGAGGCCAATAACTTTTGCGTCGCGCTCGTTAACCTCAGCCGAGCGTAACTACGCCCAGATTGACAGGGAGGCCCTTAACCTGGTGTGGGGGGTGAAGAAGTTCAATCACTCTCTGCACGGGCAGAAATTCACCCTACTGACTGATCATCAGCCTCTGGTCTCCATTTTTAACCCAAAGAAGGGCGTTCCGGTGATGACGGCGCAACGGCTGCAAAGATGGTCACTTTTTCTAGGGGCACATCAGTATGACATAGAGTACAAGGGTACGAAACAGCATGGAAACGCTGATGGGCTGTCGCGCCTACCGTTGCCTACGGTGGAGGAAGCACCTGCAGTGGACCCTGTTGTGATATTCCATTCGACCATAGTCGAATGTCTACCTCTTACAAACTCAAGTATAGAGAAGGAAACCCGAAATGACCCGACACTCTCTCGGGTCCATGATTTGACGGTGAAGGGGTGGCCAGCACATGGCGACTCACTGTTGCCAGCATTCTTGCCAAGGAGAGAACAACTGTCAGTGTGCCGGGGGACCTTGATGTGTGGATCCCGAGTGGTAATTCCACCCAAGTTGAGAGATAGAGTGCTCAATGAGCTTCATGAGGGTCATCTGGGAGGGGTAAAAATGAAGAGCCTTGCCAGGGCTTTTGTGTGGTGGCCGGGAATCGATAAAGAAATCGAGGATATGACCAAGAGATGCACAGTATGCCAGAAGGTCCAAAACGCTCCACCACAGGCCCCGCTACACCCATGGGAGTGGCCCTCATCTCCATGGCAATGGGTACACATTGATTTTGCTGGTCCATTTATGGACTCAATGTTTTTAATCGCCGTGGATGCCCATTCGAAATGGCCAGAGGTCATCAAAATGTCCTCCAGCACCACGGAGAAAACTATTGCTGTCCTACGGACCATCTTCACCAGGAATGGCTTGCCAGAACAGATTTGCTCCGACAATGGACCACAGTTTGTGTCCAAGGATTTCCGGAGGTTTCTGAGGAATAATGGGGTGAAACATTACACATCTGCCCCATATCATCCAGCCACAAATGGATTGGCTGAGAGGTTTGTTCAGACCTTTAAAAAGGCAATAAAGGCGATGTATAACGACGACATACCACTACAACACAAGGTGGATAATTTCTTGTTTGCTTACCGGAATGCGACACATGCAGTCACCAACCAAGCTCCAGCCATAATGTTCTTCAACCGAAGGCTAAGATGTCGCCTGGATTTGCTCAAACCAAACATAAGACGAGATGTTGAGGATAAGCAATTCCAGCACATCAATGAGAAGCCAACCAGGAGCTTCAAGATAGGGCAACCAGTCTTGGCCCGCGACTACCGAACAGAAAAATGGCAGCCAGGAACGATATGCACACAGTGGACGTTGGAGAGAGCATCATGAGACGCCATGCTGACCAGATTCTGGAGTCACAGGAACAAGCCAAACCCATGCCACAAGCATATGTGTTGAGTCTGTGTTTTCAAATGTAGTTATGCTGAATAACAGGACACAGACTACAGAAATAATTAAACAGGTCTTTAGTGATTGAGGGTCAAGGCTGAACTGGGATACAACTTTGCTCCGCAGGGTTTATATACCGGTGTGGTCACCACCGGTACTACAATGTACAGGAGCCATCAAAAAGTAGTCCATCGCCTTAAGGTATCCTCTTAAGGTGGTACAGGTTACATATACTACAATTCCTCCCCTTTTAGCTTAACAGTGTACACCCCAAATTAAACATTACATGGATAACATATATACAATTTTCACACAAACTGTTCAAAGATTCAGTCTCTGAGGAGGCCTCCTGATCCGGGCCGGATTACGCCTTTCAGGGGTCTCTGGTTCTCGTTGCTGGGGTGATTCATCCATTTGATCTCCTATGGATTGAACATCATCATGTACGTTCGAGTCTGAGGTACATGCTACAGGCTCAATAACTTCTTCAACTGGTGTCTCTGCCGTAGACATGGGGTCGACCCTTGTTCTCGATTCCACGAGTTGGTCAGCATGATGTCGTATTACGTTCTCTCCAACGTCTACCGTGTACATCAAGGGTCCTTGTCGGGCACGAATTGTTCCGGATTGCCATTTATCATCCCTATAGTCCCTGGCCAACACTGGTTGTCCTATTTTGAAACTCCGAGTGGCCTTGTTATTTACGTGCTGGAATTGCTTGTTTTCGACTTCCCTTCGCACATTGGGTTTTAACAAATCCAACTGGGACCGCAACCTCCTGTTATAGAACATTATGGCAGGGCTTTGATTTGTCACTGCATGCGTGGCGTTTCGATATGCCATCAGGAAATTGTCCACCTTGTGTTGTAGTGGAATATGGTCTTCGCGCATGGCCTTTATCGCCTTTTTGAACGTTTGTACAAATCTCTCGGCCAACCCATTTGTAGCCGGATGATATGGGGCAGATGTATAGTGTTTCACCCCATTCTTTTTCATGAATTTCTGGAATTCTTCTGACACGAACTGTGGTCCGTTGTCTGAACATATTTGTTCCGGCAACCCATTCCTTGCAAATATGGTTCTTAGAACTGCGACCGTCTTCTCAGAGGTAGTGGTCGAAATCTTAATCACTTCTGGCCATTTAGAATGTGCGTCTACTGCTATCAAAAACATGGAATCCATGAATGGACCTGCAAAGTCGATATGCACACGTTGCCATGGGGTTGAAAGCCATTCCCACGGATGCAGCGGTGCAATTGGAGGTGCATTTTGAACTTTTTGGCACCCTGAGCAGCTTTTAGTCAGATCCTCTATTTGTTTGTCGATACCTGGCCACCACACATAAGCCCTAGCAAGGCTTTTCATCTTGACTCCCCCCAGATGACCTTCATGCAATTCCTTCAGAAATCTCTCCCTTAATTTAGGAGGAATAATCACCCTTGTTCCATACATCAATGTTCCTTGACATACGGACAGCTGTTCTCGTCTGGCTGAGAATGCTGGTAACAGTGGGTCGCCATGTGCTGGCCATCCCTTCACTGTCAAGTCGTAGACCTGAGACAGTTTCGGGTCGTTTCGGGTCTCTCTCTCAATACCCGCATTGGTGACTGGTAAGCATTCGATGATGGTCGAGTGAAATATCTCGACAGGGTCAACTGCCGGTGCCTCTTCCGCTGTAGGTCGTGGCAGGCGCGACAGCCCATCAGCATTACCATGTTGCTTTGTACCTTTGAATTCGATATCATATTGATGTGCCCCTAGGAAAAGGGACCATCTCTGAAGCCTCTGCGCCGTCATTACCGGAACACCCTTCTTAGGGTTGAAAATGGAAACCAACGGCTGGTGATCTGTCAGCAGCGTAAACTTTTGGCCTTGCAGGTAATGGTTAAATTTCTTAACCCCCCACATGAGGCTGAGAGCCTCCCTATCTATCTGAGCATAGTTGCGCTCTGCGGTGGTCAATGATCTGGATGCGAACGCGACTGGCCTTTCCGAGCCATTTGGAAACTTATGTGAGAGCACTGCCCCGATACCATATGGAGAAGCATCACAAGCTAAGCGAATAGGCAGCGTTGGGTTAAAGTGAGCCAACACTTCCTTAGCGGTGATCAGTGCCTTGCTCTTTTGAAAAGCCCGCTTACAATCATCGCTCCACTTCCATGGTATTCCCATTTGCAAAAGAGTGTTCAACGGGTGTAACACCGTGGATAAATTTGGAAGAAACTTGTGGCAATAGTTAACCAACCCAAGGAACGACCTCAACTGGGATACATTTTCCGGAGCAGGAGCCTTCACAACAGCTTCTATTTTGTCAGGTGACTTATGGAGCCCCTCCTGGTCAATGACGTGGCCGCAGTACGAGATTCGCTTTTGAAAGAACTCACATTTCTGGCAATTAACTCTGAGCCCATATTCTTTCAATCTGGTGAGCACCTGCTCCAAATTCGCGAGGTGATCCTTATCATCATCTCCTGTAATCAGGGTGTCGTCCAGGTAGCATTGTGTGCCTGGAATTCCCTGCAATACTTGCTCCATGGCCCTTTGCCAAATCGCTGGAGCCGATGCCACTCCAAAAACCAGTCTATTATACCGATATAAGCCCTTATGGGTGTTGATCGTGAGATACTGGCGTGACGCTTCATCCACTTCCATCTGTAGGTACGCCTGCGCCAGGTCTATCTTGGTGAAGTGTTTCCCGCCAGACAGCGAAGCGAAGATATCTTCAATCCGCGGAAGCGGATATTGTACCGTGTGAAGAACCGGATTAACAGTGATCTTGAAATCGCCACAGATGCGAACCTTCCCAGGTTCCCCCGGCTTGTTACTCAACGCACACTTCATGACAGGAACAATGGGTGTGGCCCATTCGCTGCAGTCCACCTTGGACAGTACTCCTGCACGTTCTAGCCCTTCCAGCTCTGCTTCCACAGCAGGTCGTATCGCATAAGGTACCGGTCTAGCTTTGAAAAATTTTGGGTTTGCATGTTCTTCAACCTTGATGTTTGCCGTAATTCCTTTCAGTGTTCCCAGTCCCTGTTGGAACACCTCCTTAGCATCGTCTAATATTTTGGACAGTCGTTTAGGTTTGACGTTGTCCTCTTTACAGGCATCTACAGTCAGTGCTTGTATGGAATGCCAGTCCACATTTATTCTCCGGATCCATTCCCGTCCCAGTAGTGGCGGACCTCCATCAGGTAACACATACAAGTCCATGTTCTGACTTTCTTTACCATTGTAGACCACATTTACTTTTATCTTTCCTTTGGGGTATACTCTTTGCCCCGTGTATGTTTTCAATACAATCTCCGTATCCCTCAGGGGAATGTGCGAGAATAACCTTTTGTAATCTTGCTTATTCATGACCGTTAATGCTGATCCAGTGTCCAATTCCATCTTCACTTGGACTCCTGCTATCCGAAGCATGACCCAGATAATTTGGTGGTCTGCTGTGTTACCCACATTATGTATTTTTAGACAACCCAGTTCCTTACTGCTGGAGTCTAAATCCATCTTCTGTTCATCCGAACTGTTCTCTGTCACCTTGTGTACTTTTTTGTACTTCTCCTGTGGCGAGTTTTTGCTGCTGGTCTTCTTTCCTGACCGGCATACTCTCGCTATGTGACCAAGTTTGCCACATTGCCTGCATTCTTTATCTTTGAACCAGCACTGGTTCTGGTCATGTGTTGTCCTTCCGCAACGATAGCACTTTACTGCGCCCAATGCCATTTCATTGGTGCTGAATTCCAATGGCCTTTGCTGTATCTCTGCAGCGCCTCGTGCTGCTGCCTCGTGCGATGTTGCAATGCTGAAAGCTTTGTCCAGCGTAAGATCCTTTTCCTCTAGCAGTCGCTTCTGGGTTCCTTCCCTTAGGAGCCCACACACAAACTTATCTCTCAGTGCGTCTGCTAGTCCTGTACCGAACTGACAGTACTTTGATAACTTGCGCAGTTCGGTTAAGAATTCAGCGTTGCTTTCTTCTTTAAGCTGAATTCTTTTGTAGAATTTAAATCGTTCTGCTCTCAGCAGCGGCGTGGGGTTTAAATGCTCTTGCAGGATAGTAACAATATCCGCGAAACTCTTTCCTACCAGTTTATCTGGTGTTACAAGGTTCCTTAATAACCCGTACGTCTTCGCACCCATCGAGTTTAATAGGGTTAGTGCTTTCTTACCCTCCGGCACCTCATTCGTTGTACAGTAAACTTCGATGCGTTCCACATAAGTGGCCCAATCTTCCACATCGCTATCAAAAGCAGTGATGTTACCCGTTTTTGGCATCCTTGTTGAGTTTCCTTTCCTTCGGATATGATTATTATTATTTTTATTTTTTTCAAAATGGCGGCTTCCCGCGCTTGGCGGCTTTTCCCGCGCTTGGCGGCTTTTCCCGCGCTTGTCTTCTTCCCCCGCCGACTCAAAATGCCGATTACCGTGCTGTTGCCGTTCTCGCCTCCCAGCGGTCCTTTATTTTCCCCTACGCTGCTGCTCTTGTTCCCCGCCGCTCCCGCGGTCCTTGTGGTCATAAACGCTTTCCTGGCTGCTGCATGTCTCTGCCCCGATTGCAATCCGGCCCCTGACACCGGCTGCGGTCGTGTTCTCCGCCTTTTTCGTCGTTACCCTCCCCTTCTTTTACTGACAACTCGGCCGACTTCCCCCCCCGTGCCGCTCGATCGGGCTTACCCGCCGTTGTCGTCGAAGGGATGTTCACTGATGTTTGACTTCGTGGCCAGAACCCAACCCGGGTTCCCGATGGCCTCCCGTGCGATGCAGTGCCCAGCAGGATGTTGAGGGTGGATGTCCTTGTTCGACGCCCATTTCAGAGGGCGAAGCTTCCTTTGATGCAACTGCCGCTAGGTAAGATCAGACTCGTCGCCACTGTTGAGTCTGTGTTTTCAAATGTAGTTATGCTGAATAACAGGACACAGACTACAGAAATAATTAAACAGGTCTTTAGTGATTGAGGGTCAAGGCTGAACTGGGATACAACTTTGCTCCGCAGGGTTTATATACCGGTGTGGTCACCACCGGTACTACAATGTACAGGAGCCATCAAAAAGTAGTCCATCACCTTAAGGTATCCTCTTAAGGTGGTACAGGTTACATACACTACAATATGCACCTGGTAATGAACCCGAAGTACAGATTGCGTCTACCTCACAATCAGTGGTATTGGAAGCTGACGAACCAACCAATGACAATGACCCAGAATCGACTCCGCCGCAGGAACAGGATACTCGAGAAAGGCGCTATCCAGTCAGGATCAGGAAGCCTCCTCAAAGACTGAACTTATAAATGATTATTTCAGTTGATGTATTTAGTACAGAGAAAATTGTAATTGGAATTAGTTATTATTTAATTGTTAAATGAATGTTATGTACTGTTTATCTAAAAGGGGAGGAAGTGTTGTGTATGTACCTTTAAGAGAGAACTGATTTTATACTGTAGTACCGGCAGTGACCACACCTGTATATAAAGCCATAGCAGGCTTCTGTACGTTCAGTTTTCAGCTTACCCTCTGTTCAGTAAATACCTGTTATTATTATTCTCCTGCAGTCCGTGTATTATTGATACGCGGACACTGCAGAAATAATTAGCTGGTAGGTTATGACATGTTGCAGCAGTGTACGCATTATCACCATCATTCCCCCTTCAGTACTGTTACTCTTCTGTGATATAGGCAGTAGCTTTGATGTTTGTGTAGTGTATGTACTTTGCAGAAGGAACTATATTCTGCAGCCCCTGTATACTGCAGTACCAGTAGTGACCACCCCGGTATATAAGCCTGTGCAGTAACTTTGTATAGTAGTTCCAGTTTTGTCTCCATTCAGTAAACACCTGTTATAACCAACTCCTGCAGTCCATGTCTCAATTACACACGGATGTTAAACTGGCGACGAACAGATCCGAACTTACCTACAGTTCTGCACCACCTCACGGGGATCCATCCCTGAAGCGAAGTTGTTAGAGGTCGAGGCCAGAAGGAAGAAATCCAAAAAGAAAAAAAAAACAAACAGAAGAAATGGGCGTCAACCGTGGGCAACCGCCCTCTGATTCATCGAATTCGAAGATTTGCAGGAGAGGCTGTCGAGAGCTGGGCTTGGTTATCCAGTCTATGGTGTTCCAGCTAATCGGGCTGGTGACAGGTAGTACACTGATCCTTCCTGGGCTGCGGCGGGCTAGAGCTCGATCGGGTGGCTTTTCAACGGGGCCGAGCAGCATTGTCGGGAAGAGGAGAGAGAGAGAGAGGGTGGAGCACACAGGGCACGGCCGCTGCTACGAAGCCGGGCAGCGTACAGACCCGAGAAGAGGGAGGAAAGTGTCCCTTAGGGTCTGCTCTGACGACAGGAACAGTAATTAAATAAAAGAAATTAGAAGCGTAGAAAGCCGCGAGGAGCTGCAGTTTGCCACAGGGACCGCGGAGAGCGGCGTTGGCAGCAGCGCGGGGGGGGGAAGTGCGCAAAGACCATAGGGCATCACCATCAAGGCATAAAAATGCCAGCAACAGCGCTAGCAGCAGCGGAAAAGACAGAAAGCGCGGGAGGCGCCATCTTAATTCAGCGGGGAAGAAGGCAAAGCACGGGAGGCGCCATTTTGTTCAATCGGGGAAGAAGGCAAAGCGCGGGAGGCGCCATCTTAGATCTCCAAGATGCCGAAGACTGGCAATATCACTGCCTTCGATAATGCAATAGAAGACTGGGCCACGTATGTGGAAAGAGTCGAAGTATATTGCAAGGAAAATGAAGTAGCCGATGAGAAAAAGGCATCGGTACTACTAAACTTAATGGGCGCAAGAACGTACGGCCTATTGCGGAACCTGATCACTCCAGTCAAACCGATGGCGAAGAGTTTTAACAAAATTGTTGATATCCTACAGGAACACCTAAATCCTACACCGCTGCTGATAGCAGAAAGATTTAAATTCCACAAGAGAAATCAGCATAAAGATGAGAGCAATGCTGATTACCTTACGGAACTACGCAAGCTATCAAAGCACTGCCAGTTCGGAGCAGGACTGGCAGATACCCTACAGGACAAATTTGTCTGTGGACTCCTGAGTGAAGGAATCCAGAAGAGGTTACTCTCAGAGAAAGAGCTGACGCTAGATAAGGCTTTCAGCGTGGCAGTATCGTACGAAGCAGCAGCAAGGGGAGCTGTGGAAATACAGCAAAAGCCACAGGAATACGGCACCCATGAAATGACACGGGGATTTGAAAACTGTTATCGCTGCGGCAGAACAACCCATGACCAGAAGGACTGCTGGTCCAAGGACAAAACATGCAGGCAATGCGGAAAGATGAGACACATTGCATGAGTTTGCAGGTCCGGGAAGAAGACTAACGACAACAAAAAGACTACTAAGGAAAAGTACAGGAAAGTACAAAAGATGACAGACAGTAGTTCCGAAGACCAGAAGAGCGATAGTGAATCCGGGAACAAGAGACTAAGCTGTCTCAAACTACACAACGTAATCACAAAAGAGGATCACCGAACCATTGGGGTCACCCTCACAATAGCAGGGTCCCAAGTCAAAATGGAATTGGATACAGGATCAGCCCTGACCGTCATGAATCGACGAGACTACGAGCGGCTATTCTCACACATAACCTTGAAAGACACATCCATTGTCTTGAAGACATATACGGGGCAGAAATTATACCCCAGAGGGAAAATAAGGGTGCCTGTCGAATAAAACGGCAAGGAAATACAGAAATTGTATCTGTACATACTGCAAGATGGTGGACCACCGTTATTGGGACGTGAATGGATCAGAAAGATAAGTTTAGACTGGCACTCCATTCAGGCACTGACGGTGGCTGGTAAAAAGGATGACGACGTCACACCTGGACGATTGTCAAAAATCTTGGCTAACGCTAAAGAGGTATTTCAACAAGAACAGGGAACTCTTAAAGGCGTAACCGCCTCGATAAAAATAGAAGAGAATGCAATTCCCAAGTTTTTCAAAGCAAGACCGGTACCGTATGCAATTCGCCCAGCCGTCGAGGCAGAGCTGGAGAATCTGGAGAATGCAGGCGTGCTAACTAAGGTAGACTGGGGCGAGTGGGCGACACCCATCGTTCCTGTCATGAAGAAAACGTTAAACAATAAGTCTGAGGAGCCAAGGAAGGTTCGCATCTGTGGGGACTTCAAGGTGACTGTGAACCCAGTCCTTCACACAGTACAGTATCCTCTTCCGAGGATAGAAGATATTTTCGCCTCACTATCTGGAGGGAAACGTTTTACAAAAATTGACCTAGCGCAAGCATATTTGCAGATGGAGGTTGAAGAATCCTCTTGGAAGTATCTCACGATAAACACTCACAAAGGTCTTTACCAGTATAATCGACTGGTATTCGGAGTTGCATCAGCTCCGGCTATATGGCAAAGAGCGATGGAACAAGTCCTGCAAGGGATTCTGGGGACTCAGTGTTACTTGGACGACATCCTAGTGACAGGTGAAAATGACAGTGAACACCTTGCCAACCTAGAGCAGGTGCTCACTAGACTAAGAGAACATGGGCTACGAGCCAATCGCCCCAAGTGCGAGTTTTTTTAAGAAACAAATATCGTATTGTGGCCACGTGATTGATGAAGAGGGGTTACATAAGTCCCCTGACAAAATTGAAGCGGTAGTTAAGGCTCCAGCGCCTGAAAATGTGTCGCAACTGAGGTCATTCCTCGGATTGGTGAATTACTACCATAAGTTTTTGCCGAATTTGTCCTCAATTCTGCACCCACTGAACGCCCTACTACAAACTGGAGTAACATGGAAATGGAGCGATGAATGTAAGCGGGCCTTTCAGAAGAGTAAGGACCTAATCACTTCAAGAGAAGTATTGGCTCACTACAACCCATCACTACCGATAAGACTGGCGTGTGATGCATCTCCCTACGGCATTGGAGTGGTACTGTCACATAAATCCCTTGATGGTTCAGAGAGGCCGATAGCTTTTGCGTCACGCTCTTTAACTTCAGCCGAGCGTAACTACACCCAGATTGACAGAGAGGCCCTCAGCCTGGTGTGGGGGGTGAAGAAGTTCAATCACTACCTGCACGGACAGAAATTTACTCTACTAACTGATCATCAACCTCTTGTCTCCATTTTCAACCCTAAGAAGGGCGTCCCGATAATGACAGCACAACGGCTACAGAGGTGGTCCCTTTTCCTAGGGGCACACCAATATGACATCGAGTACAAAGGAACTAAACAGCATGGGAATGCTGATGGATTGTCGCGCCTACCGTTGCCGACGGTGGAAGAAGCACCTGCAGTGGATCCTGTGGAGATATTCCACTCGACCATAGTCGAATGTCTACCTGTGACGAATGCAAACATAGAAAAGGAAACACGAAATGACCCGACACTCTCCAGGGTCTATGATTTAACGGTGAAGGGATGGCCAGCACATGGCGAACCACTGTTGCCAGCATTCTCGCCGAGAAGAGAACAGCTGTCAGTGTGCCGAGGAACCTTGATGTGTGGATCCAGAGTAGTAATTCCACACAAATTGAAGGATAGAGTGCTCAATGAGCTTCATGAGGGTCATCTGGGAGGGGTAAAAATGAAGAACTTAGCCAGAGCGTTTGTGTGGTGGCCGGGAATCGATAGAGAAATCGAAGAGATGACCAAGAGCTGTACAGGATGCCAGAAGGTCCAAAACGCCCCACCACAGGCCCCTCTACATCCATGGGAGTGGCCCTCATCTCCATGGCAAAGGGTACACATTGATTTTGCTGGTCCATTTATGGACTCGATGTTTTTAATTGCGGTGGATGCACATTCAAAGTGGCCAGAGGTAATAAAAATGTCCTCAACCACCACAGAAAAAACCATCACAGTCTTATGAACCATATTCGCCAGAAATGGGCTGCCTGAACAGATTTGCTCTGACAATGGACCACAGTTTGTGTCTGAAGAGTTCTGGAGGTTCTTAAAGAACAATGGTGTTAAGCATTACACATCCGCCCCATATCATCCAGCCACCAATGGATTGGCTGAGAGGTTTGTTCAAACATTCAAGAAGGCTATCAAGGCAATGTGTAATGAAGACATACCCCTACAACACAAGGCAGATAACTTCGTGTTTGCCTACCGGAATGCGACACATGCGGTTACCAACCAAACTCCAGCCATGATGTTCTTCAATCGAAGACTAAGATGCCACTTGGATTTGGTTAAGCCAAACATCAGAAGAGATGTGGAGAACAGGCAGTTTCAGAATATGAATGAAAGGCCAACCAGGAGTTTTAAGATAGGTCAACCAGTTTTGGCCCGGGACTACCGCACAGAGAAATGGCAGCCAGGAACGATCTGCACACGGCAAGGACCTCTAATGTATACCGTGGACGTTGGAGAGAGCATTGTAAGACGCCATGCTGACCAGATACTAGAGTCACTGGAAAACGTCAAATCCACACCACGATCCGATACACCTGGTGATGAAACCGAAGTACCAATTGCATCTGCCTCAGAATCGGTGATATTGGAAGCAGACGAACCAAACAACGACGTTGATCCCGAATCAACTTTGCCAGAAGAACCTGATACCCCAAAGAGGCGTTATCCGGACAGAATCAGGAAGCCTCCTCAAAGACTGAATTTATAATTGCTTAACTTCAGCTAATGTATCTAGCAACTGTAATTGTAAATATGTTATTTAATTATTAATCGAATGTTATGTACTGTTTAGCTAAAAGGGGAGGAATTGTAGTGTATGTACTTTGAAGAAGGAAGTATATTCTGCAGCCCCTGTATACTGCAGTACCAGTAGTGACCACCCCGGTATATAAGCCTGTGCAGTAACTTTGTATAGTAGTTCCAGTTTTGTCTCCATTCAGTAAACACCTGTTATAACCAACTCCTGCAGTCCGTGTCTCAATTACACACGGACGTTACAGTTTGCACCTCTTGAAAATTACATGAGTCACTTGATCCTAAGGCTCAGTTCTCGAGAAATCATATTAAATGTGAAGAATCTTGAAGTTCAAAATAAAAAAAGCTTTATGTGCGGGTCTGATACATGCATGTGAGGTATTTTCAATTGATGTCCTCGCATTAACAAGCAGAAAAGGCTGAACGATTTAAGGCAATTTTCATTAAAGCAAAAGGGCTGTGGAAATTTGAAACTGTCGACGCATTGCTCCCTGACGCGGTTCCTTTTTTATCGGAGCATCGGCAGGAAATGTATTATATTTTTAAAACATTTTAATGTAACTAAAATAACGGATATTGCAGTAGATGGTTCCCCCCCCCCCCCCCTCCGAGTTGCTTGTTTCCAAGTGCTGAGCTTGTTTGGAGAGAATCATTTTCTGCTCAATTACACTAAGATGGTTGTGTTTAGATTTCCACTCAACTGTGAAATGGCCTAAGAAACTTAGATAATGATCCTGGCCCTGGGTAGGATTTTTTTTGTAATCACAGGTATCGGACAAACTGTACAGCATACATAAGAGGCGAAACAGCAGCACTGGAATGGTAACAATTCTAAACATGCACTCCGACCATTTATTAGTCATCCCATTTTCCAAGAGGTGGGGGTTGGCGATGAGGAATATTTCCCATGTGTGGCCTCCTTATATCCTGCAGTCATAAGGATACTTTATGCAACCTGTGTAGGTCATTCCTATGGCATTTTGTATATACCACAGACCACTGATGGACTAAAAGGCCCCTAATAGCAAAAATTACAGCAAGCTCAAACAGTTGCTCTACCTCCAATGAGTAACACTTTCCTATCTTGCTTATAAATCTTGTTTACTGAAGAATCATCTTTATTGCAGTGCTTAAAGAGCCCCAGGTTGACACAATGGCACAGTACATGGGGAATTGCCAGCCAGAGGGGGAGTGGTGGAAAGCAGTGAAGTGAGGGCAGATCTTTCTGTTATTTCGCTTGGCGCAAATGATTGAGCGGGCACAGCGCGGAGAGAAAGGTTTGGGCAGGGATGATTGCACGGCCATAATCAGGCCCAGCCTAGTTTCCGCCCATTAATTTAAACGGGCATGTTCCATTATGGGTGTGCGATCTTTTCTGTCTGATTTTTCTCTCTGTGCTCCGATCTTTCACGTCACGCTCAATAACAGGAAAATCTGCCCCATTGTTTTTTACAGGGCCGGGGCGGGGGGCGGGGGAGGGGGGGGAAAGGTGGGGGGTGAGAGAATAGATAGAAAGAAAGATTTGAATTTATACAGCACCTTTCATGACCTCAGCACATCCCAAAGTGCTTTAAAGCCAACGAGGTACCTTTGAAGTGCAGTCACTGTTGCAATGTCGGAGACACATAAACTAGTGCTCATCCAAAACGCTGCTGCCCGTATCTTAACTCGCTCCAAGTCTTGTTCACCCATCACCCCTGTGCTCGCTGACCTACACTGGCTCTCAGTCCGACAACACCTCAGTTTTAAAATCCTCATCCTTATTTTCAAATCCCTCCATGGCCTCGCCCCTCCCTATCTCTGTAACCTCCTCCAGCCCTACAAGCCTGCAAGATACCTGCGCTCCTCCAATTTTGGCTTCTTATGCATCTCCGATTTTAATCGCTCCAACATTGCCAGCCGTGCCTTCAGCTGCCTTGGCCCTATGTTCTGGAATTCCCTCCCTAAACCTCTCCGCCTCTCTACCTCTCTCCTCCTTTAAGATGCTCCTTAAAGCCTACTCTTTGACTAAGTTTTTGGTCATCTGTCCTGATATCTCCTTCTGTGGCTCGGTGTTAAAATGTTTTTCTTGTTATTGCTCTTGGTAAGCGCCTTGGGACGGTTTGCTACAATAAACGTGCTATATAAATGTAAGTTGTTGTTGTTGAAATGCAGCAGCCAATTTGCGCACAGCAAGGTCCCACAAACAGAAATGTGAAAATGACCTGGTAATCTGTTTTAGTGATATTGGTTGAGGGATAAACATTTGCCAAGATACCGGGGAGAGCTCTCCTACTCTTCTTTGAAATAGTGCCATGGAATTTTTTGCATTCACCCGAGAGGGCAGACAGTGCCTCGGTTTAATCCCTCATCTGAAAGACGGCACCTCAGACAGTGCCACACTCCCTCGGTACTGCACTGATGTGTCAGCCTCAATTTTGTGCTCAAGTCTCTGGAGTGGGGCTTGAATTCACAGCCTTCTGAGTCAAAGGCGAGAGTGTTACCTACTGAACTATGGCTGACACTAGCTAATCTTGATAGCAGAGGGTCGAGTTCACATTAGGGCTTCCAGCAGAAACCCATGGTGGGAAATCACGGGCACACAGCCTATGATTTTCAGTTCATTCATTTTACGATATGGAAAATAATGAACTGATTTACCACATTGAGCTCCCTGTAAGCACTGCTCCCCCTATCAAAAAGCGGCAATATGGAATCGGCCCTTATGTATCAATAGGCCAAGCTCAAGTCTATCTTCATCCAATGCCCGTACCAATCTTCTGTCAACGCTGTTCTCAACCAGCCACAAAGAGACATAAGATAACGGTTTCTCGATGACTCCCTTTCCAATTTTTCTTTCCCCACTATGAGGCCTGATCACTGCTCCTGAGACCCTACAGCAGCACTGTTGAAATCAGCATTGTGGGCGACTCAGGCAAGACCACATTTGTTGCCCATCCCTAATCCTTCTGGGAAGTTGTGGTTGACCTTCTCTTTGAACTGCTGGAGTCCGTGTGGTGATGATGCTCCCACATTGATGTGGAGGATTCAACCTTCAGCCACAACTACAAAGGCATTTTTTCCCCCTATAACAGAATGGCAGGCCTCACACAGAGTTCTAAGAGATGTAAACGCTGCTGTCTGAGAAGCGTGGTATTTTCAGCTGTGGCTCAGTGGTCGCACTCTAGCCTCTGAGTCAAAAGGTTGTGGGTTCAAGTCCCCACTCCTTGAGCACAAAATCTAGGCCGACACTGAGCGAGCGCTGCTCTGTCGGAGATGCCCACTTTCGGATGAGACGTTAAATCGAGGTCCTGTCTGCCCTCTCAGGTGGACATAAATAATCCCATGGCACTTATTCAAAGAAGAGCAGCGGAGTTCTGGCCAATATTTATCCCATTGTTTCTTAAGTACGTTGAGGCGAAACAATGAAAGACGATGAGTATACATAGTTCAAAATAAAATAACTTAAAAGGAAAATGCAACTTAGAAAGAAAGCCTTGCATTTATATAGCGCCTTTTATGACCTCCGGACACCTCAAAGTGCTTTACAGCCAATGAAGCACTTTTGGAGTGTAGTCACTGTTGTAATGTGGGAAACACGGCAGCCTATTTGTGCACAGCAAGCTCCCACCACCAGCAATGTGATAATGACCAGATCATCTGTATTTTAGTGATGTTGATTGAGGGATAAATATTGTCCAGAACACCGGGGATAACCCACCTGCTCTTCTTCAAAATAGTGCAATGGGATCTCTTACGTCCACCCGAGAGAGCAGACAGGACCTCACCCGAAGGACGGCATCTCCGACAGTGCAGCACTCCCTCAGTATTTCACTGGATTGTCAGCCTAGAGTTTTTATGCTCAACTTAACAAAAGACTCATCCAACCTGTTCTACAATTTGCCCAAATTTGAATGACCGAAGTTTACTTCATTTTAAATGTTTGACGAGTTGTGTCAAACATAAATAAAGCAAAATGTATACAGTAATGATATTACAGAAGCTCTTTGTTCGAAAGACTATTTCCTCTTTTTATTATTTGGGATCGTGAGCTTGTGAACTGCGGGTTATTGTAAGACTGAAGGTAGGTCTCAGCAGCCTGTTATCTGTGTGCAGATCAATCAAAACCATGATTTTTTTTTTTGCCTGAATTAATATGATTCATAAAGCACTAATTTGGGGTTAAACCGTCCATGAATGTGACTATTCATGGCTGAAAAGGACTCTGGATTCATTTTTCACCTTTACTTGTCCCAATGCCGAGCATTGCGAGCCAACAACGTGCATCAGAAACTTGGGCACGTGTCCCCCATGATTTCTCATCCATTCATTTTAATAAACAACACAGTGGGGGAACACAATACCAAATTCCCCCATTATACCGCTGGCTCTGGAGCGGCAGCACTAAAGATGAAATTTAACCCCTCTATTCCTTCATGCCCATGGCCAGTTTGAAATAATAACGCCTTATTTTCAGAGTGTCACTCACTTTTAACCTGATTTAAAGAAAGATACAAAAAGGTTGCTCTTGGGGTTACATTTTCTTCTTTTTCGCTAGTGCTAGGATGTAATGTCAGTAGAATAAGCAACGTTCATCTGTGTTTAGTTCTTCTCTGACAAATCCTATCCCATTAAAAATAGATTAAGCAAAATTAAGTAATAAATTTGTTGGTTTTTTTGCATGTCAAAGCCATTCATGAATAAATAGATCCATGAGCTGTGGAGGCTGGGTCGTTGAATACATTTAAGGTGGAGATAGACTGATTTTTGAACGATAAGGGAGTCGAGGGTTATGGGCAGTGGCCAGGAAAGTGGAGTTGATGCCAAGACCAGATCTTATTGAATGGCGGAGCAGGTTCGAGCGGCCAAATGGCCGACTCCTGCTCCTACTTCCTATGTTCTTAGGAGATTACCCAAAAGTAAACACCTCAGATGCACAGGGGGTGCTTTTCATCTCCATGGCCCGCGTGCTCGGAGGTTGCACTCCACACGATTTCTGGATCTGAGATACATCGGCGGCTGACACCTCCCACCTGAAACAGGGGGAGCTTCATGGGGAAGTTTAGGTGTCGGCCGTGACTCCGTGGCTGCACTCTCGCCTCTGAGTCAGAGGCTTGTGGGGTTCAAGCCCAACTCCAGGGATTCTGCACAAAATCTAGCCTGACACTCCAGTGCAGTGCTGAGGGAGTGCTGCACTGTCGGAGGTGCCGTCTTTCAGATGAGACGTTAAACCGAGGCCCCATCTGCCCTCTCAGGTGGACATAAAAGATCCCATGGCCACTATTTAAAGTAGAGTAGGGAAGTTCTCTCCCTGGTCAACATTTACCTCTCAACCAACGTCAATAAAAAAAAACAGATTATCTGGTCATTATCATATTGCTGTTTGTGGGACCTTGCTGTGTGAAAATTGGCTGCTGGGTTTCCTACATTACAACAGTGACTACAACTTCAAAAGTACTTAATCGGCTGTAAAGTGCTGTGGGACGTCCTGAGGTCATGAAAGGCGCTATATAAATGCAAGTTCTTTCTTTCAAAGTTGGGTGATGTATTCTCAGTACTGACTTTCTAGAGCTCATAATGGAGGGTGAGGGTTGCTAGGCGTTGAACTGCATTGAACTGCATACTGGAAGGCCAGCTCAAGGAGTAAGGCAGTGGTTACACCTTCTCCTGGAAAGGCAAACCTGAAGAAGAATGCTGCCTCCATGGGGTAGGCTTCGCCATAAAAAATGAACTGGCTGGGCGTCTCAGAGACTCCCCTAGTGGTACAAACGAGCGCCTCATGACTCTTCGACTCACCCTAGCCCGGAACCAGTGCGCTACGGTCATCAGTGCGTACGCCCCAACACTGGAAGCCACAGACGAAACCAAAGAGGAATTCTACTCCAGCCTCGAACAATCCCTGTCCCGAGTCCCAACGGGCGACAAGATGATCCTCCTTGACGACTTTAACGCCAGAGTTGGAAAGGACACAGGCCTCTGGGGAGGTGTGCTCGGCAGAGAGGGGGTAGGGAAAGCCAACTCCAACGATACCCTCCTCCTGTCAAAATGCTTAGAACATGGCCTCATCATAACCAATACCTTGTTCTGTCAGAGAGACAAGTACAAGGCTCAAGGCTTCATGGCAGCACCCTCATTCCAAACACTGGCATCTGCTGGACTACGTCATCATCCGAGTGAGGGGCCGCAAGGACGTCCACGTCACCCACGCCATGACAGGAGCTGATGACTGCTGGACAGACCACCGCCTAATCCGCTCTGTCATGTCCATCAATGTAGCCCCAAAACAGCGGCGGCAACAGAAACAATGCCGCAGGAAAATTAACGCTGGAGCACTCAAAGACCCTGCTAAGAAAGCTCTATTCAGCCTGCGCCTCACAAACAACCTGATGACTCCCAGTGATGCAGAGACACAGAGTGCCCAAAGCATCTGGTCTGCACTCAAGGCCTGTGAAGAGATGCTCGGTCACTCGACCAGGAAACACCAAGATTGGTTTGACGAGAATGACCAGGAGCTCCAGGAGCTAATAAGCCGCAAGCGCAAAGCATTCCTGATCTGGAAACAGCAACAGAACTCGAGAGCAAGAAAGCAGCTCTACAGAAGTCTGAAGGCCGAGGTCCAACAAAAAACTCGCGACCTAAAGAACAGATGGTGGGTGGAGAAAGTGCAGGAGATCCAGCAGCTAGCCGACAACCACAACGTGCGTGGATTCTTTAGCGCAGTCAAGACCATCTAAGGCCCAGGCACCCAAGCCCCTTACCCACTGCGCACCAAGAACAGAGAGGTACTCATCAAGGACAGAGAGGCAGTCAGTGTCCGCTGGAAGGAGCACTTCGAAGATCTCCTTAACCATGACTCTGTCTTCGACATGAGTGTCCTCAACTCCATCCCACAGCATGCTACCTGCCACCATCTCAGCACACCCCCAGCCCGGCATGAGGTTGAAAAGGCCATCCGACAACTGAAGAACATCAAGGCCTCAGGAGCAGATGGAATCCCCGCCGAGGCACTAAAGCATGGCAGAGAAGCAGTACTGGCGCGAATTCATGAACTCATTTCTCTTATCTGAATGGAGGAGAGCATGCCAGTGGATCTCAGAGATGCCATAATTGTGACCATCTTCAAGAAAGGTGACAAGTCCGATTGTGATAATTACAGAGGAGTTTCCCTGCTGTCTGCCACAGGGAAAGTCATCGCAAGAATCCTCCTCAATCGCCTTCTCCCAGTGGTCGAAGAGCTCCTCCCAGAGTTGCAATGCAGATTCCGCCCATTAAGGGGCACAATGGACATGATCTTCACCGCACGTCAATTACAAGAGAAATGCAGGGAAAAGCACCAACTGCTGTACATGGCCTTCTTTGATCTCACAAAGGCCTTCGACGCTGTCAACCGTGAGGGATTATGGAGTGTCCTCCTCAAATTCGGCTGCCCTCAGAAGTTTGTCACTATCCTCCGCCTACTTCACGATGACATGCAAGCCGTGATCCTGACCAACGGTTCCACCACAGACCCAATTCACGTACGAACCGGGGTCAAGCAAGGTTGTGTCATCGCACCAATGCTCTTCTCAATCTTCCTTGCTGCAATGCTCCATCTCACCCTCAGTAAGCTCCCCACTGGAGTGGAGCTAATTTACAGAACAAACGGGAAATTGTTCAACCTCCGTCGCCTCCAGTCCAGACCCAAGGTCGTCCCATTCTCTGTCGTTGAATTACAGTATGCAGATGACACTTGCACTCTGCGCTCACTCGGAGGTCGAACTCCAAACCATCGTCAACACCTTCACCGAAGCGTACGAGAGCATGGGCCTTACACTAAACATCCGTAAGACAAAGGTCCTCTACCAACCTGCCCCCGCCACACAGTACTGCCCCCCGATTATCAAAATCCACGACAAGGCCTTGGACAACGTGGACCACTTTCCATACCTCGGGAGCTTACTGTCAACAAGGGCAGACGTCGACGACGAAGTCCAACACCGCCTTCAGTGTGCCAGTGCAGCCTTCGGTCACCTGAGGAAGAGAGTGTTTGAAGACCAGGACCTCAAACTCGCCAATAAGCTCATGGTCTACAGAGCAGCAGTGATACCTGCCCTGCTATATGCCTCAGAGACATGGACCATGTACAGCAGGCACCTCAAAGCACTGGAGAGGTACCACCAATGCTGCCTCCGCAAGATCCTGCAAATCCATTGGCAGGATAGGCGCACCAACGTCAGTGTTCTTGCTCAGGCCAACATCTCCAGCATCGAAGCTTTGACCACGCTCAATCAGCTCCGATGGACGGGTCACATTGTCCGCATGCCCGATACGAGACTCGCAAAACAAGCGCTCTACTCGGAGCTCCGACACGGCAAGAGAGCCCCGGGTGGGCAGAGGAAACGCTTCAAGGACACCCTCAAAGCCTCCTTGAGAAAGTGTAACATCCCCACCGACACCTGGGAATCCCTGGTCCAAGACCGCACAAAGTGGAGGAGAAGCATCCGGGAAGGCGCCAAACACCTCGAGTCTCTTTGCCGGGAGCAAGCAGAAGCCAAGCGCAGGCAGCGCAAGGAGCACACATCAACCCAAGCACCCAACCCACCTGCCCCTTCAACCACCGTCTGCCCCACCTGTGACAGAGACTGTAGGTCCCGCATTGGACTCATCAGTCACCTGCAAACTCATTTTTAATGTGGAAGCAAGTCATCCTCGTTTCCGAGGGACTGCCTAAGAAGAAGAGGTCAGTTTAAAGGCTTAGGGAAGATGTTTTAGTGAAAGATTTCCCTGCCATTTCTGTACGAATTTTTCTTCATCTTCCTTTACATTTTCTGCTGTCACTTCGGTGTTCAGGAGAATTTCTGTCAATTGTTCGACAGGTTTCCCTCCCCCCCGCCCCACAGCACCGTTAGTGCCACCAATGGGTTTCTGTACTGGGAACCCCAGTTTTTGGCGGTAAAAAAGGGAGACTAATGAAGGATGCCAGGCAGGTCAAGGTGCACCAGAGATGTTCTGTGCCCACTGGCTGGTATCCTCACCACCCACATCTGTGGGCAGAGATACCTCACTTTACAGCAGCATAGCCACTGACTTGTATTGAGCAATACCGCCAGAGAATTGCCAGGCGCCATCACACTTGTATTAAATTTGACAAATATTCAGACAGTTTGTTTTTCCAAAGGAGCCCAATTTGTATTCATTGAGATTCAGAAAGGTGGAGGTCATTCCTATTATTTACATTTAACACACGGTCGAAACCCAACACAACCTAATCTAAAAGTTAGCAGGAAAACGTTTTGATGGTAAAGTGCATCGATGTCACTCGCTGTGCCTCATTTTATATCAAAATATAATAAACAATTATAGATATGGAAAGCTCAATGAATTTCAGGAACTATGACGGACTTCTGACATGAAAGTCTTGACAAAGGGTTTGACCCGAAACATTGACTCTATTTTCTCTCCACGGATGTTGCCTGGCCTGCTGAGTTTTTCCAGCATTTTCTGTTGTTATTTCGGATTTCCAGCAGCTGCAGTATTTTGCTATCATGAAAGTGCAGTGGTTTATGTTACAATTTGGCAGGCATATTATGACCGGCGAGTTAGACTTCCTGTTTAGATTTTAAGTCGGTCTCCACCTTATTTGCAGGCTGAGCAAAACTTTCATTTTGTGCCTATTGCATAAATCTAACACTTCTTACGGTTCACAGTCGGAATGCTCACAAAGAGGTTAGATCCATCTCTGCACAACCTGGCTCCAGCTGTGAGACTGCGAATCCCTGCGGGTTATATTGTACTTCAGCAAGTTCTGACATCTATGGGAACCAGAAGGCAGTCAGATGTAAAATGTCCGCCTGACCAGTCAGGGAAAGGTACATAGGTTCTGAGCCGTTATTAAATTAACCGTGCTGTAGACCAGGCTACTGTCACAGAAAGTACTTTCCAAGTACGCTGTGGGACTAGGCATGCACGGAAAAGCCCCAAAGGCGTGTAATCATATCCAGATGGAATAAAAAGTGCTTTAGCGGGGAAATCTGCTGAATTAATGTGAAGTCATTTCCATAGCCTGGGCAGATCCTGGTACCATTTATGCAGCTAGACTATTAACTACTTCTTTGCAAAGTGCAGGGATTTTGTTTTCTTTCCGCGGGAATTAATTCCGCAGCCTGGAATATGACAATTAACTGCAGTGACAACTGCAAGTAATAAACCGCAGTTAAATATCACTTAATGGATTTTGCCAAGGGATGCCTCCCCAGAAATTTTTAAAAATTGAAATCTTTGAATAAATAAAATATCCCACCTACTGACATTGCAATGTGCGAATTATTTTGCTCCTGTGAAAGACCATTATAACTTGCCTCCACCTGTGGTGCACATGATGACATGGGCAAGCTGCTACTTCCAGATTTATATCACTACTTAGCAGCATAGATCATTTTATTAATCCATTCTGTGTGCTACTATTGCCTGCCTTTGTAAGAAGAAGGAAATACTTGCTGTTTTATTGCATTTACCAAGTGAATTAGTTGTTGTGTTACTGTATTAATAGGAGTGGGCCTTTGGCGTAGTGGTAGCATCCACGCCGCTGGGCCAGAAGGCGTAGGGTTTCGAACCCCGCTCCAGACAGTCCCGGCAAGTGGAGTCGGAGCTCCGGCTCTAAATTCTGGGTTGACATCCAGCGGGATACTTGCATCCGTGGGTATGGGTGGCCCCCCCTTCGTATGGGTTGTGGGAGCCCGTAAAACCCTCCTGCCATAGGACTAACCACCCTAATGGCTGGTACGAAGATGGTTACGGTCACGGAAGGAGCATTAATCGCGGCCAGAAATCCTTCCACCACTTCATACAGTTCCCCAAAGGAACAGTATGAAGACACGTACGACGACTACTGTATTAATAAAGAACTGCATCGAAGCTTTGACCACGCTCAATCAGCTCCGATGGACGGGACACATTGTCCACATGCCCGATACGAGACTCCCAAAACAAGCGCTCTACTCGGAGCTCCGGCACGGCAAGAGAGCCCCAGGTGGGCAGAGGAAACGCTTCAAGGACACCCTCAAAGCCTCCTTGAAAAAGTGTAACATCCCCACTGACACCTGGGAAACCCTGGCCCAAGACCGCACAAAGTGGAGGAGAAGCATCCGGGAAGGCGCCGAACACCTCGAGCCTCTTCGCCGGGAGCAAGCGGAAGCCAAGCGCAGGCAGCGCAAGGAGCGCACGTCAACCCAAGCACCCCACCCACCCGCCCCTTCAACCACCGTCTGCCCCACCTGTGACAGAGACTGTAGGTTCCACATTGGACTCATCAGTCACCTGCAAACTCATTTTTAAATGTGGAAGCAAGTCATCCTCGGTTCCGAGGGACTGCCTAAGCTAAGCTAAGCTTTGCCAGTATGAGGAGTTCCGTGTGCTACATGGAAAATGATTAAACAGCAAAAATATCAACGTGCCTCGGTGTTTTCCTCATCTGAATATTCATTATAGTTTTAAAGTTTAAGACAAATGAAGGTTGAAATGCAAATTCCGTGTTTAACCACTAATTCCTCAAAAATAACAATTGAAAGTAATGACCCGACAGAAAGGTGAAAGAGGTTGTGTAACGCACTCCATATCAAATATATTCATTTTAATTTACAAACCCTATTTTGCAAGCCACTATTTACGAGTTGAGCCATCTCCTAGTGACCTGATCAATACAATGGGCCAGAATTTACGGTGGCTTCGATGGCGTACGCTCATGCGCTGCGCTGCGCTGCGTGTGCACGAACACCCGGAACCTGCGACCTGTCAAGGTACGCCATGACAGATCATACCAACCGACTGGAAAATCACTTTCGCTGGCGCAGAGTTAGGCTACTGCCTAGCAATTGCCCACAAAACTCTTACGGCTGGCAAAAGCCGGCGTCAGGCCTGCTGTCACCAGCGTAAGGGTCATTATAAATCTTAAATTAAAAATGTAAAAATAATGCACAAACACTGGTTTATGCAAATATTAAAATGTGTAAAATTATTTTTCAAAAAATGAATGTTTTATTGTATTTGGTGTAAGGAAGGGACTTTTAATTAAATTTGAAAATCAGAACCTTTATATTTATAAGCATTATCAAAATTGTTTAATTATTTGGGGATTCCATGGCATGTCATTAGGGGATTCCATTCGGAAATGACTGCAATGGAATCCTGCTTTCCCATTTGGTGGAGCCAGCCCACGTGATCCCAGGGACGCTTCCGAACCGCCTGCGTCCCGGGGAATCCGTGGGCCTTTACGCAGCCGTACGCCTGACGGCCCGAGACCCGACCTCTCCGTAGCTGTGGAGCCGGGAGGTAAGTTCGGAAATATTTCGCGGGTCAGAGGCGTACTTCGGAGTTACACCTCTGACCGCAAATTCAGGGCCATTAATAAATAGGAAATCACAAGATGCTGTGACTAAAATATATTCGAAGGTTGGTTTGGGGATTACAGAACAAGTACTGAACACATTTCATGAATAAGAAGGAGAATGTTTGTTATCTTCTATAGTATGTATTGATGATGATGGTAGGAGGTCATTTCCTCAATTTTGAAAGTTGCCTTGAAGGTCTCTTCCTTTTTATTTCTTCTCAGGATATCGGCGGTGTTTGAAAACCGCAATAATTGCCCGTCCCTAGTTGCCCTGAGGAGGTGGTGCTGGGCTTTCTTTTTGAATCACGGCAGTCCTTGTGGTGATACCGTTTTCCTACAACGGCATTAGGATTTTAAGCCAGCAATGATGAAAAAATATCACCGTGTGTCCAAGGCAGGCTGGTGTGTGCCTTGGAAGGGAAACTTGGAGGCGATGGCAGGCCCATGACATTGCTGCTCTTATTGTTCTTGGTGGTAGATGTTGCACAGGAGGTCGAAGTAAGCTTGGTGAGTTAGAATCATAGAATGGTTACAGCACAGAAGGAGGCCATTCGGCCCGTCGAGTCCGTGCCGGCTCTCTGCAAGAGCACTTCAGCTAGTCCCTTTCCCCGTAGCCCTGCAATTTTTTTCCTTCAGGTACTTATCTAGCTCCCTTTCAAAAGCCACGATTGAGGCTGCCTCCACCACCCTTTCAGGCAGTGCATTCCAGATGCTAACCACTCGCTGTGTAAAAAAGTTTTCCCTCATGTCGCCTTTGGCTCTTTTGCTAATCACCTTCAATCTTTGTCCTCTGGTTCTCCACCCTTCTGCCAATGAGAACAGTTTCTCTCTATCTACTCTGTCTAGACCCCCTCATGATTTTGAACACCTCTATCAAATCTGCTCTCAACCTGCTCTGCTCTAAGGAGAACAATCCAGCTTCTCCAGTCTATCCATGTAACTGAAGTACTTCATCCCTGGAATCATTCTCATAAATCTTTTCTGCACCCTCTCTAAGGCCTTCGCATCCTTCTTAAAGTGCAGTGCCCAGAATTGGACACAATACTCCAGTTGAGGCCCAACCAGTGTTTTATAAAGGTTCATCATAACTTCTTTGCTTTTGTATTCTATGCCACTATTTATGAAGCCCGGGATTGTGTATGCTTTTTTAATCGCTTTCTCAACCTGCTCGGCCACATTCAACAATTTATGCATATATACCCTCAGGTCTCTCTGTTCATGCACCCCCTTTAGGATTGTACCATTTAGTTTATATTGGCTCTCCTTGTTCTTTCTACCAAAATGTATCACTTTGCGCTTTTCTGCATTAAGTTTCATCTGCCAATTGTCCGCCCATTTCACCATCCTGTCTATGTCTTCTTGAAGTCTATCACTATCCTTCTCACTGTTCACTGTACTTCCAAGTTTTGTGTCATCTGCAAATTTTTAAATTGTGCCCTGTACACCCAAGTCCAAGTCATTAATATATATTAAGAAAAGCAGTGGTCCTAGTACCAACCCCTGGGGAGCACCACTGTATACCTTTCACCAGTCCAAAAAACAACCATTCACCACTACTCTCTGTTTCCTGTCACTTAGCCAATTTCATATCCATGCTGTCACTGACACTTTTATTCCATGGACTTCAACTTTGCTGGCAAACCTATTATGTGGCACTTTATCAAACGCCTTGTGGAAGTCCATGTACATCACATCAACCGCATTGCCCTCATCAACCCTCTCTGTTACCTCATCAAAAAACTCGATCAAGTTAGTTAAACACGATTTGCCTTTAAGAAATCTGTGCTGGCTTTCCTTAATTAATCCACACTTGTTCCTGATTATCATTTCTAAAGCTTTCCGACTACCAAGGTTAAACTGACTGGCCTGTAGTTGCTGGGTTTATCCTTACAACCTTTTTTGAACAAGGGTGTAACATTTGCAATTCTCCAGTCCTCTGGCACCACCCACATCTCTAAGGAGGATTGGAAGATTATGGCCAGTACATCCGCAATTTCCTCCTTAACTTCCCTCAGCATCCAAGGATGCATCCCATCTGGTCCTGGTGACATATCGGGGGATAAATTTGGTTGATTTGCACCTCCCGTTAGCACCCAAAGAGGGTGCTAACGGGGCGCAAATCAACCAGCGCCTGGACGCAGCGCTGCGAACGCCTCCCGCAAAATTCAGCGGGAGGTTAGCGGCGGCGCTGCGCCGCCAGCGATGACGTAATTGCCATGTGCAACACCCCGCCCGCGCCCCAGCTGTAATATTGGGTGGCGCCCCCTGACTTACCGCTGGACGCCATATCTGCCGGAGTCAGGGGGGCCTACCTACGGCCGGGGCAGCGCTAGATAAAGGGGAGATGGCGGGCGGCCATTTTTGTTGCTGGCCGCCTGCCAGCACCTGCCCCCATTGCTGTCCGCAGCACCCGTGAAGCCCCCCCGCGGGGTGCCGGCTGCTCTCCGTGAGCCCGGCACTCAAGAGGAGTGCTGGGCTCGTTTGCCGGCACTCCCGATCCCTTGTGGCCCAGCTAGGCGCCCAGACTTGCTGCGCCAGGCCCCTCCCCTTTAATAAGGGGAGGAAGGCCTGCAGTACCGCGGCACGTAGCGCTGTGATATTGGCTCGCAGCGCCCCAAGAGGGACACAGGGAGCTTCCAGTAGTGCCCCGCCTCCGTCTCGGGGTGCTACCTGGGAAAATCGGCCGCGGGGGCGCTAACTTTTTCCCCCCATCAACTTTAAGTACAGACAGCCTTTCTAATACCTCCTCTTTATCAATTTTTATCTCATCCATTATCTCCACTACCACCTCTTTCACTATGTTTTGGCAGCATCTTCTTCCTTCAGGGGTGGGCTAGGGAAGGCAGAGTGATGGGGATGTGATGAGAGGCACATAGAAGATAGGAGCACGAGTAGGCCATTCGGCCCCTCGAGCCTGTTCCGCCATTTAATGAGATCATGGCTGATCATCCAAATTCAGTACCCTGTCCCTGCTTTCTCCCCATAACCCTTAGTCCCTTTAATAGAAACATAGAAGATAGGAGCAGGAGTAGGCTCTCCTGTGTAATGTGCAACCAGGCTGTTTTGGTCTCCTGGGGAGGTGTTTTCCGCCCATCGAAAGGGGAGCGGACCTCGCTGCGTGCTCTGACTCCCTCCACAAGCATATGGAGGGAATCATCAGAGAACCTGAGTGCAGTCCTGCACCTCTGTGCAGTTATTGTCAGTGTTTGCAGCACGTCAATGCTGTAGAACGCTGACAGCACAAATGTCAACAGAAATGTGGCCATGGTCCCTTTAAGGAAACTGGCTGATGACGTGTCATGAATTACATCACCAGACCTGCTTCCTCTAATTGGCTCAGGAAATGCGCTGGGTGGGCTTAACAAGCCCTATCCAGAGCGGGATGGAGCCAGCAGCAGGGCCATGACCCGCCACCGACATCGCCTGCCCCGGACCCACCAAGGTAAGGAAAATCTCGGCCCATATGTCCAAAGTCACCTGTTCCTGCCAAATATGCTACACTTACCATATGTCATGTCTCAAAATACTTATATACTGTAATGTATTATATGGTTTGTCACATGGTTTAGTATGAGCATGCTCAGTTCACTCTGGCCTAGTAAACAAGCACCTTGACTGGTAACTCATCCTGTCTCAGTCCTTCATTTGTTCTACACGCATATATTACATTTGACTATGAAGATGGGATCCCAAAGCCATTTTTAGGGATCATGGAAGGACACAGTGTTCAACCTTCGAGTGGCCAAGTTTAAGGTGAATTTGTGACACCTAAACTGAATTTTTGCGATGTTTTACCGTTAATGCTCCTGCAGAACCGTCTGTGCTTTGCCTTCACGTGTACGTATACACAGCAACAGCGGTATTGATTCTCACAGGTACACAGGTAGTGTGCTGAGTCACTGTTCAACGGGATCGGGACAATCATGGCCGCACCTACGGGATTCATCGGAAGCCTCGGCATGTATGACCGAACTCGCGAACCATTCAGTTCTTACATTGCGTGGATGGAGATAACATTATTGAGACCGAAGGTGCAGATGAGAATGTTCAAGCTCAAAATAAAATTATTTGTGAACAGGAAAAAGCAATTTTTCTAACGGAGATCAGGCCAGATGTCTACGGAATGTTGACAAACCTACCTGCGCCAGGGAAAGCGAAAGATGTGTCATTTGAAGACATTGTCGAGAAACTCGAGGACCATTTCGACCCAAAGCCATTAGAAATAGCAGAGAGCTATAAGTTTGGTACCAGAAACCAAAAATAAAGTGAAACCATCAGCGAGTACATTGTAGTTCTTAAGAACCTGTCTTTGCATTGCAACTTCGGCACATTTTTGGATCGTGCACTGCGAGATAAATTTGTGTGTGGACTGGTGGATGCAAAATTGCCCTCTCTATGGAGATGGCATCTAAGAATGTTAGGAAACTCTGTCCAACTCAAGTGACGAGTGCAGCTGAGGTCTACAGTCAAAAAGCCACCGCTGAACCTAAAGCTGTGACATTTGTTCAAAAGCATGTTGGTGAGAGCAGTTCAGTGAATTATTATCGCTGCAATGGAAATCACTCACCACAGTCCTGCCAATACAGAAATGCGAAGGCCATATTTCAACAGCTTGCAGAGCTAGAGCTAAAGCAGGAAGTAAGAACCATTCTAGTGGCAATGCAAAGCAGCGACAACAAAAGGGAGGAATTCACAATATTGAAGTGAACACACCTGATGTCGAAGAACTAGGCATCTACAGTATCTATGCCACTCATGGCAACGCTAGCAGTCATGAGAAAGATTTCCGTACAAAACTTTTGATCAACGAGCAATATATTGATATGTGTATCGACACGGCGGCGGACTGCTCTATCATGAGTAAGGACACATATGAGAGTAAATTTAATCAAATACCACTTACAAAGAGTACCATAGAGTTAAAAACCTACGCCGGAGAATTTCTAGAGACATGTGGACAAATGGAATGTACAGTTCAACACAGTGGCCGGTCAGTAAAGCTGCCTATTATTGTGGCGAGCTACAACAACAGGCCAACTCTCATGGGCAAAGACTGGTTGAGAAAGTTAAAACTAGACTAGAGAAACACCTTCAGTGTAGATGCTGCAAAGAAGTGACTCGACACAGTGTTGAACAAGTATAAAAGCATGTTCACAGACAGTTATGAGGGTATCACTGGGTATGACACGCATATCCGCATCAAGTCCAACACGAAGCCTGTCTATTGTAAGGCAAGGCCGGTCCCCTATGCGTTGAAAGGTCAGGTGGAAGAAGAGCTAGCGAAGCTCAGAGGGAACGGAGTGCTAGTAAAAACTGACAAAAGTGAATGGGCTACCCCGATTGTGGTAGTGCCCAAAGCAGACAAAACTGTATGCTTGTGCGGTGACTACAAAGTTACTATCAACCAAGCAGTTGACGATGAGCAGTACCCGTTACCTACATCACAAAATTTGTATGCAGCACTCTCTGGGTCAAAGGATTTCTCCAAGCTTGACCTGTCACACGCTTACACTCAGCTGAATGTTGACAAAGAGAGTCAACAGTATCTCACTATCAACACACATAAGGGACTGTACTCACACACCAAGCTGCCATATGGTGCAAAGTCCTCCCCCAAAATCTTCCAAGCTACGATGGATAGGATTTTACAAGGAGTTCCAAATTGCTTTTGCAATCAAGGCGATGGGCTGGATTTTCATTGAGGAGTCGGGTAGGGGGCAGGACTACAACTTTCGGGGTTGTAGTCCCGCCTCCATCGAGTTCTAGCCAACCCACGCGATTTTGACTTGATTGACCTTGTTGAGCCCGCCCAGCGGGCTCAGCAGGCCAATAAAGGGCCACCCGGCACAGGTGACATCACAGATTGATATTTCATCTGTCAAGACCTTTTGACAGATGAAATATCAGCGTTTCACAGCTGTTTGAAGCTGTCAAACACTGACAATCTGTACTCCAAGTTAATTCCTTCCTGCCAGGATGAATTAGAGATCTCCCCGGAACAGAAGGCTGAATGCTGGAACTTTTGACAGATCGCGGCCATTCTGCTTTCTGTGCCGATGAAATGAGGGACTCTCGAGACCTGAGGGAAGGAAGGCTGTCAAGGTATGTAAATGTAAGTAAAACTTCTTTAAACACTTTAAACACCCCAAACACACTTACCTCTGCACTCATGCACCCATCACTCACCTGAACACTGGACATCTCGACCCCTCCAAGCCCTCATCCCGACGGCCCACCTTGCTAACTTGGCGTGGTTTGGAGCCGTCGGGAATCCCACATTTCAACAATGAAAATAGGGATTAGGCTAAAAACTGCCTGTTAACTACCTGTTAACAGGCAGTTAATTGGCACTAATCCCCTTCCCGTCTCGGGGAGGCGGGTCCCAGAGCGGGTCGGGTACCTGCCTCCTTTGAAACTGGCAGGATGGGTTCGTGCCCCCCGATTTCAGGATTTTAACCCCCCACACGCCTCCAAGCAGTTCGGACCAGGGAGCGAGGTGAGGCGGAGCCCGGTATAAAAACCGGCGCGAGCACCGAGGCCCGACCAGTTCAGACCAGGGAGCAAGGTGAGGCGGAGCCCGGTATAAAAACCGGCACGAGCACCGAGGCCCGACCAGTTCGGACCAGGGAGCGAGGTGAGGCGGAGCCCGGTATAAAAACCGGCGCGAGCACCGAGGACCGACCAGTTCGGACCAGGGAGCGAGGTGAGGCGGAGCCCGGTATAAAAACTGGCGCGAGCACCGAGGCCCAACGAGTTCCAGGGAGCGAGGTGAGGCGGAGCCCGGTATAAAAACCAGCGCGAGCACCGAGCCCGACCAGCTCCAGGGAGCGAGGTGAGGCGGAGCCCGGTATAAAAACCGGTGCGAGCACCGAGGCCCAACCAGTTCCAGGGAGCGAGGTGAGGCGGAGCCCGGTATAAAAACCGGCGCGAGCACCGAGGCCCGACCAGTTCCAGGGAGAAGGTGAGGCTTATCAACTCAGCAGCGGGGAGAGAGGTAAAAAGTAATCAGAGTGTGATGTCACCAGGGAGTAGGTAAGTGATTGGTTGGTGAGTATTTCTCTTTTTTAAACTTTAACTCTGTGGTTTATAGTTGCTAAGGTCTTTCTGGTGTAGCGGGGACTGTTGGTAAACCATACAAGCGCCTTAGAGTTTATCTTTAATTGGTGATAGTGAATTAATTTAAATTAATTAAAGGGTAAGTCATGCCAGGAGAGCCCAGCCCCGTGTTATGCTCCTCTTGCTCTATGTGGGAATTCAGGGACACTGCCAGTGTCCCTGATGACCACGTGTGCCAGAAATGCATCCAGCTGCGGCTACTAGCAGACCGCATTGCGGCGCTGGAGCTGCGGATGGATAGGCTTTGGAGCATTCACGATGCTGAGAGGGTCGTGGATAACACGTTTGATGAGGTGGTCACACCGCAGGTAAGGGCTGCACAGGCAGAAGGGAAATGGGTGACCATCAGGCAGAGCAGTAGAGGAAGGCAGGTAGTGCAGGGGACCCCTGTGGCCATCCCCCTCTCAAACAGGTATACCGATTTGGATACTGTTGAGGGGGATGACTTACCAGAGGAAGGCAGCAGCAGCCAACTTCCCGGCACCAGGGGTGCTTCTGCTGCTCAGGAAGGGAGGAAAAAGAGTGGGAGAGCAATAGTGGTAGGGGATTCTATCGTAAGGGGAACAGATAGTCGTTTCTGTGGCCGTAGATGTGACTCCAGGATGGTTTGTTGCCTCCCTGGTGCCAGGGTCAAGGATGTCACTGAACGGCTGCAGGGCATTCTGAAGGGGGCGGGTGAAGAGTCAGAGGTCGTGGTTCACATTGGGACTAATGACATGGGTAGGAAGAGGGATGAGGTCCTGCAGCAAGAATTTAGGGAGCTAGGTAGCAGATTAAAGAGCAGGACCTCAAAGGTTGTAATCTCTGGATTACTCCCGGTGCCACGTGCTAGTGAGTATAGGAATAGAAGGATAGAGCAGATGAATGCATGGCTAAAGAGTTGGTGCAGGAGGGAGGGCTTTAGTTTCCTGGATCACTGGGCCTGCTTCTGGGGAAGGTGGGACTTGTACAAGTTGGACGGGTTGCACCTGAACCAGAGCGGGACAAATATCCTTGCGGGGAGGTTTGCTAGCACTGTTCGAGGGGGTTTAAACTAAAATGGCAGGGGGTTGGGAACCTGAGCAGGGAGACAGAGGAAAGGGAAACAGGGATAAAAGCAAAAGATAGGAAGGAGAAAAACAAAAGTGGCAGTCAGAGAAATCAACGGTTTAAATCAAACGTGGCCACAGTAAATAATAATTCTAATAGGTCTAAGAGGGTTAAAAAAACAAGCCTGAAGGCTTTGTGTCTTAATGCGAGGAGCATTTGTAATAAGGTGGATGAATTGGCTGCGCAAATAGAAGTAAACAAATACGATTTGGTTGGGATTATGGAAACGTGGCTCAAGGATGGCCAAGACTGGGAACTCAACATCCAGGGGTATTCGATATTCAGGAAAGATAGGCAAAAAGGAAAGGGAGGTGGGGTAGCATTACTGGTTAAAGAAGGGATTAATACAATTGTAATGAAGGATATTAGCTCTGATGATGTGGAATCTGTATGGGTAGAATTGAGAAATACTAAGGGGAAAAAAACATTAGTGGGAGTGGTATATAGACCTCCCAACAGTAAGGCAGAGGTTGGGGATGGCATTAAAAGGGAAATTAAAGAAGCGTGCAATAAGGGCACAGCAGTCATCATGGGTGACTTTAATCTACATATAGATTGGGCCAACCAAATTAGTAACAACACTGTGGAGGAGGAATTCCTGGAGTGTGTACGGGATGGTTTCCTGGACCAATGTGTCGAGGAACCAACCAGAGATCAGGTCATCTTAGACTGGGTATTATGTAACGAGAAAGGATTAATTAGCAATCTTGTTGTATGAGGCCCCTTGGGTCGGAGTGATCATAATATGATGGAATTCTTCATTAAGATGGAGAATGAAGTAGTTGACTCAGAGACTAGGGTCCTCAATTTAAATAAAGGAAACTACGATGGTCTGAGGAGCGAGTTGGGTAGGATTGATTGGGGAATGGCACTCAAAGGCTTGACGGTGGACAGGCAATGGCAAACATTCAAAGACCGAATGAATGAGCTACAGAATTTGTTCATCCCAGTTTAGCATATATATCAAACAAAAAAGGTGACTCAACCGTGGCTAACAAGGGAAATTAGGGATAGCATAAGATCCAAGGAGACGACATATAAATTGGCCAGAAAAAGCAATAATCCTGAGGATTGGGAGCAGTTTAGGATTCAACAAAGGAGGACAAAGGGATTAATAAAGAAAGGGAAAATAGAATATGAGAGTAAGCTTGCAGAGAACATAAAAACTGACTGTAAAAGCTTTTATAGATATGTGAAGAGAAAAAGATTGGTGAAGTCAAGCGTAGGTCCCTTACAGTCAGAATCAGGGGAATTTATAATGGGAAACAAAGAAATGGCAGACCAACTAAATTCATACTTTGGTTCTGTCTTCACAAAGGAGGACACAAATAACCTCCCAGAGATGCTGGGGAACATAGGGCCTGATGAAAGGGTGGAACTGAAAGAAATCAGTATTTGTAGGGAAATGGTGTTAGGAAAATTGATGGGACTGAAGGCCGATAAATCCCCAGGGCCTGATAATCTACATCCCAGGGTACTTAAGGAAGTGGCCCTAGAAATAGTAGATGCATTGCTGGTCATCTTCCAGAACTCGATAGACTCTGGAACAGTACCCATGGATTGGAGGGTAGCTAATGTTACCCCACTATTCAAAAAAGGTGGTCGAGAAAAAGCGGGGAATTATAGACCGGTAAGCCTGACATCGGTAGTGGGGAAAATGCTAGAATCTATTATAAAAGATGTAATAGCAGAGCACTTGGTAAGCAGTGACAGGATCGGACAAAGTCAACATGGATTTACAAAAGGTAAATCATGCTTGACTAATCTACTGGAATTTTTTGAGGATGTAACTGGTAAAATAGATAAGGGAGAACCAGTGGATGTGGTGTATTTGGACTTTCAGAAGGCTTTCGATAAGTTCCCACATAAGAGATTAGCGTGCAAAATTAAGACACATGGGATTGGGGGCAATGTATTGACTTGGATAGAGAACTGGTTGGCGGACAGAAAGCAAAGAGTTGGAATAAACGGTTCATTTTCCGAGTGGCAGGCAGTGACTAGTGGGGTACCGCAAGGATCGGTCCTAGGACCCCAGCTGTTCACAATATATATTAATGATCTGGATGAGGGAATTGGATGTAATATCTCCAAATTTGCAGATGACACAAAGCTGGGTGGGAGGGTAAGCTGTGAGGAGGATGTCGTGAAACTCCAGTACAATTTGGACAGATTGGGTGATTGGGCAGAAACATGGCAAATGCACTATAATGTGGATAAATGTGAGGTTATCCACTTTGGTGGCAAAAACAGGAAGGCAGATTATTATTTGAATGGCAATAGATTGGGAGAAGGGGAAGTGCAAAGAGACCTGGGTGTTCTTGTGCACCAGTCGCTGAAAGTAAGCATGCAGGTGCAGCAGGGGGTTAAGAAGGCAAATGGTATGTTGGCCTTCGTAGCAAGAGGGTTTGAGTACAGGAACAAGGATGTCTTGCTACAGTTGTACAGGGCCTTGGTGAGACCGCACCTTGAGTATTGTGTGCAGTTTTGGTCGCCTTACCTGAGGAAGGACGTTCTTGCCATGGAAGGAGTGCAGCGAAGATTCACCAGGCTGATACCTGGGATGGCAGGAATGACATATGAGGAGAGATTGTGTCAATTGGGATTATACTCACTGGAGTTTAGAAGATTGAGAGGGAATCTCATCGAAACCTATAAAATTCTGTCAGGCCTGGACAGACTAGATGCAGGAAGGATGTTTATGATGGCCGGGGAGTCCAGAACCAGGGGTCATAGTCTAAGGATAAGGATAAGGGGTAAGCCATTTAGGACTGAAATGAGGAGGAATTTCTTCACCCAGAGAGTGGTGAACCTGTGGAATTCTCTATCACAGAGGGCGGTGGAGGCCAGTTCATTAAATATATTCAAAATAGAGTTGGATATATTTCTTAAGGCTAAAGGGATCAAGGGATATGGGGAGAAGGCAGGGACAGGGTACTGAATTTGGATGATCAGCCATGATCTCATTGAATGGCGGAGCAGGCTCGAAGGGCCGAATGGCCTACTCCTGCTCCTATCTTCTACGTTTCTATGTTTCTAAACCCGCCTCCACGGCCCAATGAAAATCCTGCCCGATGTGCTGATCGCAACAAGCAGTGAGGGAAAAAATCTAAAAGTGTTAGATATAATGCTTCAAAGATTGAATTCCCACAACATCAAATTGAAAAGGAGCAAATGTGCTTTTGTTCAGCCCGAGGTCGTGTACCTTGGTCTGAAAGTTGATGCAAATGGATTGCAACCAGTGAAGGAAAAGGTTGATGCTGTCATCAAAGCTCCAAAGCCACAGAACCTGTCTGAGTTGAGATCTTTCCTTGGAATGGTTCAGTACTATGCACATTTCTTATCTGAGTTAGCGACCACGTTAGCTTCGTTGCACGAGCTCCTCAAGAAGGAGGTCCAGTGGAAGTGGACGAAAGTGCAACAAGAAGCTTACGACGCTTGTAAGAGAAGTCTCTCGAACGATGCTCTGCTTGTGCACTATGACAGAGCGTGAGCTTAAGTTAGCGTGTGATGCTTCCAGCTATGGTGTGGGAGCTGTCATAAATCATGTAATGGATGACGGCCAAGAGAAACCAATCGCGTTCACATCACGAACTCTCACAAAGAGCAAAAGAAACTATGCGCAAATTGAAAAGGAAGCACTCGCCATAGTGTTTGGGATCAAGAAATTTCAACAGTTCCTGATTGACAGAAACTTTACCCGGATAACTGATCACAAACCACTCCTAGCAATATTGGGGCCCAAATCTGCCAACCCTGCAATGGCCGCATTGTAGTGTATGTAACTGTTCTACCTTTAAGAGAACTATTGTATGTAACCGTCCACCTTGGAGCAAAGAAGGCTGAGGGGGGACCTGATTGAGGTGTACAAAATGATGAGGGGCATAGATAGGGTAGATAAAGAGGAACTTTTCCCCTTAGTAGGGGGGTCAATAACAAGGGGGCATAGATTCAGGGTAAGGGGCAGGAGATTTAGAGGGGATTTGAGGAGGAACTTTTTCACCCAGAGGGTGGTTGGAATCTGGAACTCACTGCCTGAAAGGGTGGTAGAGGCAGGAACCCTCACAACATTCAAGAAGCATTTGGATGAGCACTTGAAATGCCATTGCATACAAGGCTATGGACCAAATGCTGTAAAATGGGATTAGACAGGACAGGGATGGATGGGCGGCGCGGACACGATGGGCCGAAGGGCCTCTTTCTGTGCTGTAAAACTCTATGACTCTAACTATTTTAGGTGTGGCACTACTTTATCCTGGCTGCTGTATACTGTAATACCGACGGTGACCACACCGGTATATAAGTGCTGTGGCAGAATTTATTGGGCAGATTCGCCCTGACCTTCGAATAGTAAAGTCCTGTTTAAGTTACTCTTGTAGTCTGTGTATTACTTCGCTATACAACCCACAGACTTTACAGTGGCGACGAGTTCGATCTTACCCTGCGGCAACAATACTTCTGAAGAAGTAAACGAGCGTCGAGAAGAGGCACCCGCCCTCGTCGTTTTGCTGAGAGAAAACTCGAGTCTGCAGACCAAGAAAGGAGGAAGATTTCAAACACGAAGTCTTCCATCAGCAACAGGCACAGATTGTCCCTTCTGCCACGGTGGTGAGTGAGCCGATCAACACGAGAAGCAAGTCGGCCACGGTGACTGTGAGTAAAGGGAAAATAGAAACAAATAAACGGAGGATAAGGGCGGTGCACTCGACCACGGTCGAGGGGGAAAGGAGCCGGACAGAAGTCGGGCCCAGAGGCGCTGAGACTGGGGCAGCGTGGAGCAGAAGCCGCGGTACAAGCGGGCTGGGGAGCGTCGTGAGACGACTAGACCGCGACGGCGAAAAAGGCCGGACAAATACCGCGACCACGAGGCGCTGCGACCGGGATCATAAGGCGCGGAGGCAATAAATAAATAAATAACTAAATTACCCGCGAAGAATCAGCCGCAGCCGGGGAGGAAAGGACCGGACTGCGGGAGGTCTGGGAGAGGTGTTTAAAGCAGCTGAGGGAGAGCCGCGCGAGCGGGAGAGACAGAGCCCGAGAGAGAGCGAGCGAGAGCCGAGCGAGCGGGAGAGACAGAGCCCGAGAGAGAGCGAGCGAGAGCCGCGCGAGCGGGAGAGACAGAGCCCGAGAGAGAGACCGAGCGAGGTTCCGGCCAGCGGCTTGCAGCAGCTGCCGTGAAGGACCAGGAGCTGGATCTGTCCGACGCCAACTGGTTGTCCCCAGCGCCGGTTGCCCCTGCCGAAAAGAAGAAGGGGGGGAACAAGGAACGCGATCGGCTTTTCTAGCGCGCGCTTCAGAATAAACTGAAGCCGGCGCACAGGCTACAAACCCCGTAAACCAGCGGTCGTCGCCCGAGGGCAAAGCTTACCCCTCCCACCAGGGGAAGAAGACAAGCGCGGGAAACTGCCATTTTGCCAGTAGGCGGGGAAGAAGACAAGCGCGGGAAACCGCCATTTTTGGAAAAAAAAAGAAAAAGTTAAAAAGTTAAAGAGAAATCCTGTTGTTTCGCAGAAAGATAGTGAGAGATAGTGAAGATGCCTAAGCATGGTAACATCAACAACTTCGATGCCGAGGTGGAAGATTGGGCCACGTACGTAGAACGTATCGAGATATATTGTGAGGCCAATAAAATAGAAGATGATGATAAAGCTATAACCTTGCTAAACTCGATGGGTGCGAAGACATACGGGTTATTGAAGCATCTTCTATCACCAGCTAAACCGGCGGATCAGACTTTCGATAATATTGTTGCTGTTCTGAAGGATCACTTGAACCCCACACCGCTGATGTTGGCGGAACGATTCAAATTTTATGCGAGAATGCAACGGAAAGAGGAAAGCAACGCGGAATACTTGGTCGAACTGCGTAGACTAGCGAAATACTGCCAGTTTGGAGGAAATCTGACAGAGGCATTGCGAGACAAGTTCGTGTGCGGGCTGTCGAAGGAAGGAACGCAAAAGCGACTACTCGAAGAGAACGACCTTACACTTGAGAGGGCTGTCCTTATTGCAGCATCGCACGAAGCCGCAGTGAAAGGAACTGCGGAAATGCAGCTAAAGGCAGCGGTACTCAGTGTGGATCAAATTACTTCAGGTACAACGAAATGTTATCGTTGTGGGAAGACAACACATGACCAGAACCAATGCTGGTTTAAAAACCAGGAATGTAGAAAATGTGGCAAACTGGGTCACATAGCTAAAGTATGCCGGTCAGGAAAGAAGACCAACAACCAAAAAAAGCCATCACAGGGAAAGTACAACAAAGTACACAAGGTGGCTGAGAAGAGTTCAGGCGAACAGAATTCGGATTCAGACCCAAACGGCCAGGAACTGGGTAGTCTGAGAATTCACAATGTGAGTAAGAAAGCTGACCTACAAACTGTCTGGGTCATGCTAAAAATAGCCGGAGTCCAAGTGAAAATGGAGTTGGACACTGGATCAGCCCTATCAGTCATAAATCGAAGGGATTACAACCGGCTATTCTCACATATACCCTTGAGAGATACCAAGTTCGTATTGCAGACATACATGGGGCATAAAGTATACCCCATGGGGAAGATAAGAGTCAAGGTGAGAGACAGGGGCAAAGAACACCCAGGAATGGACTTATATGTACTACCTGAGGGAGGACCACCACTTCTAGGACGGGAGTGGATCAAGAAAATAGACATGGAATGGCACTACCTAAAAGCAATAACGAGTGAGGACTCGGTGCAGACAATCAGCTCAGACTCTGAAACGGATGACGATGAGACCAGCCCAAGTATGAAAGACAAGTCTAAAATGAACTTGCTGACTGAGGTTGGAAAAACGAAGGCGTGCATAAAGGCTTATGCTCCAGAGGAGAACAAAGTTTCAGAACAGAATTCCACTGAACAACAACAACATAGTTTGACAGAGAATTCTGAGTCTGTCCAGTTTACAGACATATACATTACTGAGGAACACCGAGCTCAAACTCAACTTTATTTCAAATTACAACAGCAATTAGAACAATTGAGTTGCCGTCTTGAGCAAGAGACAACAGCAATGAAAAAGTTCTTGGACACAGAGTGGGAGAATCTGGAAAGACAACAGAAGCAGCTGGGGGAGAAAATGGAGCAGGAGCACACAAACCGTCTGCGCGAGGAGGCCAAATGAATCAAAGCTGATTCGGTCTCTGAAGGTGCGTGCTCTAATCTGGTGGAGCAAGATGTTCAGCAACTGAAGGCGCTTGTTAGCAGGTTGCAGGCAGAAAAGGCTGATTTGGTCGCCATGAATTCCGAGCTCCTACTGAAGTCGGGTGCAGCATCACCGGACGATTCATTTGTGGAAATTCGAATGGTGGAGGCTGCGGATGATGGCGAAGCAGAAGCAGCAAAGGGACCCCAGTGCAAGGTTCTAAACAGCCCTGCAGCTAATGGGAAAGGGATGATGGCAGAAGAGTTAACAGTCAGCCAACTCATTCATATGCTGAGGGATAAAACTCTAAAATGGGAAAAACTTAAATACGAGCCTCAATCTTCAAAGGGAAGGGAGCTCTCAAAAGTCATTGGAAGAGCTGAGGTGGCAACCCAGACTGAGAAGTCTGCAGCAGAACAGCCCTTGGATGCCAAAAGTACGCTGACGCACGGCAATGTAGAACAACAGAATACTGAAACAGCTACTTCAGTAGAGGGATTGAATAGTCCGATCAATCAATCTCCGAATGAAGTTGAAGTATTGAAATCACAAATGAGGTCATTAGTAAAAGACTTGCAGGAAGCCCAGAAAAAGCGGGATGAATCTGAACGCATGATGAAGTCTCTTCAGGACAGATTACGGGATTTGGAACAAAAGTCGGCTAACGTCCAGTTGGGTAAGGAGGAAATAGAAGACCCTCTCGCTGGCCTAGCTCAGGACGACACCGAATATTACCATGATCTGTTGAGTGACACTGAATATTACGAGGACCTGGTCTGCCCAGCTTGTGCCGAGAACTCCCAAAGTGCCGAAATCAGGATGAATCACTTAAAGTCTAAGGAACATAGGGAGATGGTGGCGTTACAGCTGGCAGCTGACAATGGAGCTCCGAGAGTCTCCAAGAAGCAAAAAAGGAAAAGATGAAGCAGAAGATGATAACCATCTGAACCATTATTACCTCTACCCGATCACACACGTGGTCCCCCGAACGGAGCCAAATCAGTTGGAAGGTAGGAAAATTTCCCAAGGCAATCCAACTGTTTTTTGTTTGTTTTAAAAAGTCAGCAATGCTGGTTCAGAAGTGATGGAAGTAAAGCTGTTAAGTCTAGGGAAGGACTATGGGATGAGTCCCTCTAGCAAGGTGACCCGACTACACCACGGAGGCGTGGTCCGGACCGAGTCAAGAAGATCAGAGACTGAATCTGTGAACTGTTTCCCGCAGAGACTGAATCTGTGAACTGTTTCCGCAGAGACTACCTCTGTGAACTGTTGTAACATGAAGTTGGATATGTTATGATGTTATGTTAGTGGGGAATAAGTATGTTGTAAGCTGAAAAGGGAGGATTGTAGTGTATGTAACTGTTCTACCTTTAAGAGAACTATTGTATGTAACCGTCCACCTTTAAGAGAACTATTTTAGGTGTGGCACTACTTTATCCTGGCTGCTGTATACTGTAATACCGACGGTGACCACACCGGTATATAAGTGCTGTGGCAGAATTTATTGGGCAGATTCGCCCTGACCTTCGAATAGTAAAGTCCTGTTTAAGTTACTCTTGTAGTCTGTGTATTACTTCGCTATACAACCCACAGACTTTACACGCATCAAGAATGCAACGTTGGGCAGTGTTGTTATCACAATATTACTACATGATTGAATATCGCACTTCAAAGCAAAACGCAATCGCAGATGCCTTGTCCCAGTTGCCACATGAGGACTCATGTGTTGGGAGTGAAGGTGAGATTTTCACGCTAGGTTCAATTGACAAAGACTTTCCCGTGAATACAACTGAGATTGCAAATAAGATTCAAAAGAACTCAGTACTGAAAAGAATGTATGAAAACACCTTGAATGGATGGACTGATCAGTATCTGGACAGAGAGTTGAAACCATTCCATAACCGTTATATTAAATTGTCCTGTGAGCAAGGTTGTAACAAGTGGGGAAACAAAGTGTTGGTACCTGCTTCTTTGGGAGATAGGATTCTGGTCGAACTTCATACTGAACATCCAGGGATCGTCAGTATGAAATCAGTTGCAAGTAGCTTTGTTTACTGGCCTGGTTTTGCCAAAATTGCTTAAACAAACCACCCAAAACTCCACTACAACCCTGGTCATGGCCAAGTAGACTTTTTCAGAGAGTACCTGTAGACTTCTGTGAGAAAGGAAATGATTATTTCCTGGTACTTGTAGATAGTCACTCAAAGTGGAATGAAGTGAAACACATGGGTTCAAATACTACAACTAACGTACCATAGATGAGTTGAGGTCTATCTTTTCTTGTCATGGCTTACCTGAAGAGCTTGTTTCTGACAATGACCCTCAGTTCCGTTCTGCTCTATTCCAAGAGTTCATGAAACGGAACGGTATCAAACATATTCTCGTTCCACCATATCATCCAGCTTCAAACGGAGCAGCCGAAAGGTCAGTCAGAATAGTAAATGAAGCTCTCAAAAAGCAAGTGTTGCTGGGTTGTTCGTGATTCAGTATGAAGCAACATTTGGCAAATTTCTTGCTGAAGTACAGAACTACTCCACACACTACAACTGGATATACCCCAGCAGAACTCTTGATGAAGAGGAGATTGAGAACACGATTGAATCTTGTTCAACCAAATTTGGCCTCAAGAGTTGAACAGAAACAGTTGAGTCAGAAACGTTATTATGACAGCAATCAGAAAGGTCGCAGTTTCAAACAAAACAAATGTGTTCGTGTTCTCAGTCCCCCGGAAAGTCGAGATCACACAAGTGGAATATAGGAACCGTGGTAGAGGTTGGTGGAGCCAAGAGATAGTTGGTTGAAATTGGTGACAAAATCCGAAGTGTTCGTGTCGATCAAATGATCTCTGCTGGAGATGAACCAAGACATGATCTTGAACCACTTGATCATGAACTCATGCATGAGTTTAACTGCGATCAGACTTCAGTAACTGAAGTACCAGGTTAAAACAAGTCTGAGACAGAAACAGGATCATCTTTGAGTTCGGAACCAAAACAAAACAGCCCGAAAATTGGTTCAACACCAAAATCTTCTGTAAGGCGATCAGGAAGGCTCCGCAAACCTGTTATTAAACTGGATTTGTAGTTCATTTGTAGCATTTGTAGATCATTTAAAAGAAAAAAAGCCAGGCGTTTTTGTTATGAGGTACATGTAATGCTGGGAAAGGTGGGACCATAGTCTTGTTGTATTTGAGAGGGGAATACATACTTTTTTTTAAGGGGAAAGCAGTGTAATATATTATCGCATGGTTTGTCACATGTTTTAGTATGAGCATGCTCAGTTTGCTCTGGCCTAATAAACAAGCACCTTGACTAGCAACTCATCCTGTCTCTGTCCTTCACTTGTTCTACCCACATATATTACGTATACTACATCCCAAAAATGCTGACCCCAATATGTTGATGGTGGGGGATTCAGCAATGGTGATGTCATTGAAGGTCAGTGGGTGTTGTTGGGCTTTTTTGTTGGAGACGGTCATTGCACTTATGTGGCACAAATGTTACCTCCCACTTCTCCCATATACTAGAACTTATAATAACATTTGTACTTAAATAGTGCCTTTCATGTTGAATCATCTCCAAGTTCTTTACACAATAAATTACTTCATGAAGTGCATGACTGCAGAAAAACACAGCAGGCATTGTGCCCCAGAAATGCCACACAACTTCGAGCCATTCACCAAGTGTTTCTACATATGGGAGGAAGCTGAGTGAATAGCAGCAAGACCTGGACAACACCTAGGCTTGGGCTGATAAGTGCCAAGTAAAATTCGTGCCAGACAAATGCCAGGCAATGACCATCTCCAGCAAGAGAAATTCTAACCACCTCCCCATGACATTCAATGGCATTACCATCGCTGACTCCCCCACCATCAACAACCTGGGGGTTGCCATTAACCAGAATCTCAACTAAGCCAGCCACATAAATGCTGTGGCTACAAGAGCAGGTCAGAGGTTGGGTATTCTGTGGTGAGTGGCTCACCTCCTGACTCTCCAAAGCCGCTCCACCACCTACAAGGCACAAGTCAGGAGTGTGATGGAATACTATTCTCTTTGCTGGATGGGTGCATCTCCAACAACACTCAAGAAGCTCAACACCAGGACAAAGCAGCCTGCTTGATCAGCAATCCATCCACCACCTTAAGTATCCACTCCCTCCACCACTGTCGTACTGTGTGCACTCTCTATAGGATGCACTGCAGCAACTCGCCAAAGCTTCTTCGACAGCACCTCCCTAACCCGCAGACTCCAGAAGGATAAGAGCAGCAGGTGCATGGGAACATCGTCACCTCCAAGTCACACACCAGCCCAACTTGGACATATATCGCTGTTCCTTCATCGCGGGGTCAAAATCCTGGAACTCGCTACCGTACACACTGTGTGAGTACATTCACCACACGGACTGCAGCAGTTCAAGAAGAAGGCCCACCACCACCTTCTCAAGGCCAACTAGGGATGGGTAATATGCTAGCAACACCCATAGCCTGAGAATGAATTTTTTAAAAAGATTCCTGCTAGCAGAACAAACTTATTATTAATCACAAATCCAAATTTGCACCATTTGGCTTCACTGGCCCAAATATTGAGCAGAGATCTAAGTGAAAGTCCATTGCACACAATCCTCCTTAATGGCAGCTTGAAACTATGCTTTTTCCTTTTGGCAAGCTGCATTTCTGTCTAATCTTTGGTGCACAGATTAGTGTTAGCTGTGGCTCAGTGGTTAGCACTGTCTAGGTGGGAAGCGCTAGGAGTGAGCCAGGTGTGACTGGTTGCCTAATTGCAGCTGGGTGTTGGAGGAAGTTTTGTAAAAAGTTGGTGGAGGGTTTTCGGGTGTTGTTTTCAGGTTTTAGGGCCTTTTTTGGCCCACAAAAAACAGCCAGATGGCTGCTGAGGGGTCTGGAGTGCCGGTCCCCTCAGAGGACAATATTCCCGAGAGGAATTTTATTAGGGAAGAAACTGTGGTGGGAAGGGGAAAAAAAAGGCCCAAAGATTTGGGTCGGGACCTCAGGAGGTTTGGTAAAGAAAATATGGTGGTGGTGCAAAGTGAAGATAAGAAGATTCGAGCCTGGGATATAATCCAGGCGGTTCATGAGGACTGTGGCGAGGGAAGCTGCTTTGCCTGCCGACCAAAGCCGAATGTGGGATTTGAGGTGACAGTCAGTGGCCGTGAGGAGGTGGAAAAACTGCTGCTCAGTCTGAAAGTTGGGGAGAAATTTTTGGAGGTGACTCTGCTATATTCAGAGGAGGTGGTGGTTTCATTTTTGAACTTGCCTGTGTACATCGAGGATGAAGTGCTGAGCAAAAAGTTGGAGTCGTGGGACATTAAAATCTGTTCCGAAATAAAGAGGAGGTACTATCCGGGAACACAGGTAGCAGACGGAACCCGGTATGTAAAGGTGCGGTTCCCAGAGGGGGTGAGGTCTTTGCCTTACAGTATGAAGTTCGAGACACTGGAAGGAGTACAGTACTTTCGTGTGCTGCACGATAACCAAGTAAAGGTGTGTTACTATTGTCTGGGACATAACCATCTCGTAAGAAACTGTCCTGATTTGTATTGTTACTATTGCGGTGAGTGGGACATATCGCACGGAGCTGCAAGGCGGAGAGCTGTGGGGTGTGTCGTAAAGGCTCCGCCCACTGTGAGTGTGTGGCAGAAGGGAGCGAAATGAGTGATGAGGAGATGGGAGAAGGAACAGGAGAGGAGTGTGGAATGGCCGGAGGTGCGGTGCAGTCGGAGGACACAGCTGGTAAAATGAAGGAAAAAGGAGCACAGGAAGAGGCAGAGGTTGGCGGAGCGGAGATCGAGATGGAGATGGCGGAAAACCTGGCGAGCGCAATGGAGGGGAATAAAGACAGCAGCGGGCAGCGAGGGTCGAGTGCAGACTCGAGCCTTAGTGCAGTTTGGCTCCCCCTGGGGAGTCTGGTGTCTGCAGGGGGAGAGGAGGCAGGAGCGGGGTGTGTGGTGGAAGTGAGTGCTCCAGGGAGAGGCGGGGAGTCGGATATTTTGGTGAGCGGGAGGGGGCAGGGCGGGGAGAGGGTGCAAGAGGCAGGAGCCTTAAAGGGACAGCAGAATGGGATCGGCGACATAGAGACGTCAGAAGGGAACAATTTAGATGCGCCATTGTCCCATGGAGTGAGGGAACAAGGTGCAAGGGTCAGAGGTAGAGACGTGGTCGAAGGGGGCGGCACAGTGGGAGAAACTGCGATAGCAGGAAGACTCTCTATGGGAGATGAAGTATCTGACGGGGAGCAGGATTATGTATCTGACGGGGAGCAGGCACAGGGGGTTGCAGAAGAGCTTGAGTGTGAGGAATTAGAGGGGGACAGAGACATGGAAGTCAGGGATGGGGTGGCATCATGTGGAAAGGGAAAGGTTAGTGAGGGGCAGAAGGAGGGAGAAAGGGCAGCTCTTGGGTCCAAAGTTAAGGCAAGGAAGAGGCTGAAACAGCAGGGAGGGGTCAAACAGGAGGGGAAAAAGAGCCGGAGGCTGCAGGAAAAAGCAACAGCTGCCCGAAAAGTTGAGAAGGAGCATGAGAGGAGGGAGGAGCCAGAGATTAAATGATGGGGAGATTATTGGGCATATTTCCCTTCTTTGGAGCCATGATTACATTGGTCTCGGTCAATGTGAACGGACTGAGGGTTGAGAAGAAATTGCAGCAGTTGTTGCAGGGTTTTAAAGGCACGGACTTGTTGTGTCTGCAAGAAACCTTTTGGGATGAGGATATTCTAGAAAGAGTTCAGAAGGTTTGGAAGGGAGAGGTGTTTGCAAGTTGTGCAAACAATAACCGTAGAGGGGTGGCTGTTTTGGTGAGTCAGTCCATAGAAGAGAACGTTGCCTTGGTGGACAAGGACACTGAGGGGAGATTTTTACAGCTAAGGGTAAAATTGGAGGGATTTAATTGCGATCTTTTTAATATCTATGCACCGAACGACCATTGCAAGCGTCGCGAGTTTTTTCGGGGGTTATTCACTGAAGTGGCAGAGGTGGAAAATCCTTGTATAGTGGGGGATTTTAATGTATTTTTATTTTGGATGGACATTTCAGCCCAGATGACCTTTAAAGAGGATAACTCCAGAAGGATGATTATAAAAATGATGGCAAATTTAAATTTGAGAGACTTATGGAGGGACCGGAACCCCATAAAAAGGGAGTTCTCCAGAGCAGGTTGGGTGGGTGATGTTTTAAAACAGAGCCGAATAGATTTTGTATTAATGCGGGAAGGGTTAAGTTTGGAGGTGATGGCGATTTATTATAAAAAAGTATTTTTTAGTGATCACTCGGCTTTGGTTCTTAGAATTAGGAACAGCAGAGTTAAGATCGGTTCAGGGGTGTGGATTTTAAACAATCAATACCTGAAGGAATGTGCTTATAAAGAAGGGATTATAAATATAATAAAGAATGCTCGGAAGGAACTTTTGTTCTTGAAAGAAAGAAGAGTTTGGTGGGACAATTTCAAATATGAGGTAAAAGTTTTTCGGTACGTTATGGGAAAAAGAGGGCAGCAGCTAACCAGCATAGAGAAGAGAATATAAACAAAAGGTTTACGGATGTCTGTAAAGCAGTTGACGGAGGGGATAAGGGAGCTAAGACTAAGTTCCGGGTGCTAAAGGAAGAGTGGGAATTATTGCAAGCTGAAAAATGCAAGGGGGCCATTCTCCGTGCAAAGGCTAGAGATGCATTGGAGGGCGAAAGATGCACTAGATATTTTTTAGAGCAAGAGAAGCTGCGACAGAGATTATCGTTAATTGAGGAGTTGAAGGTTGGGGAGAAGATCATTCATGAAAGTGAGGAGATTTTGGAGGCGGCTAGCAGCTTTTATCAAGAGCTATATACAAAAGAAGACATTTCCAATTTGGAGATGGAGAAGGTTACTGCTTTTATTGAAAAGGTTTTAAAGGAGGATGAGAGAAGCATGTGTGATAAGGAAGTAGGATTAGCGGAAATAAAAATAGCAATAAGTGGAATGAAGGGCGGGGGGGAAAGCCCAGGGTCCGATGGACTAAGTGCAGAATTTTATAAGGAATTTTTCGAGATTTTAAGTCCATTGCTCTTAGAAGTTTTTAAGGAAATTAAAATTGAGGGAAGCCTGGCCCCATCTATGAGGAGAGGTATCATAAGCTTAGCTTATAAAAATAAAGGGGATAGACGGGATCTGAAGAATTGAAGGCCCATCACACTATTAAATGTGGATTATAAGATCTTGGCGAGGGTTATGGCAAATCGTTTGAAGGAGGTGTTACCGGAGATAGTTTGGCCCTCTCAGTCCTATGGAGTCATTGGCCAGGACATCGCAGACTCTGTGGTCTCAATCCGAGATGCGATAGAGCTCATGGAAGAGAGTGGGAGGGAGGCTTATGTATTAAAGATAGATCAAGAGAAAGCCTTTGATAGGGTCTCTCATAAGTTTTTATTGAAGGTTTTGGAAGCATTTGGTTTCAAGGAAAATTTCGTTCAGTAGATAAGGATTTTTTATTCAAACATATTTAGCTGTGTTAAATGTAATGGTTTTTTATCCAAGTATTTTCCAATACAGAGATCAGTGAGACAGGGTTGTCCCCTGTCCCCACTGCTGTACACATTGGTAGCAGAACCATTAGGTTACATGATGCGAAAGAAACAAGGTGTAGTTGGGATTGTGGTACCCAGTTCCGGGCTGGTGTCGGTGATACACCAATATGCAGGTGACACAACCTTAACATTGAGAAATGGGGAGTCAGTGAGGAAAGCTATGGAGGTAGTGGAGGAATATTGTAGAGCTTCAGGTGCCAGAGTGAATTATAGTAAGTCCCAATGCCTGGTTGCAGGGAGGGGTAGGGGGGAATGATTGGGGAATGTCCCTTTAAGGTGGTGGAGGTTTTGGAAGTTCTGGGGGTGCATGTGGGGTGCAAGAAAGACAGGGAAGAAGTGGATTGATTAAATTGGGAACCGAAGGTTATGAAAATTAAAAAGATTTTGGGAAGATGGGAAAGAAGGTGGTTGAAAGTGCAAGGAAGAGCGACAGTGGTGTCTGCTCTCCTGCTATCTAAGCTATGGTACTTATTGACGGTGGAGGATATTCCTGAGTGGGCAGAAAAGTCCATCCGAGAGGCTTGTGTGAGGTTTTTATGGGAAGGGAAACCAACCTTGGTGGCTTACAATACCATCATTGGACGGAGAAATCAGGGAGGACTCAACTTCCCAGATATTGATTTGAAGAAAAAATCCTTTAGAATCAAATGGGTGAAGAGATTTCTTCAGAAGTCAAATTCAAGCTTTTGGAAGAGTTGTTTTGAGCATTTTTTAAAACGAAGTGGGATAGGCGGGCAGGGGATATTGTATATGGAATACAATAATATGTTTTTGAAATCGATTAAGCTTCTCCCTAGGTTTTATAAGGGGGTTGTAGAGACTTGGCCTCAATTTTTAAAAAGTGTGCAGTTTATGCCCAAGGGGGCTGAGGAATTTTTAGAACAGCCTTTATTTTTGAACAGGTGGGTCAACATCGAAGGAGAGGTTTTATTTAATCAAGCTTTTATAAAAACTGGGATTATATCAGTGAAAGATGTATTATACGAGGTGATTCCAGGTTGGTTGCCGGAAGCGATAGTGAGGGACATGGTGTGGGAGGAGGATCAGGAGGTAGAAGGAAAAGCAATACGAATCATGTATGAGAAGATTGTGAGGGCAATGCCACAGGATTGGATGGAAGAAATAAATGCAGAAATCTCCAAAGGAAGTAAAATGCATCCTGCTTTTCCAAGCTTTGTACTGGAGAAAGGGGGAGAGTTAGTCCAATTTGACAACTGTAATACTCGAGATTTCTATGAGGTATTCAGAGAATGGAGATTCAAGACACCTGCTGGTCAGGAGTTTTGGCAGAGTATATACCCACAGCTGGACTTCAACAGGATTTGGAAGGGAGTGTAGGCGAATTTGAAATGCCCAGAATGGATTGAACTGGATTTCAAATTGGCTAATAACCGGATTTTTACCATGACGGTCTTGTGCAAGATTGGACGAGTGGAGGCGGCAACTTGCCCAATGTGTGGGACACAGGATGAGACTCTGTCCCATTTACTGGTGTTATGTCCGCAGTTAAATGACTTTAAGTACTATGTTCGACAGTTGTGTGAAGCTTTTTTGCTGGGTGGGGACCGAACAGCGAGAATGGGAATCCCGTGGGACTCAATTTTGAGATGGGGATTGCAGGAGAGTCTGCCAGAGTCTAGCGGAGCAGCAATTAATTTAATGTTCAGTTTGGCTAGATTCATAATTGTGCAAAGAAGGAATGCTCTGGTTTTTAAGGGGAGGAGAATCAATCTAAAAGGGTATTTTAAATATAAGCTAAAAGACCATTATAAGGCTCTGTGGATGTTTTATTCAGAAAGGAATTTAAGGACAGTATTTTACAACCAATTTTTAAAGTACAATCGATTAATATATGTTACAGGTGACAAATTAAACTTCAGGTTTTGATGTTAAAATGTGGTGGCGGAATGGCTGTGCAGGGCGGTGGAATTGAATTGTATCATCCAATGTAATGATCATGATGTTGTAAATGTTCTTAATGTTCAATAAAGTAATATAAAAAATTTAAAAAAAAGTTGGTAGCACACTCGCCTCTGAGTCAGAATGTTTGTGGGTTCAAGTCCCACTCCAGAGACTTGAGCACATAAATCTAGGCTGACACTCCAGTGCAGTACTGAGGGAGTGCTGCACGGTCGGAGGTGCCGTCTTTCAGATGAGACGCTAAACCGAGGCCCTGTCTGCTCTCAAGTGGACGTAAAAGATCCCATGGCACTATTTCGAAGAAGAGCAGGAGGGTTATCCCCAGTGTCCTAGCCAATATTTATCCCTCAATCAACATAACAAAAACAGATTATCTAGTCACTATCACATTGCTGTTTGTGGGAGCTTGCTGTGTGCAAATTGGCTGCTACATTACTACATTCCAAAAAGTACTTCATTGGCTGTAAAGCGCTTTGAGACGCCCAGTGGCTGTGAAAGGTGTTATATAAATGCAAGTCTTTCTTTATGTAATAGAAAATTGAACTGTATTCATTAAGGCTATGTTTATGGGCCATGTTTTAGTGTCTTCTGTTGGATGAATGATCCCGATTGCGCCTCAAATATTGGACTGTACATTGATTGTTTGCTCATATCTGGCTAATCAGGAGTAACTTGTAGTCAAGCGAGTTAACAGTCTCAAACCATTGAGATGTATGTTGAATCTGCAGTCTCAAATGACCACTCATGGAGGATATTTTTTGAAGCTGTAGCTGTTAGCTATAGCTATCCACACTGGAGGATTTTAAAGATCTAGTAGGTTAAATGTTTATATTAAGGATTATAAATTGTCGGCTCTTGAAAAGGCTCACCTGCTGTGACTCAGCTTTTAGCTATGAATTGAACTGTGCAGAAAATGATAAGATATTAAAAGACAACTCACTGGCAATGGAAAACATTATAGGGGCTATAGGACATTCATCTGGCCTGATTGAGGGCTTTTTAACTGGAGGAATTACGCTAAGACTTCCCTTAACATTCTCCACTTTTTCAAAGTATTTATAAATTTCAAACGGATGCTGCAATATGTTTACAGTTGTATGTTGGATTCGCCAAATGGCATCTCCTGCAATCTTAGAAAGCTATTAAGTCACTAATACTGATTTTTAAAATAACTATTATAGATTAAAATAAAATGAATGCAAATTGTTCTGCTGGGGGATAGTCACTGAAGCTTTAGTGATCTTCATTATATTTAATTTAAGCGGCCAGTAACGAGAAGGAGCCCAATTGGTTCCCTCACAGATATTTGTTCAGTCTTGAGTAGAGTGAAGCAAAAGGTTGTATGGAATTCATAAAGGCAGGATAAAGTAACTGGCACAGTAATTTGCTATTATTTAAATAGAAAATTAGCTATTGCATAGAAAATAACGGGGGTAGACAATTATAAATTACTGAGTTCTGACACAGACATTTTAGTACGCCAGCTATCATTAAAGCAGTTCAAGCAGATAAAATGTGTACAAGCAAATTAGAGATTTCACCATGGTCTTGTTACCTCAATAATATTTTTGACATATATTAATGACTTGGGTATACGGGGCATAATTTCAAAGTTTGCAGATGACACGAAACTTGAAAGTGTAGCAAACAATGTGGAGGATAGTAACAGACTGCAGGAGGACATAGACAGACTGGTGAAATGGGCAGATGAAATTTAACTCCGAGAAGTGTGAAGTGATATATTTTGTTAGGAAGAATGAGGAGAAGCAATATAAACTAAATGGTACAATTTTAAAAGGGGCGCAGGAATAGAGAGACCTGGGGGTATATGTACACAAGTCTTTGATTAGATTAGATTAGATTAGATTTATTTGCCATATGTAACAAGTACAATGGAATGCTTGTTCCCCGTAGGGACGCGTCAGCTATACATACAGCGCCGCGTTCAGAGTCAATACAATGGCTTCCCGTGGCAGTGGGAGCATGATGTCCCTCAGCCGCTCCGTCCTCCTCTTCACGCGGCCTCCTCCTCACTGTTGCCGGCTCCACGTGTGGTGGCCTGCTTCTCCCGCTCTGGCCACCATGCCCGGCTCCCCTCCTCCCATCCGGACTGCGAGTTACCCGAAATGGAGCTGCCGGCCGACGTGCTGCAGCGTGTCGTGAGTCTGCTGCTGCTGCTCGTTGCGCTGCGCTCCTCTGCCCGACGGTGGCAGGACAAGTTGAGAAGGCTGTTAAAAAAACATATGGAATCCTTGGCTTTATTAATAGAGGCATAGAGTACAAACTGCAAGGAATGCTAAACCTTTATAAAACACTGGTTAAGCTTCAGCTGGAGCATTGTGTTCAATTCTGGGCACCCCACTTTAGGAAGGATGCCAAGGGTACAGAAGAGAGTTACTACAATGGTATCAGGGATGAGGGGCTTCAGTTACGTGGAGAGACTGGAGAAGCTGGGGTTGTTCTCCTTAGAGCAGTGAAGGTTAAGAGGAGATTTGATAGAGGTGTTCAAAATCATGAATAGTTTTGAAAGAGCAGCTAAGGAGAAAGTGCTTCTAGTGGCAGAAGGGTCGCTAGCCAGAGGACACAGATTTAAGGTGATTGGCAAAAGAACCAGAGGCGACACGAGGAACATTTTTTTAGATGAGTTGTTATGATCTGGAATGCACTGCCTGAAAGAGTGGTGGAAGCAGATTCAATAGTAACTTTAAAAGGGGAATTGGATAACTACTTGAAGGGAAAAAACTTGCTACGCTATGGGGAAAGGGAGGGAAGTGGGACTAATTGGATAGCTCTACCAAAGAGCTGGCACAGGTATGATGAGCTGAATGGCCTCCTTCTGTGCTGGATACTAGGATGATATGTTAGGAGCAAGAATCCATATTAAGCAGCCAAATACTACATGAGCTGCATTTGTCTGGTTTCCACAAAATGTGATTATTTTAAAAAAATTGAATTAAACGGAGTTTGGCTTTTATTCCAATTTTAATCAGTAAAATTCCTCCTTGGATTAGTTCTGCACCATTTCAATGAATGAGAGAAGGGATGCTGTGGCTTTTTAAAATAGTTTATTACTAATTTGTTCATATTTGCAAACCAAGAAATATGTTGTACTTAAATTACCATTTGAATGTAAAATCAACTTTCATCATTCACTTCAACATTGATGGGAGTCTATAAAAAACATACATTAAGGTCTGAATTCTGGTCAGTTGTATTAGAATATTGAGACTGCATGAAATTACTCGATCATGAATAATTACTGTAAAATAGTAATTTTAACTGCAAGCAGATGCATTAAAATGATTAATTGTCATTCAGGTGCCCTTTACAAGAAGTCTATATCTCCCTCAGATCCATACAAGGATTAATTCTCTACAATCCTGTGTGACTAATCAGTGATATTTATTTATACAGTCATTATGCCTAGAAATGTTTAATTAGAAGACATAAACATTTGAAATTATATTTATTTTTTTAGCTCACACTGTGAAGCACCTTTTTTTAAATGACAGAAATCCCATAATCTGCAGTGAAGTTCAAACCTTTCAATGTTCGTAGCTATTAGTGGATTCTTGAACCATTAGCGTTTACAAGGTCCAGCTTCAGACTCATTTCACTCGAAAGGTTAAATGGTTGATTTGTTCATCAGGTTATTTGCTCCATTTTTCTTTATGATGGACCTATTTGTTGCCTTTTAGATCATTTCAGAAAGTTGGTTGAGGGTGAGGGTTCATGTCATAGAGAGGGTAATGCACCATGGCCAGTTTCCTGGCCACCATGTTGACCCCGCTATGACTCTGTCCCAAGTCCCGAGGATGGGGGTCATTACCATATTAGGGCCAGGCACCCACACCAGTAGTACAGAGGCACCCACCTAGCAGAACTTATGGGATATCGGAGTTGGACCCTACCACTCCCATGCGGTCTGGTGGAAGAGCTGCTGATTTACGCCATCTCCCAGTGAATGCTCCAAGCGAAACATCTGTCTGGGATCAGTTGCCATTTGAATTCCTCTTAGTGGGGCATTACATGCATGCTTGTTCCTTGCAGGGATATGAATCACTCGCTGAGGATGTGAAAGATGCTATACAAATGCAAGTTTTTTCTCTTTTTTCTATTCCGTGTACCAAATAGCCAGCCCAATTAAGAATGAAGACACATTGGGCAGGATTTTCATTGTGCCGTGGAGTGGAGATTGGAGGCGTGCGGGGGATTAAAATCCCGAAATCAGGGGTCCCGATCCCATCCCGCACCCAAACCCGCCTCCATGCCAGTTTCAAAGGAGGCGGGTACCCGCCCCGCACTGGGACCTGCCTACCCGAGGCGGGAAGGGATTAGTGCCAATTAACTGCCTTTTAACAGGTAGTTAACAGGCAGTTTTTAGCCTAATCCCTATTTTGAAGGTTGAAGTGTGGGATTCCCGACGGCTCCAAACCACGCCAAGTTAGAGGAGGCGGGCCGTCGGGTTGAAGGACTTGGAGGGGTCGAGATGTCGGTGTTCAGGTGAGTGATGTGTGCATGAGTGCAGAGGTAAGTGTGTTTGGTGTGTCTAAAGTGAATAAAGAAGTGTAAATGACCTTTTCTTACCTTTTCAGCCTTCCTTCTTTTAGGTTCGGGGAGTCCCTCATTTCACCGGCACAGAAAGCAGAATGGCTGCGAACTGTCAAAAGTGACAGCCTGCAGCTTTCTGTGCAGGAGAGATTTCTAACTGAGTCTGTGGAGAAGGACTCGGGTTAGAAGTAAGACTGTCAGTGTTTGACAGCTTCAAACAGCTGTGAAACGCTGATATTTCACCTGTCAAAAGCTCTTGACAGATGAAATTTCAGTCTGTGATGTCACCTGTTGTCGGGTGGCCCTTAATTGGCCTGCTGAGCCCGCTGGGCGGGCTCAACAAGGTCAATCAAGTTAAAATCGCGTGGATTGGCCGCATCTCGATGGAGGCGGGACTACAACCCCGAAAGTTGTAGTCCCGCCTCCAACCCGACTCCTGAGTTAAATTCCTGCCCATTCTCTCAACCTGTTACACATTTACAAGTACCCATGCAAAGCACTCAAACAAAATTACAGCTGTTTCATTGTTTACCATGCATGGTCGTGCTATGGCAAGGCTCACATTCAAGCTGCAACTTGCAACTGAAATTCGTGTGACCTGACATGTTAAAAGGGCTTCACACAACGATTATCTTTAACAATGATGGGATGTAGGATGAGCAGCTGGGAGCTCTTGAAATTTCCATCACCTTCAACACTAATCCTCCACATACAGGAAAAGGTAGTTCATAACAGGAGGGAGAAAATCTGCAATGTTTTAGGTCTCGGTATATCAGGAGGAAAAGACTGGTAAAATCCCAAGTCGGTCCCCTGCAGTCCGATTCGGGAGAATATATAATGGAGAATAAGGAAATGGCAGACCAATTAAACTCATACTTTGGTTCTGTATTCACAAAGGAGGACACAAATAACCTCCCAGGAATATCGGCAAACATAGGGACTAATGAGAGGGAGGAGCTGACAGAAATTAGTATCTCTAGGGATATGGTGTTGGGTAAGTTGAGGGGACTGAAGGCCGACAAATCCCCGGGGCCTGATAAACTACATCCTAGGGTACTTAAGGAGGTGGCCCTGGAGATAGCAGATGCTCTAAGGATCATCTTCCGGAACTCCATTGACTCGGGAACAGTACCCGTGGATTGGAGGGTAGCTAATGTTACCCCAATATTTAAAAAGGGGGGTAGAGAGAAAGCAGGGAATTATAGACCAGTAAGCCTTACATCGGTTGTGGGCAAAATGCTAGAGTCCATTATTAAGGATAAAATAGCGGAGCACTTGACAAATGGGGAAAGGATCGGACAGAGTCAACATGGATTTACAAAGGGTAAATCGTGTTTGACTAATCTGCTGGAATTTTTTGAGGAAGTAACTGGTAAAATAGATGGGGGAGAGCCAGTGGATGTGGTGTACCTTGACTTCCAGAAAGCCTTCGATAAGGTTCCACACAAAAGATTGTCATGCAAAATTAAGGCTCATGGGATTGGGGGCAAAGTATTAACGTGGATAGAGAACTGGCTGGCGGATAGAAAACAGAGAGTTGGAATAAACGGCTCGTTTTCAGAGTGGCAGGCAGTGACCAGCGGGGTGCCGCAAGGATCTGTCCTGGGACCCCAGCTGTTCACAATATATATAAATGATCTGGATCAGGGAATTGGATGCAATATTTCCAAATTCGCTGACGACACTAAACTAGGAGGAGGGGTGGGCTCTGATGAGGATGTCAGGAGGCTACAGTGCGATTTGGACAGGTTGGGGGAATGGGCGGATACGTGGCAGATGCACTATAATGTGGATAAATGCGAGGTTATCCACTTTGGGGGTAAAAACAGGAGGGTAGATTATTATCTAAATGGCAATAGATTGGGAGATGGGGAAGTGCAGAGGGACCTGGGTGTTCTTGTGCACCAGTCACTGAAGGAGAGCATGCAGGTGCAACAGGCGATTAAGAAGGCAAATGGTATGTTGGCCTTCATATCAAGGGGGTTCGAGTATAGGAATAGGGATACCTTACTACAGCTGTACAAGGTGCTGGTGAGACCGCATCTGGAGTATTGTGTACAGTTTTGGTCGCCCCATCTGCGGAAGGATGTTCTTGCCATGGAAAGAGTGCAACGGCGATTCACCAGGCTGATACCTGGAATGGCGGGAATGACCTACGAAGAGAGATTAAATAGTTTGGGCTTGTACTCACTGGAGTTTAGAAGATTGAGAGGGGATCTCATCGAAACATATAAAATTATGGCAGGCCTGGACAGGCTGAATTCAGAGAGAATGTTTCCAATGGCCAGGGAGCACAGAACCAGGGGCCACAGTCTAAAAATAGCGGGCAAATCATTTAAAACAGAGATGAGGAAGAATTTCTTCACTCAAAGAGTGGTGAGCCTGTGGAATTCCCTGCCACAGAGGGCTGTGAAGGCTAATTCAATAAATATTTTCAAGAGAGAATTGGATATATTTCTGAAGGCTAAGGGGATTAAGGGTTACGGAGAAAAGGCGGGGACGGGGTACTGAACTGGTAAGATCAGCTATGATCTCAGACGAGGATCAGCCATGATCTCATTGAATGGCGGAGCTGGCTCGAAGGGCCGAATGGCCTACTCCTGTTCCTATCTCTATGTTACTATGTCTCCCCAAGCTGAGGGTTATTATAATCCACTTATTATGTAGTGCCCCTCCCACTCACACAATCTCACACAGATACACAATCAAACATAAGACTATGATATACAATGTAGGTGTAGAAATTGCACCAATGAGGTCCACTTTCAAGGACCAACGAGGTCCATTTTCGGCAATCAACATCTTGCACCCCGATATGAAAAATTTCCCCTTACCATTAGAAAGATTATTTCCCTTGTTTGCATTTCCATGAACGTACTTTTCTTTTTTGAAGTGTATTCCTTCAAAATTATAGATGGTCTTACAAGATAACATACAAAGGAAGATGCTTTCAGTTCAGCTACTTGAGTTCCTTAGCTGATGGGGGACGGGTCTTTAAAATGTTAGCTTCATAAACATATAAATAGTAAAAGGATAGTCAAAGGAAGGGTAGGGCTGATTAGGGACCAAAAAGGAAAGCTTCTTCTGGAGGCAGAAGGCATGGCTGAGGTATTAAATGAGTACTTTGCATCTGTCCTCAGTAAAGAAGAGGATGCTGCCAAAGTCACAGGAAAGGAGGAGGTAGCAGAGAATAGGATAAAAATAGGTAAAGAGGAGGTACTTAAAAGGTTGGCAGCGGTCAAAGTAGAAAAATCACCCGGTCCGGATGGGATGCATCCTAGGTTACTGAATGTAAGAAATAGCTGTTAGATTCAAAGATGGGTTTTCATTCTTAGAACAGAGACCGACAACATGCAGCCGGGAACAGATAGCAGAAATACCAGCAAGGTCGAATATCAAGCATCAAAAGACAAATAGAAGTGATAAGGGAATCGTAAAATGCAAACCACAGGGTGGGGGATAATAGACAAAAATGGAGCCAAAAAGTCATAAAATATCCTTAAAGAAACATAACAAAATATTCCTCAGAAAGATAAGAGGGAGGCCTTGTCAGTTATGCAGAAAGGGATGGCGAGGGATGCCTTCCCGCTTCACAATTGGACAATAGGATAGGGAATCAAATGATTGATACCAGGTGATTACCAGCCCACCGAAATAACTATAAATATCGACGACCGAGAGAGGAAATCAGGCAATTAGGGGCGAAGGCTTCCCCGAGGTGGCTACGGCTTAACACCTTGGTCAAGTTTAGCCACTGAGGTGGCTGACAGCCTAACACCTCCAACAGCTTGAGAAATGACCCAACGGAAGCGACCGCTGCAGCAGACTGCAGGAATCCATCCAATCTGAGACCACAGTACTGCTTCCCCTTCCGTCCGGTCGTGGCATTCCGATTCGGGAGTCGTAGATCGCTCCTACTGTCACGGGTTGTATGTCTATTATACTCGGCTTAAACCATATGTAACACCTGATTATGCTTTAAAACTGTAGCTCTTTAATAAAAGCCTTACAACGTCTAAAACCCTTTTGGGTAATCTGTGTGTGGCCTGTGATCCGGATCTTACATGAGGGAAGGGTGGAAATTGCAGAGGCTCTGGCCACAATCTTCCAGTCCTCCTTAGACAAGGGACTGGTGCCAGAGGACTGAAGGATTGCAAATGTTACACCATTGTTCAAAAAAGGGGAGAGGGATAAACTTGACAATTACAGGCCAATCAGCTTAGCATCGGTGGTGGATGAAATTTTAGAGATATTAATCCGGGGCAAAATTAATTGGCACTTGGAAAAATATGGGTTAAGAAATGAAAACCAGCATGGATTTGTTAAAGGCAAATTGTGTTCGACTAACTTGATTGTGTTCTTTGATGAAGTAATGGAGATGGTTGATGAGGGTAGTGTGGTTGATGTTGTGTATATGGACTTTCAAAAGGTGTTTGATGAAGTACCACATAATAGATTTGTTAGCAAAATTGAAGCCCATAGGATTAAAGGGCAGTGGCTGCATGGAAATGAAATTGGCTAAGGGACAGAAAGCAGAGAGTGGTGATGAACGGTTTTTCAGATTGGAGGGAAGTGTGCAGTGATGTCCCCCAGGGGTCAGTGTTGGGACCACTGCTGTTTTTGATATACATTAATGACCTGGACTTGGATATACAGGGCATAATTTCAAAGTTTGCAGATGACACAAAACTCAGAAATATCATAAAAAGTGAGGAGGATAGTAACAGACTTCAGAAGGACATAGACAGGCTGGTGAAATGGGCAGACACATGGCAGATGACATTTAATGCATAGAAATATGAAGAGATTCATTTTGGTAGGAAGAATGAGGAGAGGCTGTAATGTATGTACCTTTAAGGGGGGGAACTACTTTTTACAGCTCATGTATACTGTAGTACCGGCAGTGACCACACCTGTATATAACGTTGAGTAGTAATCTGTACAGATCAGTTGCAGTCTGAGCCATGTTGAGTAAACACCGTCTGTACCGTTCTCCGCAGTCTGTGTCTGATGATACACGGACGTAACATTGGCGATGAGGCAGGTTCGAACCTACCTGCAACTCTGCATCACCTCCCGGGGATTCGTTCCTGAAGATCAGTGGATTGGAGGTCAAGGCCAGAGACTCGGGCGTCGACCACGGGCAACCGCCCAGTCATCCAGCAGAGACTCGAGAATTGCGGGGGAGGCTGTCGAGAGCCAGGCTTGGCTTTCCAGTCGAGGTGGTCCAGCGAAACGGGCTGGCAACAGGTAGTGCACAGACCCTTCCCGGACAGCGGCGGGTTAGAGCCCGACCGAGTGGCACAGCAAAGGGCCGAGCAGCGTCGACGGGGGAGAGAGAGAGAGGGCAGAGCGCACAGGGCGCAGCCGGTGTTCAGGGGCCGAGCAGCGTTAGAGAGAGGGAGAGAGAGACGCACAGAAACCCGCGAGGCGCCGCCATTGCCATGAGGCCCGCCGAGAGCGGCGTTGGCAGCAGTGCAGGAGAAGCGCGCGAAACCTACAGGGCGCCGCCATTGCCACGAGAACTGGCAACAGCGGGGGAGGAAGGAAAGCACGGGAGACGCCATTTTAAGCCATTGGGAGACGCCATTTTAAACCACACCCAAAATGCCGAAGAGTGGCAGTATCACCACATTTGACAATGAAGTCGAAGATTGGACTACATATGTCGAACGAATAGACATGTACTGCAAGGCAAATGAGGTGTTAGATGACAAGAAAGCGTCGGTATTGTTGAATTTAATGGGTGCAAAGACGTATGGGTTATTGCGAAATCTAGTAACCCCAACGAAGCCAATGGAAAAGAGTTTTGAAGACATAGTAACGATACTAAAGGAACATTTAAACCCCACACCGCTGCTGATAGCAGAAAGATTCAAGTTTCACAAACGGAACCAGCATAAGGATGAAAGCAATGCTGATTATTTAACAGAACTGCGCAAACTATCGAAACACTGCCAATTTGGAGCGGGACTGGCAGATACCTTAAGGGACAAGTTTGTGTGTGGGCTTCAAAGTGAAGGAACCCAGAAATGGCTTTTATCTGAAAAGGACCTTACGCTGGAAAAGGCTTTCAGCATTGCAGTATCATATGAAGCAGCAGCACGGGGCGTTGCAGAGATACAACAGAGACCGCAAGAATATGGCACAAACGAAATGTCATATGGAACAGGGAAGTGCTATCGCTGCGGCAGAACAACACATGACCAGAATGATTGCTGGTTCAAAGACAAAGTGTGCAGACAGTGTGGAAAAGTAGGACACATAGCACGAGTCTGCAGGTCGGGAAAGAAAACCAGCAATAAGAAACCGACTAAAGGAAAGTACAAGAAGGTACATAAGATAACGGAGAATAGTTCAGACGAACAAAAGAGTGATAACGACTCTGAAAGCAGGGAACAGAGTTGTCGGAAACTACATAATGTGATCACAACAGAGGATCACCGAACCATTTGGGTCACTCTCAAGATAGCAGGAGTCCAGGTAAAGATGGAATTGGACACAGGATCAGCCCTAACAGTCATAAACCGACGGGACTACGAGCGGCTATTCTCACACATACTCTTGAGAGACACAAAAATGATTTTGAAGACGTACACAGGGCAAAAAGTCTACCCCAAAGGAAAAATAAGGGTGACCGTTATATATAACGGTAAGGAAACACCAAAACTAGACATGTATGTATTGCAAGATGGAGGACCACCATTACTGGGACGTGAATGGATCCGGAAAATACAACTGGATTGGCATTCCATACAGGCACTGTCTGTGGCTGACAAAAAGGATGATGATGTCACACCTGGGCGACTGTCAAAGATCCTAACTGACATGAAAGAAGTGTTCCAGCAAGGACTCGGAACACTAAAAGGCATGACAGCGACGATTAAAATTGAAGAAAACGCAAGTCCAACATTTTTTAAGCCCAGACCGGTACCTTATGCGATCCGCCCAGCCGTCGAAGCAGAGCTGGAGAGTCTGGAACGTTCAGGTGTACTGTCCAAGGTAGACTGGAGTGAGTGGGCTACACCCATCGTCCCTCTGATGAAAAAGCACGCCTGGGGAGCCAAGGAAGGTTCACATCTGTGGGGACTTTAAGGTAACAGTGAACCCGGTCCTTCACACCGTACAATATCCACTTCCGCGGATTGAAGATATTTTTGCCTCGCTATCTGGAGGGAAATGCTTCACTAAGATTGATCTGGCCCAGGCGTATCTGCAAATGGAGGTAGAAGAAGCATCAAAAAAATACCTCACAATCAACACCCATAAAGGTCTCTACCAATACAACCGGCTGGTATTCGGGGTAGCATCAGCTCCAGCTATTTGGCAGAGGGCAATGGAACAAGTCCTGCAAGGGATCCCAGGGACCCAGTGTTATTTGGACGACATCCTGGTCATGGGCGAAAATGACAGTGATCACCTTGCCAACCTGGAGCAGGTGCTCACTAGATTGCAGGAATATGGGCTCCGAGCTAACCGCCCCAAATGCGAGTTTTTTAGAAAACAGATCTCGTATTGTGGTCACGTGATCGATAAAGAGGGGTTACATAAGTCCCCAGAGAAGATTGAGGCAGTAATCAAGGCTCCAGCACCGGAAAATGTGTCACAACTGAGGTCGTTCCTTGGGCTGGTAAACTACTACCATAAGTTCTTGCCAAATTGGCTACAATACTACACCCACTGAACACCCTACTGCAAACTGGGGTGCCATGGAAGTGGAGTGACGAATGTAGACGAGATTTCCAGAAGAGCAAAACACTAATCACATCGAAAGAGGTATTGGCCCATTACAACTCAGCATTACCAATTCGGTTGGCATGTGATGCGTCACCCTATAGCATTGGAGCGGTGCTGTCGCACAAATTCTCGGACGGCTCAGAGAGGCCAATAGCTTTTGCGTCACGATCACTAACCTCAGCCGAGCGTAACTACGCCCAGATTGACAGGGAGGCCCTCAACCTATTGTGGGGAGTGAAAAAGTTCAATCACTATCTGCACGGGCAGAAATTCACCTTGCTGACTGATCACCAGCCTCTTGTCTCCATTTTTAATCCAAAGAAGGGCGTTCCGGTGATGACTGCGCAACGACTACAAAGATGGTCACTTTTTCTAGGGGCGCACCACTATGAGATTGAATATAAGGGCACGAAACAGCATGGAAATGCTGATGGGCTATCACGCCTGCCACTGCCTACTGCGGAGGAAGCACCAGCAGTGGATTCTGTCGAAATATTCCATTCGACTATAGTTGAATACCTACCGGTAACTAACGCTTGTATCGAAAAGGAAACCCGAAATGACCCGACACTGTCTCGGGTATATGATTTGACGGTGAAGGGATGGCCAGCACATGGCGACTCACTGTTGCCAGCATTCTCGACAAGGTGAGAACAGCTGTCAGTGTGCCGGGGGACCTTTATGTGTGGATCCCGAGTGGTAATTCCACCCAAGTTAAGGGACAGAGTGCTCAATGAGCTTCATGAGGGTCATCTGGGAGGGGTAAAAATGAAAAGCCTAGCCAGGGCTTATGTGTGGTGGCCGGGAATTGATAAACAAATCGAGGACCTGACCAAGAGCTGCTCAGGATGCCAGAAAGTCCAAAATGCACCACCACAGGCCCCTCCACACCCATGGGAGTGGCCCTCACCTCCATGGCAACGGGTGCATATTGATTTTGCTGGTCCATTCATGGACTCAATGTTTTTAATAGCGGTGGATGCGCACTCGAAATGGCCTGAGGTCACCAAAATGTCCTCCACCACCACGGAGAAAACTATTGCAGTCCTACAGACCATTTTTGCCAGGAATGGCTTGCCAGAACAGATTTGCTCCGACAACGGACCACAGTTTGTGTCCGAAGAGTTCCGGAGGTTCTTGAAAAAGAATGGGGTGAGGCATTACACATCCGCCCCGTATCATCCAGCCACAAATGGATTGGCTGAGAGGTTCGTACAAACCTTTAAGAAGGCAATAAAGGCTATGTACAATGACAACATTCCGCTGCAGCACAAGGTGGACAATTTCCAGTTCGCCTACCGGAATGCGACACATGCAGTCACCAACCAGGCCCCAGCCATGATGTTCTTTAACCGAAGGTTAAGATCTCGCCTATATTTGCTCAGACCAAACGTACGAAGAGATGTTGAGAGTAAGCAATTCCAGCACATCCATGAGAAGCCAACAAGGAGCTTCAATGTAGGGCAACCAATCTTTGCCCGCGACTACCGAACAGAAAAATGGCAGCCAGGAACGATATGGACATGGCAGGGACCACTAATGTACACAGTGGACGTTGGTGAGAGCATCGTGGAGAGCAGGAACTACGTGTCACAAAACATATTTGAAAGTTCTCTATCTGAATGCACGTAGCATTCGTAACAAAATACACGAGTTAATGGCACAAATAACTACATATGGGTATGATCTTGTGGCCATTACAGAAACATGGCTGCAGGGTGACAATGCCTGGGAATTAAACATACCAGGTCATTTAATGATCAGGAAGGACAGGCAGGAAGGAAGGGGAGGTGGGGTGGCTATGTTAATAAAGGAAGGAATCACTGTAATACAGAGAAATGATATTGGGTCAAAAGATCAGGATAATGAAACAGTTTGGGTGGAGGTAAGGTATAATAAGGGGAAAAAAACACTAGTGGGCGTAGTCTATAGGCCTCCGAACAGTTGACTCTGTTGGATGGAGTATCAATCAGGAAATAGTTGAGGCTTGTAATAAGGGAGCATCTATAATTATGGGAGATTTTAACTATCATATTAATTGGACAAATCAAATTGGGCAGGGCTGCCTTGAGGATGAGTTCATTGAGTGTATTAGGGATGGGTTTCTTGAGCAGTATGTAACTGAACCGACCAGGGTGCAAGCAACCTTAGATCTGGTCCTGTGTAACGAGACAGGATTAATTAAAAATGTCTTAGTAAAGGATCCCCTTGGAATGAGTGACCATAACATGGTTGAATTCCATATTCAATTAGAGGGTGAGAAGGTTGGATCTCAAACAAGCGTGCTAAGCTTGAATAAAGGAGACTATGAAGGTATGAGAGCGAAATTGAGTAGAGTGGATTGGGAAAATAGATTAAAAGGTAAGACGATACATGATCAGTGGTGTACATTTAAGGAGTTATTTTACAACTTCCAAAAAAAATATATTCCACTGAGAAGAAAAGGGTGTAAAAGTAAAGACAGCCATCCGTGGCTAAGTGAAGAAATTAAGGATAGTATTCGACTAAAAACAAGGGCATATAAGGTAGCCAAATCTAGTGGGAGGATAGAGGATTGGGAAAACTTTAAAAGACAGCAAAAAATAACAAAAAGATTGATTAAGAAAGGGAAGATAGATTATGAAAGTAAATTAGCAAAAAATATATAAACAGATAGTAAGAGTTTTTACAGTTATAAAAAAAGAAAAAGGGTGGCTAAATTAAATGTTGGTCCCTTAGAGGATGAGACCGGGAAATTAATGGTGGGAAATATGGAGATGGCAAAAACACTGAATGAATATTTTGTATCAGTCTTTACAGTAGAAGACACTAAGAATATCCCAACACTGGACAAACAGGGGGCTATAGGGGGGGAGGAGCTAAACACGATCAAAATCACTAAGGAAGTGGTACTCGGTAAAATAATGGGACTCAAGGCGGATAAATCACCTGGACCTGATGGCTTACATCCTAGGGTCTTGAGGGAAGTGGCGGTAGGGATTGTGGATGCATTGGTAATCATTTTCCAAAACTCCCTGGACTCAGCAAAGGTCCCGGCAGACTGGAAAACTGCTAATGTAACGCCCTTATTTAAAAAGGGCAGTAGACAGAAGGCTGGAAACTATAGACCGGTTAGCCTAACATCTGTGGTAGGTAAAATATTGGAGTCCATTATTAAGGAGACAGTAACAGGACATTTGGATAATCAAAATTTAATAGGACAAAGTCAGCATGGTTTTATGAAGGGGAAGTCATGTTTGACAAATTTGCTGGAGTTCTTTGAGGAAGTAACATACAGGATGGATAAAGGGGAACCAGCGGACGTAGTGTATTTAGACTTCCAAAAGGCATTTGACAAGGTGCCACACAAAAGATTATTGCTTAAGATAAAAAATCACGGGATTGGGGGTAATATTCTGGCATTGATAGAGGATTGGCTATCTAACAGAAGGCAGAGAGTTGGGATAAATGGTTCATTCTCAGACTGGCAATCAGTAACTAGTGGTGTTCCGCAGGGGTCAGTGCTGGGTCCCCAACTCTTTACAATCTATATTAACGATTTGGAGGAGGGGACCGAGTGTAACATATCAAAGTTTGCAGATGATACTAAGATGGGAGGGAAAGTAGTGAGTGAGGAGAACATAAAAAACCTGCAAGGGGACATAGACAGGCTAAGTAAGTGGGCAGAGATTTGGCAGATGGAATACAATACTGGAAAGTGTGAGGTTATGCACTTTGGCAGGAAAAATTGTAGAGCAAGTTATTATCTTAATGGCAAGAAACTGGAAAGTACTGAAGTACAAAGGGATCTGGGGGTCCTGGTGCACGAAACTCAAAAGGTTAGTATGCAGGTGCAGCAAGTGATTAAGAAGGCCAATGGAATGTTGGCTTTCATTGCTAGGGGGATAGAATATAAAAATAGGGAGGTATTGCTTCAGTTGTACAAGGTATTGGTGAGACCGCACCTGGAATACTGCATACAGTTTTGGTGTCCATACTTAAGAAAAGACATACTTGCTCTCGAGTCAGTACAAAGAAGGTTCACTCGGTTAATCCCGGGGATGAGGGGATGGACATATGAGGAGAGGTTGAGTAGATTGGGACTCTACTCATTGGAGTTCAGAAGAATGAGAGGCGATCTTATTGAAACATATAAGATTGTGAAGGGGTTGGATCGGGTGGATGCGGGGAGGATGTTCCCGATGATGGGTGAAACTAGAACTAGGGGGCATAGTCTTAGAATAAGGGGCTGCTCTTTCAAAACTGAGATGAGGAGGAACTACTTCACTCAGAGGGTGGTAGGTCCATGGAATATGCTGCCCCAAAAAGCTGTGGAAGCTACATCATTACACAAATTTAAAACAGAAATAGACAGTTTCCTAGAAGTAAAGGGAATTAAGGGTTACGGGGAGCGGGCAGGAATTTGGACATGAGTCTAGGTTCGGATCGGTCATGGCCCTGTGGGTAGTGGAGCGGGCCCAGGGGCCATGTAGCCTGATCCTGCTCCTATTTCGTGTGTCTGATTCTGTTAGATTCAGGAGATGGTTCAGTGATAGTAGATTGGCGGTTAGGATCAGATCAGCCATGATCTTATTGAATGGCGGAGCAGGCTCGAGGGGCCGATTGGCCTACTCCTGCTCCTATTTCTTATGTTCTTTTGTGAGACGCCATGCTGACCAGATCCTAGAGTCACAGGAACAAGTCAACCCCATGCCTCGCCCATACGTACCTGGTGATGAACCCGACGTACAGGTAGCATCTACCCCAGAAACAGTAGCATCGGAAGCTGATGAACCAACCGACGACAGGGGGCCAGAATCGCCTCCGCACCAAGAGCAAGACACTCGGGCAAGGCGCTATCCAGAAAGGATCAGGAAGCCTCCCCAAAGACTGAATTTATAAATAGACTATTTTCAGCTAATGTTGCATGTTAAAAGTGTTAATTGTAATTTGTTTGATATTTAATTGTTAAATGAGTGTTATGGTACTGGTAATCTAAAAGGGTAGGAATTGTAATGTATGTACCTTTAAGGGGGGGAACTACTTTTTACAGCTCATGAATACTGTAGTACCGACAGTGACCACACCTGTATATAACGTTGAGTAGTAATCTGTACAGATCAGTTGCAGTCTGAGCCACGTTGAGTAAACACCGTTTGTACCGTTCTCCCCAGTCTGTGTCTGATTATACACGGACGTAACAGAGGCAATATAAACTAAATTGTACAATTTTAAAGCGGGTGCTGGAGCAGAGAGACCTGGGGTTGAGACATTAAACTGAGGCCCCATCTGCTCTCTCTCTCAGGTGGACATAAAAGATCCCATGGCACTATTTTGAAGAAAAGCAGGGGAGTTATCCCCGTGTCCTGGGCCAATATCTATCCCTCAATCAACATAACAAAAACAGATCATCTGATCATTATCACATTGCTGTTTGTGTGGGAGCTTGCTGAGCACAAATTGGCTGCCGTGTTTCCTACATTACAACAGTGACTACACTTTAAAAAAAAATTACTTTATTGGCTGTAAAACGTTTTGGGATGTCCGGTGGCCATGAAAGGCAGTACAGAAATGCAAGTCTTTCTTTCTTTTCAAGTCTTTGAAGTTGGCAGGACAAGTTGAGAAGGCTGTTAACAAGGCTTAAGGGATCCTTGGCTTTATAAGTAGAGGCATAGAGGACAAAAGCAAGGAAGCTATGATAACCCTTTAGGCTTCAGCTGGAGTATTGTGGCCAATTCTGGGCACCACACTTTAGGAAGGATGTCAAGGCCTTAGAGCGGGTGTAGAGCAGACTTACTAGAATGGTACCAGGGATAAAAGACTTCAGTTACATGTAGAGACTAGAGAAACTGGGGTTGTTCTCCTTAGAGCAGTGAAGGTTAAGGGGAGATTTGGTAGAGGTACTCAAAATCTTGAAGGGTTTTGATAGAGTAAATTAAGGAGAAACTGTTTCCAGCGGCAGAAGGGTCGGTAACCAGAGGACACAGATTTAAGGTGATTGGCAAAAGAACCAGAGGTGACATGTGAAAACATTTTTTTACGCAGCGAGTTGTTATGATCTGGAGTGCACTGCCTGAAAGGGTGGTGGAAGCAGATTAAATAATAACTTTCAAAAGGGAATTGGATAAATACTTCAAAAGAAATAAATTGCTGTGCTATAGGGAACGAGTAGGTGATTGGGACTAATTGGACAGCTCTTTCAAAGGGTTTGACACAGGCACACTGGGCCAAAGGGCCTCCTTCTGTGCTCTATCATTCTGTGATTCCATGATTCTATAAGGTCATATATTGAAATTCGGGAACAGGTGGCTGTGTAATATTTCCTCACCAAATCCACCAATAAATGAAAATAATTCTTCTTCAGTGCTTGAGCGAGTCTTGGAATGAAGCATTATTTTACTTTTTCATGAAAATTAAAATTTCTTTTGAAATAAACACACCTTGGGGCAAGATAACGCTGTGCACCAAGTAGCAAAATTGTAAATTTGTTTAGAAAGTGTGAGTTTATCTTATATATAGCCAACAGATGGAATTTTCTCCCCTCCTACATCTTCAAATAATAACCTGTGGCAAAAAGAAGTGATGTAAACTGGTGGTCAGGATAATATATTCCTTCCGTAATGTTTGGTTCCTTAGCAACGATATCTTGCTATCAACTTGATGGTTTCAAGAGTCTGTCAGTTGTAAATAATGCCACTAGAAATTCTATGGGAGACATTATAAAAGCTAACACAGGAGGACAATACCCATCTATTCCTGATTTGACATCGGCTTCACATGTACTAACACCTAGTTAGAAAGTCATTGATGGTAATTTCTAGTAGTCAGCGGAATAAGATCATAATATTGATGCCTTTCTCCATTCAAGTACTCACTTATCCCTCTCCTAAAATAAAAGATATTTCTCTCAATAACCAATTACACGTTCATTAAATTGGGTACAAGTTGCTCGATCAGGTAGAACAGATGACATTTTCCCTTGCCTCTCCAGTTAATTCTTGTTGACTATTTTAGGGGTGATTTTTTGTTTCTGACTCCAGTATGACATTATTTCTGATGGGCAATCAGAACGGCTAAAAGGACATCAATTGGTGCCACCCCAGGGCACTGGCCTGTTACATAAAGACCTGGCCCATAATTTGAAAAAAAAAATTGAACCAACGGGAAGTGGTTGAGGCAAATAGCTTAGAGGCTTTCACAAGGAAACTGGACGAGTACAGGAGAGAAAAGGGAATAGAAAGATATGCTGAAAGGCTATGATGAGGCAGATGGAATGGGAGGAGACTTGTGTGGAGTACCAACACCAGCCCAGACCAGTTGGGCCAAATGGCCTGTTTCTGTGCTGTAGATTGTATGTAATTCTATGTAACAACACTGTTTACTGGAAGCTTTCCACGCTAGGGCTGCCTAGGCCCTAAGCTCTGGAATTCCCTCCCTAAAACTCTCCGCATCTCTACCTCTCTCTCCTCCTTTAAGACGCTCTTTAAAACCTACCTCTTGCCCTGTCCTAATATCTCCTTATGTGACTCGGTGTCAAATTTTGTGTGATAATTGCTCCTGTGAAGCACCTTGGGACATTTTACTACATTAAAGGTGCCATATAAATGCAAGTTGTTGTTGTTCTTCTTCTTCTAGTCACCAAATCCACTGAGCTAATCGCCCCAGAAGGGTGAGAATTCCCTCCTTCGTGCCTGAACCTTGAAGAGAGACGGCCCACCAGCTTGAAAAGTCACGTCTCAAAAATAAAGAAAGAGAGATGTCTTCAATTTTCAGACATGTTAATGCTCTGGATGTCATAATCATAATCATAATCAACTTTATTGTCATTGTTAGTGCACAAGTGCAGTACAACGAAATGTAGGCTTGCGGCTCCCGAGAGTGTACATTTAGATTAAGACATTTAAACATTCAACATACATTTGGCTTGTAATACATTAACATAAATATAACTGTAGTGTATGTATCCGTCTACCTTTAAGAAAACCATTGTATGTAACCGTTCACCTTTAAGAGAACTATTTTAGGTGTGGCACTACTTTGTTGGCTTCTGTATACTGTAATACCGTATATAAGTGCTGTGTCGGGATTTATTTGGCAGATTCGCCCTGACCTTCGAATAGTAAAGTCCTGTTTTAAGTTACTCTGGTAGTCTGTGTATTAATTAACTAAACAACTCACAGACTTTACAGTGGCGACGAGTCCGATCGTACCCTGCGGCAACAATACTTCCGAAGCAGTTAACGAGCGTCGAGAAGAGGCAACCACCCTCGTCGTTCTGCTGGGAGAAAACTCGAGGCTGCAGAAGTAGAAAGGAAGAAGAAGTTAGAGACAAAGACTTCCATCAGCAACAGGCACTGACTGTCCCTTCTGCCACGGTGAGGAGTGAGCCGATCAGCACGAGAAGCAAGGCGGCCACGGTGACTGTGAGTAAGGGAAAGTAAAAAGAATAACCGGAGGATAAGGGCGGTGCACTCGACCACGGTCGAGGGGGAAAGGAGCCGGACAGAAGTCGGGTCCAGAGGTGCTGAGACTGGGGCAGCGTGGAGCAAGGAAGCCGCGGTACAGACAGGCTGGGGGACGCAACGGCGTCGTGAGACAGCTAGACCGCGACCGGCGAAAAAGGCCGGGCAGTGACCGAAGCCACGAAGCGCTGCGACCGGGAGCATAGGCGCGGGAAGAGATAAACTCAGCCGCAGCCGGGGAGGGAAGCACCGGACTGCGAGAGGGCTGGGAGGCGCGATTGGGAGCCGAGTGAGCGGGAGAGGCAGAGCCGACCAAGGGGGAACTGAGCGAGAGCCAGTCCAGCGGCTGAAACTGTTCTCCGTCAACGGGGTGTACCCAGCGCCGGTAGAGCCGAGCGAGCGGGAGAGAGACAGAGCCCGAGCAAGGGGAACCGAGCGAGAGCCAGCCCAGCGGCTGAAACTGTTCGCCGTCAACGGGGTGTACCCAGCGCCGGTTGCCCTGCCGAGAAAAGGGAAAGCCCTGAAGCCGACGCGCAGGCTGTGAACCTGAAAGCCAGCAGCCGTCGCCCGTGGGGAAAGTGTACGCCTCCCGCTAGGGAAGAAACGCGGGAAGCCGCCATTAGGCGGGGAAGAAGACAGAAGCGGGAAACCGCCATTGAAGTGGGCGGGGAGAGAAGATAAGCGCGGGAAACCGCCATTTTCGCGGGAACCGCCATCTTGGAAAAAAAAATAAAAGAAAATTTAAAGAAATAATTCGTGGTGTTATCAGGAAGAGAGGAAGATGCCTAAGCGTGGTAACATCGACGATTTTAATTCTGAGGTAGAAGACTGGGCCACGTATGTGGAACGCATTGAGATCTATTGTGAGGCCAATAAAATAGAAGAAGATGACAAAGCTGTAACCTTGCTAAACTCGATGGGCGCGAAGACATACGGGCTCTTGAAGCATCTACTAGCACCAGCTAAACCGGTGGATCAGACTTTCGATGATATTGTGACTGTTCTGAAGGATCACTTGAACCCCACACTGTTGATGTTGGCGGAACGATTCAAATTCTATGCGAGAACGCAAAGGAAAGACGAAAGCAACGCAGAATACTTGGTCGAACTGCGTAGACTAGCGAAACACTGCCAGTTTGGAGGGAATCTGACAGAGGCATTGCGAGACAAGTTCGTGTGCAGGTTGTCAAAGGAAGGAACGCAAAAGCGACTACTCGAAGAGAACGACCTTACACTTGACAGGGCTGTCCTTATTGCAGCATCGCACGAAGCCGCAGCGAAGGGAACTGCGGGAATGCAGCTAAAGGCAGCGGCACTCAGTGTGGATCAAATTACCTCGAGTACAACAAAATGCTATCGTTGTGGGAAGACAACACACGACCAGAACCAATGCTGGTTTAAGAACCAGGAATGTAGGAAATGTGGCAAACTGGGTCACATAGCTAAGGTATGCCGGTCAGGGAAGAAGACCAACAACCAAAGGAAGCCATCACAGGAAAAGTACAACAAGGTACACAAGGTGGCTGAGAAGAGTTCAGACGAACAGAATTCGGACTCAGACCCAAACGGCCAGGAGCTGGGCAGTCTGAGAATTCACAATGTGAGTAAGGAAGCTGACCTACAAACTATCTGGGTCATGCTAAAAATAGCTGGAGTCCAAGTGAAAATGGAGTTGGACACTGGATCAGCTCTATCAGTCATAAATCGAAGGGATTACCATCGGCTATTCTCACATATACCCTTAAGAGATACCAAGTTCGTATTGCAGACATACACGGGGCATAAAGTATGCCCCATGGGGAAGATAAGAGTCAAGGTGAGAGATGGGGGTAAAGAACACCCAAGAATGAACTTATACGTACTACCTGAGGGAGGACCACCACTTCTGGGATGGGAGTGGATCAAGAAAATAGACATGGAATGGCACTATCTAAAAGCCATAACGAGTGAGGACTCGGTGCAGACAATCAGCTCAGATTCTGAAACGGATGACGATAAGACCAATCCAAATATGAAAGACAAGGCTAAAATGGACTTGCCGACTAAGGTTGGAAGAACGAAGGCATGCATAAAGGCTTATGCTCCAGAGAAGAACAAAGTTTCAGAACAGAACTCCACCGAACAACGACAACATAGTTTGACAGAGAATTCTGAGTCTGTTCAGTTTACGGACATATCCATGACTGACGAACACCGAGCTCGGACTCAACTTTATTTCAAATTACGACAGCAAGTAGAACAAGTGAGTTACCGTCTCGAACAAGAGATGAAAACAATGAAAAAGTTCTATGACACCGAATGGGAGAATCTGGAGAGACAACAGAAGCAGCTAGCTCAAGCAGAGAGCGACCATAGAGCCATTGTGACCAATTACCGATCACATCTCCCTTATGCTGTTCAGGAGTTAGAATATTTGCAGGAAGGAGCAAATGAAGAGGAATCTTCAGGAAGCCAGGATTTTATTCCCGTTCTTCTCTACGACTCCTTACAAGCAGAGTTTGAGAAGTTGAAGGAACAGTATGAACAGGCCCAGGCTACAATCCTGGAGGGGATTAACTCGGCAACCTCCGAAAAGCTAGTTTCAGTAGAAGCATATGAGCAACTAAAGGTTGAACATGAGCAAGAAGTCCAAAGGCTGCAGGAAATTCTTGATGAGCTCAAGGCCAAGACAGACTCATCGGTAGAAGTTCCATCCATAGATGAGAAATTAGAGGTGAAAGACATGGCAGAACATGAAAGACAAGATGTCCAAGAACTCATAAAAATATTGAAGGAAACCCAAGACAAATATGAGGCGGCAATGACCGAGGTTCAACAACTTGAAGAACAGATTCAACTGGGAATCCTTTCAGTGGAAGAAAAGGAAACTGTAAGAAACACAGAGACTGTAAGAATGGCCCCTGAACATGAGCTAGAGAGCATCAAGGCGCAATTTCTCCGAGCGCTGAAAGCCAAAGTACAAGAGGAAAAGAAGGTGAAAGCATTGGAGGGAAAGGTGGATGAAATGGAGAAGACTCTGATCCACAGTGTTCCCGTGGAAGAGTTAACGGTCAGCCAACTCCTTCATATGCTGAGGGACAAGACTCTGCAATGGGAACAATCTGAACACGAGCTTCAATCTTCAAAGGGAAGGAGTTCGGAGCTCTCAAAAGTTATGGAAATAGCTGAGGTTGCAACACAGATTCTACTGGGATGCCAAAAGTACGCTGAATCACGTCAATGTGAACAACAGAATGTTGAAACAGCTGCTCCAGTAGAAGGATTGAATAGCCCAATCAATCAATCCCCGATGGAAGGGGAAGTATTGAAATCACAAATGAGGTCATTAGTGAAGGATTTGCAGGAAACCCAGGAAGAGCGGGATGAATATGAACGCATGAAGAAGTCTCTTCAGGAAAGATGTCTAGGGAGGGAACAACAGTCGGCTAACGTCCAGTTGGGTAAGGAAGAAGTAGCAGGCCCTCTCGCTAGACTAGTTCAGGACGACACCGAATATTACCATGACCTGTTGAGTGACACGGAATATTACGAGGACTTGGTCTGCCCAGCTTGTGATGAAAACTCCCAAAGTGCAGAAATCAGGATGAAGCACTTAAAGTCTAAGGAACATAGGGAGATGGTGGCGCTACAGCTGGCAGCTGATAAGGGAGCCCCGAGAGTCTCCAAGAAGCAGAAAAGAAAAAGACGAAGCAGAAGGTGATAACCATCTAAATCATTATCACTTCTACCAGATCATGTACGTGGGCCCTACGAAGGGAGCCAAATCAGTTGGCAAGTAGGAAAAATTACCAAGGCAGTCCAGCTGTTTGTAAAAGTCAGCACTGCTGGTTCAGCAGGACGGAAGTTCAAGCTGTTAAGTCAAGGGAAAGACTATTGGATGAGTCATGCTAGCAATGTGAACCGGCTACACCACAGAGATGTTGTTCGGACCGAGTCAAGACCAGAGACTGAGTCTGTGAACTGTTCCCGCAGAGACTGAATCTGTAAACTGTTTCCCGCATAGATTATACCTGTGAATTGTTTTACATGAAGTTGAATATATGTTGGCCGAGAAATTGAGTTTGCGCTGCGCCAGGGCTTTAGCGCCGGAAGTTAGCGCCGGCGCTAAAGCCCTTTGCGCGCGCCAAAAATTCAGTAGCGCCACGCCCAAACGGCTGCCGGCGCTACTGAAGGGTTTTAGCGCCTGAACACTGGCGCAACGCGCCGCATTGCGGCGCTATTCCGGCGCTGCGGCGCCCGCTGCGGTGCGGCAGGCTCGGGAAGTGCAGGCCTCCTCCTTCCGTTAAGGAGGAGCTGCCTGCACCCGGCCGCGGCCCGCGCAAATCTCATCAAAAATGAGCCCGGCACCTCGGACAAGTGCCGGGCTTGCATCTGTTCCCGGGGCGGGGGGGGGGAGAAGTCCGGGGAGGGAGCTGCGGGCAGGCGGCCGGCGGGAAAGCGGCCGGCCGCCGCGCCTCCTTAAAGCGCCGGCGCAGACTCCGGCAACACTCGTTTGCCGGAGTCTTAGTTGCGGCTGCCACTGGCGAGGCGGCCGCAACTGAATTTCGGCTTGGGGCCGGGTTACCACGGCAACCGGGACGCTGCGCACACCGATGACGTCATCGGTGCCGGCGCAGCGCTACCGGTCTACCGCCACGGAAGGGCGCCAGGCAATTTAGGAACCGCCGCTAATTGCAGCGCTAGGCCCTCTAGCGCCGCAAAATCGGTGCTAAGGGCACTGAATTTCTAGGCCGTTATGTTTAATGGGGGACTAAGTATGTTGTAAGCTAAAAAGGGAGGATTGTAGTGTATGTATCCGTCTACCTTTAAGAAAACCATTGTATGTAACCGTTCACCTTTAAGAGAACTATTTTAGGTGTGGCACTACTTTGTTGGCTTCTGTATACTGTAATACTGACGGTGACCACACCGGTATATAAGTGCTGCGTCAGGATTTATTTGGCAGATTCGCCCTGACCTTCGAATAGTAAAGTCCTGTTTTAAGTTACTCTGGTAGTCTGTGTATTTATTAACTAAACAACTCACAGACTTTACAATAACCATAATAAAGTGCATTGGCAGATGTGCAGGCTTTAGAGTTTATTTGTGGAGTTCAGTAGGATGACAGCCCTGGGAAAGAAGCTGTTCCTAAATCTGGTCGTACTGGTGCGAATGCATCTGTAGCGTCTCCCAGATGGCAGGAGGGCGAACAGACTGTGGCTGGGGTGGGTAGGGTCTTTGATGATGGTCCATGACCTCCGTAAACACCGTTTCTGGTATATGTGCTCTATGGTCGGTAGCCGGGTGCCGGTAATGCGTTGGGCAATTTTGACTACCCGCTGCAGGGCTTTCCGGTCATAGTAGCTACAGCTGCCATACCATACTGTGATACAATTCGTCAGGATGCTCTCTATTGTGCAGCGGTAAAAGTTAGAGCGGATCAGGGGTGACAGGTTACATCTCTTCAGCCTCCTTAGGAAATATAGGCGCAGCTGGGCCTTCTTCACCAGAGAGGAGGTATTGAGGGACCAGGAGAGGTCTTCCGTGATGTGGACTCCAAGGAACTTAAAGCTGTCCACCCTTTCCACCACAGTCCCATGGATGTGGATGGGGGTGTGACTTCCGCCTTTAGACTTTAGACTTAGACTGTGGGGGAAGGAGGGAGATTTTTTATGTTTGTAATGAGGCTAACACCAGAATACTATTGGTAGCATTCAATGGGAAATACACTATTTATTTCCCTTCATTTTGGGATTTTTCACACATTGCTTTGTTACATTTCAACAAATCTTATGTACATCTGATTGCATTTTAACCAGTCTCTGGCGTCATCATTGCTATGTGTTTACAGTTTATTGAAGTATGCTGATGCATTAACGAATTATTCATCTCCTGTCCCAGGTGAATAATATACGGCTTGACATTTTGTCAACATCCATCACAAATACAGTGATATATACTTCAATAGAGGTAACATTCATGCCATGCCATGGCATATAAATTGCCTGATTGAAAGATTCATAGTAGTTTTTTTTTAAGAGGAATGAGATTTAGGAGTTGCTTTCAATATGTTTTACTGGAATTTAGAGCGCAGTGGTGGAGTTCTAATGAGTTATAGAGCAGCTATGATTGCTGTGGATAATTCATGCATTAACATACTTTGATAAACTTTCCACCATCTATGTTCATGATAAAGACAAGTGAAAATGCAATGAGCCTTACGTTAGATGGGTCTTGTTATATGATTGTAGCACCTGCTAACGTTTGTCTTACTGTGTGGTCAATTAATCTTGACAGAGATATTGGCCCCGATTTTCTGCCAGCCGTCGGGCGGCTTTTCAGGTGGCCGGGGGCCGAAAATCGCTGAAAAAGGGGGTCGCGACCCCACACGCCTGATTCCCCGCCCCGTCCGACTTTTGGACTGCCGTTTCTCCGCAACCCACTTCAGTCCCGCCCGCCACTGGCGGGACTGGCCATCGGAACACTAATGAGCAATTATTACCTTGTTTAAGTCGATTTTCAGGGGCCGTTGCGATTTTGGGGCTTTCCCCACATCAAACACGCCTGCAGGGAACCCCGCTGATGAAACCTGGCGTGAAGCTTGCCGGCTTGCTTGCTGTCAGCTGCAGGTCATTCGGAAAAGCTGCGATTTAAAGGGACAGCATTTGTATGTTGAAGGACCTTGTTGCTGCAGGCTTGGGGCTACTTCTTCAAGGCTTAGGCACAGCTATGGAAGGTTGGAGCCTCACACACTTCTCCAATGCGATCTCCTGGGAAGCCCCTCTCGCCACCCTCACTCAGCGCTTCCTTAGCAGAGGCATCTACGAGAAGCATGGGATGCCTTTTTTTCCTTCCCTTCTTGCCATTAGAGGATCTCCAGCAGCAGAGGTGGCAGCAGCAGAACCAGAAAAAGCATGATGAGCACCAGGAGCACCAGGCTGCTGCTCAATCACCTGAAGCTGCACAGGCCAGAAGGGGCCAGCGCTTGGAAGTGGCTTGCGAGCACCTTGCTGCGCTTTAGGGGGCCATGGGGACCCATTTCTGCACTGGCAGTCCTACTCAGAAGGACCTCCATGAAGGTCTGGTTTCTCTGTTCAATAGATGGCCAACGCTCCTCAAGAGATGTCATTCTCTTATGAGCACTCACCATGTTTTCCATACCCTGGCGAGTTATCTCCTCCATGGAGGTTGCCAACCTTTCCATGGTGATGCGTTCATGCGCCAATGACTCCACAAAGGCTCTTCTCATGTTCGCTATGGACTCCTCCATTCGCTCCACACTCGCAGCGACCCTGGAGACAAAACCTGCCAGAGACTCCTGCATCTGTGCATGGAGATCCATCACCTCTTCTCTTGCGGATGGGCCCAGAGGCAGAGGGTCAAAATGCAGCACAGCTGAGCAGAGCTTGCAGAGTCCTGCGCCCTCTGACGAGGACTCTCCACTGCTGTCCCTGTCTCCAGAATCTGCTGAGGCTCACTTGTGAGCTGTGAAACACCAGGTGACAACACTACTCTATGTCCCGAAGGTCCCCCCGAGGTGTGAGTGCGCTTACTTCTGCTGACGCTGCGCCCTCAGAGGCTGGAGCTTCCTCTGAGGAGTCTAGCTGCACAGCCTCTTCCTCCTCCACAGTGAGGACGGAGGCTCTGGATGGTACTGTGGGGGAGTAAAGGAAGGAGTTAGAGATGTAATGCCAAGGTTCTTCTGGTGACTCCAAGCGAGTTGGCACCTGCTGACACCTGCATCCATGCAGCATTGGTCTCAGTGGGAGGCCTCTTCCTCCCCGACCTAGGGAAGAGGACCTTCCTGTGGGCCCTAACACTATCCAATAATGCCTGCAGTGATGCCTCGTCGAATTTGGAGGCAGCTCGGTGTCTGGCACTGGCCACAGCTGCTGCAGGCTCCTCTGCCATCCTGTATGGTTCGTTTGGAAGCCTTCAGAGGATGCAGTGCTTGCTATGGACCTTGAAAGCACCATGAATGATGACATCATACTGTGGGGCTTTCTGACTAGAAATGGACAATTAGCAAGGCTGCCCACATGCTGGGAATTAATTGGCCACTTGAGGGAAAATTGCGTGGAGCTGGCTGACATTTTTTTGTGTGTCAGAACCCCACATTCGGGGGAATCCGACCATTTCCCATACAAACCACAAAATCGGGCCCCTTGACTTAATCTTCTCAGCAATGAAGATAGCACACATACATCTCCCCACTGACTAATTCTGTCCATATCTATCAGCAGTGTTTCAGCCACTGCTTGCCTTTTCAGATGGAGGGTTAACCACTTTGTTGACAGTGACGTCATCAATAAAGAGGGCAGGAACATTTTTGAAGACAACGGTCATCGATGAAGATGAGATGCAGAGTTGCGCCAAGGACACTTCCTTGAGAGGCTCCTATTTCAGTTTTGTGATATGAAGATAAATGTTCATTTATCATTACTCCCTGTTTGCTTTCTCTGAGGAAGTCACACTCTCAGTTCAACAGCTCACCTTCAGTGCCACAGTAGGCCAGCTTCTGATTGAAGTTGGAAAGCCCTGCTGGAAACGAAGGCTCCAGAAATGTGAAGTACTACTGGACTACCTTCAGTTAACAAAAGTGAATATAATAACTTTGGATAGAAAAGGCTTACGGATTTTCAAAACATGTTTATTTAACAGGACTTTTCACTTGTTGAACATTCACATATGGACCTGAGTGCAATACCAAAGAAATAAAAAGAGACAATTCTAGAAATGCCCAGCATGTCAGTGCCAAATGTGCAGGGAATTTTCATGACATCTTTGACACGAGGAGCTTCAGCCTCCCAGTTCCATTCAGCGAAGAAGCTTTTAACCCTACTCGCTCAGCAGAAACCTGGCGGGTGGGCAGTTTCGAGACGTGGGAACTGGTGAACCCCATTGAGGCTCACGGTGATTACGTCTGTGACAAGTGTCTGCTGCTACAGGAACTCCAGCTCCGTGTTGATGAGCTGGAGTCTGAGCTTAAGACACTGCGACACATCAGGGAGGGGGAGAAGTACCTGGACTCTGTGTATCAGGAGGTGGTCACACTTATGAAGTTAAGTAATTCAGATGTAGCCCATGGTCAGGTGCAGGACGGTATGACTATGAGTGAGGCAGGTACGGGGATCCAGGAGGTAGAGCTGGAGGAGCCGCAGCCCTCGCTCTTGACCAACAGGTTCGAGGTTCTTACTCCCTGTGGGGACAGGAGCAGGGACTGCAGGGAGGATGAGCAACCTGGCCACAGCACCGTGGAACGGGGGGCCATTCAAGAGGGGGGAGTAAATAGAAATGTTGTAGTGGTAGGGGATAGTATTATTAGGGGGATAGATAGAGTTCTCTGCAGCCGAGAGCGAGAGCCCCGAAGGCTGTGTTGCCTACCCGGTGCCAGGGTTAAGGACATCTCCTCTGGGCTGGAAAGAAACTTGCAGTGGGAGGGGGTGGATCCAGTTGTCGTGGTCCATGTTGGTACAAACGACGTAGATAGGACTAGGAAGCCGGTTCTGTTAAAGGAGTATGAGCAGCTAGGGGTCAAATTAAAAAACAGAACCTCAAGGGTAATAATCTCTGGATTATTACCTGAGCCACGAGCGAATTTGGCTAGGACAAATAAAATTAGAGAGTTAAATGCGTGGCTCAAAGACTGGTGTGGGAGAAATGGGTTTTGCTTCCTGGGACACTGGCACCAGTACTGGGGCAGGAGGGAGCTGTTCCGTTGGGATGGGCTTCACTTGGCCAGTGCTGGGACTAGAGTCCTGGCGGATCATATAACTAGGGCTGTAGAGAGGGTTTTAAACTAACTAGTGGGGGGGAGGTTCCTAGAGAGCAAATAATAAAAATGACAACAGAGAAGGTCATAGACTTAGGGCAGTGGAGAAATTAAAAACCAGAGTGTGTCAGGAAGGGGCAGAAGGTATGGAGTAAAAGGTAAAGTAATAAAAAGGGCAAAAGCAGGAACTAAGTGTCACAAAACATATTTGAAAGTTCTCTATCTGAATGCACGTAGCATTCGTAACAAAATAGACGAGTTAATGGCACAAATAACTACATATGGGTATGATCTTGTGGCCATTACAGAAACATGGCTGCAGGGTGACAATGCCTGGGAATTAAACATACCAGGTTATTTAACGATCAGGAAGGACAGGCAGGAAGGAAGGGGAGGTGGGGTGGCTATGTTAATAAAGGAAGGAATCACTGTAATACAGCAAAATGATATTGGGTCAAAAGATCAGGATAATGAAACAGTTTGGGTGGAGGTAAGGAATAATAAGGGGAAAAAAACACTAGTGGGCGTAGTCTATAGGCCTCCGAACAGTTACAACTCTGTTCGACGGAGTATCAATCAGGAAATAGTTGAGGCTTGTAATAAGGGAACATCTATAATTATGGGGGATTTTAACTATCATATTAATTGGACAAATCAAATTGGGCAGGGCTGCCTTGAGGATGAGTTCATTGAGTGTATTAGGGATGGGTTTCTTGAGCAGTATGTAACTGAACCGACCAGGGGGCAAGCAACCTTAGATCTGGTCCTGTGTAACGAGATGGGATTAATTAAAAATGTCCTAGTAAAGGATCCCCTTGGAATGAGTGACCATAACATGGTTGAATTCCATATTCAATTGGAGGGTGAGAAGGTTGGATCTCAAACAAGCATGCAAAGCTTGAATAAAGGAGACTATGAAGGTATGAGAGCGGAATTGAGTAGAGTGGATTGGGAAAATAGATTAAAGGGTAAGACGATACATGATCAGTGGTGTACATTTAAGGAGTTATTTTACAACTTCCAAAAGAAATATATTCCACTGAGAAGAAAAGGGTGTAAAAGAAAAGACAGCCGTCCGTGGCTAAGTAAAGAAATTAAGGATAGTATTTGACTAAAAACAAGGGCATATAAGGTAGCCAAATCTAGTGGGAGGATAGGGGATTGGGAAAACTTTAAAAGACAGCAAAAAGTAACAAAAAGATTGATTAAGAAAGGAAAGATAGATTATGAAAGTAAATTAGCAAAAAATATAAAAACAGATAGTAAGAGTTTTTATAGTTATATAAAAAGAAAAAGGGTGGCTAAAGTAAATGTTGGTCCCTTAGAGGATGAGACTGGGAAATTAATGGTGGGAAATATGGAGATGGCAAAAACACTGAATGAATATTTTGTATCAGTCTTTACGGTAGAGGACACTAAGAATATCCCAACACTGGACAAACAGGGGGCTATAGGGGGGGAGGAGCTAAACACGATCAAAATCACTAAGGAAGTGGTACTCGGTAAAATAATGGGACTCAAGGCAGATAAATCACCTGGACCTGATGGCTTACATCCTAGGGTCTTGAGGGAAGTGGCGGTAGGGATTGTGGATGCATTGGTAATAATTTTCCAAAACTCCCTGGAATCAGCAAAGGTCCCGGCAGACTGGAAAACTGCTAATGTAACGCCCTTATTTAAAAAGGGCAGTTGACAGAAGGCTGGGAACTATAGACCGGTTAGCCTAACATCTGTGGTAGGTAAAATATTGGAGTCCATTATTAAGGAGATAGTAACAGGACATTTGGATAATCATAATTTAATAGGACAAAGTCAGCATGGTTTTATGAAGGGGAAGTCATGTTTGACAAATTTGCTGGAGTTCTTTGAGGAAGTAACATATAGGGTGGATAAAGGGGAACCAGTGGACGTAGTGTATTTTGACTTCCAAAAGGCATTTGACAAGGTGCCACACAAAAGATTATTGCTTAAGATAAAAAATCACGGAATTGGGGGTAATATTTTGGCATGGATAGAGGATTGGCTATCTAACAGAAAGCAGAGAGTTGGGATAAATTGTTCATTCTCGGACTGGCAACCAGTAACTAGTGGTGTTCCTCAGGGGTCAGTGCTGAGTCCCCAACTCTTTACAATCTATATTAATGATTTGGAGGAGGGGACCGAGCGTAACATATCAAAGTTTGCAGATGATACTAAGATGGGAGGGAAAGTAGTGAGTGAGGAGGACATAAAAAACCTGCAAGGGGACATAGACAGGCTAAGTAAGTGGGCAGAGATTTGGCAGATGGAATACAATACTGGAAAGTGTGAGGTTATGCACTTTGGCAGGAAGAATTGTAGAGCAAGTTATTATCTTAATGGCAAGAAACTGGAAAGTACTGAAGTACAAAGGGATCTGGGGGTCCTGGTGCACGAAACTCAAAAGGTTAGTATGCAGGTGCAGCAAGTGATTAAGAAGGCCAATGGAATGTTGGCTTTCATTGCTAGGGGAATAGAATATAAAAATAGGGAGGTATTGCTTCAGTTGTACAAGTTATTGGTGAGACCGCACCTGGAATACTGCATACAGTTTTGGTGTCCATACTTAAGAAAAGACATACTTGCTCTCGAGTCAGTACAAAGAAGGTTCACTCGGTTAATCCCGGGGATGAGGGGATGGACATATGAGGAGAGGTTGAGTAGATTGGGACTCTACTCATTGGAGTTCAGAAGAATGAGAGGCGACCTTATTGAAACATATAAGATTGTGAAGGGGTTGGATCGGGTAGATGCGGGGAGGATGTTCCCGATGATGGGTGAAACTAGAACTAGGGGGCATAGTCTTAGAATAAGGGGCTGCTCTTTCAAAACTGAGATGAGGAGGAACTACTTCACTCAGAGGGTGGTAGGTCCATGGAATATGCTGCCCCATAAGCTGTAGAAGCTACATCATTACATAAATTTAAAACAGGAATAGACAGTTTCCTAGAAGTAAAGGGAATTAAGGGTTACGGGGAGCGGGCAGGAATTTGGACATGAGTCTAGGTTCGGATCGGTCATGGCCCTGTGGGTAGCGGAGCGGGCCCAGGGGCCGTGTAGCCTGATCCTGCTCCTATTTCATGTGTCTAATTCTGTTAGATTCAGGAGATGGTTCAGGGATAGTAGATTGGCGGTTAGGATCAGATCAGCCATGATCTTATTGAATGGCGGAGCAGGCTCGAGGGGCCGATTGGCCTACTCCTGCTCCTATTTCTTATGTTCTTATGTTCTTATGCTCTTAAAATCGCCCAGGCTCTTGCCTGTCTGAAAGCCACCGTGATCGCAACACCTGCAATTTTAATCTGCTCTCCTGAGCAGGCGGCAAGGACACGTCCCCGGAGCCAATAGGGTCCTTCTTTACATAGGCGTGTTGCAGCTCAGTGATATCATTGAGGCCCAACTGTAATTTTAACTCAGGCCTGAGTGGGGAATCCACCTGGAGTTAAAATCAGGGCCACTTGGCTTCTGGGAGACAAGAACCCTCACTTTGACTGCCTTAATTGATGGGAGACTGGTCTTTAAAGTCTTGGGTTCGTAAACATATAAATAGTAAAAAGGTAGTATAGCAAGGCCCATTTATGAATTAGAGTGGTCATTGAGAGGACTATGGCGGTTCTGAAGGCCATGCTTCACTGCCTTGATAGGTCAGTAGGGTCACTGCTCTATGCTCCCAAGTGGATCATTCACATTGTGCTGCTTGCTCTTTTCAATTTTGCTATTTAGAAAGGATTGGAAATGCAGGAGAAGGTAGGCCTGGATGAGGAAGGCTGAGGAACCTGAAACTCAGCCTCATGATGATCAGTATTCTGAGGACTCTTCCATGCCAGCAACAAGGAAGTTCATAGGGAAATCATTAGTTATACTTTCCACTTGCATTAAAGTGGTACACTTTGAAATCCTCCATCGCTACATTTCCCCAACCAACGCTACATTTCCCCAACCAACTCCAATGATTCCATACCAAAGTATCTGTCTTTCTCACCCCCTTCCACACATATGTTGGCCCAGTAATTCGGGTCCAAATGCGTGAGTACGGTCTGGGTACTCACGCATCTGGCCGGATGAAATGCCAGCGTTCAGGAAACACCGTGCATGCGGAGAACGCCGGCATTTCCGGTCCTCTGAACGAAGGGGTTCAGAGGCACAGCGCGTGCGACTGCACAGGCAGCGCGTGCGCAGTGAACTTCGTCGATTTCATTCATGGATTCAGTGAGGGTAAGTCCTTACAAGTTACACTTGAAAAAAGCATGTGTAAAGTTGCTCCAAGGCTGCGGAGGAAGATATATTTTATCGTGGAGCTTCTGAAAGGCAATATTTTTGTTTGGGAAAGGGAGGAAAATTATTTTAAGAAATGCTGAGGTTAGTTTTAAAGTTTAAATTTTTTTTTTTAAACGGGTTTTCAGTACGGTAGGTAGAAGGAGCAATTGTGGCTGTGTGAATTGAATGTGAGAATGAGTGTTCTAAAATGAGTAATGTAACATTTCCAACACTTTTAAGAAAGAAACTTTTCATCAGTAATAAGTAATTATGTATGTATGTCTGCATATATTCCTTTACGTATATGTATGTATGTTTTATATTCCTTTACTTATGTGTATGAATGTATGTTTTTAATTATGATTTTCCAATAAGTTACTTTCTCTGAAAGTCATAATTAAATACATACATTCATACACATAAGTAAAGGAATATATACAAACACGCAAAGGAATATATACAGACATACATACATAATTACTTAAAAGAATATATTACTGATGAAAAGTTTCTTTCTTTAAAATGTTGGAGTCATTTTCACATTTAATAAACACAGCAAATTCAATTCACATAGCCACAATTGATCCTTCCACCTACAGTACTGAAAGCCCGTTTTAAAAAACAAAAATAAACTTTAAAACTTACCTCAGCATTTCTTAAAATAACTTTCATCCCTTTCCCAAACAACCGCAGCCTCTGGAGCAACTGTACTCATGCTTTTTTCATGTGTAAGTTGTAAGGACTTGACCTCACTGAAAGCATGAATGAAAGCGGCGAATTTTACTGCGCACGCGCTGCCTGTACAGTCGCACGCGTTCTGCCTCTGAACCCCTTCGTTCAGAGGACAGGAAATTCCGGTTTTCCCCGCATGCGCTGTGCATGCTGAAAACCGGCATTTCCTCCGGACAGACGCGTAAGTACCCCGACCGTACTCGCGCGTTTGGAAGGGAATTACTGGGCCAACATTTTACATGTCAATAAAATGAAAAATTTAACAATTGCACGATTTGCCCCCTCGCATCTGCGACTGAGGGTCCAAGGAGGTGCATTGCGCAACAAGTCATCATCGTACGTATCCTCACACTGTTCCCTTTCGGGAACTGTATGAAGTGGTGGAAGGATTTCTGGCCACGTTAACACTCCTTCCGTGACCATAACCATCTTCATACCAGCCATTAGTGTGGTTAGTCCTATGGCGTGAGGGTTTTACGGGCTCCCACAACCCATCTGAGGGGGGGGGGCCACCCACACCCGCGGACGCAAGTATCCTGCTGGATGTCCACCCAGAATTTATAGTTGGAGCTCCGACTCCACTTGCCGGGACTGTCTGGAGCGGGGTTCGAAACCCTACTCCTTCTGGCCCAGCGGCGGGGATGCTTACCGCTACGCAAAAGGCCCACTCCGCGCAAAAGGTGACACCCATACGTTTCCTGCGCCTTTTCCCTCCCCGTGACTGGAGCCCTATGCTGCCACTTGAAAGACCAAGCTATCATCTGTCCTTTTTGCGGCACCTTTGACTTCTCATTACCAATGATGAGCAGGCGCTGCGCCTCCACCTCGTTGAGGAGATTGCTGAGGTCATCATCAGTTCAATTGTGAGTTCTTTTAATGCCGTGAATTGTGCTCATTCCAGCCATTTCACGTTGCTAATCGGATTGGGCCTTTGGCGTAGCGGTAGGATCCCCGCCGCTGGGCCAGACGGGGTAGGGTTTCGAACCCCGCTCCAGACAGTCCCGGCAAGTGGAGTCGGAGCTCCGGCTCTAAATTCTGAGTTGACATCCAGTGGGATATTTGCGTCTGTGGTTGTGGGTGGCCCCCCCTCCTTGTATAGCTTGTGGGAGCCCGTAAAACCCTCCCGCCATAGGACTAACCACCCTAATGGCTGGTTCAAAGAAGGTTACGGTCACGGAATGAGTGTTAATCACGGCCATAAATCCTTCCACCACTTCATACAGTTCCCCAAAGGGAACAGTGTGAAGACACGTATGATGACGACATTGCTAAATAAATAAATGGAATTTAAAAAATTATTTTAGGGCTTTTAAAAGTCTTTAAATTGCTTTAATTCTGTTTAAAACTACTTCAGATTCTTCAAAATAATGTAAACGTTTTTAAAAGTTTATAAAAGTTACCAAAAGCTTCATAAAAATACCAAAAACCTATTTAAAATGCTGCTTTGCATGTAAAAATGCTTAGCAGCTTGTGAGAAACATTGGGGGCGTGTCCTATTAAACTGAGACCTCAAGGGGCGTGTCTCACTTGCACAGCGCACTCCAGGCTTCGCGCTGGCTGCACTCCTGGGCGGCGTGACGTCAGACGCTGCCCGGGATTCTTCTTTTTCAAACACGAATTCCAGGCGTCCCTGGAGGTGAAATGTCAGCGCGTCGGGTAAGTGCATATACGGGGCTTGCACGCGCGGCAAGCCACCGACCCGAATTACTGGGCCGTTATGTTGCCTCAGCCAGACCTCGTTAAGACCTCAGGTGCTCATCAAACAACAAAGCCTATATCAAAGTGCACCATCACATTTAATTAACAGTAAGTGCTCAGACCAACTTCTTTGTTGGAAGCTCAACATAAACTCGAGGAACAGCACCTCATCTTCCGATTAGGCACTTTACAGCCTTCCGGACTCAATATCGAGTTCAACAATTTCAGATCACAACCTCGGCCCCTATTACATTTTTACTTATATTTTTTTTCCACCCCTTTGTTTTGGGTTTTCCCTTCCCCCCCTTTCCTTTTTTTTCTCTCTCCCACATGGCAGCTGTCTCTCACTCTGCCAGAACATTTCACACCTAATCTGAGCTGTCTTTTGTCTCCACTGTCCTATTACCATCTCGTCTGGTTTTGAATACCTCTTAATGTCTCTTCACTTCTTTTGTTCTATTGCAGCCCTGCCTTCGATCTATTTCATTTCCTTTCCAGTTTTGAAAAAGGGTTCACCTGAAACGTCGACTCTAATTTCTCTCCACGGATGTTGCCTGGCCTGCTGAGTTTTTCCAGCATTTTCTGTTGTTATTTCTTTGTTACCTTGTTTGCTCTGAGTGCTGAGACGTGCCTATCCTGGTGCTGTGTCTAGCTACCACTTGAGATCCAGTGTCACAATAGGCTTTGGCTGCTGGATTGGTACAAAAGGCCCTTGGGACTCAGGTGCACCTTGGTTTCATAACTGCTGAGCCCTGGGACCTGCTGTGGGCTGCATCTATTGTACATCTGCCTGTTCAGCCCACTCCTACCTCCTTCAGCGGGCCTTTTAAAGGCTAGGACAGAGGCCTGACACATACTGCAATCCTGAGAAACAGCAGTCTCGTATTGGTCAACCCCAGTCATGCCGCTGCTACTGGACCCATGTTCAGGGTGCCCAGAGATCAGTGGGATAAGTTCTAATGGTTTCTTTCATAGCGTGAAAGCACTGAGGCAAGCTGGCCCAAGTGTCAGAAAGTCAGGATGTAGGGCCCGCTCAAACCTGTCCCAGAACTTCCAAGGCTATGCTTCTGATGAGACACTGAAATCTGATGGAATACAATCACTAATAAATCCAATAGGGAATTCAGGAGAAACATCTTTGCCCAGAGAGTGGTTAGAATGGTCAGAATGCAGAACTCGCTATCACAGGGAGTAGTTGCGGTGAACAACATAGATGCATTCAAGGGGAAGTTGGTTAAGCACATGAGGGAGAAAGGAATAGAAGGCTATGTTGATGGGGTGAGATGAAGAGGGGTGAGAGGAAGCTCGTGTGGAGCATAAACACTGGCACGGACCAGTTGGGCTGGATGGCCTGTTTCTGTGCTGTAAGTACTTTGTAATATTTTGTAACAGACTCCAGTCAAACTGCCATATGCTCCATTAATGTCTGCACTGAAGTAAAAAATGTCCAGTGTTGCTGCCAACCTGAAAGTTGTGGAGAAAGAGAAGGATAGAGGTGGCAAAATCAGACAGGTGCGTTGACACTATGGGCTAGATTTTCGTGGAGCCATCAGGTGGGGTTTCAGGTGTGTGGGGGGGGGAAATCCCGAATTTGGGGGTCCCGACACCATCCCGCCCAAAACCCCGCCCCACGTAAGTTTCAGGGGCGGCGGGTACCCGCCCCGCACTGGGACCTGCCGAAACCAGGCGGGAAGGGATTAGTGCCAATTAACTGCCTGTTAACAGGTAGTTAACAGGCAGTTTTTAGCCTAATCCCTATTTCGAGGGGTTTCATGCGGGTTTCCTGACGGCTCCAAACCACGCCAGGTTAGAGCAGGCGGGCCGTCGGGTTGAAGGAGTTGGAGGGGTCGCGATGTCGGTGTTCAGGTGAGTGATGGGTGCATGAGTGCAAAGGTAAGTGTGTTTGGTGTGTCTAAAGTGTGTAAAGAACTTTACTTACCTATACTTACCTTCACAGCCTTTCTTCCTGTAGCCGTCGGGAGCCCATCACTCAGCCGGAACTGAAAGCTGAATGGCTGCGATCTGTCAAAAGTGACAGCCTGCAGCTTTGAGTGCCGGTAAGAGTTCTAACTGAGTCTGTGCAGAATGACTCATGGTAGAACTCAGACTGTCAGTGTTTCACAGCTTCAAACAGCTGTGAAACGCTGATATTTCATCTGTCAAATACTCTTGACAGATGAAATTGCAGTCTGTGACGTCACCTGTTGCCGGGTGGCCCTTAATTGGCCTGCTGAGCCCGCTGGGCGGGCTCAACAAGGTCAATCAAGGGAAAATCGCGCGGATTGGCCGGAAGTCGAAGTAGGCGGGTCAAAAACCCAAAAGGGGAAGTCACGACTTCTTCCCGACAGGTTCGGGAAAATCTACCCCATAGGTTTTCACTTAAGACCCACCTTATGTCACCACCTACGTTCTCAACCACCATCTCCTTTTGGGCACCTAAAGGAGCAGCAGAACATGTTTTAGAATGCTGGCAGTAAGACACTCCTTGAAACAACTTAACATACCATGACATAGTATTAGGTTGTAGAATATGTCTGTGTATGAGATAGTGAATGAGTGAGGAGATAAAGAATAAAAAAGCAAAGGACAATGCGAGCTGCAAGCTTGGACGAGGCCTCTGATCTCACCTTCCTCCCAAACCATTATTGCTTCCATGCCTAGAATCTCCAGGGCCCTCTCCTTGTAAAGAGTCAAGGGTCACAGGTTAGGTAACTTGCTCCCTGTCTACAGGCATTGGTTACGTTCAATATTTTCCAACAAACACATAGAAAAAAAGATGCATGTTGTAAGAAAAAATCTGAGAGAAAATGAGCATGACCAAAGCAACCACTTTAAAGGCACGTGTGAACATGTAGCATTTTAGGTACCTTGAGTTGGCTGCGGTTTTGGTGCATTTTTACATGTCATCTTTAATGGGACACAGGTTAAACACATTAGCCGCGATTTTGCCTACCGAGGCGGGATAAATGCAGCCGAGGTGGGTGGCGTCCTGCGACCCCGCTTCTGGTTCCATCGCGCTCTGTTGAAGTGATTTTGCCCAGATTGGGCTTGTTAAGCCCACCCTGCGAGGTTCCTGGCCAATTAAAAGGAAGCGGGTCTGATGACGTCATTTAATGATGCGTCATCAGCCGGTTTCCTTAAAGCGACCATGGTCACATTAATTTTGACAGTTCTGCAGTCAGTGTTCTACAGCATTGAGGTGCTGCAAACACTGACAAGCATAGCACAAAGGTACACAGCTGCATCCAGGCTTTCCCATGACTCCCTTCATATGCTTATGGGGGGAGTCACAGCACGCAGGGAGGTCCTCTTCCCTTCTCATGGGCGGAAGAGACCTCCCCAGGACTCCAATGCAGCCTGATTGCACATTGCACAGGAGGACACAAGCAGGATTGTCATCAGGAGGACCAGGCTGCAGTGGTGCAAACCTTTCAATGATCTCAGTAGATCATGAAATGTTACGACAAAGCCACACTCAACCTCACCCTGCTGTGCCTCTCATCACATCCCCATCACTCTGCCTTCCCTACCCTACTCCTGCACATCCTCACTCACACCAACTTACCTTGGACCTCAACCCATCTCTCTTTCTCTACATTATCACATCCCCATCTCACTAGCCACCCCTCACACTCACCCTCACCCTACTGCAAGCAGACCAACGAACAACACACAAGGGTAGGCACTTGGGTCTTTTAGCCAATGTTCATGTAGAGATTCTGGTAATGTGTTGTCAAACATTGAAATCTTTATTTTTGAACACATGCGTTCTTGGACAGATTTGTGTACACCTTTGGAAGTGGCTTAGTGAGTTGCAGTGAATGGTGAGGCATAAGGGCACCCCCCGCAATGGTGATGAGTGTGAAAGGAATGGCTTGGGCATTGTAGGGATGCTTTATGGTGTTGGTGTGGGGTGATATCAACCTGGTGCATCATGTGGCAGCCATATGGGTGTACAGCGTCAAGTGAAGTAAATCTGGCCTCCTGGGCAGCAATGTGGTCAGGTGCTGATGCCCTGTGTCCTGTCCAGCATCAGGTGATTGCGGAGAAGGTTGGTGCTGTTGTTGGTGCTGCTGGTGTGCCTGGTGATGTTGGTGTGCCTGGTGATGTTGGTGTGACTGGTGATATTGGTGTGACTGGTGATGTTTGTGTGACTGGTGATGTTGGTGTGCCTGGTGATGTTGGTGTGCCTGGTGATGTTGGTGCTGATCATGGTGGGAATCTGAGGACCAAGGTGAGATTTTTTGAAGGGCACCGATGCTGATGGAATAGCTGGCAGCTGAAGTTGAGATGACAGAAGCGATCTGTCAGTGGTGAGATAGGTTGTTCCAAAGAGGCGACAATGGATAGAGAGTTTACTCCAAACACTTCCAAAGCGCATAAAGCTCAAAAGTGTGTTCCAAATCCTGAAGGCTCCAGCTTCTAAGATTGGAAAATGAACAGCTGTGAAATGGTAGGTTTTATACCACTTTTGCAACTGTCACCTTTTCACAGCAATGGAGAGTCATTGAGAACCCGACATACTTACCTGACGTGATCCCCGAGCGCCCGCAACCTCATGAAAAAGCTGGTAAAATGGTAAGTACATGGTAAAATGCTGCTTAACTACCTTTTAACAAGCTTTTAAGTATCTGAATTGGCTGACCCACCACTTGTTGTCGAGCCTGTTCCGGGATGACAGACCCGACACTTGGGAAACTGGTACGGAGGCGGCTTGACAGCGGGATACCGACCCGCTGTCAATCTTTTTGACTTTTGACAGCGGACCCGCCTCCAAACCCGCCCTCTGAGCGACGGTAAAATTCCGGCCATTGTCATGACAGCAGTGTCCTTTTTGCAACCTGGGTATGTCTGCATTTGGGAAGCACATCAACATTTGTAAACGTCACTGTTAAAGCGCAAACAAAAAAAAAACTCAATCACTGCTACATGGATGTATTGAGAGTATTAAATTTTTCCACTGCTTTCCATTCTACCAGGATTCTGATTAAAAGGGTTGTTAGGACTTGGAATGTCTGACAGAAGCAGTGGTGGAAGCGGAATCCATAATGGCTTTTAAAAGGGAGATAGATAAGTATTTGGAAAATAATTTTGTTAAAGGCTATGGGGAAGGGCGAGGGCAAAGAGCAAAAAAATGGGACTAATAGGATGGCTCCTTTGGAGAGCCAGCACAAACACAAAGACATAACTGGCTCCTTCTCTGCTGTAACATTCTATGATTATGTGGTACACGTGAAAGGACAGAACTGAAATAGTTTCCTTATTAGAAATCACATTTGCAATGTGATCCATTTTGGAGACATTTTTAATCTCATGTATTTACAATGTTTTCATTAAATATCAACAGCGATTCAGCTAAGCTAGGTCTTGGCTCTATAATAGGGTCAAGCTATTTGCAAATGCTATGCGCATATAAATAGCAACTGCACATTAAGAAAATAATATTTAGCAACGCTTGTAACACGGTTTTATTAATTACATTATATATACCTGTCCTTATTAATCAAGATACCATCTTAAATATACTTTCTATATTAGAATGCTCCTTGCATAAGGCTTGTTGAATGACCTCCAAAGATAGTGTTATAAAAAAGGTCTTGTGCATCTTCAAAAGGGATCCCATTGCAAATTTAATTTTGATGAACATGTCAGTTGTGTGCATTTGAACTAAATGAGAAACTCTTAGGAACATAGGAACAGGAATAGGCTATTCAGTCCCTCGAGCCTGCTCTGCCATTCAATTAGATCATGGCTGATCTGTATCTTAACTCCATCTACCTGCTTTGGTTCTGTAACCCTTAATAACCTTGCCAAACAAAAATAGAAAAATCTCAGTTTTGAAATTTTCAATTGACCTTGCTTTTTAGGGGAGAGAGTTCCAGATTTCCACTACCCTTTGTGTGAAGAAGTGCTTCCTGACATCACCCCTGAACGGCCTGGCTCTAATTTTAAGGTTGTGCCCCCTTGTCCTGGACTCCCCACACCAGAGGAAATAGTTTTTCTCTATCTACCCTATCAACTCCTTTAATCATCCTAAACACTTCAATTAGACTTAATCTTCTATATTCAAGGGAGTACAAGCTTAGACTATGCAATCTGTCCTTATAATTTAACCCTTTTATCATTCTAGTGACTCTGCGCTGCACCCCGTTCAAGGACAATATATCCTTCCTAAGGTGCGGTGCCCAAAACTGAATGTAGCACTCTGGATGGGTCTAGCCAGAGCTCTGTACAGCTGTAACATAACTTCCATCCCTTTGTATTCCAGTCCTCTTGAAATAATGACCAACATTCCACTAGCCTTTTTAATAATGTTCCACTAGCTTTTAGTGATTTCTGTACTTGGCCCCCTAAATCTCTCTGCTCTTCCACAGGTCCCAGCTTCTCACCATTTACAAAATACTCTGATCTATCTTTCTTAGGTCAAAAGTGGATGACCTCATACTTTCCCACACTGAACTGCATCTGCCACAGTTTTGCCCACTCACTTAATCTATCAGTGACCCTTTGCAACTTTCTGCTCCCATCTACACTATTTACTCTGCCACCTAACTTAGTGTCATCAGCAAACTTAGACATACGGCTCTCTAGTCCTTCATCCAAGTCATTTGTAAATATAATGAAAAGCTGAGGCTCCAGTACAGATCCCTGGGGGACACCAGAATTCACATCCTGCCAATTTGAGTACATACCCATTATCCCTACTCTGTCTCCTTCCTCCTAACCAATTCCCTATCCAAGCCAATAGGTTGCATCCAATTCCATGCACTCTCATTTTCGTTACCAGTCTCTTATATGGAACCTTGTCAAATGCCTTCTGGAAGTCCATATAAATAACATCCATAGACATTCCCTTATCTACCACATTTGTTACCTCCTCAAAATATTCAACTAGGATCATTAGACATGACTTAATTTTCACAAATCCATGCTGGATCTCTCTGATCAGCGCACATTTGTCCAAATGCTCAGTCTGTCTCTAATAGTCGATTCTAGTAATTTCCTCAAAACTGACTTTAGACTAATAGGCCTATAATTTCCTAGTTGATCTCTCCTACCCGTCTTAAATAATGGAGTGACATTAGCAGTTTTCCAATCCAAGGGGACAATTCCTGAATTGAAAAAGTCTTATGGGGTATTGCAGCTTAAATTGATTTCTATCCTATTTACAGAAAGCTGTCATGGTTATACAGAAGCAAAATATGGATGCTGGAAATCTGAAATAAAAACAAAAAATGCTGGAAATACTCAGCAGGTCAGGCAGCATCTGTGGAGAGAGAAACAGAATTAACGTTTCAGGTCGATGAATTGAGTTCTGGCGAAACCTTAAACATAGGGGGGAGTTTTAACTCCCAAGAATGGGTGGGTTGGGAGTGGGTGGGAAGTAAAAATTTGGGGGTTTTAGATTGGGAGTGCAATCCGGCTCTAACGCGCCCACTTCCGGGTTTAACAGAGGCGCATTTGAATGCCCGTGAGAAACCTACTCGCCTAAGTCAGGGATTTCCTAATTGGATGCAGGCGAGTACTTATTGGTGCAATTAATGTCCTTAGAACATTGAACAGGGGAGAGGTGCACAGGAGGGAGGGGCACAGGAGGGAGGTGCACAGGAGGGTGGTGCACAGGAGGGAGGGGCACAGGAGGGAGGGGCACAGGAGAGAGGTGTACAGGAGACGGGGCACAGGAGGGAGGGGCACAGGAGAGAGGTGTACAGGAGACGGGGCACAGGAGGGAGGGGCACAGGAGAGAGGTGTACAGGAGACGGGGCACAGGAGGGAGGTGCACAGGAGGGAGGGGCACAGGAGACGGGGCACAGGAGGAAGGGGCACAGGAGGGAGGGGCACAGGAGGGAGGGGCACAGGAGAGAGGTGTACAGGAGACGGGGCACAGGAGGGAGGTGCACAGGAGGGAGGGGCACAGGAGACGGGGCACAGGAGGGAGGGGCACAGGAGGGAGGGGCACAGGAGGGAGGGGCACAGGAGAGAGGTGTACAGGAGACGGGGCACAGGAGGGAGGTGCACAGGAGGGAGGGGCACAGGAGACGGGGCACAGGAGGGAGGGGCACAGGAGGGAGGGGCACAGGAGGGAGGGGCACAGGAAGAGGGGCACAGGAGGGAGGGGCACAGGAGGGAGGGGCACTGGAGGGAGGGGCACAGGAGGGAGGGGCACAGGAGAGAGGGGCACAGGAGAGAGATGTACAGGAGGGAGGGGCACAGGAGGGAGGGGCACAGGAGGGAGGGGCACAGGAGGGAGGGGCACAGGAGGGAGGTGCACAGGAGGGAGGGGCACAGGAGGGAGGTGCACAGGAGGGAGGGGCACAGGAGGGAGGGGCACAGGAGAGAGGGGCACAGGAGGGAGGTGTACAGGAGGGAGGTGCACAAGAGAGAGGTGCACAGGAGGGAGGGGCACAGGAGGGAGGGGCACAGGAGGGAGGGGCACAGGAGGGAGGGGCACAGGAGATGGGGCACAGGAGGGAGGGGCACAGGAGGGAGGGGCACAGGAGAGAGGGGCACAGGAGGGAGGTGTACAGGAGGGAGGGGCACAGGAGACGGGGCACAGGAGGGAGGGGCACAGGAGGGAGGGGCACAGGAGAGAGGGGCACAGGAGGGAGGGGCACAGGAGACGGGGCACAGGAGGGAGGGGCACAGGAGGGAGGGGCACAGGAGGGAGGTGTACAGGAGAGAGGGGCACAGGAGGGAGGTGTACAGGAGGGAGGGGCACAGGAGATGGGGCACAGGAGGGAGGGGCACAGGAGGGAGGGGCACAGGAGAGAGGGGCACAGGAGGGAGGTGTACAGGAGGGAGGGGCACAGGAGACGGGGCACAGGAGGGAGGGGCACAGGAGGGAGGGGCACAGGAGAGAGGGGCACAGGAGGGAGGTGTACAGGAGGGAGGGGCACAGGAGCGAGGTGCACAGGAGAGAGGGGCACAGGAGGGAGGTGTACAGGAGGGAGGTGCACAGGAGGGAATTGCATAGGCGAGAGACCTAGGTTGCAGGAGGCACTACCCATGTCACAGGGTTTTCTACAGAGGCTCAGCTTCCTCGCCCTCTCGGAAGAGCAGTGCTTCCGCAGGCTGAGGTTGTCACGTCAGTTTGGGGAAGACTTCTGCTGCCTCCTACAGGAAGACCTGATCCCTGCTCGACCTGGTGGCCACGCAATGTCAGTGGCTGTGAAAGTGACCACCGCCCTCAACTTTTTCACCTCCGTATCCTTCCAGGGCGCCACCGGCGACATATCCAGGACCTCCCAGTTGGCTGAACATAAATACATAAGGCAGGTCACTGATGGCTTGTTTGCCAGGGCCGTCAATTATGTATATTTCCCCTGTGATGACAATAGCCAGAATGAGCGGGCACTCGGATTCGCGTCTCTGGCTGGATTCTCCTAGGTACAGGGTGCCATTGACTGCACAAACGTGGCAATCTGAGCACGGCCACAGCAACCTGGACGTTTTATAAACTGCAGGAGATATTCGTCCATCAATGCGCAGCTGGTGTGCAGCCACAAGAAGATGTTCATGCAGGTCTGCTCCAGATTCCCTGGGAGCTGTCATGATGCCTTCATACTGCGGCAGTCCAACATCCCCGACCTGTTCGTTCCAGAAAGCAGACTTAAGGGCTGGCTCATAGGAGTCAAGGAATACCCCCTTCAAACTTGGCTCATGGAACCTGTGAGGAACCCCACAAATAAGGCGCAGGAGCGCTACAACGAGAGCCACATGACCACCAGGTGTGCCATCGAGCAAGCCATTGGAATGTTGAAGATGCGCTTCGGGTACCTAGATAGGTCTGGAGGTGTGCTTCAGTACTCGCCAGCGAGGGTCTCCAAAATGTTAGTGGTGTGCTGCGCCCTGCACACCATTGCGCAGCAGAGAGGATTGCAGGTGGAGGAGGGCGAAGGGGCTCACCACTCATCTTCAGATGAGGAGAACATAGAGGAGGAGCAGGAGGAGCAGAAGGATGAAGGTGGGGCACCCACCACCAGACTAGCCACTTACATTGCTGCCTGGGATGCCCTCATCTCGTGAAGATTCACCTAGTGTGAAATATAACAAATGAAATTCTACAGGCCGCTCCCACCACCAGCACTAACCCTGCACCATTCGCCCCCCCCACCCCCCCTTTTACACCAACCACTCATCCACCTATTGCACAGCCACCCAATGTGTGCAGTTTTGGTCGCCTTATCTGAGGAAGGATGTTCTTGCCATGGAGGGAGTGCAGTGAAGATTCACCAGGCTGATACCTGGGATGGCAGGAATGACGTATGAGGAGAGATTGGGTCGATTGGGCTTATACTCGCTGGAGTTTAGAAGAATGAGAGGGGATCTCATTGAAACTTATAAAATTCTAACAGGACTGGACAGACTGGATGCAGGAAGGGTGTTCCCGATGGTCAGGGAGTCCAGAACCAGGGGTCACAGTCTAAGGATAAGGGGTAAGCCATTTAGGACTGAGATGAGGAGGAATTTCTTCACCCAGAGAGTGGTGAACCTGTGGAATTCTCTACCACAGAAGGCAGTGGAAGCCAATTCATTAAATATATTCAAGAAGGAGTTGGATATATTTCTTAAGGCTAAAGGGATCAAGGGATATGGGGAGAAGGCAGGGATAGGGTACTGAATTTGGATGATCAGCCATGATCTCATTGAATGGCGGAGCAGGCTCGAGGGGCTGAATGGCCTACTCCTGCTCCTATCTTCTATGTTTCTATGTTTCTATGTTTCTATGGGTCCCGTCATGTATTGACATGCATCATGAAACAACTGAAAGGACGAGTTGGCCCTTGGGATGCAATAATGGGCAAGATGTGGAAGTGGTGCTAATCAATGAATTTTATACGGTATTATAAAAAAAGGAAACTTAACAACATAAATACCCATGTGCATACCCTTGGTGAATTTCAATTTCTTCAACTTACGCTTCTACTTGGTGCATCCTGTGTGGCTTCAGCAGAGGTAGAGGCAGGCTGCTCAGATCCCTGCACTGACTCCTGAGCTGCTTTTGGCCTATGCCCTCTGAGTTTTGGAGCCCCTGAGGACCCCGCCAAAGACTTCTCCACCTGCATCTGTGCAGGGGCAAACTCGGCCATCGGGAGACGAGGCTACTGGCTGGGGGAGTGCGGTAGGAACAGGTGAGAAGTGTGAGTACTTTGAGTGGAGTCGCCACTTCTAATTCCCGTTTTGCCATCATCCGTCTCCTGGGCCAGCGCCACAGCACTCCTACCACGCTGCTGCAGACCAGATTGGTGATGTGACGTGTTGTAAGGCCATGGATGAGGCATCTGTCATCCTGTTTAAGGCGGCAGACAAGTTGGCATCCAAAGTCTGCACGACTATAGTCATGGCCTGCATGGACTCATTTGAGAGCCTTGCTTGAATCTCCATGGAGGCGGACTCTCTCTCCACGGCAGACATTCTCGCAATTCCCTCCGCCACAAATCCACTAGCGCTCAAGCTGGACTCCTCCATCCTCTCCGCTATTGTGGAGAGTGTGCGGGGCACGTCTGTCAGCACCTGGTCAAGCTGTTGATGCACCTCTAGCAATCTCCCTCTCAATGATAGTCCTCAGGTTTCAGCATTGTGTCTAGCTAAGCAGAACTTGGAGAGGATTACGCCACCGACCTGGACTCGCCACATCTTTCCCTGCCATCAGAGTCTGCTTGTGCTCACTTGTGAGGTGTGAATCATTAGGTGAAAACCCAAACAACTGTCTAAGTGGACCCACCAAAGTGTGAGCTTCTGCGCTGGTGCATGGCTGACGGTCCTGTGACAGTGCACGCTCGGAAGGAATGAGGTCCAAAAGAAGGAATGAAGACAAAATAAAGGGATATGATTTAGTCGTGGCAATGTTACAATCTTGACAATCATCATACTCAGTCTTCCCATAGTTCAGTCATTGATGAAGTTAAGTCAGCATATGTGTGTCAGAAATATTTGTCACCAGCGATCTGCGAGCTCCCTGTCTCTCCATCTCCGACTGAGAGGGACGCAGATATGCCACTTACCTCCAGGGCGTCCTCCTCTACATCAGTGAACTGGACTATTTGTGGTGGGCCACCTCCAGTCCTCTCCCTCTCCCTTTGCGTTATGCACTCTCTTCACCTACAAGGGGCAGAAAAACAGACCTGTGAGTGGGTGAAGGTCAGGTATTCACCTGATGGATGCAGTGCAGCCAATTTGCACACAGCAAGGTCCCACAAACAGCAATGAGATAATGACCAAATAATCCGTTAGTTGAGTGATAAATATTGACCAGCACACCAGGAAAACGCCCCTGCTCTTCTTCAAATAGTGCCATGCAATCTGTTACATCCATCTGAGAGGCCAGAAATCGGTATAACATCTTATCCAAAAAACAGCACCTCTGACTGTGCAGCACTCCCTCTGTGCTGCACTGATGTGTCAGCCTAGATTATGTGCTCATGTCTCAGAAGCAGGACTGTCTGACTCAGAGGCAAGAGTGCTACCCACTGAGCCAGGGTTGACACCTTGAGCAAAGGGGTCCTAATGAAAGCACCGCATTATATTTGCATTAGGAATGCTGTGCCAATATAAGAAAGCAAATGCAGCATTACAGGAATCTTACTGAATTGGCCCCAGGATAGGAGGTCTGTAGCATGGACCAGAGCAGCACCATACACAAAGAAAGCTCCAACTATTTCTGTTCAACTAACTTCAACAACCAGATTCTAGAGATTAATACGTTTTTATTTCCCCCTCTGCTTTCAAAATTTGCACTTTACCCCAGGAGAAAATTATAAGATGAAAGAAAGAAAAAAAATGAAAGAAAGAAGGAAGGAAAGAAAGAAAGAAGGAAACTAAGAAAGAAAAGAGAAAGAAAGAAGAGGAAAGAAAAAGAAAGAAAGAGAAAGAAAGAAAAGTAAAGGAAGACTTGCATTTATATAGCGCCTTTCACAACCACAGGACATCCCAAAGCATTTTACAGCCAATGAAGTAATTTTAATGTAGGAAACACTGCAGGCAAGAAAAGCACATTGGGTATTAAATTTGATGAAACCCGCCAGCATTCCTCACCAGTTTACTCCTTGCTTGTTTATAATGCTTTCCACTAAGAGTAAAACATTTCTTATAGTTAAGAATCTTAAAGTCAGTTTTTAACGCCAATTTAAAACCCTATTCTTTTTCAGGTTTTATTTTCAGTGTTAAAAAAGCAGGAGGAATCAATAAACAGCAACTAGACCTTAAAATTTGGGTAAGTTTGGAGAAAAAGCAGTTTTTATTTTGAACATTGCTAAAACTGATTACATGCAAAGACACAATGAAGATAAATGACAACCAAGAATTATTTGCATATATTCATGGATACCACATTTATGGGGCTCACCCATCAGATTCTCACTTAACTCCTAGATATTTTTTAAAGATAAAAGTAATATTCAAGAACCTACCTAGTTGTGGCTCTAGGCACTTAGCTGCCACTGTGATGGTTGGAAATCAAACATTGTTGGAAGTTTTACACAGGGGAACAGTTGCGATCTTGCTTTTAGTAAGCAATTCTGTGGTCAGTGTTGAAGGAACTGCACCGTTCGTTGCACCTGCACTTGCCCATAGACTTCCCAGGGGCTTTTGCACTGGAAGTTACTGTCAGCCAACTAGCAAATCAGCGCAGTGCCCTTTACAGAGCATCTGGGACCTGTGTGAACAAGGCAAGTAACGGTGCATCTCTTTAACCAATCAGATTGAGGAATCGTTAATGAGTCTGAACCAGGAAGTGTCAGTTAAGAATATTGGCCCAGAAATTCGGGTCGGAGGCTTCCCGTGGGTGCAAGCCCCTGACCTGCACTTACCTAGCACTCCAGCCGTTGAGCTGTGGGCCCGCGTGGGATTCCGATCCTGGGCCTCCTCCAACTGCCAGCGTGCAGTGCTTGCGTATCCCAGGGGCGCAGTTAGTTCGATGCGTCCCCTGGGATCACGTGGGCCATGGAGAGCCAATAGTAGCAGGGAATGCTTCATTCATAAGTTTGACAGGAAGAGCTGTCAAACCTATAAATACTATAAGCCCCAAAACATCACCAAAACCTCAAATACATTTTTTTAAAAATCACATTTTTAAAATAACTATAAATTACATCAAATAACTATTTTAAACAATAATTTAAATATTTGAAAAAATTAATTACATTTTCTAATGGGGCTAAAAATAAACTTACCTTTCTTTGAAGTATTTAAAAATAATAAACCTGTGGAAAAAATGTTTTAATTTTAATTAATTCACCACTTATCTTGTTAAAAGCAGGCCTTGCGCCTGCTTTTTAAAAGTGTAAATGCTGGAGACTTACCCTCCCAGGAAAACCTGGAAAAAAAACGTAAGTTCAATGCGCACGCGCTGCCTCTCCGGCGCACACGTTCCACCTGTCAACCCCTTCTTTCAGGGGAACGGAAGTGCCGGTTTCCCACGCATGCGCAGTGCATGCACAAAACCGGCACTTTCATTGGGCCTACAGGTGAGTACCCTGTGCATACTCACGCGTTGGGACCTGAATTTCTGGGCCAATGAATTCAATGTCAAATCAGGTACAGAATGCAAAATAGAGAGAAGCAAAGAAAGATTAGATTAAGAGAGAGACAAAAGAGACAGAAAGAAAATGTTAAAATCTCCAACAATAATTAGAATCTGAAGGAATGAGACTCCACCCTTGTTAAAATTAATTTTCAGTGCCAGAGAGGTTGTTTGGCAGTAATTAAGACTTATCACGCCATTAAAAATTTACTTACAATGGAATGGACAAGCCCTAACTTTCTCTGATGAGTTTAGTGGGTATATATCAGGTAAGTGCAGCAACCTCACGCTGTTGGATGTATGTCAATGGTGAGTCTCTTGGCGAAGATACCATTCTCGCGCAGCTTCTGGAGGAGCAGGGTTTCTCGGACAGCAACTTCCTGATTGCCGCGTTTAACTGTGCACGTGCGGTTGCTGGAAGTTGTTGCTCAATTTACACGTAAATAACGGCGAGTGCTGTTAGCCTCGCCGATATTTCTACCGCACAATCCGGGGCAATGTCTGGGTGTGTGGCTTGCGACAGCCTTTGATTGAAGACCTCAGTCTTCAGAGGACTATCAGTGAGGTAACTGCGTCAGTGTACTGCTGTTCATGCTGCGTACCAACTAGGAAGGACTGGCACTTGCTATAATATGAAGAACATTGACCTCACGACAGAACCTAGAGATGATCGCGGTCCCCTTAAAAGAAATCCAAATTGCACAACATTCCTTTTTATTTCCCCTGCTGAAAATTCCTGTTGATACACCAACATTGCATCAGTGCCCTCGACATGGCAAGCGCAGTATGCCACGTGCATGCTAGTGTCATAAATGCAACTTGGTGCATCTCTGATACTGCTTTCTGGTAAGAAAAACAATGGGAAATTTTGGGTTTTATCCCGCCTCCTTAAATTCAGAAAGAAATTGATTTTTTACCAATTCGCCACCCGACAAAAAAAATCCAAGAATTTAACAGTGAAAATCAATTAAAAACTTATTTTAACGATCCCTATCCAAAGTGCTATGTTCTCCATGTTAACAAGGTGATATTTGAAAAATGATGCTTCTCATCCACGTTAAAATAAAACAAAAATGCACTCTACAAAGAAAAGAAACCACAATCCTCTTTTACCTTCTGACATTTGACTTCCAATTACTCGATGACAGGAGTCAAAAAGCTGTTCCATCTTTGTATGGGAACAAGAGGCAGCTTAAAATGCCAAAAATCATAAGAATTTTAATTACTTCCTCAGCACTTGCAAGCCGTTCTTTCCCGAGTAGATTTATTTGTTGTACAACAGATCAAGAGGAGACATTCTTAGAAACCAACAAGCGGACACTTTTAACGATCAGATCGGCTGCCATTTTACACGCAGCTCAGTTATGCATTTCGTTGACTTGAATAAAAAGTAAAATTTGGGCTGGCTGTAAAACTGATCTAATCCCATCACTCTCCTCTTAGATTGGTTAGGTTAAAATGATTTCAATATCACCGAATAAGATGCTGCGATAACTCAGTGGGCGCGATCTTGCCAGCCCTGGGGAGGCGGGTATGGAGGCGGGACTGCCGGGAAAATGGCAGAATCTGGAGGCGGGTGCCCATCCCGCCCCCAACCCGCCTCCGTGCCATCTTCCCAGGAGGCGGGTGGCCGACTCGTGCCTGGTTCCGTCTCCTCGAGGTGGGAAGGGGATTACAGCCACTTAACTGCCTGTTAACAGGCAGTTAAGAGGATTATCCCCATTTTTCCAACAGCGGCGCGGGCTTCCGAATGTCGGGAAACCCCGCCAGGGTCACCGAGGTGAGCAGTGGGTCGGAGGGGGTCGGAGGGGTGCAAAAGTGCGCTGTGAAGGTAAGTGATGGGTGCAAGTGTGGAGAGGTAAGTATGTGAGGTGAGTGAACAGTGATAGAAAATGTTTACTTACCTTTGTTTCTTCCTGCAGGCTTCAACAGTTGGGGATGCGGAGAGTCTCGCATCTCACCGGCAGAGATGACAGGTGGCTGCTGCATTCTCCGATGTAACAACCATCTAATTTCTGCTAAAGAAAGAGGTTTGATGAGTCTTGACTACAAGGACTCCTCAAACTACAGAGAATGTCAGTGTTTGACAGCTTCACAGAGCTGGCAAATGATGACAATTCATCTGTCAAAAATTTTTGACAGATGAAACGTCATACGCTGACGTTCTCTGTAACCGGCTTCCCCTTAATTGGCCTGCTAAGCCCCCATTGGCAAAATCACCCCCTGAGAGTTAGAGTGGGGATCAGCATATTTAATAATAACTTTAAAAAAATCAGAAAATGTGAGAAACACACATTTATTCTTTTATCTTTTGTCTGATAAAAGAAAAACAGTTTAATGTTTCTGGCAGTGATTGGCCACCAGTTTACAGATGGCGATGAACCTACAGAGAATTTTTACAATTTTTCTGCTTTTATCTCGGATCTCCAGCATTTGAGGTTTCTCACTTTATCTGCCTATTTACCATCAATTAAATAATTTACAGATGAATTATTCTTTCATCTGCAATTGTACCAGTGCACAAGTACCATTAGCCGGAGGCAACGCAAATATTTGCTATTGTAACAGTTTCAGTGCAACAGAACATCAATTACACACCGATTATCCATCTTCTGTTGTGGTAAATGGGACAATATATCCCCAACACCGAGGTCAAAGCTTTCTTCATGTGGTATTGGGAGCAGTATGCTGAATCTGAATAATTTGGGCGGTTTGCCCTTTCTAATGGAGCCCTTGGAGACCAGATGCTTGGCAGCGATTAACAAACAGGAAATTACTAATGAGAAAAGAAATTTAAAAACAAGCCTCCAAAAAGTTTAAGTGGTATTAGTTTACATCCTCCGTTATCATTCTTTTTCTTCTTCTTCTGGAATGAAGTTGAGTGCAGATAGGTAAGGCAAAAGGGTTTCGCCAGAAGCATGTGGTATTATCAAAGGAGCCTGAAACCTCTGTACATCAGCACACAACTGAGTCTAACCTATGGACCTTTTTTTTAAATTCGTTTATGGGATGTGGGCGTCGCTGGCAAGGCCAGCATTTATTGCCCATCCCTAATTGCCTTTGAGAAGGTGGTGGTGAGCCACCTTCTTGAACCGCTGCAGTCCGTGTAGTGAAGTTACTCCCACAGTGCTGTTAGGGAGGGAGTTCCAGGATTTTGACCCAGCGACGATGAAGGAACGGCGATATATTTCCAAGTCAGGATGGTGTGTGACTTGGAGGGGAACTTGGAGGTGGTGGTGTTCCCATGCACCCTGCTGCCCTTGCCCTTCTAGGTGGCAGAGGTCGCGGGTTTGGGAGGTGCTGCCGAAGGAGCCTTGGTGAGTTGCTGCAGTGCATCTTGTAGATGGTACACACTGCAGCCACGGTACACCGGCGGTGGAGCGAGTGAATGTTTAAGGTGGTGGATGGGGTGCTAATCAAGCGGGCTGCTTTGTCCTGGATGATGCTGAGCTTCTTGAGTGTTGTTGGAGCTGCACTCATCCAGGCAAGTGGAAAGTATTCCATCACACTCCTGACTTGTGCCTTGTAGATGGTGGAAAGGCTTTGGGGAGTCAGGAGGTGAGACACACGCTGCAGAATACCCAGCCTCTGACCTGCTCTTGTTGCCACAGTAATTATGTGGCTGGTCTAGTTAAGTTTCTGGTCAATGGTGACCCCCAGGATGTTGATGGTGGGGGATTCAGCGATGGTAATGTTGTTGAATGTCATGGGGAGGTGGTTAGACTCTTGCTTGTTGGAGATAGTCATTGCATGGCACTTCTGTAGCGCAAATGTTACCTGCCACTTATCAGCCCAAGCCTGAATGTCGTCCAGGTCTTGTTGCATGCGGGCATGGACTGCTTCATTATCTAAGGAGTTGCGAATGGCGCTGAACGCTGTGCAGTCATCAGCGAACATTCCCATTTCTGACCATATGTTGGAGGGAAGGTCATTGATAAAGCAGCTGAAGATGGTTGGGCCTAGGACACTGCCCTGAGGAACTCCTGCAGCGATGTCCTGGGGCTGTAATGATTGACCTTCAACCACCACAACCATCTTCCTTTGTGTTCGGTATCACTCCAGCCAGTGGAAGTTAAAAAGAAGTACAGCTGTGGTGCCTCTGCTTAACATCTTATTGGTTTTATAAGGTTGTACACAGATTTTTATTTTTGAGCTGCTTGTTAATTCTACAGCTCATTCCAGCCTTGATGAGACTTGTTGCCCTCGCATTCTGTGGTTTCAGTCGAGTTACATTCAGGCCTTAGCTTGAGCAGACCAAAGGCAGCATGATCGCAGTTGTGTTTTCAATATCTAGCCGAATGTGCGGGATAAGAAAAAGCATTTTCCAGGTAAGGAGGCAAAACTCTGTAAGTATTCAAGAGGCAGCCTGCTGCCATAATGGGGGAAGGAGGTTATCATAGAAAGGATGACCTTACGGAGCTGAAGAATGACTTAGACGAGCTGAATTGGCTCCTTTAACTGGTCTTGTCTCTGTCATCTTGGTGAACAGATAACACACTGAAGGTTTCCTGTATCTGTAATATGAAATAGCTTTGAAAAGCTGGCACTGAAATGGGAAAGGGCGACAAAAGTGAGAAAAGTAAATCACTGCATTTCAAAGATCAGAAGAATATTACAAGTAAATTAAGCCTTCTTCTGTACTTTCAAAGCAATGTACATATCAGTACAATCTTACTAATCATCTTACTATTTGTAAATTAGTAAAGAAAAAGAAAAATAATGAACAAATGTTTTGTGCGATGTTTGCAATACTACAAAGATCCGAAAGTTAAGTACAGATGAGGAAAGCCATTCAGCCCATTTAGCTTTCCGTTCATAAGAAATCTTCAACTTCACTATTTTTTTGCCTCCACTACCCTATCCACAAAGCCTATTGCAGGTATTAATCTCTCAGTGGGAGAAAGTGCTTCCTAACATCAATCCTGAACTTGTCTTTTCCCAGTTTGTGCCTATGTCACATTGCCATTATGGGTTAAATTGAAATATTTCACTTTGTATCTTATATATCTTTGCAAGGTCCCCTCTCGAAATTACTGCTGCTGTGTGCACAGTAAAAAAAAAAGCAGAGTAATTATAAAGCATAGACCTTAAAATTATACTGTGATCTTAGCGTACAAACACTTCATACTTTTGTTTGAAGTTCCTTAGTACCCTATTTTAAAGCACACATTAACTACAACAACAACAACTTGCATTTATATAGCACCTTTAACGTAGTAAGACGACCCAAGGTGTTTCACAGGAACGTTATCAAATAAAATTTGACACCGAGCCACATAAGGAGATATTAGGACAGATGACCAAAAGCTTGGTCAAAGAGGTAGGTTTTAAGGAGCATCTTAAAGGAGGAGAGAGAGGTAGAGAGGCAGAGAGGTTTAGGAGTCAAGATGGCGACCGAGACGGTCCGGCGCTAGCGCGCTCTCCCTGCTTCAAGCGGCCCGCTCTCGCCGCTTGCTCCCGCAACCAGAGCGAGGTGTTCGGCGAGTCGGGCGGAGGCAGCGCAGCGCATCGGGATGCAGCAGCAGCCACGTCGACCCGCTAGAGCACGTCGGCTGGCTGCTCCTCAGCGGGGAAGTATTCCGACTGGGAGGAGGGGAGCCGAGCATGGCGGCCAGAGGCCGGACCGGAAGCGGGAGAAGCAGGCCTGGGCCGTCGGACCGTGGAGCCGGCGACGGTGAGGTGGAGGCTGCGGCGACCGGAGGATGTGTTCGGCGAGTCGGGCGGAGGCAGCGCAGCGCATCGAGCAGCAGCAGCCACGACGACTCGCAGTCCGACTGGGAGGAGGGGGGCCAGGAATGGTGGCCAGAGGGTGAGCGGGAGAAGCAGGCCACCACACGTGGAGCCGAGCTGGCAACAGTGAGGAGGAGGCTGCGGTGACGAGGAGGACGGAGCAGCTGAGGGACATCGTGCTCCCACTACCACTGGATGCCAAAGAATTGACTTTCTGAACACGGCGTTGTAAAAATAGCTGACGTGTCCCGACGGGGAGTAAGCATTCCATTGTACTAGTACATATGGCAAATAAAATTGAGTTGAATTCCAGAGCTTAGGGCCCAGGCAGCTGAAGGCACGGCCACCAATGGTGGAGTGATTAAAATCGGGAATGCGCAAGAGACCAGAATTGGAGGAGCGCAAAGTTCTCGGAGGGTTGTAGGGCTGGAGGAGATCACAGAGATAGGGAGGGGTGAGGCCTGATTATTTTAAATGTGTTAACATCTCCATTAAAATAGAAGCAAAAGAATTTCATGCATGTCAATCTCAGAACTCTGTAATACGACACCATGAATATTATTACGGTAACGTATGATGTTTTGACCCAGCGAACAGGAAACCAGCGCTCCAGCCTCTGAAAATTGGGTTGACATCCAGCGGGATACTCGCCTCCGATGGGAGTCGAGTGATGACCTCTCCCCGTTGCTTCTAGCCAGTTCACCTGAAAGGGAGTTGTGAGCCAGGCTAACGACTTCATTATTGAAACAATCCAGAGCATGATCTGCCGGACATAAAGCAGTGGAAGCAATGGGTTGCCTCAAGTTCAGCTGGGCACAAAAGAAAAGCAGAAGAAAAAGAAGACGAATGCCTGATACTTTAACATCAACTGTGGACTAAAATTAGTTTCCTGCAGAGATTTACAGAACTCTGGTTGTTGAGTTTTCGGAGGATCTTTCTCAGGGTGGTACTCGACATAAACCACTGAAACCACAAAGCCTCTGAAAGAAAGTCTTCAAAGGGCTTGAAATCATTCTGAATGAATTCAGGAAGCAGAATAAAAGATGGTTGCTGGCTTCACACCAGTGCAGTGAATAGAGATCAATCCAACTGCATAATATTTTGAAAGTTCCTCATGTCAGTGTATATCAGGATGAAAAGAAAAAGGAAGAAGCTGCATTTATGTAGAGTTGTTCATAACCTCAGGACATCCCAAACCACATATCAGCCAATTAAATACTTCTGAAATATAGCCACTGTTGTAATGTAGGGAAACGCAGCAGCCAATTTGCGCACAGCAATGCGATAAATGACCAGTTGACCTGTTGATTGATGCTAGGACAGCAGGAGAACTCTCCTGCTCTTTTTCAAATCGTGCCATAGGATCTTTTACATCCACCTGACAGGAGAGACAGAGCCAAAATTTAACACTTCGTCCGAAAGGCGGCATCTCCGACAGTGCAGCACTCCATCAGTACTGCATTGACTGTCAACTTGGACTGTGTGCTAAAGTCCTGAAGTGGGGCTTGAACACATGACTTTCTGACTTAGAGACAAGAGTGCGACCACTGACCCATGGCTGACACCTTATATGCTGTCAAACTATACACTGGCAACAAAATTATTAATAGCCTGATGAGGTAGCTAAATCTCATTCTCCAGCAGACTCTGAGAAGTGGGCAGGGGGGGAGGGTTATTGAAGCTACAACATGCCTTGTTGCTTCATAGTTTTACAAAATTGTATGCAAAAGGACTATAATGACTCTAATGTTTCATAACAGATGCCCCCCTCCTCACCTGTCCATCCCCTACCCCATTCCCCCTGCATTTTCCTGCTGGCCGGAGTAATTGCTCCCGTCCATATGCGGGCGGGCACATGGAAAAAAGATGCAAATGAAAGGAGATGGATTGTGCCATGTTTTCCACCATTAACACTTTAGAATGTTGGAGCCTCCTGTTAGGCCCCAGCATCCATTGTTCAACGGTCAGCAGGGCTGGCATAGGAGATGAGATCAGGAAAAGTGCACTCACAGCATGTCTACGCACAGGCCCCAGAATAAGCAATCAAAACTTTTGAGGTACAATTGTATTTTTAAATCGGGCAGCTCCGTGGCTGCCTCTTCCTCCCATTGTAGCAGGCCCCCAGAGGTCAGGGAGCCAGCTTCCTGCTGCAAATGACCCCAGGGTCAGAAATACATGGGCAATTCTGAAGTTGGTGGAAGGGCTACCTCACATCCCCGAAACACCGAGGCCGATGTGAATGCGCCAAATACTGTGAAGTAATTCAATTCGGGAATGAATAGCCCGGCATGGTTTTGCAATCTTTTCGGTTCACCCGTGCGCATTCATCCCTCCCACTGCTGGTCAGCACCTTCTCCGAAACAGTTCCCCAAGTGATGTCAATGCACTTGCTCTTTAAAAAAAAACATTGCCACAACCGCAACAGAAAGCGCAAAGAAAAAGAAGTGTGAAACCAACTGTAATCACTGTGTTATGTTTAAATGGGGTGCATATAATGCCACTCTTTCAGTTGTATTCTCAATTCCACGTTCGTGGTAAGTGTGAAAATGGTAAAAAAAAAAATTACATGCATAAAATTGAAAAAAAAAGCCACATTATAGAATCACAGAAATTTACGGCACAGAAGGAGGCCATTCGGCCCATCGTGTCTGTACCAGCCGAAAAAGAGCCACCAGCCTAATCCCACTTTCCAGCTCTTGGTCCGTAGCCCTGCAGGTTACGGCACTTCAAGCGCACATCCAAGCACTTTTTAAATGTGATGAGGGATTCTGCCTCTACCATCATTTCAGGCAGTGAGTTCCAGACCCCCCCACCACCCTCTGGGTGAAAAAATGTCATTATATCATGTTATTATACATTTGAAGCCGATGTAATGTATATTCGTCTATTATAACCAGGCTGAAAATGTAGAGATCTAATGGAATGGTTACATTCATTTATTTGAAATGCCACTTAAGCCTTTGAACTGCTCTCTGCCGGCATAATGAAATGCAACTTGTCAAGTTCCTGATCATTTTAATTGCTTTCAACAATTTCACGGTCTGGCTATGAATCAAAAGAGGGGGGAAAACAAATGGCATTACAGCTCCATAGATAACTTGACATTACAAGGATTCCGACTGGAGATACGAGATAAAAATAGTAGGTTTTTTGTTATCTCATGTCGCAGTTTCAAAATGAAAGCTGTGTAATTATAATCTCTTTAAGACCTTTTGTTGAAAAAGGCGATTCACATCATCTAAATTCAGCTTGAATATACAGAGGGATTGGTGTGTAAGTCGATGGAGGTTCATTTCCAAAAGTACATTTGCCGTCAAAATTAATTTTAATGCCCTGAATTCTCAAAGTAAGCCAAGATAATTGATGTAGGTTTTGGTAGTTAGTTTTTTTTTCTTTTGCTAAATCAGCTATTAAAATCAACCTTTATTTTACAGCGTGATTGTGTGAGTTATTTTCTCAGTTAATTGAACAAAATATTGTGCTACATCAATTTTACTGCCTTTTTCAGTTCAGTTATTTGCATTATATAGAGCTTGAATTGTATTCCGTGTTGTTGTAACCATCCATTTCTAATAGCAAAATGCACTAATCTTTATTTGTGCCTTTTTGCAATAGTCAATGTTGATACACACTGAGGTATATAGCATTGTATTTTCTTACCACTGTTATTTTCAGTTCTTTGTATTTGTGAACATTCTTCCTTTGGTGATCGTTCTCACCAATACAGCCTGACCTCTAAAGGTAGCATTCATGAAGTAAGCTATTAAGGTGGACCACTGTCAGACCATAGTATAGTGTCTAAAGTGCCACACAGTAGAGCTGAAAACAATACTGCACCATAACCACATTTTTTTGGATAGGGCCAAGGAAAAGCAGCTTACTCAAGAGGAGAAAATTAATCAGCTAACCTGATTAGTTTTGAGGAGTTTATCTTTCGAGCAGCGGAGTTTGATGATGGGAAATACAAGTTAAATGTACTGCCCTCTTTTCACCATCCTTCAATTCCTGTTAATCACGCAGTCAAAAAGTCATAGAGTGTGGTCAAAAGATTAAACAGGTCCGATAAAATGTCTAATGCTGCACTGAGGGAGTGCTGCACTGTTGGAGACACTGGGCAGGATTTTCATTGGGCCGTGGAGGCGGGATTGGAGGTGTGTGGGGGAGTTAAAATCCCGAAATCGGGGGGCACGAACCCATCCCGCCCCCAACCCGCCTCCATGCCAGTTTCAAAGGAGGTGGGTACCCGACCCGTACTGGGACCCGCCTCCCCGAGGCGGGAAGGGGATTAGTGCCAATTAGCTGCCTGTTAACAGGTAGTTAACAGGCAGTTTTTAGCCTAATCCCTATTTTTAATGTTGAAATGTGGGATTCCCGATGACTCCAAACCACACCAAGTTAGAGGAGGCGGACCGTCGGGCTGAAGGGCTTGGAGGGGTCGAGATGTCCGGTGTTCAGGTGAGTGATGGGTGCATGAGTGCAGAGGTAAGTGTGTTTGGTGTGTGTAAAGTGTTTAAAGAAGTTTTACATACCTTTACAGCCTTCCTTCCGTCAGGTCTCGGGAGTCCCTCATCTCACCGGCACAGAAAGCAGAATGGCTGCGAGCTGTCAAAAATTGCAGCATTCAGCTTTCTGTTCCGGGGAGATCTCTAAATCAGCCTGAGAGGAAGGAATTAACCTGGAGTACAGATTGTCAGTGTTTGACAGCTTCAAACAGCTGTGAAACGCTGATATTTCATCTGTCAAAAGGAATCGACAGATGAAATAACAATCTGTAACGTCACCTGTTGCCGAGTGGCCCTTAATTGGCCTGCTGAGCCCGCTGGGCGGGCTCAACAAGGTCAATCAAGTCAAAATCGTGTGGGTTGGCTAGAACTCGATGGAGGCGGGACTACAACCCCGAAAGTTGTAGTCCCGCCTCCTACCTGACTCCTCAATGAAAATCAATGAAAATCCAGCCCACTGTCTTTTGGATGAGATGTTAATCTGAGGCTCTATCTGCTCTATCAGATCCCAAGGCACTATTGCGATGGAGAGTAGGGGAGTTCTCCCTGGTGTCCTGACTAATATATATCTTTCTACCAACATCACTAAAATAGATTGGGCCATATTTTGCGACCCCTACGGGGGCGTACGAGGTGTGCACGTGCCCGTAGGGGGCCGCGCAAGTGCCGGGTTTAGGCATGCGAAGCACATGAGCTGAAACCCGGCACTTGCGATCTGTCAAGAATCCTCTTGACAGATCCTCTGCATCCCCGGGAGATGGGCCTCTGCAGGTGGAGAGTTGCGCTATTTGCCCAACCTCCGCCCGCTGAAAGGCCGTGGAATTCTTACGCATGGTAAAAGCAACCGTAAGACCTGCTTTTACCAGCATAAGAGTTTCAAAAAATAGAAAAATAAAATGTTATGACTCACTTATACATTAAAAACCCTGTCCAATAAGGTAAGTTTATTTTTAGCCCTGTTAAAACATAATTTTTTTTTTCCAAAAATTAAACTTTTGTTTAAAATATTTAATTAAATGCCATTTTAATTAATTTTATATATGTATACGGGGGAACATTCAGTTGATTTGCGCCTAAGAGGGTGCTAATGGGGCGCAAAGCAACTAGTGCCTGGGCGCAATGCCGCTAACACTTCCCGTGAAATTCAGCGGGAGGTTAGTGGCGGCGGTAACCATTAGCGCCCCATGGTGCTGCGCCTCCAGTGATGATGTCATCGCTGTGCGCCACGCTCGCGCCCCGGCTGCGATCTTCAGTAGCGCCCCCTGACTTACCGCTGGACGCTATGTCCGACAGGGTCGGGGGGGGGCGATATTTAAAGGGGAGGTGCCGGGTGGCCATTTTTGTTGCTGGCCGTCTGCCAGCACCTGCCACCGTTGAGTGCTGGGCTCTTTTACCGGCACTCCCGATCCCTGGTGGTCCAGCTGGCCCCCGGGTCGCGCTGCGTTACGCCCCTCCCCTTTAATAAGGGAAGGAAGGCCTGCAGTACCGTGGCACGTAGCGCCACCAGTAGCACCCTGCCTCCCTCTTGGGGTGCTACCAGTGAATTTCGGGCACAGGGGTGCTAACTTTTGTGGGGCGCCAGAAGTTAGCGTCCCAATAGGGGTGCGACCCAATTTTGCCCCCGTAATGTTTTTTTTAAATTTAGTTAATGTGTTTGTGTATTTTTTAAGTCATCCTCATTCATACTTATGACAATTCCATACCTATGGAACTGTCATAAGTATGAAGGGGGATTCTCTTCTTTCATTGGTTGGGCTGGCCCACGTGATCCCAGGGGCGTTTGCGAACCGCCTGCGCCCCTGGGATACGTGGGCCTCTACGGATTTCTACCAGGAGAGGCCCAGGATCGCAAGCCTCCACATCTCCCCGGACCACCAGGTAAATGCGTAGAAAATTTGATGATCGGAGGCATCCGCCCGCGGGAAACCTCCGATCGCAAATTCAGGCTCAAGAACTGCTCATTATCGCATTGCTGCTTGTGGGACCTTGCTGAGTGTTAATTGGCTGCTGCGCTTTCTACATTTCAAAAGTATTTCATTGGCTGTGAAGCACTTTGGGGCATCCTGAGATCATGAAAGGTGCTATACAAATGCAAGTCTTTCTTACTTTCTTTCTTTCTTTCTTATCCCCTACACGTCCCATAGATATGCCTCATATCTGCTGAAAATAGATCAGAATAAAATATTTACACAACCAAATAGTAGTGGCATGTTGGTCCCAACTTTTAGTAGAAACCTTTTTCAGTATTTAAATTAAAGTGCTTTGAAGTAATTTATCATTCAGTACTAATCTGATTAAATGTGGCAATATTTTACTTTCCCTAATGCATTAGGAAGGCTGCTGCAGCTTTGGAATGAGTTGATTCTCGTTATTTTCTAATGATATTATCATAGAGCATTTTAATCACAAACTGCAATTTCAACAAGCTTCCCAACCTATCGGTGTCTATCAGATCTACAATTTAAAATTTACCTGTCACCAAAGCATTCAATAAAAATGCAAAAAAGTTCCTTTTTGAGGCCATTTCAATTCCAGTTGCAGGAGTTTTTATTGTTTTCTTTCTCAGCTAACCTAAGTGATATAATATAGACAGTGATAAAGAAAAAGAATTTTGTGATTGTGACACTGAAAGAAAACACTATATATGGTAATACTTGTATTAATATATTTTCTCATTTTTTCCGCGTTAGGTCAGCACTCTTCCATGTGTGTATGTAGCCTATTCCTAGGCCTCTGCCATTATAGCTGTTTAACAAATTAAGGAGGTAGATTTACCTTTCCTTTTTTTGTCATACTCCATCCCTGTGGGATATATCATAGCCTTCATTACATGTCTTCCCTGATAAACCAGCTGGGATCAGAACCGACCACACAGGGAACCAGGGATACTAATCTATTCTAGTACTTGGAATGTAGGAACAGGAGTAGGCCATTCAGAACATTGAGCCGCTTCCAGCATTTAATTAGATCATTGCGGATCTGTATCTGAACTCCATCTACCCGCCTTGGTTCCATAACCGTTAATACCCTTGCCTAACAAAAATCTACCAATCTGTTTTTTGACATTTTCAATTGACCCCCAGCCTCAACAGCTTTTTTGGGGAGAGAGTTCCAGATTTCCACTACCCTTTGTGTGACGAAGTGCTCCCTGACATCACCCCTGTAATGTTTAATTTTAAGGTTATGCTCCCTTGTTCTGGACTCCCGCATCAGAGGAAATAGTTTCTCCCTAGCTACCCTATCAAATCCTTTACTGATCTTAAACACCTCAATTAGATCACCCCTTAATCTTCTATATTCAAGGGAATATGAGCCTATGCAAGATGTCCTCATAATTCAACCCTTTTAGCCCCGGTATCATTCTAGCACTCAATGGTACATCAACCGTTGTGTTCTGTGCCATGTACAATCGGCACACAGCAGGCCGCAGTGCCTGATAAAACAGATCTGAGACACATCAGTACTATGGAGCGTGAAGCATTGCATTGTTGGCTCCAATGTTAAATGTGCAGACTTAGAAGCTAGTAACATAGATGAACTAAACATGAATCAGAATAACAAGCACATAGGATACGCATTAAAAACCGATAGTGGGATTGACATCTCTATTTCATTAAATATATTCAGGAAGGAGTTAGATATATTTCTTGAGGCTAAAGGGATCAAGGGATATGGGGAGAAAGCAGGGACAGGGTACAGAATTCTTAAAGTGCATCCAGGAGAGCTTTTTGAGCCAGCATGTAGAAAGTCCTACAAGAGAGGGGGCGGTACTGGACCTAATTCTAGGGAATGTGGCCAGGCAAGTGGTAGAAGTGATAGTAGGTGAGCACTTCGGTGACAGTGACCATAATTCAGTGAGATTTAAGGTAGTCATGGAAAAGGACAAGGATGGACCGGAAATAAAGGTTCTAAATTGGGGGTAGTCCGATTTTAATATGATAAGGCAGGATCTGGCCAATGTGGACTGGGATCAGCTACTTGAAGGAAAATCCACATCGGAGCAATGGGAGTCTTTCAGAAAGGAAATTGAGAGAGTACAATGGCAACATGTTCCCGTAAAGGTCAAGGGTGGGACCAACAAGCCCAGGGAACCTTGGATGTCAAGGAATATACGAGAATGGATTAGGAAAAAAAGGGGGGCTTTTGGCAGATACAAAGGACTAAAGACAGAGGAAGCCCTAGAGGAGTATAAAAAGTGCAGGGGGGTACTTAAAAAAGAAATTAGGAGAGCGAGGAGGGGCCATGAAATAACACTGGCGAGCAAAATAAAGGAAAATCCTAAGGTGTTTTATAAGTATATTAAGGGCAAGAGGATAACTAGGGAAAGAGTAGGGCCCATTAGGGACCAAAGTGGCAAACTGTGTGTAGAGCCAGAGGATGTAGGTGGGGTGTTAAATGAATTTTTTGCATCTGTGTTCACTATGGAGAAGGACGATGTGGACATAGAAATCGGGCAGGGGGACTGTGATATACTTGAACATATTAGCATCGAGAGGGAGGAGGTACTAACGGTTTTAGCAGGCTTAAAAGTGGATAAATCCCCAAGCCCGGACGAGATGTATCCCAGGTTACTATGTGAGGCAAAGGAGGAGATTGCAGGGGCTCTGACACAAATTTTCAGAACCTCTCTGGCCACAGGGGATGTGCCAGAGGACTGGAGAACAGCTAACGTAGTACCATTATTCAAGAAGGGTAGTAGGGATAAACCAGGGAATTACAGGCCAGTGAGCCTAACATCAGTGGTAGGGAAATTATTGGAAAACATTCTGAGGGACAGAATTGGTCTCCACTTGGAGAGGCAGGGATTAATTAGGGATAGCCAGCATGGCTTTGTCAAGGGAAGATCATGTCTGACCAATTTGATTGAATTTTTCGAGGGGGTGACTAGGTGTGTGGATGAGGGTAGTGCAGTGGATGTGGTATACATGGATTTCAGTAAGGCTTTTGATAAAGTCCCGCATAGGAGACTGGTCAGGAAGGTAAGAGGCCATGGGATCCAGGGTGCCTTGGCACATTGGATCCAAAACTGGCTTAGTGGCAGAAGGCAGAGGGTGATGGTGGAAGGTTGTTTTTGTGACTGGAAGCCTGTGTCCAGTGGGGTACCGCAGGGATCGGTGCTGGGTCCCTTGCTGTTTGTGGTCTACATTAACGATTTGGATGTTAATATAAAAGGTATGATCAGTAAGTTCGCAGATGACACAAAAATTGGTAGGGTGGTAAATAGCGAGGCGGGAAGCCTCAGGCTACAAGATGATATAGATGGGTTGGTCAGATGGGCAGAACAGTGGCAAATGGAATTTAACCCTGAAAAGTGTGAGGTGATGCATTTTGGACGGACTAACAAGGAAAGGGAATACACAATGAATGGTAAGACCCTAGGAAAGACAGAGGATCCGAGGGACCTTGGTGTGCATGTACATAGATCCCTGAAGGCAGCAGAACAGGTGGATAAGGTGGTTAAAAAGGCATATGGGATACTTGCCTTCATTAGCCGAGGCATAGAATATAAGAGCAGGGAGGTTATGAGGGAGCTGTACAAAATGCTGGTAAGGCCACAGCTGGAGTACTGTGTGCAGTTCTGGTTGCCACACTATAGGAAGGATGTGATTGCTTTGGAGAGGGTGCAGAGGAGATTTACCAGGATGTTACCTGGGCTGGAGCGCTTCAGCTATGAAGAAAGACTGGACAGGCTGGGGTTGTTTTCCTTGGAGCAGAGAAGGCTGAGGGGGGACCTGATTGAGGTACACAAAATTATGAGGGGCATAGATAGGGTGGACAGAAAGGAACTTTTCCCCTTAGTAGAGGGGTCAATAACAAGGGGGCATAGATTCAAGGTAAGGGGCAGGAGGTTTAGAGGGGATTTGAGGGAAAACTTTTTCACCCAGAGGGTGGTTGGAATCTGGAACTCACTGCCTGAAAGGCTGGTAGAGGCAGGAACCCTCACAACATTCAAGAAGCATTTGGATGAGCACTTGAAATGCCATAGAATACAAGGCTACGGACCAAATGCTGGAAAATGGGATTAGATTAGATAGGGCTTGATGGCCGGCGTGGACACGATGGGCCGAAGTGCCTCTTTCTGTGCTGTATAACTCTATGACTCTATGAATCTATGAGTCTATCTCATTAAATGGCGGAGCAGGCTCGAGGGGCTGAATGGCCTACTCCTGCTCCTATCTTCTATGTTTCTATGTTTCTATCTCAGAGTTCATCTGGACTTACAACTGTAGAAAATCATGGGGCTCTGCCAAATCTATTGTCTACAGCATTTTGATATTTAATAGCTTTTCAGTGGTAAGGAGATATCTTACTACCGGAAATGGGTGAATATAGCTGGGGAGGGACAGGTGTATTCCAACAGAAAGTGTAGCACTGCATTGTAATAGTATCGAAGGGGTTGCACACAAAATTGGCTTGAAACTCTACCTCAATATTGACTATGTAAAATAAATTTGTTACTTAACTTGCCAATTTTCAGTGACTTCTAACATTTAAAATAAAATGGTACCGAACTGTTACTACAGTCCTCACCACTTAAAACGACCACATTTAAAACAGGCAGTCGCTTATATCGGTTGTATTCCACCACAATCTGTAACCTCATGGTCCGGCATATCCCACACTCTACCATTACCATCAAGCCAGGGGGCCAACCCTGGTTCAATAAGGAATGTAGAAGAGCATGCCAGGAGCAGCACCAGATGTACCTAAAAATGAGGCGCCAACCTGGGGAAGCTGCAACACAGGACTACATGCAAGCTAAACAGCGAAAGCAGCATGCTATAGACAGGGCTAAGCGATCCCACAATCAATGGATCAGATCAAAGCTCTGCAGTCCTGCCACATTCAGTCATGAATGGTGGTGGATCATTAAGGAACTAACGGGAGGAGGAGGCTCCATTAATATCCCCATCCTCAATGATTGTGGAGCCCAGCACGTGAGTGCAAAAGATAAGGCTGAAGCGTTTGCAACCATCTTCAGCCAGAAGTGCCGAGTGGATGATCCATATCGGCCTACTCCCGAGGTCCCCACCATCACAGAAGCCAGTCTTCAGCCAATTCAATTCACTCCACGTGATATCAAAAAACGGCTGAGTGCACTGGATACAGCAAAGGCTATGGGCCCCGACAACATCCCGGCTATCGTGCTGAAGACTTGTGCTCAGAACAGGCAAGTGGTTTTGGAAACAGAAATAGAGAAACATGGAGGTGAGCGATGATGCCAGTTTAGCTTGTCGCTAAATAAGCACAGATAAGCCATATGAACTTTCACAAAATTTGCCACGTGATTTTATTTGATATATACTTGCTGAAAAGTTCTTTAGTTAAGACGAACAAGTGAGCCCTGGTGGTCGAATCAAACTGCAGTGTACTGCAGGAGGAAGATGCAATCATATCCCTTGACAATAAAGGACAAAGACTTTACGAGCTTGGCATTTCCACAACATATCAGAACACCTTTAATAATGCTTGACATACGATCTGGCGTAAATAATATATTGAAATTTCTATTTCAAGAAATACTATACCAAGTGCGCCTAACTTTAACACCACTTGCTTCCAGTGCCTATTTGATGACTTTTTACACATAGGAAATTGTTCATAACCTTGAACAGGTAGAAGTCAAACAGAATTTGTACACTGTTGAAGAGTTTAAAGAATAAATACAAGGACCTCTTGGAAGAACAGAGAAGCCTTGCATCTTTATTACATATATCCTCCAGAAGATCAGAAGATCCCATCAGGGAGCTTGGACTCCTGAGAAGCCCTCTCTTTACACCATGTTGAAGATAGAATACGAAAAGAGCTCCAGGCTGAAGGAGAAAGCACGTCAGTAAATTAATAATTAATACAGTGCTTAAAGGGGCTTACAGTGCCTTTACCGAAAAGCTTCTGGCAAACTTTATTTGGTCGTTTGCCAAACACTGTGACATAAATTGCATAAAAATGCACCAACTTATTGACAAAAAAAAATTTGTACAATTGAATATATTTTCCTGTATGTGTAAAGTTAAAGAGAATTTATTTGATTAAGCTCTCACTACAAACCAATGACTGCTTAATGAAAGTGTTTTTCATTAACTTTCCACACAATAAAATATAACCATGTGTTCTTTGTATGTGTGAGACCTCATTGTGTTGAAAATTATGAAAGGACAGTCTGCTGTTCCCTTCCTTGCGAAAGAGGCAAGTTGGGGGAAATCGTACTGCACACAAATATTACCGAAGGTTTTAGAAATTCTTGGGGGTGATTTTAGACTTCATTGCCTTGGCGGAGCGGACTAGCCTGCACGTTATAGAATTTGCCTGATTTTTATCCTATGGGAAACAATGGGGTGAAAATCGGGCCGGTTCTGCACTGGGTGGGTGATCCGCTCTGTCAGATTACCACCAATGTTCCCTGTAAATTTTCTTTTGGTGCGTGGGCCCATTACCCGGCTGCGCAGCCCATTCAATTTTTCGCGCGTGCGTGGTTATTTCCATAATGCCGGTGAGCGGCCTGCGCGGGACCTCCAGACCGCAGCACCGCCCCGCAGCTTAGCAGGAATATTGATTACCACCCAAGAGCTGAAATTGAAAATCACCCTGTTTTTGGCCATTTGTTGACAGACGTGTTAACCAATTTAGTTTAAATGGGTTAATGCATTTGTCAAAATAGTAGACAGTGGAATTTCATAGAGATATATTGGCAATGCCTCAATATTTACATTCTCATCCTTGTTTTCAAATCCCTCCATGGCCTCACCCCTCCCTGTGATAATAATAACTTCCGGGAAGTTATGTCATCACTTCCTGTGAACTGTGAACTGTGAAATATGAACTATATACTTGGTACATACATCACTTCCTGTCATATGTCACTTCCTGTTGGACTGGTATAAATACTGAACTATTCAGTATTGTAAGAGGCTTCTACCAGAGGCATGGTGAAGACCTCTCTTGTATATAGTGTGTTTATAAGTTGCTTAAAAGCTTACTTTAAAGTTACTTGATGTGTGAGACTCCTTTTTCTTACATCAATTTAAGCAACTTAGTATTTACACTCACAAATACTAGACCTTCGGACAAACTCGGAGTTAAGGATCCAGGGAACCACCCATCATGGAGAGAATCCTTAGACCTATTCGTCTGGACTTGGACCCGAACACACCAGCAGCTGGCAGGGTATGGAAGCATTGGTACCGTACTTTTGAGAATTTTCTGGATGAATGTAAAGCGGATGCTCCTACTAGACTGAGGATACTTATCAACTATGTGACCCCAAAAGTGTTTGAATATGTTCATGAATGGGATAATTACGATGAGGTGATTCGGGCACTTAAGAAACTGTATGCCAAGACTCCAAATGAGGTCTATGCTAGACATCTACTGGCCACAGCCCGACAAGGGCCAGGGGAATCGATTAATGAATTCCTTCAAGAACTTCGCAGGCTCAGCATAGATTGTAACTTTCAGGCAGCCTCAGCTGAGCTGTACCGCGAAGAAATGATTCGTGATGCTTTCATCTGTGGGATTGCCTCTCCATTTATACGCCAGCGTCTACTAGAAAGTAAAACACTTGAGCTACAAAAAGCTTTTGACCTAGCTTGTTCTCTGGATTTGGCAAAGAGAAATGCAGACCTCTATCAGCTGCCCAGATCTCGATCTGCTGCTGTAACTGCAACCAGACAATTCAAGCGGTCTCAGGTGAACCCTATCATGGGGGAATCTAATTCTGATGAAGAAGAGGAGGATGACCCCACTTTAGCAGCCTCTTGGCAATCTAGGAAGGAATGCTTCTTTTGTGGAGATGCTTTTCACCCTAGGAAAACCTGCCCTGCTCGCAATGCAATCTGCAGTTATTGCAAAAAAAAAGGACACTTTGCTAAAGTTTGCCTATCAAGGGCCTCTACGAGGGCAAATCCAGCTAAGGCCTACCGAACTGCCCCAATTAGGGCCTATCAAGATGCTCCAGCTAGGACGTATCAAGCTTCCTCTCGAGCTCTCTCCCGAAGAAGCACACCGAGAGTTTTAGCCACTCTCTGTGCAACGACACCAATTACAGCTGCTTGCCCACAGAACCTGTCTCATGCAGCTACAAAAGTTTCAATTAAAGGGCATACCTTAGATGCCTTAATTGACTCAGGAAGTACTGATAGTTTCATTAAAGAACAGATTGTTGCGAAGTTGAAACTACATGTCTTCCCATCGGACCAGGCAATTGCGATGGCTCAGTCATCACTTAATACCAGAATCTCCGGCTTTTGTATTGTTGATATGACACTTAATGGTCGCATGTATCCCTCCACCCGACTTTCGGTACTCAAGGACTTATGTAGTGATCTCCTCTTAGGGCTGGATTTCCAGAAACAGCATAAGAAACTCACTATTGAGTTCGGCGGATCCAAACCTGGTCTTACTATTTCTAATATACCGTCTAAATTACCGTTTTGTGCATTATCAGCAGCTTCACTGGATGAACCCTCATTATTTGCCAGTATTCCGCCTCGATGCAAACCAATAATAACGAAATCGCGGCGCTTTAATCAGGAAGACCAATCTTTTATTGAGGCTGAAATCTCTCGACTTCTAGCAGAGGATATCATCGAACCATGTTCATCGCCCTGGCGGGCTCAAGTCATCATTGTTAAGAACCCTCTAAAACCTCACAAACAACGACTATGCATTGATTATTCGCAAACCATCAATCAATATACCAACTTGGATGCCTACCCAGTGCCACGCATTGATGATATGGTTAATAAACTGGCCGAATACAAAGTGTTCTCAACTTACGACTTAAAAAGTGCCTATCATCAGGTACCCTTGTAGGTCTCAGATAAGCAGTACACGGCCTTTGAGGCTAATGGACGGCTGTACCAATTTCGTCGCCTCCCATTCGGGGTTACTAATGGAGTGGCTGTCTTCCAATGGGCAATGGATGGCCTGGTTAAACAGGAAAATCTAAGGGACACTTTTCCCTATCTTGATAACATTACTATTGCAGGTCACGATCAACAGGAACACGACGCCAACCTCCAAAAATTTCGGGATGCCCTCCATCGCCGTAACTTAACCTTGAATGAATCCAAATCTGTTGAGTCGCAACTGACCATCAACATCCTTGGCTACTGCGTAGGCAATGGTATCATTAAGCCAGACCCAGAAAGACTTCGCCCGCTCCAAGAGCTCCCATCACCTAAGAATCCGGCTTCTTTACGTCGGGCTCTCGGTCTGTTTGCATACTACGCTAAATGGATTCCTCATTTTTCGGACAAAATCCAACCCTTGCTGCATGCTAGATCATTTCCATTGGGAACAGCGGCTGTTGCAGCCTTTAACCTTCTCAAAAAACAGTTGGAGAAAGCGGCTCTTCACTCCATCGATGAGAATCTCCCTTTCATAGTCGAATGTGATGCCTCGGAGGTGGCAATCTCAGCTACTCTGAATCAGGAAGGTCGTCCTGTAGCATTTATGTCCAGGACCTTACAAGGTGCCGAGCTACATTATCCTTCGGTTGAGAAGGAAGCCACAGCCATCATAGAGGCAGTACGGAAGTGGAACCATTTTCTAGCTCGCCAGCACTTTACATTAATCACGGACTAACGATCAGTCGCCTTCATGCTCGATAATCGAAAACGAACCAAAATTAAGAATAATAAAATACAACTTTGGAGGATGGAACTGGCCTCTTTTGGTTATACCATTCACTATCGGCCTGGCAAGGAGAATGTGGCACCAGACACCCTCACACGGGCATTCTGCTCCACTATGTCGTCCTCTACTCTCATGGATGTCCACAATGGACTGTGTCATCCTGGCATTACGCGCATGCTACATTTCGTACGATCACGGAATCTCCCTTTTTCTACTGGAGATGTAAAGAAAATATGTTCAGAATGCCAGCTTTGTGCGGAATTAAAACCTCAGTTCTTCCACCCCTCAGATGGTATACTCATACATGCAACCCAACCGATGCAACGACTTAGCATCGATTTTAAGGGCCCAGTGCCCTCTTCAACTCGGAACACATATTTGCTCACCATTGATGAATATTCACGTTTTCCGTTTGCCTTCCCCTGCTCCAATATGCTGGCGTCCACAGTAATCTGCTGTCTTGAGCAGGTATTTTCTCTCTGTGGCATGCCGGCTTATATTCACTCAGATCGGGGTCCATCCTTTATGTCAAGGGAACTCAAGGACTACCTCTCAGAACGGGGAATTGCTACAAGCAAAACAACACCATACCATCCCATCGGAAATGGGCAGGTAGAGAGGTATAACGGTATCATCTGGAATTCCGTACGTCTCGCTTTAAGATCTCGGGGCCTACCAGACCAGCAATGGGAAGCATTGCTTCCGGATGCATTGCACTCTATACGGTCCCTGCTTTCTACAGCCACAAATACTACACCTCATGAGCGGTTCTTTGGATTCCAGCGTCGCTCATCTCATGGGACATCACTCCCATCATGGCTAACTACTCCTGGACCTGTATTACTCCGAAGATACGTTCGGACGTCTAAAAATGACCCTCTCGTAGATGAGGTCGAACTAACCGATGCCAACCCCACCTATGCAAACATACGATATTCCGACGGCCGAGAATCTACCGTATCATTACGGGATCTGGCTCCCTGCCCACCAGGACCTAGTGGGACATCGGGTGATGGCATTTCACCAGGAAACTCTTGGGACCTATCGGGTACCCCTCTCCAGGATCCTGATCGGACACCAACTAGCTTGGTGCCGGTAGAACCCCGTACTCAAAGTTGCGACCCTCCCAGTACCGCGCACAAAAGTACTGATCCGCCACAGACCAGCTCTGCACCTCCCTCTGAACAGAGGCAGAACGACTTTGAACCTATTGGGGCTCGTACACGAAGCCATGATCTCCCCAACCCTGCACAGGGTAATCCAGGCCACACAGACTCTGACCAATGGCCAACCGCATGTAAGCGGACCAGCGACCCTCTACGACGGGAACCCAAACGGGTGCGACTCTTCCTCGTTCGGCGGCTGCGGAACAAAAGGAAGACCACAGCCTTCTAATCCTGCAGGAGGGAAGAATGTGATAATAATAATAACTTCCGGGAAGTTATGTCATCACTTACTGTGAACTATGAACTATAAACTTGGTACATACATCACTTCCTGTCATATGTCACTTCCTGCTGGACTGGTATAAATACTGAACTATTCACTATTGTAAGAGGCTTCTACCAGAGGCATGGTGAAGACCTCTCTTGTATATAGTGTGTTTATAAGTTGCTTAAAAGCTTACTTTAAAGTTACTTGATGTGTGAGACTCCTTTTTCTTACATCACTCCCTATCTCTGTAATCTCCTCCAGCCCCACAACCCTCCGAGGTCTCTGTGCTCCTCCATTTCTGGCCTCTTGCACGTTCCCGATTTTAATCGCTTCACCGTTGGCGGCTGTGCCTTCAGCTGCCTGGGTCCTAGGCTCAGGAATTCCCTCCCTAATCCTCTCCACCTCTCTATCTCTCTCACCTCCTTTAAGACGCTCCTTAAAACCTACCTCTTTGACCGAGCTTTCGGTCACTTGCCCTAATTTCTCCTTATGTGGCTCGGTGTCAAATTTTATTTGATAATGTTCTAGTGAAGCACCTTGGGATGTTTCATCTTGGCCACATGGATAGAATAGAACTAATATTTGAAGATGCTTATCTTCAGCTTGCTGCTACAACATGTGATGTGATCTAACTGAGGAAATTCGATCTCTCTCTGTCCTAGTCAGGATATGAGAGAGTTTTAATAAGGCTTTAATCAAAATAAAGTTGCTTTCAATTTTACAAAGTACATGGTTTCCTGCAGATTTAATTATATATCAGCCAGCTAATTTCTTAGCATACTATATATAGCGATCTCCCTACTATGAAAGGTTTCATTACCTCAGTATTTCAGTTCTACTCTATCTACTTATATAGGGGTACGCACTTCAGGTATTATTCTGTCACTGGCACAGACTTAATTTCGATTTGAACAAAACAGAGAATGCTTTAATCAAGATTTCTGTTCAATATGCTATGTTTCTGATGTCAACCAATTACTTCCCACAAATGTTTGAAGAAAATAGATCCAATTCAATAAGAATTTAGAAATAATTCAGCAGCCAACAGACAAGGGCAATGTTAACAGATAACTTCATGTCGCCATATCTTAGTGCCATGCTGGAAGCATTTGCGTGTTAACCAATTTAGTTTAAATGGGTTAATGCATTTGTTGAAATAGCAGACAGTGCAATTTCATAGAGATATATTGGCATTGCCTCAATTTTAAAATTCGCATCCTTGTTTTCAAATCCCTCCATGGCCTCGCCCCTCCCTATCTCTGTAATCTCCTCCAGCCCCACAACCCTCGGGGATCTCAGCGCTCCTCCAATTCTGACCTCATGCGCATCCCTGATTTTCATCGCTCCACCATTGGCGCCCGTGGTTTCAGCTGCCTAGGCCCTAAGTTCTGGAACTTCTTCCCTAAACCTTTCCGGCTCTCCAGCAAAGCTCCCCATAATTTTGTTTTGGGCTGCATGGCCCATTCAAAATTTCATGCATGCACGGTTTTTTTTCCAATTGAAAAGCCGGCTCACCAGCCATGCAGGACCCCTTGGAGCGCTGCGCAGCCGTGCAGCGTACAGGAAATATTGCTCTCTACCTCTCTCTCCTCCTTTAAGATGCTCATCAAAACTTGCCTCTTTGACAAAGGTTTTGGTCATCTGTCCTAATCGGTCAGATTTTGCTTGATAACGCCGTGGTACGTTTTGCTGTGTTAAAGGCGCTATATAAATACAACAGAAAATGCTGGAAAAACTCAGCAGGTCAGGTAACATCCGTGGAGAGAAATTTGAGTTGACGTTTCGGGTTGAAACCCTTCTTCAAAACTGGAAAGAAAAGAAAATAGATCGAAGGCAGGGCTGCGATCGGACAAAAGAAGTGAAAGAGACAAAAGAAGTAGAAGAGACAATAAAAGGTGTTCGAAGCCAGACGAGATGGTAATAGGCTGAGATTAGGTGTGAAGTGTACTGGCAGGGCAAGAGATAGCTGCCAGGTGGGAGAGTGAAACAAAAGGAAAGGGGGGGTGGGGGGAAAGGAGTGGAAAAATTACAGGTAAAAAATTAATGGGGGCCGAGGTTATGATCTGAAATTGTTGAACTCGATATTGAGTCCGGAAGGCTGCAAAGTGCCTAATCGGAAGATGGGGTGCTTGTAGTGTATGTACTTTACAGAAGGAACTATATTCTGCAGCCCCTGTATACTGCAGTACCAGTAGTGACCACCCCTGTATATAAGCCTGTGTAGTAACTTTTGCATAGTAGTTCCAGGTTGTCTCCACTCAGTAAAGACCTGTTATAACCAACTCCTGCACTCTGTGTCTCAATTATACACGGACATAATACTGGCGACGAGCAGATCCGAACTTACCTACAGTCTGCACCACCTCATGGGGATCCATCCCTGAAGCGAAGTTATCAGAGGTCGAGGCCAGAAGGAAGAAAAATAAATAAATAAATAAACGAACAGAAGAAACGGGCGTCGACCGTGGGCATCCGCCTCTGATTCATCGGAGTTGAAGATTTGCAGGAGAGGCTGTCGAGAGCGGGGCTTGGTTATCCTGTCGATGGTGTGTCAGCTAATCGGGCTGGTGGCAGGTAGTACACTGATCCTTCCTGGGCTGCGGCGGTCTAGAGCTCGATCGGGTGGCTTTTCAATGGGGCCAAGCAGCGTTGTCGGGAAGAGGAGAGAGAGAGAGGGTGGAGCACACAGGGCGCGGCCGGTGCTACGAAGCCAGGTAGCGTACAGACCCGAGAAGAGGGAGGCAAGTGTCCCGCAGGTTTGCTCCGACGACGGGGAAATAATAAAAATTAGAAGCGCAGAAAGCCGCGAGGAGCTGCAGTTTGCCACGGGAACCGCGGAGAGCGGCGTTAGCAGCAGCGTGGGGGTGGAAGTGCGCGAAGACCATAGGGCATCGCCATCAAGGCATAAAACACCAGCAACAGCGCTAGCAGCAGCGGAGAAGACAGAAAGCACGGGAGGCGCCATCTTAATCCAGCGGGGAAGAAGGCAAAGCGCGGGAGGCGCCATTTTGTTAAATCGGGGAAGAAGGCAAAGCGCGGGAGGCGCCATCTTAGATTTCCAAGATGCCGAAGACTGGCAATATCACTGCCTTTGATAATGCAATAGAAGACTGGACCACGTATGTGGAAAGAGTCGAGGTATATTGCAAGGCAAACGAAGTAGCCGATGAGACAAAGGCATCGGTACTACTAAACTTAATGGGCGCAAGAAAGTACGGCCTATTGCGGAACCTGATTACTCCAGCCAAACCGAAGGTGAAGAGTTTTAACGAAATTGTTGATATCCTACAGGAACACCTAAATCCTACACCGCTGCTGACAGCAGAAAGATTTAAATTCCACAGGAGAAATCAGCATAAATATGAGAGCAATGCTGATTACCTTACGGAACTATGCAAGCTATCAAAGCACTGTCAGTTCGGAGCAGGACTGACAGATACTCTACGGGACAAATTTGTCTGTGGCCTCCTGAGTGAAGGAACCCAGAAGAGGTTACTCTCAGAGAAAGAGCTGACGCTAGATAAGGCTTTCAGCGTGGCAGTATCGTACGAAGCAGCAGCAAGGGGAGCTGCGGAAATACAGCAAAAGCCACAGGAATACGGCACCCACGAAATGACACGGGGATTTGAAAAATGTTATCGCTGCAGCAGAACAACCCATGACCAGCAGGACTGCTGGTCCAAGGACAAAATATGCAAGCAACGTGGAAAGATGGGACACATTGCACGAGTTCGCAGGTCTGGGAAGAAGACTAACGACAACAAAAAGGCTACTAAGGAACAGTACAGGAAAGTACAAAAGATGACGGACAGTAGTTCCGAAGACCAGATGAGCGATAGTGAATCCGGGAACAAGAGACTAAGCTGTCTCAAACTTCACAACGTAATCGCAAAAGAGGATCACCGAACCATTTGGGTCACCCTCACGATAGCAGGGTTCCAAGTCAAAATGGAATTGGATACAGGATCAGCTCTGACCGTCATGAATCGACGAGATTACGAGCGGCTATTCTCACACATACCCTTGAAAGAGACATCCATTGTATTGAAGACGTATACGGGGCAAAAAGTATACCCCAGAGGGAAAATAAGGGTGCCTGTCGAATACAACGGCAAGGAAATACAGAAATTGTATCTGTACATACTGCAAGATGGTGGACCACCGTTATTGGGACGTGAATGGATCAGAAAGATAAGTTTAGACTGGCACTCCATTCAGGCACTGACGGTGGCTGGTAAAAAGGATGACGATGTCACTCCTGGACGATTGTCAACAATCTTAGCTAACGCCAAAGAGGTATTTCAACAAGAACTGGGAACTCTTAAAGGCGTAACCGCCTCGATAAAAATAGAAGAGAATGCAATTCCCAAGTTTTTCAAAGCAAGACCGGTACCATATGCAATTCGCCCAGCCGTCGAGGCAGTGCTGGAGAATCTGGAGAATGCAGGCGTGTTATCTAAGGTAGACTGGAGCGAGTGGGCGACACCCATCATTCCTGTCATGAAGAAAATGTTAAACAATAAGTCTGAGGAGCCAAGGAAGGTTCGCATCTGTGGGGACTTCAAGGTGACGGTGAACCCAGTCCTTCACACAGTACAATATCCTCTTCCGAGGATAGAAGATATTTTCGCCACACTATCTGGAGGGAAGCGTTTTACAAAAATTGACCTAGCACAAGCATATTTGCAGATGGAGGTTGAAGAATCCTCTAGGAAGTATCTCACGATAAACACTCACAAAGGTCTTTACCAGTATAATCGACTGGTATTCAGAGTAGCATCAGCTCTGGCGATATGGCAAAGGGCAATGGAACAAGTCCTGCAAGGGATTCCGGGGACTCAGTGTTACTTGGACGACATCCTAGTGACAGGTGAAGATGACAGTGAACACCTTGCCAACCTAGAGCAGGTGCTCACTAGACTAAGAGAACATGGGCTACGAGCCAATCGCCCCAAGTGCGAGTTTTTTAAGAAACAGATATCGTATTGTGGCCACGTGCTTGATGAAGAGGGGTTACATAAGTCCCCTGACAAAATTGAAGCGGTAGTTAAGGCTTCAGCGCCTGAAAATGTGTCGCAACTGAGGTCATTCCTCGGATTGGTGAATTGCTACCATAAGTTTTTGCCGAATTTGTCCTCAATTCTGCACCCACTGAACGCCCTACTACAAACTGGAGTAGCATGGAAATGGAGTGATGAATGTAAGCGGGCCTTTCAGAAGAGTAAGGACCTAATCACTTCAAGAGAAGTATTGGCTCACTACAACCCATCACTACCGATAAGACTGGCTTGTGATGCGTCTCCCTACGGCATTGGAGCGGTACTGTCACATAAATTCCTTGATGGTTCAGAGAGGCCGATAGCTTTTGCGTCACGCTCGTTAACTTCAGCCGAGCGTAACTACGCCCAGATTGACAGAGAGGCCCTCAGCCTGGTGTGGGGGGTGAAGAAGTTCAATCACTACCTGCACGGTCAGAAATTTACTCTACTAAACTGATCATCAACCTCTTGTCTCCATTTTCAACCCTCAGAAGGGCGTACCGATAATGACAGCACAACGGCTACAGAGGTGGTCCCTTTTCCTAGGGGCACACCAATATGACATCGAGTACAAAGGAACTAAACAGCATGGGAATGCTGATGGATTGTCGCGCCTACCTTTGCCAACGGTGGAAGAAGCACCTGCAGTGGATCCAGTGGAGATATTCCACTCGACCACAGTCGAATGTCTCCCTGTGACGAATGCAAACATAGAAAAGGAAACACAAAATGACCCGACACTCTCCTGGGTCTATGATTTAACAGTGAAGGGATGGCCAGCACATGGCGAACCACTGCTGCCAGCAGTCTCGCTGAGAAGAGAACAGCTGTCAGTGTGCAAAGGAACCTTGATGTGTGGATCCAGAGTAGTAATTCCACCCAAATTGAAGGATAGAGTGCTCAATGAGCTTCATGAGGGTCATCTGGGAGGGGTAAAAATGAAGAACTTAGCCAGAGCGTTTGTGTGGTGGCCGGGAATCGATAGAGAAATCGAAGAGATGACCAAGAGCTGTACAGGATGCCAGAAGGTCCAAAACACCCCACCACAAGCCCCTCTACATCCATGGGAGTGGCCCTCATCTCCATGGCAAAGGGTGCACATTGATTTTGCTGGTCCATTTATGGACTCGATGTTTTTAATTGCGGTGGATGCACATTCAAAGTGGCCAGAGGTAATAAAAATGTCCTCAACCACCACAGTAAAAACTATCACAGTCTTACGAACCATATTCGCCAGAAATGGGCTGCCTGAACAGATTTGCTCCGACAATGGACCACAGTTTGTGCCTGAAGAGTTCCGGAGGTTCTTAAAGAACAATGGTGTTAAGCATTACACATCCACCCCATATCATCCAGCCACCAATGGATTGGCTGAGAGGTTCGTTCAAACATTCAAGAAGGCTATCAAGGCAATGTGTAATGAAGACATACCCCTACAACACAAGGTGGATAACTTCTTGTTTGCCTACCGGAATGCGACACATGCGGTTACCAACCAAACTCCAGCCATGATGTTCTTCAATCGAAGACTATGATGCCGTTTGGATTTGGTTAAGCCAAACATCAGAAGAGATGTGGAGAACAGACAGTTTCAGAATATGAATGAAAGGCCGACCAGGAGTTTTAAGATAGGTCAACCAGTTTTGGCCCGGGACTACCGCACAGAGAAATGGCAGCCAGGAACGATCTGTACATGGCAAGGACCTCTAATGTATACCATGGACGTTGGAGAGAGCATTGTGAGACGCCATGCTGACCAGATTCTAGAGTCACTGGAAAACGTCAATTCCACACCACGATCCGATACACCTGGTGATGAAACCGAAGTACCAATTACATCTACCTCAGAATCGGTGACATTGGAAGCAGTCGAACCAAACAACGACGTTGATCCCGAATCAACTTTGCCAGAAGAACCTGATACCCCAAAGAGGCGTTATCCAGACAGAATCAGGAAGCCTCCTCAAAGACTGAACTTATAATTGCTTAACTTCAACTAATGTATCTAGCAACTGTAATTGTAAATATGTTATTTAATTATTAATCGAATGTTATGTACTGTTTAGCTAAAAGGGGAGGAATTGTAGTGTATGTACTTTGCAGAAGGAACTATATTCTGCAGCCCCTGTATACTGCAGTACCAGTAGTGACCACCCCTGTATATAAGCCTGTGTAGTAACTTTTGCATAGTAGTTCCAGGTTGTCTCCACTCAGTAAAGACCTGTTATAACCAACTCCTGCAGTTCGTGTCTCAATTACACACGGACATAATAGTGCTGTTCCTCCGAGTTTACGTTGAGCTTCCGTGGAACAATACAAGAGGCCAAGGACGGTGAGGTCCGAGTGGGAATGGAGCGGTGAATTAAAATGACAGGGGACTGGAAGCTCGGGGTCACCCTTACGGACTGAACGGAGGTGTTCCGCAAAGTGGTCGCCCAATCTGCGTTTGGTCTCCCCAATGTAGAGGAGACCGCATCGTGAGCAGCGAATACAATATACCAGATTGCGAGAAGTACAAGTAAATCGCTGTTTCACCTGGAAGGGGTGTTTGGGGCCCTGGACAGTGGGAAGGGGGGAGGTATAGGGGCAGGTGTTACATCTCCTCCGCTTGCACGGGAAGGTGCCAGGCGAAGGGGAAGGGCTGTTTGGGGTGATAGAGGAGTGGACTAGGGTGTCTCGGAGGGAGCGGTCCCTACGGAATGCTGAAACGGGAGGGGGGGGAAGATACGTTTGGTGTTGGGATCACTTTGGAGGTAACTGAAATGCCGGAGGATGATCCGTTGAATGTGGAGGCTGGTGGGGTGAAAGGTGAGGACAAGGGGAACCCTATCGTATTTCCGGGAGGGAGGGGCAGGGGTGAGGGTGGAAGTGCGGGAGATAGAACTGACACGGTCGAGGGCAGTGTCAACCACGGTAGAGGGGAATCCTCGGTTGTGGAAAAAGGAGGACATGTCTGAAGCACTGGTGTGGAAGGTGGCATTGTCGGAGCAGATGCGGCGGAGACGGAGAAACTGGGAGAATGGAATAGAGTCCTTCCAGGAGGCAGGGTGGGAGGAAGTGTAGTCCAGGTAGCTGTGGGAGTCAGTGGGCTTGTAGTGAATATTGGTCGATAATCTATCCCCAGAGATGGAGACGGAGAAGTCGAGGAAGGGAAGGGAAGAGTCAGAGATGGACCATGTGAAGGTGAGGGAAGGGTGGAAATTGGAGGCAAAGTGAATGAAATTGTCTAGTTCGGGGCGAGAGCAGGAAACGGCACCGATACAGTCATCAATGTATCGGAAAAAGAGGTGAGGGAGGGGACCCGAGTAGGACTGGAACAAAGATTGTTCCACATAGCCCACGAAAAGGCAGGCATAGCTAGGACCCATGCGGGTACCCAAGGCAACACCTTTGATTTGGAGCAAATGAGTGGAGTTAAAGGAGAAGTTGTTCAATGTGAGAACAAGTTCAGCCAGGCGGAGGAGGGTGGTGCTGGATGGGGACTGGTCGGGCCTCTGTTCAAGGAAGAAGTGGAGCGCCCTCAGGCCATCCTGGTGGGGGATGGAGGTGTAGAGGGATTGTACGTCCATGGTGAAAAGGAAGCGGTTGGGGCCAGGAAACTGGAAACTGTTAAAGTGGCGGAGGGCGTCCGAAGAGTCGCGGATGTAGGTGGGAAGAGACTGGACAAGGGGAGAAAAGATAGAGTCGAGATAGGAAGAGATAAGTTCCGTGGGGCAAGAACAGGCTGAAACGATGGGTCTACCAGGGCAGTCCTGTTTGTGGATCTTGGGAAGGAGGTAGAAGCGGGCTGTGCGGGGTTGCGGAACTATGAGGTTGGTGGCAGCGGGGGGAAGATCTCCAGAGGAGATGAGGTCAGTGACAGTCTTGGAAACGGTGGTTTGATGTTCGGTGGTGGGGTTTTAATTCATCGCTCCATTCCCACTTGGACCTCACCGTCCTTGGCCTCTTGTATTGTTCCACGGAAGCTCAACGTAAACTCGAGGAACAGCACCTCATCTTCCGATGAGGCACTTTGCAGCCTTTCAGACTCAATATCGAGTTCAATAATTTCAGATCATAACCTCGGCCCCCATTAATTTTTTACCTGTAATTTTTCCACTCCTTTCCCCCCCCCCTTTCCTTTTGTTTTACTCTCCCACCTGGCAGCTATCTCTTGCCCTGCCAGGACACTTCACACCTAATCTCAGCCTATTACCATCTCGTCTGGCTTCGAACACCTTTTATTGTCTCTTCTACTCTTTTGTCTCTTTCACTTCTTTTGTCCGATCGCAGCCCTACCTTCGATCTATTTTCTTTTCTTTCCAGTTTTGAAGAAGGGTTTCGACCCGAAACGTCAACTCAAATTTCTCTCCACGGATGCTGCCTGACCTGCTGAGTTTTTCCAGCATTTTCTGTTGTTATTTCGGATTTCCAACATCTGCAGTATTTTGCTATCATATAAATACAAGTTGTTGTTGTTGTTGTATGCAAATATCACATAGAGCAATCTCACCCATAAGGTCCCCTTAAAGGACAACTAAAACAAAGTGCTGCAATCAGAAGTGCTGATTTGCAATCCTCTACCATCCACAGCAGAAAGAAGCTGAATCTGTGTTTATTTATTCAAATCTCCACCAGCAATGTCCCCCTCCGTGATGGGAGCAGCAGCCATTTTGTGAACTTGTCATTTTGTCCTTGTTAACTGGGCTGAGATAAATTAAACAGATACCTATCTCCTCGCGCACACGGTGCTGTTTCATAAAATAAACGTTGCTTTGTTCCTTTGTCCCTGCTGCGCACTAAAAATAACAGATCAATTTACGCCATCAAACCTACTAAGATGATAAGTAAGACTTTTTAAAAAAACAGTTGCCTTCATGACCACTTTGATGGGAGCTCTAATACTGATTCATTAGTGGCAATCCATCAGATTAGATACATTGTCAATGTTACTGGAGTTCCCTTTGAATTCACTTTAGCTCTTTAGCTGCCTGGGGTAGATTTAGGCTTTATGCGATAGCGTAAAACAGGCCACAGCGAATTGGCAGCCCGTGTTACGTCTCTCCCCCATTGAAGCCAATGGAAATAAAAATGGGGAGAGTTGTAAAATGGGCTCTCGATTCGCGATCACCCATTTTACACTATCGCACAAAGTCTAAATCTAGCCCAATCTGTTTTAATAACTATTGTGTTTGTGTTCACTGCCTGCTGGCCAAGAAGGGAGGCATAGACTTGAATGAAATGCAGAGGTTCTCAATAGAGAGCGGTCTAACCTTTAAATAAACTGTGCGTTCATTTACAATCGGCAGCTGGATATGTTTGTGCTGAACTCTGCTCAGTCTTTAATGAGAGTATAATTTTATAGCTATTAGCAAACGCAACTTTAAACCTGCAGTGGATGTATCAGCTCACTTCCAGATGATCAGTACTTTGTGAGTACTATTCATCTGGAAGCCAGTTAATATCGCTATTGAATGTTTGAAAGTCACCCGTACTAATATCTACAAATTACACCCTCATTAAAAACGAACGAGCCTATTCTCCTGATCTGCTCAGGTCAGAACTTGACAAATAGTTTGATTTTCACGTTTGAACTGCAGACCCCAGTGAATAATGCTCTGCATTGATGTTGCGATAGCCCTAGGCACAGACTATCATTCCTGAGCTAAAGAGAGGATGCCAAAGCTGGATACATTTCCCTTTGCGGATTACATCTGACTTATTTTGCTGTGCTTAATCGCAGGGGATTTTATATTCATTTATTAGCTGTTTGTGCATCTTGCTTTCCTGGACTCTTCAGCATTGTTCAGGGGTTTCATTTAGATGGTCGGTCGAGGCTCCCTGCTAGGTATGAGCATTAAGATCAATCTGGATTTTTCTTCCTCTCCCACCCCCACCCCCGCCTCACCAAAAAAAAATTCAGATGGTCTGATATGAATGTGAAATCTTCAAAAAATAGATTGCAGATGGGTAAAAGGTCAGCGTTGAGAGATTAATAAGAGCACCAGGAAAACCACTGCATTGGAAATACATAGTTATCACAGAAACAGAATGGATCAGCTGTGCATAATAATGAAATTTTAAAATTTCATTTTTAACCCGTCGTCATCAGTTTATGTCACGCAGATGCTTCCAGCATGGCGCTCAGATATGGCGACATGAAGTTATCTGTTAACGTTGCTCTTGTCTGTTGGCTGCTGAATTTATTTCTAAATTCTTTTTGAATTGGATCCATTTTCTTCGTAAAGTTGTGGGAAGTAATTGGTTGACATCAGAAACATAGCATATTGAACAGAAATCTTGATTAATGCATTCACTGTTTTGTTCAAATCGAAATTAAGTCTGTGCCAGTGACAGAATAATATCTGAAGTGCGTACCCCTATATAAGTAGAGTAGAATTCAAATACTGAGGTAATGAAACCTTTCATAGTAGGGAGATCGCTATATATAGTATGCTAAGAAATTAGCTGGCTGATATATAATTAAATCTGCAGGAAACCATGTACTTTGTAAAATTGAAAGCAACTTTATTTTGATTAAAGCCTTATTAAAACTCTCTCATATCCTGACTAGGACAGCGAGAGATCGAATTTCCTCAGTTAGATCACATCACATGTTGTAGCAGCAAGCTGAAGATAAGCATCTTTAAATATTAGTTCTATTCTATCCATGTGGCCAAGATGAATGAAGATATAACAGGGTTTCCTTAGATGTTAAAAATTAAGACCAAACAACAACAACAATGTGCATTTATATAGCGCCTTTAATGTAGTAAAACGTCCCAAGACGCTTCACTAGAACATTATCAAACAAAATTTGACAGCGAGCCACATAAGGAGATAGTAGGGCAGGTGACCAAAAGCTCGGTCAAAGAAGTAGGTTTTAAGGAGCGTCTTAAAGGAGGTGAGAGCGAGATAGAGAGGCGGAGAGGTTTAGGGAAGGAATTCCAGAGCCTAGGGCCCAGGCAGCTGAAGGCACAGCCGGCAATGGTGAAGCGATTAAAATCGGGAATGCGGAGAAGGCCAGAATTTAAGGAGCGCAGCGATCTCGGAGGGTTGTAGAGCTGGAAGAGGTTACAGAGACAGGGAGGGGCGAGGCCATGGAGGGATTTGAAAACAAGGGCAAGAATTTTTAAACTGAGGCGTTGCCGGACCAGGAGTCAATGTAGGTCAGCAAGCGCAGGGGTGAGAGTTGAACTGGACCTGGTGCGATTTGGGATGCAGCAGCTATTGGTCAGGAAATTCCTCAGAGCCGCCTCCACTCTGCTGACATTACTTAGCTGGAAGCACGGGGAAACTGATCAAATGATTCTTCCATCGCCTTCCAGTGAAGTAACGCCATCGGAGTGGAAGCAACTCTGAGGGTCCTGGCCGTAGTTATTATTCGCCTTTACTAGTAAAAAATGCAGTGGGGAATCAAAACTGGTAAAGGAGCTAAGAGGTGGATGGACCTTGACCGACTCTGATGGTAGTGCAAGGTAGATGTAGCTGTTCGGCAGGCTAGACACACAACATGACCGTAGAGAATATACAAATCCTCGGGTCCTGGAACAGTGTCCAGGTATCCTTTATTTTTGTTGGGTAAGGGTATCAAGGGATATGGAGCTAAGGCAGATAAATTGAGTCGAGAGACACATCAGCCGTGATCTAATTGAATGGCGGAATAGGCTCGAGGGGCTGAATAGCCTGCTCCTGTTCCTATATATAGCAACACGCCTGCAGAAAAGTTAATTCTAGACCTGCTAAGTGGAAGATTTGCATAAAAATTGAAGGAGATTTCAAGAGTGATATCAATATTTCTCTGTATGAACGTTAAAGATTTGATTGGGTTTAAATGACTGTGGTCATTACAAACCCCATGTTACAACACCATGCACTTATCATTGGCTACTCTACCCTGCCTTCTGTTTCACTTGTCGCAACAAGTTTCTATAGCTCCCTTGCATTTCATGAGGTTAATGGAAAGGCTAATAATGATAGTTTTACTGTCGTAAACAATGGGGAATAGGGAATAGTGACATACAGGGGGAACTATAAAAGAACATTTCTCCAACTGGCTTTAGCTGCAAAGCGTCTATAGTGGAAATAAATTGGAAGTATAATAGGACTGGTGTTCAAGGTCAAAAGAAATTACAGCTGGTATATAAAGTGGCTTGTGAAATAAATAGAGGTAGGAGAGAGTTGGAATGACACATGATAAAGGATTAAAGTGATGTCAGAGCAAAATATGAGTAATTTATAGACATCGTCCGTACCTTTTTCTGGTTACATTTTCTTTAATGATTTTGTGTGCTAATCAAGACTAGAGCTAGAACTGTCGAGGAATAAATAGTTTTTGCATTTTTTTCCGACCCAGTGTAAGTATCAAATACTCCCAGGTCTGTTATAGCACTATCCAATGCATGCTAAAGCTTTCTCTGTGGTGCTGCACAAATTCCCTCGGCTTTATTTTCTGGGAAGTAACCCGAAGTAATGTTCACAATAACTGAGGGACTTACACGTCACAGTAATGACTACAGGCAGACAAACACCTTCAACCTGTCTGTAAAGCCAGTGATAGGGAGCTGTGCCAAAAGGGCAGCAGAACCAACAACCCATGACCCAGGTAGCCTGACATCAGTAGTAGGAAAAATTCTAGAATCTATTGTTAGGGACATGGTAACAGGGCACTTAGAAAACCATAATATGACTAGGCAGAGACAACACGGTTTTATGAAAGGGAAATTGTGCTTGACAAATCTAATTAGAGTTTATTGAGGGTGTAACTAACAGGGTAGACAAGGGGGAACCAGTGGATGTAATATATGTGGATTTTCAGAAGGCATTCGGTAAGGTACCACACAAAAGGTTGTTACAGAAGATTAGGGTTCATGGGATTGGGGGATCTTATTGAATTGCGGAGCAGGCTCGAGGGGCCGTGTGGCGGAGCAGGCCTGAGGGGCCATGTGGCAGAGCAAGCTCGAGGGGCCATGTGGCGGAGCAGGCCCGAGGGGCTGTGTGGCAGAGCAGGCCTGAGGGGCCGTGTGGCGGAGCAGGCCTGAGGGGCTGTGTGGCGGGGCAGGCCCGAGGGGCCGTGTGGCGGAGCAGGTTCAAGGGGCTGTGTAGTGGAGCAGGCTCGAGGGGCCGTGTGGCGGAGCAGGTTCAAGAGGCTGTGTAGCGGAGCAGGCTCAAGGTGCCGTGTGGCGGAGCAGGCTCGAGGGGCTATATGGCCAACTCCTGCTCCTATTTCTTTTGTTCTTATCACCCGATCTTTGTGCCAATTAGTATTGAATTATATACAGTTTTGTGATGCAGATTCATGCCTCTTAAGAACTGTACTATGATTGTGCAAACTCATTTAAATCAGGATTCCTACAGTTGGAATGGAGAAGAGACTTTCACCATGTTTATCTGGGGTGGATGCAAACCCAGGCTGTGAAAGAACAGTGTGTGTGCCCACTGCATCATTCTCAACATCAGAAGTTGTGTTAATGCTTTTAAGCCTCTCCTGTAGTATTTCTCTACTTATGTTTTTGCAAGATGCTTGGTGGCTTTGGAATTACCAGTCATTTGACAGAATTCAACGTTTCCACATGTGATGGAAAAGGTGTTTTTTTATTCGTTCACGGGATGTGGGTGTTGCTGGCAAGGCCAGCATTTATTGCCCATCCCTAGTTGCCCTTGAGAAGGCGGTGGTGAGCCACCTTCTTGAACCGCTGCAGTCCGTGTGGTGAAGGTGCTCGCATGGTGCTGTTAGGGAGGGAGTTCCAGGATTTTGACCCAGCGACGATGAAGGATCAGCAATATATTTCCAAGTCAGGATGGTGTGTGGCTTGGAGGGGAACTTGGAGGTGGTGGTGTTCCCATGCGCCTGCTGCTCTTGCCCTGCTAGGTAGAAGAGGTTGCAGGTTTGGGAGGTGCTGCCAAAGAAGCCTTGGCGAGTTGCTGCAGTGCATCTTGCAGATGGTACACACTGCAGCCACGGTATGCCAGTCGTGGGGTGAGTGAATGTTTAAGGTGGTTCATGGGGTGCCAATCAAGTGGGCTGCTTTGTCCAGGATGGTGTTGAGCTTCTTGAGTGTTGTTGGAGCTGCATTCATCCAGGCAAGTGGAGAGTATTTCATCACACTCCTTACTTGTGCCTTGTAGATGGTGGAAAGGCTTTGGGGAATCAGGAGGTGAGACACTCGCTACAGTATACCTAGCCTCTGACCTGCTCTTGTTGCCACAGTATTTATGTGGCTGGTCCAGTTAAGTTTCTGGTCAATGGTGAGCCCCAGGATGTTGATGGTGGGGGATTCGGCGATGGTAATGCCGTTGAATGTCAAGGGACGGTGGCTAGGCTCTCGCTTGTTGGAGATAGTCATTGTCTGGAATTTGTGTGGTGCAAATGTTATCTGCCACTTATCAGCCCAAGCCTGAATGTCATCCAGGTCTATATTTGAGTGCAGGTTACAGGAAACTTTCGATTTACCGGCACCTAAATAACCGGAAATCTCGGTTAACCGGCAAAATTCAGGAGTAGGTTCAGGTAAGTTTTACTTCATATTACTTGCCTTCCTCCATTTGTTGCTGTGCAAGGGTGTGGCTGCAGCTGTTGCTAAGCTACAGAGACGCTTGCAACTTGTGGCCATTGTTCTGAAGCTTTTACTATAGCTTTCGGTTATCAGGAATTTTTGATGAACCGGTACCATGTTGGTCCCATCCGTGCCGGATAAAAAAAAGTTTCCTGTACAACCATTGTGATATTAGCCACGGTATGGATCACATGACAAGGAAAAGGCAGATTCAAGTTATATTCTTGAAATGACAGGTACAGCAAGTCACTAACTTGTAGATATTATGAAATGGCCTATAAGGGTAAATTCAACATTGCAGTCTCCCACCAAGGATTCACATAAAGAGAGCATGAGTTGGACATAAGGCTACAATGCTGTCATGCCAATTTACACCCTGTACTCGCTTAGAAGGCAGTTCCTCCCTGGAAGCATGAATTGGTGAACCTACCCTATAATGCCAAGGGACTTTACCCATAATGCATGCCTTTGCTGCCAACAGGAAGTATCTATTTACAGCTGATAGTTGAACAGATTGCATTGCAGTATTTGACTTTATTTCATTTCAAAAAGAATAATGAAGAATACTGCAATGCGCACGTTTTATAAATGTTTTAACAGGGCATGATTTTAGAATATTCAATGAGAGAACAAAGGCAATTGCAAATCATGCGTTAAAAGTAAATAACCCTTCACTTAAAACTATGCAATGTGCAAAGATGTTGCATTAAGACATTAAATAGAACTGGTGTTAAATTCCTCTTCTCAGACCCCCCGCTGATATGAAGACCATTATTTACAGCTTACACTGTAAGATGTGATAGTTCATGCTGGTCTATTTGAATCATGTCTGTCATCTGCTACAGGCAAGTTAATCAGGAGAGTGAAATGTAAATTAGCAAGTCAATTGCTAGTAAGAGCATTTTTTCAGACCATTAACAAAAAATTTTAAAAATCAAGAAATCAATCAGTTTACAACATATTTTATCACCCATATTAGGATTCCCTTTTTGGTGAATTATGATATATGCAGTCGTCTTGATCTCTACCATCAATGCTTATTGATATGATGAAGTTTACTCAAGAGATCATCATTAGGTATTTCAGTATTTTGATATTTCTAATTTCATGCCTCTTTTAGGTTATATTCTTAAAGCTTAGATTGAATGAAGGCTGCTAAGCATCAAATGTGTGGGTAATGTAAGTTGCCTTGATCCACTCGCTAATTGAGTTAAATTTAAAATAAGAAAGACTTGCATTTATATAGCACCTTTCACGACCACAAGATGTCCCAAAGCACTTTACAGCCAATTAAGTACTTTTCGAAGTGTAGTCACTGTTGTAATGTAGGAAACGCAGCAGCCAATTTGCACACAGCAACCTCCCACAAACAGCAACAACAACAACAACTTGTATTTATATAGCGCCTTTAACGTAGTAAAATGTCCCAAGGTGCTGCACAGGAGTGTTTTAAGACAAAAGATTTGACACCGAGCCACATAAGAGTAAATTAGGGCAGGTGACCAAAAGCTTGGTCAAAGAGGTAGGCTTTAAGGAGCGCCTTAAAGGAGGACAGAGAGGTAGCGAGGCGGAGAGGTTTAGGCAGGGAATTCCAGAGCGTAGGGCCTCGGCAACAGAAGGCACGGCCGCCAATGGTTGAACGATTATAATCAGGGATGCTCAAGAGGGCAGAATTAGAGGAGTGCAGATATCTCTGTGATAATGACCAGATAATCTATTTTAGTGACGTTGATTGAAGATAAATATTGGCCAGAATACCAGGGATAACTCCCCTGCTCTTCTTCGGAATAGTGCCATGAGATTTTTTACGTCCACCTGAGAGGGCAGACGGGACCTCGGTTTAACATCTCATCTGAAAGGTGGCACCTCCGACAGTGCAGCGCTCCCTCAGCATTGCACTGGAGTGTCAGCCTGGATTTTCAGTGTAATTTCAGTACCACTTTAATGTTGCGTTTACCTGTTATTATGAGGTGGATAAATAAGTGATAGATTTAGTTATCACAGAGGCAAGTTGTATAAAATTGGCTTGTCCTCAGCTTTATCTACAAACTAATGATTTCCCTGATGAATATGACAGATACTAAAGGGAAGATTTTAACATTTTCTAGCCTATCTGATTTCATAAATATTTTCAAAAACAATAAACTTGTTTCTGACGCTGAAGATATAGCTTCACAACAAATGTATAATCTTTCTCTCTCTTATATAAAAACCTTGTAGCTAGTCTGCACCTGTGTCCATCACACTTTAGCCAGCTCATCTCAAGTAGCGCACTTGATATGCAAAGTATGCCTCACACTTGCATACCATTAGATAAATTTCATATTCATAATCCTGTAGTAAATCTTAACCAAATAGATAGGGAACATTACAATCAAACATAGAAACATAGAAGATAGGAGCAGGAGTAGGCCATCCGGCCCGTCGAGCCTGTTCCGCCATTTAATAAGATCATGGCTGATCATCCAAATTCAGTACCCTGTCCCTGCTTTCTCTGCATATCCCTTGATCCCTTTAGTCTTAAGAAATATATCTAACTCCTTCTTGAATATATTTAATAAGTTGGCCTCAACTGCCTTCTGTGGTAGCAAATTCCACAGGTTCACCACTCTCTGGGTGAAGAAATTCCTCCTCATCTCTGTCCTAAATGGCTTACCCCTTATCCTTAGGCTGTGACCCCTGGTTCTGGACTCCCCCGCCATCGGGAACATCCTTCCTGCATCTAGTCTGTCTAGTCCTGTTAGAATTTTATAAGTTTCAATGAGATCACCTCTCATTCTTCTAAACTCTAGCAAATATAAGCCTAATCGACCCAATCTCTCTTCATACGTCATTCCTGCCATCCCAGGTATCAGTCTGGTGAATCTTTGCTGCACTCCCTCCATGGCAAAAACATCCTTCCTCAGATAAGGCGACCAAAACTGCATACAATACTCAAGGTGTGGTCTCACCAAGGCCCTGTACAACTGCAGCAAGACATCCTTGTTCCTGTACTCAAATCCTCTCGCTATGAAGGCCAACATACCATTTGCCTTCTTAGCTGCCTGCTGCACCTGTCGGTACCAAACTTCCAATGAAAAACTACAAAAGATACAGGAACACAATCAGTCTAGAATGAGCAGTCAGTAAAAGCAATCAATAGAATAAGGATTGGACTAATTAACGCACCCCAGATAATTTCGGGGAAATGCTTTTGGCTGCCATCTTGAATGATCTTTAAACTCAGAAGTTTAGTATGGGATGTAAGGTTTTTACATAGAATTACAAAGTATGTACAGCACAGAAACAGGCCATATGGCCCAACTGGTTGATGCCGGTGATTAAGCTCCACATGAGCCTCCTCCCACCCCTTTTCATCTAACCCTATCAGCATAACCTAGAAATAATGAACAAGGAAACAGGGTGTTTGAACCAACCAGTCTGTGTTGGTACTTATCATCCACATGAGTAGCAGTCCTAATCCCACGGGCCCGCTCTGTTCCCATTCCTTTATTGCCCTATTCTTCACCCTATCTAACCTATTCTTTATATTATCTCTGCTCCAATCATTATAGTGCATTCCACAGCCTCACATAAAAACATTAAAAATGACCAAACTTAAAAAAATATATATAAACTTAAACATTTTCTGCTTATAAAATGCTTCTGTCATGTTTTGGTGGCAGTCAATTAGAAGTCTAGGGCTTGTGTTCATAGGGCTTTCTGGCACCTTCACGCAGCTGAAGTCTCTGAACAAAATAGAAGTTGATGATGAATCCCTGATTTTTCTTTGACGATTGACAGCCAAGCTGGTGTATCACAGAGCAATGCAGGAATTACTGGCCTAAAAATTCGTCCCGGGCGGTGGCGCAAAATGGGCGGTATCAGATCAGACCCCCTGTTATACGTAGCGCCCGATAGTCAGTTCCACTGATGGCAATGTCCCCTCTAAATTACTTTTGTTGTGCGTGGCCTGTTTGTTTCAATGCGCGGTCCCTTTAAATTTCTGCGCAATCACGGTATTTCCGATGGAAAAGCTCATGAGCGACCCGCGCGGGACCGTGCAGAGATTACTGCGCAGCCGTGCACGGGCACAGCTTAGAGGGAACATTGGTACCGAACATAAATTAACGAGATTAATGAAAGAAGTTGACGAATCTTCTTTCTACTGTAGTTACATCGTATCTTTGCCTTATTCTTAATATCAGCCAAGTTTAGCAATCATTTGGAATAATAGCTTGAGTCTTCCAATTTTAGCAAGTCATCCACAATGCAGAGCTTTTTATTCAGTGGGATAGTGACAGTAAGAACCACTTCAGACTCCATCTCAAAATCATTTCAGTGTTAACATTATCATGAAAAACAAAATGTGGTCTTCAAATATTTGACTGACTTCTTGCTTAAGCACTCGAAAAGTCAACCTATTAGCATATTCTTGCTGAGAGAAATTCATGTTTGCGTTGCTGTGGGGCTTTCTCATGCTTATTCATCAAAGCACCCAATTTGTACAAAAACCTGGGGCCATTGTGCTTTGTGGCAGCATTATTATAGAGAGCAGTCACACGCAGTAGCCAAGTACACAAAAGGCAAAAATCACATTCAAGTAGTGATGCTGAATCTTGAACACTCAAGCATTTGATAACATTTCTGCTCACATGTAGTTTGGGACAGAACTATTATTATATAAATCTTGCAGGAAAAAAACTGACAGGGCTAACATATTTTATTTAAGTGGAGATGAGTTCCGATTACAAAAGCAAAATACTGCGGGCGCTGGAAATCTGAAATAAAAACAGAAAATGCTGGAAATACTCAGCAGGTCAGGCAGCATTTGTGGAGAGAGAAACAGAGTTAACGTTTCAGGTCGCTGACCCTTCGTTAGAACTGGAAAAAGCTGGAGATGGAACAGGTTTTTAAGCAAGTGTAGGGGCAGGGAGAGGGGGAGGGGAGGAAAGAACAAAAGGGAAGGTCTGTGATAGGATGGAAGGCAGGAGAGATTAAATGACAAAATGTATGATGGTGCAAGGCAAAAGGAGATGGTAATGGGACAAGTTAAGAAACAAAAGATGGCTCTAGATGATGTGTAAATGGCAATGGCTGAAAGATCGACAGCTGCCATGTGAGAGAGAGAAAAACAAAATGGAAAACAAAAATAAGGGCAGAAGTTATGGTCTGAAATTGTTGAACTCGATGTTGAGTCCAGAAGGCTGTAAAGTGCCTAATCGAAAGATGAGGCGCTGTTCCTCGAGCTTACGTTGAGCTTCATTGGAACAGTGTAAGAGGTCGAGGACGGTGAGGTCTGAGTGGGAGTGGAGCGGAGAATTAAAGCGACAGGCGACCGGAAGCTCGGGGTCACCCTTACAGACTGAACGGAGCTGTTCCGCAAAGCAGTCACCCAATCTGCGTTTGGTCTCCCCAATGTAGAGGAGACCGCATCGTGAGCAGCGAATACAGTATACTAAATTGCAAGGAGTACAAGTAAATCGCTGTTTCACCTGGAAGGAGTGTTTGGGGCCCTGGACAGTGGGAAGGGAGGAGGTAAAAGGGCATGTGTTGCATCTCCTGCGCTTGCACGGGAAGGTGCTGGGCGAAGGGGAAGGGGTGTTGGGGGTGACAGAGGAGTGGACCAGGGTGACGTGGAGGGAACAGTCCCTTCGGAATGCTGAAAGTGGAGGTGAGGGGAAGATGTGTTTGGTGGTGGGATCATGCTGGAGGTGGTGGATGAGTTCTGATTATTTATGTTAGTGTTCAATGCACATGGTGCAAGAAATGATATTGAATTAGCAGAGCTTTTATATTTTGGCCCAAGTAAGCTCACTTTTGAAATCTTCTTTTTAGGTTTCTGAAATTTTAGGCCGGAATTTTCTGGGGTGGTAGCGGGCGTGATCGGTGGCGGGTCAGGTGGGAAAGTTGTTATTTTTGACAGTGGGTCGGGAAACTGCTGTCATCCCGCCCCCACCCGCCTTTCCCCCAGGTGCGTCTGTCATCGCGAAGCCGACCTAACCGGCAACAGCGGGCGACCCAATTGAGATGATGAACAGCTCATCGTCAGACCTTTAACAGGCTTTTTTTTAACTTCATTTTTAAATTTAACTGCATGGCCACCAGGAACCATGCTGCTCGGGAAGCACGTCTGTCAACCTGAGGTGGGAGTTCAGTGGCCATTGTTCCAGCTGATTACTTGACAGCATCAACCGTACAGTAAAAGCACCCACCTGGTAGATGATCACTTTCCTTGGGCAGAAGCTATTGCTCAGTCCATTTCCAGCACAGATTCTGCAGGCTACAAGAGTTTCCAGCAAAGTCTCCATCCAGTGTCACCTCATTGGAAGAACTCTCTCACCATTGACAGAATGCTTCTGCCATCTGTACTTCACCTGCCATCTATTCCATCAACATGGGTGCCCTTTATACTGTCTCACTGTAGAACACACTATTTGCTGTAACTTTTGCTGTAACTTGAAAAGTTGACCAAATTTTAATGAACCATCATGCTTCGTGAGGACAAAGGCTGGTTGCTGTGAGAACTTTGCAAAATAAACTGTTTGGCTTGTAAGCTGTGGAATCTGCTAATTGTCTTTCAACAGATATGGAAAACAAGCTTTTATAGTTCTGTGGGAACAGACTATTGAGCTGTGAAATCAGTGCAAAAACAGAAACATCTTCAAACTATGGAATATATCTAGTCTTGAAACCCACAGGGGCTCAACAAACTATTGATAAGATGAACTGAAAAACAACTGATGACCATTATGCCATATAGCTAGGGACACATACACAGTGGGAGGGTTGCCAAGTTTTAAGGTATAAAAGATGTAAAAAAACTTTTGGGGCTGCAGTCGAGGGCGACCTGGTCAGTTGCCAGAAATCATACGTCCAGTCACTGCCGGATTGGCCACTCGCTGATGTTAGTACATATGTGGTGTTTTGCTTGAGCTTAAAGTAAAGGAATAGCTCTGTATATGCTGAGGTATAATTGGGAATTATTATACCCTACATAACTGTCGGATGCTTACTTGTAATCTCTTGCTGATGTTTAAGTAAAAGAAGTTTCACAGATTCATTAAATGGGCTCGATTTTGCCAGGCCCAAGGAGGCGGGATTGGAGGCGTGTGAGGTGTTAAATTCGCAAAAGATGGCGGGTGGCTCCGATCCCGCATCCAGCCCGCCTCCGAGCAATTTTCCCAGAATCGGTGTTTCAGACCCCATTTCCATCCCATCTCCAAGAGGCGGGATGGACCCTTAAGGCCCCTAACAACCAGTTAATTGCCTCTATAATCCCATTTTCAGAGGCTGATGGGCCTTCAATAACCACAAAACTAGAAGTTATAGACTTAAACAAGTTGGCTTTTAATCACTAAGATCAGAGCTAACATCTCAACACACCGACTGGTTCACAGGAATGAGTCATACAGATCCTGGGATCTTTATGTAAGAGAAGTCAGGGGCGGAGCCAAGAGCCAAGACCTGGAACCTCCCAGGTTAGTTGGGAAAGAGGAAGTGAAACTATACACAGTGGGGGAGGGTAATATACAGGAGTGCAAAACGAATACAGGATCAAGACAAACAGATTTCATTACATTCACCCCTTCTATAGATTTAGTCCATTGGGGTGATGTTTCTTAAAAGTTGGTATAAGTGAGTCTGTCAGGAGGTTTTGTAGTTCTCAGTGATCGGCGCAAAGCCGGTTGGGGTGCCTCTAGGGGAGTGGATTCTGGTTCCTCTGCTGTCCAGGCCTCCGCAGTGTCTTCCAGGTTATCTGCAGTGTCCTCCAGGTTAAAGTTGGGTATTAATACCTCTGGGCGTCCTGTCTCTTTGTAGTGTAGGTCTTCATCGGGTAGTCTCCCATCGTTCTCTCCGCTCCCCGAGGGAGCGAGGTCTTTTATGGAAACAGTGTCCTCTCGCCCGTCAGAGTATTCGATATAGGCGTACTGAGGGTTTGCATGGAGGAGCTGTACCTTTTCCACAAGGGGGTCCATTTTATGGCCTCTCACGTGCTTCCGCAATAGTACTGTCCCCGGAGACGTCAGCCACGCGGGTAGAGGTATGCCCGAGGCGGATTTCCGGGGGAAAACGAACATCTTTTCGTGAGGGGTAGCGTTAGTGGCAGTACATAACAGAGACCTTATGGAGTGGAGCACGTCTGGGAGGACTTCCTGCCAGCGGGAGGTCGGAAGGCCTTTTGACTTTAAGGCTAACGTGACAGCCTTCCAAACAGTAGCATTCTCCCTTTCCACTTGCCCATTACCCCGGGGGTTGTAGCTAGTGGTTCTGCTAGTGGCTATCCCCTTCGAGAGCAAGAACTGGCGCAGCTCGTCACTCATGAATGACGTCCCCCTATCGCTGTGTATGTAGTTTGGCATGCCAAACATGCAGAATAGATTACAGAGACACTTGATGACCATGGCACTGGTCATGTCTGGGCAGGGAATGGCGAAGGGGAAGCGGGAATATTCATCACTGATATTGAGGAAGTATACGTTACGGTCGGCAGAGGGAAGGGGTCCCTTGAAGTCCAGACTTAGGTGCTCGAATGGCCGTGTGGCTTTGATAAGGTGTGCACGGTCAGGCCTGTAGAAACGAGGCTTGCATTCCGCACAGATGCGGCAGGCTCTGGTCATTGCCCTGACCTCCTCGATGGAGTGGGGCAGATTGCGGGACTTTATAAAATGGTATAGTCGGGTGACCCCTGGGTGACAGAGGTCGTTGTGGAGACCCTGTAATTTGTCCGTATGAATGCTGGCACACATTCCCCGCGATAGGGCATCTGGGGGTTCATTAAGGGCTCCCGGCCTGTACATAATATCATAGTCGAACGTGGATAGTTCGATCCTCCACCTGAGTATTTTGTCATTCTTGATTTTCCCCCTTTGTTTGTTATTAAACATGAAAGCCACCGACCGCTGGTCGGTGAGCAGGGTGAAACGTTTGCCGGCTAGGTAGTGTCTCCAGTGCCGCACTGCCTCCACTATAGCCTGTGCCTCCTTCTCGACAGAAGAGCCTGATTGAGGGTCGCAGCTAAGGCAAAGTCTGACGCATCGCTTTCGACTTGAAAGGGAATGCATTCGTCCACTGCACACACTGCAGCCCTTTCAATGTCCTGTTTAATACTGGTGAAAGCCTCCCGAGCTTCAGCTGATAGTGGGAATGACGTCGATTTAATGAGGGGTCGGGCCTTATCAGAGTAATTGGGCACCCATTGGGCATAATACGAAAAAAATCCCAGGCACCTTTTTAAAGCTTTGGGCTTGTGTGGCAGGAGCAGTTCCTTTAGGGGGCGTAATCGGTCAGGGTCCGGTCCAATTACCCCATCTTCCACCACACAGCCGAGGATACAGAGACGGGTTGTGTTGAAGACACATTTGTCTTCGTTGTAGGTTAGATTCAGCTTTAGGGCAGTTTTTAAAAATCTCGCAAGATTTAGATCGTGGTCTTGCTGGTTGTGCCCGCAGATAGTGACATTGTCCAGATAGGGGTAGGTAGCTTGTAGTTTATTCTCGTCAACCATGCAGTCCATCTCACGTTGGAAGACCGAGACCCCATTTGTTACCCCGAAGGGCACTCTGAGAAAATGGTAGAGGCGCCCGTTCACCTCGAAGGCGGTGTATGGGCGGTCCTCCATTCTAATGGGGAGCTGATGATACGCGGATTTGAGGTCGATAGTCGAGAAGACTCGGTATTGCGCAATCTGGTTGACCATTTCTGATATGCGGGGTAAAGGGTAGGCGTCCAGCTGGGTATAAATATTAACAGTCTGGCTGTAGTCAATTACCATCCGTTTCTTTTCGCTATTTTTAACTATGACTACTTGGGCACGCCACGGGCTGGTACTGCATTCAATAATGCCTTCCCGCAGGAGTCTGTCCACTTCCGCCTTGATAAAGTGTCTGTCTTCCAGACTGTACCGTCTACTTTTGGTCGCTATGGGCCTACAGTTCGGAGCGAGATTAGCGAATAAAGAGGGCGGGCTGATTTTTAAGGTTGATAGGCCACAGACTGTGAGTGGCGGCTGGGACCCGCCATATGCTAGCGTGACACTTTCGTGGTGGCACTGGAAGTCCAAGCCCAAGATTACATTAACACAGAGCTCTGGCATCACGAGGAGTTTAAAATCCTTGTAGTCTGTGCCTTTTACAGTCAGTGTTACCACACAGTAGCCCAAAATGTCCGAAGTGTGGGGCTTAGCAGCCATAGCAATTCTGCTCCGTGTAGGGGTTACCGTTAATGAATGCTGCCGTACCAGGCTAGGGTGGATAAAACTCTCGGTACTCCCACAGTCAATTAAACATTTCGTTAAATTCCCGTTTACCTGTATGTCCATCATGGATTTTGTCAACGGGTGTGGCCTGGATTGATCCACCGTGATTGAAGCCACTGTTGGGCCCTGGGCGGCCGTTGAGTTGGGAAAAGATGGCGGATCCCAAGATGGCGGCCCGCACAGCACGCACGAGGCGGTGATGGAGTTGGAAATCGGATTCCCCCTGCAGACTTTGCTAAAATGCCCCTTTTTCTTACATTTGAAGCATGTAGCGTCCTTCGCTGGGCATCGTTGTCTGGGGTGCTTGGCCTGGCCGCAGAAGTAGCATTTCGGGCCTCGAGACATTGCCGCTGTAGTAGGACTCCTGGGTGAACTTCTGTGTGGGGACTCCGGCGGCGTAGAGCTGGTCTGAGACCTGGATGGGGAAGATGGCTGATTCCAAGATGGCGGCCCCCTCGGCGCGCACGAGGCGGTGAGGGCCGCATGGCCGGAAGAATAAGAGTCAGAGTTTTTCTGGGCCACGTCCAGCGATCGCGCAGTGGCCACTGCCTTTTTTAAGTCCAGGACCTCCTTCTCCAGCAGTCTCTGCCGGATATAATTCGATTTGAGGCCCATGATGAAGGAATCGCGGACCAATTCGTCAGAGTACGCGTTGGCCGTCACGGCCTTGCAGTTACAGTCCCGGACCAGGTCCTTTAGGCCCTGTAAGAAATCGTCCATTGATTCCTCTGGTCGCTGCCTGCGTGTAGCCAGCAGATGTCTGGCGTACACTTCGTTTACCGGCCTCTGGTATTGGGCCTTCAGGATAGTGATGGCCTCCGTGTAAGAGGTGGCGTCCCGGATGAACGAATAACTCCGATGACTTACGCGAGTAGTCAGTAGACTCAGTTTATCTACCTCACTAGTGGATGAGGCCCCCGCGAAGAGTTCGAAGTATTTGAGCCAGTGTCCAAATTGATTTGATGCTTCAGCAGAATGTGGATCCAAGTCCAGACGCTCTGGTTTTAGGAGTCGATCCATCCTAGTATTCTTTAGTGATTAAAATTGATGGGCCTTCAATAACCACAAAACTAGAAGTTATAGACTTAAACAAGTTGGCTTTTAATCACTAAGATCAGAGCTAACATCTCAACACGCCGACTGGTTCACAGGAATGAGTCATACAGATCCTGGGATCTTTATGTAAGAGAAGTCAGGGGCGGAGCCAAGAGCCAAGACCTGGAACCTCCCAGGTTAGTCGGGAAAGAGGAAGTGAAACTATACACAGTGGGGGAGGGTAATATACATGAGTGCAAAACGAATACAGGATCAAGACAAACAGATTTCATTACAGAGGCCTTTCTGATTTTACCACTTTTCCCATGTCTGCACGTCCTGCACATCTTCTCTGGAACACGCCAGTGAATCCTGGCGGCCTCACAAGTGCACTGCTTACTAACAGCTGCAGCTTCACCATTAAAAAGGAGTTTTCACCGATGATCATTTGCAGGTGGCAGAACTTTGTTGTTTCAGGTCTGGGGGAATTTTAGCAGGCATACTCATTGTTGTGGAAGTTTGGAGCCTGACACCCATCTCCAGTGTGACCTCCTGGGAAACCCCTCTCCCCACCTTGACTGAGCGCTTCCTCAACTGAGGCATATACCAGAAGCATGGGAACCATTTATTTCCTTTCCTCCTGGATATCAGATTCGGACGAAGGCCAACCGCGGCAGCAGCAGAACCATGAACAACAGCACCACCAACAGGAGCGCCAAGCTGCTGCTCACCCATCTGAAGCTGCACAGGCCAGAAGGTGCCAGCGCGTGACCACATTGCTGCCTGGGATGCAAGGGATGCACTCATCTTGGCCAGATTTGCTTAGCCTGCACAATCAAACACTTTTACCTCGCACCTTCTAACCAGAGCATCGACAATGGACAAGAACCTACAGATTCCTATCACTCTGAACACCATACTGACAATTGCAAGTTGCTCTAAGCCCTCAATGTGGAAGTCCCATTTGCGAAATGTCACAGGCCATAACTTCAACAGTTTGCCATTAGAATTTTTAATCACAACAAGCAACTGATGGCATTTCAAAAATAAACACAACATAACACCCAAGTGACTACCCTTGTGACTACTTGTGCATTATCTTCCTCTTATGCGTGCTCCTATGTAATGCTTCCCCTGTGGCTTCAGCAGATGTGGAGGCCCCTTGCTCACTTTCTTGCTGCTTCTGTCTCGACACCTTTGGCGGGCGTCCTCTGGGGCTGTGAACCTGTGAGGGATCGGCAACAGTCTGCTGCTCCTGCGGCAATGCAGGAGATGAGACACCCATCTCAGTTGGGTGAGGACTCTGGTGGGGCTCTGACCGAGGGCTTTGCAGTGGCATGGTCGTGTGAGCACTTGGAAAGGAGCCCCCACTTTCTTGTTGTCTGCCACCAACATCCCTCTCATGGGTCAGCCCCACTTCAGAGTTAGCAAGTGGCTTGACAGCACCTTGCTGCACTTCAGGGGGGCCATGAGGACCCGCTTCTGCTCTGGAAGTCCTACTTCAGAGGACTTCCATGAAGGTTTGGTTTCTCTGCTCGATAGCTGACCATCGCTCCTCAAGAGATGCCAGTCTATTCTGAACAATTACCATGTTTTCAATACTCTGGTGACTTAGCTCCTCCATGGCCATAGCCATTCTCTCCTCTACCATTGCCATCCTTTCCATGTAGGATGACATCCTTTCTGCGGTGATGCATTCATGCACCAATGCCTCCACAAAGGCTCTGCTCATGTTCGCGATGGACTCCTCCATTCGCTCCACACTCGCAGTGACCCTGGAGACAAAACCTGCCAGAAACTCCTGCACCTGTTCCTGGAGTTCCAGAACCGCTGTCCTTCTGGATGGACCCGAAGGCACAGGGTCGACATGCAGCTGAGCTGAGATGGCAGAGTCCTGCGCCCTCTGACGAGGACTCTCCACTGCTGCCACTCTCTCCACCATCTGCTGATGCTCACTTGTGAGCTGTGATACACCAGGTGACAACACTACCCTATCTCGCAAAGGTCCCACCGAGGTGCGAGTGTCTGCGCTGGTGCTGGGTGTGCTGAATTCTGCTGACGCTGCGCCCTCAGAGGTTGCAGCTTCCTCTGAGGAGTCTTGAAGCTCAGGCTGTTCCTCCTGGACAGTGGGGACGGGGGCTGTCAATGGACCTGTGGGGGAGTAAAGAAAAGAGTTTGAGATGTAAGGTAAAGTTTGCATGCACGTTGAATTGTGCAGATGATCATAAGTCAATCTGTTAGGGCATCAGAATCATTATCAGTCACTCATGAAATGTCAATGAGAGAGATGTCAAACTATTCTGTCACCAGCTTGCTGTGATGCGCACATCTGTCCGTCCCCCACTTGCGAATCTTCCTCGACACTGGCGATTTCCAGGGCCGCCTCCTCCGAGGTGGTGAGCTGGGCTACTGAGGGTGGCCCTCCTCCTGTCCTCGCTCTTTCCCTCTTTTTGTGGGCTCTCTTTTCCTGCAATGAGGGACACAGGTGGAGTTTGAGTGAGAATGAAGGAGTGAGTGTAGAGAATCCATAAGAACATATAAGGACATAAGAAGTAAGAGCAGGAGTAGGCCATACGGCCCCTCGGGCCCGCTCCGCCATTCAATAGGATCATGGCTGATCCGAACCTAGACTCACGTCCACTTCCCTGCCCGCTCCCCGTAACCCCTAATTCCCTTATCAGCTAGCAAACTGTCTATCTCCTTTTTAAAATTTATTTAATGTCGCAGCTTCCACAGCTCTCCGAGGTAGCAAATTGCATAGGTTTACTACCCTCTGAGTGAAGAAGTTTCTCCTCATCTCAGTTTTGAAAGGGCAGCCCCTTATTCTAAGATTATGCCCCCTAGTTCTAGTCTCACCCATCAGTGGAAACATCCTCCCCGCATCCACCCGATCAAGCCCCCTCACAACCTTATATGTTTCGATAAGATCGCCTCTCATTCTTCTGAATTCCAATGAGTAGAGGCCCAACCTACTCAACCTTTCCTCATAAGTCAACCCCCTCATCTCCAGAATCAACCGAGTGAACCTTCTCTGAACTGTCTCGAGAGCAAGTATATCTTTTCTTAAATATGGAAAGCAAAACTGTACGCAATATTCCAGGTGTGGCCTCACCAGTACCCTGTATAACTGAAGCAAGACTTCCCTGCTTTTATACTCCATCCCCCTTGCAATAAAAGCCAAGATTCCATTGGCCTTCCTGGTCACCTGCTGTACCTGCATACCAACCTTCTGTGTTTCATGTACCAGGACCCCCAGATCCCTTTGTACTGTAGCACTTTGTAGTTTCTCTCCATTTAGATAATAACTTGCTCTTTGATTTTTTCTGCCAAAGTGCATAACCTCACACTTTCCAACATTATATTCCATCTGCCAAATTTCTGCCTACTCACTTAGCCCGTCTATGTCCTTTTGCAGGTTTTTTATGTCCTCCTCACTCACTGCTTTCCCTCCCATCTTTGTATCGTCGGCAAACTTGGATATGTTGCACCTGGTCCCCTCCTCCAAATCGTTAATATAGATTGTAAAGAGTTGGGGTCCCAGCACTGACCCCTGCGGAACACCACTAGTTACTGATTGCCAACCCGAGAATGAACCATTTATCCCAACTCTCTGTTTTCTGTTAGATAGCCAATCTTCCACCCATGCCAGTATATTACCCCTAATCCCGTGATTTTTTATCTTGTGCAGTAATCTTTTGTGTGGCACCTTGTCAAATGCCTTTTGGAAGTCCAAATACACCACATCCACTGGTTCCCCTTTATCCACCCTGTTTGTTACATCCTCAAAGAATTCGAGCAAATTTGTCAAACATGAATTCCCCTTCATAAAACCATGCTGACTCTGTCCGATTAAATTATGCTTATCCAAATGCCCTGTTACTGCTTCCTTAATAATGGACTCCAACATTTTACCAACCACAGATGTTAGGCGAACTGGTCTATAGTTTCCAGCATTTTGTCTACCTCCATTTTTAAATAAGGGTGTAACATTAGCAGTTTTCCAATCTGCTGGGACCTTTCCTGAATCCAGGGAGTTTTGGAAAATTACCACCAATGCATCCGCAATCCCTACCGCTACTTCTCTCAAGACCCTAGGATGTAAGCCATCAGGTCCAGGGGATTTAATCGCCTTAAGTCCCATTATCTTACCGAGTACCATCTCCTTAGTGATTTTAATCGTGTTTAGCTCCTCCCCCCCTATAGCCCCCTGTTTGCCCAGTGTTGGGATATTTTTAGTGTCCTCTACTGTAAAGACTGATACAAAATATTTGTTCAGCGTTTCTGCCATCTTCATGTTCCCCACCACTAATTTTCCGGTCTCGTCCTCTAAGGGACCAACATTCACGTTAGCCACCCTTTTTCTTTTTATATAACTGTAGAAACTCTTGCTATCTGTTTTTATATTTTTTGCTAGTTTACTTTCGTAATCTATCTTCCCTTTCTTAATTAATCTTTTAGTTATTCTTTGCTGGCTTTTAAATGCTTCCCAATCTTCTATCCTCCCACTAGATTTGGCTACTTTATATGCCCTTGTTTTCAGTCGGATACTGCCCTTTACTACTTTACTTAGCCACGGATGGCTGTCTTTTCTTTTACGCCCCTTTTTCCTCAGTGGAATATATTTTTCTTGAAAGTTGTGAAATATCTCCTTGAATGTACACCACTGGTCATGTACCGTCTTACACCTTAATCTATTTTCCCAGTCCACTTTAGTCAACTCTGCTCTCAAACCTTCATAGTCTCCTTTATTTAAGCTTAGTACGCTGGTTTGAGATCCAACTCTCTCACCCTCCAACTGAATTTGGAATTCAACCATGTTATGGTCACTCATTCCAAGGGGATCCTTTACTAGGACATTTTTAATTAATCCTGTCTCGTTACACAGGACCAGATCTAAGATTGCCTGCCCCCTGGTTGGTTCAGTAACATACTGCTCAAGGAACCCGTCCCTAATGCACTCTATGAACTCTTCCTCAAGGCTGCCCTGCCCAATTTGATTTGTCCAGTCAATATGAAAGTTAAAATCTCCCATGATTATAGCTGTTCCCTTATTACAAGCCCCAACTATTTCCTGATTTATACTCTGACCAATAGAGTTGCAACTGTTAGGAGGCCTATAGACTATGCCCACTAGTGACTTTTTCCCCTGATTATTCCTTATCTCCACCCAAACCGTTTCACTATCCTGATCCTTTGACCCAATATCATTTCTCACTATTGCAGTGATTCCATCCTTTATTAACACAGCCACCCCACCTCCCTTTCCTTCCTGTCTGTCCTTCCTAATAGTCAAATACCCCTGGATGTTTAGTTCCCAGTCATGGTCACCCTGCAGCCATGTCTCCGTACTGGCCACCAGATCACACCCTCGTCTATTTTGTTACGAATGCTGCGTGCATTCAGATAAAGAACTTTTAAATACGTTTTGTGACAATTTATTTCTGCTTTTACCCCCTTTACTACTTTACCTTTATCTTTATATATTCTGTCCCTTCCTGACACGCTCTGGTTTTTAATTCCCCCACTGCTACCTTGCTCTATTGCCTTCTCCGCTGACATTTTTATTTTTTGCTCTCTTGAAACCTCCCCCCCACTAATTAGTTTAAAACCCTCTCTACAGCCCTAGTTATTCGATTCGCCAGGATTCTAGTCCCAGCACTGGCCAAGTGAAGTCCATCCCAACGGAACAGCTCTCTCCTGTCCCAGTACTGGTGCCAGTGTCCCAAGAAGCAAAACCCATTTCTCCCACACCAGTCTTTGAGCCACGCATTTAACTCTGATTTTATTTACCCTAGCCAAATTTGCTCATGGCTCAGGTAGTAATCCAGAGATTATCACTCTTGTGGTTCTGCTTTTTAATTTGGCCCCTAGCTGCTCATACTCCCTCAGCAGAACCTCTTTCCTTGTCCTATCTATGTCGTTGGTACCAACATGGACCACGACAACTGGATCCTCCCCCTCCCACTCCAAGTTTCTCTCCAGCCCAGAGGAGATGTCCTTAACCCTGGCACCGGGCAGGCAACACAACCTTCGGGACTCTCGCTCTCAGCTGCAAAGAACCCTATCTATCCCCCTAATGATACTATCCCCTACCACTACAACATTTCTTTTTACTCCCCCCACTTGAATGGCCTCTCGTTCCACGGTGCTGTGGCCAGGTTGCTCATCCTCCCTGCAGTCCCCGTTCCCGTCCTCCCAGGGAGTAAGAGCCTCGAACCTGTTGGACAAGAGCAAGGGCTGCGGGTCCTCCAACACTACCCCCTGGATCCCCGTACCTGCCTCACTCATAGTCACACCCTCCTGTCCCTGACCACGGACTACATCTGAATTAGTTAATCTAATTGGTGTGACTACTTCCTGGAACACAGAGTCCAGGTAACTCTCCCCCTCCCTGATGTGTCGCAGTGTTTAAGCTCGGACTCCAGCTCATCAACACGGAGCCGGAGTTCCTCGAGCAGCCAGCACTTACTGCAAATGTGATCACCGTGAACATCAATGGTGTCCACCAGCTCCCACCTATTGTAGCAGTAACACATCACCTGCTCTGCCATTCTATGTAATTAATTAAATTTATTATTATTATTTTTAAATACCCCCTGCCCCGATTCTAGATGATGAATATCACAGCTCTATTTAATTGAACTTACCAACTTATAAAGGTTTAAAAGGGAAGGGAAAGTACTCACCAACCAGCCAATCACCTACCAGCTTGGTTGTGATGTCATTTTTGAATTCTGACCTCCCCTTGGAGTGTTGCCTGTAGAGCCTGTTTAGGTTGCCTCGCCTCGCTGCTCCGACTCGACTCAACACCCGCTGCTGCTCCCGATTGCCTCGACTGGGCCTCGCCTCTCTGCTCTGCCGCCACGATGTCTGCTAATCCTGAGACTGGCAGGAAAAACAAGGCCAGAAACAAGACAGAAACAGCACCTCACACCCCACTTACCCTAACTCTCTCACTTACCCAAACTCTCACAGCACTCTCTGCTGCTCGCACTAGCACTGGTCTTTTTATACTGTTTGTTTGTAGCCAATTGAGTCACCCCTGCTGATTGGTTAGAGAACTGGTTTTCACTGCCTGCCAATTAACTCCTACTGCAGTGTTACCTTGTTTTACTCTTCTTAAACCAACAGAATCCCAAATATTTAACTTTTCCCCTTTACTTAAACTGCTTAAGTAATCTTATCAAGAAACTACTGGCAATTGCCACTAACAATTTGCACCACTTCAAATGATTTAAAGAGAAATAACCATTATAATCCATAGCATAGATTCTTAAAAGGAGACAAAGGGCCCTCCCTGTGTGTTGTATGTTGTTGTCATTGCATCACAGTGATAGGGAATGTGAGGGCTGCATGGTCGAATAGTTAAGTGAATGCGGCCATAGAGAGAGAGAGGGAATGGGTTAGGGTGCAGGGATGTAAGTATCAAGTAGGATATGGAGGAAGAGGTTGGCAAAGCAGAGTGCTGATGAGGAGAGGTGATGGGGATCAGATTGAGGGTGATGGGAAAGTCATGCTCACTTTTCCTGTGCGGCGAAGGTCACAAAACCTCTTCCTGCACTGCAGCCAGGTTCTGCGGCACATAGAGATGGAGTTGACCTCCTGGGCCACTTGCATCCACACAGCTTTAGTCTGCTGGGGAGGCTTTTTCCTCCCTGAGGAAGGGAAGAGCACCTCCTTATTTGATCTTGCTCCCTCCACCAGAGCTTGGAGGGAGGCCTCATCGAACCTTGGAGCACACTTTGGCCTACTGCTGGACATAGTTGCTGAATGAACCGATCACAACAATGGACATAACGTGTAAAGTCTCTAGAAGAAGCAAGGTTGCTTGCAGGCCTTATATCCAGCAGCATTGATGATGTCATCGGAGGCGACTTTCTGTATGAAAATACTCATTGGGCCAGGGTTTCCCACACGCTGGAAATCAAGTGCCCAATTAGGGCAAAATTGCACTTTTTTCCCACTTCACATCGGAGTCGGGGTCCTGACACGAAAACCACCTGACACGCCCCAGACCGTCCCCTATGGCAAAATCCAGCCCTATGGGTTTTGTGTTGTTTGTTCGATGGATCTGAACTTTGGAAACTGTTTGACCGGGCGAGGGGCGATTTCCGCACGTCTTACCTCACCTTGGTCCTCAGAATCAGACCACGATGAGTCCCAACACCAGCAGCACCAGGCACACCAGCAGCACCAACAATAACAACACCAACCTTCTCCACAATCACCTGATGCTGTACAGGACACAGGGCATCAGCACCCAAGCACATTGCTGCCTGGGACGCCAGGGATAGCCTCACCATGGCCAGATTTACCTCACTTGACGCTGTACACCCTGGCTGACAGATGATGCACCAGGTTAACACCACCCCACACCAACACCATAAAGCATCCCTACAATGACCAAGCCATTCCTTTCACACTCACCACCATTGCAGGGGGTACCGTTATGTCTCACCATTCACTGCAACTCACCAAGACACTTCCAAAGGTGCAAACAAATCTGTCAAAGAACACAAAGTGTTGAAAATAAAAGTTTCAATGTTTGACAGCACATTAGCAGAAAGTTTACATGAAAATTTGATAAAACACCCAAGTGGCAACCCTTGTGTGCTGTTAGTTGATATGATTGCACAAGGATGAGGGTGAATGTGAGGGTGGCTAGTGAGATGGGGATGTGATAATGTAGATAGAGAGAGAGGGATGGGTGGAGGTGCAAGGTATGTTGGTGTGAGTAATGATGTGCAGGAGTAGGTAGGGAAGGCAGAGTGATGTGGATGTGATGGGAGACACAGCGGGGTGCAGTTGAGTGTGGCTTTGTACTAAACTTTCCTGATCTAATGAGGAACTGCACCCAGGTCCTCCTAAACCCATCCCTGCTTGTGTCCTCTGCAATCTGCAACCAGGCTGTCTTGGTCTCCTGCGGAGGTCTCTTCCGCCCATGGGAAGGGAAGAGGACCTCCCTGCGTGCTGTGACTCCCTCCATAAACATATGGAGGGAGTCATGGGAGAACCTGGGTGCAGTCCGTTGCCTCTGTGCAGTGCTCGTCAGTGTTTGCAGCACTTCAATGCTGTAGAACACTGACAGCACTATGTTAGATTAAACAACAAATCTAATGTGGTCATGGTCCCTTTAAACCCACCAGCTGAAAACGCATCATGACTGACGTCACCAGACCCGCTCCATTTAATTGGGCTGGGTAACGCGCAGGGTGGGCTTGATAGGCCCTATTATCGTAAGTTTGTTTTCAGCAGCGGGATGGAGTCAGTAGCGGGGCTGCGACCCGCCACGGACACCGCCCACACCGGACCAGCCCAGGCAGGCAAAACTCCGGCCTTAGAGTCTCAGGTCACACCCCCAGCATCTTTAATCTGAATACCATCTTATAGCAATTTAACATGCCTTTTGGAAATTGTTTGTGGTCTCTCAGCAACACCTAATATAAATACATCCATTACATTAGGTTCAGTAAACATCTCCTCTTTCCCAATCCATTTATTAGGTGATGCTTTGAATTGTTTACAGTGAAAATATTCATCCTCTTATTGTGAATTTTTAGCCTGCGGAGCTTCAGAAAGTATAATTTTCCACCTTTAAATAAATCCTTTGCCATTCTGATCCTTTATGTCCTCGTTCTTTAAATATACTGGCTTCTTACTGTGAATAATGAGGGTCAATCACTATGGTTACATACCAGTACCATTTTGTAAATGTATCTGTGCTTGTTATAGTTTGAGTTACTCCTTTACTTGTTGTGAAGATTATCCTCTTATAGGCATTATAAAAAGTGATACAATAAAAATCTGAACTGTGTTTTTAAAATGGTGTATATAGCATTTTTCTCATTTGATTAACTACTTTCATGGTGCGTTTTAGTTCATAAGGTAGTTGTAAACATAGAAACATAGAAACATAGAAGATAGGAACAGGAGTAGGCCATTCGGCCCTTCGAGCCTGCTCCGCCATTCAATGAGATCATGGCTGATCATCCAAATTCAGTACCCTGTCCCTGCCTTCTCCCCATATCCCTTGATCCCTTTAGCCTCAAGAAATATATCCAACTCTTTCTTGAATATATTTAATGAACTGGCCTCCACCGCCCTCTGTGGCAGAGAATTCCACAGGTTCACCACTCTCTGGGTGAAGAAATTCCTCCTCATTTCAGTCCTAAATGGCTTACCCCTTATCCTTAAAGACATAAAGGGGTGGAAAGGACTGGTGCTATTGTTGAGAAATTGGTTCATGTATTGAAATAAAATTCTCAGTATAAGAGGTCGACCATTTAGGACTGAGCCAAAGAGGAATTTCTTCACTCATAGTGTTGTGAATCTTTGGAATTTCTACCCCAGAGGGCTGTGGATGCTGAATCGTTGAGTATATTCAAGGCTGAGATCGATAGATTTTTGGACTCCAAGGGAATCAAGGGATATGGAGATCGGGTGAGAAAGTGGAGTTGAGGTCAAAGATCAGCCATGATCTTATTGAATGGCGGAGCAAGCTCGAGGGGCCGTATGGTCGGCTCCTGCTCCTGTTTCTTATGTGCTTGAAATTCTTGTGTTTGCTATTTTAACAAATTTAAGAGGTTTCCTAATGTATGGGTCAATCTTCTTCTTCTTAGGCAGTCCCTCGGAACCGAGGATGACTTGCTTCCACACCAGAAATGAATTCTCAGTTAACTGATGAGTCCAATGTGAAACCTACAGTCTCTGTCACAGGTGGGGCAGACGGTGGTTGAAGGGGTGGGTGGGTGGGGTTCTTGGGTTGACGTGCGCTCCTTCCGCTGTTTGCGCTTGGCTTCCGCTTGCTCCCGGCAAAGAGACTCGAGGAGTTCGGTGCCTTCCTGGATGCTTCTCCTACACTTTGTGTGGTCTTGGGCAGGGATTCCCAGGTGTCAGTGGGGATTTTGTACTTTTTCAAGGAGGCTTTGAGGGTGTCCTTGAAGCATTTCCTCTGCCCACCTGGGGCTCTCTTGCCGTGTCGGAGCTCCGAGTAGAGCGCTTGCTTTGGGAGTCTCGTATCGGGCAATCGGACGATGTGGCCCGTCCATTGGAGCTGATTGAGCGTGGTCAAAGCTTCGATGCTGGGGATGTTGGCCTAAGCGAGAACACTAACGTTGGTGCACCTATCCTGCCAATGGATTTGCAGGATCTTGCGGAGGCAGCGTTGGTGGTACCTCTCCACTGCTTTGAGGTGCCTGCTGTACATGGTCCATGTCTCTGAGGCATACAGGAGGGCGGGTATCACTACTGTTCTGTAGACCATGAGCTTGGTGCTGGGATTTGAGGTCCTGGTCTTCAAACACTCTCTTCCTCAGGCGACCGAAGGCTGCACTGGCACACTGAAGGCAGTGTTGGACTTCGTCATCGATGTCTGCCCTTGTTGAAAGTAGGCTCCTGAGGTATGGAAAGTGGTCCACGTTGTCCAAGGCCTCAGTTTGGATTTTGATAATCGGGGAGCAGTACAGTGTGGTGGGGGCAGGTTGGTAGAGGACCTTTGTCTTACGGATGTTTAGAGTAAGGCCCATTCTCGTATGCTTCAGTGAAGGTGTTGACGATGGTTTGGAGTTCGACCTCAGAGTGTGCGCAGATGCATGCATCATCTGCATACTGTAATTTGACTGGAGGTAATGGAAGTTGAACAGTTTCCCGTTTGTTCTGTAGATTGTGGTGTATGTGCCTTTAAGAGCAATTGTGGTGTATGTGCCTTTAAGAGCCCCAGGTGTGCGTAATGCCGGTAATTGCCACTTGGGCTATATAAGCCTGTGTATTGTGTATATCCTTTAGAAACCCCCCCCAGACTTGCTTAGTAAATACCTATGAACCAACTCCTGTCTTCAGTGTCTTTATCTACACACGGACACTACAGTGGCGACGAAGTGGAAACGGACTTACCTGCAATTCAGCAGCACCTCAAGGACATCGATTCCTCCAGCGTCCAGAAGACTCAAGGAAGTAAGAGAAACTGTGGTTTCACCAGCTGGCCAAGCTGGTGACAGGTACTGCGCTAATCCTTCCTGGGCGTCAGGCTGGAGCTCCAGCGGCGGGCTCTACAGCTGAGACAGGCAGCGAAATCGGAGGCAAGCAATAACGGACTGGGAGGGTGCACTCGAGAGACGGCCGGCGCGGCAAGCAGGTCAGCGTTTAGACCTCCGTCGGGAACGAGTCTCCAACAGTGAATAAACGGAAACCACAGTAAAACAGCGTTGTTATCGGTAGCAGCGGCGGGAAAGCGCGGGAAGCGCCATATCGTTGCTACAGACAGAAAAAAAAAAAAAGCGCGGGAAGTGCCATATCTTTTCTGAAATGCCTAAATCTGGTAATATTGAGGCTTTTGATGGCGAAATAGAAGATTGGACCACATACGTGGAAAGAGTAGAGGTTTATTGCACTGCAAATGGAATAACAGATGAAAAAAAAGCTTCAGTACTTCTGAACTTAATGGGCGCGAAGACATACGGGCTGTTACGAAATTTAATCACTCCAGCCAAACCAAAGGACAAGACTTTTAAAGAAATTGTTGATACCCTGCAGGAGCATTTAAACCCAACACCGCTGCTGATAGCGGAACGATTCAAGTTCTTCAAGAGAAATCAACACAAGAATGGAAGTAACGCTGATTACCTAACCGAATTAAGAAAGCTATCAAAGTACTGCCAATTCGGAGCAGGACTATCGGATTATCTTCGAGACAAATTTGTTTGCGGTCTCTTAAGTGAAGGAACACAAAAAAGACTGCTTTCTGAAAAAGATTTAACATTGGACAAAGCTTTCAGTATGGCTGTATCATACGAAGCAGCAGCAAAAGGAGCTGCAGAGATACAACAAGAGACACAGGACTTCGGCACCCATAAAATGACACAGGAGTTCGGAAGATGTTATCGCTGCAGCAGATCCACCCATAACCAGAGGGACTGCTGGTTCAAGGGCAAAGCATGCAGGCAATGTGGTAAGATTGGACACATTGCACGGGTATGCCAATCTGGACAAAATAAATCCACTGACAGAAAACAAAAAATCAATAAAGAAAAGTACAGGAAGGTACAAATGATGACGGACAATAGCTCCGAAGACCAGAATAGCGATAGCGACTCCGGAAACAAGAGACTAAGCTGTCTCAAATTACATAATGTACTTGCCAAAGAGGATTACCAAACCATTTGGGTTACCCTCACAATAGCAGGGTCCCCAGTTAAAATGGAGCTAGATACAGGATCAGCTCTAACTGTAATAAAGCGACGAGATTACGAGAGGCTATTTTCGCATATACCTCTAAAAGACACATCCATTATCTTAAAAACATATACGGGGCAGAAAGTCTACCCCAAAGGAAAAATAAGGGTGCCTGTGGTATACAACGGCAAAGAAATACAAAAGTTGTATTTATACATTCTACAAGATGGTGGTCCACCGTTGTTGGGACGTGAATGGATAAGGAAGATACGTTTAGACTGGCACTCCATTCAGGCACTGACGGTGACCAGTAAGGAAAAAAACAATGATGACATCATACCTGAACGATTAAAAGACATCTTGGCCAACGCCAAAGAAGTGTTTCAAGAGAAACTAGGAACCTTGAAAGGCATCACCGCCTCAATAAAAGTGGAAGATACAGCAATTCCAAAATTTTTTAAGGCAAGACCGGTGCCATACGCAATACGTCCGGCAGTCGAGGCAGAGCTGAAGAATTTGGAAAAGGCAGGCGTATTATCCAAAATAGATTGGAGCGAATGGGCAACACCCATCGTTCCAGTCATGAAAAAAACATTGAAAAATAACTCTGAGGAACAGAAAAAAATTCGCATCTGTGGGGACTTTAAGGTGACTGTAAACCCGGTCCTTCACACGGTACAGTATCCTCTTCTGAGGATAGAAGATATTTTCGCCTCACTACCCGGAGGGAAACGTTTCACAAAAATTGACTTGGCACAGGCATATCTACAGATGGAGGTTGAGGAGACCTCTAAAAAGTATCTCACAATAAACACACACAAAGGCCTGTACCAGTACAATCGACTGGTTTTTGGAATAGCATCAGCCCCAGCTATCTGGCAAAGAGCTATGGAGCAAGTCCTGCAAGGGATTCCGGGGACTCAATGCTACCTAGACGACATCCTTATAACAGGAGAAAACGACAACGAGCACCTTGCCAATTTGGAGCAGGTGCTCACTAGGCTGAAAGAACGAGGCCTACGAGCAAATCACCCCAAGTGCGAATTTTTCCAAAATCAGATATCATATTGTGGCCACATAATTAATAAGGAAGGGTTGCATAAGTCACCTGAAAAAATTGAAGCAGTTATAAAAGCCCCAGCACCTGAAAATGTTTCACAATTAAGGTCATTCCTGGGATTAATAAATTACTATCATAAATTTTTACCGAACTTATCAACTATTCTACACCCTCTTAATGATCTTCTACAGACAGGAGTGATTTGGAAATGGAACGAAGACTGTAAACGTGCCTTCCATAAATGTAAAGACTTAATCACATCCGAGAAAATTTTGGCTCATTACAACCCATCACTACCAATCAGACTGGTGTGCGATGCATCCCCTTACGGCATAGGAGCGGTATTGTCCCATAGATTCCCTGATGGCTCGGAACGGCCGATAGCTTTTGCGTCACACTCGTTGAACTCAGCTGAGCGTAACTGTGCCCAGATAGACAGGGAAGCACTCAGCCTGGTATGGGGAGTGAAGAAATTCAACCATTACCTACACGGACAAAAATTTACCTTGCTGACTGACCATCAACCCCTCATCTCCATATTCAACCCTAAAAAAGGTGTCCCCATTATGACGGCACAAAGACTACAGAGGTGGTCCCTTTTTCTAGGGGCACACCAATACAACATTGAATACAAAGGGTCAAAACAGCATGGGAATGCTGACGGTTCATCACGCCTACCGTTGCCAACGATAGAAGAGGCACCTACAGTAGACCCAGTAGAGATATTCCACTCTACCATAGTGGAATGTCTACCGGTGACAAATTCTGCCATTGAAAGGGAGACAAGAAATTACCCTACTCTCTCACGGGTCTACGATTTAACAGTGAAGGGATGGCCAGCACATGGCGAACCACTGTTGCCAGCATTCTCGCAAAGAAGAGAACAGCTGTCAGTGTGCCGAGGAACCTTGATGTGTGGATCCAGAGTGGTGATTCCACCCAAACTCCAGGATAAAGTGCTAAAGGAGCTTCACGAAGGGCATCTGGGTGGAGTGAAAATGAAGAACCTAGCTAGGGCGTTTGTATGGTGGCCAGGTATCGATGGAGACATCGAAGACATGACCAAGAGCTGCCTAGGATGCCAGGAGGTCCAAAATGCTCCGCCACAGGCCCCTCTACATCCATGGGAGTGGCCCTCATCTCCCTGGCAAAGGGTGCACATCGACTTTGCTGGTCCATTTATGGACTCAATGTTCTTAATCGCAGTTGATGCACACTCCAAGTGGCCGGAGGTAATAAAGATGTCCTCCACCACCACGGAAAAAACCATCACAGTATTAAGGACCATATTTGCCAGGAATGGGCTGCCGGAGCAGATATGTTCTGATAATGGACCGCAATTTGTGTCCGAAGAATTCAGAAAGTTCTTAAAGAACAATGGGGTAAAGCACTACACGTCCGCCCCATACCATCCCGCCACCAATGGATTCGCTGAAAGGTTTGTCCAGACCTTCAAGAAGGCCATCAAGGCCATGGGTAATGAAGACATAAAACTTCAGCACAAGGTGGACAACTTCTTATTTGCATATAGGAATGCAACGCATATGGTTACTAACCAAACTCCCGCCATGATGTTCTACAATAGAAACCTAAGATGCCGGCTGGATTTGGTCAAGCCCAACATCCGAAGGGACGTGGAGAACCGGCAGTTTCAGGGCATGAATGAAAGGCCAACTAGGGCCTTCCAGATAGGCCAACCGGTTTTGGCCCGGGACTACCGTACCGAGAAATGGCAGCCTGGAACTATCTGCACACGATTAGGACCACTGATGTATACCGTGGACATCGGAGACAGCATAATAAGGCGCCATGCTGACCAAATCATCAAGTCATCCGAAAAGGGACAACCTACACCATCACTCTATACATCTAACGATGAAGTAGAGATACCCATATCTACCTCCGATCTGGTGATACTGGAGCCCGATGAACCCGACACTGGCCTTCAAGCCGAATCAGCCTTGCCAGAAGAACCTACTACACCACCAGAAACTACTACACCCCCGAGGCGTTATCCGGACCGAGTCAGGAAGCCTCCTGAGAGACTAACTTATAATTAATTAATACAGCAATGTATATTATTTTGCATATAACATGTAATTAATAATTACTTAAAATATGATGTACTAGTTAGCTAGAAGGGGAGGAATTGTGGTGTATGTGCCTTTAAGAGCAATTGTGGTGTATGTGCCTTTAAGAGCGGTGGCACGGTGGCATAGTGGTTAGCACTGTTGCCTCACAGCGCCAGGGACCCGGGTTCGAATCCGGCCTCGGGCGACTGTCTGTGTGGAGTTTGCACATTCTCCCCGTGTTTGCGTGGGTTTACTCCGGGTGCTCCGGTTTCCTCCCACAGTCCAAAGATGTGCGGGTTAGGTTGATTGGCTATGATAAATTGACCCTTAGTGTTAGGGGGATTAAATACGTGGGGTTACGGGGATAGGGTGGGATATGTGTTGGTGTAGGGGTTACGGGGATCGGGTGGGATATGTGTCGGTGCAGGCTCGATGGGCCGAAATGGCCTCTATCTGCACTGTGTGGTTTCTGTGATTCTCTGTGAAGAGCCCCAGGTGTGCGTAATGCCGGTAATTGCCACTTGGGCTATATAAGCCTGTGTATTGTGTATATCCTTTAGAACCCCCCCCAGACTTGCTTAGTAAATACCTATGAACCAACTCCTGTCTACAGTGTCTTTATCTACACACGGACACTACATAGATAAGCTCCACTCCAGCGGGGAGCTTACTGAGGGTGAGATGGAGCATTGCAGCCAGGAAGATCAAGACGGGCGTTGGTGCGATGACACAGCCTTGCTTGACCCCGGTCCATACTTGAATTTGGTCTGTGATGGATCCATTGGTCAGGATCACGGCTTGCATGTCGTCGGGAAGCAGGTGGGAATGGTGACAAACCTTTGAGGACAGCCGAATTTGAGGAGGACACTCCATAATCCCTCACGGTTGACAGTGTCGAAGGCCTTTGTGACGTCAAAGAAGACCATGTACAGCGATTGGTGCTGTTCCCTGCATTTCTCTTGTAGCTGACGCGCGGTGAAGATCATATCCATTGTGTCCCTTAGTGGGCGGAAACCGCAATGCAACTCTGGGAGGAACTCTTCAGCCACTGGGAGAAGGCGATTGAGGAGCAGAGCAGCGTGGACCAGCAGCAGGGTCAGAAGGACCACACTGCAGCCTATGAAACCCAGACAGAGAGGACCTGCGGGAAGGAGGGAGGAAGACAGTAGGAGTATGTTTGTGTGTGCGTGCTAGGCCAATGTAGCAGAGCCTGGTCTCCAATCGTCTTGGATCCCCTTGCCATTGGACCAAGACCTTGCTCTGTCAAGCCCGTGTGGTAGCTGGTGTGCAATGGCAACACCACATTAAAAGACTTCACGCACAGGCATCTTCCACCCTTTAAAATGAAGTTCGGGACCTGGAACGTCAGGACCCTCCTGAACAACCCTAACAGTGACAGGCTGGAACGCCGTACTGCTATCATTGCCCAGGAGCTCAGACGTTTCGACATAGACATCGCCGCCCTAAGCGAGACCCAGCGGGCAGGGGAAGGCCAGCTCAAAGAGCAAGGTGGTGGTTACACCTTCTCCTGGAAAGGCAAACCTGAAGAAGAACGCCGCCTCCATGGGGTAGGCTTCGCCATAAGAAATGAGCGAATTGAACGTCTCAGAGACTCCCCTTGTGGAATAATGAACGCCTCATGACTCTACGGCAGTAACCAGTGCACTACGGTCATCAGTGCGTACGCCCCAACACTGGAAGCCACAGACAAGACCAAAGAGGAAGAAAGGAGCAGGAGTAGGCCATTCGGCCCCTCGAGTCTGCACCGCCATTTAATGAGATCATGGCTGATCATCCAAATCCAGTACCCTGCCCCTGCTTTCTCCCCATATCCCTTGATCCCTTTAGCCTCAAGAAGTATACCCAACTCATTCTTGAATATATTTAATGAATTGGCCTCAACTGCCCTGTGTGGCAGAGAATTCCACAGGTTCACCACTCTCTGGGTGAAGAAATTCCTCCTTATCTCAGTCCTAAATGGCTTACCCCTTATCCTTAGACTGTGACCCCTGGTTCTGGACTCCCCCGCCATCGGGAACATCCTTCCTTCATCTAGTCTGTGTAGTCCTGTTAGAATTTTATAAGTTTCAATGAGATCCCCTCTCATTCTTCTAAAGGAGCACTTCGAAGATCTCCTTAACTGAGACTCTGTCTTCGACACAAGTGCCCTCAACTCCATCCCACAGCATGCTACCTGCCACCACCTCAGCACAACCCCAGCCCGGCATGAGGTTGAAAAGGCCATCCGACAACTGAAGAACAGCAAGGCCTCAGGAGCAGATGGAATCCCCGCCGAGGTGCTAAAACATGGCGGAGAAGCACTATTGGCACGAATTCATGAACTCATTTCTGTTATTTGGAAGGAGGAGAGCATGCCAGGGGATCTCAGACGCCGTAATCGTGACCATCGTCATGAAAGGTGACAAATCCGATTGCAGTAATTACCTGCTGTCTGCCACAGGGAAAGTCATTGCAAGAATCCTCCTCAATTGCCTCAAACACCAGGTGTTTGAGGCCCATGAGCGAGGACAAGGTCCAGGAGCGAAGACGGGGCCCAGGAGCGAAGACGATGCCCAGTAGCGAGGACGGGAGGAGCAACGAGGATGGGACCCAGGAGCAAGAACGAGGCCCAGGAGCAGGGACGGGAGGAGCAGCGAGGACAGGACCCAGGAGTGAGGATGGAATTCAGGAGCAAGGACGAGGCCCAGGAACAAGGGCAGGGCCCAGGAGCGAGGACGAGGCACAGGAGCGAGGACGGGACCCAGGAGCGAGGTCGGGGCCCAGGAGCGAGGACCGGACCCAGGAGCGAGGACGGGACCCAGGAGCGAGGGCGGGACCCAGGAGCGAGGACGGGACCCAGGAGCGAGGACGAGGCACAGGAGCGAGGACGAGGCACAGGAGCGAGGACGGGACCCAGGAGCGAGGACGGGACCCAGGAGCGAGGACGGGGCCCAGGAGCGAGGTCGGGGCCCAGGAGCGAGGTCGGGGCCCAGGAGCGAGGTCGAGGCCCAGGAGCGAGGTCGGAGCCCAGGGGCGAGGACGGGACCCAGGAGCGGGGACGGGACCCAGGAGCGAGGACGGGGCCCAGGAGCGAGGTCGGGGCCCAGGAGCGAGGTCGGGGCCCAGGAGCGAGGTCGAGGCCCAGGAGCGAGGTCGGGGCCCAGGGGCGAGGACGGGACCCAGGAGCGGGGACGGGACCCAGGAGCGGGGACGGGACCGAAGAGCGAGGACGGGACCCAGGAGCGAGGACGGGACCCAGGAGCGAGGACGGGACCCAGGAGCGAGGACGGGACCCAGGAGCGAGGTCGAGGCCCAGAAGCGAGGACGAGGCCCAGTAGCGAGGACGAGGCCCAGTAGCGAGGACGAGGCATGGGTCAATTGGCCACAGTTAGCTTCCTTAATTTGTTCTTTGCTTGTAGTCTACATTACTCGTAGAGAGTAAGTTATACAAACTGTGTGTACAATCCTTACCAGAGGTCTTATATCACTTCCTTCAGCATAGTAGAGAAGAGGAGGCTTGGTGCCCATGGTATACCAGTGTCTGACTCTGTTGGTGATGGAGAAAGCATCAAGTACCATTCTGTTGGTATTCACTTCACACAATCCCATTACCAAACTTGGCCAAGAACTTCCACAGCTCCTATCTGCTTATAATGTCAGAAGAACTTTGATGAAGGCCATGAACAGGTCCTTGCTTTCATCTTCACTTTTCTCCTGAATTTGACTTGCAACGATTATCACATCCTCAGTGCTTCACTTGAAAGTATCTCAGGAATGGTGTGGTCGATGATGCTCTAGTTGAATCTGGTGGAAACTCTCACAACAAATGTCATTGCCAGTATTTCCTTCTCCAATCTGGCACATGTGAGCTTCACGGGCCCAATAATCCGCGGCCCCGCTCTACTGCAGTTACTGTGGCAGAGCAGGAATCGTGTACTGCCAATGATAGGAGAGTCTGACCATGTCAGAATTTGCTCAAACAGGCTACTTACATAAAGGAGGCGGGTACCTGTGTCAGTATGGGCACTTGTTGGATGGGGAGCAGAATATATGGCAATGGAATGCCATATGACAATGAGAAGCCAGTAGCACTCATTAGAAAGTTGTTGGGAAGGTGATATTGGCCCTTTTTATCACAGGACTGATTCAAAGTTTTTTTGTAGCAATCTTCTGAATATTCTCAGCCATGACCCTGGCCTAGAAACCCCTGTGGTCCTATTTCTGCCACTTCATTGACCTGGACGCCAGCACCTTGTCTCTTTCCTAATGCCAGGCATGCAATGTGGTGGACAGAATTTATGCACGCTCCCAGCCTGTCATCTTTGGGGCAGAGACCCAGCACAAACAGGTCCTGCCCTATTAATCAGTCCTGCCATTCACCCTTCATGGAACTTCCATCCCAGATATGTCGCTGAGGAAATGCCCTCGGGAAATGTCCTCAAGTGAGAGAAGTTCGTAGGCTACTGCCTTCCAATCATCATATTTATGGAGCAATGCAATACCTAAGCCATACTGACTGTTATCTGCACTGACCTTTATAGGTTTCTTTCTGGATTATAAAAAGTAAGCACTGGTTCTTGTGATAACACACCTTTCAACTCTTGTCATGAGTTTTTCCTGTTTATGTAACCATGGTTCTAGCACTACTCATAAGAGCTGCCGATCTAGTATAAAGATCTGGAAAGCCACTTCCTGGGTACAATTACAATTCCATTTTATTTGCCATATGTAACCAGTACAAGTACTAGTACAATGGAATGCTTACTCCCCGTAGGGACACGTCAGCTACTTTTACAGCGCCGTGTTCAGAAAGTCAATTCTTTGGCATCCAGTGGCAGCGGGAGCACGATGTCCCTCAGCCGCTCCGTCCTCCTCGTCACCGCGGCCTCCCCCTCACTGTTGCCGTTTCGGCTCCACGTGTGGTGGCCTGCTTCTCCCGCTCACCCTCTGGCCACCATTCCCGGCTCCCCTCCTCCCAGTTGGGCTGCGAGTCGTCGTGGCTGCTGCTGCGTCCCGATGCACTGCAAGAAATTGCTTTAGTTCTTTTTTTGTAGTGGGTTTGCCAGTGTTAATTACGGCCAAAGTTTTTTTTTTATGTTGTTTCAATCCCTGATTTGTGACCCCCCTACCTGTGAAAATGAGTTAATTTACACTGAACATGCATTTATCATTCCTGAACTTCAAGTTGTTCTTCCTGCCCCTTTCGAGCCCTTGCCTGACACCGGTATCATGTTATTTCTGAGTAGATCACCAAACAATAAGGTAGTCCATAGTTATGTCAGTGCTCCCGATCTACTTAAACAACGATAGGCTTGGGAGGGCACTGGAGATACCTCATTGAACAATGAGGTAGTGATAGCTTTAAAGGGTAATGAAGATGTGTAAGTGCAAACTCGTGGCAGTAAAGCACAGTTGTTAAAACACACTGAATGCCTCTAATTTTCAAGACACTTTACCTTCAGCAAACCGTGAGATAATGGCCCAGATATTCGGGTCCCCACGGGTGAGTACGCACGGGGTACTCGTGCGTCGGCCCAACGAAAGTGCCGGTTTCGTGCATGCACTGCGCATGCGCGGGAAACCAGCACTTCCGTTCCCCTGAAAGAAGGGGTTCAGAGGTGGAACGCGTGCGCCGGAGAGGCAGCGCGTGCGCATTGAACTTACGTTTTTTTTGCAGGTTTCTCCGGGAGGGTAAGTCTCCAGCAGTTACACTTTTAAAAAGCAGTCGCAAGGCCTGCTTTTAACAAGGTAAGTGGTGAATTAATTAAAATTAAAACATTTTTTCCACAGGTTTATTATTTTTAAATACTTTAAAGAAAGGTACGTTTATTTTTAGCCACATTAGAAAATATAATTAATTTTTTCAAAAATTTAAATTATTGTTCAAAATAGTTATTTCATGTAATTTATAGTTGTTCTAAAAATGTGATGTTTAAAAAAAAAATTATTTGAAGTTTTAGTGATGTTTTGGGGCTTATAGTATTTATAGGTTTTGACAGCTCTTCCTGTCAAACTTATGAATGAAGCATTCCCTGCTACCATTGGCTCTCCATGGCCCACGTGATCCCAGGGGACGCATCGAACTAACTGCGCCCCTGGGATACGCAAGCACTGCACGCCAGCAGTTGGAGCAGGCCCAGGATCGGAATCCCACGGGGGCTCACAGCTCAACGGCCGGCGTGCTAGGTAAGTGCAGGTCGGGGGCTTGCACCCGCGGGAAGCCCCCGACCCGAATTTCTGGGCCAGGTTTTTTCTCATGAAAGCAATGCGTAGTTTTCACTCTGGTCTTGTTCAAATTACATGGATCAAGACACCGATGTATCTCTCCATTTTTTTACACAATCACTGGGAAACTAACCTATTTAGTGGGATCATCAGCTTTTCTAATCATGTCAAATGATTACTTGCGCTTCACTTCTGTTTTGAGTTTATCTTTTCCGCATATGGGGGGAAAAGTTTGGTTGCTTTGCGCCTCCCGTTATTCAGCGGGAGGTTAGCGGTGGCGGTAACTGTTAGCACCCCACGGTGCTGCGCTGCCGGCGATGACGTCATCACTGTGCGCAGCGCCCCACTCACGCCCCGGCCACGATCTTCGGTAGCGCCCCCTGACTTACCGCCCGATGCTATGTCCGATGGGGTCAGGGGGGGCCTACCTGCGGCCGGGGCGGTGCTAATTAAAGGCGAGATGTTGGGCGGCCATTTTTGGTGCTGGCCGCCTGCCAGCACCTGCCCCCATTGCCGTCCCCGGCCTCCTGAGCAGCCCCCCACTGCCCCCCGCAGAGTGCCGGCTGCGCTCCGTGAGCCCGGCACTTCTCTTGAGTGCCGGGCTCTTTTGCCAGCACTCTGATGCCTGGTGGCCCAGCTGGGCCCTGGGTCTTGTTGCGCAAAGCCTCTCCCCTTTAAAAGGGGAGGTAGGCCTGCAGTACCGCAGCAATATTCCCTTGCAGCGCCCCAAGAAGGAGGTAGGGTGCTTCCAGCAGTGCCCCGCTTCCCTCTTGGGGCACTACCGATGAATTTCGGCCGCGGGGGCGCTAATTTTTTTTGGGTGTCAGAAGTAGTGCCCTGATGAAGTTAGCGCCCCAACGGGGGCACGACTCAATTTTCCCCCCAATACTTCAATAAGATCACCTCTCATTCTTCTAAACTCCAATGAGTATAGGCCCAACCTGCTCAACCTTTCCTCATAAGACAGCCCCTTCATCCCAGGGATCAACCTAGTGAACCTTCTCTGAACTGCCTCCAATGCAAGTATATCCTTCCTTAAATAAGGAGACCAAAACTGTACGTAGTACTCTAAGTGTGGTCTCACCAACGCCCTGTACAGTTGTAACAAGACTTCCCTACTTTTATACCCCTTGCAATATAGGCCAACATTCCATTTGACTTCTTAATTACTAATGCATGCTAACTTTTTGGGTTTCATGTATGAGGACACACAGATCCCTCTGTACTGCAGTATTCTGTAGTCTCTACATTTAAATAATGGCCCAGAAATTCGGGACCCAACGCGTGAGTACACACTGGGTACTCACGCGTAGGCCCAACGAAAGTGCCGGTTGCGTGCAAGCACTGCGAATACGCGGGAAACCGGCACTAGATTGGGAGAAGGGGAAGTGCAAAGAGACCTGGGTGTTATTGTGCACCAGTCGCTGAAGGTAAGCATGCAGGTGCAGCAGACGGTTAAGAAGGCAAATGGTATGTTGGCCTTCGTAGCAAGAGGGTTCGAGTACAAGAACAAGGATGTCTTGCTGCAGTTGTACAGGGCCTTGGTGAGACCACATCTTGAGTATTGTGTGCAGTTTTGGTCACCTTACCTGAGGAAGGACGTTCTTGCCATGGAGGGAGTGCAGCGAAGATTCACCAGGCTGATACCTGGGATGGCAGGAATGACGTACGAGGAGAGATTGTGTCAATTGCGCTTATACTCACTGGAGTTTAGAAGATTGAGAGGGGATCTCATCGAAACCTATAAAATTCTGTCAGGTCTGGACAGACTAGATGCAGAAAGGATGTTTCTGATGGCCGGGGAGTCCAGAACCAGGGGTCATAGTCTAAGGATAAGGGGTAAGCCATTTAGGACAGAAATGAGGCGGAATTTCTTCACCCAGAGAGTGGTGAACCTGTGGAATTCTCTGCCACAGAGGGCGGTGGAGGCCAGTTCATTAAATATATTCAAGAAAGAGTTGGATATGTTTCTTGAGGCTAAAGGGATCAAGGGATATGGGGAGAAGGCAGGGACAGGGTACTGAATTTGGATGATCAGCCATGATCTCATTGAATGGTGGAGCAGGCTCGAGGGGCCGAATGGCCTACTCCTGCTCCTGCGCAAGGCCTGCTTTTAACAAGGTAAGTGGTGAATTAATTAAAATTAAAACATTTTTTCCACAGGTTTATTATTTTTAAATACTTTAAAGAATGGTAAGTTTATTTTTAGCCCCATTAGAAAATGTAATTAATTTTTTCAAAAACTTAAATTATTGTTTAAAATAGTTATTTCATGTAATTTAGTTATTTTAAAAATGTGATGTTTATTTTTAAAATTTATTTGAAGTTTTAGTGATGTTTTGGGGCTGATAGTATTTATAGGTTTGACAGCTCTTCCTGTCAAACTTATGAATGAAGCATTCCCTGCTACCATTGGCTCTCCATGGCCCACGTGATCCCAGGGGATGCTTCGAACTAACTGCGGCCCTGGGATACGCAAGCACTGTGCGCCGGCAGTTGGAGGAGGCCCAGGATCGGAATCCCACATGGGCCCACAGCTCAACGGCTGGCGCGCTAGGTAAGTGCAGGTCGGGGGCCTGCACCCGCGGGAAGTCCCCGACCCGAATTTCTGGGCCAATGTTTTGCTTTTCTATTCTTCCTACCAAAGTGGATAACCTCACGTTTTCCCACATTATACTCCATCTGCCAAATTTTTTCCCATTCACTTAACCGATCTATATCCCTTTGCCGACTCTTTTTGTGTCCTCCTCACTGCTTGCTTTCCCACCTATCTTTGTATCGTCAGCAAATTTGGCAACAGTACACTCGGTCCCTTCATCCAAGTCATTAATACAGATTGTAAATATGTTTCAGCAACTGCAGTGTTTAACATTCCTCAAATCCTTGTATAGGTGAAACATCGGCGGAGATATAGTAAACAGTGTGTTATGTTCCCGTGTTTTGTATTTCACTGTCATTATATTTTGGCCCATCACTGATAGGTCACTATGAGAATATGCTTTCAGTTCAAATGATGTAGGCCTCAGGTTTATTTATTTTGTAAGCTTACATGGCTCTTATAGCCAATGACGATAACACTGGATCCTGTATCTATCTTCAGAAGTTTGACACTTCCATTAAGACTGTTTTCTTGACATGATTTTTGTGCTACCAGCAGCATTCAAGACATCCACAAAAAAATTGTATTTCATAATCGCCACTGGGTGAGTCAGTCATCAAGGATTACACCTTTGATACTTAGCGATTTGCACACACTGGCAAAATGATTTGTCTTCCCACATTATTTATCTTCCCACCATTTTGTGCAGCAAACAATTCAGCATTTATTCTGCATCTCCGACTCTTCCCTTCTGTTCCCTTCCTTGACTTCTCTGTCTCCATTTCTGACAATAGGCTATCGACAAACATCCACTGGGCTGGATTTTATAAATGGAGGTGAGTTGGAGGCAGGACAGCTGCTTGTCGTGTCAATGTCCCGCCTCCATCCTCGCCTGACGAACCAGAGGGATTTTCCCCTGATTGACCTTGTTAAGCCTGCCCTGCAGGCTCAGCAGGAGAATTAGGGAGGAGATTACTGACAGATCACGTCAACGTCAGACGTGCTATCTGTCAAGACTTCTTGAAAGAAGAAATGCCAGTGTTTGACAGCTCTGTGAAGCTGTCAAACACTGACATTCTCTTTAGTTTGATGAGACCTTGTGTTCAGGATTCATCAAACCTTTCAAATTTGTAAATTTCACATGGCTGTTGGAATAGAGGTTCCAACAACCATTCTGTGAATTTGACAAGCAGGATGCCGGCTCTCCCGCTCCACCGCGGCTAAAGGCTGTAGGAAGAAAACAAGGTAAGTGTACACCAGTCGGGAGCAGTGTGAGACCGGTATAAAAACCGGAGAGAGGCGAGGCCCGAGACCAGTCGGGACCAGCGGGAGCAGCGAGGAGGAGCTCGGCAGGAAACCCGGCGACCAGCGAGGCCCGAGACCAGTCGGGAGAGAGCAGCAGCGGAGAGGCAGCAGTCGGCGAGACTCGGGGCCATTTAAAAAACAGCTGAGGCGGAAGTCCAGCTCTTGAGCTTTTTTTCAGAAGCGGACCTGGTGGGAAGCACCCAGGTGAAAGGTATTTAAGGAGGGTGGTGGCTTAAACCCGAGTTCCTACAGAGTAGGAACCCCCACCGCCCCCCTCCTCTAACCTAGTAGTCTTTTAGCAGCTGTCTAAAAACAGAGGTCACAAATTTTTTGGTCTCAGTTTCTTTTCAGCAGGGCAGGAACCGGGAGGAGCGGGAAGTCGGCGTAGGACCAAGGGGACACAAGACCGGGAAGTCAGCGAAAGACCAGGGAGGTAAGACTAACTGGTAAGTACTTTCCTCAAACCTTCCTAGGAAGTAAAACCAAAACTAGTGGGATTTGGTTAGTTTAAAAAGGAATAAGAGGAGTACAGTATACATTGGTCTAAGTAAGCTTCGGGAAAACAAAAGTCGATAAATAAACTAAAACTAGAAAATTAAAAGTAATATAAGGGTTAAGTCATGGCAGTAGAGCTCGGACCTGTGTCATGCTCCTCCTGTAACATGTGGGAAATCAGGGACGCTTCCTGTGTCCCTGACGACTATGTGTGCAGGAAGTGTGTCCAGCTGCAGCTCATGTGGGACCGCATGACGGCCCTTGAGCTGCAGATGGACTCACTTTGGAGCATCCACGATTCTGAGAGGGGTGTGGATAGCACATTTAGTGAGTTGGTCACACCGCAGGTTAAGGCCAGCGTAGACAGTACATGGGTGACCAAAAGGCAGAGCAAGGGCAGGAAGGTAGTGCAGAAATCCCCTGGGGTTGTCTCCCTTAGCAACAGGTTCACCGCCTTAGGTACTGTTGTCGGGGGGGGGTGACACATCGGGGGAAGGCACCAGCAGCCAGGCTCATGGCACCATGACTGGCTCTGTTGCAAAGAAGGGAGGGAAAAAGAGTGGCAGGGCTATAGTAATAGGGGATTCGATTGTAAGGGGAATAGATAGGGGTTTCTGTGGTCGCGACCGAGACTCCAGGATGGTATGTTGCCTCCCTGGTGCAAGGGTCAAGGATGTCTCGGCGCGGGTGCAGAACATTCTGGAGGGGGAGGGGGAACAGCCAGTTGTCGTGATACATGTTGGTACCAACGACGTAGCTAAAAAAAGGGAAGAGGTCCTACAAGTAGAATTTCGGGAGTTAGGAGCCAAGCTAAAAAGTAGGACCTCGAAGGTAGTAATCTCTGGATTACTACCAGTGCCACGTGCTAGTAAGAGTACAGAGAACAGGATAGTTAGGCTAAATACGTGGCTTGAGCAGTGGTGTAAGAGGGAGGGTTTTAAATTTTTGAGGCATTGGAACCAGTTTTGTGGTAGGTGTGACCTATACAAAAGGGACGGTCTACACCTGTGCAGAGATGGAACTGATGTTCTCGGGGTAATTTTTGATAAAGCAGTTCGGGAGCATTTAAACTAGTATGGCAGGGGGCTAGAAACCTATGTAGTGAAATAGAGGAAAGTGAAAGGCAGACAGAAATAAATGATAAAAGGGTGAGGAACAAAAAACAAAGGGCCAAACTAATTCATAAAAAATGTGAGCATAAAAAAAGCCTGAGGGTTTTATACCTTAATGCGAGAAGCATCAGGAACAAGGTAGATGAATTAGCTGTGGAAATAGAGGTTAATAATTATGACCTAATTGGGATTACGGAAACATGGTTGCAGGGTGAGCAGGGCTGGGAGCTTAACATACAGGGGTATTCAGTATTTAGGAAGGATCGACAAAAAAGAAAGGGAGGAGGGGTAGCATTGCTAGTAAAAGAGGGGATAAATGCAATTGAAAGGAAGGATATTAACTCAGTTAATACAGAATCTATATGGGTGGAGCTAAGAAATAGCGAGGGGCGAAAAACATTAATAGGAGTGGTATATAGGCCTCCAAATAGTAAAATAGAGGTTAGGGAGGGCATCATGAGGGAAATTAGAGAAGCGTGCAATAAGAGCACAGCTGTCATCATAGGTGACTTTAACTTACATATAGATTGGACTAGCCTAATCAGTAAAAATAATGAGGAGGAGGAATTCCTTGAGTGTTTGAGGGATGGTTATCTGGATCAATATGTCGAGGAACCAACTCGGGAACAGGCTATATTGGACTGGGTACTGTGCAATGAGAAGGGACTAATCAGTAATCTTGTTGTACGGGGACCCTTGGGTCAGAGCGATCATAACATGATCGATTTCTCACTCGAAATGGAGAGCGAAGAAATTGACTCAGAGACTAAGGTCCTGAATTTAAACAAGGGGAATTATGATGCCATGAGACGGGAACTGAGTAGGTCTGATTGGACAACGTTCCTGGGAGGACTGGAGGTAGATAAACAATGGCAAACATTTAAAGATAGAATGACAAAATTGCAAAAATTGTTTATACCAATCTGGCATAAAAGGAAATCTAAAAAGGTGACTCAACCGTGGATAACAGGGGAAATTAGAGACAGCATAAAATCCAAAGATAGGGCGTATAAAATAGCCAAAAAAAGCGCCAGAGCGGAAGATTGGGAACAGTTTAAGATAGAGCAAAGGAGGGCAAAGGGCATAATCAAGAGGGGCAAAATAGCTTACGAAAACAAGCTGGCGGAAAATATAAAAACTAACTCCAAAAGCTTTTATAAGTATATCAAAAGGAAAAGACTGGTGAAAACCAAAGTTGGTCCATTGCAGTCAGATACGGGGGAATATATAATGGGAAATAAGGAAATGGCAGATCAACTAAATGCATACTTTGGGTCAGTCTTTACGAAGGAAGACACAAAAAACCTCCCTGGGATATCGGGAAAAATAGGGACATTGGCAAAGGAGGAACTGACGCAAATCAATATCTCTAAGGATATGGTGTTAAGGAAGCTAAAGGGATTGAAGGTGGACAAATCCCCAGGGCCTGATAACATGCATCCTAGGGTACTGAAGGAGGTGGCCCTAGAGATAGCGGATGCACTAAGGATGATTTTTCAGAATTCATTAGACTCGGGAACAGTGCCGATGGATTGGAGGGTAGCTAACGTTACCCCACTATTCAAAAAGGGGGGTAGGGAAAAAGCAGGTAATTACAGACCTGTAAGCCTTACATCAGTTGTGGGCAAAATGCTGGAGTCCATCATTAAGGATGAAATAGCGGAGCACTTAGCAAATGGGGACAGGATAGGACAGAGTCAACATGGATTTACAAAGGGTAAATCGTGCTTGACTAATCTATTGGAATTTTTTGAGGGAGTAACTGGTAGAATAGATGGGGGAGAGCCAGTAGATGTGGTGTACCTGGACTTCCAAAAGGCCTTCGATAAGGTCCCACATAAAAGATTAGCATGGAAAATTGAGGCTCATGGGATAAAGGGGAAAGTTTTGGCGTGGATAGGGAACTGGCTGTCAGATAGAAAACAGAGAGTTGGAATAAACGGCTCATTTTCTGAATGGCAGGCAGTAACAAGTGGGGTACCACAGGGATCTGTCCTGGGCCCCCAGCTGTTCACAATTTACATTAATGACCTGGATCAGGGAGTCGGATGCAGCATTTCCAAATTTGCAGACGACACTAAACTAGGAGGGGGGGTGGGCTCAGAGGAAGAGACCAGGAAGCTCCAGAGCGATTTGGACAGACTGGGCGATTGGGCGGATAAATGGCAGATGCACTATAATGTGGACAAGTGCGAAGTTATCCACCTTGGGTGCAGGAACGGGAGGGCAAATTATTATTTAAATGGCAATAGATTGGGAGAGGGGGAAGTACAGAGAGACCTGGGTGTTCTTGTACACCAGTCACTGAAGGCGAGCATGCAGGTGCAACAGGCGGTCAAGAAGGCAAACGGTATGCTGGCCTTCATAGCAAAAGGGTTAGAATACAGGAACAGGGATACCTTGCTGCAGCTGTACAGGGCACTGGTGAGACCACACCTCGAGTACTGTGTACAGTTTTGGTCGCCTCATCTGAGGAAGGATGTTCTTGCCATGGAGGGGGTGCAGCGGCGATTCACCAGGCTGATACCAGGAATGGCGGGAATGACCTATGAGGAGAGACTATGTAGTTTAGGGATGTACACACTGGAGTTTAGAAGATTGAGAGGGGACCTCATAGAAGTGTATAAAATTCTGACAGGTCTAGACAGACTGGATGCAGAAGGAATGTTTCCCTTGGCGGGTGAGAACAGAACTAGAGGACATAATTTAAGGATAAGGGCTAAACCATTTAGGACAGAGATGAGGGGGAATTTCTTCACTCAGAGAGTGGTGAACCTGTGGAACTCATTGCCACAGAGGGCAGTGTACGCCAGCTCATTAAATATATTTAAGAGGGAATTAGATATATTTCTACGGGCAAAAGGGGTTAAGGGTTACGGAGAGAAGGCGGGGACGGGATACTGAATTAAAGGATCAGCCATGATCTCATCGAATGGCGGAGCAGGCACGAAGGGCCGAATGGCCTACTCCTGCTCCTATCTTCTATGTATCTATGTATCACTCACCTTGCATACTTACCACTCCACACTTACACCCATCACTCACCTCTACATCTTACTTCCAGGAGCCTCCGACTGCCACAGACCCCCCTCCATATCTCCTCCAACCCGACGGGTTTCACTGAGGTCAAGAAGCCTTCACCTGTGAAGGTAAAATGACACTCATCCTTTTTCCTGCCTGTTAACTACCTGTTAACAGGCAGTTAAAAGGATTAAATGCCTTTCCCGCCTCCAGGAGACAGGACCCAAAGCTGCACGTCTTTCCGCCTCCTGGCAAAATGGCACAGAGGCGGGATGGGGGCGGGTTTTCCATCCATCCCCCACTTTCTCCGAGTTTACCAGCTGTCCTGCCTCCATGCCCGCCTCCTCGGGGCTGAGAAAATCCAGCCCACTGACTCCCACAGTTCCATTGACTCGGGAACAGTACCCGTGGATTGGAGGGTAGCTAATGTTACCCCAATATTTAAAAAGGGGGGTAGAGAGAAAGCAGGGAATTATAGACCAGTAAGCCTTACATCGGTTGTGGGCAAAATGCTAGAGTCCATTATTAAGGATAAAATAGCGGAGCACTTGACAAATGGGGAAAGGATCGGACAGAGTCAACATGGATTTACAAAGGGTAAATCGTGTTTGACTAATCTGCTGGAATTTTTTGAGGAAGTAACTGGTAAAATAGATGGGGGAGAGCCAGTGGATGTGGTGTACCTTGACTTCCAGAAAGCCTTCGATAAGGTTCCACACAAAAGATTATCATGCAAAATTAAGGCTCATGGGATTGGGGGCAAAGTATTAACGTGGATAGAGAACTGGCTGGCGGATAGAAAACAGAGAGTTGGAATAAACGGCTCGTTTTCGGAGTGGCAGGCAGTGACCAGCGGGGTGCCGCAAGGATCTGTCCTGGGACCCCAGCTGTTCACAATATATATAAATGATCTGGATCAGGGAATTGGATGCAATATTTCCAAATTCGCTGACGACACTAAACTAGGAGGAGGGGTGGGCTCTGATGAGGATGTCAGGAGGCTACAGTGCGATTTGGACAGGTTGGGGGAATGGGCGGATACGTGGCAGATGCACTATAATGTGGATAAATGCGAGGTTATCCACTTTGGGGGTAAAAACAGGAGGGTAGATTATTATCTAAATGGCAATAGATTGGGAGATGGGGAAGTGCAGAGGGACCTGGGTGTTCTTGTGCACCAGTCACTGAAGGAGAGCATGCAGGTGCAACAGGCGATTAAGAAGGCAAATGGTATGTTGGCCTTCATATCAAGGGGGTTCGAGTATAGGAATAGGGATACCTTACTACAGCTGTACAAGGTGCTGGTGAGACCGCATCTGGAGTATTGTGTACAGTTTTGGTCGCCCCATCTGCGGAAGGATGTTCTTGCCATGGAAAGAGTGCAGCGGCGATTCACCAGGCTGATACCTGGAATGGCGGGAATGACCTACGAGGAGAGATTGAATAGTTTGGGCTTGTACTCACTGGAGTTTAGAAGATTGAGAGGGGATCTCATCGAAACATATAAAATTATGGCAGGCCTGGACAGGCTGAATTCAGAGAGAATGTTTCCAATGGCAGGGGAGCACAGAACCAGGGGCCACAGTCTAAAAATAGCGGGCAAATCATTTAAAACAGAGATGAGGAAGAATTTCTTCACTCAAAGAGTGGTGAGCCTGTGGAATTCCCTGCCACAGAGGGCTGTGAAGGCTAATTCAATAAATATTTTCAAGAGAGAATTGGATATATTTCTGAAGGCTAAGGGGATTAAGGGTTACGGAGAAAAGGCGGGGACGGGGTACTGAACTGGTAAGATCAGCTATGATCTCAGACGAAGATCAGCCATGATCTCATTGAATGGCGGAGCAGGCTCGAAGGGCCGAATGGCCTACTCCTGTTCCTATCTCTATGTTTCTATGTTTTTACCTGGACTACACTTCCTCCCACCCTGCTTCCTGTAAGGACTCTATTCCATCCTCCCAGTTTCTCCGTCTCCGCCGCATCTGTTCTGACGATGCCACCTTCCACGCCAGTGCTTCCGACATGTCTTCCTTTTTCCTCAACCGAGGATTCCCCCCTACGTGTCCGTTCCATTTTCCGCACTTCTGCTCTCACCCCTTCCCCTCCCTCCCAGAACCACGATAGGGTTCCCCTTGTCCTCACCTTTCACCCACCAGCCTCCACATTCAACGGATCATCCTCCACCATTTCCGCCACCTCCAACGTGATCCCACCACCAAACGCATCTTCCCCTCACCTCCCCTTTCAGCATTCCAAAGGGACCGCTCCCTCCACAACACCCTGGTCCACTCCTCAATCACCCCCAACACCCCTTCCCCTTCGCCCGGCACCTTCCCGTGCAAGCGCAGGAGATGCAACACCTGCCCTTTTACCTCCTCCCTTCCCACTGTCCAGGGCCCCAAACACCCCTTCCAGGTGAAACAGCGATTTACTTGTACTTCTTGCAATTTAGTATACTGTATTCGCTGCTTATGATGCGGTCTCCTCTACATTGGGGAGACCAAACACGGATTGGGTGACTGTTTGCGGAACACCTCCGTTCAGTCCGTAAGGGTGACCCCGAGCTTCCGGTCGCCTGTCACTTTAATTCTCCGCTCCACTCCCACTCTGACCTCTCTGTCCTCGGCCTCTTACACTGTTCCACTGAAGCTCAACGTAAGCTCGAGGAACAGCACCTCATCTTTCGATTAGGCACTTTACAGCCTTTTGGACTCAACATTGAGTTCAACAATTTCAGACTATAACCCCTGCCCCCATTTTTCAGGCAGCTGTTGATGATTCTGCCATCCCCATTTGCAACATTTAATCTCGCCTGCCTCCTCCCCTAGCACAGACTATTCCTTCAATTACTTCCTCCCCTCCCCCCTTTCCCTGTCTCTGCACCTGCTTAATATCTGTTCCATCTCTAACCTTTTCCAGTTCTGATGAAGGGTCCCAGACCTGAAATGTTAACTCTGTTTCTCTCTCCACGGATGCTGCCTGGCCTGCTGAGTGCTTCCAGCATTTTCTGTTGTTATTTCAGATTTCCAGCATCCACAGTATTTTGCTATTGATTTATTAGAGGGTCTACTTTCAAACAGGTTGAAAAGGGGTTGAAATTCTGCGGGTTTCCCCCAATTGTCGACCGTAAGTTCACCGTAGAAGCGGTGTGAACGTCATTACAACCTTAGAGTTGTTAGACCGGTGCTGTATGGATAACGTGGATAAATGCGAGGTTATCCACTTCGGTGGCAAAAACAGGAAGATAAATTATTATCTGAATGGCAATAGATTGGGAAAAGGGGAAGTGCAACGAGACCTGGGTGTCCTTGTGCACCAGTCGCTGAAGGTAAGCATGCAGGTGCAGCAGGCGGTTAAGAAGGCAAATGGTATGTTGGCCTTTATAGCGAGAGGATTCGAGTACAGGAACAAGGATATCTTGCTGCAGTTGTACAGGGCCTTGGTGAGACCACACCTTGAGTATTGTGTGCAGTTTTGGTCACCTTATCTGAGGAAGGGTGCTCTTGCCATGGCGAGAGTGCAGTGAAGATTCACCAGAGTGATACCTGGGATGGCAGGAATGACGTATGAGGAGAGATTGGGTCGATTGGGCTTATACTCGCTGGAGTTTAGAAGAATGAGAGGGGATCTCATTGAAACTTATAAAATTCTAACAGGACTAGACAGACTAGATGCAGGAAGGATGTTCCCGATGGCGGGGGAGTCCAGAACCAGGGGTCACAGTCTAAGGATTAGGCCATTTAGGACAGAGATGAGGAGGAATTTCTTCACCCAGAGAGTGGTGAACCTGTGGAATTCTCTACCACAGAAGGCAGTTGAGGCCAATTCATTAAATATATTCAAGAAAGAGTTAGATATATTTCTTAAGGCTAAAGGGATCAAGGGATATGGGGAGATAGCAGGGACAGGGTACTGAGTTTGGATGATCAGCCATGATCTCATTGAATGACGGAGCAGGCTCGAGGGGCCGAATGGCCTACTCCTGCTCCTATCGTCTATGTTTCTATGTTTACCACTACAATACCATACCCATGGTGGTCACGCTATAAGCTACGGGGCTGAACTTCCTCGGGTGTGGGACAGGACATGTTAGGCTGATTGGCTGCCCGGGGGGCGGGGGGTGGGGATGTGCAGGAATATGGGGCGGCCCTGGATCTGCTGTGTTCCACCCCAGTAATGCTGCATTTGATGCTCTGAGATGGGGGAATAGGCAAGTCTATCAGCTGCCCCTGGTTAGTGGAACAGAAATGCTGTTTAATACGTAAGATGTGTTTCGCTTTGCCCTGTATTTTTGTCCACGTTAAAAACAAGTCTGCCTTTATAATAGTGGTTAGTATTTCTGTGCTTGTGGCTCTCTGACTAAAGGTGTCTAACCCAGCATTTTAATCTGTCTTTTTTCAGATGCTCATAGATGCACTGTGTTTTTCCTGCATTTTCTATTTTATTTAAAGTTTTCTTTAACCAATGATTTGATTTTAAATCCTTTTGAAAGAAAGACTTACATTTATATAGTGCTTTCCATGATATCAGGATGCTCCAAAGCACTTCACAGCCAATTAAGTTTGCTTTAATTACGGGTGAAAAGACCATTTTATATACGTGTCTAGTCAATCTAAATGGCGTAGAGGAGCAAAGGGACCTAGGGATACACATTCGCACATCATTAAAAGTAGCAACACAGGTTAACAAGGTCATTAAATATGCAAACTGGTGTTCATTTCTAGAGGAATAGAATTGAAAAGCAGGTAAGCTATGTTTAACTTGTATAGAATCTTGGTTAGACCACGCTTAGAGTTCTGTGTACAGTTCTGGTCTCCATATTACAAAAAGGATAAAGTGACAATGGAGAAGGTGTAAAAAAAGATTTATAAGGATGTTACTAGATCTAAGTGAATATAACTATCAGGAAAGGCTTCAGGTGAAGTGGGATTAGAGGCTGGGGAAATAATCATACCAGGACGTGCAGACACAATTCAGTCCTAATTTTAAAGCCATACATTCTGTCATTTTTCTATTACCATTGTAAAAAAAAATTAAAATTCATTTATGGGATGCGGGCGTCGCTGGCAAGGCCGGCATTTATTGCCCATTCCTAATTGACCTTGAGAAGGTGATGGTGAGCCACCTTCTTGAACCACTGCAGTCCATGTGGTGAAAGTACTCCCACAGTGCTGTTAGGGAGGGAGCTCCAGCATTTTGACCCAGCGACGATGAAGGATCGGTGATATACTTCTAAGTCAGGATGGTGTGTGACTTGGAGGGGAACTTGGAGGTGGTGGTGTTCCCATGCACCTGCTGCCCTTGTCCTTCTAGGTGGAAGAGGTCACGGGTTTGGGAGGTGCTGCCGAAGAAGCCTTGGCGAGTTGCTGCAGTGCATCTGTGTCCACATTTATAATGGGAACTGAGTCTGTCAACTTGTCATGCTGCAATTACACCCTCCCGCCATTGGTAGCGCTGCAGTGCTTCCACTGGCGGAAGGGTGCAAGCACAGCATGACAAGAGTACTCAGGGAGTTCCCATTATAAATGCGGGCATAACAATCTATAATGGAAAAAGATGACGGGAAGGGCACAGCAGAAGCAAGATTTTAATGTATTATCGTGAAGGTGAAATGGTGAAAATGAATCTGGACCCATTTCTGGAAAAGTTCAGTAATGACTGTAGTAGTTTGGAGAAATACCAATGGGCTCAGATGGAAACAATTAAAATAGTTTTACCTTAAATTATTTCCTTTCACTGAACTTTTTCCATTGTGTGGATCAAAAACATGCTCAGATTTAGCAACTGCATCAATCAAGGAAGCAGACAGGATGTTTTCCAGTGACCCGTCCTTCACAATTAAATTAGTTAAGGAACTCACAAACTTTTACTTCTTCCTGTACAACTCGGGTTCCCAGCCACCCCAGCAACAAGCAAAAGTGATAGCTAACCAACTTCCCAGTCCTCCAACTCTTGGAGGGAGAATTGCAAGTGCTGGACTTCTCTGACCTCTGCTATTGAAATCCAGAGGCCAATGAAAGAACTATCAGGAAAGGCTTCAGGTGAAGTGGGATTAGAGGCTGGGGAAATAATCATACCAGGACGTGCAGACACAATTCAGTCCTAATTTTAAAGCCATACATTCTGTCATTTTTCTATTTCCATTATAAACAATTTTTTTAATTCATTTGTGGGATGTGGGCGTCGCTGGCAATGCCCAGGAAAGCCTCTGAACCCAGTGGGGTCGCCACTGAATCCTGCAAAGCCCCGTCCTGAACAGAAGACAGGAATACATTACATTAAAAGTTCAGAAATCTAGATGAAGCACCAAGGCCATTAGTCCAGGACACCAGAAAAGTTGAAAAAAAAGTAGGAAAGGTGAAAAAAAAAGATCAGGCAGTGGTTATGTAGACAGCACCCCCAAACCCTTAAAATCCACCACCTGGAAGGACAAGGGCAGCAGCTGCAGGGGAACAGTTCCCCTCCAAGTCAGGCACCATCCCTAATTGGAAATCAGAATGTCACCCAAGCACAACGCAACGCCAGCCACGCTCTCAAGACCAACCGCAACATCGTCATCAAACCAGTAGACAAAGGAGGAGCCATCATCATACAGAACAGAACGGACTATTGCAAAGAAGCTTACCAACAACTGGACAATCAGGAGCACTACAGACAGTTACCCGCAGATCCGACCAAAGAACACACCCGCCAACTCAACAAACTGATCAAGACCTTCGATCCAGACCTTCAAAGCATCCTACGTGCTCTCATCCCACGTACTCCCCGCGTGGGAGACTTCTACTGCCTCCCAAAGATACACAAAGCCAACACACCCGGACGTCCTATCGTATCAGGCAACAGAACCCTGTGTGAGAACCTCTCTGGATACGTCGAGGGCATCCTGAAACCCATCGTACAGGGAACCCCCAGCTTCTGTCACGACACTACAGACTTCTTACAGAAACTCAGCACCCACGGACTAGTTGAACCAGGAACACTCCTCGCCATGATGGACGTCTCGGCACTCTACACCAGTATCCCCCACGATGACGGCATCGCTGCGACAGCCTCAGTACTCAACACCAACAACAGCCAATCTCCAGACGCCATCCTACAACTCATCTGCTTCATCCTTGACCACAATGTCTTCACCTTCGACAACCAGTTCTTTACCCAAACACACGGAACAGCCATGGGGACCAAATTCGCACCCCAATACGCCAACATCCACAAGTTCGAGCAGACTTCTTCGCTGCACAGGACCTCCAACCAATGCTATACACCAGATACATCGACAACATTTTCTTCTTATGGACCCACGGCGAAGAATCAGTGAAAAGACTACACGATAACATCAACAAGTTCCATCCCACCATCAAACTCACCATGGACTACTCCTCAGAATCGGTTTCATTCTTGGACACACGAATCTTCATCAAAGACGGACACCTCAGCACTTCACTCTACTGCAAGCCCACGGACAACCTCTCGATGCTGCACTTCTCCAGCTTCCCCCCTAACCACATTAAAGAAGCCACCCCCTATGGACAAGCCCTGCGAATACACAGAATCTGCTCAGACGATGGACACCTACAGACACTGAAAGACGCACTCGTAAGAACAGGATATGATGCTCGACTCGTCGATCGACAGTTCCGACGGGCCACAGCGAAAAATTGCATAGACCTCCTCAGAAGACAAACATGGAACACAACCAACAGAGTACCCTTCGTCGTCCAGTACTTCCCCGGAGCGGAGAAACTACGCCATGTTCTTCGCAACCTTCAACATGTCATCAATGATGACGAACACCTCACTAAGGCCATCCCCATGCCTCCACTACTCGCCTTCAAACGCCGCCTAACCTCAAACAGACCATCGTTCGCAGCAAATTACCCAGCTTTCAGGAGAACAGCAACCACGACACCACACAACCCTGCCACGGCAACCTCTGCAAGACATGCCAGATCATCAACACAGATACCATCATCACACGTGAGGACACCACCCACCAGGTACATGGTACATACTCATGTGACTCGGCCAACATTGTCTACCTCATACGTTGCAGGAAAGGATGCCCCGGAGCATGGTACATCGGCGAGACCATGCAGACACTGCGACAACGGATGAACGGACACCACACAACAATCGCCAGGCAGGAGTGTTCCCTCTCAGTCGGGGAACACTTCAGCAGTCAAGGACATTCAGCCTCCGATCTTCGGGTAAGCATTCTCCTAGGCGGCCTTTGAGACACACGACAACGCAAAATCGTCGAGCAGAAACTGATAGCCAAGTTCCGCACTCATGAGGATGGCCTCAACCGGGATCTTGGGTTCATGTCACGCTACATGTAACCCCACCTGACGTAGAGTCATCCAGACTCGAGTCGTCATTGACTTGTTCTCTCTACACAGATGCGGCCGGACCTGTCTGTTTTTTGTTTTTCATACAGACCCCAGCATCTGCAACATTTGACCCCTTGTGACCCCACCTCATTGTTCTTTGATGTAATGTTTTCCTGACTGACCTGTTTGGACACCATTCACACCTTTGATTGCTGTGATTATCTCTCTGCCGAGGTGTGATAAAGGGCAGTTAGAACGATTACCTGTAATAATCTGGCAGTATTCTCTGACTATATATGCTGTGTCTATATGCATCTCTTCACTTCACCTGACAAAGGAGCAGCGCTCCGAAAGCTTGTGATTTCAAATAAAGCTGTTGGACTATAACCTGGTGTTGTGTGACTTCTTACATTTGTCCACCCCAGTCCAACACTGGCATCTCCACATCATGGAAATACATCAGCGTTCCTTCATTGTCGTTTGGCCAAAAATCCTGGATCTCACTGCCTAACAGCATTGTGGGAGTGCCTTCATCACCTGGACTGCAGCAGTTCAAGAAGGAGGCTCCCCGTCACCTTCTCGAGGGATGCGCAATGAATGCTGGCCTTGCCAGCGATGCCCATGTCCTGAGAATCAATAAAAAATATCACTCAATCTCTTAACCAATCGATCAGGGACATGACCCACAGAAATCTGGAATGTCTGTTTTTCCCTGTTGGTGACCATCTTGATTCTTAATTTGTATATCTCTCCGTTTAATAGTAACAGACCTCTAAATCATTTATCTCCCGCAGGGAATTTGAATCTTGTACTAGCTATTTTAAATGGAAGATTTATTGTCAGTGCAGCTCCTTATCAGGTACAAAGATAAAACCAAAGGAAAATGGGCAAATGCGCATTAGTGCACTGTTGATTAAGCCATTTGGAAGAAGTGAGGCTGGTTTTCCTCTTTGTAGCATCAGGGAAATGCTTCCTTCCCAGGCACAGCAAAGAGGACAAATGGGAGAAGAAATCCTCAGGTGTTTTTACTTTTTTTTAAGTTTTATTTCCTTATGAGTCAGCTTCTGACTGGAGAAACTGATGTGCTATATCTTATTTCTCAGCTCAGCCCAAATCCTTCCTTCTGACAGCCTTTGTTAAATCTAATTGACACTGAACATGGGTTTTTCCTTTTCATTTCTTGATTTTGACTCCAGGGAGCAGAATCTCACCAGACTAACTCTGCTGAGCTTAAAGGCTCTGCAATTGCAATGAGGATGGAAGAAGGTCGGAACTTTTTTAGGGGGAACTAGAATTTTTAGTTGCCTCCAGACTCGCCCATATTGCACTCCATTGGGTTTTCCTCATTCTGCCACCAGAGAGATGCGCCTGCCCACAGTACAGCCAAGCAGATGAATCCCATCATGTGTGCCCTTGACTGCCCAAGCAAAGTATGTCATGGTTTAAGTGGTATTTCCATGCTGACCTTGAGGATGAAGGTGGAAGTGATTTCTTAATGGGGAACTGCAAGGCCTAAATCAATCAAAAAACCTCAGGGAGCTGCAACTTTTGTTTCCCTTGGGCAAGGTTTTTCAGGGCTTCCCATCAGTTCAGGGTGCATTTTGCACCATTAGAGTGCAGCTTCAGTAAGGAAATTTGGGGCATGTACTCAAAGGCTTCAGAATGGGATTGCTAATGGACATCACACTGGTTACACGCCACACGTTGGAGGCAGAGGAGGACGATGAGCGAGAGGCAGCCATGGACGCCAGGAGAATCAGGGGACAGGGTTACCTAATGTTGCTCTGGCTCATGACCCCCTCCCCCACCCACCCCCCATGATTTGAACCAGCAAAGAATCTCATGTCCAAACCAGAATCAGGATAAGGTAGGTTATTGGCATGCTGAAAGGATGGTTCTGATGCCTTAACAGGTCAGGAAGTTCTTTGCAGTATACTCCCAGCACAGTGTCCAGATAAGTTATAGCCTGCTGTGTGCTCCACAACTTTGATCTGAAAAAAGGCCTGCAAGTAGGCATCCCTGAAGAGGAATGAGAAGCGGAGACTGAAAACATTGAGGTCAGTGAGGCAACATCACAGTCAACAACAGCACAAGAGCTACAAAACCGTTTATTAAGGAAACCTTCAGCCATAAATGGTCCAGCTCTTGTCATTGTACCTGAGCCATCAAGGCTCGGCACTCTCCTATTCCTGCCACCTATTGTCAGTCCCTCCACTGACACTGACAAACACGACAGTCTGAAAAAAAGGGAATGCACCAATCATTATCACTATTATCATTTCCAGTTTATAGTGTGCTCATGAAATACGGAGAAAATAATATGATTCGATGCATCAGAATGGTTCTGGATCCATTTGGTGAAACACAAAATAAGAATCACCTCTGTGCTTTTCCCTTGTGGGTTTAGCTTTGTTCTCATACTCCTTCTGAGTGCCACCTCAGGGCCTGGCAACTGTGATGTGGATGGCTACCTCCACTCTACTATGAGCCTCTTTGGATAGAAGAGGTCCTCTTCTCAAGCTCACTGAGTCCTGAGATGGACCCGCAGCAGGCTCCATTTCAGTGCTTAGAGCCCCAGCAACCTAAAACACTAGTTAGGCCTCAGCTAGAGTACTGCGTGCAGTTCTGGTCACTACATTACAGGAAAGATGTGGTTGCACTAGGGAGGGTACAGAGGAGATTTACGAGGATGTTGCCAGGACTGGAGAATTTTAGCTATGAGGGAAGATTGGAGAGGCTGGGGTTGTTTTCTTTGGAATGGAGGAGGCTGAGGGAAGACTTAATTGAGGTGTATAAAATTATGAGGGGTCTAGATAGAGTGGATAGGAAGGACCTATTTCCCTTAGCAGAGGGGTCAACAACCAGGGGACACAGATTTAAAGTAATTGGTAGAAGAATTAGAGGGGAGTTGAGGAGAACTTTTTTCACCCAGAGGTCTGGAACTCACTGCCTGGAACTCACAGGCAGAAACATTCATTGCATTTAAAAATACTTGGATATACACTTGAAGCACTGTAGCCTACAAGGCTATGGACCAAGAGCTGGAAAGTGGGATTAGGCTGGATCGCTCTTTTTTGGCAGGTACAGACATAATGGGCTGAATGGCCTCCTTCTGTGCTGTAAATTTCTACGATTCCAGGAACCTGTGTCTGCATAATTACTCCCACCTGTGAAGACATCTACAGCAAGGGCATCTTTTGCTGGAAACTCCTTGTAGTCCCTGACAGAGAGATAATGACAGAGATAGAGAGAAAGACAGAGATATAGAGATAGCAATAGAGATATAGAGCCTGTATGCTCCAAGCCTTCTGAGATCCTGCTCGCCAGAAATTAACTTTTGTTCTGGCAGTCATCAATATTTACATTCAGACCCTCAAGGCCTGCAAATCATCACTAAATGTTTCCATGTGGGAAGCATTCAGTGTCCTGGTGGTCTCCTTGTAACAGGGGATGGATGCTGATGTTTATGCAGCTGCCCCAGGACTCCAGAATGCATCGCATCAATAAGAATCCCCCTCTGATGGTGGCACGAGGATTGGAATTGACTTCGGAAACAACCTCAGCTACGTACTGCACATCCTGAGCTGGCATCCAGAGCCTCCATATGAGTGTGATGGTCTGCAAGCATCTTTCTCTTTATTACAGGCTCCTGAGATCATCATCCGCATGCTCCAGAGACAAGGATTGACTATCCCTGGATCTCCATTCAGGAACAGCAGGATCCTCTTCCACTCCCACGTCTTCTGGCATTCTTGTGTTCTGTGACTCACCCAGTGACAATTCCTTATCTAAAATATGTCATTCGACCCGAGTGTGTGCCTCTGGGCTGTGCCAGTGAGGGGGTGGGGGCTTCCTGGGTTGCTCTCTGCTGTTGAGGATCCAGGGGAGCTGTGCCTGAGACCTCTTGCACTGCTTGAGCTAGTGCTCCTTCTGTGGAGATAGATAGAGTCACTTTACGGTTATTGCCCCTGTTCCCTTCAGCCCTCCTTCTGGGGTCTCTGTGCACTGAGAGCAAGGTATAAGATACACGTGTTGTTACCACCACAACACACCTATCTGCTGAGAATGGATCCACTGCAGCTACAGGCACTCAAAACTCTGTACCACTTCCTGAGCTGAATTGGTGTGCCTCCCTCCTCTGCCTTATCTCACTTTAGAGACACTCTAACTCACCGTCTGTAATAATAGTTGCTCTTCTCACCCGCCAACGTGCTTCTGTCATGTCAAGTTCAGGAAGTTCATTCACCTTTAAATGTCGGCTGCCTTTAAGTTATGTCACTCCACCTTCCTCTGCCCCGCCCCCAAGTTTTCTGGGCCTCAATGGGCTCGCCTGCCCTATTGGTGGATGGACTCCCGATCAAATCCCGCCCAGCGTTATTCAAATAAGATGACCCCAGAATGTTCCACAGGGTCAGTTTCCTTGGCAATGGGTGCACTTACGTCCTGCCCTGCTGCAGCGGTGAAGTGCAGGACCCAGACTCTTGGTGCCAAAATGTCCAAACGAACTTTTATTGAAACACACCAGTTTAGTCTAAATCTCCCAGCCCTGCTGTCTTGTGAATTTAACCCTTGAGCATTTCATTCTATAGCAGCGTTAACATATATTTGCACCAAAGTCCCCCATGGTGTCATCGAAAAAGAGCCTGAAGTGTGACACCGACATATTTCCATTATAACAAACACGAAAAAAAGCTCCTTCATTGAGTATATCATTTAAACAATATCTGAGTTGAACCACAGGTTATTCTCCTCAATAGCAATCCTGATACGAGCAAATTATGCTCAAGGTTAAGATTTCTCCAGGTACAGATTTTACCCAATGCATTTCAGTGAAGCTAAATTCCAAACCATCGTAAACTGCTCTTCTTCTGAAGATTTGTCTTTTGCATTCCAGGGCACAGTCCACAATAGCAGAGAAGTAAAGCCATCTGATTGAGATAGCTTACTATCTAATAGATTTTTCTGTCGTTTTTAGAAAGCTACAATGCTTTTCTTCATAGATTTTTTTCCATACGGAACATCCAGCTTAGAAGCACTTGATCCCTACTTATCAATTGTGGGATCAATCACTAATAGTAAAGAGGAAGGCAAACCCCTTATAAGAACAACAACAACAACTTGTATTTATATAGCACCTTTAACGTAGTAAAATGCCCCAAGGCGTTTCACAGGAGTGTTAAAAGACAAAAAATTTGACACCGAGCCACATAAGGAGAAATAAGGGCAGGTGACTAAAAGGATGGTCAAAGAGGTTGGTTTTAAGGAGCGACTTAAAGGCCACCAAAGGTTGAACGATTATAATCAGGGATGCTCAAGAGGGCAGAATTAGAGAAGCGCAGATATCTCGGGGGGTTGTGGGGTTGAAGGAGATTACAGAGATAGGGAGAAGCAAAGCCATGGAGGGATCTGAAAACAAGGATGAGAATTTTTGAAATCAAGACGTTGCTTAACCGGGAGCCAATGTAGGTCAGCGAGCACAGGGGTGATGGGTGAACGGGACTTGGTGCGAGTTAGCACACGGGCAACCAAGTTTTGGATGACCTCAAATTTACATAGGGTAGAATGTGGGAGGCCAGCCAGGAGTGCGTTTGAATAGTCAAGTCTAGAGGTAACAAAGGCGTGGATGAGGGTTTCAGCAGCGGATGAGCTGAGGCAAGGGCGGAGACGGGCGATGTTACGGAGGTGGAAATAGGCGATCTTTGCTATGCTGCGGATATGTGATCGGAATCTCATTTCAGGGTCAAATATAACACCAAGGTTGCCAACAGTGTGGCTCAGCCTCAGACAGATGTTAGGGAGAGGGATGGAGTCAGTGGCTAGGGAACGGAGTTTGTGGTGAACCCGAAGACAATGGCTTCGGTCTTCCCAGTATTTAATTGGAGAAAATTTCTACTCATCCAGTACTGGATATTGGACAAACAGTCTGACAATTTAGACACCGTGGAGCGGTCGAGAGAAGAGGTAGTGAGGTAGAGCTGGGTGTCATCAGCGTACATGTGAAAACTGACGCTGTGTTTTCGGATGATGTCGCCAAGGAGCAACATGTAGATGAGAAATAGGAGGGGGCGAAGGATAGATCCTTGGGGGACACCAGAGGTAATGATGCGGGAGCGGGAAGAGAAGCCGTTACAGGTGATTCTCTGGCTACGATTAGATAGATAAGAATGGAACCAGGCGAGTGCAGTCCCACCCAGCTGGATGACGCTGGAGAGGCATTGGAGAAGGATGGAGTGGTCAACCATGTCAAAGGCTGCAGACAAGTCAAGAAGGACAAGGAGGGATGGTTTATCTATGTCACAGTCATGAAGGATGATATTTGTGACTCTGACGAGAGCCGTTTCGGCATTGTGGCAAGGGCAGAAACCAGATTGGAGGGATTCAAACATGGAATTGCGGGAAAGATGGGCACGGTACTTCCGCGCTGGGTGCTAAATATCTGGCACTAATTTGGTTACCACTCCCAAATGGGACGTAACCGAATTTTGCGCCCATAGAATCTTACAGCACAGAAGGAGGCCATTCGGGTCATTGTGCCGGCAATTTGAAAGAGCTATCCAATTAGCTCTTTCCCCATAGCCCTGCAAATGTTTTCGCTTTAAAGTATATATCCAATTCCTTTTTGAAAGTTATTATTGAATCTGTTTCCATCACCCTTCCAAGCAATGCATTCCAGATCATAGCAACTCGCTGCGTAAAAAAATTCTCCTCATCTCCCCTCTGGTTCTTTAGCTAATTACTTTATATCTGTGTCCTCTGGTTACCGACCCTCCTGCTAGTGGAAATCGTTTCCCCCTTTTTTCGTTATCAACTCCCCATATAATTTTGAACACCTTAATTAAATCTCCCTTTAACCTTCTCTGCTGTAATGAGAACAATCCCATCTTCTCTAGTTTCTCCCCATAACTGAAGACCCTGATCTCTGGTACCATTCTAGTAAATAGATAGAGGATTCTAAAATTAGGGGGATAGATAGCGTCCTCTGCAGCCAAGAACGAGAATCCCGAAGGGTGTGTTGCCCACCCGGTGCCAGGGTAAGGGATATCTCAAGGCGGCTGGAGAGGAATTTGGAAAGGGAGGGGGTAAATCCAGTTGTCGTGGCCCATGTCGGAACAAACGACTTAGGTAGAAACAGGGAGGAGGTCCTGCTGAAGGAGTATCAGGAGTTAGGAGCGAAATTAAAAAGCAGGACCTCGAGGGTAATAATCTCTGGATTATTGCCCAAGCCACGTGCAAATTGGCATAGAAACAGTCAGATCAGGAGAATTAACACGTGGTTATAGGGCTGGTGTGGGAAAGAGGGGTTCCTTTTCATGGGACACTGGCATCAGTATTGGGACAGAAAGGCGCTGTACTGATGGGACAGGCTCCACCTGAACCGGGGTGGGGCCCGTGTCCTAGCAGAAAGGGTAAATAGGGAGGTGGCAAAGGCTTTAAACTAGTAAGACAGGGGGAGGGATCTACAAGAAATGAAACCAGACTAAATATAAACAAAACAGGAAAGGAAAGTATAGGAAAGAGTAAAGTAAGGGAGGACATTGATGGCCAGGGAATAAATAAAATTATAAAACAAGAGTTTAAAAAAGATTGTTAAAAATAAAGTGAGAGGAACTGCTATTAAAAATTAGTTTATCTGTCTGTACAGCAATGCACACAGAGTCCGTAATAAAACAGGGGAGCTGGAGGCAATCATGCGTTGTGAGGAAACAGACATAGTAGGGATTACTGAGACATGGCTACAGAAAAATCAGGACTGGAAATTAAACATTGCAGGGTATAACATATTTAGAAAAGATAGAGAGGTAAAAAGAGGAGGTGGAGTAGCTGTACTTATTAGGGATAACATGGCAGTAGAAAAAAGTAACGCAGCTATCAGCAAGACAGAAATAGAATCTATGTGGATAGAGATAAAAGATAATAAAGGATTAATCACGCTAATAGTAGTAGTCTACAGACCACCTAATCGTGGAAGGGAGCTGGAGGAAGAAATATGCAGACAAATTAGGGAAATGAGTAAAAAACATAGAATAATAATCATGGGGGCTTTCAACTACCCAGATATTGTACAGAAGAGGTAGGTAAAGGGGATAAGGGAATGGAGTTCCTACATTGTGTACAGGACTCCCTTCTAACCCAATATATAAAAATCCCAACAAGGGAGGATTCGCTATTGGATCTAGAATGAACCAGAGCAGATAAGAGAAGTAAAAGTAGGCAATAGTGACCGTAATATAAAAAAGCTTTAAGATAATAATTGAGAAGGATATAGGTATGACAAAGACCAGGGTAATAGATTGGAGAAAAGCTGATTTTGAGGGGCTGAGAACAGAACTTGGGAAAATAAAATGGACAACAATATTGGCAAACAATGACGTAGAATAACAATGGGAAACATTTAAAACAGTTTTCAACAGAGTCCAGGAAAAATATATTCTGCTAATAAACAAAAACAAGCTAAGCACTAATGAATAAAACCATAAGGGAAAAATTGACGGTAAGGAAAGAGGCATACATTAAGTACATGGACAGCAGGGGAGAGCATGATAAGGGAGAATATGAAGAGATTAGGAGAGAAGTCAAAAAAATTTAGGAAGGCAAAGAGGAACTATGGGGGAAAAATTCAGTTGTTTGCGCCTCCCGTTAGCACCTTAAGAGGGCGCTAATGGGGCACAAAGCAACTAGCGCCCAGGCGCGGCGATGTTTGTGCCGCTCGCGAAGTTAACTAGACATTTTGTGGCGGCGCTAAACACTACCGCCACGATCTCCTGCGCCGGCAGATTGTGACGTCAGTCGAGTGCGCAACGCCCCGTTAGCGCCCTGGACTGGATATTGAGTGGCGGCCCCTGCCTTACCGCCTGCCGCTAGCAACGACAGGTTGAGGGGGGCGTTATGCTGTCAGAAAGGGTCTGGGGGAGCGCTATTTAAAGGCGACCGCTTCCTGTCTTTTTTTGTCGGTGACATTTTTGCACCATGCATTCTGAGAGGGAGAGAGACTTCTGGAGAGATTCAACGCTGTGTGAAGGGGTTTTGAGTACTGAGCAGCACTTTGCAGGTTTATTTTGATTTGCCCTTCCTTGCTTCGCCAGTGCTCTGTGATAGTGCCTCGCTCCTCGGCCTTTGCGCCTTAAGACAGGTGTGAAGCGCCTGATTTAGCGCTCCACTCACCTCCAGGGGCGATAAAAGCCAAGTTTACTGTCGGAGGCGATAATTAGCGCCAGGCGCTAAACTATGCGCACGGCCCATAATGGCGTCCCAACTGGGGCGATACCGAATTTTTCCCCCATATATGAGAGTAAATTATCAAGGAACATAAAACAAAATAGTAAAATATTTTACAGTCACATAAATAAAAAAAGGAAGGTCGGGATGGGAATAGGGCCACTAAGGGGTGGAGAGGATAATACCACAGGCAGTGATAGAGAGATGGCAGAGATATTAAATAATTACTTTGCTTCAGTATTTACCAGGGAGATAGAATAGTTGGAGATGACATCGGATGATGAGATTAGTAATGAGTTAACTGCATTTAAAATAAAATGAGAAGATATAGTAAATAAACTAATGAAACTCAAAGAGGATGAAACCCGTGGTCTGGACTGATTATGTCCGCGCATTTTAAAAGAATCTAGGGAAGAAATAGCAGAGGCATTACTACACATATTTAATAATTCATTAGAAAAAGGTGTTGTGCCAGAGGACTGGTGGATAGCTAACTTAATAATACCTATATTTAAGAAGGAAGATAGAACATGTCCAGGGAACTATAGACCAGTCAGCTTAACTCGGTGGTAGGAAAAATAATGGAATCCCTACTAAAGGAGAAAATAGAAGAACATCTAGAAATGAAAAATATTGGCCCAGAAATTCAGGTCGGGGGCTTCCCGCGGGTGCAAGCCCCTGACCTGCACTTATCTTGCGCACCGGCCATTGAGCTGTGGGCCCCCATGGAATTGCGATCCTGGGCCTGCTCCAGCTGCCAGCGCGCAGTGCTTGCGTATCCCAGGGGCGCAGTTAGTTCGATGCATCCCCTGGGATCACGTGGGCCATGGAGAGCCAATCGGAGCAGGGAATGCTCCATTCATAAGTTTGACAGGAAGTGCTGTCAAAACTTAGAAATACTACGGGCCCCAAAACATCACTAAATCTTCAAATAATTTTTTTTTTAAATCACATTTTTAAAATAAACTATAAATTACATGAAATAACTATTTTAAACAATAATTTAAATTTTTGAAAAAAATAATTTTATTTTCTAACCGGGCTAAAAATAAACTTACCTTTCTTTAAAGTATTTAAAAATAATAAACCTGTGGAAAAAATGTTTTAATTTTAATTAATTCACCACTTACCTTGTAAAAAGCAGGCCTTACGCCTGCTTTTTAAATGTGTAACTTCTGCAGGCTTACCCTCCCGGGAAAACCTGTAAAAAAAACGTAAGTTCGATGCGCACGCATAGCCTCTCCCGCGCACGCGTTCGACCTCTGAACCCCTGCTTTCAGGGGAACGGAAGTGTCAGTTTCCCGCGCATGCACAGTGCATGCAGGAAACCGGCACTTCCATTGGGCTTACGGGTGAGTACCCCGTGCGTACTCACCCGTGGAGACCCAAATTTCTGGGCCATAATAATAAATAGTCAGCATGGATTTCAAAAGGGAAAGTCTTGCTTGACCAACCTTATTGAATTTTTTGAAGAGGTAACAGAGAGAGTGGACAATGGTAATGCAGTAGCTGTAATTTATCTAGATTTTCAAAAGGCCTTTGATAAGATACCCCATAATAGACTAATGAACAAGGTCTGACAATGCGGAGTCAGGGGACAAGTAGCAGAATGGATAGCTAGCTGGCTTCAAGACAGAAAGCAAAGTGTAGGGGTAAAGGTTAGCTATTCACAGTGGCAGAAGGTGGGTAGTGCTGTTTTAGACTTTAGAATCAAAAACACAATTTCTAAATTTGTGGATGACACCAAATTGGGGGGATAGTCAATACTGAGGAGGACTGCAACAAATTACAAGAAGACATTAATAAACTTGCAGAATGGGCAAATAATTGGCAAATGAAATTCAACACAGATAAATATGAGGTATTACATATTGGTAAGAAAAACAGGGAGGTCATATATTACTTGGAATATAAGAATCTAAATGGGGTAGAGGAGCAAAGGGATCTCGGAGTACAAATACACAAATCACTAAAACTAGCGACATAGGTTAACAAGGCCATAAAAAGGCAAACCAAGCACTAGGCTTTATTTCTAGAGGGATAGAATTGAAAAGTAGGGAAGTTATGCTAAACTTGTATCGAACCCTGCTTAGACACACTTGGCGTACTGTGTGCAATTCTGGTCGCCATATTGTAAAAAGGATATAGAGGCACTGGAGAGAGTGCAAAGAAGATTTACAAGGGTGATACCAGAAATGCGAGGGTGTACATATCAGGAAAGGATGAACAGGCTGGGTCTCTTTTCTCTTGAAAAGAGAAGGCTGAGGGGTGACCTAATAGAGGTCTTTAAAATCATGAAAGGTTTTGATAGAGTGGATACAGAGAGAGTGTTTCCACTTGTGGGGAAGAGCATAACTAGAGGCCATCAATAGAAGATAGTCACCAAGAAATTAAATAGGGAGTTTGGAAGAAACTTCTTTACCCAGAGAGTGGTGAGAATGCGGAACTCGCTCCCACAGGGAGTGGTTGAAGCGAATAGTATAGATGCATTTTAAGGGCGGTTAGACAAGCAGATGAGGGAGAAGGGAATAGAAAGTTATGCTGATAGAGTTAGACGAGGAAAGACCAGAGGAGGCTCGAGTGGAGCATAAACACCGGCATGGACTGGTTGGGCCGAATGGCCTGTTTCTGTGCTGTATATCCTATGTAATCCTATGTAATCTCCTCTGCACCCTCTCCAAGGCCTTGACATCCTTCCTAAAGGGTGGAACCCAGAATTGGCCACAATACTCCAGCTGAGGCCTAACTAGTGATTCATATTTTTTTCATTTGGTTATCTTGGATTTTATTTTAAATGAGTATCAATTAAGACATTATTTTGTTCTGATGCTTGTTTTATCAATGTCTCTCATTATAATTTTGAAGTTTAATCTTTTACAACAAATTTAGTAATCTCAGAAGACCAGGGTCTTACCTTGTGCAGGGGCCAGGAGGTGCTGATGACAGCACTGGTACGAGCCCCAGGCCATTTTAACTCCTGGGCCTCATTATCACTTCCAGGCTGAACTCCTGCCCGAACCCGGTGGGCTTGACGAGGAGGCCGGTGGGCAGGAGTGAGATTTCATGGGGCAGGAAGCTGCTGCCGAGGAAATGGTCTCCAGCAATAAGGTAAGTGGTGGGAGGGGGCTGGGGGGGGCGGTGGCGGGGGCTGGGGTGGGGTGACTGATCGTGGGATGAGAAGGAATGCCCAGGGCAAGGGAGGCCCAAGGTTTTCTTGTGGGGCCCAGAGGAGCACTCTTGCCCCCCACTGGCCCACAAGGAAACCTTCAGAAAATGTAAATGTTTAACTTACCTGGGCCTCTTCTGGCCACACTCCCATCCGCTGCCAGGTCTCACTGCTGTGATCAGCAGTTAAAATCATGTCATGATACCATCGGACCCTGGCTTTTAAATATTGACTAGGCCTCGATGCTGCTAAAAAATGGAAAGTTAAAATGGTGGCGGGCACGAGCTTGTTGGGAACGCCGTCAGAAGCACCCAACCGCCATTGTACCACCTGCCCTGTTCCCACTGGGCGGGTAGGGTTAAAATGGTTGTTTTATTTATTCTCCATCTCCGAGATTATTTAAGTGAGCTTGGCACATCTAACACAAGGTTTAAGTTGGCATAGCCTGATATTACACAGATTGCTCGTCATGCTCATAACTTTTTTTAAATGAGTTCCTTTGAGATCAGAAAGCAATCAATACGGGCCTATCTTTTGTGCATGGCTGAGTAATATGAAAAGTCTGTTTTGGTTGAACTTAATAATCTCCAGATATCAACTGATCCTAAGTCTATGTATAGACTTTGAGCAACATTATTAGCTTCTCTCTTGAAGGAAAATGTGCTGGGAATATATTTTTTTTCATCCAGAACAGTTAGCACCTTGTAATAATGTGCCCTATATAATTTAACAGCAGTTTATTTAAACTTTTGGTGGGGAATCGAATCTTCTCAATCCGTAAATATTCGTACAGCTAGCAATTCTACTCTTTGAAAAATCACAAATCTTCTGGAGAATCCATCACTGATTTTAAATTGCATAATGTGGTTTGCATGTGGTTGAGATAAGCTACCTCACAATACTTACGATTAGAATATGATACAGCCTGTCTGATGTAATCTCTCCTGCGCTACATTGATTCACTTTGTTGTGCAGCAAGGCCTGTCAATGTTAACCACTTAAAGTTTCCACAAAGTGCGCTCTTCATGGGATCTTTACATGGTAGTAACTTATATCCCCTTCTCAAAGCACTCAATGGAATGCTAAAGATGAATGGCAAAGAAAAAAAAACACATGTTCACATTTTGTTTTGTCATTTTTATTCCACGTCCCAGCAACAAAAGGCTTTCTCAATGTCAGTGGATCCTGGACTGCGTGCTGCAGCAGCCATTTTAGAAGCAGTGCGTTGCCAAGTTGTGGCCACATTGGAGAGTTTGGGGGGGGGTTTCTGAAAAGATTGCTTACAATAGTATCACAGGGCCTGTAATGATGTGGTTGTGGTATTGTTAGCGGGTTTTGTTACTGTATCTGTCAGGGAGTCGGTTGAGGCTGAGGTCTGAGAGCGGCTCCAGTCAAGTGCTTCTTACTCACCGAGCGGCTGGTTTCAGAGGTTTTACTGCAAAGGAGCAATATCTGGGCTATTGTATTTTGTCTGTGATTCAATTTAATAGGATAATTGATGACCTTGACAGGCAACCCGTCCAGTGTGATCACCACACAATACTGAGCTATTCACAAAATGACTGCCCCAATACATGGCCAAGGATCGCCTGATTGGCTTCTTTGACACTGAAAGAATCAAACTGACAGAAGACTTTAACAAATGAAAAATAAATGTTTTCTATCTATCTGACATTGCATTAACAATATAAAAATAATGATACAGATACTGAGATGTTTTCAGACTGGATTTTAGTTTTCAGTATATAGAAGGGTCACCTGAAAATACAGATGGCATTTTGGATGATTGAATTTTACTCTTTTTATATTATTTATTTTCTCTCTTTCCCTTCTTCCTTTTATCTTCAGATTTTTTTTAAGTATTACATCAGATGTGCTACGAATGCAAAGGTTAGAAAGTTGTGACATTTCACACACCAGTCTTTATCGTCTTTGCTATCCTGATTCATTGTCCTTTAGTTTTTATATTTACTTGGCGAGTCAGGTTATCTTCGTCAGCTAAGCCTTATGTTTTCACGATGTGGCACTAAAGAACGTGGTCCAAGATAAAGACTAATACACAGCAAGGTTGAAGAAGGAAAATTTGTTCTTTTTTTGGAAAGGATATTCAGGCAGTTTGTGTAACAGGTGTCCAATCCGCAACAGCAGTTTTATACTCGGGTGGCAAGTGGAAATTTCCCTCCTATTTTATATAATTTTCTCCTTGTATTTTTTTTAAATACTTCTCCAGACACCATTCTCCTTCCCCGTTACATACTACAGGAAGATATACAAGAATAGCCCAGAATAAAGTTTCCTCCAATTTCCCTTCTTCCCTGCTTGGATATCCCTCGGACCCTACTGTCTGATTGGAAAACCTTTTCCATCCACATCATTAAACCTTAAAGGGGACGGTTGAGGAACCTCATTGGTTTTCTGAGTCACCGTGAGTACAGAACGGGATTTGTATTCACGCCAACTTTTCAACGGTGACAGGAGGAATTTCACTTCAGCAAGGAGTTTAAATATTAAATTAGTCTTTTCCAAGTGTTCTGTGAAATAGTAATGTTATGAGACTAATCTCAGTAAAGGATTTAACCACCCGATCAATCCATTTGTTGGCAGGTTTTGGAGTGAGAGTTTTTTCCAATTTGTTCCTGGGATGTGGGCGTCGCTGGCAAGGCCAGCATTTATTGCCCATCCCTAATTGCCCTTGAGAAGGTGGTGGTGAGCTGCCTTCTTGAACCGCAGCAGTCCGTGTGGTGAAGGTACTCTTGTTTCTTGTAGCAGTTTGTTACAATTGAGTGGCTTGCTCGGCCATTTCAGAGGGCAGTTAGGAGTCAACCACATTGCTGTGGGTCTGGAGTCACATATAGGCCAGGCCGGGTAAGGATGGCAGATTTCCTTCCCTAAAGGACATTAGTGAACCAGATGGGTTTTTACGACCATTACTGGTGCTAGCTTTTTATTCCAGATTTATTTAATTAACTGAATTTAAATTCCCCAGCTACCGTGGTGGGATTATGAACTCACAGCTGCTGGATTACTAGTCCAGTAACATTACCACTATGCTACCATTCCCGAGTTCATTGAAGACGTGCAGAATGTGGGTGCCATGAGCGTTCCACAAGTGAACTGACCACTAGGTTCGGGGTAGAGTTTCCACTTTGCACGTCCAACAGGTACAGCCTACCCGAGGTGTATTTGCATGGCCCAAGTGTACGCCTGGCGCAGATCTTGGTAGGTCTAGGTGGGGGGATGATGGGGGAGGTATGGAACGTAGCTTGCAGGCTGGAGCCAGAAGGCTCTGAAAATTTCAGGTCATTCTGCTGGGTGGGGGGCGGGGTGGGGGGTTGCGGGTAGGTTGTAAACACTCCTGGTGCCGGCCCAGGGTCACCCGTCTGGGGATGCTGAAGAAATCTTGGGGTTGATCACAGATCACAGAAATCACAGAAACCCCACAGTGCAGATAGAGGCCATTTCGGCCCATCGAGCCTGCACCGACACATATCCCACCCGATCCCCGTAAGCCGGGAACCGAGTTAAAATATGCAAATTGGAGTCCTACGCCATCTGTGGGACCCGGATGTAAATTTGGTGTTCCGTGAGTGAAGCGCTTTGCTCCAAGCAGTTGAATTGAACGTTGGAGTGGTCCTTAAAGGCCACTCTGAAAAGGGGGGCAAGAAAAAAAGGTGTGCCAGTTATTTTTGTGGGGCCAGGAGTGCTGGTGCCTTGTTGGTCAGATTAAAATGAGGCCGGACGGTGGAAATGGTTCAAGACTTTCTCTGGTGCCGTCAGGTGGACGGTGCAGTCGCTCTGTCCACTGCCTGCTCGGTCTGGACCAAAATTTAAATTGTGCCCATTATTTGTAAAATTACACAACCCACTAATGTATTTTATTGCTCGTGATTTATAAAAGGAAAATGTTTTACCAAAACTCAAAATTTATGTGTAAACTGTGAATATTATTCCTCTGTCATACTTTTGAAATGCAGTTAGTTATCATATAGGAAAACGTGGCAAACATTTTGCACACGGCATTGAGATGGTATTTTGATATAAAGTACCAAGAGAATGTTGATCTGTGTTAATGAAACTGTGTTGACACCACCACCAATTAAGGATCAAACTGAGACCAACACAAGGGATTCCAAGGGCAGTACAAAGCATTAATGAGTAACTATAGGTATTAAATGCATCACTCAAGATAATCCATTCATAAAATGCAAAAAAGGGTTGAACATTTCTGAGACTGAATGCAAGACTGGGGGCTGGATGCTGCCAGAAGAGGGAAGACACAAGGAGAACTTACTACTGTTCATGGGATCCTTACACTTCACCTAAACAGACAGATAGATCTTCAGTTTATCATCCCAAGGACAGCACCCCCAACAGTCTTGTATTGGAGTGTCAGCCTAACTCATGCACTCAACTCCTGAAGTGAGGCTTGAGCCTTTGGCCTGTGAGGCGGGAGTACCAACTGAGAAGAGAATGGGTAGTAAGAGTGAAGTTTGTTGTTTTAAAAAATGTCTTACTGCACTGGATCAGGAATGGGAGCAAGCAACAATAACCAGCAGAATAGAGATGTCAGGATTCATTAGATGAGAGACATGCCAAGAAACAACACAGTAAGAACCAGGGGATGGGGTAGGGGGACTTAAGAGGGGTTGCAATCTGTCACAGGTATATAAAAAAATAAAAGACCCAACTGCCTTTTTGTAAAGCCTGAAATGCACGGAATTTTGAAACAATCCTGCACATTGGTCCCTACACATTGGTATTCGAGGATTACTTCTCTCTAGATCATGCCTACCAGTCAAAGGCTTTTGGATCTGGACTTATTTCCAGTGATTTATTCTGTCAATTAGCTTTTGATGATAATCATCGTGTGTCTCTATTTCTGGTAGAGAATCTATTTCCATGAAGGACATCTGTGTAATCTTGGCAGTTTTGTTCAGTTGACAATTCCACTGTCAGAATGAGCTTCAAACAATTGTTCCATTATTGTTAAATTGTCATAAAATTTTTCCTCGTTTCCATCTGTTGTCTGTCACTGCCTGGTTTCTCTAGAAAGAGCTTTGCCGTGTATAGAAGGTCCATTGATCTGATTTTGAAGATAAATTCTTACAGAAAGATATTTACCTGTAGCCACTTTAATAAGTCTGTGGAAGGTTCAAAATTTCTCTCAATATTATTGACACGTTGATATAAAGTACCAAGAGGATGTTAATCTGTGTTCATGAAACTGCATTGACACCACCACCAATTAAGAAGCGAATTGAGACCAACACAAGGGATTCAAAGGGCATTACAAAGCATTAATGAGTAAATATAGGTATTAAATGCATTACTCAAGATAATAGAAACATAGGAAAATAGGAGCAGGAGTAGGCCATTCGGCCCTTCGCGCCTGCTCCGCCATTCAATATGATCATGGCTGATCCACTGTCTCAATACCATATTCCCGCTCTCTCCCCATACCCCTTGATGCCTTTTGCATCTAGAAATCTATCTATCTCCTTCTTAAGTACATTCAGTGACTTGGCCTCCACAGCCTTCTGTGGTAGAGAATTCCACAGGTTCACCACCCTCTAAGTGAAGACATTTCTCCTCATCTCAGTCCTAAATGTCCTACCCCATATCCTGAAACTGTGACCCCTTGTTCTAGACCCCCCCAGCCAGGGGAAACATTCTTCCTGCATCCAGTCTGTCTAGCCCTGTCAGAATTTTATACGTTTCAATGCGATCCCCTCTCATTCTTCTAAATTCTAGTGAATACAGGCCTAGTCGACCTAATCTCTCCTCATATGACAGTCCTGCCATCCCAGGAATCAGTCTGGTGAACCTTCGCTGCACTCCCTCTATGGCAAGTATATCCTTTCTTAGGTAAGGAGACCAAAACTGCACACAGTACTCCAGGTGTGGTCTCACCAAGGCCCTGTACAACTGTAGTAAGACATCTTTGCTTCTGTACTCAAATCCTCTTGCAATGAAGGCCAACATACCATTTGCCTTCCTAACTGCTTGCTGCACCTGCATGTTTGCTTTCAGTGACTGGTGTACAAGGACACCCAGGTCCCTTTGTACATCAGCATTTCCCAATCTATCACCATTTAAATAATACTCTACCTTTCTGTTTTCCCTACCGAAGTGGATAACTTCACATTCATCCACGTTATACTGCATCTGCCATGTATTTGCCCACACACTCAACTTGTCTAAATCGCCTTGAAGCCTCTTTGCATCCTCCTCACAACTCACAATCCCACCTAGTTTCGTGTCATCAGCAAACTTGGAAATATTGCATTTGGTTCCCTCATCTAAACCATTGATATATATTGTGAATAGCTGGGGCCCAAGCAATGATACCTGTGGTACCCCACTAGTCACCGCCTGCCACCCCGACAAAGACCCATTTATTCCTACTCTCTGTTTCCTGTCTGTTAACCAATTTTCAATCCACGCCAGTATATTACCCCCAATCCCATGTGCTTTAATTTTGCATAATAACCTCTTATGTGGGACTTTATCAAAGGTCTTCTGAAAATCCAAATACACCACATCCACTGGTTCTCCCTTATCTATTCTACCAGTTACATCCTCAAAAAACTCCAGTAGGTTTGTCAAACACGATTTCCCTTTCCTAGATCCATGTTGACTTTGTCTAATCCCGTTGATATTTTCTAAGTGTCCTGTTATCACATCCTTTATAATAGACTCTAGCATTTTCCCTACTACTGATGTTAGGCTAACCAGTCTGTAGTTCCCTGTTTTCTCTCCCTCCTTTTTTAAATAGTGGGGTTACATTTGCCACCCTCCAATCTGCAGGAACTGTTCCATAATCTATAGCATTTTGGAAGATGACAACCAATGCATCCACTATTTCCATGGCTACCTCTATTAGTACTCTGGGATGTGGATTATCAGGCCCTAGGGATTTATTGGCTTTCAGTTCCATTAATTTCTCCAGCACTATTTTTTTTACTAATACTAATTTACTTTAATTCCTCCTTCTCATTAGACCCATTCATAAAATGCAAAAAAGGGTTGAACATTTCTGAGACAGAATGCACTCTGGCAAGTGTTGCTATCTTACTTTTTTTTGGATACTGCAGAGGTGGTTTATCTGGGGCATTAGCGCACAAAATACACATGTGTGTTTAACTGCTACAGATCCCTTCAGTCACACTAGGCATCACAGAGTGAGCATGTAAGAAAACCAAGAAATGGTTCGGCATAGTGGGGTTTGAGCAGGATTGAAAGAACTTAAAGAGGAACATCACTACTGTTTTATTTCAATAATAATTTGCACATATAACTTCACTAAAGCAGATTAACTGGTCATTCATCACATCGCTGTTTGTGGGATATTACTGTGCGCAAATTGGCTGCCGCGTTTCCTACATTACAACAGCGACTACACTTCAAAAGTACTTCATTGGCTGTAAAGCGCTTTGGGACGTCCTGAGATCGAGAAAGGTGCTGTAAAAATGCAAGTCTTTCTTTTTATATAAATGCCCCTCCCAAGTGTTCCGATCCATGTGCCACGTGCTGAAGAGTAATCCAGTCCTTTGTGTGGCAAAACCCCAAGCGAATACCATTTCTTTACCTTCTCATAATGTATTCTGGGTAGAAGGCATCACCACAGCCAGACTGTGTCCTGTAGTCATAGCTATTAATTGGCTCAGAAAAAAAAATGATTCTGTGTTGTTTGTCTGGAATGTTTTATAATACACTGAAAAAAAGTAAGATAGCAACACTTACCAGAGTGCATTACAATGAGAAAGCAGCAGCGGCAATAATGCAATGTTGTGCACTGGGTATCTCTGCACCACAATAGAACACGCTCAGAATATTTATATATATCTACTCATGAATTATTGATCATGAAATTATTGATTCATCTTCTTTTCAAAGAGTAAAATAGAGTCGCATTTTAAAAAATGGAGAAGAGTGTGAGTAGCTCAGGCTGCACTGGAGCACCTTCTAGTGCTTGATTTAGAGTGGTATTTATAGAGGCTGGGCCAGCAGAATATCATACACCCTGCCAGTCACCATCATAGAAACATAGAAACATAGAAGATAGGAGCAGGAGTAAGCCATTCGGCCCCTCAAGCCTGCTCTGCCATTCAATGCGATCATGGCTGATCATTCAAATTCAGTACCTGGTCCCTGCTTTCTCCCCATACCCCTTGATCCCTTTAGCCTTAAGAAATATATCCAGCTCCTTCTTGAATATATTTAATGTATTGGCCTCTACTGCCTTCTGTGGTAGAGAATTCCACAGGTTCACCACTCTCTGGATGGAGAAATTCCTCCTCATTTCTGTCCTAAATGGCCTAGCCCTTATCCTTAGCCTGTGACCCCTGGTTCTGGACTCCCCGACCATTGGGAACATCCTTCCTGCATCTAGTCTGTCCAGTCCTGTCAGAATTTTATAAGTTTCAATGAGATCCCTGTAGTGTATGTACTTTGCAGAAGGAACTATATTCTGCAGCCCCTGTATACTGCAGTACCAGTAGTGACCACCCCTGTATATAAGCCTGTGTAGTAACTTTGCATAGTTAGTTCCAGTTTGTCGCCACTCAGTAAAGACCTGTTGTAACCCACTCCTGCAGTCCGTGTCTCAATTACACACAGACATAATACTGGCGACGAGCAGATACGAACTTACCTACAGTCTGCACCACCTCATTGGGATCCATCCCTGAAGTGAAGTTGTCAGAGGTCGAGGCCAGAAGGAAGAAAGAAAAAAAAAAATAAATAAAACAATCAGAAGAAACGGGCGTCGACCGTGGACAACCGCCTCTAATTCATCAGAGTGAAAGATTTGCTGTCGAGAGCGGGGCTTGGTTATCCTGTCGATGGTGTTCCAGCTAATCGGGTTGGTGGCAGGTAGTACACTGATCCTTCCTGGGCTGCGGTGGGCTAGAGCTCGATCGGGTGGCTTTTCAACGGGGCTGAGCAGCGTTGTCGGGAAGAGGAGAGAGAGAGAGAAGGTGGAGCACACAGGGCGCGGCTGGTGCTACGAAGCCAGGCAGCGTACAGACCCGAGAAGAGGGAGGAAAGTGTCCCGCAGGGTTGCTCCGATGAAGGGGAAATAAAAGAAATTAGAAGCGCAGAAAGCCGCGAGGAGCTGCAGTTTGCCACGGGAACCGCGGAGAGCAGCGTTAGCAGCAGCGTGGGGGGAAGTGCGCGAAGACCATAGGGCGTCGCCATCAAGGCATAAAACGCCAGCAACAGCGCTAGCAGCAGCGGAGAAGACGGAAAGCGCGGAAGGCGCCATTTTGTTAAATCGGGGAAGAAGGCAAAGCGCGGGAGGCGCTATCTTAGATTTCCAAGATGCCGAAGACTGGCAATATCACTGCCTTCGATAATGCAATAGAAGACTGGACCACGTATGTGGAAAGAATCGAAGTATATTGCGAGGCAAACGAAGTAGCTGATGAGAAAAAGGCATCTGTACTACTAAACTTAATGGGCGCAAGAATGTACGGCCTATTGCGGAACCTGATTACTCCAGCCAAACCGATGGCGAAGAGTTTTAATGAAATTGTTGATATCCTACAGGAACACCTAAATCCTACACCGCTGCTGATAGCAGAAAGATTTAAATTCCACAGGAGAAATTAGCATAAAGATGAGAGCAATGCTGATTACCTTACGGAACTACGCAAGCTATCAAAGCACTGCCAGTTCGGAGCAGGACTGGCAGGTACCCTACAGGACAAATTTGTCTGTGGACTCCTGAGTGAAGGAACCCAGAAGAGGTTACTCTCAGAGAAAGAGCTGACGCTAGATAAGGCTTTCAGCGTGGCAGTATCGTACGAAGCAGCAGCAAGGGGAGCTGCGGAAATACAGCAAAAGCCACAGGAATAAGGCACCCACGAAATGACATGGGATTTGAAAAATGTTATCGCTGCTGCAGAACAACCCATGACCAGAAGGACTGCTGGTCCAGGGACAAAATATGCAGGCAATGCGGAAAGATGGGACACATTGCATGAGTTTGCAGGTCTGGGAAGAAGACTAATGACAACAAAAAGGCTACTAAGGAACAGTACAGGAAAGTACAAAAGATGACGGACAGTAGTTCCGAAGACCAGATGAGCGATAGTGAATCTGGGAACAAGAGACTAAGCTGTCTCAAACTTCACAACGTAATCGCAAAAGAGGATCACCGAACCATTTGGGTCACCCTCACAATAGCAGCATCCCAATTCAAAATGGAATTGGATACAGGATCAGCCCTGACCGTCATGAATTGACGAGACTACGAGCGGCTATTCTCACACATACCCTTGAAAGAGACATCCATTGTCTTGAAGACGTATACGGGGCAAAAAGTATATCCCAGAGGGAAAATAAGGGTGCCTGTCGAATACAACGGCAAGGAAATACAGAAATTGTATCTGTACATACTGCAAGATGGTGGACCACCGTTATTGGGACGTGAATGGATCAGAAAGATAAGTTTAGACTGGCACTCCATTCAGGCACTGATGGTGGCTGGTAAAAAGGATGACGACGTCACACCTGGACGATTGTCAAAAATCTTAGCTAACGCCAAAGAGGTATTTCAACAAGAACTGGGAACTCTTAAAGGTGTAACCGCCTCGATAAAAATAGAAGAGAATGCAATTCCCAAGTTTTTCAAAGCAAGACCGGTACCATATGCAATTTGCCCAGCCGTCGAGGCAGAGCTGGAGAATCTGGAGAATGCAGGCGTGTTATCTAAGGTAGACTGGAGCAAGTGGGCGACACCCATCGTTCCTGTCATGAAGAAAACGTTAAACAATAAGTCTGAGGAGCCAAGGAAGGTTCACATCTGTGGGGACTTCAAGGTGACGGTGAACCCAGTCCTTCACACAGTACAATATCCTCTCCCGAGGATAGAAGATATTTTCGCCATAGCATTTTACAAAAATTGACCTAGCACAAGCATATTTGCAGATGGAGGTTGAAGAATCCTCTAGGAAGTATCTCACGATAAACACTCACAAAGGTCTTTACCAGTATCATCGACTGGTATTCAGAGTAGCATCAGCTCCGGCGATATGGCAAAGAGCGATGGAACAAGTCCTGCAAGGGATTCCGGGGACTCAGTGTTACTTGGACGACATCCTAGTGACAGGCGAAGATGACAGTGAACACCTTGCCAACCTAGAGCAGGTGCTCACTAGACTAAGAGAACATGGGCTACGAGCCAATCGCCCCAAGTGCGAGTTTTTTAAGAAACAGATATTGTATTGTGGCCACGTGATTGATGAAGAGGGGATACATAAGTCCCCTGACAAAATTGAAGCGGTAGTTAAGGCTCCAGCGCCTGAAAATGTGCCGCAACTGAGGTCATTCCTCAGATTGGTGAATTACTACCATAAGTTTTTGCCGAATTTGTCCACAATTCTGCACCCACTGACCGCCCTACTACAAACGGGAGCAGCATGGAAATGGAGCGATGAATGTAAGCGGGCCTTTCAGAAGAGTAAAGACCTAATCACTTCAAGAGAAGTATTGGCTCACTACAACCCATCACTACCGATAAGACTGGCGTGTGATGCGTCTCCCTATGGCATTGGAGTGGTACTGTCACATAAGTTCCTTGATGGTTCAGAGAGGCCGATAGCTTTTGCGTCACGCTCGTTAACTTCAGCCGAGCGTAACTACGCCCAGATTGACAGAGAGGCCCTCAGCCTGGTGTGGGGGCGGGGGAAGAAGTTCAATCACTACCTGCACGGTCAGAAATTTACTCTACTAACTGATCATCAACCTCTTGTCTCCATTTTCAACCCTCAGAAGGGCGTCCCGATAATGACAGCACAACGGCTACAGAGGTGGTCCCTTTTCCTAGGGGCACACCAATATGACATCGAGTACAAAGGAACTAAACAGCATGGGAATGCTGATGGATTGTCGCGCCTATAGTTGCCGACGGTGGAAGAAGCACCTGCAGTGGATCCAGTGGAGATATTCCACTCGACCATCGTCGAATGTCTACCTGTGACGAATGCAAACATAGAAAAGGAAACACGAAATGACCCAACACTCTCCTGGGTCTATGATTTAACGGTGAAGGGATGGCCAGTACATGGCGAACCACTGTTGCCAGCATTCTCGCCGAGAAGAGAACAGCTGCCAGTGTGCAGAGGAACCTTGATGTATGGATCCAGAGTAGTAATTCCACCCAAATTGAAGGATAGAGTGCTCAATGAGCTTCATGAGGGTCATCTGGGAGGGGTAAAAATGAAGAACTTAGCCAGAGCGTTTCTGTGGTGGCCGGGAATCGATAGAGAAATCGAAGAGATGACCAAGAGCTGTACAGGATGCCAGTAGGTCCAAAACGCCCCACCACAAGCCCCTCTACATCCATGGGAGTGGCCCTCATCTCCATGGCAAAGGGTGCACATTGATTTTGCTGGTCCATTTACGGACTCGATGTTTTTAATTGCGGTGGATGCACATTCAAAGTGGCCAGAGGTAATAAAAATGTCCTCGACCACCACAGAAAAAACTATCACAGTCTTACGAACCATATTCGCCAGAAATGGGCTGCCTGAACAGATTTGCTCCGACAATGGACCACAGTTTGTGTCTGAAGAGTTCCGGAGGTTCTTAAAGAGCATTACACATCCGCCCCATATCATCCAGCCACCAATGGATTGGCTGAGAGGTTCGTTCAAACATTCAAGAAGGCTATCAAGGCAATGTGTAATGAAGACATACCCCTACAACACAAGGTGGATAACTTCTTGTTTGCCTACCGGAATGCGACACATGTGGTTACCAACCAAACTCCAGCCATGATGTTCTTCAATCGAAGACTACAATGCCGCTTGGATTTGGTTAAGCCAAACATCAGAAGAGATGTGGAGAACAGGCAGTTTCAGAATATGAATGAAAAGCCAACCAGGAGTTTTAAGATCGGTCAACCAGTTTTGGCCCGGGACTACCGCACAGAGAAATGGCAGCTAGGAACGATCTGTACACGGCAAGGACCTCTAATGTATACCGTGGACATTGGAGAGAGCATTGTAAGACGCCATGCTGACCAGATTCTAGTCACTAGAAAACGTCAATTCCACACCACGATCTGATACACCTGGTGATGAAACCGAAGTAACAATTGCATCTACCTCAGAATCGGGAATATTGGAAGCAGACGAACCCAACAACGACGTTGATTCCGAATCAACTCTGCCAGAAGAACCTGATACCCCAAAGAGGCGTTATCCAGACAGAATCAGGAAGCCTCCTCAAAGACTGAACTTATAATTGCTTAACTTCAGCTAATGTATATGACAACTGTAATTGTAAATATGTTATTTAATTATTAATCGAATGTTATGTACTGTTTAGCTAAAAGGGGAGGAATTGTAGTGTATGTGCTTTGCAGAAGGAACTATATTCTGCAGCCCTTGTATACTGCAGTACCAGTAGTGACTACCCCTGTATATAAGCCTGTGTAGTAACTTTGCATAGTTAGTTCCAGTTTGTCTCCACTCAGTAAAACCTGTTGTAACCCACTCCTGCAGTCCGTGTCTCAATTACACACGGACATAATAATCCCCTCTCATTATTCTAAACTCCAGCGAGTACAAGCCCAATCGACCCAATCTCTCCTCATACGTCATTCCTGCCATCCCAGGTATCAGCCTGGTGAATCTTCGCTGAACTCCTTCCATGGCAAGAACATCCTTCCTCAGATAAGGTGACCAAAACTGCACACAATACTCAAGATGTGGTCTCACCAAGGCCCTGTACAACTGCAGCAAGACATCCTTGTTCCTGTACTCAAACCCTCTCGCTACGAAGGCCAACATGCCATTTGCCTTCTTAACCGCCTGCTGCACCTGCATGCTTACCTTCAGCAACTGGTGCATAAGGACATCCAGGTCTCGTTGCACTTCCCCTTCTCCCAATCTATTGCCATTCAGATAATAATCTGCCTTCCTGTTTTTGACACCAAAGTGGATAACCTCGCATTTATCCACGTTATATTGCATCTGCCATGCTTTTGCCCAATCACCCAACCTGTCCAAATCATCCTGGAGTTTCTCGGCATCCTCCTCACAGCACACACGCCCACCCAGCTTTGTGTCATCTGAAAATTTGGAGATAATGGCCCAGAAATTCGGCTCTCCCCAGGTGAGTACGCACGGGGTAGTCACCCGTAGGCCGAATGGAAGTGTGGGTTTTCTGCATGCACTGCGCATGCGCGGGAAACCGGCACTTCCGATCCTCTGAACGAAGAGGTTCAGAGGTCGAGCGCTGCGCGCAGGGGAGGCAGCGCGTGTGCTTTGAACTTAGGTTGTTTTTTACAGGTTTTCACGCGAGGTTAAGCCTGCAGGATTTACACATTTAAAAAGTAGGCGTAAGGCCTGCTTTTTGCAAGGTATGTGGTCAATTAATTAAAATTAAAACATTTTTTCCACAGGTTTATTATTTTTAAATCCTTTAAAGCAAGGTAAGTTTATTTTTAGCCCCGTTATAATATAAAATTATTTTGTTCAAAAATTTTAATTATTGTTTAAAATATTTATTTCATGTAATTTATAGTTTATTTAAAAAGTGTGATTTAAAAAAAAAAATTATTTGAAGGTTTACTGCTATTTTGGGCCCGTAGTATTTATAAGTTTTGACAGGTCTACCTGTCAATCTTATGAATGGGCTTTTCCCTCCTCCGATTGGCTGCCCATGGCTCACGTGATCCCAGGGGACGCATCACACTAACTATGCCCCTGGGATACGCAAGCACAGCGCGCCGGCAGCTGGGCCAGGCCCCGGAGCGGAATTCCACGGGGCCCTACAGCTCAACTGCCGGCGCACAAGGTAAGTGCAGGTCGGGGAGCTTGCACCCGCGGGAAGCCCCCGACCCGAATTTCTGGGCCATTACATCTAGTTCCCTTGTCTAGATCATTAATATATATTGTGAATAGCTGGGGCCCAAGGACCGATCCTTGCGGTACCCCACTAGTCACTGCTTGCCACTTGGAAAAAGACCCGTTTATTCCAACTCTTTGCTTTCTGTCTGCCAACCAGTTCTCTATCCAAGTCAATACCTTGCCCCCAATCCCATGTGCCTTAACTTTACACGCTAATCTCTTATGCGGGACCTTATCAAAAGCCTTCTGAAAGTCCAAATACACCACATCCACTGGTTCTCCCTTATCTATTTTACCAGTTACATCCTCAAAAAATTCCAGCAGATTAGTCAAGCATTATTTACCTTTTGTAAATCCATGTTGACTTTGTCCGATCCTGTCACTGTTTTCCAAGTGCTCTGCTATTACATCTTTTATAATGGACTCTAGCATTTTCCCCACTACCGATGTCAGGCTTACTGGTCTATAATTCCCCATTTTCTCTCCTCCACCTTTTTTGAATAGTGGGGTAACATTAGCTACCCTCCAATCCATGGGTACTGTTCCAGATTCCATCGAATGCTGGAAGATGATCAGCAAAGCATCAACTATTTCTAGGGCCACTTCCTTAAGCACCCTAGGATGTAGATTATCAGGCCCTGGGGATTTATTGGCCTTCAATCCCATCAATTTCCCTAACACCATTTCCCTACAAATACTGATTTCTTTCAGTTTCTCCCTTTCATCAGACCCTATGTTCCCCGACATCTCTGGGAGGTTATTTGTGTCCTCCTTTGTGAAGACAGAACCAAAATATGTATTTAATTGGTCTGCCATTTCTTTGTTCCTCATTATAAATTCCCCTGATTCTGACTCTGATTCGGAATTGGAAACCAAGAAAGAGGAAGTACAGGAAATACTGGAGAGACTTACCATCAACAGGTAATCTGAGGTAGTTACAGCCACGTGACTCACTTTCTAACCTGTACTCGGCATTGTTCATAATGATCCGGTCAAGATCAAGAACATTTGTGTGGGTAACCATAATGGGGACCGTATCACTCTCTGGCACACCACCTTGCTCCACTTACCAGCTTTGTCAACAGACCGCTCAACAACTTTAAAAAGGAAAAAGACTTGCCTTTTTACAGGATCTTTCACAACCTCAGGCCATCCCAAAGCACAGTTCCTGGGACTAGGGACAGGGTCACTGGCAAGGCTTGGAAGCTAAGCAGAGTCAGGCCTCGTTAGTACCTGGAGGGGTAACCATCAGGGAAGACCAGGTGCAGAAGGTCACGGAAGGAGGGGCGGTTGGTGAGAAGGTCACGGAAGGAGCCCCGGGAGGGGCGGCTGGTGAGCAGGCCCGGGCGTTGGGCTGAAGATTGTCGGACAGGAGGAATGGTGGAAATGGAATGGCGGCGCGCACAGACGCAGCGGCTTTGCTTCTCCCAGGACAGTGCTATTTACGTTTAATGTTAATGTTATTTATACTGGACTCATGGGAGCTTGCAAGATCACATTTCGTTGTTCATGTACTTGTACAATGACAATAAAGTTGAATTATTATTATTATTTACAGCCAATGAAGTACTTTTTGAAGTGTAGTCACTGTTGTAACGCAGCCAATTTGCGCACAGCAAGCTCCCACAAGCAGCAATGTGATTTGCTTAAGTGCTTCAATTCCGTTTCCCAATAATTTTTCATAATCCCACTCCTCTGATTTTCTTTCCTTCTATAGCTGCTTGGCTGAGATGAGAGACTCAACACTCCCGTGCTGTAATGCCCTGTACCACTACACTGTTGCATTCAGAGCACTTTCTTAAAATGGAAGGAGCAATGTATTTTCTTGTGAAGAGAAATCTCTTCTTTGAGCTGGAAATCTTTTTTGTAACACTTTTCAGTTTGGAAAGTGTTGGGCAGCATTCCCAGCCTGATAACTTTGATGGTAATGAATGCCTTTGAGTTCATGGAAGTCAGTAATGAGGTGTTCCTGAACTGAAAAGTCTGAATATTCATAAGGCACCATGCCCATAAGAAATGCATTCAAGAGTATTGAAGAAATTAGGGTAAAAGCAGGGAGTGTCACAGAAGATAGTCTTCACAGCTCAGTGGGCACAGGGAGGTACCAAAATTACCGAAAATAGCTAATCATGGAAGAAAATTATAGGCTTATTTTCTGACACCTATTTAATAGTAAAAACATTGACATCAAATATAATGAAACAAATTTAAAACACATCTAAAGTGTAGAAGCAGTCATTCAAAGGCACCACAGGTTTATGTGGGTTTAAGCAGGGAGTGGCAATTGGAGGGACGGACAGAAAGGAATTATTGATTCCACCAGCATGAGCTAAGCTAACATCAGAGTCAAAATGGCAGAATCACTGATGCATTGTCGGCTAATAACTGTATTTACCAGTGTAAATTTAGCTCCTGCACACTGATGAGCGTTAGCACCTCCTCATATCCACTGATCAGTATTCACTGCTTAAACAGCAACATTTCAAGTCTCCAAACAAATAGAATAGTTGTAACTTATTTTAATTGGTTTTGAAAAATTTACTGATGCATTTGGTAATGAGGTTTTGTGGTTCACCTTGAAGAGGCAATGGTTTTACACTTGTGATTTACTCTCAGTCCTGGAAAGGCATTCATTTTCGACGCCATACGACAAAAAATATGTGCAAGTGGTATTTTCTAATCTCGGCAGGCATTTCTGTGCATTGATGTGCATCTCCATTCCCAAGTGTTATTTTCAAATCAAATCATTTTCAAATCCCAGAGAAGAGGTAAAATGAGGCAAAAGCACTGCCTTTCGTATGTCCTAATGTTGTCAGAAGTATAAAAGAAGCATTGAACTGACCCGAGTGCTGGTGTTCCCGGGTCACAATCTATAGTCAAAGACCTCCTCCACCACCACCCCCCCCCCCACATTCTAACAGTAAACCTCCACCTGATAGATAGCTGGTAGAAAAATGTCCTGACAATTCTTGTCTGCTGACGCTCCCGTGAAGCACCTTAGGATGTTTTACTCTGTTAGAGGTGCTATGTGAATGCTACTTTGTTGTTTACAACTGTCTGTTATGAATGGCTTAAGCATCTTACTTTAATAGGGGTTGACTCACCCTGCCTTGTATCTACATGTGATCTGGATTTGATATTTATGTTTTTCTTCAACCCATTAAAGATGGACTGAGTGAACATTTGGTGAGACCAGGCTTGATACAAATCATGAAGCTGCTTTTATTTCACATCAGATGAATATACAGAGCAACACAATGATCAGACTCACATATTTCAAATCGATACAACGGGTCTTAGTGTAATATAAAACAATGAACACACGACACTTCCCCACGTGAGATTGGCTTACCAAACAGAATCACTCCCCATTATTTCCTTGCCTTTGATCCTGTTTTATATTGCCTGCACAGCAGCGTTGTCGCAAAAAGCTCCTTTCTCTCTCTTCTTCTTTGTCTCTCTCGTTATGCTATAATAAGCTCCCAGCAACATTGAAACTACAGCACTGTTATATGGGGTACAAAAGGATCCTGCCCAAGAATCCGCCCAAACATTTGCCTACATACTGCTTTTAAGCCCCGCACCTGATAGAAATAGCAAGTAAATTCAGGGCCAATATAGGCAGGTATGTGCCATCCATTTCTTCCGAAGGAGGGTGAGTGCAGGCTTGGGGGTGGGGGAATGTATTTGTGTTGCTTGTGGAGCAGAAGCTTGACTCCTGCTCCGCCGGTCCTCACAGGAAGCATTAAAAAAAAATCTGCAAATTACTTTTCTTTGGCTACCACGGGGGTGGTGGGGAGGGGAGGGGTGGAGGGGGGGTGCTGAAGAATCCCAAGCGAGGCAAGCCCAGGACGCCTAAAAATTAGGCCGCACAAATTTAGCCACGGGACCAACGCCTGTGCAGATTAGTACTCATTGTGCCTGTTTGTGCCGGAAAGCAGGCGCAACGCAGACCCTTTTCTGCCCCTCCATCTGATTTCCCTCCCCCTATACCGGAATACTTGGCCTTTGCCTCGTGCCTTCTTGCACGACCCCTGTTAGATTCAGAGCATTTTCCAGACATTTCATCACATTTATAGTCACCCACAGGGCAGGCTGGGAATTTAGTTTTCATCCAACCAGTTGCATTTTTATTAAAAAATATCAGGCTTTCAACTACCAGCAAAATTACTTAACCTGCCTGTTTATTATTATGGCTTAAAGCTTTCCTCAGGTTCCTGGCTCCCACTGACTAATCTATTATCACCACTATTTTAAGTTTTCACCCCCTTATCCTCCCAACATTGTAAAATCGGTTTTTCGAGTCTACATCAGACTCAGAGGGACCTGTCATAGAAACATAGAAGATAGGAGCAGGAGTAGGCCATTCGGCCCCTCGAGCCTGCTCCGCCATTCAATGAGATCATGGCTGATCATCCAAATTCAGTACCCTGTCCCTGCCTTCTCTCCATATCCCTTGATCCCTTTAGCCTTAAGAAATATATCCAACTCTTTCGATTAATACTTTACAATTAATTCTGAAAATATAGCCTATTAATTACAGCAACCATAAAATATTTTAAAATGTCTGCCTCGTGAGTTGGCGATGCATCACAATTTGCAACATCACCTCATCAGAATTTTTTTTTTTCGCTTATGGGATCTGGGCGTCGCTGGCAAGGCCAGCATTTATTGCCCATCCCTAGTTGCCCTTGAGAAGGTGGTGGTGAGCCGCATTCTTGAACCGCTGCAGTCCGTGTGGTGAAGGTACTCCCACAGTGCTGTTAGGGGCGGAGTTCCAGGATTTTGACCCAGCGACGATGAAGGAACGGCGATATACTTCTAAGTCAGGGTGGTGTGTGACTTGGAGGGGAACTTGGAGGTGGTGGTGTTCCCATGCGCCTGCTGCCCTTGTCCTTCTAGGTGGAAGAGGTCGCGGGTTTGGGAGGTGCTGCCGAAGAAGCCTTGGCGAGTTGCTGCAGTGCATCTTGTAGATGGTACACACTGCAGCCACGGTGCGCCGGTGGTGGAGGGAGTGAATGTTTAAGGTGGTGGATGGGGTGCCAATCAAGCGGGCTGCTTTGTCGTGGATGGTGTCGAGCTTCTTGAGTGTTGTTGGAGCTGCACTCATCCAGGCAAGTGAAGAGTATTCCATCACACTCCTTACTCGTGCAGCGGGGGTGAAGTTTCTGCTCATTTACACCAGTAATATCAGTGCAGTCTGGGCAGAATCGGCCGAACCAGCCCAAAAGATCAGTAAATTTTAAATGTAATTGAATTGCGGCCAAAGCCATTTCGGCTCATGTTTTCCGCGATCTTTTATGCTGGTTAACGATTCAATTTGACCAGGATCAGGCCCTGCCCACAAAACTGGCCACACCCCCAGGTCGCACTTGCAAGATTCAGCTGATAGCACTGGTTCGGGAAGGGTCTTCACATTGGGCTCATTTTCTTAGGCACACAGGCACCAGTAGGCACGTTTTCAAAGATTTTTTATATCAAAAAATATTTAATTTACTAAGAAACTGACTAGTGTACATCACTTGCCTGGATGAGTGCAGCTCCAACAACACTCAAGAAGCTCGACACCATCCAAGACAAAGCAGCCCGCTTGATTGGCACCCCATCCACCACCTTAACCATTCACTCCCTCCTCCACCAGCGTACCGTGACTGCAGTGTGTACCATCTACAAGATGCACTGCAGCAACTCGCCAAGGCTTCTTCGGCAGCACGTCCCAAACCCGCGACCTCTTCCACCTAGAAGGACAAGGGCAGCAGGCGCATGGGAACACCACCACCTCCAAGTTCCCCTCCAAGTCACACACCATCCTGTCTTGGAAGTATATCGCTGTTCCTTCATCGTGGCTGGGTCAAAATCCTGGAACACCCTCCCTAACAGCACTGTGGGAGTACCTTAACCACAAGGACTGCAGCGGTTCAAGAAGGCGGCTCACCACCACCTTCTCGAGGGCAATTAGGGATGGGCAATAAATGCTGGCCTTGCCAGCGACACCCACATCCTATGACCAAAAAAAAATGAAGCTATTAAATGTTTCAGTGTAATTTTCAGTGATTTTAAAATCAGGTTACTCACAAGTGGTGGACTGGACCCACTTATTAAAAATGCTTATTTTTGGTGATAAACCCATTTTCAGCTGTATTAATCAAACTGCACCAGGTTACCACTCAAGGAATATGTTTTAGTGGAAAGAGCCCATTTGTGCTGGTTCATAGAATATTTTACGTTTATGATTATGCAAATAAATTTTAGCAGAAACTTGAACTGTAACATAACCAGCGCAATTTTAAGCACATTTTGGGAGCAATTTCTTGATTGTGCCCAAAGCAGAAACTCTACCCCTGCATCTTCAGTTTAAATGGTAAAAGACACAGACATTTGTTTGAATCCAAAGGGCTGGATTTTACCAGCCCTGAGGAGGTGGGTTTGGAGGCGGGACTGCTGGGAAAGCCAAAAAGAATGGGAGTGGGTCCCGAACCCGCTTCCAACCCGCCTCCAACCAATCTTCCCGGGAGTCGGGTCCCCAATTTGCGCAGAGACCCGACTCCTAGTGACGGGAAGAGGATTATAGCCACTTAACTGCCTGTTAACAAGTAATTAACAGGCAGTTGAAGCTTTTTCCAATTTTTAGACTTCTGCTGCAGGCTTCCCGACATCGGGGAACCCCGCCAGGGTAAGTGAGGCGTGCTGTGGGTCTGTTGTTATGTTGGTGTATAGATGTCAGCTGCAGAAGTGGTGTGAAGGATGCAATGGGACACTGGTGAGTATCAGAGGTAAGGAAATGTTGGGAAAGTCATTTTTAATGTGTTTAGATTTTTCTGTAGGTGACAAGCTTTGAAGTGTTTGTGTGGCCTCACCTCAATGGGAGAAGTGACAGATCGCTTCTGTACCCTCACCTGCAGCTGCCATCAGTTTCATCCTAAGGAGAGAGTCACTGGAGAGACTGGGTGCAAGGGCTCACCTGTGTACAGTGATTGTCAGTGTCTGACAACACCACAATGCTGTGAAACACTGACAAATCATCTGTCAAAAATTTATGGTTCATGTGCCTTTAAGAAAACTGGCAGATGACGCGCCATCAACTGACGTCATCTGACATCGGCTTTCCCTTAATTGGCCAGCAAGCCCACAGGGCGGGCTTAAGAAGGCCAATCAGGGGAAAATAGCGTAGCCTGTGCATCGGACATCGCTGGGGGCGGAACTAGAACCCGGAAGGCAGCAGTCCCGCCCCCAACGCATGTTGGTGAGTAAAATCCAGCCCAAAGTCTCCAGTTAGGTCTGGTTTAACATGGCAAAAATGGCATCAAATCATTCAGACATGAAGGAAGACCCAGCAGCTGCTCGTGTACAGAGGAGATGCTGTTTCTAGTCGACCACTTTCTATGAGAAATCCAGCAATCCAAAGTCAAACTTGGCTTAAGATTTTACTTTCCATTGAGTGCTCCCTTCCACCCAATACTGTTCCTTACATTTTAAGTGAGCCGTGTCAATTTCTGCTAAGGATTTTTGGTGGTCTGTTGTTTGTAATTAAATCTTTGTTTGACAATTACATTTGCTCAGTGAAACAGTCCTGCCACATGAAATGATACCACCTCTTGAGGCTCACAACGAATCTAAGCAACATACCGAAACAAAAACTCACATTGAACATAACAACAGCAGTGGGCCATTCAGCCCCTCAAGCCTGCTGCGCCATTCAATCCGATCCAAACCTCCACTCCATTTACCGCCTTACCTCCATATTCCTGGATACCTCCATATTCCTGGATACCCGTGCCCAACAAAAATTTACTTATCTCAGTCTTGAAAGTTTCAGTGATATACTTCTAAGTCAGGATGGTGTGTGACTTGGAGGGGAACTTGGAGGTGGTGGTGTTCCCATGCACCTGCTGCCCTTGTCCTTCTGGGTGGAAGCGGTCGTGGGTTTGGAAGGTGCTGCCGAAGAAGCCTTGGCGAGTTGCTGCAGTGCATCTTGTAGATGATACACACTGCAACCATGGTACGCCGGTGGTGGAGGGAGTGAATGTTTAAGGTGATGGATGGGGTGCCAATCAAGCGGGCTGCTTTGCCCTGGATGGTGTCGAGCTTCTTGAGTGTTGTTGGAGCTGCACTCATCCAGGCAAGTGGAGAGTATTCTATCACAATCCTTACTTGTGCCTTGTAGATGGTGGAAAGGCTTTGGGGAGTCAGGAGGTGAGACACTCACCACAGAATACCCAGCCTCTGACCTGCTCTTGTTGCCACAGTATTTATATGGCTGGTCCAGTTAAGTTTCTGGTCAATGGTGACTCCCAGGATGTTGATGGTGGGGGATTCGGCGATGGTAATACCATTGAATGTTAAAATTATGCCCCCTTGTTCTGTATTCCCCCTACCAGAGAAATAAATTGGATATCAATCTACTCTTGCTAAAGCAAGCGCCCACACTAAAATTTAAATTGAAAACATATGAGAACTATTTCACGAGCGTAACTTTTAAAAGCAACGGTGGTGCGGAGATCTTTAGTACTTCCATTGTATAAATTGTATAATTCACAATTGTGATATGATAGTAAACAACACACCATCATAAATCACAACTGATTTTTTATCACTCATGAATTATGCAATCAGGAGCTATATCATTTCAATGCTCTATATCTAATATCTTCATCTTATGCCAATTTTTAAATGAAATATTGTCCCCTCCCTCCCTCAAAGTCAACAAGACATTGCAAAACTGGCAGATGAAATTTAATGCAGAAAAGTGCAAAGTGATACATTTTGGTACAAAGAATGAGGTGAGGAAATATAAACTAAAGGGTACAATCCTAAAGGGGGTGCATGAACAGAGACAGCTAGGGATATATGTGCACAAATCGTTGAAGGTGGCAGAGCAGGTTGAGAAAGCAGTTAAAAAAGCTTACAGGATCCTGGGCTTCATGAATAGAGGTATAGGGCTCAATTTTGCAATTGGGGTCGGGCTGGGGCGTGTCAGTTGGTTTTCGTATCAGGACCCCGACTCCGATGTGAAGTGGGAAAAAAGTGCAATTTTCCCCTTAATTGGGCACTTGATTTCCAGCGTGTGGGAACCCCTGGCCCAATTAGTCTTTCCATCCTGAAAGTCGCCTCCGATGACATCATCAGTGTTGCTGGATTTAAGGCCTGCAAGCAGCCTTGCTTCTCATGGAGACTGGAAACGCTTTGGACATTGTATGAAGGACTTCATTTACTGACCATGTCCACCAGCAAGCAAAAGTGTGCACCTCGCTTTGATGAGCCCTCCCTCCAAGCTCTGGTGCAGGAAGCAAGATCTAATAAGGAGGTGCTCTTCCCTTCCTCAGGGAGAAAAATGCCACCACAACAAACTAAAGCTGTGTGGTTGCAAGTGGCCCAGGAGGTCAATGCCATCTCTATGTGCCGCAGAACCTGGCTGCACTGCAGGAAGAGGTTTCATGACCTTCTCCGCACAGGAAAAGTGAGTATGACTTTCTCATCACCCTCAATCTGATCCCCATCGCCTCTCCTCACCAGCACTCTGCTTTGCCAACCTCTTCCTTCACATCCCACTTGACACTGACATCCCTGCACCCTTACCCATTCCCTCTCTCTCTATTGTCACATTCACTTAACTATTCAACCATGCAGCCCTCACACTCCCTATCACTGTGATGTAATGACAACAACTTACAACACACAGGGAGGGCCCTTTGTCTCCTTCTAAGCATCTATGCTATGGATTCTCTACACTCACTCCTTCATTCTCACTCAAACTCCACTTGTGTCCCTCATTGCAGGAAAAGAGAGCCCGCAATAAGAGAGAAAGAGTGAGGGCAGGAGGAGGGCCACCCTCAGTAGCCCACCTTACCCCCTGGGAGGAGGCGGCCCTGGAAATTGCCAGGATCGAGGAGGATTCCCAAGTGGGCACGGACAGGCGGGCGTATCACAGCAAGCTGGTGACAGAATAGCTTGGCATCTCTCTCATTGACATTGCATGAGTGACTGATAAAAGAAACATAGAAACTTAGAAGATAGGAGCAGGAGTAGGCCATTCGGCCCCTCGAGCCTGCTCCGCCATTCAATGTGATCATGGCTGATCATCCAAATTCAGTACCCTGTCCCTGCCTTCTCCCCATATCCCTTTAGCCTTAAGAACAGAGGCTGGGAATTCTGCGGCGAGTGTCTCACCTCCTGACTCCCCAAAGCCTTTCCACCATCTACAAGGCACAAGTAAGGAGTGTGATGGAATACTCTCCACTTGCCTGGATGAGTGCAGCTCCAACAACACTCAAGAAGCTCGACACCATTCAGGATAAAGCAGCCCGCTTGATTGGCACTCCATCCACCACCTTCAACATTCACTCCCTCCACCACCGGCGCACTGTGGCTGCAGTGTGTACCATCTACAAGATGCACTGCAGCAACTCGCCAAAGCTCCTTCAACAGCACCTTCCAAACCCGCAACCTCTACCACTTAGAAGGACAAGGGCAGCAGACGCATGGGAACATCACCACCTACAAGTTCCCCTCCAAGCCACACACCATCCTGACTTGGACCTGTATCGCCGTTCCTTCACTGTCGCTGGGCCAAAATCCTGGAACTCCCTTCCTAACAGCATTGTGGGTGTACCTACACCATATGGACTGCAGCGGTTCAAGAAGACGGCTCACCACCATCTTCTCAAGGGCAATTAGGGATGGGCACTAAATGCAGGCCTAGCCAGCGACGCCCACATCCCATCAATTAATAAAAAAATATATATATATCTAACTCCTTCTTGAATATATTTAATGAATTGGCCTTCACTGCCTTCTGTGGTAGATAATTCCACAGGTTCACCACTCTCTGGGTGAAGAAATTCCTCCTGTCCTAAATGGCTTACCCCTTATCCTTAGACTGTGACCCCTGGTTCTGGACTCCCCAGCCATCGGGAACATCCTTCCTGCATCTAGTCTGTGTAGTCCTGTTAGAATTTTATAAGTTTCTGATGCTCTAACAGATTGACTTAGATCATCTGCACAATTCAATGTGCATGCAACCTTTACCTCACATCTCTAACTCTTTTCTTTACTCCCCCACAGGACCATCGAGAGCCGCAGTTCCCACTGTCCAGGAGGAAGAAACTGAGCTTCCAGACTCCTCAGAGGAAGCTGCAACCTCTGAGGGCATTCTATCAGCAGAATTAAGCGCACCCTGCACCAGTGCAGACACTCACACCTCGGTGGGACCTTCGGGACATAGAGCAGAGCTGTCACCTGGTGTATCACAGCTCACAAGTGAGCATCAGCAGATGGTGGAGACAGGGACAGCAGTGGAGAGTCCTCGCCGCAGTGGAGAGGTCGCTCCCAGCTCGGCTCCGCTGCATGTCGACCCTGTGCCTCCGGGTCCATCCGGAAGGAGAGCGGTGCTGGAACTCCAGGAACAGGTTTTGTCTCCAGGGTCGCTGCGAGTGTGGAGTGAATGGAGGAGTCCATCGTTAACATGAGCAGAGCCTTTGTGGAGGCGTTGGCACATGAACGCATCACCACAGAAAGGATGCCAACCACCTTGGAAAGGATGGCTACCTCCATGGTATGGCTGGCTACCGTAGAGGAGAGGATAGCTACAGTAGAGGAGAGGATGGCTACGTCCATGGAGGAGCTTAGTTGCCAGGGTATGGAAAACATGGTAATTGTTCAGAATAGACTGACATCTCTTGAGGAGCGATGGTCAGCTATTGATCAAACAAACCAGGCCTTCATGCAAGTCCTCTGGAGTAGGACTTCCAGTGCAGGAATGGGTCCACATGGCCCTCCTGCAGTGCAGCAAGGTGTTGTCCAGCCACTTGCTAGCTCTGACCCATGAGAGGGATGTTGGTGGCATACAACAAGGAAGTGGGGGCTCCTCTCCAAGCGCTCACACAACCATGCCACTGCAGAGCCCTCGGTCAGAGCCCCACCAGAGTCCCCACCCAACTGAGATTGGCGTCTCAACCCCTGCACAGCCGCAGGAGCAGCAGACTGTTGCTCAGCCCTCACAGGTTCGCAACCCCAGAGGAAGCCCGCCAAAGGTGTCGAGACAGGAGCAGCAAGAAAGTGAGCAAGGGGCCGCCACATCTGCTGAAGCCACAGGGGAAGCAGCACATAGGAGCACACGTAAGAGGAAGATAATGCACAAGTAGTCACAAGGGTAGTCACTTGGGTGTAATGTTGTGTTTAATTTTGAAAAGCCATCAATTGCTTATTGTCATAAAACATTCTGATGGCAAACTGTTGCAGTTGTGGCGTATGTCATTTCGCTAATGGGACTTCCACATTGAGGGCTTAGGGCGACTTGCAATTGTCAGTCTGGTGGTCAGAGTGATAGGAATCTGCAGGTTCTTGGCCATTGTCGATGGTCTGATAAGAAGGTGCGAGGCAAAAGTGTTTGATTGTGCAGGCTAAGCAAATCTAGCCAACATGAGTGCATCCCTTGCATCCCGGCCAGCAATGTGGTCGCTCGCTGGCGCCTTTTGGCCTGTGCAGCTTCAGGTGGGTGAGCAGCTTGGTTCTCCTGTTGTTGCTGCTGCTGTTGGTGCTGCTGTTGTTCATGGTTCTGCTGCTGCCACGGCTGGTCTTCGTCCGAATCTGATGTCCAGGAGGAAAGGAGATAAATGGTTCCCATGCTTCTGGTATATGCCTCAGTTGAGGAAGCGCTCAGTCAAGGTGGCGAGAGGGGTTTCCCAGGAGGTCACACTGGAGATGGGTGTCAGGCTCTGTAAGGGGTGGCGTTTGGGTCAGCTTCGCCTCTGACTTATGAGTGGTTCGAATTGCTCCCACTCCCGAGGTTCTAGACCTGGACTTATTTGGGGGTTGTAATGAAATTGCAGCAGACAACTGAATTTGATACAAGAACTTTGGTTTTTATTTGAGAAGGAAAAATACAAAATAATCTTAACACTCCAATAAAATGGGGAAACACTTCGACATACACGAGGGAAAAATTACAGTAGACAAATACCTCACCCCTCCCAATCCCACCTTACTAGCTAAGTTGGACTCTAAAGGACCAGGAATAATGCTCACCAAACACAGGAATAGTTTGTAGAGTGGATAAACTTGCAGATCTTCGGTTTCTTGTTGGTCGCGGTGGCCCAGTATTACCTGGTTGGCTTCTGGTAATATTTGGTTGTTGGTTTCGTGGGGCCCTTGGTGCCGCGAGGTCTCCGATGATGTGTTACGAACTGTTCGAACCCATCGAACTCATCTCTTGTGGAGACAGGTCTTTAGTTTATACTAATTGAGGCCTGCTTATCTGCCCACCAAATCAGTCTCGGTTCATTGTTAATTTTGGGCGGGCTCGTTAACATTGATTGGTCCCATTTATTTAACTGGTTTCGGGATTGCTTCAAAATTGGTTTAAGTGTGTGAAGTGGTTAAACTGTTGTTCGATTGTCTTCTAATCTCAGATTTCCTGTAAAGCCTTGAAATTCTGTGCAGGTTGGCTGGATGATTTGTTTTATGCATGTTTTTAATGGGTCTTGGATCTTAGGTGAGGCTGGTTTTTCATTGATTCATTGTTTGAATGTAAATTCCTGGATAGGGGCTGAGTTTCGTTTACTGTTTCTCCCAGTTTGGCTACCTCGAATATCCAAAACTGTTCCTTTGCAGGGGTCGATCCCACATTCCTGTCCCAGCCTTTTCTACAAGCCCGTACATGCCCTTTTAAAATGCCAAGTCTGTGTTTAATCTTTGAATCCTCCTGCTAGGCCCAACCATGCATTTTATCTCCCAGGTTTCTTTTGCAATGGTCCAAAATTGTTTTTTAACAGGGTCATCATTCTGTTTTGGGGTTCTGCTAAATTTTGCGAATCTTACAGCTCCAAACTTCCACAACAATGAGTAGGCCTGCTAAAAGTTCCCCCAGACCTGAGACAACAAAGTTCAGCCACCTGCAAATGATCATTGCTGAAAACTCCTTTTTAATGGTGGAGCTGCAGCTGTTAGTAAGCAATCCACTTGTGCTGCCGCCAGGATTCACTGGCGTGTTCCAGAGGAGACGTGCAGCACGTGGGAAAAGTGGGAAAATCAGAAAGGCCTCTGAAAATGGGATTATAGAGGCAATTAAGTGGATGTAAAGGGCCTTAAGGACCTATCCCGCTTCTAGGAGGCAGGATGGAAACGGGGTCAGAAAGCACACATTTGGGAAAATTGCTCGGAGGCGGAATGGAGGCAGGATCGGGCCCGCCTGCCATTTTTTGCGATTTTACCACCTCACACACCTCCAATCCCGCCTCCTCGGGCCTGGCAAAATCGAACCCATAGAGTACAAAAGCGTGGAAATTATGATGAACCTGTATAAAACACTGGCCCGACCTCAACTGGAGTATTGTGTCCTAATAACTTTAGGAAGGATGCAAAAGCCTTAGAAAGGGTGCAAAAAGATTTATGAGAATGATTCCAGGAATGAGGGACTACAGGTACGTGGATAGGCTGGAGAAGCTGGGGTTGTTCTCCTTGGAGCAGAGAAGATTGAGAGGAGATTAAATAGAGGTGTTCAAAATCATGAGGGGGCCTAGACAGAGTAGATAGAGAGAAACTGTTCCCATTGGCAGAAGGGTCGAGAACCAGAGGACACAGATTTAAGGTGATTGGCAAAAGAACCAAAGGCGACATGAGGAACAACTTTTTTAGGCAGCGAGTGGTTAGGATCTGGAATGCACTGCCTGAAAGGGTGCTGGAGGCAAATTCAATCACGGCTTTCAAAAGGGAGTTGGATAAGTACCCGAAAGAAAAAAATTTGCAGGGCTACGGGGAAAGGGCGGGGGAGTGGGACTAGCTGAGGTGCACTTGCAAGGAGCCGGCACAGGCTCGCCGGGCCGAATGGCCACCTTCCGTGCTGTAACCATTCTATGATTCTATGAAAACTGCCTTTAACATTTCTTCCAGAATTTAGAGGTGGTGTGAGACCCTTTATCCAAATAAGCATTCAGAGAAATCCTGGAGTTGTGATAATAATCAAAGTGAACAGCAATTCTATTGGTAGCCAGCTTTTGTAATTAAAGAGGGCCACTTTGCACATTCTTGCAGTTATATTCTGATTGGAAACACAAGTGCTGTAAAGCTCCATTGGTCACAGCTCTAATTGAACACTAGCATGCATCTGAAATGCTTTCCCCACACACAACAACTGCTATTTATTATTTTAAATAGGCTTTTAAAGTCAAAGTTATTGGAAAATGTCAGCTCTGCGTGTTAGTGATGAAGACCTGAAATAATTAGTCCTGTGATGTCATTCAGCTGAAGGGCTATTCCTTTGATATTATCTACAAGTTTTAGACATGTTCAGTCTTAACAGTGTGATTCATTGCTGAAAATTGTCATGAAATTCAGTTCTTAAACTGCCTATGCTTATACATATTCATCCTAATTGGTTTTGTTCTTTTTCTACACTACTATAAGTCATTACCTCGTGGAAGCACCTAGGAGTCTAGGGCAGGTGTGCAATTTAAAAGATAACATTATAGGCATCACCCAAGAATTAGAAAGAGTAAATCTAAAAGTTACAGTCCATGCTGTTGGACGCTGTGTTAGAGCACCAACGTGCAGTGCCAAGGGATGGTGGTATAACAACAACTTGCATTTATACTCAGAATAAGGGGTCGTCCATTTAGGACTGAGATGAGGAGAAATTTCTTCACTCAGAGGGTGGTGAATCTTTGGAATTCTCTACCCCAGAGGGCTGTGGAGGCTCAGTCGTTGAGTATATTCAAGACAGAGGTCGATAGAGTTTTGAATATTAAGGGAATCAAGGGATATGGGGATAGCACAGGAAAGTGGAGATGAGGTAGAAGATCAGCCATGATCTTATTGAATGGCGGAGCAGGCTCGAAGGGCCAAATGGCCGACTCCTGCTCCTATTTCTTGTGTTCTTCTGTTCTTATATACAGGAAACTCTCTTTTTACGAGCACCTAAATAACCGGAAATCTCTCTTAACCGGCAAAATTCAGGAGTAGGTTCAGGTAAGTTTTACTTCATATTAGTGGCCGTGTAACCGGGGTTCCTGGATCTGTGGCCGTGTAACCGGGGTTCCTGCACCTGTTGCCATGCAACAGGGACGCCTGGATCTGTGGCCATGTATGGGGCTCTCGTACCTTAGTAAGTATACCTCTCTGTAATCCGGACTTTTTGATCAACCGGCACCACACCGGTCCCGTCGGTGCCGGATAAAAAAGAATTTCCTGTAGTGCCTTTAATGTAGAAAAACATCCAAGGCCCTTCAGAGAAGCATAATGAGACAAAAATGGATGTTGAGCCAAAGATGGTGATATTAGGAGGGCTGACCAAAAGCTTGGTCAAAGAAGTGGGTTTGAAGGAGGAGAGGTGGAGAGGTTTAGGGAGAGAATTCCAGAGCATAGAGCCTTGATGGCTGAAGGTACAGCTACCTATGGTGGGGTGAATGGAGGTGGGATGCACAAGAGGCCAGAGTTGAAGTAACAGAGAGTTTGTGGCCGGGGTGGGGTGGGGGCAGTGGTTGTAGGCCGGAAGGAGGTCCCAGAGATAGGGAGGGGGGCGAGGCCATGAAGGGATTTAAACACAAGGATCTGAATATTAAATTGGAGGTGTTGGTGGTCCAATAGCCAATGTCAGTCAGCGAGGGCAGAGTGGTGGGTGAGAGGGTCTTAGTGCGAGATAGGGTGTGGGTGAGATTGGATCTCCCCTAATCCGATGAGCTTCTGATCTGAATTGTGGAGACACATATTACTTAAAATAAGCCAATACCTGGAAGGGAAAGGGAATCTCTGCCCTGCTGCTATTGTGTTAACAATCAAGCCGGTGATGTCCTGGCTGGGACCAGGCTGCCTGTTATACTCTCCTAGTTGCAGCAGAGAGCTGCTTCAAGGCGAAACCAACCAAATAGGGAGGAAAAAAGGAGGTTGTACCTCGTTCGAAAGCTCGAGAAACGGTCCTGGGTTTTCCAGTGGATAGTAATGATAGCACTCCATTTTGCCAATGTCTCATCACCCAGGTAAATGTATTTTCCACTATGAGCCTAGACTGATTATAATGCCTTACCATTAAGGGTAAGTGGAATTGCTCTCCGAGAATAGGTAAAGTAATGAGGATAGCAAATCAGTTAAGAACATAAAAACATAAGAAATAGGAGCAGGTGTAGGCAATGTTCCCCCTAATTTCTTTTTGGGTGTGCGGTCCCTTTAACAGGCTGCGCGACCCACTCACAAAATCTGCCATGGAAAAGCCGGTAAGCGGCCTGCGCAGGACCTCCAGACAGCTGTGCGGCTGCACAGCTTAGCAGGAACATTGGGCATAGGCCATACGTCCCCTCAAGACTGCTTCGCCATTCAAGAAGACCATGGCTGAACTTCTATAGCAACTCCACTTTCTAGCCCTATCCCCATATCACTTGGTTCCCTTAGTGCCCACAAATCTATCGATATCAGTCTTGGGGAAAGAGAATTCCAAAGATTCACAACCCTCTGAGTGAAGAAATTTCTCCTGATCTCAGTCCTAAATAGCTGACCCCTTATCCTGAAACTATGACTCCCTAGGCCCATCCAACACAATCTCTCCTTAAAGGACAGCCTTTTCATCCCAGGAATCTAGAGAACCTTCGTTTACCTCCTCGAAGGGAAGTATATCCTTCCTTAGGTAAGGAGTACAGAGTACTCCAGATGTGGTCTCACCAAAGTCCTATATAATTGCAGCAAAATGTCCTGATTGTTAACTGTGGCTCAATTGGTAGCCCCTTTGTCTCTGAGTCAGAAGGTTGTGGGGTCAAGTCCCACCCCAGAGAGTTGGGCACAAAAATCTAGGCTGACACTCCAGTGCAGTACTGAGGGAGTGCTGCACTGTCGGAGGTGCCGTCTTTTGGATGAAGCGTTATCCCGAGGCCCTGTCTGCCCTCTCAGATGGATGTAAAAGATCCTATGGCACTATTTCGAAGAAGAGCAGGGGTGTCCTAGCCAATATTTATCCCTCAATCAACATCACTAAACAGATTATCTGGTCATTATCACATTGCTGTTTGTGGGAGCTTGCTGTGCGCAAATTGGCTGCTGTGTTTCCTACATTACAGCAGTGACTACACTTCAAAAGTACTTAATTGGCTGTAAAGCATTTTGAGATGTACGGTGGTCATGAAAAGCGCTATAGAAATGCAAGTCTTTCTTACTCTTACACTGCAACCCCCTTGCAATAAAGGCTAACATACCATATGCCTTCTTAATTGCTTGCTGTACCTGCATGCTAACTTTCTGTGATTTGTTTACTTGGACCCCCATATCCCTTTGAATACCAACATTTACTAGCCTCTCACCTTTTAAAAAATATTCTGCTTTTCCAGCCTTCCTACCAAAGTGGATAATTTCACCCTTCCCTCCATTATACTCCATCTGCCACCTTCTTGCCCAATCACTTAACTGATTTAAATCCCTTTGCAGCCTCTTTACGTCCTCCTCACAGCTTACTTTCCCACCTAGCTTTGTATCATCAGAAGACTATTATCAGATATATTACACTCGGTCCCTTCATCTAAGTCATTAATATAGATTGTAAATAGCGGAGGCCCAAGCACTGATCCTTGTGGCACTCCACTTGTTACATCCCAAAAATGACCCGTTTATCCCTACTCTCTGTTTTCTGTCCATTAACCATTCCTCAATCCATGCTAATATATTATCCCAACCCATGAGCCCTAATCTTGTGTAACAACCTCTTGTGTGGCACCTTATCGAATGCCTTCTGAAAATCCAAGTATACTACATTTAATGGTTCCTCCTTATCTACCCTGTTAGTTACACCCTCAAAAAACTCTAATAGATTTGTCAAACATGTATTGACTCTGCCTAAGCATATTGTGATTTTCCAAGTGCCCTGTTACCAAGTCCTTAATAATAGATTTGAGTCTCCTTATTTCACTTTGTTTATAATGTTCCAGCAAAGGCTAAATGAGTCTGACCCGCTCATCACCCACCTGTGAAGGAATAAACTATATAACCATTTTAGAAAAATATACCATCTTATGAAATAATTCTGGCCTTGTTGAGATAAGACAGTTGTTGACTCTGAATAAATAACCTTATTAAAACAGAAGAATGGGTGGCTCCGAATGGGTAGCCTTGTTGGAACGGAACAATGGTCAACCCTGGATAAAGGATCTTGATTAAATCTCTTAAAGATGACACATGAGATACGGGACATCTGCCCTTCACACATATATGGTAAACTCCCAATAACTATTGCTGATGTGGCAATAAGAATTGCAGAGGTCAGCAGAAAGATGAATAGTGATAATTAACTTGGATCAACAGAAACCTTATGGAATACAACTAAAAAAGGTATAAATATTGAAGTCTCAAATGAGACATCAGACTCAATTTAATCGCGCAAAGCAATTCTCAACTACAGAGGCGGCTCTGCAGTCTTCCACTCTTTGTACCTCGGGGATCGAAGGTAATTTGATATTGATGGATATGCTGTATAAAAAATTTTAAGAACTGTAATATTGTAGTGAAGTTAAGATTTAAAAGTAAGATACTCTGTTAAAAATAAGATCGTATTTTTTCTCTTTTTAGAACTGTTAACATTGCGATTGACTGATTCACCAATTGTAAATTCATGTAGGTTCTTTTAATAAATCTCTATATAGTTTTAGAATTATCTCACATAAGTCTTCTGTATCAATAACTCGTGAACCCAATCTCTGTACACTCTTTGGTGAAGAGGTACATTTCTAAGGGGAGATCTCCGGACCCTCATAATATCCGGGACGTTACAGTCTGGCTAAACTTATTAAAAGTGCTATCTGGAGGACGGTAACATTCTCGGGTTGCTCCTTTCCTTTAGGGAGAGATAGCCCGGAACTTTGGACCCAGTTAAGTGTCTTTAGGATTCGGCTACCTCAACCTTTAGTTGAAAGTGAACATCTGAGAAATACGCTTGATCCGGGATAGCCCCAAAGGGGCTCGGACTAGTAAATATCCTTTCACACCATCCGCATTTCAAGCAGAATTCATTGGATAGCAATCTGGAGTAAGTGTTGGCTGATTTTCCCCTCCTGAATGCACGAGTGTTAAGGACAATTGTAGCACCCTTGCCACCACCCTGGCTGAGATCACACTGGCTGAGGCTAGGGATCGAATTTGGAACCTTCCTATCTGTAGGGTTCAACTATTCACTGGGTAAACTCTCTTGAGCCATGGGGAGAGCTCCAACCCGTTTCTTTTTGTGAGATGGATATAAACATATGTAACTTTAAAAAAAACTGTGTTTATACGAATGACCTCTCACCATGGCGGAGTGCAAAGAGATGTCACAGGGTATGAATGGAATGAATTGATCAGCCCTAAACTTAGAAGAGTACCCCGCTATTGCCCAGTGGGGCATTTACTCCTCATGCCAGCAATTCTTAGGCCTGCATGAGTGATCTTATCAATTTAGAAGCAGTATTGAACATAGAAACATAGAAGATAGGAGCAGGAGTAGGCCATTCGGCCCCTCGAGCCTGCTCCGCCATTTAATGAGATCATGACTGATCATCCAAACTCAGTACCCTGTCCCTGCTTTCTCCCCATATCCCTTGACCCCTTTAGCCTTAAGAAATATATCTAACTCCTTCTTGAATATATTTAATGAATTGGCCTCAACTGCCTTTTGTGGTAGAGAATTCCACAGGTTCACCACTCTCTGGGTGAAGGAATTTCTCCTCATCTCTGTCCTAAATGGCTTACCACTTATCCAAAGACTGTGACCTCTGGTTTTGGACTCCCCCGCCATCGGGAACATCCTATTGTGCTGTCGGCTCATGCCCACAAAGAACTGGAGTGAGCCTGCCCAACTTTATTTCACATAGGACCCTTACAATCAGCGGAGACTGTTATCCTATCAATCTAGATTAGATTTGAACCCTGGTCCCAGAAGTGAAAGGCCAGTGTCTAACTGACACTGAGCTGAGGAGAAACTTCTTCACTCAGAGGGTAGTAAATCTATGGAATTTGCTACCCCAGAGAGCTGTGGAAGCTGCAACATTAAATAAATTTAAAATGGAGATAGACAGTTTCCTAGCAGATAAGGGAATTAGGGGTTACGGGGAGAGGGCAGGGAAGTGGACGTGAGTCTAGATTCGGATCAGCCATGATCCTATTGAATGGCGGAGCAGGCCCGAGGGGCCATATGGCCTACTCCTGCTCCTACTTCTTATGTTCTTATGTTCTTATGTTCTAACTTACTGTGCCACCTCGCTCCCAATAGTATTATTTTAATTGGATTGTCAAATGGTTGTGATTGATTATTGGTTGGTACTAGTGTTTAGTGCTCAGCTGAGGGCATGTCAATGTAACATTTTTGCTTCGCCATTTGACCTTCTGTGGCTTGTGGCTACTCTATATATACATATATATGCATTAACAAACATGTTGCCAAAGTATATCTCATGAGTATTATTCTATGGTCTTAGCAATACAAAAAAAAACTTGCATTTATATAGCGCCTTTCACGATCACCGGACATCTCAAAGCACTTTACAGCCAATGAAGTACTTTTGGAGTGTTGTCACTGTTGTAATGTGGGAAGCGCGGCAGCCAATTTGCGCACAGCAAGCTCCCACAAACAGTAATGTGATAATGACCAGGTAATCTGTTTTTGTTATTTTGGTTGAGGGATAAATATTGGCCAGGACACCGGGGATAACTCCCCTGCTCTTCTTCAAAATAGTGCCATGGGATCTTTTACGTCACGTGAGAGAGCAGACGGGGCCTCGTTTAACATCTCATTTGAAAGACAGCACCTCTGACAGTGCAGCATTCCCTCAGCACTGCACTGGAGTGTCAGCCTAGCTTTATGTGCTCAAGTCTCTGGAGTGGGACTTGAACCCACAACCATTCTGGTTCAAGAGGCGAGGGTGCTACGCACTTTTTTTTTATATTACTTTATTGATCATTAAGAACATTTACAACATCGTGATCATTTCATTGTATGATACAAATCAATTCCACTGCTCTGCACAGCCATACCGCCACCACATTTTAACATCAAAACCTGAAGTTTAATTTGCCTCCTGTAACATATATTAATCGATTGTACTTTAAAAATTGGTTGTAAAATGCTATCCTTAAATTCCTTTCTGAATAAAACATCCACAGAGCCTTATAATGATCTTTTAGCTTATATTTAAAATACTCTTTTAGATTGATTCTCTTCCCCTTAAAAAACAGAGCATTCCTTCTTTGCACAATCACGAATCTAGCCAAACTGAACATTAAATTAATTGCCGCTCTGCTAGACTCGGGCAGACTCTCCTGCAATCCGCATCTCAATGCTCAAAATAACTCTTCCAAAACTTGTATTTGACTTCTGAAGAAATCTCTTCACCCATTTGATTCTAAAGGATTTCTTCTTCAAATCAATATCTGGAAAATTGAGTCCTCCCTGATTTCTCCGTCCAATGATAGTATTGTATGCCACCAAGGCTGGCTTCCCTTCCCATAAAAACCTCACACAAGCCTCTCGGATGGACTTTTCCGCCCACTCAGGAATATCCTCCACCGTCAATAAGTATCATAGCTTAGATAGCAGGAGAGCAGACACCACTGTCGCTCTTCCTTGCACTTTCAACCACCTTCTTTCCCATCTTCCCAAAATCTTTTAAATTTTCATAACCTTCGGTTCCTAATTTAATCGATCCACTTCATCCCTGTCTTTCTTGCACCCTATATGCACCCCCAGAACTTCCAAAACCTCCACCACCTTAAAGGGACATTCCCCAACCATTCCCCCCTACCCCTCCCTGCAACCAGGCATTGGGGCTTACTATAATTCACTCTGGCTCCTGAAGCTCTACAATATTCCTCCACTACATCCATAGCTTTCCTCACTGACTCCCCATTTCTCAATGTTAAGGTTGTGTCATCTGCATATTGGTGTATCACCGACACCAGCCCAGAACTGGGGACCACAATCCCAACTACACCTTGTTTCTTTTGCATCATGTAGCCTAATGGTTCTGCTACCAATGTGTACAACAATGGGAACAGGGGACAACCCTGTCTCACTGATCTCTGTATCGGAAAATACTTGGATAAAAAACCATTACATTTAACACAGCTAAATATGTTTGAATAAAAAATACTTATCCACTGAATGAAATTTTCCTTGAAACCAAATGCTTCCAAAACCTTCAATAAAAATTAATGAGAGACCCTATCAAAGGCTTTCTCTTGAACTATCTTTAATACATAAGCCTCCCTCCCACTCTCTTCCATGAGCTCTATCGCATCTCGGATTGAGACCACAGAGCCTGCGATGTCCCGGCCTATGACTCCATAGTACTGAGAGGGTCAAACTATCTCCGGTAACACCTCCTTTAAACGATTTGCCATAACCCTCGCCAAGATCTTATAATCCACATTTAATAATGTGATGGGCCTCCAATTCTTCAGATCCCGTCTATCCCCTTTATTTCTATATAAGCTAAGCTTATGATCCCTCTCCTCATAGATGGGGCCAGGCTTCCCTCAATTTTAATTTCCTTAAAAACTTCTAAGAGCAATGGACTTAAAATCTCGAAAAATTCTTTATAAAATTCTGCACTTAGTCCATCGGACCCTGGGCTTTCCCCCCCCCCCTTCATTCCACTTATTGCTACTTTTATTTCCGCTAATCCTACTTCTTTGTCGCACATGCTTCTCTCATCCTCCTTTAAACCCTCTTCAATAAAAGCAGTAGCCTTCTCCATCGCCAAATTGGAAATGTCTTCTTTTGTATATAACTCTTGATAAAAGCTGCTAGCCGCCTCTAAAATCTTCCCACTTTCATGAATGATCTTCTCCCCAACCTTCAACTCTTCAATTAACAATAATCTCTGTCACAGCTTCTCTTGCTCTAGAAAATATCTGGTGCATCTTTCACCCTCCAATGCATCTCTAGCCTTTGCACGGAGAATGGCCCCCTTGCATTTTTCAGCTTGCAATAATTCCCACTCTTCCTTTAGCACCCGGAACTTAGTCTCAGCTCCCTTATCCTCTCTGTCAACTGCTTTACAGACATCCGTAAATCTTTTGTTTATATTCTCTTCTCGATGCCAGTTAGCTGCCGCCCTCTTTTTCCCATAACGTACCGAAAAAACTTTTACCTCATATTTGAAATTGTCCCACTAAACTCTTCTTTCTTTCAAGAACAAAGGTTCCTTCTGAGCATTCTTTATTATATTTATAATCCCTTCTTTATAAGCAATTTCTTTCAGGTATTGATTGTTTAAAATCCACACCCCTGAACCGATCTTAACTCTGCTGTTCCTAATTCTAAGAACCAAAGCCGAGTGATCACTAAAAAATACTTTTTTATAATAAATCTCCATCATCTCCGAACTTAACCCTTCCCGCATTAACACAAAATCTATTCGGCTCTGTTTTAAAACATCACCCACACAACCTGCTCTGGAGAACTCCCTTTTTATGGGGTTCCGGTCCCTCCATAAGTCTCTCAAATTTAAATTTGCCATCATTTTTATAATCATCCCTCTGGAGTTATCATCCTTAAAGGTCATCTGGGCTGAAATGTCCATCCGAGATAAAAATACATTAAAATCCCCCACTACACAAGGATTTTCCACCTCTGCCGCTTCAGTGAATAACCCCCGAAAAAACTCGTGACGCTTGCAATGGTCGTTCGGTGCATAGATATTAAAGAGATCGCAATTAAATCCCTCCATTTTTACCCTTAGCTGTAAAAATCTCCCCTCAGTGTCCTTGTCCACCAAGGCAATGTTCTCTTTTATGGACTGACTCACCAAAACAGCCACCCCTCTACGGTTATTGTTTGCACAACTTGCAAACACTTCTCCCTTCCAATCCTTCTGAACTCTTTCTAGAATATCCTCATCCCAAAAGGTTTCTTGCAGACACAAGTCCGAACTTTTAAAACCCTGCAACAACTGTTGCAATTTCTTCTCACCCCTCAGTCCGTTCACATTAATCGAGACCAATGTAATCATGGCTCCAATGAAGGGAAGTATGCCTGATAATCTCCCCATCATTTAATCTCTGGCTCTTCCCTCCTCTCATGCTCCTTCTCAACTTTTCAGGCAGCTGTTGCTTTTTCCTGCAGCCTCTGGCTCTTTTTCACCTCCTGTTTGACCCCTCCCTGCTGTTTCAGCCTTTTCCTTGCATTAAGTTTGCGCCCCCTGAGGAGCTGCCCTTTCTCCCTCCTTCTGCCCCTCACTAACCTTTCCCTTTCCACATGATGCCACCCCACCCCCAACTTCCATGTCTCTGTCCCCCTCTAATTCCTCACACTCAAGCTCTTCTGCAACCCCCTGTGCCTGCTCCCCATTAGATACATAATCCTGCTCCCCGTCAGATACTTCATCTTCCATAGAAAGTCTTCCTGCTATCGCAGTTTCTCCCACTGTGCCGCTCCCTTCGACCACATCTCCACCTCTGACTCTTGCACCCTGTTCCCTCTCTCCATGGGACAATGGCGCATCTAAATTGTTCCCTTCTGACGTCTCTATCTTGCCGATCCCATCCTGCTGTCCCTTTAAGGCTCCTGCCTCTTGCACCCTCTCCCCGTCCTGCCCCCTCCCGCTCACCAAGATATCCAACTCCCCGCCTCTCCCCAGAGCACCCACATCCACCACACACCCCTCTCCCACCACCTCTCCCCCCGCAGACACCAGACTCCCCAGGGGGAGCCGAACCGCACTAAGGCTCGAGTCTGCACTAGGCCCTCGCTGCCCGCTGCTGTCTTTGTTCCCCTCCACAGCACTCGGCATGTTTTCCGCCATCTCCATCCCATTCTCCACTCCGCCATCCTCTGCCTCTTCCTGTGCTCCTTTCTCCTTCATTTTACCGGCTGTGTCCTCCGACTGCACCGCTCCTCCGGCCATTCCACTCTCATCTCCCATCTCCTCATCACTCATATCGCTCCCTTCTGCCACACACTCACAGCGGGTGGGGCCTTTGTGACACACCCCACAGCTCTCCGCCTTGCAGCTCCGAACGATGTGTCCCAACTCACCGCAATTGTAACAATACACGTCTGGACTGTTTCTTATGAGATGGTCATGTCCAAGACAATAATAGCACACCTTTACTTGGTTATCATGCAGCACACGAAAGTACTGCACTCCTTCCAGTGTCTCGAACTTCATACTGTACGGCAATGACCTCACCCCCTCTGGGAACCGTACCTTTACATACTGGGTTCCGTCTGCTACCCGTGTTCCCGGATAGTACCTCCTCTTTATTGAAGAACAGATTTTAATGTCCCACGACTCCAACTTTTTGCTTAGCACTTCGTCCTCAATGTAAACTGGCAAGTTTAAAAATGAAACCACCACCTCCTCTGAATATAGCAGAGTCACCTCCAAGAATTTCTCACCAACTTTCAGACTGAGTAATAGTCTTTCCACCTTCTCACGGCCACTGACCGTCACCTCGAATCCCACATTTGGCTTTGGTCGGCAGGCAAAGCAGTTTCCCTCGCCACAGTCCTCATGAACCGCCTGGATAATATCCCAAGCTCGAATCTTCTTATCTTCATACTGCACCACCACCGTGTTTTCTTTAGCAAACCTCCTGGGGTCCCGGCCCAAATCTTTGGGCCTTTTTTTTTTCCTTTCCCACCACAGTTTCTTCCCTAATTAAATTCCTCTCGGGAACATTGTCCTCTGAGGGGCCTGGCACTCCGGACCCCTCAGCAGCCATCTGGCTGTTTTTGTGGGCCAAAAAGGCCCTAAAACCTGAAAACAAAACCCCAAAACCCACCACCAACTTTTTACAAAACTCCCTCCAACTCCCAGCAGCAATCAGGCAACCAGTAACACCTGCTCACTCCTAGCCCCTCCCAGCTAGAGAGTGCTGCCCACTGAGCCACTGGCTATATACAGGCCATGATATAAAAGGATAATACAGGAGGCATTAAGCTTGCTCTTCCACCTTCCTTCCCCCTCCCCCCAATAGTGTTTCCAGCAGGATTCTTGCTCCAACAACACTTTAGGATTAGTTATGGAGACAGAACATTATTAAGTATGCACTGACAGGCTCACAATATTCTCATTTCCTTTTTGGTCAGTATCTTTCAGAGTGGGTTGAAGGAATGGGTTGAAGACAAACTAGTTTAGGTAGTTATACACTCCAACGCCGAAGTCAATGGAAAAAGAAAATTGGTTGGAGTATATTTCGGACGACTACCACCCATTTTCCACCACTGTCGACAGTTAAAATCAGCCCATATAATTTGTCTGGTAGCTGTAGATGAGAATTTACCATTTATGATATTTCAGATATGATGGCCCCGATTTTCCCCCAGCCGTCGGGCGGGTTTTCAGGCATGTGGGGGGGGGGAAATCCCGAATTTGGGGGTCCCGACACCATCCCGCCCAAAACCCCACCCCACGTAAGTTTCAGGGGCAGCGGGTACCCGTCCCGCACTGGGACCCGCCGAAACCAGGCGGGAAGGGATTAGTGCCAATTAACTGCCTGTTAACAAGTAGTTAGCAGGCAGTTTTTAACCTAATCCCTATTTTGAGGGGTCTCGTGTGGGTTTCCCGACGGCTCCAAACCACGCCAGGTTAGAGCAGGCGGGCCGTCGGGTTGAAGGAGTTGGAGGGGTCGCGATGTTGGCGCTCAGGTGAGTGATGGGTGCATGACTGTAAAGGTAAGTGTGTTTGGTGTGTCTAAAGTGTGTAAAGAACTTTTACTTACCTGTACTTACCTTCACAGCCTTTCTTCCTGTAGCCATCGGGAGCCCAACACTCAGCCAGAACTGAAAGCTGAACGGCTGCAATCTGTCAAAAGTGACAGCCTTCAGCTTTGAGTGCCGGTAAGAGTTCTAACTGAGTCTGTGCAGAATGACTCATGAAATTGCAGTCTGTGACGTCACCTGTTGCCGGGTGGCCCTTAATTGGCCTGCTGAGCCCGCTGGGTGGGCTCAACAAGGTCAATCAAGGGGAAATTGCGCGGATTGGCCGGACGTCGAAGTAGGCGGGTCAAAAACCTGAAAGGGGAAGTCCCGCCATCTTCCCGACAGGTTCGGCAAAATCTACCCCGATGCCTTCAACTCACTCTGAAAGATACTGATGATTAACCCAGTCAGGGCTATCATCAAGCCCACAGCGCAAGACTGAATGAAGTGCTGTAGCTTTTAAAAGCTCTTTATAATAATGTGTCCATGACTACACAAACCACTCTGGGTCCAGGTATATTGTGTATCAGTAAAACAGGTTTATTAAGCATTAAACATCCAGTACAAAGAAGTAATACTTAACAAGAAGATAGTCGCAGTTTGTTCATCGAACCCCGGCGTTCCTTCCGAGTGACTGTGGCGCAGTCTCTTTAACTCTCGCTGTGTTCTGTTGACTGAAGCTTCTCATCCTCTGGTTTCGCACTGCTTTCAGTGTTCAATAGCTGTTTCTTTACACCTTTTTTTCCTTCAAAATACATAGCAATTTGCAGCTGCTTGGGCTATCTCACCATTCTGACCTTCACAAGTACGGTCTATGATTGCCTCCCTTTTTCTGCTGTGAGCTTTTCTCGGAGAACTTTTACATTCCCATGAATTACAACCGAGGTCTTTTGCCTTTCCCATAGCCCATTATCTAACCTGGTCTGAAACTTCAGCGATAAGGGATGTTGGCCTAGAAATTCATTAAGGCGCTGCCAGCTTTGCGCCCAGTTAACGCCTAAAGAGTGATTTTGCGCCAGAAATGAGTTTGTGCAGATATTCAGCGCAGCGGTATTGGCGGCGGTAGCCGTTAGCGCTGCGCCGGCACCGATGACGTCATCGGTGTGCGCAGTGCCCCGGTTCCGCCCCGAAACCGGCCCGATCCCCATATTTAGTTGCGGCCGCCTCCTCCGAAGCGGCCGCAAACAGCGACCAGAAAACGGGGCCGTCCTGCTGCCTTAGTGGGGCGCTTTAAAGCAGAAGGTGCGGCCAGCCGCTTTTTCGGCGGCCGCCTGCCCGCACCTCCTTCCCCGGCCTCCTCCACCACCCCCCCCCGCGGCATTGCCGGCTGCTTTCCGCGAGCCCGGCACTTCTCCGTGGTGCCGGGCTCATTTGCCGGCACTATCCAGCGGCGATCTCCCCATTGCAGGCAGCTCCCCCTTAAGAGAAGGAGGAGGCCTGCAGTACCGCAGCCTGCCGCTCCGCAGCGGCTGGCGCAGCGGCGCCAAGAGTGCTGATATTCAGTGTCAGCGCCCCAAGCGGAGGCGGGCACACCCTGGTATAGCGCCCGGTTCCGAATTGGGGCGCTAACAATGAATATCTGACGATCGCTATAGGCTTCCCGCCCAGCGCTAACTTTTGGGCGCTAGCCAGCTGGCAGGGCCATAGTGAATTTCTAGGCCGTTGGGTTTTACCATCCTGCTTTACTTAGCTATTCGCCATTTTATACAGGCTTTTTAGGTTTTTAACATTCAATTTCACATGCTATAGTTATTTAATAATGGTTATAGAATCTTAATAATGTTTGCTAAATCCTACAGGTACACTCTATCCTACAGATCCCTACCTTGAGGGCGAGGCATTTTGCCGACCCCTCAAAACTAAAATCTTGCATATGGGTTTGTTCTCCCAGATTTATGTAACTCTAAGATATTCTGGGTTGTGATCATATTTAAACGCGATCGGGTTTTGTGCATTAGGGGGGAGAAATTGGGTATGTAGCGCCACCTGTTAGCGCCTAAAGAGGGCAGTCAGTGGCTGTAGCGCCACTGGCCGCGCCTCCCATGATATTCAGCGGGGGCGCTAATGGTGGCATTAGCCTGTTGCGCTGCGCCGCCACCGATGATGTCATCGGTGTGCGCAGCGCCCCATTAGCGCCCCGATCGTGATATTTGGTAGCGAACGCCGCTGTAGCGCCGTTCGCTACCCGCGCCCGGTTCACGGGGCCTTGCTGTGCCGGCAGTGGCGCAAGTTAAGGTGGAGGTGCGGGGCGGCCGCTTTTTCCGGCGGCCGCCTGCCAGCACCTCCGTCCCCGGCCTCCTGATCTCCCCCCCCACCGCGGCATTGCCAGCTGTTTCCCGAGAGCCCGGCACTTCTCCTTGGTGCCGGGTTCTTTTGCTGGCACTCGCGATCGGGGATCACGCTGTTGCAGGCCCCTCCCCCTTAACAATGGGAGGAAGGCCTGCAGTACCGCAGCGTGCCGTGCTGCAGCGTGTGGCGCTGCGGCACGTTGCGCTGCGATATTCAGTTTCAACGCCCTAAGAGGGACGCGGATCGCCTCGAGCCTCGCCCCGTCTCCCTCTAGGGGCGCTGAAACTGAATTTCTGGCGATCGGTATTACTCCGAACGCTGCACAAAAATCAGCGCCCAGGTGAACTTGGCGCCACTTTGGCGCCTCAACCGAATTTCTAGGCCTAGGTGTTTCAGGTGGCAGGTGTAAACTAGTAAGCATATCAGTACTACAAGTTGGGTGATGACCAGTACATGGGAAATTATCCTAATCCAAGGAGGAATTTCCATGTTTGTCCCTATGTCCCACCAGTGTGTTTGATCTTTGATACCTGGGATTTCCTTGGCTATGGCTTTATTCCCTTGCACCAGTGTATAATAATGGCGTTGGAAGGTGCTTACTTGATTTATTAATTCGGTTAAGGCTTCAGGTAGCTCAGGGATATCATATCCGAATTTAGAGACATAATCTTCTAGATTTATATTTAAATCATCTTCTACTTGTAATACCTGCTGGTCATGTGAGGCTATTGCAAGGAGAATCCTTCCTCCTATTACTGTAGTCTTAGTAGGTGTGATATAGTAGGTCCCTGGGGTTATTGAACATTCACGTGTTCCGTGATTATAAGAGTTTACTAAAGTGGTAAAACAATACCTCCCTTCTCGTACGTAGGCTGTTCTAGTTCTTACATCTGATGGGCCTGTCACTTCCATAGTACAGTTTAACCATTCTTCATTCCAACCATACCCACAGGTGTCCATTGAATGGTCGTACAAACTGTATGGGCAAACAAGGGCATCCTCATTTGTGCTACATCCTTGTAGGTTTGGTTCAATCCATGTTAGTTTTTCTAACTGTACTAACCATTGTGGTGCCGTGAGAAATCGGCTAATGGTGTTTCCTTTTACCGCTCCTATATTCTCTATTCTAAATAGTGGGTTGGGCCTGGTTCGATTCATTAGACTAGAAATTTGTAGTATTAGTCCCATCAACCTTTGACTCCCTACCTCGTGGTATTCGTGTTTGACAGGGTGGATCCTAATCAAACTCCTGATCTTACATAGTTCTGCATCATCGTTAATAACTGGATAGCCCTGATAAGTGTTTATTAGTGACCCAAGTGGGGAGATGTCCCTTGTTGATGGTCTGAAGGTTTTCCCTAGTTTGCTCAATCAGCCAATTCCCATACATAATGCATACATCATTATGGGCTGCTTGATCAGAGATATTTCTGTTTTCTCTAATCAGATCATTAATTCTTTTGGCGTGATCCTCTATCTCGTGTATGATGTCCCGCAGGTGTATGGTCATTACCTGATCCTCCCTTAGCTCCTCGCTTTCTATGCTGTTTTCCTTACTGAGTATCTCATTTCAATTTCTCCCTTACCGTTTGTAATTGTCTCTGTAAATCTGCGGAGTCCATTGAGTTAACGATTGAGGTTACTGTGTTGAAACCCGTGAGCCCATCATTTATCAATCCTCTTCTCTGCCTACTCTTTCCCTGGCTTTCCTCTTGAGTGGTACTAAGCTCGTGGTGGTGGAAGGTCCCTTCTGTTTTCTCTATGCTCGTCGACAAAGTCGTCTTTTCCCAGTATTGGCTAAAAACCCGCTGCAGCATTCTTTGAGTTAATTGTGCTGTTTTGTCAGGGCACCACTTTGGTAGTATTAGGTCTGTTAAATTGAGGATAACAGGGGCCACTTCTGGTATTACTTGATGATACACTGCTTTATAGGTAGGGATAATTACAAGGCCATTCCCAGGTCCCGGTTTTAAGTGGGGGCATTGTTTCTCGAGTCCTCCCTCTTGGGGTTCTGAATGGTTTGTTTTCTCATAGGGTGTGAGCCTAACACTATAGAAATCTTCTTACTTAGGCAGTCCCTCGGAACCGAGGATGACTTGCTTCCACATTAAAAATGAGTTCTCGGGTGACTGATGAGTCCAATGTGGGACCTAGAGTCTCTGTCACAGGTGGGGCAGACGGTGGTTGAAGGGGCGGGTGGGTGGGGTGCTTGGGTTGATGTGCGCTCCTTACGCTGCTTGCGCTTGGCTTCCGCTTGCTCCCGGCGAAGAGACTCGAGGTGTTCGGCGCCTTCCCGGATGCTTCTCCTTCACTTTGTGCGGTCTTGGGCCAGGGATTCCCAGGTGTCGGTGGGGATGTTGCACTTTTTCAAGGAGGTTTTGAGGGTGTCCTTGAAGCGTTTCCTCTACCCACCTGGGGCTCTCTTGCCGTGCCGGAGCTCCGAGTAGAGCGCTTGTTTTGGGAGTCTCGTATCGGGCATGCAGACAATTTGACCCGTCCATCGGAGCTGATTGAGCATGGCCAGAGCTTCGATGCTGGGGATGTTGGCCTGAGCAAGAACACTGACGTTGGTGCACCTATCCTGCCAATGGATTTGCAGGATCTTGCGGAGGCAGTGTTGGTGGTACCTCTCCAGTGCTTTGAGGTGCCTGCTGTACATGGTCCATGTCTCTGAGGCATACAGCAGGGCAGGTATCACTGCTGCCCTGTAGACCATGAGCTTAGTGCCGGGTTTGAGGTCCTGGTCTTCAAACACTCTCTTCCTCAGGTGACCGAAGGCTGCACTGGCACACTGAAGGCGGTGTTGGACTTCGTCGTCGACGTCTGCCCTTGTTGACAATAGGCTCCCGAGGTATGGAAAGTGGGCCACGTTGTCCAAGGCCTTGTCGTGGATTTTGATAATCGGGGGGCAGCACTGTGTGGCGGGGGTAGGTTAGTAGAGGACCTTTGTCTTACGGATGTTTAGTGTAAGGCCCATGCTCTCGTATGCTTCGGTGAATGTGTTGACGATGGCTTGGATTTGGACCTCCGAGTGAGCGCAGAGTGCAAGCGTCGTCTGCATACTGTAATTCGACGACAGAGGATGGGATGACCTTGGATCTGGACTGGAGGCGACGGAGGTTGAACAGTTTCCCGTTTGTTCTGTAAATTAGCTCCACTCCAGTGGGGAGCTTGCTGAGGGTGAGATGAAGCATTGCAGCAAGGAAGATTGAGAAGAGCATTGGTGCGATGACACAGCATTGCTTGACCTCGGTTCGTACGTGAATTGGGTCTGTGGTGGAACCGTTGGTCAGGATCACGGCTTGCATATCGTCGTGAAGCAGGCGGAGGATAGTGACAAACTTTTGAGGGCAGCCGAATTTGAGGAGGACACTCCATAATCCCTCACGATTGACAGTGTCGAAGGCCTTTGTGAGATCAAAGAAGGCCATGTACAGTGGTTGGTGCTGTTCCCTGCATTTCTCTTGTAATTGACATGCGGTGAAGATCTATAGAAATACCCATCCTCCCTTAAACATCCGGTTATCGCATTTTTGAATTCTACTATGCTGCTATCTTTATTCTCGGGGTCCTTATAATTTCCCCAACGTTTAAAGGTTGTCATAAAGGGTTCATTCCCTGCTGAGGTAATCTTTATATTAACTTCGGGGATAGGAGGCCAATCATCACTCTGATTTTTAAGGTCCGAGATAATATTACAAGAATACGGGCCGATGTATTTCTACCACCAACGAGGCCAACATACTTGTACGTATTCCTTGCTCTCTGAAGCTACTGGGCCCTGGTTTGATTCTTGTACCGGTTCCCAGATTCCATTATTTTTCTTCAGGAATTTCCACACATTTGGGCCTTTGCTGTCTCTTATCCCGCATCTGATACACACACCATATCCTTCTTTTATTTCCCAACTATACACCTTTTCTTGTAATGTACCACAACCCATCACATGTTGTTGTTATATTATCTTTTGTACAGTTTCTGATCCAAACCGGAACATCCCCCCCCCGTATGTCTCAGATGAACCACTATGGTTCTTTGATTGTTTATGTCCGCCAATAATTTGAGGTTCCGTTCCATAGATGGGGAGTGGAGCGCATTCGCCTCCTTGATCCAGTGTACAGGTGTTGATGGTAAAGTCAAAAGTTTTTGTTACCTCCGTAGAGCTCGCTGCACATCCAATCATCAATATCAATATACAGAGCCACACCTTTAACCTGTGGGTAGACCAAAAGATAACATTTTAATTCTTAACGGTTTTCATCTGATTGATATGGAACCATTTTAGTTTAGGTTCTCCCTTCGGACCATCGTTCATAAGTAGCCGCCCATAACATTCCCGGGTGAGCTACCGCTGGTGGTGCTCCTGCTTGTGCCTGGTCACCATCAACAGCTGGTGGCGCGTTAGGAATCACTTGGGTACGAGTCAGAACATTAACCGGGGCTTTAAAGGGTGATGGCTCATCCACTGAGGTTTTTATGATATTGTTATCAGCATAGGCTGGGGGCCTCTCAGCCAGGTCAATGGTGGTATAGGAAACGGGGGCCTTTTGGGAAGGGGGCAGTAAGGGAAGATATAATTCCCCGCTGATCTCCTCGCATTGTTTATCATAACTCGTGTGACTGCCGCTATTACAGCCCGTTGTTTACCCAGCTGGTTTTCCAACTGTTGTATAGCAATATGACACTGCCTGTGGTCTGACTCCCTTTGCGGCTGCTGAAGAGCCTCTCTTAGGGCTCCTCGTAAATCATTTAATTGTCTGGTAAGATGGTCATTGTCTTTTGTTAAGGAGGCTACCTGACACTAGGGCAGGATTTTCATTGGGCCGTGGAGGCAGGATTGGAGGCGTGCGGGGGGTTAAAATCCCAAAATCGGGGGGGCACGAACCCATCTCGCCCCTAACCCGCCTCAATGCTAGTTTCAAAGGCGGCGGGTAACCGCCCCGCACTGGGACCCGCCTCCCTGAAGCGGGAAGGGGATTAGTGCCAATTAACTGCCTGTTAACGTAGTAAATAGGCAGTTTTTAGCCTAATCCCTATTTTCATTGGTGAAATGTGGGATTCCCGACGGCTCCAAACCACGCCAAGTTAGCGAGGCGGGCCGTCGGGATGAAGGGCTTGGAGGGGTCGAGATGTCCGGTGTTCAGGTGAGTGATGGGTGCATGAGTGCAGAGGTAAGTGTGTTTGGTGTGTGCAAAGTGTTTAAAGAAGTTTTACTTACATGTACTTACCTTTACAGCCTTCCTTCCTTCAGGTCTCGGGAGTCCCTCATCTCACCGACACAGAAAGCAGAATGGCTGCGATCTGTCAAAAATTGCAGCATTCAGCTTTCTGTTCCGGGGAGATCTCTAAATCATCCTTCGAGGAAGGAATTAACCTGGAGTACAGATTGTCAGTGTTTGACTGCTTCAAACAGCTGTCAAATGCTGATATTTCATTTGTCAAAAGGTCTTGACAGATGAAATATCAATCTGTGACGTCACCTGTTGCCGGGTGGCCCTTAATTGACCTGCTGAGCCCGCTGGGTGGGTTCAACAAGGTCAATCAAGTCAAAATCGTGTGGGTTGGCTAGAACTCGATGGAGGCGGGACTACAACCTTGAAAGTTGTAGTCCCGCCTCCTACCCACCTCCTCAATGAAAATCCAGTCCCTAGCCTCCTCAAGGTTCTGCATTGCAGCACCGGCGTGAACTGCATTAATACTCTGTTGCTGTATTATTGCTGTCGAAGCAGCAACCTGACCCTGAAGAACTTCAATCTTACTTTTTAACTCTACAGCCTCTTTTTCCCCAGTTTGACTTCTCGCTCGTTAACGTTTTTGTTATCTCTGTTAACGTTAGATTCTCTTCTATCAGCCGTAGCTTGTCTTTTTCTAATTTATCTAACTTGGTTTGATTATTTTCCATCTCTAGGAGGGTCTCTTTATCTTGCTCTACACAATACACTGCCGCATAGGCCATTAGCTGCACTGCCCAATCTGACTTCCATTTCTTCTCCTTAACTTGTTTCTCAATGAACGCAACAACATCCTCAAAGGATACTCTCTTATTCTTTGTTAGACATTCTACTACTAACGTCTGTAACTGTGCATCCTTGCACTTCTTCATTAACTTCGTTTTAAAGTCTACAAAAAAATTCTCACTCGACATTCTGCTGTACGTTAAAGAGACGCTATGGGGTCGATTTTCCCGAACCTGTCGGGAAGAAGGCGGGACTTCAACTTTTGGGTTTTTGACCCGCCTACATCGACGTCCGGCCAATCCGCGCGATTTCCCCTTGATTGACCTTGTTCAGCCTGCCCAACGGGCTCAGCAGGCCAATTAAGGGCCACCCAGCAACAGGTGGCGTCACAGACTGAAATTTAATCTGTCAAGAGTTCTTGACAGATGAAATATCAGTGTTTCACAGCTGTTTGAAGCTGTCAAACACTGACAGTCTGAGTTCTGACATGAGCCCTTCTGCACAGACTCAGTTAGAACTCTTACCGGCACTCAAAGCTGAAGGCTATCACTTTTCACAGATCGCAGCCGTTCAGCTTTAACTGCCGGCTGAGTGATGGGCTCCTGACGGCTATAGGAAGGAAGGCTGTTAAGGTAAGTACAGGTAAGTAAAAGTTCTTTACACACTTTGGACACACCAAACACACTTACCTTTGCACTCATGCACCCACCACTCACCTGAACACCGACATCACGACCCCTCCAACTCCTTCAACCCGACGGCCCGCCTGCACTAACCTGGCGTGGTTTGGAGCCGTCGGGAAACCCACACGAAACCCCTCAAAATAGGGATTAGGCTAAAAACTGCCTGTTAACAGACAGTTAATTGGCACTAATTGTGGTGTATGTGCCTTTAAGAGCCCCTGTGTACTGTAATGCCGGTAGTGGCCACTCGGGCTATATAAGCCTGTATAGTGTCTTGTATCTTTTAGTTCACCTCCAGACTTTGCTTAGTAAACACCTGTTAAACCAACTCCTGCATTCCGTGTCTCCATTAACAAACGGATACAACAGTGGCGACGAATTGGAAACGGACTTACCTGCAATTCGGCAGCACCTCAAGGAGATCGATTCCTCAGACGAAAGTCGAAGAAAAAAAAAGGGAAAAAAAAGCTGTGGTTTCACCAGCTAGCCGGGCTGGTGGCAGGTACTGCAATAATCCTTCCTGGGCGGCGGGCTGGGTCTCGATTGGCTGGCTCTGCAGCGGGGCCGAGCAGCGAAGGCGGAGGCAAACAGAGACGGAGGGTGGAGCACTCGGGAGACAGCCAGCGCTGCAAAGCAGGTCGGCGTTCGGACCAAGCAGAGGGAGGGAAAAGTCCCAGAGAGTCCGACGGGAATGAGTCTCCAACTATTAAAAATATCTGTATAAATAAAAACCGCGGAGAACAGCATTGTCAGCAGCGGCAGCGGTGGGAGAGCGCGGGAGGCGCCATTTTTTCTCGGCAGGGAAGAAAGGAAAGCGTGGGAGGCGCCATTTTTTTTTCAGGATGCCTAAAACTGGCAATATTACTGCTTTCGATAGTGATGTGGAGGATTGGACCACATATGTGGAAAGAGTGGAGGTATATTGCACAGCGAATGAAATAGAGGATGATAAAAAGGCATCGGTACTTCTAAATCTAATGGGCGCAAGGACATACGGGCTGTTACGAAACTTAATCACTCCAGCCAAACCGATGGACAAGAATTTTAAGGAGATTGTTGATACCCTACAAGAGCACTTAAACCCAACACCGCTGCTGATAGCAGAACGATTCAAATTCTTCAGGAGGAATCAGCACAAGAATGAAAGTAACGCTGATTACCTCACCGAATTAAGGAAGCTATCAAAGCACTGCCAATTCGGGGCAGGACTGGCAGATTCTCTTCGAGACAAATTCGTCTGCGGTCTCCTAAGTGAAGGAACACAGAAAAGGCTACTTTCTGAGAAAGATTTAACACTGGACAAGGCTTTCAGTGTAGCTGTATCATACGAAGCAGCAGCAAGAGGAGCTGCAGAGATACAGCAAAAGCCACAGGACTTCGGCACCCATGAAATGACACAGGGTTTCGAGAGATGTTATCACTGCGGCAGATCCACCCATGACCAGAGGGACTGCTGGTTCAAGGACAAAGCATGCAGGCAATGCAGAAAGATCGGACACATTGCACGTGTATGCCGATCTGGAAACAAAAAATCCACTGACAGAAAAAAAATCAATAAGGAAAAGTACAGAAAGGTACAAATGATGACGGACAGTAGCTCCGAAGACCAGAAGAGCGATAGCGACTCCGGAAACAAGAGACTAAGCTGTCTCAAATTACATAATATAATTGCCAAAGAAGATTACCAGACCATTTGGGTTACCCTCATGATAGCGGGGTCCCCAGTTAAAATGGAGCTAGATACAGGATCAGCTCTGACCGTCATAAGTCGACGGGATTACGAGCGGCTATTTCCGCATATACCTTTGAAAGACACATCCATTATCTTGAAAACATATACGGGGCAGAAAGTATACCCCAGAGGGAAAATAAGGGTGCCTGTTGTATACAACGGCAAGGAAATACAGAAGTTGTATTTATATGTTCTGCAAGATGGTGGTCCACCGCTGTTGGGACGTGAATGGATCAGGAAGATACGTTTAGACTGGCACTCCATTCAGGCACTGACGGTGACCAGTAAGAAAAAAATGATGATGACGTCATACCTGAACGATTAAAAGACATCTTGGCCAACGCCAAAGAAGAGTTTCAACAGGAACTAGGAACCTTGAAAGGCATCACCGCCTCAATAAAAGTGGAAGATGCGGCAATTCCCAAGTTTTTTAAGGTAAGGCCGGTGCCATACGCAATTCGTCCAGCAGTCGAGGCAGAGCTGGAGAATTTGGAAAAGGCAGGCGTGTTCTCCAAGATAGATTGGAGCGAGTGGGCAACACCCATCATCCCAGTCATGAAGAAAACGTTGAATAATGATAAATCTGAAGAACAGAGAAAAATTCGCATCTGTGGGGACTTCAAGGTGACTGTAAACCCGGTCCTTCACACGGTACAGTATCCTCTTCCGAGGATAGAAGATATTTCGCCTCACTATCCGGAGGGAAACGTTTCACCAAAATTGACTTGGCACAGGCATATCTACAGATGGAGGTTGAGGAGGCCTCTAAAAAGTATCTCATGATAAACACACACAAAGGCCTGTACCAGTACAATCGACTGGTTTTCGGAGTAGCATCAGCTCCAGCTATCTGGCAAAGAGCTATGGAGCAAGTCCTGCAAGGGATTCCGGGGACTCAATGCTACCTAGACGACATCCTTGTAACAGGAGAAAACGACAACGAGCACCTTGCCAATTTGGAGCAGGTGCTCACTAGGCTCCAAAGTGTGAATTTTTCCAGAAACAAATATCATATTGTGGCCACATAATTAACGAAGAAGGGTTGCATAAGTCACCTGAAAAAATTGAAGCGGTCATAAAAGCCCCAGCACCTGAAAATGTCTCACAATTAAGGTCGTTCCTGGGATTGATAAATTACTATCATAAATTTTTACCGAACTTGTCAACTGTTCTGCACCCTCTTAACGAACTTCTACAAATGGGAGTAATTTGGAAATGCAGCGAAGACTGTAAACGTGCCTTCCATAAATGCAAAGGCTTGATCACGTCCAAGGAAGTTTTGGCTCATTACAACCCATCACTGCCAATCAGACTGGCGTGCGATGCATCCCCTTACGGCGTGGGAGCGGTATTATCGCATAGATTCCCTGATGGCTCGGAGCGGCCGATAGCTTTTGCGTCACGCTCATTGAACTCAGCTGAGCGTAACTATGCCCAGATCGACAGGGAAGCACTCAGCCTGATATGGGGAGTGAAGAAATTCAACCATTACCTACACGGACAAAAATTTACCTTGTTGACTGACCATCAACCCCTCGTCTCCATATTCAACCCTAAAAAGGGCGTTCCCATTATGACAGTGCAAAGGCTACAGAGGTGGTCCCTTTTCCTAGGGGCACACCAATATGACATAGAATACAAAGGATCAAAACAGCATGGAAATGCTGACGGTTTATCGCGTCTACCGTTGCCAACGGTAGAAGAGGCACCTACAGTGGACCCAGTGGAGATGTTCCACTCAACCATAGTGGAATGTCTACCAGTAACAAATTCTACCATTGAAAAGGAAACGAGAAATGACCCGACTCTCTCATGAGTCTACGATTTAACGGTGAAGGGATGGCCAGCACATGGCGAACCACTGTTGCCAGCATTCTCGCAAAGAAGAGAACAGCTGTCAGTGTGCCGAGGAACCTTGATGTGTGGATCCAGAGTGGTGATTCCACCCAAACTCCAGGATAAAGTGCTAAAGGAGCTTCACGAGGGGCATCTGGGTGGAGTGAAAATGAAGAACCTAGCCAGAGCGTTTGTGTGGTGGCCAGGTATCGATGGAGACATCGAAGAAATGACCAAGGGCTGTCTAGGATGCCAGAAGGTCCAAAATGCCCCACCACAAGCCCCTCTACATCCATGGGAGTGGCCCTCATCTCCATGGCAAAGGGTACACATCGACTTTGCTGGTCCATTTATGGACTCAATGGCCTAGAAATTAGGTATAGCCCCGCCAGGTCTGTAGCGCCCGAAATTTAGCGCTTGCCCGGATTCCCGTAGCGCCCGCCTGAAATTCAGTTGCGCCGCCCCAACACGGAGGCGGGCGCTATTGGAGGGTTTGGCCGCCTCGTTTGGGGCGAAGAATGTCAGTTTCAGGCGTCCAGCTGCCGCTGCGGCACCCGATGCGGTGTGGCAGGCTGTGGTAATGCAGGCCTCCTCCTTCTCTTAAGGAGGAGCTGCCTGCAGCCGTGAGATCGCCGCTGGATTCCCCCGGCAAATGAGCCCGGCACCACGGAGAAGTGCCGGGCTCGCGGGAGTCACACACCAATGCCGCGGGGGGGTGGTGCAGGAGTCCGGGGAGGGAGGTGCGGCCAGGCGGCCGCCGGGAAAGCGGCCGGCCGCCCCTCCACCTTTATGTGCCGGCCTCTCGGAGCTGCAAGGCACCGTTTTGCAAACGCTGTTTGCGGCCGCCACGGGAGAGGCGGCTGCAACTGAATTTGGCGGTCGGACCGGAATTGCATTGGAACCGGGGCGCTGCGCACACCGATGACGTCATCGGTGCTGGCGCAGCGCTACCGGCTAACGTCGATGTTACGGACCAACTGAATTTCGGGCGCGAAAAAACTTCCGGCGCAAACCACTCTATAGCCCATAAGTGGGCGCAAACGCGACTGAATTTCTAGGCCCATGTTCTTAATCGCCGTTGATGCACACTCCAAGTGGCTGGAGGTAATAAAGATGTCCTCCACCACCACGGAAAAAACCATCACAGTATTAAGGACCATATTTGCCAGGAATGGGTTGCCTGAACAGATCTGTTCTGATAATGGACCGCAATTTGTGTCCAAAGAATTCAGGAAGTTCTTAAAAAACAATGGGGTTAAGCACTACACGTCCGCCCCATACCATCCCGCCACCAATGGATTGGCTGAAAGGTTTGTCCAGACCTTCAAGAAGGCCATAAAGGCCATGGGTAATGAAGACATAAAAATACAGCATAAGGTAGATAACTTCTTGTTTGCATACAGGAATGCAACACATGTGGTTACAAACCAAACTCCCGCCATGATGTTTTTCAATAGAAGACTAAGATGCCGGCTGGATTTGATCAAGCCAAACATCAGAAGGGACGTAGAGAACCGGCAATTTCAAGGCATGAATGAAAGGCCAACTAGAACCTTCCAGATAGGTCAACAAGTTTTGGCCCGGGACTACCGTACCGAGAAATGGCAGCCTGGAACTATTTGCACACGACTAGGACCGCTGATGTATACCGTGGACATTGGAGAAAGCATAATAAGGCGCCATGCTGACCAGATCATAGAGTCATCCGAAAAGGGACAACCTACACCACAACTCTATACGCCTAATGATGAAGCAGAGATACCCATAGTATCTACCTCCGATCCGGTGATACTGGAACCAGATGAACCCGACACTGGCATTCAAGCCGAATCGACCTTGCCAAAAGAACCTACTACGCCACCGAAAACTACTACACCACCGTGGCGTTATCCGGACCGAGTCAGGAAGCCTCCAGAGAGACTAACTTATAATTGATTAACTGCAGCAAATGTGTAGATTATTGTTCTTGTAAACATGTTAATTAATGATTACTTAAAAATGTTATGTATTGGTTGTCTAGAAGGGGAGGAATTGTGGTTTATGTGCCTTTAAGAGCCCCTGTGTACTGTAATGCCGGTAGTGGCCACTCGGGCTATATAAGCCTGTATAGTGTCTTGTATCTTTTAGTTCACCTCCAGACTTTGTTCAGTAAACACCTGTTAAACCAACTCCTGCATTCCGTGTCTCCATTAACACACGGATACAACACTAATCCCTTCCCGCCTGGTTTCGGCGGGTCCCAGTGCGGGGCGGGTACCCGCCGCCCCTGAAACTTACGTGGGGCGGGGTTTTGGGCGGGATGGCGTCGGGACCCCCGAATTCAGAATTTCCCCCCCCCCCCCACATGCCTGAAACCCCGCCTGACAGCTCCAGGAAAACCTAGCCCTATCTGTTAGATAACCTAACTTTCCACAAGGGCTTTCATAGAAAAACATAAAAAAATCCAAGCAAAAATCCAAGCGCCTGCCTTATGCACAATAGACCTGGTTTCAGTTAATAGTCACAGCCCCACGTTGGGCGCCAATCTGTAGCTTTTAAAAGCTCTTTATAATAATGTGTCCGTGACTACACAAACCACTCTGGGTCCAGGTATATTGTGTATCAGTAAAACAGGTTTATTAAACATTAAACATCCAGTACAGCAAAGTAATACTTAACAAGAAGATAGTCGCAGTCTGTTCATCGAACGCCGGTGTTCCTCCCGAGTGACTGTGACGTGGTCTCTTTAACTCTTGCTGTGTTCTGTTGACTGAAGCTTCTCATCCTCTGGTTTCGCACTGCTTTCAGTGTTCAATAGCTGTTTCTTTGTACCTTTTTTCCTTCAAAATACATAGCAATTTGTAGCTGCTTGGGCTATCTCACCATTCTGACCTTCACAAGTACGGTCTATGATTTCCTCCCTTTTTCTGCTGTGAGCTTTTCTCGGAGAACTTTCACATTCCCATGAATTACGACAAAGGCCTTTTGCCTTTCCCATAGCCCATTATCTAGCCTGGTCTGAAACTTCACTGATAAGGGATTTTGGGGGTAAAATTCAGTATCGCCCCGTTTGGGGCACGATTATCGGCCGTGCGCAAAGTTTAGTGCCTGGCGCTAATTATTGCCTCCGACTGCAAACTTGGCCTCTATCGCCCCTGGAGGTGATTGGAGCACTAAATCAGGTGCTTCACACCTGTCTTAAGGCGCAAAGGCCGAGAAGCGAGGCGCTACCTCAGAGTGCTGGCGAAGCTCATGCGATGTCAGTCAGCAATGAAACACAGACACAATGGCGCCGGCCTGTTCTTAAAGGGGAGGGTTGATCTTGCTCTCCATCCACATCCTGCTCATTGCAGCCTTGAATCTCGGCCTGGAGAGACTTGTACATCAAATCTGCTGGAAAGAACAATGGAGAGGCCCAGGGAAAGTGCTCAGAGTGCAGCCCCCACAGTCTCTTCTAAATCGATACAAGCAACAGCAAAACAAAATGAAGCTGCAAAGTGCTGCTCAGTACCCAAAACTCTTTCACACAGCGTTGAATCTCTCCAGAAGTCTCTCTCTCTCTCTCTCAGAATGTGTGGTGCAAAAATGTCACCAACAAAATAAGGCAGGAAGCGTTCACCTTTAAATAGCGCTCCCCCAGACCCTTCCTGACTGCAAAACGCTCCCCTCAACCTGTCATTGCTAGCGGCAGGCGGTAAGGCAGGGGGCACCACTCAATATCCGGTCCGGGGCGCTACCGGGGCATTGCATGCTCGACTGCTGTCATGATCTGCCGACGCAGGAGATCGTGGCGGTAGTGTTTAGCGCCGCTGCAAAATGTCTAGTTAATTTCGCGAGCGGCGCAAACATCGCCGCGCCCGGGCGCTAGTTGCTTTGTGCCCCATTAGCGCCCTCTTAAGGCCTTAACGGGAGGCGCAAACCAACTGAATTTTTCCCCCATTAGGTTTTACCATCATGCTTTACTTCTTAGCCATTTGTCATTTTATACAGGCTTTTTAGGTTTTTAACATACAACTTCACATATTATAGTTATTTAATAATGGTTATAGAATCTTAATAATGTTTACTAAATCCTACAGGTACACTGTATCCTACAGTGCAACTTATCTCTTATTTGCCAGAAGCATTAAAGACTGAGTCAGACACAAATGTATTACCAACATTATTTTATGAGTCGATAGCAAAATACTGCAGATGTTGGAAATCCGAAATAACAACAGAAAATGCTGGAAAAACTCAGCAGGTCAGGCAACATCCGTGGAGAGAAATTTGAGTTGACGTTTCGGGTCGAACCCTTCTTCAAAACTGGAAAGAAAAGAAACTAGATCGAAGGCACGGCTGCGATCGGACAAAAGAATAAAAGAAACAAAAGAAGTAAAAGAGATTAGAAGCTAGATGAGATGGTAATAGGCTGAGATTAGGTGTAAAGTGTACTGGCAGGGCAAGAGATAGCTGCCAGGTGTGAGAGAGAAACAAAAGGAAAGGGGGGGGGGGTGGGAAAAGGAGTGGAAAAATTACAAGAAAAAATGAAATAGGGGCCGAGCTTATGGTCTGAAATTGTTGAACTCAATATTGAGTCCGGAAGGCTGCAGAGTGCCTAATCGGAAGATGAGGTGCTGTTCCTCGAGTTTACGTTGAGCTTCCGTGGAACAATACAAGAGGCCAAGGACGGTGAGGTCCGAGTGGGAATGGAGCGGTGAATTAAAATGACAGGCGACCGGAAGCTCGGGGTCACCCTTACGGGCTGAATGGAGGTGTTCCGCAAAGCGGTCACCCAATCTGCGTTTGGTCTCCCCAATATAGAGGAGACCGCATCGTGAGCAGCGAATACAGTATACTAGATTGCGAGAAGTACAAGTAAATCGCTGTTTCACCTGGAAGGGGTGTTTGGGGCCCTGGACAGTGGGAAGGGGGGAGGTATAGGGGCAGGTGTTACATCTCCTCCGCTTGCACGGGAAGGTGCCAGGCGAAGGGGAAGGGCTGTTTGGGGTGATAGAGGAGTGGACTAGGGTGTCTCGGAGGGAGCAGTCCCTGCGGAATGCTGAAAGGGGAGGGGAGGGGAAGATACGTTTGGTGGTGGGATCACTTTGGAGGTAGCGGAAATGCCGGAGGATGATCCGTTGAATGTGGAGGCTGGTGTGGTGAAAGGTGAGGACAAGGGGAACCCTATTGTGGTTCCGGGAGGGAGGGGCAGGGGTGAGGGCAGAAGTGCGGGAGATAGAACTGACATGGTCGAGGGCAGTGTCAACCACGGTAGAGGGGAATCCTCGGTTGCGGAAAAAGGAAGACATGTCTGAAGCACTGGTGTGGAAGGTGGCATCGTCGGAGCAGATACGGCGGAGACGGAGAAACTGGGAGAATGGAATAGAGTCCTTACAGGAAGCGGGGTGGGAGGAAGTGTAGTCCAGGTAGCTGTGGGGGTCAGTGGGCTTGTAGTGAATATTGGTCGATAACCTATCCCCAGAGATGGAGACGGAGAAGTCGAGGAAGGGAAGGGAAGAGTCAGAGATGGACCATGTGAAGGTGAGGGAAGGGTGGAAATTGGAGGCAAAGTGAATGAAATTGTCAAGTTCGGGGCGAGAGCAGGAAACAGCACCGATACAGTCATCAATGTATCGGAAAAAGAGGTGAGGGAGGGGACCCGAGTAGGACTGGAACAAAGATTGTTCCACATAGCCCACGAAAAGGCAGGCATAGCTAGGACCCATGCGGGTACCCATGGCAACACCTTTGATTTGGAGGAAATGAGTGGAGTTAAAGGAGAAGTTGTTCAATGTGAGAACAAGTTCAGCCGAGCGGAGGAGGGTGGTGGTGGATGGGGACTGGTCGGGTCTCTGTTCAAGGAAGAAGCGGAGTCTATACCTACAATAATATGATTAGCACCACCACAAGATTTGGCACCTGCAATTAACAATAAATGAACACTTAATATGAATCAACAGAATCATGAACACAGTAATAAACCTGATTAGGTATTACAGTGCACTAGCATTAGCTGGTGTACACTTAGCAGTCAGAACAAAGTAATGGTTAGCATTAGATTACAGGACCTTTGATAGCTGCACGTACATTATATAAAGTTTTATTTGGTTTTCAAAGATTAAATCTGCGGAAGGAAAATCAACATTTGTCGGTAAAATTTGCACATACATCTTGAATGAATGGATGTACACATCAGGCACGCACACATCACTTTTATTTGGTGCCTTCCTGATTTTATATAGAGACAAATAATTCTGCATTCTCAAACACCAATAATTCAGACATGCCAAATAATTCGGGAGAATTGACATGGTGCAGAGGAAGATTAAATACAGCGTGCACTTACTGTAACACGCCTTTTTACTTACATTGATCTTTGTTGCTTGATGGGACCTATGCAAATTCCGTGCAACGCATGTAGAAATGAGAGTGCTGACTGTCAGTATGAAGCTTGGAGATTTGAAGGAATTTTAGATGGATTAGGGGTGAGGATTTTCAAACGAGGGACAGTCAGAGGTTGAGGCAAATTAGCTCACGGGAGACTGGATTACCAGTCTCTCACTTTGCTTTACCAGCTTTATGACACAAAAATGAGCAAAGTGTCCCTCAGTTGAAAGAACACCTGTCACACTACATTTTTGATAAGTCTGAAGTGTACACGCTCTGCTATCAGTTCACTTGGATGTACACCACTCCCTGCTGTTCTCAAGGGCTGTGTCAAACTCCATAATAAGGATGAAATTTGAACTACAAAGGCTATGATGAAGTTATGACCTTATGGAGTTTAGGAAAGAATGTGATTAACAATTTACTGAGCACGAGTTAAACTAAATTGATTCTCAATTTACTTTGTCATGTAAAATTCATGGGGGAACTTCTATTCATACTTTGACCTATCTTTCTAATAATGGAAGAGCATTAATAAAAAGCTCGCAAGCACAAAACCCATTGCTGCTTTTACAATACCCTTGGAAATTGCTGTTGAAACCCTACTGAGGGGTTAACCCAGGTAACTTTTCTTTTATAACAAATGATTTTCCTCTTTTCAGTACGTAGGCTTCAACTGCCACGCAGTAGGCCAAACAGAACAATAAATATCCTCATAGTTGGCTGTGCACTGTAAGGGAGGCGTGGCAGAAAGCAAGCACCACCAGTCAGCCATCTTAGCACTTTACAACCTTCCGGATGTAACACTGAGTTCAATAACTTCAGATCATAACCACCGCTCCCATTTTTTCAGACAGCACGTTCTGGTAATGATTCTGCTGTTGCCATGTACAGCTCCTCTAGACCCATCTTTTGTTTCTCTACTTGTTCCATTACCGTCCCCTTTTGCCTTGCACCATCACCCCTTTTTCCATTTAATCACTCCTGCCCTCCACCCTATCATAGACCTTTCCTTTGGTCTTTCCTCCCCCTCCCCTCTTTTTTCACTTGGCTCTCCACTTGTTTATAAACTGTTAAATCTCTAACTTCCTCCAGTCCTGATGAAGGGTCATCGACCTGAAACATTAACTCTGTTTCTCTCTCCACAGATGCCGCCTGACCTGCTGAGTATTTTCAGCATTTTCTATTTTTATTTTGGTATAGATGTGGCTGAATCAGATTCTGGGCCCTTGCAATACACAGCCCAAGGTAATCAAAGACCATCAGATAGCCAGCAGACTGACAGCGAAACACTGCAGCCAGACAGGACACTTACTTCTTGCATAAGGGAATCAGCTAAAATAAATAATAAATGATGTGCCACGTGCGCAAGCACAAAGAGGCAGCTTCGTGCCAAATGAAGCTGCCTCCATTCTTACATTACACAATGAATTGAATAAATGCGCTTTGATTGTGCTCTGGAATTCCCTCCCTAAGCCTCTCCGCCTCTCTCTCCTCCTTTACGACGCTCCATAAAGCCTACTTCTTTGACCAAGCTTTTGACCTGTCCTAATATCTCCTGATGTGGCTCAGTGTCAAATTTTGTTTGATAACGCTCCTGTGAAGCGCCTTGGGAATTGGGATGTTTTACTACGTTAAAGGCGCTACATAAATGCAATTTGTTGTTGTTGTGCGTGGTATTTATTTGTCATTGTTGATAATAAAGTAGGAGTCTAGGGGAGTCAAGGGTTTTGGGGAACAAGCAGGAAAGTGGGGTTGAGGCCAAGATCAGATCAGCCACGATCTTATTGAATGGCGGAGCAGGCTCGAGGGGCCGAATGGCCTACTCCTGCTCCTAATTCTTATGCTCTTATGTCTAGCATAAAATGGCAATAGACAGTATTGGAAGAACTGAGCATGAAAGTATTGGAGATGATGGTTTGAGCACGGTTACTTTGCAGATAGGGTCTGAAGTTTTTACCAATGCTGTAGCTGTGGTAATCATTGAAAGGTATCTTGAATCACAACCTGGAAATTAATCTTCGCCCTCTTTCTCTGCTAGAGCTTCATCATCTTGGTCATCAACCAAAATTCTCTTTGCAGGGCAAAGTTATGGAGCATGCAGAAAACGGCAATTACTCATGAAAGCTTGGAGTGGTTGGACTGTAAGGCACTCCTGATGGTTGAGATATCTGAAGTATTGCTTCAAGATTTCAATGGTATGTTCAGCAATAATTCTGGTTCCAGCATGACCATTGTTGTACCTGTACTCTGCTTCGGTCCATAGTAGGCACAAGGGAGTCATGAACCACAGTTGGCATTGGATATCCTTGGTGTCCCTGGAGCCATCCTTCTTTTCTTCATTCCTTTTCTAATAAGGGTGGGAAAGATGATTGCCTTAAACCGAAGATCATGGAGTGAGCTCCTAAGCACGTGCCCATTCAATTCAATTCAATTCAATTTTATTTGTCATATATGCAGCAGGCGTGTGTACTGCACAATGAAATGTTGATTTTTACGAGTCCTGCCCATTCACCTACATGCTGGTAGTCACATACCAGCTGGACACTGAGAGAATAAAAACCCCTAATGCTGTTTTATGATCAGAGGCCCGAATGAGAACGGGCTTGCAATTGACCCCCAGGACTCTTGGAAAGTCAGCAGTTGCCCTCTCATGTTACTGCTGTTGATCAGCGATGAAAATGATGGAGTCATTGGCTTTGCTGAATAATGAATCTGTGACCTCCTTGATACATCTGTAGGTACTAAACCGATTAGCACTGCAAATGAGCCTACTGCTAGTCTGAAAAGAGCCTGACAGATAAAAATTGAGGGCCACGGTGACTTTGACAGCCACTGGCAGTATTATATGGATGCTAGAAGTGAGCTAGAGGTCTTCTTGAAGGAGATATTTCATTGCTATCAATGTCTCCCTGTCGAGCCTCAGCCTCCTTAGGCACATCTCTTTGATTATTCCCCAATAGCTGTGCCTATTGTGGTAGACCCACTCTGCTGTATAGCAGCGGGATCCTCACACTACACGTTGCCCGCCACCTAACATTATATAAGCAGCCCTTTCCTGCTCTTGCTGGTTCATCTCTGACAAGTACCATGGTAGTGGAGCACTGAATTTAATCTCCAACCCCGAGTACAGGCATGATGGGCTGATTGACCTCCTTCTGTGCTGTAATTTCTATGATTTCATAGTGTGCCCAAAGCTTGAAGGGGTAGAAATTGGTATGACATTTCGGGTGCAAAATAGGCGTAAAGCATACCAATTTAGCAATGGGAATGGCCTGCGCCCAATCTGCGTAGACATTGGTTCCAGTGCTAAATTCGTGGGGACCATTTTTTAGGTGCCCTGGGCAGGACACTTAAAATAGGCGTTAAGCACCTTACATATGTAAATGAGTGTCCTTTGAACAGGTCGCCAACCAAGAGTAAGTGCTTTATATATTTTTTTTAAGAAACACCCTCCTGGGGAGCCAGGAGGAGCAGGAGTGCTCCTCTCCCCACCGACTCCACAAGAGTTGAAATCATCCCCCCCGCCCCAGTTGCCCAATCCAACCACCCCCCTTCTGGAGCTGGCCTGAGGACCGCCCAAAAAATCATTCTTTGAGGGCCAGCTGCCTGTGGAGGCGCCACAGGCACCAGCAGTTGTTGATGAGGCCCGATGTCCAATTTCAGGACAGCCTTGGGCCTCTCAGTTCGGGCACGCTGGGCCCAAGAACCAATTCCTACCCCGAGGTGCAGCAGCTCACATTTGATTGAAAGCTCCGATATACAGGCGATAATCTTTGCATTAACGCCAATTATGTACAAGAGCTGTCAACGCAATGCATATGCAATACATTAAACTTCACAATATTGGGCCCATCTGCCGTGGTGTGTCAGGTGTGGCTCAGTGGGTAGCATGCTTGCCTCTGGGTCAGAAGGTTGTGGGTTCATGTCCCACTCCACGAGACTTCAGCTCAAAAATCTAGGCTGACACTCCAGTGCAGCACTGAGGGAGATGCCGTCTTTTAGATGAAACATTAAACCGAGGCCCCATCTGTTCGCTCGGGTGAACATAAAAGACCCCATGGCACTATTTCGAAGAAGAGCAGGGGAGTGATCGCCGGTGTCCTGGCCAATATTTATCCCTCAATCAACATAACAAAAACACCATTACCTGGTCATTATCACCTTGCTGTTTGTGGGAGCTTGCTGTGTGCGAATTAGCTGCCACATCTCCCACATTACAACAATGACTACACTTTGGGAGTGCTTCATTGTCTGTGAAGCACTTTGGGATGTCCGGTGGTTGTGAAAGGCGCTATATAAATGCAAGTCTTTCTTTTTCTCCTTAATCTAAACTAATGATCTACTCTACTATTAACATCGTGCTTAGTTACCGTACAGACACCCAGAGCACTGTGGTGCACAGAATTCATTTTCCCTCAACAGTAATTTACAACATTTTTTTTAACGTAAAACAGGCAGTAAGTGGATGTTAAATGGCACTCCCTAAATTACAGCTTAGTTTTGCTCCATTACCAGCAGCACCAGGCTTAACATTAAGAGTAATTTCCAAGCTAATGTTATTTAAGTGGATGCTCAGTGATGATCTATTTGGATTTTAGCGGATTGTGTCCTGTATACTTTTACATTATTTATATTTTGACATATTTGCTGCTTTTTTTTAAAAAAGATTTAGTGACAGGTCAGTGTGAATATCTGCCAGGATTGTTATTTACACTCAGGACTTCCTGACTTTAAGTCTAATGCTCAATCACAAGACTTGCTCTAACACTGCAGCCTATGTCCCTAGCAACACTTATTATGGTGCTGAAATTGCCACTCCAACACCTCAGCCTCAGTACCCGAGGACCTAAGTTGTCACAAATGTCAATCTTTTCTTTTTTCAGATGCTAACAGATCTGCTGGCTAGTGCCAGTATGTTCTGTTTTTATTTCAGACTCACAGGTTTCCTTTTCATTTCAATCCATGGAATAGGTTTGATGTTAATGCAGGAGCTGTCAGCACCAGTACTGCAATAGTAGTGGACAGCAAAGAATTTCAACAAAAAATATCGCGTAAGTACCCTTTCTTTATGTGCCAGCCGTGGCTCAGTGGGTAGCACTCTCGCCTCTGAGTCAGAAGGTTGTGGGTTCAAGTCCCCACTCCAGAGACTTGAGCATAAAAACCTAGGCTGACACTCAAATGCAGAGCTGAGGGAGTGCTGTATTGTCGGAGGTGCCAGCTTTTGGATGAGACGTTAAACCGAGGCCCTGTCTGCGCTCTCAGGTGGACGTAAAGGATCCCTTGACACTATTTCGAAGAAGAGCAGGGTTGTTATCCCCGGTGTCCTGGCCAATATTGATCCCTCAAGCAACATCATTAAAACAGATGATCAGGTCATTATCACATTGCTGTTTGTGGGAGCTTGCTGTGCGCAAACTGGCCTGCATTTCCAACATTACAACAGTGACTACACTCCAAAAAAGTACTTCATTGGCTGTGAAGCACTTTAGGTTGTCTGATGATCATGAAAGGCACTATATAAATGCAAGTTTTCCTTTATAACAAAAATTAAAATAACAAACACGATTCTGTACACCTCATGCAAATTGTAATGCCATCCCCCATCAATGTTAAAATTGGGATAGTCTGAATTAGTCTGGGTTTCTGGCTATGCAATTCATTTAAATAGAAAAGCACAGTATATGGTCACCATGTTGACTTAGATGTCAATTTGTGACAATCATGCTAAATATGGCCTAGCAATGTTACAATGAAGTAGATAAAGGGGAACCAGTGTATGTGAATATATTTGGATTTCCAAAAGGCATTCGATAAGGTGCCACATAAAAGGTTATTACACAAGATAAGGGCTCATGGGGTTGGGGGTAATATATTTGCATGGATAGAGGATTAGTTAACGGACAGAAAACAGAGAGTAGGGTGCAACTAGTGGGGTGCCACAAGGATCAGTGCTGGGGCCTCAGCTATTTACAATCTATATTAATGACCTAGATGAAGGGACCAAGAGTAATGTATCCAAGTTTGCTGACGATACAAAGCTAGGTGGGACAGGAAGCTGTGAGGACAACACAAAGGGCTGGATTTTGTCAGCCCTGAGGAGGCGGGTATGGAGGCGGGACTGCCGATGAAGTTGCAGAAAGTGGGGGCGGATGTCAAAGCCCCCATCCCGCCTCCGTGCCCCTTTGCCAGGAGTGGGAAGCCGTCCTGCCCCGGGTCCCATCTCCTTGAGGTGGGAAAGGGATTAAATCCTTTTAACTGCCTGTTAACAGGTAAACGGGCAAAAAAAAGGATTAGTCCCATTTTACCTTTTCAGGTGAAGGCTCCCCAACCTCGGAGAACTCCGCCGGGTTGAAGGAGTCAAGTAAGATGTCTGCAGGGGTCGGAGGGGCCTGAAAGTGAGATGTAGAGTTGAGTGATGGGTGCAAGTGTGGAGTGGTAAGTATGTGAGGTGAGTGTAAAGTGTTATAAAATGTTCACTTACCTTTGTTTCTGCCTACAGCCTTCAGCCACGGTGGTTCCGGAGTCCTGACATCTTCATTGTAGATTTCACAGACTGGCTGTTGGATCCTCCGAACCAACAGTCATCTGCTTTCTACAAAGTTGAAAGGTTTGATGAGTCCTGACCACAATAACTCATCAAACTACACAGAATGTCAGTGTTTGACAGCTTCTCAGTGCTGTCAAACGCTGACATTTCTTCTTTCAAGAAGTCTTGACAGATGGCACATCAGACGTTGATGTGCTCTGTCAGTGACTTCCCCCTAATTGGCCCACTGAGCCCGATGGGTGAGCTTAACAAGGTCAATCAGGGGAAAATCCCGCTGGTTGGTCAGAGCATGATGGAGGCAGGACTGAGACCCGACAAGCAGCAGCCCCGCCTCCAGCACGTCTCCATTCACAAAATCCAGCCCAAAGTGTCTGCAAAAGGATATAGATAGACTACGTGAGGGGGGCAGTAAGGTGGCAGATGGAGTATAATGTAGGGAAATGTGAGGTTATTCACTTTGGTAGGAAGAATAGAAAAACAAAATATTTTTTAAATGGTGAGAAACGTTTAAATGTTGGTGTTCAGAGAGATTTGGGTGTCCTCATGCAAGAAACACAGAAAGCTAGCATGCAGGTACAGCAAGCAATAAGGAAGGCAAATGGCATGTTGGCCTTTATTGCAAGGGGTTGGAGTATAACAGTAAGGAAGTCTTGCTACAATTGTACGGGGCCTTGGTGAGACCACACCTGGAGTACTGTGCAGTTTTGGTCTCCTTATCTAAGGAAGGATATACTTGCCTTGGAGGCGGTGCAACAAAGGTTCACTAGATTTATTCCTGGGATGAGAGGGCCGTCCTATGATGAGAGATTGTGTAGAATGGGCCTATACTCTCTGGAGTTTAGAAGAATGAGAGGTGATCTCACTGAAACATACAAGATTCTGAAGGGGATTGACAGGGTAGATGCTGAGAGGTTGTTTCCCCTGGCTGGAGTGTCTAGAACTAGGGGGCAGAGTCTCAGGATAAGGGGTCGGCCATTTAAGACTGAGATGAGGAGGAATTTCTTCACTCAGAGGGTTGTGAATCTTTGGAATTCTCTGCCCCAGAGGGCTGTGGATGCTGAGTCTTTGAGAATATTCAAGGCTGAGATAGATAGATTTTTGGACTCTAGGGGAATCAAGGGATATGGGGATAGGGCGGGAAAGTGGAGTTGAGGTCGATGATCAGTCGCGATCTTATTGAATGGCGGAGCAGGCTCGAGGGGCCGTATGGCCTACTCCTGCTCCTATTTCTTATGTACTTATGTTCTTATGTTCTTAAGTATGCAGCCTTACGAATCTGCAAGATCGCCACAATTAGACTAAACCCCACCAACAAAATAATGCTTTCCTCAATTGTTTCTTATTCAATCTGAGTCTCATTAAAGCTGTATTCTATGAAATGAAAATCCATCAAGGCTTTCAGAACATTTTTGTCAGTATCTAGGAAATTAATTGGAATCAGCAATCAAATCAAGTAAAATTGCAATCATAACTGGATAAACTGGGTAAGTAGATTGCTTATTCTCATGTTATCTCTGAGTTCCAGTGATATCTGCAATACACAGTGGCGGAGTTATCCGGGATTACATTTATACATGCCACAGGGACCGTCTAAGACTAACAAAGGCATTTGAGAGACTTGAAACACTAGATTGGTTTCAGAGTTAAATTTTGCCTTACTGTTGTATTAAACATTTTGAGGACTGCAGATAAGATTTCAATAGAAGAGTTATTCTTTTTAGTTTAAGCAACAGTATGAATTGACTGCTTCATTCTCTGCATGCTTTGGTCCGAATTGAAAATATTCATCATTGCATAGCTGCAGAAAATAATTTTTATAAAGTCGCTGATAAATCAGATTTTCAATGCTGCACTACAGACTCAGTGAAGCCATTTTTTTTGTACATTAAAGGCTGCAATCGAGACAACTGGAGCAAGGAGAGATACCTCACAAATTTGGCCCTGATGCTTCCTGATAAAGAGTTGGAAGAACTTCTATTGGGTTAAAAAACCATCTGGTTAGAGATCTCTGCATGATCCGACAACTCTGCTCCAGCAAATGATCGTTAACTTTGAATTTTTTTTAATTAATTCACGGGATGTGGGCGTCGCTGGCAAGGCCAGCATTTATTGCCCATCCCTAATTGCCCTTAACTGAGTGGCTTGCTAGGCCATTTCAGAGGGCAGTTAAGAGTCAACCACATTGCTGTGGGTCTGGAGTCACATATCGGCCAGACCAGGTAAGGGCGGCGGATTTCCTTCCCGAAAGGACATTAGTGAACCAGATGGGTTTTTACAACAATCCTGTAGTTTCATGGTCACCATTACTGATACTAGCTTTTTATTCCAGATTAATTTATTAACTGAATTTAAATTCCCCAGCTGCCGTGGTGGGATTTGAACTCATGTCTCTGGATCATTAGTCCAGGCCTCTGAGTTTCTGCATACAAAGGACGGAGTTCCAGGTGACAGTATTTCCTGGAGAAAATTCCATAGTGGAGCGAGAGGGTTTGCTATAGTCTGCATATACCTTTTGGATTTATGCAGTATCTTCAGCTACATCTGCAACTGCACCAACTCTTTTGTTCCTGGTATAAATATGAAGATCTGATTTAAGTACTAGCACATTGCAAATTTGCATCTCTAGTAGGTTATCTGAGGTTTCTTGAGGGTTTCCCGAAATAGCTTTTATGTTTGTCTTCACCACCTGTTTGCCCCAGCATTTGATCACCGATATCAAAGCAAGGAGCTGGATGTTTAGAGGAGGGGTTGTAACCTTTACAAAGTACAGGTGAGTACGCACCACCTCAATCAATCTTCCTCAGAAAACAATTGACTTAATCTGCAGGGTAAGTGTTCCTTTGGCCCCTCACTATGTGTAGCAACATTGTAAACATGTTCCTCTTCTCACTACAGGAAACTTTTTTTTATCCGGCACGGACGGGACCGACGTGGTGCCGGTTCATCAAAAATTCCGGATAACCGAACGCTATAATAAAAGATAGGGAGAGCTGACAGCTCCGTATAAAGCAACAAACCCTGTTGCTTAGCAACAACTGTAGAACAATGGCCTCAAGTTTCAAGCGTCTCTGTAGCTTAGCAACAGCTGCAGCCACACCCTTGCACAACACAGATGGAAGAAGGCAAATACAATATGAAGTAAAACCTACTCCTGAATTTTGCCGGTTAACCGAGATTTCCGGTTATTTAGGTGCTGGCAAATCGAAAGTTTCCTGTATTTCTAGAGAAATTGTAAACACAACAACAATTTGAAATGTTATAGCTTGTTTCACTGAAAACATCCCAAGGTGCTTTCAGTGAGTTGCAAGGTCCAAGCAGGAAGAGAGAGGAAAGTTAGGGGAGGTGACCAAAAATACAGTCAAGGAAGTAACTTTTGACAAGACCAATAAAGGTGGGAGGAGGTAGTCAGGCTTGAGCGGTTTAGGAATAGAATTCTAGAATGCAGGCACATGTTGGCGGAATTCGTAAGTTCATGAATTCAAAAAGAATATTTATGACTGCGCTAAAAATGTCGGCAAGGAAATCTTTATGAATTTACTTACGCTGTCAGTACACATAGAAACCAGACATATTGGGATCGATTTTGCCAGGCCCAAGGAGGTGGGATTAGAGGCGTGTGAGGTGGTAAAATCGCAAAAAATGGCATGCGGGCCCAATCCCGCCACCATCCCACCTCCGAGCAATTTTCCCACATGCGTGTTTTCTGACCCCGTTTCCATCCCGCCTCCAAGAGGCGGGATAGGCCCTTAAGGCCCTTAACAACCACTTAATTGCTTCTATAATCCCATTTTGAGAGGCCTTTCTGATTTTACCACTTTTCCCACGTACTGCACGTCTCCTCTGGAACACGCCAGTGAATCCTGGCGGCCTCACAAGTGGACTGCTTACTAACAGCTGCAGCTCCACCATTAAAAAGGAGTTTTCACCAATCATCATTTGCAGGTGGCAGAACTTTGTTGTCTCAGGTCTGGGGGAACTTTTAGCAGGCATACTCATTGTTGTGGAAGTTTGGAGCCTGACACCCATCTCCAGCGTGACCTCCTGGGAAACCCCTCTTGCCACCTTGACTGAGCGTTTCCTCAACTCAGGCATATACCAGAAACATGGCAACCATTTAATTCCTTTCCTCCTGGACATCAGATTCAGACGAAGACCAGCCGTGGCAGCAGCAGAACCATGAACAACAGCACCACCAACAGCAGCAGCAACAACAGGAGTGCCAAGCTGCTGCTCACCCACCTGAAGCTGCACAGGCCAGAAGGCGCCAGCGCGCGACCACATTGCTGCCCGGGATGCAAGGGACGCACTCACCTTGGCCAGATTTGCTTAGCCTGCACAATCAAACACTTTTGTCTCGCACCTTCTTATCAGACCATCGACAATGGCCAAGAACTTGCGGATTTCTATCACTCTGACCACCATACTGACAATTGCAAGTCATCCTAAGCCCTCAAAGTGGAAGTCCCATGAGCGAAATGACACACGCCACAACTGCAACAGTTTGCCATCAGAATTTTTTATGACAATAACCAACTGATAGCTTTTCAAAATTAAACATAACTTTACACCCAAGTGACTACCCTTGTGACTACTTGTGCATTATCTTCTTCTTACGCGTGTTCCTACGTGATGCTTCCCCTGTGGCTTCAGCAGATGTGGAGGCCCCTTGCTCACTTTCTTGCTGCTCCTGTCTCAACACCTTTGGCGGGCGTCCTCTGGGGTTGTGAACCTGTGAGGGCTCGGCAACAGTCTGCTGCTCCTGCAGCTGTGCAGGGGTTGAGACGCCGATCTCAGTTGGGTGGGGACTCTGGTGGGGCTCTGACCGAGGGCTTTGCAGTGGCATGGTCGTGTGAGCGCTTGGAGAGGAGCCCCCATTTACTTGTTGTCTGCCACCAACATCCCTCTCATGGGCCAGCCCCACTTCAGGGCTAGCAAGTGGCTGCACTGCAGTGGGGCCATGAGGACCCATTTCTGTACTGGAAGTCCTACTCCAAAGGACTTGCATGAAGGTTTGGTTTGTTTGCTCAATAGCTGACCATCACTCCTCAAGAGATGTCAGTCTATTCTGAACAATTACCATGTTTTCCATATCCTGGCAACTAAGCTCCTCCATGGACGTAGCCATCCACTCCTCTACCGTAGCCATCCTCTCCTCTATGGTAGCCAGCCTTACCATGGAGGTAGCCAGCCTTACCATGGAGGTTACCATCCTTTCCGTGGTGATGCGTTCATGTGCCAACGCCTCCACAAAGGATCTGCTCATGTTAGCGATGGACTCCTCCATTCGCTCCACACTCGCAGCGGCCCTGGAGACAAAACCTGCCAGAGACTTCTTCACCTGTTCCTGGAGTTCCAGCACCGCTCTCCTTCTGGATGGACCCGGAGGCACAGGGTCGACATGCAGTGGAGCCGAGCTGGGAGCGTCCTGCGCCCTCCGACGAGGACTCTCCACTGCTGTCCCTGTCTCCACCATCTGCTGATGCTCACTTGTGAGCTGTGATACGCCAGGTGACAACTCTATTCTATGTCCCGAAGGTCCCACCGAGCTGTGAGTGTCTGCGCTGATGATGTGTGTGCTTAATTCTGCTGATGCAGCGCCCTCAGATGTTGCAGCTTCCTTTGAAGAGTCTGGAAGCTCAGGCTCTTCCTCCTGGACAGTGGGGATTGGGGCTCTCGATGGTCCTGTGGGGGAGTAAAGGAAAGATTTAGAGATGTGAGGTCAAGGTTACATGCACATTGAATAGTGCAGATGATCATAAGTCAATCTGTTAGAGCATCAGATTCATTATCAGTGACTCATGCAATGTCAATGAGAGAGATGCCAAACTATTCTGTCACCAGCTTGCTGTGATGCGCCCGCCTGTCCGTCCCCCACTTGGGAATCCTCCTCAATTCCGGCAATTTCCAGGGCCGCCTCCTCCGAGGTGGTGAGCTGGGCTACGGAGGGTGACCCTCCTCCTGTCCTTGCTCTTTCCCTCTTATTGTGGGCTCTCTTTTCCTGCAATGAGGGACACAAGTGGAATTTGAGTGAGAATGAAGGAGTGAGTGTAGAGAATGCATAGCATAGATGCTTAGAAGGAGACAAAGGGCCCTCCCTGTGGGTTGTAAGTTGTCATTGCATCACAGTGATAGAGATTGTGAGGGCTGCATGGTAAAATAGTTAAGTAAATGTGACCATAGAGAGAGAGGGAATGGGTAAGGGTGCAGGGATGTAAGTGTCAAGTGGAGGAAGAGGTTTTCAAAGCAGAGTACTGGTGAAGAGAGGTGATGCGGATCAGATTGAGGGTGATGGGAAAGTCATACTCACTTTTCCTGTGCGCAGAAGGTCATGAAACCTCTTCCTGCACTGCAGCCAGGTTCTGCGGCTCATAGACATAAAGTTGACCTCCTGGGCCATTTGCATCCACACAGCTTTAGTCTGCTGGGGAGGCTTCTTCCTCCCTGAGGAAGGGAAGAGCACCTCCTTATTTGCTCTTGCTCCCTCCACCAGAGCTTGCAGGGCGGTGTCATCGAACCTTGGTGCAGACTTTGGCCTACTGCTGGATGTTAAGTCTGTGTGTTATAGTGATAATTACTACACAGACTACAAGAGTAAATTGAACAGGTCTTTACTGGTTGGAGATAGGGACTATATTGAATACAATATTACTACACAGTGCTTATATACCGGTGTGGTCACCACCGGTATTACGTATACAGCAGCCAGAGAAAGTAGTACATCTTTTAAGGTGGAACAGGCTTAAGTTCTCTTAAGGTGGAACAGGTTACATACACCACAATCCTCCCTTTTTAGCTTAACAGTCATATCCCCATTTAACATAACATAATAACAGAAAACATATATAACTGCAGGTATAACAGTTCAAAGGTTCAGTCTCTCAGGAGGCTTTCTGATGCGGCTTGGATAGCGCCTCTCAGTAGTCTCTGATTCTTGTTGTTGAGGTGCCTCCTCTATTTGGTTTCCAATGTATTGGGTGTCATCATCATCAAGTACATTCCCTGCCGAGGTAGATGCTTCAGGTTCATTAACGTCTTCCACAGTTGTCTCTGTCACAACCATGGGTTCGACCCTTGCTCTCGACTCTACCAGTTGATCCGCATGACGCCTTATCACATTATGACCAATATCTACTGTGTACATCAGAGGTCCTTGTCTGGCCCGAATTGTTCCGGACTGCCATTTTTCGTTTCCATAGCCCCTTGCCAACACTGGTTGTCCTACGTCGAAAGTTCGAGTGGTCTTGTTGTTAATATGCCGAAACTGTTTGTTTTCCACTTCCCTCCGCACATTTGGTTTTAACAAGTCCAACTTGGACCGCAACCTCCTGTTATAAAACATCATGGCAGGACTTTGGTTAGTCACTGCATGATCGGCGTTTCGATAGGACATCAGGAACTTGTCGACCTTGTGTTGCAGCGGAATCTGATCATCGTTCATGGCCTTAATTGCCTTTTTGAATGTCTGGACAAATCTTTCAGCCAACCCGTTTGTCGCCGGATGATATGGGGCAGAGGTATAATGTTTTACTCCATTCTTCTTTAAGAATTGTCGGAATTCTTCCGATACAAACTGTGGTCCGTTGTCCGAACAGATCTGTTCTGGCAATCCGTTCCTTGCGAATATTGTTCTTAACACCGCAATAGTCTTTTCTGAAGTAGTGGTATTCATCTTGATGACTTCTGGCCATTTGGAATGTGCGTCCACCGCGATTAGGAACATGGAGTCCATGAATGGACCAGCAAAGTCAATGTGTACGCGTTGCCATGGGGCTGAAGGCCATTCCCATGGGTGTAGCGGTGCTATCGGAGGTGCATTTTGCACTTTTTGGCACCCAGCGCAGCTTTTCGTTAACTCCTCAATCTGTTGGTCAATACCCGGCCACCATACATAAGCCCTAGCAAGACTTTTCATTTTAACTCCCCCCAGATGACCTTCATGCAGTTCGTTTAAAACTCTTTCCCTTAACTTGGGAGGAATAATCACTCTTGTCCCGTACATCAAGGTATCATGGCAGACGGACAGCTGGTCTCGCCTTGCCGAAAATGCCGGTAACAGAGGATCACCCCGTGTTGGCCATCCTTTCACTGTCACCTCGTAGACTCTGGACAGTGTCGGGTCGTTCCTGGTTTCTCTTTCAATACTTGCATTGGTGACTGGTAAACACTCGATGATGGGCGAATGAAATAACTCAACAGGGTCAACTTTCGTCGTGTCTTCTTCTTCAGGTAGTGGCAGGCGCGACAGCCCATCAGCATTGCCATGCTGTTTTGTACCTTTGAATTCTATTTGTTATTGATGTGCCCCTAGGAAAAGAGACCATCTCTGGAGACGCTGCGCTGTCATCACCGAAACACCCTTCTTAGGGTTAAAAATGGATACCAATGGTTGATGGTCTGTCAGAAGTGTGAATTTTTGGCCCTGCAGGTAATGATTAAACTTCTTCACTCCCCATACAAGGCTAAGAGCCTCCCTATCGATCTGCGCATAGTTGCGCTCAGCGGAGGTTAATGATCTGGATGCAAACGCGACTGGCCTTTCCGTGCCATTTGGCAACTTGTGTGAGAGTACTGCCCCAATACCATATGGAGAAGCATCACAAGCCAACCGAATAGGCAGTGTCGGGTTGAAGTGAGCCAACACTTCCTCTGAGGTGATCAATTCTTTGCTTTTGCGAAATGCCTTTTTACAGTTTTCGCCCCATTCCCATGGTACCCCTTTCTGTAAAAGAGCGTTTAATGGGTGCAGTACCATGGATAGATTTGGCAGAAATTTATGGTAATAGTTAATTAATCCTAGAAACGACCTCAACTGAGAGACATTCTCCGGAGCGGGAGCCTTTACAACTGCCTCAATCTTGTCAGGAGACTTATGAAGGCCCTCCCGGTCAATGACATGGCCACAGTACGAGATCCGCTTCTGGAAGAACTCACATTTCTGCCGATTTACTCTAAGTCCATACTCTTTCAGTCTGTTGAGCACCAGTTCCAAGTTTGCGAGATGTTGTTCATCACCATCACCTGTGATCAGAATATCGTCCAGGTAACATTGTGTGCCTGGAATTCCCTGTAATACCTGCTCCATGGCCCTCTGCCAAATTGCTGGAGCCGATGCCACTCCAAAATCCAGCCTATTGTACCGGTACAACCCTCGATGCGTGTTGATCGTGAGGTATTAGCGTGACTCTTCCTCAACCTCCATCTGCAAGTACGCCTGCGCCAGGTCTATCTTGGTGAAGTGTTTCCCGCCAGACAATGAAGCGAAAATATCCTCAATCCGTGGAAGCGGATACTGCACCGTGTGAAGCACCGGATTAACGGTGATTTTGAAATCTCCACAGATGCGAACCTTCCCTGGATCTCCTGGCTTGTTGCTCGCAGGACGTTTCATAACGGGAACAATGGGCGTAGCCCACTCACTCCAATCTACCTTAGACAGTACACCTGAACATTCTAGTGCTTCCAGCTCCGCTTCAACAGTAGGTCGTATTGCATAGGGTACCGGTCTGGCTTTAAAAAATTTTGGTTGTGCATGTTCATCAATCTTGATGTTTGCCGTAATTCCTCTCAGTGTTCCCAGTCCCTGCTGGAACACCTCTTTAGCATCATCCAATATTCTGGACAATCGTTTAGGTTTGACATCTGTTTCCCCGGAATCTACCGTTAGTGCCTTCAAGGAGTGCCAGTCCATATTCATTTTCCTAATCCACTCCCGTCCTAGTAGTGGTGGACCTCCTTCAGGTAGCACATATAAGTCCATTACTTGGCTTTCTTCGCCCTTGTGGACCACTTCTACCTCTATTTTTCCGATGGGGCACACTCTTTGCCCCGTGTATGTTTTCAATATAATCTCCGTATCCTGTAGGGGAATATGTTGGAATAACCTTCTGTAATCTTTCTTATTCATGACCGTCAATGCCGATCCAGTGTCCAATTCCATTTTTACTTGGACTCCTGCTATCTGAAGAGTGACCCAAATTGTCTGGAGATCTGCATCCTTACCAACGTTGTGTACTCTTAAACTATCCAGTTCATTACTGCTAGCGTCTGAATCTGACTTCTGTTCGGTCAAACTGTTCTTTGTCACCTTGTGCGCCTTTGCGTATTTTCCTTGCGGTGACTTTTTGTTGCTGATCTTCTTTCCTGACCGGCATACTTTAGCTATGTGGCCAAGCCTGCCACATGTTCTGCATTCTTGGTTTTTAAACCAACACTGGTTCTGATCGTGCGTTGTCTTTCCACAACGATAACATTTGACAGAACTCAAACCCAATTTGTTTGTACCGAGTTCCGGTGACCGTAGCTGCATTACTGCCGTGCCTCTCGCTGCGGCTTCGTGTGCTGCTGCCATAGTGACCGCCTTCTCAAGCGTCAGCTCATTCTCCTCGAGCAGTCGCTTTTGTGTATCCTGTTTAAATAAATTTATCTCGTAGTGCCCCTGTCAGTCCCGTTCCAAACTGACAATATTTTGCTAGCTTACGTAATTCCATCAAATATTCAGCATTGCTTTCATTCTGCAGCTGCCTTCTGTCGTAAAATTTAAATCGTTCCGCTAGCATCAGCGGCGTGGGGTTTAGATGATTTTTCAGGACAGTAACAATCTCATCAAACATCTTATCTGCCGGTTCATCTGGTGATAACAGGTGTTTCAATTGCCCGTAGGTCTTCGCACCCATTAAATTTAATAATGTTAGTGCTTTATCTGCATCAGGAATTTTATTTGCCTTACAATAATTTTGTATGCGTTCTACATACATGGCCCAATCTTCGATGTCACTATCAAAGGTATTAATGTTCCCATGTTTAGGCATCGTTGCAATTTATTGTATTTTTATGTTATCCAAGATGGCGGCTTCCCGCTCTTGTCGTCGTCCTCAGCCCACAAAATGGTGGTTTTCCCGCGCTTGGCGGTCTTCAACCATCCCCCGACGCTGTCTCCGCTTCACCGCGGCTCTCGCGCCTTCAGTTTCCCCAGACGCTGCGCCTTTTAGCCCGAAAGCGGCCCTTATCTCCGGTCGCGATCGCTGTCCCCGCGCTGCGCCTCTCGCTCGAAAGCGGCCCGGCCCTTATCTCCGGTCGCGATCGATCTCACCGCCCTTATTCCTCCGTCTTCCCAGCCCCGTCTGTACAGCCAACGCGGTTGACTTTCTGTCGCGTCGCTGCCCGGCTTACCCACCACCGAGGTAGAAAGAAGAAAGCTGACAGTCGCTGATGGAGGCTTCGAGGTCAGGATGTCTTCTGCACTCCGGTTTCTCGATGCCTGCCGCTCGACGTGTCTTCCAGAAGGGTGATGAGGGTGGAAACCTCTCTTCGACGTCCTGTCTGTGGACGAAGCTGCCGTGGAAATAACTGCCGCAGGGTAAGAATCGGACTCGTCGCCACTGTTAAGTCTGTGTGTTATAGTGATAATTACTACACAGACTACAAGAGTAAATTAAACAGGTCTTTACTGGTTGGAGGTAGGGACTATATTGAATACAATATTACTACACAGTGCTTATATACCGGTGTGGTCACCACCGGTATTACGTATACAGCAGCCAGAGAAAGTAGTACATCTCTTAAGGTGGAACAGGCTTAAGTTCTCTTAAGGTGGAACAGGTTACATACACCACACTGGACATATTTGCTGAATGATGCGATCACAGCAATGGGCATAAAGTTTGCAGTCTCCAGAAGAAGCAAGTCTGCTTGCAGGCCTTAAATCCAGCAGCATTGGTGATGTCATCGGAGGCGACTTTCAGGATGGAAAGACTAATTGGGCCAGGGGTTCCCACACACTGGCAATCAATTGCCCAATTAGGGGAAAATCGCACTTTTTTCCCACATCACACTGGAGTCGGGTTCAGGACTCGAAAAACACCAGACATGCCCCCAGCCCGCCCCAATGACAAAATCGAGCCCATAGTCACCCCTATTTCTCTGCCTAGTGTTTGGTTTTATATCTATATCTTCATTTAGGAGTCGCACTCCGTACTGATAAGGGAAATAACCATGCTGTAGAGACCACTGTCATCAGATAATATGTAACTTTTGATGGCATCCACCAAGTCATTGATGGGAATCAGCAAGAAAACTATGGTTCCTTGAGGGGTTTGTGGATAAATATTGTGACCTGAAAAGAAATGTCCATTTATCGCAGCACAATGTCTGCATCTTCTGAGGAAGCTGCATAGCCACTTCTAGCTTGTCACAAGACAACAGTTTAATTGGAAAGAAAGACAAACCCTATCAAGTACTCAAGCTAGATGGAGCATTACTGCTCTAGCTTTATGCTGAGCATCAGGAAAATCAGTCCGTTTCTGGGCCATGAAATGGAGACGGTTACCAGTGAACCAATTTGCTCTGAAGCTAAATTGATGACCAAATGCCAAGTTCTGATTGAGATGTTACAACAGATTCTCATCCCATGAGCCTTTATCTGATTGGTTATAAGGCTACTGGTCTGTAGCTGTCAGGGTCTGACCTTGATCCTTCTATTTAATCGGCATGGTTTATTTTTCAGTTTTCCATTTAGATGGGATAACATTGGTTGACAGGAAAAGCTGAAATAAATGAACTAGGAGAGCAGTAAGCAAGATCTGCTTAGTCTGAGCTCAAATGAACTTTGAACTAATAGATACGATGCCAACATCAAGCAGGCGTCATGCACCATTGCCTCTCTTTTCAGCTACTATCCTCTCTCATAGACCACAGTTTTTCCTTCCAGCTTCCCAACTCTCCTACAAACATGCAGCTCCCCCCACCTCGCTCACATCCGAATCAGTTGCTTACCCCCTCACAGATCAGGACCGCCTCTTCTAGCTCCCCACTTCTCTTGCGAATGAGGACAAGTCCTCCAGCTCCCTACCTCTCTTACAGGGAATAATTATCTCTATTGTAGACCTTCAATACCCTGTATCTTCCTTTTGTGTACAGTCATTATGACTCAGAAGTAGCCTATTTATGCTTGTTGTGTTGTATGGTGTAATTTTATAATTATGTTAAGGATTGGCGGTCATTCATGTGTGATGTGCAAAAAGCCCATTAAGAACTTTACAGAATATATTCCATTTTCTTTGAGGTGCAATATAGTCATTGCATTAGCAGCCGAACGTATATAGGGTAGTTTTTATTTTTAATAATAGTTTATTCCACTTTCATAGAGGTCGGGCATCAGCTTTTTCAAAAGAATTGTCAGTCGTTTTGTCATAGTTATTGACTGCCATCTACTGGTCTGAAAAGAGAAATCACCATTAGCCAATTTTAGGAGCCCAATTCCTTGGTACTCTTTGCATTTAATATCCATTTTATCTTTCTTGCATCTTCTCCTGGTTTACATACATGCACACAGGCACAGTTAGTCCACCCTCTAGATCGTCAAGTCCGAACGTTACATATTTTGTGTCATGGTATATGCAGATATCATAATGTAAAGTTATGTTTTCAGCATATACGTCATCAACACATCACTTTTGAAGGTTGGTAGAATTTATAGTAAAAGATAGCTTAGAAGTGTCAGGAGAGCAGGAAGAATAAGACCAATTATTATGTCACGTTAGAATTGCTACTTCACATCAACTGGTAGAATTGAATTGGTTTTGTGAGGAGAAAAGGCAATATTCGTGTTACTGTCACTATTACAGGTTTGAGATATTAAAACCTTAGTGTAAGAGTGGTATGCATGTTTTGTAGATTCAACAGAGCTGTGTACAGTGTAATATATTCTAAGGAGAAAAAAAAGTACAATATTGAGTTTTAATCAAATGTATTTTGAACCTCTATCTGCTTAGAAACTTATAATGAACTGAAGGACATTTTGACCAATTAGGTGAAAGGCTATTTATTTTCTCTCAGGCTCTTTTCCCGGTTCGTTTATGTGTGTTTTTTTTTTCCATTTCCAATCACATCTTTTCAGTCTGTGTTTCCCAGTCCACTCCTTGCATCCTACTGCTTCATGTTGGCTCTAACCCTGGACTACATGGCGGGGGCGGGGGGTGGGGGGGGGGAGGGGAGGGGTGTCTTTACCACATGGGCGGTGATCTGGATTGCCAGCCCATTATAGAACTCGTCCAATTAGCGCCAGAATATCGCTTATGCAGCGAAGTAAAGTATTTACTCCACGGCATCCAGCTGGGGGAATGGCTGGAGAGAGAACAAAATGGAAGTTGCGTTGCCCAATATTATTTGTGTTAAAGCATTCAAATGAAATTCCTTTGCCTGCTACTTAACCAAGGTCTTTGACCTGAAACGTTAACTCTATTCCTTCTCCACAGATGCTGCCTGACCTGCTGAGTGTTTCCAGCATTTTCTGTTTTTATTTCAGAGTTCCAGCAGTATTTTATTTTTTTCCCAAGGCAATAACCTGTTTATTTTAGCCCCTTTGTTGAAATAATGGACTTATATATTTGCCACTAATATCACATTGCCATTTTCAATCTAAGACTCTGCTACATTTCTGTTAAGATTATTGATTATTGGTTAAGATTATTGGTACAGGTGACACATACGGTATTGTATGAAGATTTACATGTACAAGCCCAAGCAGAACCAACCAAAACAAATGTGGAAGGGACCAAAGCAAATGGCTGCAGTGGAAATTACAGATACAATTAAAAAAAACTATTTCAAAACGGGACAGTTTAGAGCAAATTCTCCTAAAGCAATAATAAACTTGTGATTTTTCTACTGTGCTAATGTTCAATGTGAAGGAACAACAGAGCAGAAAGACTATGTCAGGGAGCCAAGCAACTAGAAAGAGAAGGGGGGAAGTAAATCGAATACATACCAGCGGATAAATCAAAACACACGTAGGAAAGAACGTACAGAACAATACAGTGCAACAAAATATCTGAACCTTTTGTTCCCATTTGTATGTAGCATAGTGATTATGTTACTGGACTATTAATCTAGAGGCCTGGACTGATCCAAGAAACATACAGTTCAAATCCCACCATAGTTGCTGGGGAATTTAACTTCAGTTAATTAAATAAATCTGGAATGAAACATTAGTATCAGTAATAGGGACCATGAAACTATCGGATTGTTGTAAAAACCCATCTGGTTCACTAATGTCTTTTAGGTGAAGGAAATCTGCCATCCTTACCCAGTCTGGCCTATATGTGACTCCAGACCCACAGTAATGTGGTTGATTTGTAACTGCCCTCTGAAATGGCTGAGCAAGCCATTCAGTTGTAACAAATTGCTATGACAAAGTCACTGTGGAAGTACCTTCACCACAAGGACTGCAGCGGTTCAAGAAGGTGGCTCACCACCACCTTCTCAAGAGCAATTAGGGATGGGCAATAAATGCTGGCCTTGCCAGTGACGCCCACATCCCAGGAACGAATAAAAAAAAAATTCAGGCATCAGAGACTGAAAATCTGTGCATCAGATACCCATTGGAGCATATCTACTGCCTTGGGACCAAATGCCTGGAAATCACTACAGAACACTGAGCTGGACAGCTTTGCCTATGGCTCTTAAAAGTGACCATAACATTGAGATTTTTACATGTCCGGATTGTTCCAGGCCGGAACAGGCCATTTCACAGGAGTGAGCTATAATTTAGTGCAGTGCCTTATCCAAAATGTCGCCATGGCTCTGCAGAGCCGTGCATCTCCCTACGAGCAATTTGGTACCAAATCTCTTCAGCAGACATCTAACAGCAAGAATTTGCCCAAAGTTACAGGGCATCGTCAATTGCACATTTGGGTTCCATCAGGAAAGGATATCATTCAATTAATGTGCATCTACCGTGCAGTATCAACTTGAGCATCCTCCCATATTAACGGCAGGTATCTGGTGAGCTGTCATGATAGCAAAATACTGCAGATGCTGGAAATCCGAAATAACAACAGAAAATGCTGGAAAAACTCAGCAGGTCAGGCAACATCCGTGGAGAGAAAAAATAGAGTCAACGTTTCGGGTCAAACCCTTTGTCAAGACTGGAAAAGCACAGGAAATGAAATAGAGCTGTCATGACTGGTACATCCTGCAGCAGTCCAGCATTCATGATCTGAGAAATGGGGTGGATGGCACCATTTACTGTGACAACAAACAGGTTTCCTTTCCCTTCATTGTTTTTCCGTTTCTTCTTAGCCTCCCACCCCTAGGCCTAGAAATTCGGTTGAGGCACCAAAGTGGCGCCAAGTTCACCTGGGCGCTGATTTTTGCGCAGCGTTCGGAGTAATACCGATCGCCAGAAATTCAGTTTCAACGCCCCTAGAGGGAGACGGGGCGAGGCTCGAGGCGCTCCGCGTCCCTCTTAGGGCGTTGGAACTGAATATCGCAGTGCAACGTGCCGCAGCGCCACACGCTGCGGCACAGCGCGCTGCGGTACTGCAGGCCTTCCTCCCATTGTTAAGGGGGAGGTGCCTGCAACAGCGCGATCCCCGATCGCGAGTGCCGGCAAAAGAGCCCAGCACCGAGGAGAAGTGCCGGGCTCTCGGGAAACAGCCGGCAATGCCACGGGGGGGGGGATCAGGAGGCCGGGGACGGAGGTGCTGGCAGGCGGCTGCCGAAAAAAGTGGCCTCCCCGCACCTCCACCTTAACTTGTGCCACTGCCGGCACAGCAAGGCCCCATGAACCGGGCGCGGGTAGCGAACGGCGCTACAGCGGCGTTCGCTACCAAATATCGTGATCGGGGCGCTAATGGGGCGCTGCGCACACCGATGACGTCATCGGTGGCGGCGCAGCGCAACAGGCTAACGCCACCATTAGCGCCCCCGCTGAATATCGCGGGAGGCACGGCCAGTGGCGCTACAGCCACTGACTGCCCTCTTTAGGCGCTAACAGGTGGCGCTACATACCCAATTTCTCCCCCCTAGTGTTTAATATCAACCGGCTTTGGTGAATGATGTCCTTTACCATGACCATCAACAGGGCAGGGAGGTGTGCCAAAACCAGGCTCCTCTTCAAGCAGTATTTTCTTGAAATAGTGATTCGGAGAATGTGTGCAAGATAGTGATGATGGGTTACATCGCAATCAAGTGAGCATCAGCATGCAGAACATCAATGAGCTACAGCCTGAAGGGATAAGCAGGATGAAAATAGAGCCAGGATTGTGGTTGCTGAGGATCAGGCATCATGTCAAGCAGCCAGGAATATGAGCAATTAATTGCCGCATTCTTTGGCTAAGCTGTCACTGTAGAAATGTCTTTTGAAGCAATGATGATTTTTTTTTCCTCTCTGTTTGCCATTGCCAGTGCTGATGCTGCCTTGCAGTTTATAGAAAGGAGATGGTCCTCTGGCTGGAGTGAATGGTTGATAAGCATTTTCCCAATAATCAAAACCAAAATTCTATTTGGAGTGATGCTGCTGCCATTGTCACCTATTTCCTTGTAACAGGATAGACATCCTGCTGCCTGTAATGCCTAGATTGCTGTTGTTGGTATAATGGCTACTGAAGGGTTTTGGAAAGATTTAATGAGACCCGTGCTGTTTACGCCCATTTTTCGGAGGTCAGCTCATTTTTGCACGGCGTCAGATGCAGGTTAGGGAAGGTGTAGAGAACACACTGGTTATGGGTGTGGAAAAATGCGAGCAAGTGCAATTTAAAGATATGGGAATAATGAAAGTGGAATATCGCAATAAGGGGACTAAAACTCTGCGGGCCATTAATCAGCTTTTGCACAGGCTGAAGAGGCAGGAGACTAAGAAGGAACAGACAAAAACAAAGGGAAAGGAAACCCAAAATAAAGGCATTGATTCACAGGCAAATGATAGAGATGCCCAGCACCCCACCGCTGTTTAATGGCTGCTGAAGTAGGGGTGTGATATACCTATCAATTCGTCCAATAAAAAGCGACGAGTTAGGAACGTAACTAAAGGTTTTTATTGACTAAATAACAGAGCCCACCCTCGTGGGTGATCGGGTCCAACAAGGAGGAATACCAGCCAGTCAACTACCTTTATACCTGGGCAGGTAGGTGGAGCCATGGGCGGAGTCGGAGGTGGTCAGCCCAGGTATAACAGCGCGACAAGAGGCGACCTCGTGTAGTGATACAACAGTGAGAACAGTGAGAACAATACAACAGTGATAACTATAGTGTAACGATAGTGAACGATAAAAGTGGTTTACCACATTCACCCCTTGTTTAGATTTGAGTCCGGCGGGGTGAAGTGTACTACCAGTTCTGGTATGTCAGTCTGTCCGGAGGCCTCGTAAGCCTCTCCGATCGTCGCAGCGGCGGTGCTGCATTATCCGGTGTTAATGCTGGTGTCTGCGTGGTCGGCGAAGGCTCGTGGAGTTCCGGCATGCCGTCTACCTGGGCTGGAATTGGGGGGGTGGTGGGGGGGGGTAAAGGTGGTGTCTCCGGAGTGCCCGAGGGTGCGAGGTCTCGTAAGGAGACAGTGTCCTCCCGCCCGTCTGGGTAAGCCACGTAGATGTACTGGGGGTTGGCGTGCAGGAGGTTCACCCTCTCGACCAGGGGGTCCGTTTTATGGGCCCTCACGTGCTTTCGCAGCAAGACGGGCCCCGGAGAGGTCAGCCAGGTTGGTAGAGTGGTTCCCGTAGTCGACTTCCTGGGGAAAACAAACATTCGTTCATGGGGGGTGGCGTTAACGGCAGTGCAAAGTAGTGACCGGATGGAGTGCAGCGCTGTCGGGAGGACTTCCTGCCAGCGGGAGGTTGGGAGGCCCTTAGACTTTAAGGCTAAGAGGACGGCCTTCCATACCGTCGCGTTCTCTCTTTCCACCTGGCCGTTCCCTCGGGGGTTGTAGCTGGTGGTCCTACTTGCTGCAATACCTCTCGCTAGTAGGAACTGACGGAGTTCCTCGCTCATGAAGGAGGAGCCCCGGTCACTATGTATATAGTTCGGGAACCCGAACAAGGCGAAGAGGTCGTTCAGGCACTTGATGACCGTGGTACTGGTCATGTCTGGGCAGGGGAAGGCAAAAGGGAAACGGGAGTACTCATCAACGATGTTGAGGAAGTACACATTGCGGTCAGATGACGGTAGAGGCCCCTTAAAGTTGATGCTCAGGCGCTCGAAGGGGCGGGTGGCCTTGATCAGGCTTGCTCTGTCCGGCCTATAGAAGTGCGGTTTGCACTCGGCGCAGGTCTGGCAGTTCCTGGTCATGGTCCTGACCTCCTCGATGGAGTAGGTCAGGTTGCGGGCCTTAATGAAATGGTAAAGTCTGGTGACCCCGGGGTGGCAGAGGTCGTTGTGGAGGGTCTGAAGTCTATCAATATGCGCGCTGGCGCATGTAATTCGTGAAAGAGCATCAGGGGGTTCGTTCAGCTTACCTGGCCGGTACAAGATATCATAATCGTAGGTGGATAGCTCGATTCTCCACCTCAAGATCTTGTCATTCTTGATTTTGCCCCTCAGCTTGTTATTAAACATGAAAGCAACCGAACGTTGGTCGGTGAGGAGGGTAAATCGTTTGCCTGCCAGGTAATGCCTCCAGCGCCGTACCGCCTCCACAATTGCCTGGGCTTCCTTCTCGACCGACGAGTGTCGGATCTCGGGGCCCTGTAGGGTCCTTGAGAAGAAGGCCACCGGCCTCCCCTCCTGGTTAAGGGTAGCGGCTAGGGCGAAGTCGGATGCATCGCTCTCCACTTGGAAGGGGATGGACTCATCCACTGCGTGCATTGTGGCCTTGGCTATGTCTCCCTTGATGAGGGAGAAGGCCGCGCACGCTTCCTCCGTGAGGGGGAAGGATGTGGACTTCATGAGGGGTCTGGCTTTGTCCGCATAATTGGGCACCCATTGGGCATAGTAGGCGAAGAGCCCCAGGGTTCTCTTAAGTGCCTTAGGGCAGTGGGGGAGGGGTAGCTCCATGAGGGGGCGCATTCTTTCGGGGTCGGGGCCGATGAGTCCGTTCTCTACTACACAGCCAAGGATGGCAAGGCGCGAGGTGTTAAACACACATTTCTCCTTATTGTAGGTGAAGTTCAGCCGTTGGGCCGTACGGAGGAATTTCTCCAGATTCACGTCATGGTCCTGCCGGTCGCGGCCGCAGATGGTGACGTTATCTAGATAGGGGAATGTGGCCTGCAGTCCGTTCTGGTCAACCATCCGGTCCATCTCCCTTTGGAAGACCGAGACCCCGTTGGTGACACCGAAGGGGACCCTAAGGAAGTGGTATAGGCGCCCATTCGCCTCGAAGGCGGTGTACTGGCGGTCCTCGGGGTGGATAGGGAGTTGGTGGTAGGCCGACTTAAGGTCGATGGTCGAGAATACGCGGTATTGTGCAATCTGATTGACCATGTCAGATATGCGGGGAAGGGGGTATGCGTCCAGCTGGGTGTATCTGTTTGTGGTCTGGCTGTAGTCGATGACCAGGCGATTTTTATCGCCGGTCTTAACGACCACGACCTGGGCACGCCAGGGGCTGTTGCTCCCCTCGATAATGCCCTCTTTCAGGGGGCGCCGCACCTCAGAGCTAATGAAGGCTCTGTCCCCAGCGCTGTACCGCCTGCTCTTGGTAGCGACGGGTTTGCAGTCGGGGGTGAGGTTAGCGAACAGGGAAGGTGGCGGCACCTTGAGGGTGGATAGGCTGCAGGTGTTATGCGGTGGGCGGTTTAACATTCGCTGGTTGTCGACTGTGAGTGGGGGGAGGGGTCCACCGTATGCTAGGGTTACACTTTGGAGGTGGGATTGGAAGTCCAGCCCTAGTAGGATGGCAGCGCAGAGCTGGGGGAGGACGAGGAGTTTAAAATTTTTATACTCCGTACCCTTAACTGACAAGGTCACAACACAGTAGCCGCTAATGTCCGTGGCGTGGGACCTCGATGCCATCGAGATTCGGTTGCGCATTGGCAGGACAGGGAGGGAGTAGTGGCTCACCGTGTCTGGGTGGATGAAGCTCTCCGTGCTTCCGCTGTCGAACAGGCAGGTCGTGGCGTGGCCGTTTACTTTGATGTCCATCATCGACTTGGACAGGTGGTGTGGGCGGGCTTGATCCAGAGTGACGGAGGCTAGTGTGTAGGTAAGCGAGTCGTTGTCGTCTGCGGGCGAGGCGGTCGTCGGGTCCGGAGGCCCGGTGGCAGTCGGGCGTGGTGGGTAAAATGGCGTCTCCCACGAGGTAGGACAAAATGGCGGAGAAGATGGCTGCTCCCATAACTCACATGAGGCACTATTGGGGTCGGTTGCCTTGATCAAAGATGGCCGCCCCCATGACTCACGTGTGGGGATGCTGGCCTCAGTTGCCTTGAAATAAGATGGCCGCCCCCACAGTTCGCATGAGGCACTGCTGGCCTCTGAAGATCCGCTCCTGCAGGCCTTAGAGAAGTGGCCTTTCTTCCTGCAGGTTGAGCAGGTAGAGTTCCTGGCTGGGCAGCGCGACCTCGGGTGCTTCTCCTGGCCGCAAAAGAAGCAGCCGGCGGCCCGATCGCGGGTGCCCGATGTCGGAGCCGGTACCGGGGGTGGCGGTCCCGGTCGGGTCCGGGACGCCGACGCTGAGGTAGGTCCCGGGGGCGGCGCTGCGAAGGGTATTGCGGTAGGGGTCGGGCCCGAGTCCCAGGGTCGCGAGCAGTACCTGGAAAACGCCTCCTGGTCCTGATGGGCCACCTCTAGGGAGAGAGCGAGGGCTTCAGCTTTGTCCAGGTCGAGGTCTTTAGCTTCAAGCAGTCTTTGCCGTGAGTGGTCGGACCGTAGGCCTTTCACAAAGGCATCGCGGATATTATCTTCCGTATTTTCAACAGCCGTCACCGCTTTAAAGTCACAGTTCCTGCCGAGTGCTCTTAGCGCCCGTAAAAATTCAGCTACAGACTCTCCTGGCTGTTGCGGGCGGGATCTTAGGAGGTGCCTGGTGTACATGTAATTTACCGGGCTCCGGTACTGCTGTTTCAGTAGGTTGATAGCGGCCTCGTATGTAGTCGTGTCCTGGATGAGTGCGTATACTCTCGGGCTCGCTTGGGCGTTCAGAACTCTTAGTTTGGATCGCTGAGGGACGCCGGATTCTTCCAGGTAGGATTCGAAGCAGTCCAGCCAGTGTTTGAAGTCGAGGGCTGAGTTTGCTGCCTGTGGGTTTAGATCCAGGTACGGTGGTTTGAGGGCTTGCAGCCAAGCCGGCTGGTGTGGCTGGTGTAGCCCGGTGTCTGAAAGCTGCTGTGGCTGTGCTTCTGGGAGGGCTCCTGGCTGGCCAGTAGTAGACATCTTTAAAATTTAGTCAATAAAATTGATATACCTATCAATTCGTCCAATAAAAAGCGACGAGTTAGGAACGTAACTAAAGGTTTTTATTGACTAAATAACAGAGCCCACCCTCGTGGGTGATCGGGTCCAACAAGGAGGAATACCAGCCAGTCGACTACCTTTATACCTGGGCAGGTAGGTGGAGCCATGGGCGGAGTCGGAGGTGGTCAGCCCAGGTATAACAGCGCGACAAGAGGCGACCTCGTGTAGTGATACAACAGTGAGAACAGTGATAACAATACAACAGTGATAGCTATAGTGTAACGATAGTGAACGATAAAAGTGGTTTACCACAGGGTGGTGTGGTATGAGGTGGGTGCAAAGATGATAGTCCCCTTTCCCATTCTGTGGGACCATCCTTATAAGTCAGCATTGTTTACATACTGCAAGGAGGTGGAGCCAAGTTTCAGGCCACAGCTGAATATTACTGTCCCTGGATGCACCAACCTTCTGCTGCATGGCAGCTTCAGGTGTCCTTGCACCTTACAGCAGATGGTACATCTCTGCCTGTGGCTTTCTGCGGACACTGGACCATGGTTATTGCCAGCTGACACTGGACCATGGTTATTGCCAGCTGACACTGGACCATGGTTATTGCCAGCTGGATGTGTCAGGGCCTGTCGGGCCTGATTGGCATTGTGGCAGGTGACCACTGGTGTAGGACCCTATTTGCATATGTAAGCGGCCTTGCACTTGTTTCGGGCGGGCGTGCTGAGCTCCCATTTACAGGCCTGTCCAAAAGTTGTATCAAGCAGGCCTTGGGTGTCCAAGAGTTGGTCGAGGTGCCCCTTGATTCTTTCACTGCCGGCCGCCCATTTGTCCTGCAAGAAACAGTCTGAATGCTGTGTTTGCACGGAGGTCTCATCAGCAGCAGGACCAACCTTTTCAGGCAAATGTTATGTTGGCCTTCATAGCGAGAAGATTCGAGTACAGGAGCAAGGATGTCTTGCTGCAGTTGTACAGGGCCTTGGTGAGACCACACCTTGAGTATTGTGTGCAATTTTGGTCACCTTATCTAAGGAAGGATGTTCTTGCCATGGAGGGAGTGCAACGAAGATTCACCAGACTGATACCTGGGATGGCAGGAATGACGTATGAGGAGAGATTGGGTCGATTAGGCTTATATTCGCTAGAGTTTAGAAGAATGAGAGGGGATCTCATTGAAACTTATAAAATTCTAACAGGACTAGACAGACTAGATGCAGGAAGGATGTTCCCGATGGCGGGGGAGTCCAGAGCCAGGGGTCACAGTCTAAGGATAAGGGGTAAGCCATTTAGGACAGAGATGAGGAAGAATTTCTTCACCCAGAGAGTGGTGAACCTGTGGAATTCTCTACCACAGAAGGCAGTTGAGGCCAATTCATTAAATATATTCAAGAAGGAGTTAGATATATTTCTTAAGGCTAAAGGGATCAAGGGATATGGGGAGAAGGCAGGGACAGGGTACTGAGTTTGGATGATCAGCCATGATCTCATTGAATGGTGGAGCAGGCTCGAGGGGCCGAATGGCCTACTCCTGCTCCTATCTTTTATGTTTCTATGTTTTCAACCTCCCCCTCTCTCCTTTTTGCAACCTTTCTCCTCAGCCTCTCTCTTCTTTTTCTCTCACTTTTTTTCTCGTTCTTTCTCTCTTGCTCTTTCTCTGCCACCCTTTCTCTCACTTTAATATTAATATAGTCAGTGTTCTGCTGTACTTTCCTCTTTTATTCCCCCTAAGCTGCACATACACAGTCCCTGTATGCTCTTCCTACATCGTCACTGTGTTGAAATCTGCACATACTCTCCTACTCGAACTCAGTCTTTGCAGAACCTCAAACTGTGGAATTCTTACCCAGTCGTTCCATTCTGCCACAACCTTCAGCCTGGTAAAATTCAAGCCTGGCATCGGCTGATCACTACTTCCTGATCTACCACGTCTTCTCACCTTCTTTTCTAAATGTTGCTGGCATTTTACAGGATCAGCTTTGATTTTCATTTTGGTGTCTCTGCTTTTAGTAACTGTTCTAAATTTTCATCTAACTAAATCATAACAGGGACAGCAAATATTTAATTCACGAATGACCGGTAAAATGAACTTGTTACTTTTTTTTTGCTTCTAGTTTGAGCTGTTGCTTACTCGTGAGATATTTTCCATGTCCCATGTATAAGCAATGATATCCCCATCCATTTCCATTTTTATCTATTCTGGTTTTATTTAAATTACTTCCATTTTAAACTGAAGTAACAGAAGCAATGAAAGGTTCAGTATTCCCCCTCCAGAGCCTTTTTATAGAACTGTGTTGTCACCTACAATAAATATACGTTGCACTGCTTGACTTCCTCTGCGGCAAGCAATTTATCCTAATCATTTTTTATTTAGTAAGAAAAAAGACTTCAAGGTTTATGAGAGGGTCCTGTCATTATATCATTTACAAACTGGCATGGGGTGGGTTTCAGCTATCCTGTGATTTCCTTCTGATTTCATGCACACAGATGGGAGTTTCTAAGCTGGGGGTGAGGGGAAGCAAAAGTTAGAGTAAAGGTCAACGTGCGTCATTCTCGTGCATCTCCTACCTGGTGCAGTGCAGGCAATTGGAAGAACCTGGGAATAAGTTGCTGGTCCTCCCAGTGCTTCGATATTGGTGCATGTTGTAGGAAATTACCAAGTGAGAGAGAAACTAACTTACAAAATGGTCGGAAGTAAAGGACAGAAGATGCGAACAAACCAACTGAAGTATCTTGAAGTTGAGGTTTAGATTTAGACTATAAACAGTCTATCCAAATGTCTGTTTTATCTATAGGCTTTATTCTTAGAGAAATATCTAGATGTCGTTTTGCTTTACAAAACAGAAAATACTCTAACATAATATAAAATTAACAAAAACATGCGTTAATCATGCCTTTACAAAGTCACTTACACTTAGCAGTAAACATTTGTTTTTAGCAGAAGCTATGGATATTCAGAATCATTAATAAAACATTTACAGATGTCGGGGGGGGGGGAATGAATAATAACTGCGTGTACAAAATGTAGCTTTTCAGTTCAAACTGGCCTTTAAAACTGATTTTAAAAAGCCTAATAATTTGCTTCTCATTAGGATCAAAGTTACGCTACATCTAGAGCACATCATACATAACAGCATTCACCATCAACACGGTTGCACTGAGCGATGCATCAGCATGATGTTAACTTGACTGACTTACTGAGCTTGCTGCACAATTAGTCATATATGGAACCCTCAGCGCATTTCTGTATCCTATGTCAAAATAGAGCAGTTACGGTTCATGGTATTTTAGCCTTTGGGCTTCGAGTCAGATCTGCAGCTTTTGATATTTCGCATTTTGTTACTTTTATGGAAAAACTGGCAACAATGTTCAAACGATTTCAGGGAGCTAAAGATGAAAAAGTGAAAGAGAGACAATCTGAATACTCCAATCACCGTGGATAATTTTTTTTCTATGAGAAATTAAATTAACATTTCATGGCAGTATTTATCCATACTGTGAAATAGTTTTTTTTTTGCTTTAACAAGGGATTTAACGCTGCCTGTGAATGCAGACGGTTAGATATTAAAATCAGGGAGACTATCTGATGTCTTTTCTATGTTCTCTGCCAGCTGCCAGCTCTACAGAAGGATTTTATAGCATTTAATCAGCTTTAATCCAGTCCTTGTAAGAATTCTTGTGTTCCTTCCTGCAGTGTTGGCTTAAACACGACTTTGAAAACTGAACAGTGTTTTGGAGAAAGAACTTTCAAGGAGTACATGGCGGATCGCTGGACATTATTCAGCGACTAAAGAGTAATTTGAGAGAGGGGTTGCTATTGGAACTCCAATAAATGCTGCTTTTGATTGATGAGGGCTGAGCCAATACCCATTATTTCCCATGTGGTATGCTCCCATCTCAGTCATGGTATAGGGCAAGGCATAGAACTGATGCCATCTGCTGTCCACAGGAATGTAGGGAAGCTCAAGGGGTGAATTACCCAGTCTGCTCTTGTCCATAGGATCGAGTTATACAGCTGACAAAGGAATGGTATTGATCATCGGGAGTTTGTAAGAAAATAATTCCCTTGGACTCTAGGGGAATCAAGGGAATCGGGCGGGAAAGTGGAGTTGAGGTCGAAGATCAACCGTGATCTTATTGAATGGCGGAGCAGGCTCGAGGGGCCGTATGACCTGTTCCTGCTCCTAATTCTTATGTTCTTATGTTCTTAATCTGATGAATGGCACTCACTCTGTTACAGAAGTAAGAGATCCTACCTGACAGTTGCTCTAACACTTTTTTTAAAAAAGAAGTGGCATTCCAAATTAACAATGGAAAGGCTTATGTACCTAGACTTCTAGAAAGTTTTTGATAAAATTCTGCATTAGAATTTTCTACACACGCTTAAGGCCATGAGTATTCATGGTAAGCCAGGATGCACATACAGAATTGGCTGAAATCGAGCGAGCGGCAAGTACTTGTTAGGAGGATGATTGCCAGAGTTGGGCGGGGGGTGGGGTGGGGGGTTGTAAATGACAGAAAAGAAAGAGCATTTATATAGCACCTTTCACAACCTCGGGACGTCCCAAAGCCCTTTGCAGCCATTGAGTGTTTCTGAAGTGTAGTCACTGTTGTAATATAAGGAAACGCGGCAGTCAATTTGCGCACAGCAAGGCCCCACAAACAGCAATGAGATAAATGACCAGATAATCTGTTTTTAGTGATGTTGGCTGAGGGTTAAGTATTGGCCAGGACACTGGGGAGAACTCCCCTGCTCTTCTTCAAATAGTGTCATGGGATCTTTTACATGCACCTGAGAAGGCAGACAGTTCAATATCTCATCTGAAAGATTGCACTTCCAACAGTGCAGCACTCCCTCAGTCCTACATTGAACTGTCAGCATGGATTATGTGCTCAAGTGTCTGGAGTACGGTTTGAACCCACCTCCTTCTGACTCAGAGTGTTACCACTGAGCTGCAGCTGACACCTAATGTGCTGAGTGGAGTGCACCAGGAATCATTGAGGCCCCTACTGTTTCAAATCTACATAAGCAACCTGATTCAGAAATGCAATGGAATTTGGTCAAATTTGCAGATGACCCTAAGCTGGGAGGAGGGGGAAGTTAAGACTGATGAGGCAGCCAAACAACTGCAAAAGGATCTAAACAATCTTTACAAGAAGGAACTATGACAGACGCAATTCAATATGGAGAAAATAAGCTCAAGTGAATGGTGTTAAACTACCACGGGGAGACTCTGAAGAAGATCTGGGACTGATACAGGTATATCCATTGTAGAGCAGCAATCAATAAAGCTAGCAGAACACCGGGCTTTATTGCCAGATCAGTATGGTATAGGTCTGCGGCTACCATACTGAGACTGTGCAGTGCTCTGGTCAGGCCATACCTTAAGTACTGTGTTCAACTTCAAAGCTTTGGACGCAATGCAGAATAAGTCTGCATGGGTGTCAGAGGACTGAGCAATGAGGATAGGCTAGAAAACCTCAGAGTATTAAGCCATGAAAGAATAAGGAACCTTGTATATAAAGGTATATAAGTACTGAGTGGGAGAGAAAAGGTAAATCCAAAACACAATTTTACGTTAAGTCTTAACTGCAAGACAAAGGGAAATAGATATAAACTGGTAAAAAGCAAATTTAGGACCAACGTCAGGGAGGACTTCTTCACACAAGGAATGATCAAGAGCTGGAACAGCCTTCCTAGTAGGGTAGTGGAGACCAAAACGCTGGAATTATTCAAGAGACAGTTAGATGGTGTAATGGGTGGGGACCACAAGCTTCTATGGACAGACGAGCTAGATGGATCGAATAGTCTCCTCCATCTGCACTGATTTCTGTGAGTAACACTGGCAGAGACCTTGGAGCAGGTCTCCTGGACATGGTACATGGCGCTGGGCGAAATGGGATAGTAAAAAGGTGATAAATATAATAGACCACCACCAACAACAGAAGAAAACTCATGTATATGTATTTAAGAAAGACACGTAAGCAATAGGATGGAACATTTTGGGGCTCAAATTTTATCTTGAGCGCTCAACACCTGTGTTATGTGCACAAGCTTAAAGCTATTTTATGGCTGCTACTGCACAAAAAATTGGATTGTGTCAATTGATATAATCACCCTCAGCAGTAGTACAGATGCTGGGCCCCATGTACTTAAGCTCTGGGACCAGTGAGTATAATTTCTGTATAGTAGCACAGGAAGGAAAAACGGATAATAGAATGAAGATCTCCAGAAAGCTGATTTTAAAGCTATGAAGATTTAAGTAGGGAGGATAAATTGAAAAATAGTACTGGAAGTGTGCCAGGTGCTAGCTGCAAAAGTGAAATGCTCCTAAGAATAAAATAGAAAGCGCAAAATAACTACATCTCATGCAGATAGAGTGGTTGATGTCAACGTCTTGGACTGAAAGATTAGAAATTTCAGAATGCAAAAATGGAACAACTGTGTGAGATTTAAGAGACAAAACAAAATTTAAAATATACCAAGTAAAGTAAGAATCTAAAAAAAAAATTGATATGTAATTTTTTAAAAACTAGAAAAAGAGATCACAGTAGACAGGAGAAATTAAAGAAAGAGATTATCTGGCTTGGTTTGCAGTAGGTCAAGCATTAAAGATAGGCCAAGATAACCAGTGGAGCCCCTAAAGGATGTGAGATCTGAACTAGCGGGAGAGACAATGTATGGTGGCAATTTGTCTTTCCTAATCACTTGGTAGATTTTCCCAGTCCAGCAGGTGAAAGGTCGGGGGGGTGACATCTAGTTTTGTTGAAGAAACATGGTTCAGTCATGAAAGAAGTGTTGAAAATCTGGAATAGTCGTCAAGGTAGATGCAGAGAGGATGTTTCCCCTCGTGGGGAAATCTAGAACTCGGGGGACATAATTTCAGAATAAAGGGCCGCCCTTTTAGAACTGAGATGAGGAGGAATTTCTTCTCTCAGAGGGTTGTAAATCTGTGGAATTCTCTGCCCCAGAGAGCTGTGGAGGCTGGGTCATTAAATACATTTAAGGTGGAGATAGACAGATTTTTGCAAGATAAGGGAGTGAAGGGTTATGGGGAGCGGGGAGGGAAGTGGCTTTGAGCCCAAGATCAGTCATGATCTTATTGAATGGCGGAGCAGGCTCAAGGGGCCAAGTGGCCTATTCCTGCTCCTATTTCTTATGTTCTTAATACTTGAATATTCCTAAGGTGCTTGAAGAAATGAAGTATGAGGTGCAGTAGCTTTCAGCTACCTTGGCCCTAAACTCTGGAACTCCCTCCCTTTACCTCTCTCTCATCCTTTAAAATGCTCCTTAAAATCTACCTCTTTGACCCAGCTTTTGGTCACCTGTCCTGATATCTCTTTCTGTAGCTCGGTGTCAAATTTTTATTGATAACGCTCTTGTTAAGCACCTTGGGATGTTTTGTTACGTTAAAGGCGCTATATAAATGCAAGTTGTTGTTGTTGTTGTTGTTGCACAAGCAGGCCTAACTGAAGAACAGAATAGGCAGAAATAAACAGGCCACAGGAAGGAAAAAGAAAAACATTTACATTAATAATCTGTATCAAAATATCAAAAAATATAATCAAAATGGAAATTATGGCTCATCAGAGGTCATACTTGTCCAATAGCTACGATTTGAAGGAAAAAAATAGGCCAGGAAGCCCACCAGAAGGGGCTAGCACCAAGCAAACAACAAATGGGTAAAAGAATTGCTGCACCACTCCTTGTCCAGTGGGCCATTCTTCACAATTGTACCTCAAAAGTGAGTGTCAGCATATTGTTCAGCCATGGGAGTACCATCACAGCTTAGCCCGTGCTAGGTCTCGTCTGATGTCTACATGCACTTTCTGGCAGGAGTCGATTTATAGTGATCAGGAGCGGAAGCCATGGTTGGTCTTTTCCCCCTCACCCCAGCACAGGCCCACTAAGACCTGTTTGTGGTACTCTCATGATTGCTTTAGCTGTGATTCAGAGACCCGAGATATCTAAGCTTCCCAATCTTTACAGCTCAGCATCTCATCACATGCCACAGAACCACAAGGGTCCTTTTCAGGGTTTTAACCAGTAGAAATAAAATCCAGTGAATAGGTGCTTCCACACAGTCCAATCTGGGGTAGAAATTAATTGGAGCACTAGTTTTAATAACCTGGCTATCAGGCTCATGTACTGTAATAAGAACATAAGAAATAGGAGCAGGAGTGGGCCATTTGGCCCTTCGAGCCTGCTCCGCGATTCAATAAGATCATGGCTGATCTTCTACCTCATCTCCACTTTCCTGCACTATCCCCATATCCCTTGATTCCCTTAATATTCAAAAATCTATTGATCTCTGTCTTGAATATACTCAATGACTGAGCCTCAACAGCCTTCTGGGGTAGAGAATTCCAAAGAAGAAGTTGTTGTATTTATATAATGCCTATAACATAGTAAAACGTCCCAAGGCGCTATATACTCAGAGGGTTGAGAATCTTTGGAATTCTCTTTCCCCAAGACTGATATCGATAGATTTGTGGGCACTAAGGGAACCAAGTGATATGGGGATAGGGCTAGAAAGTGGAGTTGCTATAGAAGTTCAGCCATGGTCTTCTTGAATGGCGAAGCAGTCTTGAGGGGACGTATGGCCTACGCCCAATGTTCCTGCTAAGCTGCGCAGCCGCACAGCCGTCTGGAGGTCCTGCGCAGGCCGCTTACCGGCTTTTCCATGGCAGATTTTGTGAGTGGGTCGCACAGCCCGTTAAAGGGACCGCACACCCAAAAAGAAATTAGGGGGAACATTGCCTACACCTGCTCCTATTTCTTATGTTTTTATGTTCTTAACTGATTTGCTATCCTCATTAATTTACCTATTCTCGGAGAGCAATTCCACTTACCCTTAATGGTAAGGCATTATAATCAGTCTAGGCTCATAGTGGAAAATACATTTACCTGGGTGATGAGACATTGGCAAAATGGAGTGCTATCATTACTATCCACTGGAAAACCCAGGACAGTTTCTCGAGCTTTCGAACAAGGCACAACCTCCTTTTTTCCTCCCTATTTGGTTGGTTTCGCCTTGAAGCAGCTCTGTGCTGCAACTAGGAGAGTATAACAGGCAGCCTGGTCCCAGCCAGGACATCACCGATTTGATTGTTAACACAATAGCAGCAGGGCAGAGATTCCCTTTCCCTTCCAGGTATTGGCTTATTTTAAGTGATATGCGTCTCCACAATTCAGATCAGAAGCTCATCGGATCTCTGTCTTGAATATACTCAACGACTGAACCTCTACAGCCCTCTGGGGTAGAAAATTCCAAAGATTCACCACCCTCTGAGTGAAGAAATTTCTCCTCATCTCAGTCCTAAATGGCCGACCCCTTATTCTAAGACTGTGACCTTTGGTTCTAGACTGAACTATCTTCAACGCCTCATTAACCTGTTTTAGGTTAACAACTTTACGCAGGAGCTTTACACAAACCCATTAATCAACTGATTCAAAATAGTGGTCTCTGTAATTTGTACTTCTTGAAATGTCCAATTAAGTAGCAAATTAATTTGAAAATAGGTTTAAAAATGGGAGATCAAGACATTTAACTTCTTGGTACACCTGCGTACTCCTCCCGCGCAAAAGTGCTCACAGTAGAAATAAATGTAATAGACCCTTGTGGTTATTTTAGTGCAGGGTAGCTTACTTTGAACTGAAAATGACATTAGATAACATTGACATAGCTTTTCATCTTGCCTCTGGAATTTATAAATGATTTATTTGGCAAAGGATTATGCTGAAGTCTCTGAGTATCATAATTCTCTCTTTAAAAATGTCAATATACTTAATTCTTGATACATTATTAAGTATGTGAATTAAATGCAGTAACAAAAGGTTCTGTTATAAGAGAACTCAAAATGATAGCTGTAATTTAATTACAGTTTTAAATATGCTGTTGGTATTTAGACAAAGTAATTCAAGGTTATTGAAGGTTGAAAATAATTGGTGACTAGGGACACAATAATGAGAATGCACCAAAGAGAAGTGGGGCATTGTATTCCTACTGGACTCCATCCATAGGTAAACCAGATATGACTGTTATGCTAATCATTTAATTAATATCATGCATATAATTAGTAAATGAAGGGAAATATCACTGAAAAACTTTAATTACAGGGAGATATGTCACTACCTTTGAGCAAAGAATACTAAGTATTCAGATATATTTTTATAAAAGGCATTCTTTCATCTCATCTAATTTGTAAGACACAATCCAGAGATAACATGAGGGTTTTTTGTGCTCAGCTCATTATTTAAGCTACCATTTGTTATTTTCTGACCTTATGCTTTGGATGATGTATGTTTTTCTCGGGATTGTACTCGATACATTTATTGTATTGGTTTAGACAGTAGAAGGTGCACATTTGTCATGGTTTTTTAAAAAATTCTTGGATAACCAAGATCATTTTAATACAAGAGGAAGACCGGGCTTCTATAACCCCCTTTTCACCTTATAGAAACATGGAAGATAGGAGCAGGAGTAGGCCATTCGGCCCTTCGAGCCTGTTCCGCCATTTAATGAGATCATGGCTGATCATCCAAATTCAGTACCCTGTCCCTGCCTTCTCCCCATATCCCTTGATCCCTTTAGCCTTAAGAAATATATCTAACTCCTTCTTGAATATATTTAATAAGTTGGCCTCAACTGCCTTCTGTGGTAGAGAATTCCACAGGTTCACCACTCTCTGGGTGAAGAAATTCCTCCTCATCTCTGTTCTAAATGGCTTACCCCTTATCCTTAGACTGTGACCCCTGGTTCTGGACTCCCCGGCCATCGGGAACATCCTTCCTGCATCTAGTCTGTCTTGTTTCTATCTACCTCCATGTGCAAAAGAATTGCCAACTGTGATCTTCAACTTGCCTTAACAATGACAGTTCTGACAGAACAAAGACAGATTCAGCTATCGTGGCTGTACGGCTATCGCAGATTTTACAACCAACCGGATGCATTCAGTGTGTAGATTTTACCTCCTTTAATCATCTAATTGATTGTGCGCAAAGACCCTTCAATGGTGCATGTGTCTACAAACGGTTTATAAGCTGATGAAACAACGACAGAGGGATGAAAGCAAAAAGACTATACAACTGAAAAATAAAATATCATCCGGACCAGAGCTACTAATGCGGTTGCTGTTTAATAGAAAGACATTAAGATGTGCAATGTGAAATTCAGATTGAGAGTTATGTGGGCCACACCGGAATGAACTCTGACACTGCCACCCAGTGGTTTTGTTAACAATGGTCCAAAATTTCCTGGAGACTCATGCATTATAATTGCACTTCTATGTCGCAAGAAGGTCCCAGGAAATTATGGCGTAAGTGACTTACGCCATTACTTACTCCACGCCATAATTTCCTGGGACTTTTGCACCGTTCTGCCATTACCCTCGCCGTTAGGGTATTTAAGGTGATTATCATTGCTCCACCCCCATCAAAATCGATGGTGGGCGCGATTTTCCTTGATCAACGCTAGTTTTTACACCGCCACCACTTAGTCTGCATAATAATAGCACTGCTGACTTGGCAGCGGTTTGATTTATTTTCTCCGAGATCAGTTTTCAAGACCTTTAAACATGTTTTCCAGCTGCCCTGAGTAAGTTGCTTAGCTCCTGGTAACTTACAAAGCGTCTGATTTATTTCGAAGCATCCCTTCAAAACAGGCATCATACAGTTCTATAATGAAACCCTTAACAATCTAAGATTTAAATAAGCAGGCAATACAGTTTATCAGGCACTGAATTGCTTTGCAACTATCAGGTCATTTGATGCTTCACACAAATATTTAGTTTTCAATCAAAGCAATCAGCAGTACATCTGCATTGGAATTCCATTATCATCTCCGAATGCTCCTTTGAAAATCTCTAAACGCCAAAAATCCATAACACCCCAAACTCAATTAAAGTAATGGCACACCTGAGTGCTCAATGGTAGCACTTTCAACTCTCAGTCAGAAGGTGGTGGATTCAAGTCCCACTCCAGACCCTTGAGCACAAAAATCTAGGCTAACCCTCTAGTGCAGTGCTGAGGGAGGGCTGCACTGTCAGAGGTGCTGTCTTTCAGATCAGAAGTTAAACCGAGGCTCCATCTGTCCTCTCAGGTGGATGTAAAAGATCCCAAGGCACTATTTCGAAGAAGAGAAGGGGCGTTCTCCCCGGTGTCTTGGCTCATATTTGTCCTTCAACCAACATCACTAAAAACAGATTATCTGGTCAGTATCACACTGCTGTTTGTGAGACTTTGCTGTGCGCAAATTGGCTGCCGCGTTTCCTACATTACAACAGTGACTACACTTCAAAAAAGCACTTCATTGGCTATAAAGCACTTTGAGACATCCTGAGGTCATGAAAGACGCTGTATAAAGGCAAGGTTTTTTTTTTCTAACAAGGTTAATACTAATTATAATCATCCGTCTTCAATTACATATGGATTATGGAAATAACCGAAATGCTTTGTTGTAATAAAAACTCCCTTTTTAGCCTTTAGCTGTACATTTCCCTTTGTGAAATTAGACTTTGTTTTGTATGCATTACTATGGTACTTTTTTATTAAGGGAAAAAATAATGAGATTCTCATTCAATTTATGGTTCGTGCACAGGGCATCTATTCTAGCATTATTTCACCCTGCCACCCTGCTAATGAATATATTTTGAATCTTAGAAATCTCATCTCCATCCCTTCTATTAACAATAGCCCAGGGATGATGCAGCGAGAACATTTGTGATGTATCTATGCGAGCAATGTACCTTGATGGTGACTGTAGGGCACATGAAGTCCCTTGACTATTTTGCATCTTAAAGGGCAATGCTGACAGGTGGCTGGTCAGAGATCAGAAAACCCCATCTCTGATGTCAGTGAGGGCAAAGTCTTTTGACTTACAAGGATTACTGATGAGTTCTGATCGCTGTCACACTGCAGGCTAGAATATGTCAGGCAGATCTATGAAAGCAGCATGGAATCAGGGCTTGCTGGAATATGTAGTGTATGCTGCAGATTCACCACATTTCACTGGATCTTTCCTTTATGCCTCATTATTAGAATAATACGCAAGCAGCGCTCATGCCATTATCATGAAGCAAAAATGAAACCACTCAAGTTATTAACTAAGAATCTTATTAAATCTGTCTTATGAAAATCTATTGAATTCTGAAACGACATTCCTGTACAAGCTGTAATGCTTGGGCCTCCCTGATGGTTGACTAGGCAAATGCACCACAAAGTGTGAGTATTGGTCCATTCAGACCAGGAAGGTTTAAGGGTTTGATCACCCGGCCCGTGCTGAGTTAACTGATGTCAGCCACACTGAATAATGTTTGATGCAATTCCCATTACCGTCTGTGCCAGGAAAGGAAAATTTGCTCAGCAGCCCCACTCCCAATTATTATCCAGTGGCCTCTGCTGAAAAGTGCACTTGTGGCAACATTAGGCCAGGGTACACTTAGGTTTGGCTGTGAGGGTTCCCACAGTCGATCAGCCCACCACGACTCACAGTCCAGGCTCACGCAGGGAGAATGGTGGCTTGGGAAGGTCTGGTTCCAGGACTACAGGCAGCCTTGAAACTGTGTCAACAACAACAACAACTTCCATTTATATAGCGCCTTTAACATTGCAAAAACGTCCCAAGGTGCTTCACAGGAGCATTATCAAACAAAACTTGACGTTGAGCCACAAAAGGTGATATTAGGACAGGGCTTGGCCAAAGAGGTAGGTTTTAAGGTGCGTCTTAAAGGAGGAAAGAGAGGTAGAGAGGTTTAGGGAGGGAATTCCAGTGCTTAGGGATTCGGCAGCTGAAGGCACCGTTGCCAATGGTGGAGCGCTAAAAATTGGGGATGCGCAAGAGGCCAGAATTGGAGGTGTGCAGATATCTCAGAGGACTGTAGGGCTGGAGGAGGTTACAGAGGTAGGGAGAGCCGAGGCCATGGAGGGGTTTGAAAACTAGGATGAGAATTTTAAAATCGAGGCATTGCTTAACCGGAAGCCAATGGAAGTCAGCACAGGGCATTACCTTCACATCAGAAGGGAGGAAAGGGAATAAAATGTGAAAAATTTGTAGAAGGATTATTCCAAGGACCTATAAGAATCCCATAGTATTTTTAATGGATTTTATGCGCTGCCTGAAAGGGCGGTGGGAGCAGATTCAATAGAAACATTCAAAAGAGAATTGGATAAATACTTGAAGGGAAAAAAATTACTGGGCTATGGGGAAAGAGTGGGGGAGTGGGATTAATTGGATGATTAATTAACCTGATTGGATGCAACAAACTCATAAGCAATGTGGAGGACTTGTTTAAATATGACTTTATGTCAAGACCCTTGTAACTGTATGCAGTTCCTTTCTCTCTATCCAGAAGACACACCGGAGATAGGGTGTTAAGGTTACCATGAGCCGGCACAGGCACAATGGGCCGAATGGCTGTATGATTCTAAAGTAAACTATACGATAGGTTATTCAGTAGAAATACAACATTGAGATTGATATTTGTAAAATGAAAAAATAAAGAACATGGGAAGAATATTCCTCTAAGGCATTTTGCCCTAAGGCAGGACGTTTATTACACACCAGTGTAGGGGTATAGGTGCTGAATAAGTTGAAAAGTCGCATTGCGTTGCAGATGCTTCATATCCTAGCTGCCTGCTTGGTAATGAAACTGGTTAATGTTGCACCAGTAAGTCACAAAAAATCCTGCATAAAAATTTTGTTAGTCAATAATAGCTAAATAAGCTCAAAACCATAGAAAATACAGGGTAGAACTTTCTGTAGGTGATATTAATGGACAAATGCTTAACAGATGTCTATCAAATTCGTCAGGCTGCCGTTTTATAGATGTTCCTCCTCTTAAAGTAACAGTGTCATTTCCAGGCTAGTAACTCCATAATTGATCCTACCACTTTGAACGACAACTTGTATTTATATCACACCTTTAACGTAGTAAAACGTCCCAAGGTGCTTCACAGGATTATTATAAGACAAGAAAATTGACACCGAGCCACATAAGGAGATATTAGGGCAGGTGACCAAAAGCTTGGTCAAGGAGATAGATTTTAAGGAACGTCTTAAAGGAGGAAAAAGAGGTAGAGAGGCGGAGAGGTTTAGGCAGGGAATTCCAGAGTTTAGGGCCTAGGCAACAGAAGGCACGGCCACCAATGGTTGAGCGATTATAATCAGGGATGCTCAAGAGGGCAGAATTAGAGGAGCGCAGATATCTCGGGGGGGGGGGGGTGCTGTGGGGCTGGAGGAGATTACAGAGATAGGGAGGGGCGAGGCCACGGAGAGATTTGAAAATAATGATGAGAATTTTGAAATAAAGGCATTGCTTAACCGGGAACCAATGTAGATCAGCTTTATTCACCCAATATTAAATAGTGGGGTTGATTGATAAACTAACATAGTAGCCTACAGATAACTGTTGGTGATACTAGTAGACGAATAATTAAACACGTTGATAAGAGATTCTTTTGTGACTATTTTTGCAGAGGCATTAGCTTACTTAAAATAGTAGGCAGAGGAATGTCCTACAAATGTGCTGTTTGTCTACTAATATCGACATCAGTAATTTGCAGGCTTATTTTACTGCATATGATGCAAAAAGTTAATCTTATTTTCAATCACATCAGCCTCAGGTTAATATTTCTGTTTTTGCGATTCATCTTCACCAGTTTTATTTTGATGGAGCAAGTTGTACATGGTTGGATGATGAGGCTGAGGGTGGGCTTGTGTTCAATCACTGCTGGTGTACAGGTGAGTATATGTCCAGACTGCCAAGCAGAGTAATAAGCAATGCATTTCTGTTTTCTGGAAGCCTAATGGAGTTCACATAACAACAGCAAGGTCAATCTTTGGGAGATCTTCAGTTTGAGAACTCCACAACGGTCTTAGTAGATTTGATGCTAAACATGTCCAACCAATGCAGAGCAACAATTAACACAGCCCATAGGATGTTCAACTACAGAGCCACTATAATAGAATGGAAGTCGGAAGGGATAATGATCAATCTTTATAGATCCCTAGTCAGACCACACCTTGAATACCGCATCTAATTCTGATCACCAAGAAACGAGAGACATTCAAGTCCTGAAGGTGGTGCAGAGAAGAGGCACAAGTCTAATCCTCAGTGTCAATATTGGCCCAGAAATTCGGGTCGGAGGCTTCCCGCGGGTGCAAGCCTCCGACCTGCACTTACCTTGCGCGCCGGCCGTTGAGCTGTGAGCCCCCGTGGAATTGCGATCCTGGGCCTCCTCCAACTGCCGGCGCGCAGTGCTTGTGTATCCCAGGGGCGCAGTTAGTTCGATGCGTCCCCTGGGATCATGTGGGCCATGGGGAGCCAATGGTAGCAGGGAATGCTTCATTCATAAGTTTGACAGGAAGGGCTGTCAAACCTATAAATACTATAAGCCCCAAAACATCACTAAAACCTCAAATAAGTTTTTAAAAAAACATCACATTTTTAAAATAAACTATAAATTACATGAAATAACTATTTTAAACAATAATTTAAATTTTTGAAAAAATTAATTACATTTTCTAACGGGGCTAAAAATAAACTTACCTTTCTTTAAAGTATTTAAAAATAATAAACCTGTGGAAAAAATGTTTTAATTTTAATTAATTCACCACTTACCTTGTTAAAAGCAGGCCTTGCGACTGCTTTTTAAATGTCTAACTTCTGGAGACTTACCTTCCCAGAGAAACCTGGAAAAAAAACGTACGTTCAATGCGCACGCGCTGCCTCTCCCGCGCACGCGTTCCACCTCTTAACCCCTTCTTTCAGGGGCATGGAAGTGCCGATTTCCCACGCATGCGCAGTGCATGCACGAAACCGGCACTTCCATTGGGTTTACGGGTGAGTACCCCGTGTGCACTCACCTGTGGAGACCCGAATTTCTGGGCCATTAAGGGAATCAAGGGATATGGGGATAGTGCAGGAAAGTGGAGATGAGGTAGAAGATCAGCCATGATCCTATTGAATGGCGGAGCAGGCGCGAAGGGCCAAATGGCCTACTCCTTCTCTTATTTCTTATGTTCTTATGTCAAGGGTCTGCGAGAAAAGGCTGGGAAAACTTGAGATTTACAGTCTGGAAAGGAGATATCTGAGAGGTGATCTTATAGAAGTATATACAATTGTTAAGGGCATAGAAACAGTTAAGCCAGGCTTTTATACAGGTGTAAATGAGGGACCCAATACTTGTTTTAGGACCTCTCTCCTAAACTGGACGGCCTCAGGATTCTTCAGCAGCCAGCCGCCAACAAAAAAGTATGTAAGATTTTATTTTAAGTTTAATGCGGAGCCAGGAGGAGCACGAGTGCTCTTCCCATCTCCACAGCAATCCTGGGGGATACTGCCAGCCCACGATCGGCCCCTCTCCCTCTGTCCTTCCCCTACCCCCCTGAAAAGGGGTCACAACTAATTTCTACCCCTACAAACTTTCTGGACTATTCACTCAAGAAAAGAAGAGTGTCAATCCTAGCATTGACATATGTTTATCTACTGCAAGTCTTAGATCTTTGATAGTTGCTCAATATTTTCAGTTGCACGGGGCAACCTCTTCTTTCTATCTTTTTAAAAAAAAACGAACTGCTGTTTTGTGATTCCACTATAAACTATGATTACTCCAGTTGGGTAAGGGCAGTCGAGACAGAAGGGGGCAGATGCCAATAATAGCAACATTGATGTTTCCAGAAAATCGCAATCCTTTTTGCAATATGTATTCAGAATAATGGAAGTCAGAATCCAATAAATCTACTGATTTTGGTGAATGAGCTGTCAGTACTTTTACCTAAAGTGTAGGCTCCTTGTGTTGCATGCTGCGTATTATTACTAACATAACTCATATCCATCAGTCCTGGTTAAAAAGTCTTTTGTAAACTGTGGCGTACAGATATTAAATTGTGACAGCTGAAAATTTTCATTTGCAATTCTAAAAATGTAATTTAATTTGTTTCACTTTTGCAAGCTATTTCATTTTATACTTTCTCCCCTTTAGATCGCATGGAGGGGAAATTCATCTCGCGGCTGCCTGTTTTCTGCCTCAAAATGGCCGCCGCCAGTTAAAAATTTGGTGGGGTGGGGGGGTGGGGAAGAGGGCGCCTTGGCAGCCCCATTGATGCCCAAGACTCGCCTGACGCAATATTCAGGCAGGCCTGTAAATGGGCAAGTGGCCCGCCCGCCTGGAACAGGTGTAAGGCTGCTTAAATCGGGCTCCCTACGCCGGCTGTCGGACGCCGACTGCAAAGTCCAGGTACAAACGGGTGGAGTTTGCCACGCCCCCTCCGCCCAGTTGTACCAGGGCGTGAGGAAGAAGAGGCCCCCAAAATGGAAAGTGAAACATTATTTTTGTGGGGCCAGGAGCCGGCAGAGTGCTCCTTCGGGCTCCAGAACAATAATGTGGATTATAGCTGGCCTGTGCTCCCCGACTCTGCGATCGCACCCCTCCCCCAGCAACCCCACCCCCCACAGCCTCCCCCCACAGGACCTACCTTGAGCTGGCCAGGTCGGCCTCCTGACAGCCTGATATTGCACCAACCTGAAGCGGACCAGCTTCAGTGGAGTGCTCACTTGGTGCCTGCAGTTTACCGTTGGCATGGTAATTGAGGCCTAAACCCCCGAATTTAGTTCGGGCCTCTCCGCTGAAACTATCAGGCAGACGGAGTGGCCGCACTGCCGGCTGCGTTCCCGTTTTGGGTGGAAGTCGAATTTCTCCCACATCTGTCATTGCTGTCCTGTAACCAACCACTAAAATAATCTCGGGTAGTGGGTCATAAAGTGATCAATGCACCTTCACCATTAAGATATGCACTATCAATGGGACGGGTTACCACTGAGATCTCTTTGCCCGACCGACAGAAAAATACTGTTTGGACTTGAATTCCCACATGGGGCTGTTCTGATCTTGTGTCAAACATTTTGGGAGATTGGGGTAGCTCCCAGAGAAACCATGTAAATGGCAGATTTCATAAAATTTAGAGTTTTTACTTAACTCTCTGGGGGAGAAATTGGCCTCCTTTGCGCCTCCCATTAGCGACTCCGGGGGGCGATAACGGGGCACTAAGGGCTTACCGACTGGGCGCGGCGAAAATACCGACGCCCGCGGACTTCCATGGCGGGTTAGCGCAAAACTTACCGCCGTGATCTCCTGCATCCCGGAGATCGTGACATTGTGCGGTACGCAGCGCCCCGTTATCGCCCCGGATGTAAAATTCGCCTCCGCCCCCTGCAGCATTGCCGGACGTCAACAACGGCAGCTGCAGGAGGCGTTATCACTGCGGCTGGCCACTTGGGGAGCGCTAATTAAGGGCAGTGGTGGTCAGGTAGGCCAAAATTTAATAATGTCCCCGGTGTGCTGTATTTTTTTCCAGCCCGCGATGGATCAGCCCTGCACTCTCTTGCTTGGGGCTTGGGGCTGCTATGTGTGTATCGCAGGTGCCGTGGACGACCATTCCCAGCCTTAGCCTTCAATGACCGCAGCATTGTCCCTTCCCTTTAAGGGAGGGACGGAGCCTGTAAAACCGACAACGTTGCACGGAACATTGTGCAGCGCTCTGCCGCTACCGCCCCTCTCGCTCCCTTTAGCGCTCTAAGGGGCGTGGTAGCGCTTGATTTAGCGCTCCACTTCCCTCTTGGAGCGCTAAACCAGAAATTCCCGGCGGAATCAATTGTGTAGCGCCCGGCGATACTTTTGCGTTCCCGCAAAAGTTATCGCCCCAAACAGAACGCTACACAATTTCTAGCCCTTAGTTTCTGTTTCAAAACTATAAAATGCCTCAACGTTCCAACCATTCGCTGTGGTATTACACTTTTGCTCTGGACCAACCTCCATGATGCAAAGTTAATATGTGAAAGCAGATATTCATGAAGAGTTCCACTAGCCCCAATTCATTAACTGCATAGTGAAGCAGAAATTCACGGAAGAAACCTTGGCACTGTATTGGGCCTCAATTATACCCTTTCCCTGCTTTCAAGCCCAAACTGGGACAACAGAAGAATAAAAACACAGATCTCCTAATTAATCCCTGTCAATCAAAATAATGCTCAAAGACACAGAAACCGCTCGCTAGGTTTTCCTGTAATAAAACAATTCCCTTACAAAGGCTTTCTCTTCCCCACTCCTCCCTCTCAACTGGGCTGGCCAGCACTGTTAATGGCAGTCATCTGTGATGCTTGTTTAGCAATCCACCTTGTCAGAATCCAACAACTGCCTTTGAAGTGACGTTAACCCATTAGTTGGCATGTATTTCCTCCTAAAGAGAGGAAGTAAAGCTGGCATTTTAAACTTGACACAGCACTGCCAATATATGAATCTTTTATGATGCTAAACAAAACAGATGTCCATTCTGTTAATGACCAAATCCAGTCCTTCCAAGTATGTCCCACCATCGATCATAGTCCCTTCCAGGTTTGGCATTAAAGTCACCAGGGATGATTAGTTTGTTGCTCCCTCATATTGAAGTGATAGCATTGTTGAATTCACTGCCATTTGTCATAATCAGGTAACAGTGATGAAAGTAATATGTTGCTCATTTGCAATGAAAGTCTCAACAACATGAACAGCCAATCATTGATTCCTTTCGTTGGATGTTCCAGCTGGCGCTCCAAGTCCCGTTCACCCATCACCCCCTGTGCTCGCTGACCTACATTGGCTCCTGGTCTGGCAATGCTTCAATTTTAAAATGCTCATCCTTGTTTTCAAATCGCTCCATAGCCTCGCCCCCCTCCCTATCTCTGTAATCTCCTTCAGCCCCACAACCCTCCGAGATACCTGGGCTCCTCTAATACTGGCCTCTTGCGCAGCCCCAATTATAATCACTCCACCATTGGCAGCCGCGCCTTCAGCAGCCTTGGCTCCAAGCATTGGAATCCCCTCCCTAAACCTCTCCATCTCGCGACCTCTCTTTCCTCCTTTAAGACGCTCCTTAAAATCTACCTCTTTGACCAAGCTTTTGGTCACCTGCCCCAATATCTGCTTATGTGGCTCGGTGTCAAATTTTGTTTGATAATGCACCTGTGAAGCACCTTCGAATGTTTTACTATGTTAAAGGTACTATATAAATGCAAGTTGTTGTTGTTGTTTACAATGCTGCTCCAAAAGGTAAATTCAACTCCAAACTCAATATTCTTAAGCTGCTTTTCCTATCGCTCTCCTCTAGTAGTTGTCCTTCATTTGCTAGTTCTGTATCAGAGAGCTGCAACATTGATGCTGTATTGCTGGAGTTTACGTATGACTAGGTCTATTCTTAGCTCTGACAGCTCTGTCCCTTATGTTTTGTCCACCCATATTCCCACATTCAATGAATAGGCAATTGTTCTTGATACTTCCCATACTTAACTGCTGTGCTTCAACCACGTTGAGAGATTACCTATTAGCCACAGCTAGTTGACCTGAAATAGATGCAGTGGACAATTTTTAGGACACCTTTGTTGGCCTCTTATCAATTAGGTGAGCAGTGCAATCCTAAATAATACTGCTCAGTCACCCAGGATGCTGCCAAACATTGTCAAGTTCCAGCAAGACAGAAATAGAATCCATATGGGTAAAGATAAAAGATAATAAAGGATCAATCACAGTAATATGGGTAGTCTACAGGCCACCTAATTGTGGAAGGGAGGTGGAGGAAGAAATATGCAAATAAATTAGGGAAATTAGTAGAATAATAACCATGGGGGATTTCAACTTCCAATATTAATTGGACAGAAGAGGTAAGTAAAAGGGATAAGGGAAGGGAGTTCCTACAATATGTACAGGACTCCTTTCTAACCCAATATGTAAAAAGCCCAAGAAGGGAGGATTCGCTATTGGATCTAGTAATGGGGAATGAACCAGAGCAGATAAGAGAAGTAAAAGTAAAACTAGGCAATAGTGACCATAATATAATACGCTTTAAACTAATAATTGAGAAGGACATAACTATGCCAAAAACCAGGGTAATAGATTGGAGAAAAGCTGATTTTGAGGGGCTGAGAATAGAACTTGGGAAAATAAAATGGACAAGAGTATTGGCAAACAATGACGTAGAATAACAATGGGAAACATTTAAAATGGTTTTCAACAGAGTCCAGGAAAAATATATTTCGCTAAAAAACAAGAACAAGTTAAACACTAATGAGACACCATGGATGAATAAAGCCATAGGGAAAAATTGAGGGTAAGGAAAGAGGCATACACTAACTACATGGACAGCAGGGGAGAGCATGATAAGGAAAAATACAAAGAGATTAGGAAAGAAGTCAAAAAAACAATTAGGAAGGCAAAGAGGGACGATGAAACTAAATTATCAAGGAACATAAAACAAAATAGTAAGATATTTTACAGACACATCAATAAAAAAGGAAGGTCAGGATGGGAATAGGGCCACTAAGGGATGGAGAGGATAATACCACAGGCAGTGATAGAGAAATGGCAGAAATATTAAATCATTACTTTGCCTTAGTAATGAAATAACTGCATTTAAAATAAAAAGAGGAGATATCTATATATATATAAAAGGATATGTCTATCTGTCTGTCTCTCTGTCTGTCACTCTGTCTGTCACTCTGTCTGTCTCTCTGGCCGGCTATACAATCAAAAGTTATAGAGCGTACCTACACATATGTTATATCAAAAGAAAGCTCATCATTAGGGGACTCTTGTAGGTGTATTTACTTTTTGCTCTGACAAAAATTGTGCCGACGGTCGGACAAAAATTGTGCCGACAGTATCCAAAAATTGTTCAAATTCCTCTCATTATCCGCTCATTTGCATCGAGTGGGGGCGGGTTCATTGTGTGTGCGGGCGGGCCATCCTACAGTTGAATGACGTGATGATTGACCAATCGTACAGTTCAGTGACCTGACGGTTGACTGCGTGTGTGGGCGGGCCTTATCATTCTGAACCGAGGTGAGTCGCCGCCAGCTTGATTCCAAACTTTTCATTTCTTTTTCCCACTTTCTGCGTGTTTCTTTTCAAATCTACATTTCCAGCAAAAAAAAAGTTGTTTTTAAAACACAAATTGTTTTTAAAAAAAGTTAATTAATTTGTAAATCTTTTCTCTAACCTCTATAATTCTCCTACCTTTCACCGTTTTTCCAGGCCCGGGGCCTAGGCTTCTCCAACTGCCAGCAGCGCAACTCTAGTCTCAGGCTCCCGGCCTAGACAGAGACAAACACTGGCAGAGGGGAGAGGGTGTGCTGCCTCAGCTCCATTCCCGGGGTCAGTAGGTGGGGAGGCTTCATAAGCAACTGGGATAGGTCGCAAGCCCCGAATAATAATCTGAAGATCCTGTGTTTGCAGCTGAGGAAATTTCTTCTGCTGACAGCCCCAGGTTAACGGCAGCCATCTTTGTCAAGGAGGGCAAAAAGTTTCAGTGCGACGCCATTTTGATTCAGTGTGTAACAGAGTGCATGCGCGGCCATCTTAGTACAGGAACATAGAGTGGGTGGGGCTTCTGTGCTCCAAATCGGGTCCTGGTGACCGAGACAGACAATCGACTGTGTGGGCGGGGCCTAATCTTTCCAACTGAAAAGCAAGCGGCGGCCATTGTTTGTGATACAACACACTGACAGGTGAGGACCCCTTTTTTTTAATAAAAAGATTGGTGAGGTTGTAAAGTGTATGTTATAGAAAGATTTACCAAAAATGTTTGAAAAGTACTTTAAGTTTCATGTTTCTCCCCACCCCTTGCTCCCCCCGCTCCCTTTCCCCCCCCTCCCTTTTCCCCATCACTTTCCCACCCTTTCCCCCCTCCCTTTCCCCCTCCTTCCCCCACACCCCCTCCCCCCAACCCCCCCTTCCCCCCCTCCCTTTCCACCCTTCCCCCCCCCACCCCCCCAACCCCCCCCCTTCCCCCATCCCCCCACCCCCCCTTCCCCCCACCCCCCTTCCCCCCACACCCTTCCCCCCCCACTTCACCTACCACCCCCTTCCCCCCACACACCCCCTTCCCCCCCCCACACCCCCTTCCCCCCCCACACACCCCCTTCCCCCCCCCACACCCCCACACCCCCTTCCCCCCCCCCCACACCCCCTTCCCCCCCCCCACACCCCCCTTCCCCCCCCCACACCCCCCTTCCCCCCCACACCCCCTTCCCCCCCCCACACCCCCCTTCCCCCCACACCCCACTCCCACCTCCCACTTCCCTCACCCCCCTTCCCCCCCAACACCCCCCTTAGCCCCCCCACTCCCCTCCCCCCAACACCCACCCTTCCCCCCCCACCCCCTACCCCCCCACTCCCCACTCCCACCTCCAACTTCCCTCCCCCACCCACTCCTTCTCCCACCCCACCCACCCACCCCCTCCCATCCCTTCTCCCAACCCAACCCTTCTCCCCCCCCACCCCTTCTCCCCCCCACCCCACACCCTTCTCCCCCCCCACCCCACCCTTCTCACCCCCCACCCCCCCCTTCTCACCCCCCCACCCCACCCCTTCTCCCCCCCCAACCCCACCCCCTTCTCCCCCCACCACCCCCTCTCGCCCCCCAACCCCCCCTCCTCCCCCCCACCCACCCCCTCCTCCCCCCCCAAACCCCCCCTCTCCCCCCCAACCCCCCCCACTCCCCCCCCAACCCCCCCCTCTCCCCCCACAACCCCCCCTCCCCCCCCACCCCAATCTTCTCCCCCCACCCCAATCTTCCTCCCCCCCACCCCAATCTTCTCCCCCCACCCCAATCTTCTCCCCCCACCCCAATCTCTCCCCCCCACCCCCCAAACCCATCTTCTCCCCCCACCCCAATCTTCTCCCCCCACCCCAATCTCTCCCCCACCCCAATCTTCTCCCCCCACCCCAATCTTCTCCCCCCACCCCAATCTTCTCCCCCCCCACCCCAATCTTCTCCCCCCCCACCCCAATCTTCTCCCCCCACCCCAATCTTCTCCCCCCACCCCAATCTTCTCCCCCCACCCCAATCTTCTCCCCCCACCCCAATCTTCTCCCCCCACCCCAATCTTCTCCCCCCACCCCAATCTTCTCCCCCCACCCCAATCTTCTCCCCCCACCCCAATCTTCTCCCCCCACCCCAATCTTCTCCCCCCACCCCAATCTTCTCCCCCCACCCCAATCTTCTCCCCCCACCCCAATCTTCTCCCCCCACCCCAATCTTCTCCCCCCACCCCAATCTTCTCCCCCCACCCCAATCTTCTCCCCCACCCCAATCTTCTCCCCCCCACCCCCAATCTTCTCCCCCCACCCCAATCTTCTCCCCCCACCCCAATCTTCTCCCCCCACCCCAATCTTCTCCCCCCCACCCCAATCTTCTCCCCCCACCCCAATCTTCTCCCCCCCAACCCCAATCTTCTCCCCCCACCCCAATCTTCTCCCCCCACCCCAATCTTCTCCCCCCACCCCAATCTTCTCCCCCCACCCCAATCTTCTCCCCCCACCCCCAATCTTCTCCCCCCACCCCAATCTTCTCCCCCCACCCCAATCTTCTCCCCCCACCCCAATCTTCTCCCCCCACCAGCAATCTCTCCCCCCACCGCAATCTTCTCCCCCCACCGCAATCTTCTCCCCCCCACCGCAATCTCTCCCCCCACCGCAATCTTCTCCCCCCACCGCAATCTTCTCCCCCCACCGCAATCTCTCCCCCCACCCCAATCTTCTCCCCCCACCCCAATCTTCTCCCCCCACCCCAATCTTCTCCCCCCACCCCAATCTTCTCCCCCCACCCCAATCTTCTCCCCCCCACCCCCAATCTTCTCCCCCCACCCCAATCTTCTCCCCCCACCCCAATCTTCTCCCCCCACCCCAACCTCCCCCCCACCCCAATCTTCTCCCCCCACCCCAATCTTCTCCCCCCCACCCCAATCTTCTCCCCCCCACCCCAATCTTCTCCCCCCACCCCAATCTCTCCCCCCCACCCCAATCTTCTCCCCCCACCCCAATCTTCTCCCCCCAACCCCCAATCTTCTCCCCCCCACCCCAATCTTCTCCCCCCACCCCAATCTTCTCCCCCCACCCCAATCTCTCCCCCCACCCCAATCTTCTCCCCCCACCCCAATCTTCTCCCCCCACCCCAATCTTCTCCCCCCACCCCCAATCTTCTCCCCCCACCCCAATCTTCTCCCCCCACCCCAATCTTCTCCCCCCACCCCAATCTTCTCCCCCCAACCCCAATCTTCTCCCCCCACCCCAATCTCTCCCCCCACCCCAATCTCTCCCCCCCACCCCAATCTTCTCCCCCCCACCCCAATCTTCTCCCCCCACCCCAATCTTCTCCCCCCCAACCCCAATCTTCTCCCCCCACCCCACATCTTCTCCCCCCACCCCAATCTTCTCCCCCCCACCCCAATCTTCTCCCCCCAACCCCAATCTTCTCCCCCCCACCCCAATCTTCTCCCCCCACCCCAATCTTCTCCCCCCACCCCAATCTTCTCCCCCCACCCCAATCTTCTCCCCCCACCCCAATCTTCTCCCCCCACACCCAATCATTCTCCCCCCACCCAATCTTCTCCACCCCCACCCCAATCTTCTCCCCCCACCCCAATCTCTCCCCCCACCCCAATCTTCTCCCCCCACCCCAATCTTCTCCCCCCACCCCAATCTTCTCCCCCCACCCCAATCTTCTCCCCCCACCCCAATCTCTCCCCCCACCCCAATCTTCTCCCCCCAACCCCAATCTTCTCCCCCCACCCCAATCTCTCCCCCCACCCCAATTCTCCCCCCCACCCCAATTTCTCCCCCCACCCCAATTCTCCCCCCACCCCCAATCTTCTCCCCCCACCCCAATCTTCTCCCCCCAACCCCAATCTTCTGCCCCCACCCCAATCTCTCCCCCCCAACCCCCCAATCTCTGCCCCCCCCACCCCAATCTTCTGCCCCCCACCCCAATCCTCTGCCCCCCCACCCCAATCCTCTGCCCCCCCACCCCAATCTTCTCCCCCCCCCACCCCAATCTTCTCCCCCCCCCCCCAACACCCCAATCTTCTCCCCCCCCACCCCAATCTTCTCCCCCCACCCCAATCTCTCCCCCCCACCCCAATCTCTCCCCCACCCCAATCTTCTCCCCCCACCCCAATCTTCTCCCCACCACCCCAATCTTCTCCCCCCACCCCAATCATCTCCCCCCAACCCCAATCTTCTCCCCCCACCCCCAATCTTCTCCCCCCCCAACCCCAATCTTCTCCCCCCACACCCCAATCTTCTCCCCCCCCACCCCAATCTTCTCCCCCCCCACCCCAATCTATCCCCCCCCACCCCAATCTATCCCCCCCACCCCAATCTTATCCCCCCACCCCAATCTTATCCCCCCCACCCCAATCTTCTCCCCCCCACCCCCAATCTTCTCCCCCCCACCCCAATCCTCTCCCCCCCACCCCAATCTTCTCCCCCCCCACCCCAATCTCTCCCCCCCCACCCCAATCTTCTCCCCCCCCACCCCAATCTTCTCCCCCCCCACCCCAATCTTCTCCCCCCCCCACCCCCAATCTTCTCCCCCCCCACCCCCAATCTTCTCCCCCCCCCACCCCAATCTTCTCCCCCCCCACCCCAATCTTCTCCCCCCCACCCCAATCTTCACCCCCCACCCCAAACTTCTCCCCCCCAACCCAATCTTCTCCCCCACCCCAATCTTCTCCCCCCACCCCAATCTTCTCCCCCCACCCCAATCTTCTCCCCCACCCCAATCTTCTCCCCCCACCCCAATCTTCTCCCCCCACCCCAATCTTCTCCCCCCACCCCAATCTTCTCCCCCCACCCCAATCTTCTCCCCCCACCCCAACTTCTCCCCCCACCCCAATCTTCTCCCCCCACCCCAATCTTCTCCCCCCCACCCCAATCTTCTCCCCCACCCCCAATCTTCTCCCCCACCCCAATCTTCTCCCCCCACCCCAATCTTCTCCCCCACCCCAATCTTCTCCCCCCCACCCCAATCTTCTCCCCCCACCCCAATCTTCTCCCCCCACCCCAATCTTCTCCCCCCCACCCCAATCTTCTCCCCCCACCCCAAACTTCTCCCCCCCACCCCAATCTTCTCCCCCCCACCCCAATCTTCTCCCCCCACCCCAATCTTCTCCCCCCACCCCAATCTTCTCCCCCCACCCCAATCTTCTCCCCCCACCCCAATCTTCTCCCCCCCACCCCCAATCTTCTCTCCCCCACCCCAATCTTCTCCCCCCCCCCCAATCTTCTCCCGCCCCCAATCTTCTCCCCCCCCCCAATCTTCTCCCCCCCCAATCTTCTCCCCCCCCCAATCTTCTCCCCCCCCCCAATCTTCTCCCCCCCAATCTTCTCCCCCCCACCCCAATCTTCTCCCCCCCACCCCAATCTTCTCCCCCCCCACCCCAATCTTCTCCCCCCCCCAATCTTCTCCCCCCCCCAATCTTCTCCCCCCCCCCAATCTTCCCCCCCAATCTTCTCCCCCCCCAATCTTCTCCCCCCCCCAATCTTCTCCCCCCCAATCTTCTCCCCCCCACCCCAATCTTCTCCCCCCCCACCCCAATCTTCTCCCCCCCCAATCTTCTCCCCCCCCCAATCTTCCCCCCCCAATCTTCTCCCCCCCAATCTTCTCCCCCCCCAATCTTCTCCCCCCCCAATCTTCTCCCCCCCCCAATCTTCTCCCCCCCCCAATCTTCTCCCCCCCCAATCTTCTCCCCCCCAATCTTCTCCCCCCCAATCTTCTCCCCCCCCAATCTTCTCCCCCCCCAATCTTCTCCCCCCCCCCAATCTTCTCCCCCCCACCCCAACCTTCTCCCCCCCACCCCAATCTTCTCCCCCCCACCCCAATCTTCTCCCCCCCCACCCCAATCTTCTCCCCCCCCACCCCAATCTGCTCCCCCCCACCCCAATCTGCTCCCCCCCACCCCAATCTGCTCCCCCCACCCCAATCTTCTCCCCCCCACCCCCAATCTTCTCCCCCCACCCCAATCTTCTCCCCCCCCACCCCAATCTTCTCCCCCCCACCCCAATCTTCTCCCCCCCACCCCAATCTTCTCCCCCCCACCCCAATCTTCTCCCCCCCACTCCAATCTTCTCCCCCCCCACTCCAATCTTCTCCCCCCCACTCCAATCTTCTCCCCCCCCACTCCAATCTTCTCCCCCCACCCCAATCTTCTCCCCCCCACCCCAATCTTCTCCCCCCCACCCCAATCTTCTCCCCCCCACCCCAATCTTCTCCCCCCCACCCCAATCTTCTCCCCCCCACCCCAATCTTCTCCCCCCCCACCCCAATCTTCTCCCCCCCACCCCAATCTTCTCCCCCCCACCCCAATCTTCTCCCCCCCCCACCCCAATCTTCTCCCCCCCACCCCAATCTTCTCCCCACTCCCCCCCACCCCAATCTTCTCCCCCCCACCCCAATCTTCTCCCCCCCACCCCAATCTTCTCCCCCCACCCCAATCTTCTCCCCCCACCCCAATCTTCTCCCCCCCCCAATCTTCTCCCCCCACCCCAATCTTCTCCCCCCACCCCAATCTTCTCCCCCCACCCCAATCTTCTCCCCCCCACCCCAATCTTCTCCCCCCCACCCCAATCTTCTCCCCCCCACCCCAATCTTCTCCCCCCCACCCCAATCTCTCCCCCCCACCCAATCTTCTCCCCCCCACCCCAATCTTCTCCCCCCCCACCCCAATCTTCTCCCCCCCACCCCAATCTTCTCCCCCCCACCCCAATCTTCTCCCCCCCACCCCAATCTTCTCCCCCCCACCCCAATCTTCTCCCCCCCACCCCAATCTTCTCCCCCCCACCCCAATCTTCTCCCCCCCACCCCAATCTTCTCCCCCCCACCCCAATCTTCTCCCCCCCACCCCAATCTTCTCCCCCCCACCCCAATCTTCTCCCCCCACCCCAATCTTCTCCCCCCCCCATCTTCCCCCCACCCCAATCTTCTCCCCCCCCACCCCAATCTTCTCCCCCCCACTCCCAATCTTCTCCCCTCCCCACCCCAATCTTCTCTCCCCCCACCCCAATCTTCTCCCCCCACCCCAATCTTCTCCCCCCCACCCCAATCTTCTCCCCCCACCCCAATCTTCTCCCCCCACCCCAATCTTCTCCCCCCCACCCCAATCTTCTCCCCCCCACCCCAATCTTCTCCCCCCCACCCCAATCTTCTCCCCCCCACCCCAATCTCTCCCCCCCACCCCAATCTTCTCCCCCCCACCCCAATCTTCTCCCCCCCACCCCAATCTTCTCCCCCCCACCCCAATCTTCTCCCCCCCCACCCCAATCTTCTCCCCCCCACCCCAATCTTCTCCCCCCACCCCCCAATCTTCTCCCCCCCATCCCCAATCTTCTCCCCCCCACCCCAATCTTCTCCCCCCCCACCCCAATCTTCTCCCCCCCACCCCAATCTTCTCCCCCCCCACCCCAATCTTCTCCCCCCCACCCCAATCTTCTCCCCCCCACCCCAATCTTCTCCCCCCCACCCCAATCTTCTCCCCCCCACCCCAATCTTCTCCCCCCCACCCCAATCTTCTCCCCCCCACCCCAATCTTCTCCCCCCCACCCCAATCTTCTCCCCCCCACCCCAATCTTCTCCCCCCCACCCCAATCTTCTCCCCCCCCACCCCAATCTTCTCCCCCCCCCACCCCAATCTTCTCCCCCCCACCCCAATCTTCTCCCCCCCACCCCAATCTTCTCCCCCCCACCCCAATCTTCTCCCCCCCACCCCAATCTTCTCCCCCCCACTCCCAATCTTCTCCCCCCACCCCAATCTTCTCCCCCCCCACCCCAATCTTCTCCCCCCACCCCAATCTTCTCCCCCCCCACCCCAATCTTCTCCCCCCCACCCCAATCTCTCCCTCCCCCACCCCAATCTTCTCCCCCCCACCCCAATCTTCTCCCCCCCCCACCCCAATCTTCTCCCCCCACCCCAATCTCTCCCCCCCACCCCAATCTTCTCCCCCCCACCCCAATCTTCTCCCCCCCACCCAATCTTCTCCCCCCCACCCCAATCTTCTCCCCCCCACCCCAATCTTCTCCCCCCCCACCCCAATCTTCTCCCCCCCACCCCAATCTTCTCCCCCCCACCCCAATCTTCTCCCCCCCCCACCCCAATCTTCTCCCCCTCCACCCCAATCTTCTCCCCCCCACCCCAATCTTCTCCCCCCCCACCCCAATCTTCTCCCCCCCCCCCACCCCAATCTTCTCCACCCCACCCCAATCTTCTCCCCCCCCACCCCAATCTTCTCCCCCCCCACCCCAATCTTCTCCCCCCCACCCCAATCTTCTCCCCCCCCCCACCCCAATCTTCTCCCCCCCCACCCCAATCTTCTCCCCCCCACCCCAATCTTCTCCCTCCCTCCCCACCCCAATCTTCTCCCCCCCCACCCCATCTTCTCCCCCCCACCCCCAATCTTCTCCCCCCCACCCCAATCTTCTCCCCCC